>NC_057841.1:27935000-30335000 GCF_910594005.1 Cervus elaphus | reverse complement strand
TACTTTGGCTTTTGCTCTGAGTAAAATGGGGGTTGTTGGAAGATTTTAAATATGTCTGGTAAATAAATAAAACTCCTTGTATGAAATTGCTTGGACTCCCCATTCCATTAAGGTTTCAATAAGGAACTTAAAATTCAGTTTGTGTTTCAAGGACAGAGCACACACTGAGAGCTTAAACCATTTCCATTCAATGTCAGTTCCCTTTTCTGAATAATTAATGTTTTTCAGAATTCATGTCTTCTGAACGGATGACTCTTTATTTCACTCTTGCTTTATACTCTTCCCAGCTTCTGTCTATGGCAAACTGTTTGAAAGGGGATTCTCTGTTCTTGAATGCAGAGTCTCCAAGAGGATTCTCATTGACACTAAACTGGTCTTTCTGGTGACAGAAATTGACATCTTTCTTTTAAACAATATATAATATGTTATAAATGGATGAAAAGTTCCATTTTCTGTCAGTGGGCCATTTAGAGTGACTTTAAGGGACTTGGACATAACACTGAAAATCTTATCTGTGATGTAGAAAGATTACAGACCCAGACATGCTGCTTCTGTCCCTGCTTTAATATCAACTACTTTCTTTATCTCATTATACAAAACCAATAGTGAGTATATGTAAAAAGCTACTGGCTATTTTTCTGCTTCTCATCTTTTACACTTTATTGATCTGCATGGTGGTTCCATGGAGAGCATCAGTCCAAGGATGGTAGGGAGACCATCCCCCTCGCCCCAACGCCACCCCACACTGACTACTGAATTTGAAGTTAGGCACACACACTGATGTAACTCTGCTCTCTATCACCTGGTCATATTCATGATGTCAGAATGTGCTAGGTTTTTCCAGCTAGGATGCAAATAGTTTCCTTCTACCAACCCAGAAATTTGGCCTACCGTACGCTCTCAAGCCAGTATAAGATTCTCTTAACCAGATGATTAAAATTAGGAGTATGACACACATTCTTCCACCAGAAACCAAACCCAACATATTCTGGGTTTGATGTTGATGTCAATAATTTGTTTCTGGTCTAATGTCACTAAGAAGACTTATATAAATGATCTAATCAAACTTAGCATGAGCTGTGTAGATATGCTTCATGCTTGCTAAAATAGAAGGTGTAGTTACAATTAATAATAGGGCAATAAAACTGAAATTAGTCACATAAATTACATATACAGGCTTAAGAACACTTACAAATTTGCCCTAAAATGTATCAATAGATCAATTGTAAATGTACAAACAATTTTCTTAAAATATGACAGATTTGGTTAAACCAAATAATCAGATACCTTAGATGCTTTCATCCCAGGTAATACCAACATGAATCTTTTAAACTCCTTCATATAAGTAGAATGTATAGGTAACAAAACACCTCAACTATATAATATCCTGACCATATTTTAATATTAATTGAAGTATTCTGTTTTTTCTAAGATTCCTCTAATAAACACTTTTATACATGTCTTCTTTTGTTGTTTGTCAAACAATCTACATCTTGGCCAATCTAAGTCTTTGGCATTTTCATAATAATGTAAGATGTTCTATTTTTAAAAGGCATATTTCTTTATTGTGAGAATATGGAAATGTCAGAAAAGTAATTACATAATATAAAGAAAGGATTGAGTTTCTGATAACAGAAAAAATTACTATTATGGCTATAAATTAGCCAGAATTTTAGCATCAATAAATTAAAATGTCAATCTAGCATTTGAAAAAATATGAATGCTAAATAAAATCTTCAAAAATATATACTCTTGAAAAAACAACAGTGGTCATAATTTTACCAGATTGTAGGAGATTAAAATATTGCCACTAGAAAGTAAACTTATTTTTTGGTTTCTATGAAAATTATTTCTCAATGTAAAGAGGAAGAAAAATAGACTTCACAGCCTAGAGTGAAATATAGCTGTTTGAAATTACCTCGTGGGAAGAATAAAACCGCAAAGGTGTTCTCTGGATAGATTTTGATCTCTGTAAGGATATGAGCTATAATGATCAGAGGGCATTCTAAAATGCTCCAAAAGTTGTTAAACTAAGGAATAGCTCAACCTAGACATCCTTTATCTTTTTAAGATTAGATGCTAGTGAGCAAGACCTATAGGCTGCCAGAGCAATAATAGTATTCCAAGTGTAATGATGAGACATTTTAAACGATTGGAGATTCTTTTCAGTATATTTGTTAAGCTAATTGTACATCCTTCAAGCTTTAAACATAACCCATGCCTATATACAGTTGTGCATGTTGTATCATGTTATAATTAGATAAGATAAAATTTTTATCAGTTGAATAAGTTCTATAGTTCCATATCAAATAAAAAGATAGTATAAAGTTATTTTTCTCAATAAAACAGATAAAACTATATTTTATTGTAAACACATACCATATTTGCTAAATTTATGTAATTATTTTGTTTGCATAATATATATTTCAGATGGCAGCAAGGCATTAGCAGTGTTCTACCCAAAGTAGACAACAATTAGTGGCAATATTCAATTGCCTTCTTACCTAAACACATTCTTTGCAAATGTTTATTGGTTTTTTTCTTAAAGCAGAGATTCATTCCAAACTCTTGTCTTGAAAACAAGACATTGACTTCTAATCATACTCTGCCAGCAGAAATAGAATCTACTGTGAGTCTAGATTTCCTCAGCTTTAAAGCTGTCATAACATCAACCATTTTTTCTGTTAGTGTTAAGTTTGTATATACCCATATAAAAATAAAATAAATGTAAATATTTATACAATAAACATGTTGTATATACTACATATTTTAATAGTTTAAATGTAAAATGTTATTTAAATAAATGTATTATTCTAAAGTGGCATATAAAATTGTCCTCAATATCCATGAAAACATAGTCTTTTGAATTTATCATTAACCACGGATAGTGTCAAAATGAATCTTCTTCAAAGCAAATTCTGCTCTGTAGTAAAAGGTGTTATAGTGAATGTCTGGTGTGTTTAATACTAAGACAGAAACTGATATGGCACCAGGCTAAACACTAAGACAGCAGAGATTTTTAAAGCCCATTAGATTGTAATGTCATTGACAGCAGGGAACAAGTATTTTATTTCCTTTGTAACCCCCTGCCTTTCACTATAGAGGACAGGATTTCGTACAGAGTGAATGCTCAATAATTCTTTTGGTGGTGACTGCCAGATAATGAGTCATGAAATATAGCTAAATTAGAGTCAGGAAAAATCCGTCAAGCTGTAGCAACCATGTGTGTTGCAATGAACATCAAGAGGCTAGCCAAAGGATGACAGTGAGAGAATAAGATTTGTATGCCTGGTAAAAATGTTGCCACAAGGCTACTATTCAAGAAGTAACAGACTGACTTAATCTGATACAAGTGTGAATAGAGGAATATAAAGTAGGAAACTCATGATCTGTTATCACCAATTTCAAAGCAATAACCACAGTTAGAAGATAATGAAGTCTCACTGGATACCTTTGAAATTATACCTACAAAAACTTTGCTATTTTACCTTTATATTTGAATGTTTTAAATAACATTTTTAGAGACTTAAATTGAAATACTTCTTGTAAGGAGGATGATGCAGAATGTAATTATATAGCCAAGTAAATGTGCAATTCAGATTATTTTTTCTTCAAAGCCAAGGTGTGTACTAACTCTACCTGTATCTTTTGAACTCCAATAGTATTATTCATTTTAATCTCAGGTGTTTCATGATGTATTTATGCTTTTTTATAATGTCATCACTGCAAGTGAAATGGTAATGATTTGGAAATAGTAATGTATTCTTAATAACCTATTGGTTAAGGTGATGTTTAAACACATTTGTGCCAGTTTAGGCAACACAGAGCAGAGAGTTGCAGCATGCTCTGGTGCTTAGTCACTTCAGTAATGCCTGGCTCTTTGCAACACCATGGACTGCAGCCCACCAGGTTCCCCTGTCCATGGTATTTTCCAGGTAAGAATACTGGAGTGGGTTGCTATGCCCTCCTCAAGGGGATCTTCCCAATCCAGGGATCATCTCTTACATTGCAGGCAGGTTCTTTACCCACTGATCCTATAAGGTGAAAGTGAAGTCCCTCAGTCGTGTCTGACTCTTCGCGACCTCTTGGACTGTAGCCCACCAGGCTTCTCCATCCATGGGATTCTCCAGGCAAGCATACTGGAGTGGGTTGCCAGTTCCTTTGCCAGGGGATCTTCCCGACCCAGGGATCGAACCCAGGTCTCCCGCATTGCAGGCAGACGCTTTAACCTCTGAGCCACCAGGGATCCTATGCTGCTGCTGCTAAGTCACTTCAGTCGTGTCTGACTCTGTGGGACCCCACAGACGGCAGCCCACCAGGCTCCCCCGTCCCTGGGATTCTCCAGGCAAGAACACTGGAGTGGGTTGCCATTTCCTTCTCCAAGGCGTGAAAGTGAAAAGTGAAAGTGAAGTCGCTCAGTCATGTCTGACTCTTAGCGACCGCATGGACTGCAGCCCACCAGGCTCCTCGGTCCATGGGATTTTCTAGGCAAGAGTACTGGAGTGGGGCCTATAAAGGGGGGCTAATTTTCAATTCCCTTTCCATCAACCTGGAACTCAGGCAAGCAGTCAGGACAGATTGAACCAGATAGAGCTGTATGGTGGAGAAAAAGGAAGCCCTCCATTTTGTTTTATTTTTTTTTAAATGCATTGGAGTGTAGTTGATTTACAGTGTTGCATTTCTTTCTGCTGTATAGCAAAGTGAGTCAATTATACATACACATGTATTCACGTTTTAGATTCTTTTCCCATATAAGTCATTACAGGGTATTGAGTACAGTTCCCTGTGCCATACAGTAGGTTACTATTAGTTATCTACTTTATCTATGGTAGTACGGATATGTCAATTCCAATCTCCCAATCCATCCCACACCCTGCTTCCCCTCTTGGCATCCATATGTTTGTTCTGTATGTCCATGTCTCTATTTCTGCTTTTCGAATAAGCTCATCTATACCCTTTTCCTAGATTCCACAAATATGGCATTAATATATGGTGTTTGTTTTTTCTGTTTCAACTTATTTTACTCTATATTACAGTCTTCAGTCCATGCACATCTCTGAAAATGGTGAAATTTCATTCTTTTTATGGCAGAGTAAGAGTCAGACATAACTGAGTGACTGAGGACACACACACACAATATTTCACTGTGCATATGTACCACATCTTCTTCCCATTCCTCTGTTGATGGACATTTAGATTGCTTCCATGTCCTGACTACTGTAAACAGTGCTGTAACGAAACTTAGGGTATATTAAGTGTATAGCCTAATGACAAATAATAATTTAAGTGCATACTTAATGACAAAATGTGATCCACTGGAGAAGGGAATGGAAAACCAGTATTCTTGCCTGGAGAACCTCATGAACAGTATGAAAAGGGAAAAAGATGGGACACTGAAAGATGAACTCGACAGGTCAGTGGGTGCCCAATATGCTACTGGAGATCAGTTGAGAAATAACTCCAGGAAGAATGAAGAGATGGAGCCAAAGT
Source organism: Cervus elaphus (assembly GCF_910594005.1). Lineage (NCBI taxonomy): Eukaryota > Metazoa > Chordata > Mammalia > Artiodactyla > Cervidae > Cervus > Cervus elaphus. Next base: position 30,329,510 of record NC_057841.1, on the reverse strand, counting down.
GAAAACAGTGCCCAGTTGTGGATGTGACTGGTGATGGAAATAAAGTCTGATGCTGTAAAGAACGATATTGCATAGGAATCTGAAATGTTAGGTCCATGAATCAAAGTAAGTTGGAAGTGGTCAAACAGGAGATGGCAAGAGTAAACATCAACATTTTAGGAATCGCTGAGTTAAAATAGACTGGAATGGGCAAATTTAATTCAGATGACCATTATATCTACTACTGTGGGCAAGAATCCCTTAGAGGAAATGGAGTAGCCCTCATAGTCAACAAAAGAGTATGAAATGCAGTACTTGGATGCAGTCTCAAAAATGACACAATGATCTCTGTTCATTTCCAAGGCAAGTCATTCAATATCACAGTAATCCAAGTCTATGCCCCAGCGACTAATGCCAAAGAAGCTGAAGTTGAACAGTTCTATGAAGACCTACAAGACCTTCTAGAACTAACACCCAAAAGAGTTGTCTTCTTCCTTATAGGGGACTGGAATGCAGAGGTAGGAAGTAAAGAGATACCAGGAGTAACAGGCAAGTTTGGCGTTGGGGCCAAATGAAGGCAGGGCAAAAGCTAATGAGATTTTGCCAAGAGAATGCACTAGTCATAGTAAACAGCCTAAGCATCTTGATGAAAGTGAAAGAGGAGAGTGAAAAAGCTGACTTAAAAACTCAACATTCAAAAAACTAAGATCATGGCATCTGGTCCCATCACTTCATGGCAAATAGATAGGGAAACAATGGAAACAGTGAGAGAGTTTATTTTGGCGGGGCAGGGTCGGGGGGGAGAGGGGGCGTCCAAAATCACTGCAGATGGTGACTGCAACCTTGAAATTAAAAGATGCTTGTTCCTTGGAAGAAAAGCTATGACCAACCTAGACAGCATATTAAAAAGCAGAGACATTACTTTGCCAACATATGACTGTCTAGTCAAAGCTATGGTTTTTCCAGCAGTCATGTAGGGATGTGAGAGTTGGACCATAAAGAAAGCTAAGCCCCAGAGAATTGATGATTTTGAACTGTAGTGGGACAAGACTCAAGAGTCCCTTGGACTGCAAGGAGATCAAACCAGTCCATCCTAAAGGAAATCAGTCCTGAATATTCATTGGAAGAACTGATGCTGAAGCTTCAATACTTTCACCACCTGATGAGAAGAACTGACTCATCAGAAAAGACCCTGATGCTGGGAAAGATTGAAGGCAGGAGGAGAAGGGGACTACAGAGGATGAGATGGCTGTCTGGCATCACCGACTAGATGGACATGAGTTTGAGTAAGCTCTGGGAGTTGGTGATGGACAGGGAAGCCTGGTGTGCTGCAGTGCATGGGGTCGCTAAGAGTTGGACATGGCTGAGTGACTGGACTGAACTGAAGTGTATAACATCACCTTCTATGTGTGTACCAGGATTTATTTAATCACTCTCATGGGTAAATACTCCTTTCTATGGTTTTTAAATTCAGTGAGGGCATTATCTCTATGGTGGAATAAATACCCTTATTTCTCTAAATTTATTTTCTTGTATATATCCCTAAACAAAAACATTGAGAATGTGTTAAAATACAAAATTTTGTGTAGCTCAACATTTTAAATGTACATTCCCTCCATTTTACTCACTATCTGCCCTCTTCTTCCAGCCCATTCCCCACTTCCTATTTGACTCTAACCCTGTAAACCCAAACATCAGTGGTCAGTTCTCTCTGCATTATCATATTTGACTCAAAATGCCCTTTTCCCAAGTTGCACTGAAGTATTTCTACTGTCCCCCTCAATGATATAGACATCTTGGCTCCTCAGACACTCAGACTTATGAAAACTACAGCCACTTTGTCAATGGTATTCCAGTACTATGAGAGCAACCCATAATAAGGGCATTTGTTTAGGTATTCTGAGTATCTGCCCGTGCCTACTAATGTTCATTGTATGGCTATGCATAAAATACTGCTTCATCAATTAATAATGTGTATCCTTTTCTAGTTAGCCATATTTTATAAATTAAATTATTAGATTCATATTATAACTTATGAAGCCTTGCTTTTCATTTTTAATTAACTTAAGCATATAAAATTTCTCCACTGTTAAATTGAATTTTTTTCTATAGTTCTCACATGGTGCCTAGTAATGTAACTAAATGAGGGTATTTGACAGGGAGAGAAGATTTCTAATTTGTCATTATTACTGGCCCAGGATACTAAAATGTGGTAATTCTGTTTTGGCATGCTTCATTATTTCTGTGTTAGAACTCTGTGACAGAGCAAACCGCCAATCTTTTTGGTATTAAGATGAATGTTCAAAGTTAGTTCTGTGTATTTCATATTATATATCTAATGTTGTATGGTCATTTATGCCAAATTATAGTTTATGTTTAATATGCTTAATGCCATCTCCTGTGCATTCTTCTTAATGGGGATATGTTACTGCATTAAACTGCAACACTATTTTATGGGATTTGATTTCTAGTACACCAGAGTGAGAAGTCTCACTTGGTGTGAAAACTATGCGAAGATAAAATTGTGTTGACAATCAGTATTTAAAATTCTCAGTTGTAATACACTAGTATTTACTATAATATCTAGTGATGATTAATTCTAATATAATTAAGAACATTTTTAACAAGTAGAAAACACAAGGAAAAGAAATTAAATGTTCAAACTAAATGAAATTCTACTGTAACAAACACTCTTTAGAATCATTCTGTTCCAGGTTACTTTCTTTTTTTTTTTTTTATTTATTTTTTCAGTGGGTTTTGTCATACATTGACATGAATCAGCAATAGATTTACATGTATTCCCCATCCCGATCCCCCCTCCCACCTCCCTCTCCACCCGATTCCTCTGGGTCTTCCCAGTGCACCAGCCCTGAGCACTTGTCTCATGCATCCCACCTGGGCTGGTGACCTGTTTCACTGTAGATAATATACATGCTGTTCTTTTGCAACATCCCACCCTCACCTTCTCCCACAGAATTCAAAAGTCTGTTCTGTACTTCTGTGTCTCTTTTTCTGTTTTGCATATAGGGTTATCGTTACCATCTTTCTAAATTCCATATATATGTGTTAGTATGCTGTAATGTTCTTTATCTTTCTGGCTGACTTCACTCTGTATAATGGGCTCCAGTTTCATCCATCTCATTAGAACTGGTTCAAATGAATTCTTTTTAACGGCTGAGTAATATTCCATGGTGTATATGTACCACAGCTTCCTTATCCATTCATCTGCTGATGGGCATCTAGGTTGCTTCCATGTCCTGGCTATTATAAACAGTGCTGTGATGAACATTGGGGTGCACGTGTCTCTTTCAGATCTGGTTTCCTCAGTGTGTATGCCCAGAAGTGGGATTGCTGGGTCATATGGCAGTTCTATTTCCAGTTTTTTAAGGAATCTCCACACTGTTTTCCATAGAGGCTGTACTAGTTTGCATTCCCACCAACAGTGTAAGAGGGTTCCCTTTTCTCCACACCCTCTCCAGCATTTATTGCTTGTAGACTTTTGGATAGCAGCCATCCTGACTGGCGTGTAATGGTACCTCATTGTGGTTTTGATTTGCATTTCTCTGATAATGAGTGATGTTGAGCATCTTTTCATGTGTTTGTTAGCCATCTGTATGTCTTCTTTGGAGAAATGTCTGTTTAGTTCTTTGGCCCATTTTTTGATTGGCTCATTTATTTTTCTGGAATTGAGCTTCAAGAGTTGCTTGTATATTTTTGAGATTAATCCTTTGTCTGTTTCTTCATTTGCTATTATTTTCTCCCAATCTGAAGGCTGTCTTTTCACCTTACTTATAGTTTCCTTTGTTGTGCAAAAGCTTTTAAGTTTCATTAGGTCCCATTTGTTTAGTTTTGCTTTTATTTCCAATATTCTGGGATGTGGGTCATAGAGGATCTTGCTGTGATTTATGTCGGAGAGTGTTTTGCCTATGTTCTCCTCTAGGAGTTTTATAGTTTCTGGTCTTACATTTAGATCTTTAATCCATTTTGAGTTTATTTTTGTGTATGGTGTTAGAAAGTGTTCTAGTTTCATTCTTGTACAAGTGGTTGACCAGTTTTCCCAGCACCACTTGTTAAAGAGGTTGTCTTTTTTCCATTGTATATCCTTGCCTCCTTTGTCAAAGATAAGGTGTCCATAAGTTCGTGGATTCATCTCTGGGCTTTCTATTCTGTTCCATTGATTATTTCTGTCTTTGTGCCAGTACCATACTGTCTTGATGACTGTGGCTTTGTAGTATAGTCTGAAGTCAGGCAGGTTGATTCCTCCAGTTCCATTCTTCTTTTTCAAGATTACTTTGGCTATTTGAGGTTTTTTGTATTTCCATACAAATTGTGAAATTATTTGTTCTAGTTCTGTGAAAAATACCGTTGGTAGCTTGATAGGGATTGCATTGAATCTATAGATTGCTTTGGGTAGAATAGCCATTTTGACAATATTGATTCTTCCAATCCATGAGCATGGTATGTTTCTCCATCTGTTTGTGTCCAATTTGATTTCTTTCATCAGTGTTTTATAGTTTTCTATGTATAGGTCTTTTGTTTCTTTAGGTAGATATACTCCTAAGTATTTTATTCTTTTTGTTGCAATGGTGAATGGTATTGTTTCCTTAATTTCTCTTTCTGTTTTTTCATTGTTAGTATATAGGAATGCAAGGGATTTCTGTGTGTTAATTTTATATCCTGCAACTTTACTATATTCATTGATTAGTTCTAGTAATTTTCTGGTAGAGTCTTTAGGGTTTTCTATGTAGAGGATCATGTCATCTGCAAACAGCGAGAGTTTCACTTCTTCTTTTCCTATCTGGATTCCTTTTACTTCTTTTTCTGCTCTGATTGCTGTGGCCAAAACTTCCAACACTATGTTGAATAGTAGTGGTGAGAGTGGGCATCCTTGTCTTGTTCCTGATTTTAGGGGAAATGCTTTCAATTTTTCACCATTGAGGGTGATACTTGCTGTGGGTTTGTCATATATAGCTTTTATTCTGTTGAGGTATGTTCCTTCTATTCCTGCTTTCTGGAGAGTTTTAATCATAAATGAGTGTTGAATTTTGTCAAAGGCTTTCTCTGCATCTGTTGAGATAATCATATGGTTTTTATCTTTCAATTTGTTAATGTGGTGTATTACATTGATTGATTTGCGGATATTAAAGAATCCTTGCATTCCTGGGATAAAGCCCACTTGGTCGTGGTGTATGATTTTTTTAATATGTTGTTGGATTCTGTTTGCTAGAATTTTGTTAAGGATTTTTGCATCTATGTTCATCAGTGATATTGGCCTGTAGTTTTCTTTTTTGGTGGCATCTTTGTCAGGTTTTGGAATTAGGGTGATGGTGGCCTCATAGAATGAGTTTGGAAGTTTACCTTCTTCTGCAATTTTCTGGAAGAGTTTGAGTAAGGTAGGTGTTAGCTCTTCTCTAAATTTTTGGTAGAATTCAGCTGTGAAGCCATCTGGTCCTGGGCTTTTGTTTGCTGGAAGATTTTTGATTACAGTTTCGATTTCCTTGCCTGTGATGGGTCTGTTAAGATCTTCTATTTCTTCCTGGTTCAGTTTTGGGAGGTTATACTTTTCTAAGAATTTGTCCATTTCATCCAAGTTGTCCATTTTATTGGCATAGAGCTGCTGGTAGTAGTCTCTTATGATCCTTTGTATTTCAGTGTTGTCTGTTGTGATCTCTCCATTTTCATTTCTAATTTTGTTAATTTGGTTCTTCTCTCTTTGCTTCTTAATGAGTCTTGCTAATGGTTTGTCAATTTTGTTTATTTTTTCAAAACACCAGCTTTTAGCTTTGTTGATTTTTTGCTATGGTCTCTTTAGTTTCTTTTGCATTTATTTCTGCCCTAATTTTTAAGATTTCTTTCCTTCTGCTAACCCTGGGGTTCTTCATTTCTTCCTTCTCTAGTTGCTTTAGGTGTAGAGTTAGGTTATTTATTTGGCTTCTTTCTTGTTTCTTGATGTAAGCCTGTAATGCTATGAACCTTCCCCTTAGCACTGCTTTTACAGTGTCCCATAGGTTTTGGGTTGTTGTGTTTTCATTTTCATTCATTTCTATGCATATTTTGATTTCTTTTTTGATTTCTTCTATGATTTGTTGGTTATTCAGAAGCGTGTTATTTAGCCTCCATATGTTTGAATTTTTAACAATTTTTTTCCTGTAATTGAGATCTAATCTTACTGCACTGTGGTCAGAAAAGATGACTGGAATGATTTCAGTTTTTTTGAATTTTCCAAGACCAGATTTATTGCCCAGGATGTGATCTATTCTGGAGAAGGTTCCGTGTGCACTTGAGAAAAAGGTGAAGTTGATTGTTTTGGGGTGAAATGTCCTATAGATATCAATTAGGTCTAGCTGGTCCATTGTGTCATTCAAGGTTTGTGTTTCCGTGTTAATTTTCTGTTTAGTTGATCTATCCATAGTTGTGAGTGGGGTATTAAAGTCTCCCACTATTATTGTGTTACTATTAATTTCCTCTTTCATACTCGTTAGCTTTTGCCGTACATATAGCGGTGCTCCTATGTTGGGTGCATATATATTTATAATTGTTATATCTTCTTCTTGGATTGATCCTTTGATCATTATGTAGTGTCCTTCTTTGCCTCTTTTCACATCCTTTATTTGAAAGTCTATTTTATCTGATATGAGTATTGCGACTCCTGCTTTCTTTTGGTCTCCATTTGCATGAAATATTTTTTTCCAGCCCTTCACTTTTAGTCTGTATGTGTCTCTTGTTTTGAGGTGGGTCTCTTGTAGACAGCATATATAGGGGTCTTGTTTTTGTATCCATTCAGCCAATCTTTGTCTTTTGGTTGGGGCATTCAACCCACTTACATTTAAGGTAATTATTGATAGGTGTGGTCCCGTTGCCATTTACTTTGTTGTTTTGGGTTCACGTTTATACAACCTTTCTGCATTTCCTGTCTAGAGAAGATCCTTTAGCGTTTGTTGAAGAGCTGGTTTGGTAGTGCTGAATTCTCTCAGCTTTTGCTTGTCTGTAAAGCTTTTGAGTTCTCCTTCATATCTGAATGAGATCCTTGCTGGATACAGTAATCTAGGTTGTAGGTTATTCTCTTTCATTACTTTCAGTACGTCCTGCCATTCCCTTCTGGCCTGGAGGGTTTCTATTGATAGATCAGCTGTTATCCTTATGGGAATCCCTTTGTGTGTTATTTGTTGTTTCTCCCTTGCTGCTTTTAATATTTGTTCTTTGTGTTTGATCTTTGTTAATTTGATTAATATGTGTCTTGGGGTGTTTCGCCTTGGGTTTATCCTGTTTGGGACTCTCTGGGTTTCTTGGACTTGGGTGGCTATTTCCTTCCCCATTTTAGGGAAGTTTTCAGCTATTATCTCCTCGAGTATTTTCTCATGGCCTTTCTTTTTGCCTTCTTCTTCTGGGACTCCTATGATTGGAATGTTGGGGCATTTCACATTGTCCCAGAGGTCCCTGAGGTTGTCCTCATTTCTTTTGATCCTTTTTTCTTTTTTCCTCTCTGCTTCATTTATTTCCACCATTTTATCTTCTACCTCACTTATCCTATCTTCTGTCTCTGTTATTCTACTCTTGGTTCCCTCCAGAGTGTTTTTGATCTCATTCATTGCACTATTCATTTTTAATTGACTCTTTTTTATTTCTTCTAGGTCTTTATTAAACATTTCTTGCATCTTTTCAATCTTTGTCTCCAGGCTATTTATCTGTAACTCCATTTTGTTTTCAAGATTTTGGATCATTTTTATTATCATTATTATAAATTCTTTTTCAGGTAGATTCCTTATCTCCTCCTCTTTTGTTTGACTTGGTGGGCATTTTTCATGTTCCTTTACCTGTCGGGTATTTCTCTGTCTTTTCATCTTGTCCAGGTTAGTTTCTTTTCCTTTGTGTTTATCAAAGTTTATATTGTATTCAACAACATTAACATTTTTTAAAAGTTATTTATTATGGAAAGTTACAGGAAAGCTAAACTCTTCAAGTAATTTTCTGACATACTAGGACAGTAAAAGTGCAGAAAATGTGTTATAAACCAACAGTCTAATAACTAAAAGCTCTCTGCCATGTTTCTTTTTTCAACAGACATTTTCCATTTAGAAAATTATAAATTTTTAAGTAGATCAGGCTGTTAAGACTTGTTTTTTTTTTGGTATATTTGAATCTTTATTTAGTTTGATTTTATTTTTACTATTAAGGCTACTTGAACAAGGCAATGGAGAAAACCCAGAATTGAAAAGCAATTGACTTTAAAAAAAAAATAATTAATTAATTAATTTTACTTTACAACACTGTATTGGTTTTGCCATACACTGAGAAATGTCTTTTATTGAATACCTCTTATGGACTAGGCACAGACCAACCAAAAAGAATATAAAACTCATTTGGCATTGCTATATAAAATTAAAATCTCTCCATATTTTCATTCTTGTACCAGGAAAAGTCTTGGGTATTTCTATGATTATTTTCGGTAGTTAAGTCTAACATCTATCCAATTCAAATTAAATAAATTTAATTTATTGAGCAAGAACTATAAGGACATAATTAATGCTGTTCTGCAAGGAATATGATAAAAATACTACCTCTGCCAGGCTTCCTTCCATGTGCATTTTGAGGGATGTTAGTAAAGCAGTCTCATAGTTAAAATGTAGGGAATATCCCCTGGAGAAGGAAATGGCAACCCACTCCAGGATTCTTGCCTGGGAAATCCCATGGACAAGAAGCCTGATGGGCTGCAGTCCATGGGGTTGCAAAAGAGTCGGATACGACTTAGTGCCAAATCTGGAAAGGAGTACATCAAGGCTGTACATCGTCACCCTGCTTATTTAACATATGCAGAGTGCATCTTGAGACACACTAGGCTGGATGAAGCACAAACTGGAATCAAGATTGCTGGGAGAAATATCAATAACCTCAGATATGCAGATGACACCACCCTTATGGCAGAAAGCAAAGAATTAAAGAGCCTCTTGATGAATGTGAAAGAGTAGAGTGAAAAAGTTGGCTTAAAACTCAACATTTAGAAAATTAAGATCATGGCCTCTGGTCCCATCACTTCATGGCAGATAGATGGGAAACAATGGAAACAGTGACAAAATTTATTTATTTGGACTCCAAAATTACTGCAGATGGAGACTGCAGCCATGAAATTAAAACACGCTTGCTCCTTGGAAGGAAAGTTATGACCAACCTAGATAGCATATTAAAAAGCAGAGACATTACTTTGCCGACAAAGGTCCATGTAGTCAAAGCCGTGGTTTTTCCAGTAGTCATGTATGGATGTGAGAGTTGAACTATAAAGAAAGCTGAGCACCAAAGAATTGATGCTTTTGAACTGTGGAGTTCCAAGAGTCTTCTCTATAAGACTCTTGAGAGTCCCTTGGGCTGCAAGGAGATGCAACCAGTCCATCCTAAAGGAAATCAGTCCTGAATATTTATTGGAAGGACTGGTGCTGAAGCTGAAACTCCAATACTTTGGGCACATGATGCGAAGAACTGACTCATTTGAAAAGACCCTGATGCTGAGAAAGATTGAAGGTGGGAGGATAAGGGGATGCCAGAGGATGAGATGGTTGGATGGCATCACCAACTCAATAGACATGAGATTGAGTAATCTCCGGGAGTTGGTGATGGACAGGGAGGCCTGGTGTGCTGCAGTCCATGGGGTCTCAAAGAGTCTGACAATCATGATTGAGTGACTAAACTAACTGAACTGAACGACTTAGTGACTAAACAACAATAGTTAAGATAAATGTGAGTTCTTAGTTTGGGCAAAAATGGTGCTTCATAAAGAAATGGCTTTGCATATATGTCGAATCTAGAAAATGATGTAGATGATCTTATTTGCAAAGCAGAAATAGAGACACAGAGAACAAACAAACAAATGAATAGATACCAAGGGGGAAGGGGAAGTGGTAGGATGAATTGGGAGGTTGGAATTGACATATAAATACTACTATGTATAAAATAGCTAACTAATGGGTTCCTCTACTCAGTGCTCTATGGTGACCTAGATGGAAAGGAAATCCAAAAAAGAGGGAACATGTGTATATGTATAGCCGATTTACTTTGCTGTAGAGCAGAAAGTGATACCACATTGTAAAGTAACTATACTCCAATAAAAGTTAATTAACTAATCAATTAATTTATCTAATTTGAAGAGAGAAATAAATCTGAGTTTAAAGAAAATAATGGAGAAGAAAATATTGCATGCCAGTGACAAGAGTTGATAATAAAATATATAATTAGGTAGAAAATAGGTTGTTATACTATGTCTTCGAGCAGACTGATAATATGGAGAGCATTATAATTTGAGGGTGTAGTGAGGCTTTCAAATTTTTGACCATGATCTTCTGTAAGAAATATATTTTACATTAAACTCAATAAGCTTAGCTTTGAAAAAATGTTTCATGAAACACTACTTATGCTTCCTAGTTATAGAGCACTCTGATATTTTTTATTGTTTGCTTGCCTTTCTGTTTTATTTCAATACAAAAATAATGGTTTGCACACATTGCATCTATTTCATAATGTATTTCTGGAGTTTGAAAAATACTATCGTAGCAATATCAGTTAACAGTGGTAAATAGGAAAGATTAACCTAAAGGGAGGCTATAAGTGAAATGATTAGCCATGGAGTGAAAAAGATATAAATTAGATTGTGGTGAGCTTTAATGCTATGAAGGAAATCTTGAAATGCAAGAGAAAACGTACACACTGGGCAAGATAATTTTGTCTAAGATACTGATTATGGCTAATGGAAAGAAAACTAAATGTATTTGCTTGTGTGTGTGTGTACTTATCTTTTTCTCTCTCATCAGGATTTAAGTATACTAGGACATAGGATTTATCATTCTTGTTCAGTGCTATGTTCCTAGTCATTAAAAAAACAACAACACTATCAGGCACATAGTAAGTGCTGAATTAGTATTTGTTGAATGAAGGAGACAACCAAGTAGGATAACTGAAATATTAAAATAGCAAACCTTATCAGCATAAAAACTCCAAAGGTTTATGTTAGACAAACCAAAATATTATATGTATTTTGTCTGTTTTATGTGCCCTCTTATGAAAAGCTTTGTAACATACTGATTTCTTTCTATTAAAGTTTACATACTCTTAACTGTGATCAGAGTATATTATGGTATTTGAAAAATATATGTTGTCTTGTAATAGTATAATCTACCTTGGAGTCTCCACATGTGATCATGATGATAGTCAAGGGATTATCTTGGAAAAAATAAAATATATTTATAAAGAGACAAAAACTCTATCTTTTTATTTTAGCACCCTCCAAACCCAGTAATGTATCTGACACACAATAAGGGCTTAATAAATGCTTTATGTAGACAAGACTAAATGATCTTTTACTTAATTTTTTTATTAAATGCATCATATGTATTTATTCTGGGGCTTCCCAGGTGGAACTAGTGGTAAAGAACTCTCTTGCCAATGCAGGAGACACAAGAGACGCAGGTTCAATCCCTGGGTCAGGAAGATCCCCTGGAGGAGGGCATGGCAACCCACTCCAGTATTCTTGCCTAGAGAATCCCCATGGACAGAAGGGCCTGATGGGTGACAGTCCATAGGGTCACAAAGAGTCGGACAGGACTAAAGCAACTTAGCACACACGGACACACTTGATTTTATTCTAGAAGATCAAAAATACAAATTGGCAGGAAGGATTAAAAGAATATCATCCTACCATCAGAGATAACCACTAATGTGTGTGTGTGTAAATATGCAAGTGTATACGTGCATTTTGACTTTAAATACACACACACATATACACTTGTGTATTTTAGTTTTATTTTAAAAAAACACAGAACCGTTATTGTACATATTTTATAGCCTCGTTTAAAGTCACTTAGATTCACCAACATTACCCATTCCATGGGACTATTATGGAGAGCAAATTAGAAAAATGCATGAATAGCACTTAAGTCAGTGCCTACCACATAAAAAGAAATCAACAAATGTTAACAACTGCTATTGAAATCATACTGTTTTATAATCTGTTTTATATTCATTTATATTTTATATTCATTCATAATACATAATGAATATTTCTCATGCCATTAAATAATATTCCACAATGTTATTTTGATAGCTTTAGCATATTCTATTATGTATAATTATATCTTCACCAGTCTTGTCTTGTTGGGTGTTTAAATTGTCCCTTTTATTATTAAACCCATGCATCAAAGAACATCTTTTGTATACATGTATGCTTATTTGCTTATAATATATTTTTACATTTTTTTCTTATTTAAAAAATAATATATACACACTTATAAAAAAGTGGTATTGCAAGTTTTATATTACTATAAAAATTGTTAGTAGCAATAGTAATATAAGTAATATTTTATTTTTATGGTAAAATAACAAGTTTATATCTCATTTTCCCCATTTTTAGTTCTTAAGTCAAAAGGCAGTCACATTCATACTCATCAGTACCATATTCTAAATAATTTCTTTTTTCTTAAAAGGAATCACTTGACTTTCTAGAAGGGAAACTTTTCATTGATTGGCATTCGGCACACCATGATTTTAAAATAGTGAGTATTAGGACATCTCTGTTCAATAGTATGGCTTCTGATTATGGAACAATATTAACCAATTTTTGATAGATATTGTTTGATTTGATTTGTATAGATTTTATTACAAATTTTCCCATTACTCACTAACATTTAAGGCTACTTGGTTGGTCACTCTAATTTGTTCATGAGAAATATATACAGAATCCCTCAAATAGCTGTACAGTCTGTGGAATTCTCCAGGCCAGAATACTGGAGTGGGTAGCCATTCTCTTCTTCAAGGGATCTTCCCAGTGCAGGGAGTGAACCCCGATCTCCCACACTGCAGGCAGATTCTTTATAAGCTGAGCTACCAGGGAAGCCCAATAATGGTATACAGGCCACTATAAATAAATTTTTTAATCATTATTTCTTCTGATGATCAATTTTCTGTGCCAGGTTTTTTTTTTGTTTGTTTTTTTCCCCATTTGGATGTATATCCCAGGCCATTCTATCATCAAGCATAATTATCCACATGGTAGGACATGTAAGGTAATTAACACCTAGAACAAGGTTCTCTGTCTTGAAGAAACTCCTTAAGGATCCGGGAAAAGAATATTAAGTGCTGCCCCCAGCCATGCCATTGGGAGTGTGAACTCCAGAAAAGATGAAGCTTGAAGCTTTGATGTTAATAATTTCAGTGTCACATGCAATGCTCTGGGCATATATATGCACTAAATGCCTGCAACATAAGTAGAATACTTAGACGATTCCATGAACAACATTATTTTCAGAGCAAAGGAGTGAATAATTATATAATGTTATGTTTCTTCCCGGTATTACATTTTTCTGCCTTCAAAGAATGTCCAGAGGAAGGTATGATTTGCCTGCAGTTCTAAAATACATAAAGTGCTTTGGGTCTATTAGGAGCTGAATTCCAGTGAAGTGAACTAAAAGGAAAGTTGCAAAGTTTCCACTTCATATCCTGCTTGGCTTCAGTTATTTTTCCCAAATGGTATAGCAACTGCCTTGAAGAATTTCCAAATATTTTCTCCTGAGAGTTTGAAGCTCTTGCACTTGCAGTAAAAAGAAAACTGACCCAAATACCATCTTGAAAAAGAACAAAAATAAGTACTCACAAAAATATAGACCAAAATCTTGGAGAAGACTAAAGAGGATTTGCTTATTTATATCATGAAAAAAAAAAAATGTGTCATTCAATTTGCATCACCTGCAAGCTTGGTATTTGAACCATGACAGTCCCATTTATCCCCAAATATTTATTAATGTATTACCACACATCATGAACTAGTCTTCTATGAGTTAAAATAATCTCATGGATATTACATTCTAACCACCAAACAAAGACAAAATAGTTTTAACTATTAGTAAGTCCTATAGAGAAAATAAAACATGATAATGTAGTAGAGACTTCACGAGAAATGTAGATTGGATGGTCAAAGATAGTCTCCTTGAGGACGTGGTATTTGAGCTGAAGAGGTGACGCTGGGCTGAGATTTGTGTGAGGAGAAGTCTATTAGTAAAAATCTTCATGGTTGGAAAAATGCAAAGGACATCAGGTAGTGTGAGGGGTGTGTGTTTGTTGGGAGGGGAGGGTGTAAATGTGTAGAGGATGTTAGAGAAATAAAGAGCAACTACCAAAAAAAGAAAGAAAATAAAGGAACATAGAATGGAAAGGAATATGGCTATAATTCAAAGAGAATCTGTGGAGGAAAGAGAAAGAAAGAAAAGAAAGTGAAATCGTTCAGTCATGTCTGACTCTTTGAGACTCCCATGGACTATAGCCTACCAGGCTCCTCCCTCCATGGAATTTTCCAGGCAAGAATAATGGAGTGGGTTGCCATTTCCTTCTCCAGGGAATCTTCCCAACCCAGGGATCAAACCCAGGTCTTCCATCTTCCTCATTGCAGGCAGACACTGCCGACTGAGCCACCAGGTAAGCACGTAAAGTTAAAAGCAGAAATGACAGTAAACTGCAACCAGGATGAAACAAGTTTATCAAGTGATCAGCATCAATAAATAAAAACTTTATAAATAAGTTTATAAATAAGAACTTTAGTGATACAGACCCGTGAGCAGTATGGCCATGGGCAAGCGATTTATCTAAGACTGAGTGTACTCATCTACGAAATGGGAGTAACAAGGTCTATGTCACAGGACTATTGTGGTAATGAAAATAAAAATGAGTTAATGCACCTTGAAATGTATAACATTTTGTCCTGTTTGGTAGTAAAAGTATAATAAATGCTGTCTACCACTTTATTTGGAGCTTCCCGGATAGCTCAGTGGTAAAGAATCCACCTGCCTCTGCAGGAGACGTGAGTTCGATCCCTGTGTCTGGGTAGAAGAGCCTCTGGAGATGGCAACCCACTCCAGTGTTCTTGCCTATAGAATCCCATGGACAAGGGAGCCTGAAGGGCTACATTCAGTGGGCTTGCAAAGAGTCAAACAAAACTGAGTGACTGAGCATGCATGCACCACTTTATTTAAATGAGATAAATACAGTCTCAGTAAGAAAAAGCAGATATCTCTGCTCCTCTCGGTGTCTCTAAGATCACATGAAACTAAAGCCTGTGAAACTTAACCCTGCTTTGAAGTGGATTTATATTTATTATTTATTTTTGTATTCATTGTTTTCGTATCTTACTTTGTTAAATCCTATTACTTTGGTAATTCCCTGTTCTACGACCACTTTGCAGCAATTTGAAGTGCAAGGCCCTTTGTGGATTTAGTCTATTTTGACCAGATTGTACTTAGAAGGTTGCAAAACGCTCTAAGATCCCAAAACCAGTTTTCTTTTTCCTGTGGGTATTGACCAGCATGACAAGTCTTTTAACTTCATAGTCACAGCCCTTTTTTCCCATTTCTGCTTTCCAAGTCCCTCAGCTGTAGGAATTACAATCCCTGTCTGATTTAACCTACAAATCCTTCCTAATTTCTTGCTGTGTTTGTGCCCCAGAGAGGATATAACACTGGTAGGCCCTCCTATTAGAAAGGAGGGCTCTGGAGAATGACATATTACAGAGGAAACAGCAGAAGCCAAGAACGCATTGATTTCTAGTACAGGGATCCTGAGTCTAATCAAATTTTGGTAATATCAGTCTGTGACCTTTTCTCTGATGAGTGAATCTTGTACTGCTTAACCCCCTACTACCTGATCAGTTTATGTTTGTCTTTGTTCCCTGCAGCATAATTACTGGGAAATTTCAAATCCTTCATTGGGCATAATTGTATTTTGATCACTTTTCTTCGTAATTGTATTTATTTTTGTCTCTACTGGGTCTTGGTCTCTGCTCAGGCTTTTCTCTGGTTGTGGCAAGTGGGGCTCCTCTCTGATCGCAGTGCAAGGGCTTCTTTTGTTGCGGAGCGCAGGCTCCAGGGTGTGTGAGCTTCAGGAGCTGTGGCTTCCTGGCTCTAGGGCACAAGCTCAATGGTTGTGGTGCATGGATTAATTGCTCCACAGCATGTGGGATCTTCCCAGATCAGGGATCAAACTCACGTCTCCTGCATTGCCAGGTGGATTTTTTACCACTAGACACCAGGGAAGCCTGATCATGTTTTTATTTTTTATTTTATTTTATTTTTTTATTAGTTGGAGGCTAATTACTTCACAACATTTCAGTGGGTTTTGTCATACATTGATATGTATGATTACTTTGGTAATTCCCTGTTTTTGTTTTTGTTTTAAATACAAGAAAAAATAAAGCATGTTGGCCTGTTGCCTATTCTACCCATTTTAAAAGAGCTATTTGTTCTGTGTTTCTTGTTTCCTTCTTATGGACATGGCCAGTACTTTCAGGAAGATGTTAGGGTCATTGTATTTCCTTTATAATTTACATTTCTCAATATGTCATTTAATAATGCTTTCTTCCAAACCCCACCTCATCCTCACTACTTCCACCTCCACTTCCACCAAGTGAATGCACTAATGGCAATCTAATTACAAGGTATTATTTTCTATTATTATACAGACTAGAATAAAACTCTGTTTGCATTTAACCTCAATACCTTATATCTTTTAAAAACTAGTCTTAATTAAATCTAAAAGCACTCTGCAAGTTAAGTGAATGAGCTAGTTTTGTTCCATGTGAATACTTCCTCATTAAAATTGAAAAATTGAGGTGATAACATTTCATCAGTGATATTTATTTTTTTTTATAAAAACAAGTTAGGATTCTGGAGAAGTCGTGTCCCATTTAACATTGTGCCTGTCCGTTTAGAAAAATTCAAAATTGTGACTAATTATATTTGACATTTTGAAAAGTAATAAGCCATCTGAGACAGTATAAGTGAAAATACTGCTGTTTCATATGCTTTATATTTCTGTGACGTTTCTTAAGACATTCTCACAGTTTCTTGCATTTCAAATAATTCCATTGTGGCAATAATGATAGCAAAGGAATAAAATTTGGTAGATGCAAAATTATAAATAAAATTTTATATGTAAAAATGCATATCTCTCATTTCACCTATATATTTACGATGAATGCATGTATGCATGAAGTTGGTTCAGTCGTGTCCGAATCCTTGTGACCCCATGGACTGTAGCCCTCCAGGCTTGTCTGTCCATGCAATTTTCCAGGCAAGAATACTGGAGTGGGTTGCCATGCCCTCCTCCAGGGGATCTTCCTGCCCCAAGGATTGAGTCCACATCTTTTCTGTCTCCTGCATTGGCAGGCGGGTGTTTCACCACTGTTGCCATCTGGGAAGCCCCATTTTTGATGAATAGTTACATGCCAAAGGATTTAATTTTTCTCAAAATATAAAATGTGAACCTAAGTTTTTATAAAATCAGAAATGTTTATACAAAATGGAATTTTTTTAGGAAAATGTTTAATCCTTTAAACAATGCTGACCTGAAACAGACAGACTGCCAAATATTTCTCCAACAGAGATTGATTTGAGATCAATAGAGAATTACATTTCAGGGTCTGCAAGTCTGTTGAGCTGGGTGTAAGTCTCTCTCACAGCAAGGGAAGGAGAATACTTTTATAGAAGGGAAAAGGAAGTTGGGAGGACTTTCATAAACAAAGAGTCCGTGGTTTTTATTGGCTGTGTCCTTCCCAGGAAAGGAGTACTTCTTCTACTTCTTGGGCTCTACATCATCACAGAGCATGCGAGCTCGTCCTGCTGGTATTCATTCTATTTAATTGAGGTTTCTGTTTATTAATTTTTTACAACAGATACAAAGGTAGTCTTTGAGCTTAGATCCAATGTAACTTGCAACTTCTTGTTTTTATTACATATATTCTAGATTTCCTTATAACATGGAAAGATTTTTGAGGAGACTAAAGATAGAATTTTCTTGTTCTCACTGATGTCAAGCTTAGTTATTTTCCCAAGTTCAAATTATATCAGCAACTCCTAATTTTCTGACTTTAAGCAACATTTCCAAAATACAAAGATATGCTATAAAATAAAATGACAGAGAACACTAACAGGGCTCTATTTCTGGTGAAAGAAGGCTATTCCTGGGTGCTCAGACACTCAGTCATATCAGATTCTTTGCGAACTCTGTCATGTTGTCGTGTAGTTGCTCATTTTGAGTACAACTCTTTGCGACTAGATGGACTGTCCATGGAATTTTCAGGCATGAATACTGGAGTGGGTTGCCATTTCCCCCTCCAGGAGATCTTCCCACCCAGGGATCAAACTCTGGTCCACCTGATTGGCAGGTGGATTGTTTACAGCTGAGCTACTTGGGAAGCCACAATACATTATTAATAGAGTTATTAATTTATTAACATAAATACTTTGTTTTCTAATGTTCAAAACACGGTTGAGAACAATTGCTATGAATGTGAGAGGGAGCTGAGGATGGCAGAGTGAATCTGAGAATGTATCCAGAGAAGGTGTATTGCATTGTGTGAACACCACCCACCACCATTTCTAGCCTTCACCAAGTGTGATCACTTCATAGCATTTTAGGGACCAAGTTGCCAAAGTATTTGGAAGCTTCCTACTTTAAACAGAAGGAAAAGCAACAGTGTTAGTAAGACCAGCACTGGGAAAATAAATAAGTGAAAATTAAATTCCTGTTGTGATCTGTTTAATAGCAGAGGATAAATATTCAATATCACAGTAATCCAAATCTATGCCCCAACCACTAATGCTGAAGAAGCTGAATTTGAATGGTACTATGAAGACCTACAACACCTTCTAGGACTAACACCTGGAAAAGATGTGCTTTTCACTCTAGGGGACTGGAATGCAAAGTAGGAAGTCCTTACAAGAGATACCTGAAGTAACAGGAAAATTTGGCCTTAGAGTACAGAGTGAAGCAGGACAAAGGCTCTGTTGACAAAGTTTTGCCAACAGAACACATTGGACATAGCAAGCACCCTCTTCCAGCAACACAAGAGACGACTCTACACATAGACATCACCAGATGGTCAATACTGAAATCAGATTGATTATATTCTCTGCAGCCAAAGATGGAGAAGCTCTACACAGTTAGCAAAAACAAGACTGGGAGCTGACGGTGGCTCAGATCATGAACTTCTTATTGCCAAATTCAGACTTAAATTGAAGAAAGTAGGGAAAACCACTAGACCATTCAGGTATGACCTAAATCAAACCCCTTGCGATTATACAGTGGAAGTGACAAATAGATTCAAGGGATTAGATCTGATAGAGTGCCTGAACTATGGACAGATGTTCATGACATTGTACAGGAGGCAGTGATCAAGACCATCCCCAAGAAAAAGAAATGCAAAAAGGCAAAATGGTTGTCGGAGGAGGCCTTACAAATAACTGAAAAGAAGAGAAGCAAAAGGCAAAGGAGGAAAGGAAAGATATACCCATTTGAATGCAAAGTTCCAAAGAATAGTGAGGAGAGATAAGAAAGCCTTCCTCAGTGATCAATGCAAAGAAATAGAGGAAAACAACAGAATGGGAAAGACTAGTGATCTCTTCAAGAAAGTTAGAGATACCAAGGGGACATTTCAGGTAAAAAAAGGACAGAAATGGTATGGACCTAACAGAAGCAGAAGATATTAAGAAGATGTGGCAAGAATACACAGAAGAGCTATCCAAAAAAGATCTTCATGACCCAGATAATCATGATGGTGTGATCACTCACCTAGAGCTGGACATCTGGAAGGTGAAATCAAATGACCCTTAGGAAGCATCACTACGAACAAAGTTAGTGGAGGTGATGGAATTCCAGTTGAGCTATTTCAAATCCTAAAAGATAATGCTGTGAAAGTGCTGCACTCAATATGCCAGAAAATTTGGAAAACTCAGCAGTGGCCACAGGACTGGAAAAGGTCAGTTTTCATTCCAATCCCTAAGAAAGGCAATGCCAAAGAATGCTCAAACTTCTGCACAATTGCATTCATCTCACATGCTAATAAAGTAATGCTCAAAATTCTCCAAGCCAGGCTTCAACTGTATGTGAACCGGGAACTTCCAGATGTTCAAGCTGGATATAGAAAAGGCAGAGGAACCAGAGATCAAATTGCCAACATCTGCTGGATCATCAAAAAAGCAAGAGTTCCAGAAAAACATGTACTTCTGCTTTATTGACTGTGCCAAAGCCTTTGACCATATGGATCACAACTGTGGAAAATTCTGAAAGAGACGGGAATACCAGGCCATTTGACCTGCTTCCTGAAAAATCTGTATGCTGGTCAAGAAGCAAGAGTTACAACTGGACATGGAACAACAGGCTGGTTCCAAATTGGGAAAGGAGTATGTCAAGGCTGTATATTATCACCCTGCTTATTTAACTTACATGGAGAGCACATCATGAGAAATTCTGAACTGGATGAAGCACAATCTGGAATCAAGATTGCTGGGAGAAATATCAATAACCTCAGATATGCTGATGACACCACCCTTATGGCAGAAAGCGAAAAGAAACTAAAGAGCCTCTTGATAAAACTGAAAGAAGAGAGTAAAAAAGTTGGCTTAAACTCAACATTGAGAAAACTAAGATCATGGCATCCGGTCCCATCACTTCTTGGCAAACAGATGGGAAACAGTGGAAACAATGATAGACTTTATTTTTTGGGCCTCCAAAATCACTGTAGATGGTGACTGCAGCCATGAAATTAAAAGGTATTTGCTCCTTGGAAGAAAAGTTATGACCAACCTAGACAGCATATTAAAAAGCAGAGACATTACTTTGCCCACAAAGGTCTGTCTAGTCAAGGCTATGGTTTTTCCAATGGTCATGTATGGATGTGAGAGTTGGACTATAAAGAAAGTGCCAAAGAATTGATGCTTTTGCACTGTGGTGTTGGAGAAGACTCTTGAGAGTCCCTTGGACTGCAAGGAGATCCAACCAGTCTATCATAAAAAAAATCAGTCCTGAGTATTCATTGGAAGGACTGATGTTGAGGCTGAAACGCCAATACTTTGGCCACCTGATGTAAAGAACTGACTCATTTGAAAAGACCCGGATGCTGGGAAAGATTGAAGGTGGGAGGAGAAGGGGATGACAGAGGATAAGATGGCTGTATGGCATCACTGACTCAATGGACATAAGTTTAAGTAAACTCTGGGAGTTGGTGATGGACAGGGAGGTCTGTAGTGCTGCAGTCCATGGGGTCACAAAAAATCAGACACGACAGAGCAACTGAACTGAAGTTAAATAGGGTGTTGCCTGGGAGCAGTGAAGGAGCCTCTCTTTTTTTCAGAATTAATATTGCTAACTATGGAACTAAAGAGATAAGGAAAAAAAACAAAGCCTTTCATTTCTCTCATTGCTGGAGATTAGTATGACTGAGGTTTTCTTACATCAACAATGAAATATTTGCCCCAGTCAGATATTATTTTGAGGTTTCAAATGACAGGAAAGTAATGAGTGGAGAACAACAGTAAAAAGAAAGCTCAGACACATACCAAACTGCCAGTTCAACTCTAAAGGATCTACTTCCAATCTTGGCTCATAATTCTTTCACCAAGTATCTCTAGCTAAGTCAGGTGTTATTTGTACAGTGCTTTGGGGATTTATAATTGCTCTACTGAACATTATGTCAGATACAGACCCTTGCAGAATCAATTTTATGATACCTCAGTATTAATTAGATCCCTCATTTCTTTAAAGTTACAAATCTTTCAAGCTACTCTGTTGCTTTCAAAAGGATATGGATATATCCTACATCAATGTCAAGATTTGCATTTTCTGAGCCTTAAATGTATAACTCAACCTTGAACTGTCTACAAGTCACTTCTAGGTATATGTGATCAAAGGAATTAGTGTTATGGACAGATTGATCCACAGTTTTCCAATGTAGTAAAGCAACAAATTGATGCTTTCAAACTGTGGTGGTGGTGAAGACTCTTGAGAGTCCCTTAGTCAGCAAGGAGATCAAACCAGTCAATTTTAAAGGAAATCATCCATGAATATTCATTGGAAAGACTGGTGCTGAAGCTTCAGTACTTTGGTCACCTAATGCGAGGAGCCAACTCATGGGAAAAGACTCTGCTTCTGGGAAGGGTTGAAGGCAGGAGAAGGGGATGACAGAGGATGAGATAGTTAGATGGTGTCACAAACTCAATGGACATGAGTCTGAGCAAACTCTAGGTGATAGTGACGGAATGAAAGCCTGGCATGCTGCAGTCCATGGGTTGCAAAGAGTAGGACACAACTTAGTGACAGGACAACAAAAGCAGTAAAGGCATATATCCCAATGAACAGCTCTTACGTTTTCTCATCAATTTCTTCATATAATAAAACAACCTTCTGATTGGAGCTCCCAGTGCTCTATACTTTAGAGCATTTTATTAAGAAAAGGTTTTTGTTTAGTTTTCATCACAATTAGGAGTTTCCATTCCAAAATTATACCAAAATCACATTCATAAAGAGATGAGAGAATGGGGGAAGATGTTTGAAATTTGAAAGATTTCTGGGAAGATGTAAGTTCTGTTCTTGTGCATTTAAAATGTGGCTACTGTAAACAAGGAACTAAAATTTTAATTTTACTTCATTTTAAATAACCTAAATTTCAGTTCAGTTCAGTCGCTCAGTCGTGTCCAACTCTTTGCGACCCCATGAACCACAGCATGCCAGGCCTCTCTGTCCACTGAACTCCTGGAGTTCACCCAAACTCATGTCCATTGAGTCCGTGATACCATCCAACATTCTCATCCTCTGTCTTCCCCTTCTTCTCCTGCCCTCAATCTTTCCCAACCTCAGGGTCTTTACCAATGAGTCAGCTCTTCGCATCAGGTGGCCAAAGTATTGGAGTTTCAGCCTCAACATCAGTCCTTCCAATGAACACCCAGGACTGATTTCCTTTAGGATGGACTGGTTGGATCTCCTTGCCATCCAAGGGACTCGCAAGAGTCTTCTCCAACACCACAGTGCAAAAGCATCAATTTTTCTGTGTTCAGCTTTCTTTATAGTCCAACTCTCACATCCATACATGACTACTGGAAAAACCATAGGCTTGACTAGATGGACTTTGTTGACAAAGTAATGGCTCTGCTTTCTAATATGCTGTCTAGGTTGGTCATAACTTTCCTTCCAAGGAGTAAGTGTCTTTTAATTTCATGGTTGCAATCACCATCTGCAGTGATTTTGGAGTCCAAAATAAATAAATAAATAAATAAATAAATAAATAAATAAATAAATAAAGTCAGCCACTGTTGCAACTGTCTCCACTGTTTCCCCATCTATTTGCCAAGAAGTGATGGGACCTGATGCCATGATCTTAGTTTTCTGAATGTTGAGCTTTAAGCCAACTTTTTCACTCTCTTCTTTCATTTTCATCAAGAGGCTCTTTAGTTCTTCTTCATTTTCTGCCGTAAGAGTGGTGTCATTGGCATATCTGAGGTCACTGATATTTCTCCCAGCAATCTTGATTCCAGCTTGTGCTTCTTCCAGCCCAACATTTCTCATAATGTACTCTGCATATAAATTAAATAAGCAGGGTGACAATATACAGCCTTGACATACTCCTTTTCCTATTTGGAACCAGTCTGTTGTTCCATTTCAAGTTCTAACTGTTGCTTCCTGCCCTGCATACAGGTTTCTCAAGAGGCAGGTCAGGAGGTCTGGTATTCCCATCTCTTTCAGAATTTTCCACAGTTTATTGTGTTCTACACAGTCAAAGGCTTTGGCACAGTCAGTAAAGCAGAAATAGATATTTTTCTGGAACTCTCTTTTTCTGTGATTCAGTGGACATTGGCAATTTGATCTCCAGTTCCTCTGCCTTTTCTAAAACCAGCTTGAACATCCGGAAGTTCATGGTTCATGTATTGCTGAGGCCTGGCTTGGAGAATTTTTTTTTTTAATTTAGCAATATTTTTTTTTCCATTTATTTTTATTAGTTGGAGGCTAATTACTTTACAACATTTCAGTGGGTTTTGCCATGCATTGACATGAATCAGCCATGGATTTACATGTATTCCCCATCTTGATCCCCCCTCCCACCTCCCTCCCCATCCCATCCCTCTGGGTCTTCCCAGTGCACCAGCCCTGAGCACTTGTCTCATGCATCCAACCTGGGCTGGTGATCTGTTTCACCATAGATAGTATACTTGTTTCAATGCTATTCTCTCAGAACATCCCACCCTCGCCTTCTCCCACAGAGTCCAAAAGTCTGTTCTGTACTTCTGTGTCTCTTTTTCTGTTTTGCATATAGGGTTATTGTTAACATCTTTCTAAATTCCATATATATGTGTTAGTATACTGTATTCGTCTTTATCTTTCTGGGTTACTTCACTCTGTATAATGGGCTCCAGTTTCATCCATCTCATTAGAACTGATTCAAATGAATTCTTTTTAATGGCTGAGTAATATTCCATGGTGTATATGTACCACAGCTTCCTCATCCATTCGTCTGCTGATGGGCATCTAGGTTGCTTCCATGTCCTGGCTATTATAAACAGTGCTGTGATGAACATTGGGGTGCACGTGTCTCTTTCAGATCTGGTTTCCTCAGTGTGTATGCCCAGAAGTGGGATTGCTGGGTCATATGGCAGTTCTGTTTCCAGTTTTTTAGGAAATCTCCTCACTGTTCTCCATAGCGGCTGTACTAGTTTGCATTCCCACCAACAGTGTAAGAGGGTTCCCTTTTCTCCACACCCTCTCCAGCATTTATTGCTTGTAGACTTTTGGATAGCAGCCATCCTGACTGGCGTGTAATGGTACCTCATTGTGGTTTTGATTTGCATTTCTCTGATAATGAGTGATGTTGAGCATCTTTTCATGTGTTTGTTAGCCATCTGTATGTCTCCTTTGGAGAAATGTCTGTTTAGTTCTTTGGCCCATTTTTTGATTGGCTCATTTATTTTTCTGGAATTGAGCTTCAGGAGTTGCTTGTATATTTTTGAGATTAATCCTTTGTCTGTTGCTTCATTTGCTATTATTTTCTCCCATTCTGAAGGCTGTCTTTTCACCTTGCTTATAGTTTCCTTTGTTGTGCAAAAGCTTGTAAGTTTCATTAGGTCCCATTTGTTTATTTTTGCTTTTATTTCCAATATTCTGGGATGTGGGTCATAGAGGATCTTGCTGTGATTTATGTCGGAGAGTGTTTTGCCTATGTTCTCCTCTAGGAGTTTTATAGTTTCTGGTCTTACATTTAGATCTTTAATCCATTTTGAGTTTATTTTTGTGTATGGTGTTAGAAAGTGTTCTAGTTTCATTCTTGTACAAGTGGTTGACCAGTTTTCCCAGCACCACTTGTTAAAGAGGTTGTCTTTTTTCCGTTGTATATCCTTGCCTCCTTTGTCGAAGATAAGGTGTCCATAGGTTCGTGGATTTATCTCTGGGCTTTCTATTCTGTTCCATTGATCTATATTTCTGTCTTTGTGCCAGTACCATACTGTCTTGATATGACTGTGGCTTTGTAGTAGAGTCTGAAGTCAGGCAGGTTGATTCCTGGCTTGGAGAATTTTAAGCATTACTTTACTAGAGTGTGAGATGAGTGCAATTGTGTGGTAGTTTGAGCATTCTTTGGCATTGCCTTTCTTGGAATGAAAACTGACTTTTCCAGTCCTGTGGCCACTGCTGAGTTTTCAAAATTTGCTGACATATTGAGTGCAGCACTTTCACAGCATTATCTTTTAGGATTTGAAATATCTCAACTGAAATTCCATCACCTCCACTAGCTTTGTTTGTAGTGATACTTCCTAAGGCCCACTTGCCTTCACATTCCAGGATGTCGGGCTCTAGGTGAGTGGTCACATCTCATGATTATCTGGGTCGTGAAGCTCTTTTTTGGATAGTTCTTCTGTGTATTCTTGCCACCTCTTCTTAGTATCTTCTACTTCTGTTAGGTCCCTACCATTTATGTCCTCTATTGAGTCCATCTTGGCATGAAATGTCCCCTTGGTATCTCTACTTTTCTTGAAGAGATCTTTAGTCTTCCCCATTCTATTGTTTTCCTTTGTTTCTTTGCATTGATCACTGAGAAAGCCTTTCTTATCTCTCCTTGCTCTTCTTTGGAACTCTGCAGTCAAATGAGTATATCTTTCCTTTTCTCCTTGCTTTTCGCTTCTCTTCTTTTCACAGCTATTTGTAAGGCCTCCTCAGACAGCTATTTGGATAATTGTAAAATTGGATGATTTCAGAAGTAATTGGGGAGAGCAGTAACTCCATACACATTGATGAATATGTAGTTTTGCATCCTTTCTGGGAAACGATCCAGAGGGAACCTAGGTTAACTTTAGTGTATGCATACTCCATGTCCAAGTAACTCTGCTCCTCAGCGTGTATGTGTATATGCATATGTGTGTGTGTGTGTGTGTGTGTGTGTGTGTGTGTATCTGAATGGACCTGTGTAAGGATCCAAAGTTATATTTGGGGTGGCAAGATGTTGAAGACAGTATGAGGATCCATTCCTGGGACTGTGGGTAGGTTATATGTTATTGACCTGAAATAGACTGACAACTATTTCTCCAGCCTAGATGGGTTTATTCAGGAACAGCAGAGAACTGCAATTCAGGGTTCACAGCCATGGTAAGTCACCTTCTAGTCCCTACAGCGGAGTAAGGAGAAATCTTCTATAGGGAGGAAAAGGAAGTTGGGAAGACTATAAACAAAGTATCTATGGCTTTTCATGGGCTGAGTTCTTGGTAGGAAAGAAGAGTGTTTCTTATTCCCGATGGGCTCTGTCATCACTGGTTAGGAGCGTGCCCTCTAGTGATCCCCGGCTGTATTTAATTGAGGTATATCTGTTTGTTAATTTTAGATATGTCATGTGAATGCCTATATATCACACTATGAAGTAGCACTTGAAAGCAAGGGAATAGCTCTTCACATGGCAATACCTACATCTTAACAATAGTCTTTAAAAATATGTCTAAAATCACCTACAGGGGCCAAGCCAGCATTATTGCAGTGATAAACTCCTTACTCTCCTTCATTCCAGTCTGGCCCCCAAGAGTCTATTCACATCCCACTGACAATATTGAACTTCACCTGAGCCCTGTGATCCTGGAAAACCATGAGTTTAATTCACCTACTCTTTTGTGTTCCAGGAAATGGTTAATATGAGGAATCACCTTTTCCTCATATGACTGAGACTGACAAACTTCCTTGTTTACCTGTGATAAGGCCAGACACAGATCCTCCAAATTCCTTTTCTTTGCTTCATGAGGATTTGGCTGAACTGCCTGTATATACTACCCAATGTAGACAAAATATCCAACTTAACCAAACTTAAAATAATCAAAAACTATTTCATTGGATTAAAGAAGGTGGTTTTAAGTAAAACAAAAAAAAAAGCAGAGAAAAATTAAAATTAATGGGTTTCATTAAGCTCTTCTAAATACATTTAGCTAAAATTGAGAAAGAGATGAATCTAGGGACTGGAAAGTATCTTCTTGCAAGTCAAGTGGTATCCAATTCCTTGCTTTCCAAAAATTGAAGGTGGGAGACCTCTGGTTCTATCAAGATGAAGTAGTTCCATTTCTTCTAGGTCCTCCCACTTAAACAAAGAAAAAAAAATCTGAAAATGATGTATCAAACAAGTGTGAGAAGACTCTGGAAGGTGGAAAGAAGATGGGCTGACCTGAGGATCTGAGGACTGACACTGGTGAAACCCCTGGTGTCCTCATGGTCTCTCTTATATGCAAGACAGAGCACTGCCAATGCCTCCATCCTAGAGCCCCCAACATGCACAGGCCAACGATGCTCCAGGGAAAGACTGTTCTCCCTATCCAGGGGGCCAGGGAAAGGATGGCCTTACAACAGAAAACATTTTTAGCAATACCTATTCATGGAAAACGTGATCACAATCAATATTTTAGAAGAGAAATACAGGGAATTGATTTTCTAGCCCCATTTCACACTTCTTACCCTATCCCTCCCACTCACTCTTCCATCCTCTTACCTGGCAGATGCAGGCAGTGCTGAGTTTCATCCCAGTTTGGTTATCAGTGGGGTAGGAGAAACAAAACTTGATAAACTGGTGGAAAGCAGGGCTACCAGTCAACAGTATGTTCCACCCCCTTCCTTGGTGTCAGCAGGGTTCAAGTGGAACTGAATCTCAACCTCCACCTGGAGTTAGTGAGGCTGAGCAAGGTGCTGCAAGTTAGAATTGATATGACCTCTACCTTCTGCTACTCCTGGTGTCAGTGAGAGCCAGTGAAGACCTGGACTTCCACCCCTACCCGGCATTAACCTTTCTACTCACCCTAAGGCAACTAAGCAGTAAGAGTCTCCCCTTTGCTTACTTTTGCTTGATCACTGCAGGACTCAGCAAGGACCTGTTCTTATAACACACAACACACATGCCCAGCCCCCACCCCCAGGGAGCAGTGAGAAGTACAAGTCAGTTTCCCACCTTCTCTAGGTAAGAGAGGAGTTGAATTTCCAAGCCACCCTCTGCCGCAAGCTAGCAGGAGTCAATGAGCTGAGCATCCATGCCCATCCAGCTCTTATGCCGCACATTAAAATGGGACCACTTTCTCAGAAAAGATTTAAGGGATTTCAGTCCAAAAGTAATGGCCAAAAAATATAGGACCACTTGTTCAAAAAAAAAAAAAATAGAAAGAAATATAGTCTTGTAATATCCACAATATCCAGGAAACCATGGGAAATAATCACTCTTCATACCAAGAACCAAGAAAATCACAACATGAATGAGAAAAGACAGTCAACAGAGTCTAACATCAGAACAAATCAGATGTTGGGATTATCTGACAAGGATTTTTATGCAACCATCATAAAAGTGTTTCAACAGACAATTAAGAACTCTCTGGAAACAAAGAAATTTAAGCAAAATCTAATCTAGCTGTCAGCTGATAAATCATTAAAAGTACTTTTTGATGATAGATCATTTTATGATTTTTGGCACATAGATTATTAGATGATTTTTTGGATGGAGTTCAAATAATTAAATTGCACCTCTATAATAAGATTCCTTCCATTCCATCTACTTGTTTATGTGAACACGTTTTCTTGGAGCTTACACATTTAAAGCAAAAAAAAAAAACAAAAACCAGGGGTAGAGTTTATGCTAAATCATTTAGCATTTATTCATTGAAAAATGTTTATTCTCAAATAATTAAACCAGTTAGGAGAAAACAAACCCTCCTACATCTTATTAGAAAGTTCAATTCTAGAAATATTTATTGCCTATGTTTAATAATCATTTATCAAACTTTGCAATATACTGAATTTTTGATCAATTGTATACCATCCCGTCCCATTACTTCATGGAAAATAGATGGAAAAAAAAAATGGAACATCAACAGACTTTATTTTCCTGCACTCCAAAACCACTGCAGGCAGTGACTGCTACCATGAAATTAAAAGACGCTTGTAATCTGGAAGAAAAGCTATGACAAACCCAGACAGCGTATTAAAAAGCAGAGATCTGTATAGTGAAAGCTATGGTTTTTCCAGGAGTCATGTACAGATGTGAGAGTTGGACCATAAATAAGGCTGAATGCCAATGAATTTATATTTTTGAACTATGGTGCTGGAGAAGAGTCTTGAGAGTCTCTTGGACTGCAAGGAGATCAAACCAGTCAATCCTCAAGGAAATCAACCCTGAATATTCATTGGAAGGACTGATGCTGAAACTGAACCTCTAATACTTTGGCCACATGAGCAAAAAGCTGATTCGCTGGAAAAGACCCTGATGTTGGGAAAGATTGAGGCTGTGAGGAGAAGGGGGGGCAAGAGAGGATGAGATGGATGGATGGCATCATCAACTCAGTGGACATAGGTTTGAGCAAACTGCAGGAGACTGTGAAGGACAGGGAAGCCTGGTGTGCTGTAATCCACATTACATCCATGTAATCCATGTCACAAAAAGCTGGACATGACTGAGTGACTGAACAACAAAAACAATATCAATAGATACTGCAATGAAAATTTAATCCAAAGTATCTTAACACATAGGCAAAGAGATCATTTCAGTGCATTTAACATATTACTATAAAGTATTATAGAATAAAAAATAAACTATTTTCAAGTATAAAATACATTGCTTAAGATAAAATTGTGTGGAAGAATGGAAACAGATACATGAGTATAAAGAAAAAGTAATGTAAAATTTCTGAATTGATAAAAATGATATCTCTTTTCTTAAATGGATAAGGTTGCGTATAAAATTTCTACATATTTAGATTTTACTGGACACATTTAAAAATGAGACAAAACAATTTTAAAGTTTCAAGATCTATAGTATTCTATAAATAACATTATAGCAACTCTTTAAACAACTTATGGAAAACTTTGGAAGTCAAGTTCAAAAAATACAAAGGAATGGATAACTTTTCAAAAATTTGAGAGAATGTGAAGATGTTTTGTGAACACTGACCTTTGCTTCTTAAGTAAAACATAAAGGTTTGAAAACTATTGCCCAGACATACAGATGACCACAGATGAAAAGATGCTCAATATCACTAATTATTAGAGAAATGCAAATGAAAACCACAAAGGGGTATCACCTCATACCTGTCAGAATGGCCATCATCAAGAAATCTACAAACAATAAATGCTGGAGAAGGTGTGGGGAAAAGGGAACCATTCTACACTGTTGGTGGGAATGTAAATTGGTATAGCCACTATATAGAACAATACATTGGTTCCTTAAAAAACTAAAAAATAGAGCTACCATATGATCCAGCGATCTCAGTCCAGAGAATACCAATTTGAAAAGAGGCATGCATCTGAATGTTCATTGCAGCAGTATTTAAAATAGCCAGAACAGGGAACCAACCTAAATGTCCATTGACAGATTAATGGGTAAAGAACACATGGAACATATGTACAATGGACTATTAGTCATAAAAGAAAAATTAAATAATGCCATTTACAGCAGTATGAATGGAGCTAGAGATTGTCATTCTGAGTGAAGTAATTCAGGCACAGAAAGACAAATACTATATGATTTTGCTTACATGTGGAATCTAAAAAAATGGTTCAAATGAACTCATTTCCAAACGAGACTATAATCACAGATATAGAAAGCAATCTTATGGTTACCAAGGGGGAAAGTGGGGAGGTATAAATTGGGAACCTGGGATTTACTGTATATTAAATGTGCTTCCCAGATAGTGCTAGTGGTAAAGAACTGCCTGCCAATGCAAGAGACAGATATGGTTTCAATCCCTGGGTCAGGAAGATACCCTGGAGGAGTGCATGGTAACCAAACACAAGTATTCTTGCCTGGAGGATCCCATGGACAGAGGAATCTGACGGGCTACAGTCCATGGGGTCGCAAAGAGCCAGACAGGACTGAAGCAACTTAGCACATGTACATATATTAAGTAGCCAACTAATAAGGACCTACAATACAGCACGGGAAACTCAGTACTCTGTAGTGAGCTATAAGGAAAAAAAAATCTAAAAAAAGAGTGGATATATGTATACGTATAACCAAGTAAATTTGCTTTATAGCAGAAACTAACATAACATTGTAAATCAATTATCCAATAAAAAATTAATTTAACTTTTGCCCATAGGAAATGGCAAATGATAGAAACATCTTGGGTAAGCTACTTCATGAAAGAAAGGAAGGGAAAAAGGAAGAGAGGAAGGAAGGGAAATAATTGCAAATCATTTCCTTAGTGCTCAGCTGATGCCAAACACTATTCTAGGATATTATATAATCATCAGCATAAGTCTATTAGGCTTCGCAGGTGGTGCTAGTGGTGAGGAACCTGCCTGCCAATGCAGAAGACACAAGAGATATGGGTTTGATTCCTGGATTGGGAAGATCCCCTGGAAGAGGAAGATGACAACCCACTCCAGTATTCTTGCCTGAAAAAGTACATGGACAGAGGAGCCTGGAGGGCTACAGTCCACAGGGTCGCAAAGAGTTGGACATGACTGAGCACTTACATAAGCCTAGTAGATAGGCTGCATTATAACCATCATTTTGAAAATTAGAAAGCTGTGGCCAGAGTTAATTTGTTTGACTACTAAGTAGACCTGCTTTCAAACCTTGATTACATGACTCTAAAATCTCTGTTCTTAATCACTGTTTTATGTACAGGGGATTGAAAAACAAGAAAATAGAGATAATATACTCATGGGGAATACATAATAATAAATGATTTTAGTAAATTATTTTAGGTAATGCTAGGTGCTAAACAGAAAAATGAAGTAGGATAAAGTGTTAGAGAATCAGTGACTGGTAGGTGTGATTTTTGATGGTGGGTCAGGAAAAGAAAGGAGTGAAAGAGCAAGCCTTGTGAAGACCTCCAGAAGAGACAGTGATTACAAACATTTGTACTGCTTTCAGAAACTTTAAAACAGTGCAGGAAAAAGAAATTTTATCATAGATGTTCCATCTTGGGCTTCTACCCTGGGAATCTCTCACCTCCATTGCAAGCCCTTAAGCTTCTGCTTTTGAAACAATCCAATGGTATCTTGAACACTTGCTGAACTCAGGAGACTTCATCTTATTGTGTTTGCATATCAGCGATACATAAACATTTTAATATATCTTGTTTTCCTAGGAGAAAAAAAAAAGGGCAGAAAGAAGAGAAACAGTTTCAATAATCATTTAGAAAAGTAATAAACCTCAACTCTTAATTCAGAATCTCCATTTTTGTGTTATTTTAATCATTTTACTGTTGCTATCCCATGGACAGAGAAGCCTGGCAGGCTGCAGCCCATGAAGTTGCAAGCGTCAGACATGACTTGGTGACTAAACCATCACAATCATTTTATAATTAAATTAAATGAATATGAGATGTGAAAAATATCTGAAGGATTAAATAAGTGTACTATGAGTCTGTTTTTTGTACCAGTGTGTTGTTTATTTTGTTTGGATGATGTTGTTGTTGTTTTTTTCCTGAGTTTCTATAGTATTAAACTATTTCTTAGAGACTGATTTGTAAATTTTGTATGTTTTGTAAGTTTGTGAGTTTTGAACTCACAATGTATTCTGATAATATAATCATTAGTATTGTTCATAACAAAAACAAGAAAGACAAGCTGAAAATTTATAGATATAATTTTAATTTCTGTGAGTATACTGTACAATTAATAAAATTTGCTGTTCAGTCACTGAGTGGTATCCAATTCTGGGACTCCATGGACTGCAGCACGCCAGGCTCCTCTGTCCTCCACTATCACCCAGAGTTTGCTCAAATTCATGTCCATTGAATCAGTGATACTATCTAACCATCTCATCCTCTGCCGGCCCCTTCTTTTGCCTTCAGTGTTTCCCCACATCAGGGTCTTTTCCAGTGAGTCGTTTCTTCACATCTTGTGGCCAAAGTAGTGGAGCTTCAGCTTCAGCAACAGTCCTTCCAATGAATATTTAGGGATAAAACAACTATATGCAATGCATTCTTATTGGTTGTTACTGAGATATAAACAGTAACACAGCTTAACCTATAGTTGACTTTATATTTACTCTAAAGGCTAAAATGAGTAAGATATGAAATATGAATATTGAGGGCTTTCCAAAAAGTGAAATTCACAGTTGCAAAAGTACTTACGTTTGTTACATTTTCTTAGATGCCTTCCCAAATTCATCTGAAAACATTAAGAACAACAAGAGATTTAGCAGCTAATACCAGTCTAAGAACTCATCACTTGTTAATTTATTTAATACCCACATATGCTTAGTTTCACCACATAGGTTTGACAGAAATGAATAGAGAGTCAATTTTTTCTACCCAAGTAGTGAGTTTCCCAAGGGGTAGTAAATAGGTCATTGTTTTCAGAGATTGGGCTCTTCCAATGCAAAAAAAATTGAAGCTTTCTCAGAGGAGAGAACAGAAGCACATGATTAAAATGAAAGAGGGATTGTCACTGTTGAGAAGAAACTTGTTCAAGATTGAAAAGGACAGGGGCATAGTTTCCCAAGTGCCAACACCTGGGAACTCTTGAATGCTTTCCAATCAATGAGGCAAAGTCCCTAAGTAAAGTCTGCTTGTACACCTAGGATGGACAGGCTATTAACTTCAGCAACCTTAGCACCACCGCCCCTGACCACCATTCCTCAGAGTTCTACATGGCTGAGCACATTTGTCCTTGTGAGTAATTTCAGAATTCTTTTTGTGGTAGTAGCCAATCAATATTTCTTTTTGGCAAGTTTCAGGATTTTTAAATCACCATTCTTCAGATGTGACATCTCCTCATTTAATCTTATTTTTTTCTTTCATCTCTTTGGTTTTAAATGCCTCTTTTAAACATATATCCTTGGGCTAGTTTGGGTGTCTTGAACTCTTGATGTGAGATAATTATTAATTTATGTCATCTATTGATTCACATTAGATGCTGTCTTTCTTTTAGGATATTCTTTGTTGAAGAATTTTGATTTTTGCTTCTTTCATGAATTCTAAAGTAATCAAAGTAGTAGTCTACTCGGGTGTTTAGATTACTACTTTAAAAAATACCTCAGAGTTTCAAAGGTAACACAGATTCAGTTCTTGAGTTTGTAAGACATGTAATTTTTCGTAAAGCTTGTAAAAATCATCAGAGAAGTTGATGAATATAGTTATCAGAGATACTGGATTATAATCAGTCTTGAATTTACTTGTTTAAAAAGCGTCTCTAAAAAGATCTTGATTTTTCTTCCTCGAGGATACTTCTCCAAATTTGTGCTGACAAATGGGACTCCATTTGTGGCTCAGGGGTAAAGAATCTCCCTGAGACACAGGTGATGTGGGTTTGATCTCTGGGTTGGGAAGATCCCCTGGAAGAGGACATGGCAACCCACTCCAGTATTCTTGCCTGGAGAATCCCATGGACAGAGGAGCCTGACCCACTATGGTCCATGGAATCGCAGAGTCAGATATGACTGAACTGCTGAGCATGCGTGCATGCTGATAAATGGGTTAGCAGAGGAGACTTATTATGAAGGAGGCATGACAGATATCTCCACTGACAGGTAAGCAGTGCAAATATGATAGTAAAATAGCCTAGGAATTTGAGTCATTGGGATTTATTTCCAAGTGTATCATTCTTAAAATGTATCCAAAATTTGTGTTCAGGGTAAAATAAGATAAAGTATAAGGGGAAAAACAAACCCACAAAGCAGGTTCACAGTTCTCTTGACATATAATTATCCAGATCTCCATATTAAAAAATGACAAACTTGGACATAATGCTCTTAAGAAATCAGCTAAAATCACCCACAGTTAAGTACACCAAATATTATCTCAGAGTCCCATCTCTTCTCATACAATTTCTTGCTGCTCATACAATGTATTCCTCTGCCTCTTTCACATTTGCCTCCGCAT
Organism: Cervus elaphus; assembly: GCF_910594005.1. Classification (NCBI taxonomy): domain Eukaryota; kingdom Metazoa; phylum Chordata; class Mammalia; order Artiodactyla; family Cervidae; genus Cervus; species Cervus elaphus. Next base: position 30,294,408 of record NC_057841.1, on the reverse strand, counting down.
AGATGACAGTATACAAATGTTCTATATTGATTCCTGAATTTATTTTATAATTTTCACATGTAAACTACTACTGTCCAAGGATTTAAAAAAAAAAGGGAAACTGTGTTCCTATTTTCCAGGCATTTAGTTATAATTGTTGAAAAAGTGCATTGAAATTTTACAAAAGTTGGTATTAGGAATATACAGGATAGTCTGAGTTGATGGTTCTCCAAAGATGCCAAGACCTGGACCCCATGACTGTTTTCATTTATATGACAAAGGGGACTTCATATATGTGAATAACTAATGGTTTTGAGATGCAGAGATTATACTGAATTATCTAGAGAGGTCCAGTAATGTAATCACAGGTTTGCTGATAGTACTAGAGAAGAGAAGGTAGCAATGTGTTGACTGGGGCAGAAACTGGAGTGATGTGTTTTGAATATGGAGAAAGGGGTCACTGGACAAGGAGGATAGGTGGCCAGTAGAAATTTTAAAAAGTCAGGAAACAGACTCTTTTATCAGAGCTCCCAGAAGCATACAGTCTTGGCAAATCCTTGACTTTAGCCTAGTGAAAATAATTTCGGATTTCTGACCTCCTTGACTGTGAGAGAATACCTTTTGCTGCTTTAAGCCACATTTGTGGTAATTTGCTACAGCAACAATGCAAAACGAATACAATATATTACAACAGTTTCCAAAGCAAAATGTCATTTGACAATGGTGAAAGAAGAGTTTGGTTCATTTGAGAAGATAAGAAAACAAATCAGAGGATACAGAGAATTCTGGCTAACTTGGGAAATAGAACACGTACATTTATCTTCTAGTTTCTTAAACATAACTAAATTGATAGTAAAAGGACTACAAGAAGAATTAGTATAAACTCAAAAGGACGAAATGAATGAGAGAGCAGATAACAGATCAGAAATATAATTTGGAAAATGGAAAGCCGAAATGTGTGATAACCGCTTTAGCAACCTGAGAAAGATAAAATGCATGACATTCTATTGTGAGCCACAGATCTGTACGTGTCTGGAAATGCCCTCTCATCTTAAAGAACCAGGAAACCTAGCAAAATATAGCACAGAACTATCTTCAGATATTACACAACAGGCAGCACAGGATGAGAAGAGTTCTGTCCCGGAGACAATGCTGCTTTTAGGTCCCTGAACAGTATAAATACTATAGAAGTACCTTTGAAGTTCCCCACTCCAATGTTTGGCTGTGTATTTTGTCCTCGTTAGACAGTAAAAAGTTTGAGGGATTTTTGTCCTTGTTCATCCTTGTAAGTCTAAGACTATATCTAGCATAGAATAGGTAGTCAATGCATTTTTCCAATTTTTTCTTGTAGTAAAATATGCATAATATAAAACTTGCGACCCCCATAATCATTTTTAAGTGTACAGTCCAGTGGCATCAGTGGAATAGAAAATGGCAACCCACTGCAGTATTCTTGCCTGGAAAATTCCAGGGACAGAGGAGCTTGGCAGGCTGCAGGCCATGGGGTTGCAAAGAGTCAGACACAACTGAGTGACTGACACCAATGGCAATGAATACACTCATAATGTTGTACCGCCATCCCTGTCATTCGTCTCCAGAATTTATTATGCCTGTACAACAGAAATTTAGACCCCTTAGACAATAACTGACCATTTACTGCTTTCTCACATCCCCCAGTAACCAGAATTCAACTTTCTCTATCTATAATTTTGACTACTTCAAGTACTCCATATAAGTAGAGTAATACAATACTTGCCTTTTTGTGACTGGTTTATTTCATGCAGCATATGTTCTCAAGTTTCACTCATGTTGTAGCATACGTCAGAATTACCTTTCTTTGTAAGGCTGAATAATATTCTGTTGTATGTATATAACCCATTTAGCTTATCCAGTCATCTGACAATGGGTACTTGAATTGCTGACACATTTTAGAAATTGCAAATAATGCTACTATGAACATGGATATACAAATAGCTCTTCCAAACTTAATTTTCAATTCATTTGGGTATATACCCAGAAGCAGAATTACCAGATAACATGGTAATTTAATTTTTAATTTTTGAGGAACTGCCGTAGTGTTTTTCACAGTGGCTGTACCACTTTGCAATCCCACCAAGAGTATACAGGGTTCTTATTACTCCACATCCTCACCAATACTTGTTATTTTATTGTTTTTGATAGTAGCTTGCCCTAATGGGTATGAGGTGGTATCTAGTAGTTTTGATTTGCATTTCCCTGATAATTGGTGCTGTAAACATTGTTTTATGTGCTTAGCTATTTTTACATTTTCTTTAGAGAAACATCTATTCAAGCCCTTTATCTCTTCTTTGAATCAGGTTGTTGTTTTGATGTTGAATCAGTCAATACATTTTTAATAAATGAATAAAGTGGGAGGAATCCCTAAAGATTTAAAGAGTAACATATATATATGTATACATTGCTGCCGCTGCTAAGTCACCTCAGTTGTGTCCGGCTCTGTGCGACCCCACAGACGGCAGCCCACCAGCCTCCGCTGTCCCTGGGATTCTCCAGGCAAGAACACTGGAGTATATATACACACTTGTGTATATACATAGGGGAGGGAGACCTGGCATGCTGCCATCCATGGGTTCACAAAGAGTCAGACATGACTGGGAGATTGAACAAAAACAACAACAAAACACTAGTATATATAAGGTAGATAATCAACAAAGACCTACTATACAGAACAGGGAATCATATTTCATAATAACCTATAAAGGAAAAGAACCTGAAAAAAGTAGGCATGTCTGTATGTACAACTGAATCTTTTTGCTCTACACCTGAAATTAACACAACATTGTAATTCAATTATACTTGAATAAAAATAAATGATTTAAATTTTTAAGAATTTTAAAAAAATTAAAATAAAAAATAAACATTTAATATACTATATACCTTCCAAATTAATGTACAAGTTCAGTGCAAAACATGAAATTACCAGCAGATTGTTTTTTTCACATGAAAAAAAAATAAAAGGATGCTTAGGAAGCCAGGTTAAAATTGAAACTTTTTCAATGATTTTTGGTTTGGGGTCTTAAATGATGAATAATGGTTTGCCTGAGAGAGAACAAGACATTTGAGAAGGAGAGAGAAGGACATTCTAGAAGAGCAGCAAGTTTTAAGAAAACTTCAGAATTTCCTATGCCAGTTAGTATCAGGGCAAGAAATTTCTAGATAACTGCTTACCTTAAAGCTCTGCAAGTCATTTTAGTACAACTAACAGTTTTATGGTTTGGCTATGAATAATCAAACTGGATGTGTTTTTTTTTTTTTTACTACTCAATAATGTTTGTATCATTTATGTTATCTATTTCACTGATTATATTACATGTAGGTAACACAAATGGATTTATATGTAAATAAGACTAGGTGATTCCTTCTGTTAGCCTTAGATATAATTTGCCTTGATAATTATCCTTTTTCTGATTAAAAAATACACACTTTTGCATGAGTTGAATATATGGTAAAAAAAAAAAAAAGCTGAAGGTTTATTTTTAGAGAGGATTTACAGTTACAAGACAAACAAGTGAGACCTACCTTCCTCTTTGTTTGGTGTAATAAGGGTAAACTACTGCATTTCCTTTGGATGAGTGAATGATTATTTCCTTTTTTTCTTAAATTAAGTCTGAATTTAGTCTCCATCTGCCTACGTAACAACATATAATTTTCGTCATCTGAGAAGGTATCTTTTTATTGCAAGATAGAGGTAAGAAGAAGGGATGTAGGATCAGTACTTAGGGATGTTTTGGGGACCCATCAATTGTAATTTCTATTACGATGCTCTTCCCTAAACAAAGCTACTGAACCCTGACCATCATTTCTAAGGGAATGTCATTTAACAGATCTGTTATAGGCATCAATGCAACCACCATCTTCAGTGCCCCAGCTATCCCCAGGGAGCTACATATAAGTGAGGTATGAATACCCATTCTCTTCCATCCTTCCCATAACAGTCTCATCCCTTAGACGTGGGGCATAGCCATATGTCTATTACATTTATGTATTAGAGTTCTCTATAGAAATAGAATCTATAGGAGATGATAGATGATAGAGAAATAATAAGTATAATAAGTATATATTTACCGTAAAGAATGGCTGATATGATTACAGAGACTGGTAAGTTCAAAATCTGCAGAGTAGGCTGTTAGTGTGGGGGCCCTAGGAAAAGCCAAAGCCAGTGTTCTCTGCCAAAAACCATCAGACATGGAGACCCAGTATTGCATATGAAATCAGAAGACAGAGGACTTGAGAGTTCTCTTATGCAGAAAAGTTTTGGTCATTATAGTCTATTCTGGCCTTCAACTGATTGGATAAAGTAATCTACTTTGTTGATTAAGGTGTTAATCTAATGGTGAGATCTGTCAGTTTAAATACTAATTACACCCCCGCAAAAAAATAATCTTAGCAAAAACAGCCAGAATAGTGTTTGACCAAATATTTGGACACCGCTGGCCCAGTATTGTTGACACATAAAATTAACTGTCACACATAGTAAATAGAAAAACAATTTCCTCAGTCAGTAAATATTTTTATGTATCTGATGACCCAATTTTTGAGCAGGGTAACCACAAAAGTGGTGCCCTCTCTCCTGTGTCAAGCCAAGAAATCCCATGGCTGAAAACTTGAAGTCTGAGTTGTTATTTTTTCAGAAGAGACTGAAGGGCAAAAGGAAAATGGTTGTGCATACAAAAGGCACAAAAATAATGGCCATCATTTATAGTAATATTTTCCTCTTTCTCTATTCCTTTCCTGAGTGAGCATTCATTCATGTGCAATTTAGTTTGATTAACTCTATACAAGATGAATTTCACATAATGTTTATACCTTGCTTCCTGCACTCAACATTATGTTTGTAAAAACACCTGTATTTTTGGTTTAGCTAAAATACATCTATTTTTATAGCACTCTTAATTTTCTATTATATGAAAGCATTGCAATTTATTTTTCGACAGTTGATAGGCATTTGGATGCTGTCTACTTTTGAGTGTGGAGAACAATGGTGCTGTGAACATTCTTTTTATCCATCCTGATATTCTTATGCACACGTAACTTTATAGTATATACCTAGGGTTAAAATTGATGGGCATCCAGTATCTATTTACCTAACTTTACTAGATAACGCCAAACTGTTGTATAAAAAATATTGAATCAATGTATATTCTTACCAGCCCTGAGACTTCCTGTTGCACTGTTCTTGTTAACAGTAGTTAATGTAAAATTTTAAATTTTTACTATTTTATAGTATCTCATTAAGGCTCTAATTTCTCTTCTCCCTTATTTCCAGCGTGGTTGGGCATTTAGAGTTTCTTTTCAGTGGCATGTCTATGTAAGTCTTTTGACCTTTTTTCTCATTCCAGTTTTTTTTTGAGATATAATTGACAGTGACTATTTATTCCTTTATTTTGTTATTGAGGTTTAGACGTTTTTGTATGTTGTAAATTTAGTTGTCTCTTTTTTCTCCTTAATTTTTTTTCAAAATTATCTTTGTCTTTGTTTCCTTCAAATTTATTTTATTTATTCTAGTAAGACATTAGTTTCTAATAAGATTTTTCTAATGTAGACCATTTTTAAAGTCATTATTGAATTTGTTACAATATCGCTCCTGTTTTATGTTTTGGTTTTCTGGCTGCAAGGCATGTGGCACCCTAGCTCCCTGGACAGGAATTGAACTTCCCCAGCATTGGAAGGCAAAGTTGCAACCACTGAACCACCAGGGAAGGCTCTCATAACTTTAGGAATCAACCTTTATCTCTCAAGTATTCTCATTGCCTTATAACCTTATAGCTTCTCTTCTCTCTGTTTTAAACTTATATTAGTGAATTTCTGCTTCCAAAAATGATGAAAGTCAAGGCTGCACCTAATGTACTTCTTCCCTTTGCTGAGCTCATTAATGGTATTTTTTGACTGAGTGCTGGGATTGGTCACTATGCTTGAAACTGAGAATTCTCTGGACCTAGACTAAAAGATTTCCATCCAAAGAAGATTTATGTTTGATTCCATTCTGTCCAACTGTGCACAAAAACTGTTAAGAGCCACCTCACACCAAGTGTGGTTTTGAACTACCTAACTTATCCAGGCTATGGATGTCTGCTAGAGGGCTGGTGGCTGAACGGTGGCCACAGCTTCTCAGGGACACTTTTTATCTTTACTGTTTCATATCTGGTGCATTTAATGCCAAGGAAACAATCGCACAAAGCAAAACCAGCAAAACAAAGAAGCAAATCAACAGAAAGCCCTTCTTCATAGACCATTATAGTCAAGGCATATGGTGGGAGCGGCCATCAGGTTCCCGCATATCCTGAGTAACACCCTTCTGGAGTCCAGCTTCATTAGGTTAAGCTTCACTCCTGTGTCAGCACTGAGCCTTGGTTTGTCATCTTCTCACTTTGTAAAACAGGCACACATTTCCTCTTACCAGTAAAGGCTCTCAGGGAAAAGGTGAAACTCATCTGTCTGAAAATCTAACCTGATCAGAACCCTTCTGTTGAAGTCAGTTTTGTCTCACACCTATGCCTATTACCCACCTCCTTAGCAAGTCAGTGTTAATGCTTGATATTATAGAGATTCTTCCTTCTGAAGAATGTTCTGGAAATGATCAGGTACCTATGAATGACACAGTTCTTGGCCATTAGTGTAGAGAGGCAATAGGCTGACATGGCTTTTATTAAAAAATGAAGAATATTTTCCAGTTAAATGACATTTTAAATGTTAAATGACATTTTTTTTAACCCTATTGCCTCGAGACATTTATTGTGTGGTCATTACCTGTGAAATGCCTTTACCTGTTCTCTTATACCTAATATAAGCCTTCCTTCCCTATCGCCATTTCATCAGTTGGACTCACCAGCAATATTGGCATTATGATAACATGTCAGTATCATTATATGTATATTAATAGATGTGTAAAACTCATTGGGTTGTCTCATGGTTATCTGGGTTTTTCAACTTAAAGTTTTAAAAAATATTTAGAAAAAGCTTGTTTCTACTGGAGTTAAATGTGATGTGTCCTCAAATATAATTTATGTATTCATTTGGAGTATAAGCTACAATTCTCAATCCATATACATCCTCATAACATCCACAGCTAACCTTTGAATATCATTAGACATACTCTTGGTATTGTTGTTGTTCAGTAGCTAAATCATGCCCAACTTCTTGCAACCCCATGGCCTGCAGCATGTTATGTTTATTGAATGAAGTAGATGTTCTACAGAGTCTCCCATTAGTCACTTTGCTCTGCTGGAGTATCACCTATTATGAGAATCTCTGTTTTGATTTTTTTTTGTGTTATTGTTTCGTGTTACTGTTTTATCACTTGAGAAAAGAATCATGCTACAATTGAACCAAGGCTGAATAAGTTGTCTATTTTTATTGTATTCCAGTTCTGATGGGCTAATACTTTCTTCACAATCTTAACAATATTAAAAACACACACACACACACACACACATACATACACAAATTCATCCTTTGATGACTCTGTGCCAGTGAAATTGCTTAGAGATAGAAGCAAATCAATGAGCAGTATTCCAAATTTGGGGACATAGTGCTCGCAGGAAAACTTCCCTTGATTAAAGCGTGACCATTTTTCTGCCCCACAATGGCTGGTAGCTGTAAAAGAGACACATGGTACCTAGAGAGGGGCAATATAAAGTGATTGGCTCTGGGCCAAACTAAGCTGCTTCATGCCATCAACTTCTTTACATTTGGATCCAAATTAAAATCTAATTTAGGGGGAGCTTAAATTAAAAAAGCACACTTAATTCCTTCAATTTGCAGACCTATTCCATTCCATTAGGCAACTAATTTCTACCTGTCAGATTTGGAATGAAAGTGGTCTCTCTCTGGAGGAAACTTTTCACTTGTAGTAATTAGGTATGGGGAGCCTGTGATGATACCTGTGCTTTGATAGCTGCTTGTGTTTAACTCTCCAAGCTTATGAACCCTTGGGTAAACTCAATTGAAGTGTCAGCTTCAATACTTGCCTGATAGCAAAGCTGAAATGAGGTTACATATTTCATAATTAAATAACACAACTACTTTAATGTTTATTAGAGAATCATGAAAGGTTACCTTCTATAAAATCCAAGAGCGTAAATTCCTTTGTTGATCTATTATGCTAATCAGCTCCTGAATAACATCTGAAGAGGTCTTGATTACAATTAGATAAGATCAGGGAGAGTATACATGTTCAACAATATCAAAGCAATGACTGAAAGATTAGCAAGCAGGTTGAGTGTAAGAGTTATGTCAGGCTCTTTGACACTACTCTTGACGTGTGCGGTGTGGCAGATTACAGTGTGGAAGTCCAAGGCTAGTAGGCAGAATGTTGAGCCCCAAGTCTTGGCACTCGCTAGCTGGGAAACCTTGGCCAAAGCCCTCGACCTCACTTAGCTTCATCATTCTGTCATTTATAAAGTGATTTTTTTCCCTCAAATTCACAAGAGACAACAATTTATAGATGTACATGTTTGAATGCCCCTCTCAAAAGCATTCATTGTATTCAGTGATGAATATGAAAGCTCCTGTTACGTTAAAGCTACTTTGTACCATAAGCTATTTTTGTCCGGACTGAACAACGACAAAAAGTCTGTTCTCACCATTATTCAGTCCTCATTACAGTGCAGTTTCTTTTTTTTCCTCTTCCTTCCTTTCTCCTTTCCTTCCTCCTTCCTTCCATCCCTCCCTCTCTCTCTCTTCAGTTCTTTCTTCTTTTTTGTCTCACTCTTTCTTTTGATATTCTGATATAGCTATATGTGGGATACAGGGGTTGTCAGAAAGAAATAAAAAGGAAAAAAAAGACCCTTTGTGCAATATATTAGGGAATTTAAATGTTCACATTTAAATTCACAGACAGTAGTCCAGAAGCAAAGTTTGTTCGGTGATGTTTACATTCAAGCTGTTTATTGTTTTGAATTAAATCTTTCATTAAATACAAGTGGGGAAGTTACTTTAACTTAATGAGTTTATAAATATTAAGACCAACACATGTAAAAGCTTTGGGGATGGAGAGTGAATTTGTGAATGCAAGAGACATGAGTTTATAAATATTAAGACCAACACATGTAAAAGCTTTGGGGATGGAGAGTGAATTTGTGAATGCAAGAGACAAGGAAATTTTTCTATGAGGGCTGAATGTCTTCATATTTTTAAAATGTAAATTAAGACTATCCAGAGATACACATAAAACTAGAAGTGGGCTTTTCAAACTCTAAAGTGTGAAAGATTCCTCTAAGAAAAACTAAAACATGCTAACTGTCTTAGATTTAGTTTTCAGCAGCTTCCTGTTCTGATTCTCTGAAGGAAGATGAAAAGTTAATTCATGATGTTCATGCAGAGTTCGTTCATATCCAGATTATTTTGCATAATTAATTCAGAAATAAATGACTATATTAAAATACAGACAACTTAAAAAATCAAAGGCATTATTTAAATACTAACCTGTAAATATAAGGTAGAAAGAGCTGTCTTTGGTTTTTTTATAGCATTAAATTGTATATAGTTTCAAAGAAGATATATCAATAAAAATGGCTAATAAATGAAAAGATGCTTAACATTATTTATCAGTAGAGAAATACAAATCAAAACTGCAGTGGGATATCACTTCTTACCGACTAGAATGGCTGCTATCAAAAATCTTAAAATAACAAGGGTTGGAGAGACTGTGGAGTAATTGGAATATTTGCACACTATTGGTGGGAATATAAGATTATGTGGTCACTGTGGAAAACAGCATGGTGGCTCCTAAAATAAAGTAAAATTACAATATAATCCAGGAATCCACTTCTGAAAATAGATCCAAGATAACTGAAAGGAAGATCTGGAAGAGAAATTTGTATGCCCATGTTTGTAGGAGCATAGATCATGATAGCTACAACCTAACTAATTGGAAGCACATTGACACCCATCAATGGACACTTGGAAGCAACCTAACCATTGCCTGATGAATGCCTGGATAGGCAAAATGTGGTATATACATTTAATGGAAAGCTATTCAGCTTCAAAAAAGGAAAGAAATTCCTAAATATGCTACAACATAAATGAGCCTGGAGAACATTATGCTAAGTGAAAGTTAGTTTGTATTAAAAAGACACTGTATGATTCCATTTAATAAATCATTAATGCTTAAGTAGTCAAAGTCACTGACAGATGGAAGAATGGTGTCTACCAGTAGCTGTGGAAGAGAGAAACGGGGAGTTGTGTTTTGAGTATAGACTTTCAGTTTTACAAGATGAAGAGTCCTGAAGATGGGTAGGGATGGTAGTTGCAAACACTGTGAATATATTTAATACCGCTGGACTTACACTTAGAAATAGTTAAGATGATAGAAAAATGTCTGGCACAAAAATGATACACACTTGAGCAAGAAATCAGCCAGGAAACTTAAAAATCACAGAATATACACAATAATTGATATTGTATTCTTACCTCAAAATTTAAGAGAAACCATCCAAAACATTTACACAATTTCAGCACAACAAATGTCCACTAAAGTAATATTTCTCTCACAAAATATTATCTAAAATAATAGTATAATCTTTATAGAATATTACTGAGTGTTTAATAATTCTGAAAGCAGCTTAATAAATAAATACTTTTTAAAAGAAGAAATATTATAATTTGATCTAATGTGAAGGAGAGTACCCAGTAGAATTCTGGGAGTAACTATATCAAAATGATAACAGTGACTTCCCAGAGTCTAGAGTCATGACTTTCTGTTCTTTATACCTTGGTTGTTTTCCAAAGTGTTAATAAAGATATTTCGATTTTTTAGCTTAAAGTGATAAAAGTCTTCAAATGGCATACTTATATATGTGGATATGTGGCTAAATTAACTGACTTGTGTTACACTTATGAACGTAGGAGTTTAAATATAAATTTTTAAATAAAATGAAAAGTGAAAGTGAAAGTTGCTCAGTCGTGTCCTACTCTGCGACACCATGGACTATACAGTCCATGAAATTCTCCAGGCCAGGGAATTCTCCAGGCCAGATAATTCTGGGTAGGGTTTCTCTTCTCCAGGGGATTTTCCCAACCCAGGGATTGAACCCAAGTTTCCCGCATTGCAGGTGGATTCTTCACCAACTGAGCCACAGGGGAAGCCCTTTAAATAAAATATACACATTTAAATGTGCACTTGATATGTATACTTATTTCCATTGATATTTAATATAATATTTCACTAATATTGAATAGGTGATCATTTATAATGAGAAACTATAAAAAATCTAAATTAAGACACATTGTTGTTACTGTTAAGAGAGCAATGCAAACAACTATGAATATCTGAGGTGGTTCCAACCTCTAATATAGCTTTGGGCTTTTTTGGCATTCTGATTTAGTGATCACTAAATGGACCGTTGATGTGTTGGATATTCGGAATAAGATCAAATAGGAAATATACAAATCATCAAGAAAAAAATGTCTTCCAAAATAGTATACGTAATTCCATCAGTTCTGTGCTAATAATGTTTTAAACTACCTATATACAAAATTCTTCTCTTGACATTTTTAAAAATAGTGAAGTAAAAAAAGAAAAATTTGCATCTAACAAAGTATTTTTAACAGTTATTTTTTATATCTTGGTCCAATTTATTTATTATTTTAATTTTCATTTTTTTACCAATTTTTTTTTTTTTACCTAAGCAGCCTGAGGGATCTTAATTCCCTGACCATGCATCAAGCCTATGCCCCCTGTAGTGGGATGGCCTGCTAGGGAAGTCCCAAAGTAATCTTTAATTTAACTAAAATTTACAATAAAAGCCAAATTATTTTACAGAGAGAATTGACTATTATTTTGAAAATCACCGTTATGTAAAGCAGATTACCGTTATGTAAAGCAGATTTCCACAGTTGACTGTTCATGGCTTTAAGAAACAATTATATTATACTGATACCTGTGCTTACTGAAAGACAACTTTCCAAAGAAAAATCTCATGTCTTCTTTTTAATAGACCCTAAATAATAATGAAATACCAAAAATGTTATCAAATATTTAGAAATTAACATAAACTGTCAAACCTACAACCTTAGCTTATTTTAATTTGTGAATAACCAATAACCTTAAAGAGAACATGTAAATATGATCTAAAATCATAGGTACTCATCTGTGTGTGAAATTTTTGCCAACATAAACAAACAAACAAAAAAACATAGTAGTGATGTTCACACAGTTCAGTTCAGTTCAGTCGCTCAGTCGTGTCAGGCTCTTTGCAACCCCATGGTCTGCAGCACACCAGGCTTCCCTGTCCATCACCAACTCCCGGAGCTTGCTCAAACTCATCTCCATCGAGTCTGTGATGCCATCCAACCATCTCATCCTCTGAATGTTCATACAAGTGAAACATTTTTAAGATGCATTTTTATTATTTGATAAGAATTTAGACAGACACAAAGGAAGTAATCAGTAGTTCTGTTTCACTGTTTCTAACCTTATGAATTTCTCAGATAAATCTGCCAATAATCCTTAATATAAATATATTTCTGGAACACTTGGTCTTTAAAGTTGGATATTTACTTCTTTTTTTATAAATTTGATCACATGGCATTACTAAGACTAATTCAACTTTATCATTCCAATATATCCAAATATTTTAATCTGTATTTGTCAGATTGGTGTACAGTAATTGAATTCAAAATATGTTTTGAAACAATTTAAATTGTATTAAGGTTTACTTCTAACATATTCATAAACCTATGTAAAGCAGAGTCTTAAAAGTTTTTTTAGTAAGTATTATCATATTGCCTTTGTACTGAAAAGTATTAAAATGCAGATAAATTTTATAAAGGAAAGAAAATCATAAGAATAATTTCATTAAAGACATGTTTACATAGCATAATATGGTTTGCAATTCTGGGAAATTTTCACAAGAGGAAAGATGACAGTTTTTAAAGTCTGATACAAGAATTATGTTGTGGGTTTGGGATTTGTTTTGGTAAATTTTTGAAAAAATACAAAGATTTTATTTTAAAAGTACATCTTCAGATGTAAATATTGGCAATAAGATTTACTAAAGTCTCCTTGAGTATGTGACAAATATAAAAATTTTATCAACATAAATTCTTATGACTAAATCTTCTTTAATTTTATGTATGTCATTTTATTCAGTAAATTGCATGCTACAAATATAATTTATATTTTAAAATTATGTTAAATATAAAGATTAAGTACATAAATTAAGTGACTTTATAGCTTAAAGTTTTTATGTAGTGGTTTATTGATAACAAAAATCAGTAATAAAGTTAATATAAGGCTTAAATTTCAGAGGAAATTTCAATGAACAAACTGCATCAACTTCAGTGAAGACACTTGACTAATGTGATTCTGGAAAATGTTAATAAGAATAGTCAAATCTGTGTTTAATACAATGTTTTTTACCTTTCCCTGATGGCTCAGAAGGTAAAGTGTCTGCCTGCAATGCCGGAGACCCAGGTCCGATCTCTGGGTCAGGAAGATTCCCCTGGAGAAGGAAATGACAATCCACTCTAGTACTCTTGCCTGGAAAATTCCTTGGATGGAGGAGCTTAGTAAATGGTCCATGGGGTTGCAAAGAATCGGACACGACTGAGCGACTTCACTTTTTTACCTTTTTGGCTATTGTGAATAATGCTTCAGTGAACACTGACTTATAAGTATCTATTTTTTCCATTTTCAATCCTGGATATATACCTAGGAGTGACATTGCTGAGCCATATGGTAATTCTTTGTTTAATTCTTTGAGGAAGCCCATACTATTTCCACCGTGCCTACACCATTTTCCATCTCCACCAGCAAGTACCCAGGGTCCCAGTTTCCTCATATCCTTGACAATGCTTGTATTTTTTGTGATGATGTACACTTAAAGCCATCCTAGTGGCTATGAAGTGGTACTTCATTGCAGCTTTGATTTGCATTTCTCTTATGGCTAATGATGTTGACCATTTTTTAACATGTTTACTGGCCATTCATACATCTTTTTGAAGAAAAGTCTATTCAAATAATTTGCCCATTAAAACCTATTTTGTTTGTTTTATTGTCATTGAGTTGCAAGAGTTCTTTATATTTTTGGATATTAGATTCTTAGCAGATTTGTGATTTTCTTATATTTTTCCAATTCTCTAAGTTGTCTTTTTACTTTACTTTCCTAACAATGTCCCTTGATGCTTCCTATTTTTTAAATTTTGATGAAGCCTACTTATTATTTTTTTAAAATTACTCATGCTTTTGATATCCTACCTAAAAATTCACTGCAAATCCAAAGTCAAGAAGATCTACCCTATTTTTTTTCTTGCTAGGAGTCTTATGGTTCAGTTCTGATATTTATATTTTACCAGGTTATTATTTTCTATTGTGTAATGGACACCATATTCAAAAAGCTGTTTATGGGAATAATTTGAATCTTAGAATGACATAATTTTATTTTTTCCAAGTATCCATTTCCCTTAGATTTCTGAGATTAACTTATTCCAATTTAAGTAATTGTAATGATTTCATTTCCATTTCATTTTTATTCCTAAACCTCTGACCCTTGAGTATACCAATCCTAATTGCAGCGATTTTGCCAGGGAACCTCCTTATGAGGCCTGGACTCCACATTTTGTCCCCCTGGCTACTGGAGTTTCAGACTTATGACTCAGACTCTAGTGTCTTAGCTGATTCTTTCAGAACTAGCAAAAGTCTGTGGGGGAGACACATCTCAAAGGTAGTGCTCATCTATTTGGATTTCTTTGTTCTTCAGGATTTCAAATTTGCAATTCTTTATTATCTTTTAGTTCCCTTGTTCCTTCAAACAGATTTTTTTTCTTAACATATTGTTCAGATGTTCTGTGTGATCTCAGGAGGAGGGCTGGTCTACATTTCTTTTCCTTCATTACCAGAAGTAGAAGCCAATATAATGTTCACTAAAAATTTATATTCTTACACTGTATGTTAATCAAAAACTGAGATGTTTCCTCACCCCCTAACACCTACTTTTTTTTAAGGCTCAGCCTGGGTTTCCAGTGGATCCCCTGATGGCCCAGTAGGTAAATAATTCACCTGTAATGCAGGAGACCACCTGCAATGCAGGAGAGGTGGATTCGATGCCTGGGTCAGGAAGATCCCCTGAAGAAGGAAATGGCAACCCACTCCAGTATTCTTGCCTGGGAAGTCCCATGGACAGAGGAGCCTTGCAGTCTACAGTCATGTGGTTGTAAGAATCAGACACAACTTAGTGACTAAACCATCTCCATTTGGGTTCCAAGCCAGACCTAGTAAAGTAGATGGTTTCCTCAAGCTGCATCATAGCTTCTGTAGCATTGAAAACAGTGAACACACAGCTTCTTGGCTAATAGGAACTCTGTCTAGTCACAACTGGAAACCAATCCTTGATTTTACTCCCAAATCATTAGAGTGAGTTCACTGGAAATGTCTTCCAACAAACAATGTCAACATACAAATTCAAATCTCTGCTGAAACTGGTGGGATCATCAGCTCTAACAGAAAAATTTTAAAGAACAATTTCATGATTAATACTGACAAATTTTTGTTATGTATTTTATACTTAAAAGTCAAACTATTACATTATACTTATAGAAAAATTATATATAAACAAGTTATATATAAATAAGTTTAATATATAAGTATCACATATAAATGTTTAATTCTGTTTTATTAAATAGTAAACAGCAGATAAAGCAATTTGCTAGAAGAAATGAACAACTGGTTGAAGAGCATGTCTTACATGTTCAGCCTCATTAATGTATTAAAAGAAAAACAATCTCATATTTCCTGACTGTGACTTCTTCACATTTATTAAATTGTACCATCTGTTACTTGACTTGAAGTGTAAGATATATCAGAGCTTATCCATGTTCAAAGATATCAGCTAGGAGGCTGACAGCAATGAGAAAGGTAGTCCAAACATGCTGCACTTCCCCTCCAAATGTCTATTTCTATTTAACATTTCTTGGAAGTCATTGATTGTGTAATATGTGTCTGATAGAGAAAGTTCTATGGGAGGGTGAGGGAAATACTTCTAAATCCAGAAAACTTGGTCTAGTAGAAAACTGCTGAGATGATAAGTCTGAGTCATCTTTGCTACATTTTTCTAAATTTCACACATATATTTTTGGATTAGATCAGACTGTATATTATATATTTCTCTTCACTCTTGTGCTCCTTCGTATTCCTGAAAACTTCACAGCATGGCCAGTCGTCGCTCTGGACTAGCCTTCAGGGGATAATTCCTCATGATACAGAATCAGCATTGTTAATCCTCCAGCCATTTCCAATATAAATTGCTCTGGCAAATACCAAAATAAATTTAAAAAGAAAGAATTAAGAACAATAATGGAATAACACAGCTTTACAATAAAATAGACTTTATCTTTTCATTGAACAGCTATCAGTATCAAGAGTCACAAAATAATGAAGAAGTAAAATGAGGTATGTGAGAAGATGAGACCTAGAAAAATCTGCATCCTTTTATGGAGTGCATGATCCACAGGTCTGGTGGAAATATTTGTTCAGTTAATTTGTTGAGCACTTGCTTAATGTAATTTTAATGCTAAAACAACCCATTCCCAATCACATGCTTCACCTTATCTTTGGGTCTACTAATATTACAGCCACATCTACAAGAAAATGGGGGGAAAAAAATCCAACTTTTCCTTTCCCACACTGTTGAATTGTATCAATTTTGTTGAACATTTGGAACTATGTACATTATGCAATGACAGATTGGCAAATCTGTGTTGTTACAGCTAATATAAATCTGTTTAATTTAGAATTATGTATTGAACAAAGAAACATTTGTATGACATTTTGTTAAGTAGGTTATCAATCTGATTACCATATTTCTATGACATTTTTCTAGGTATAGTACCAATTTGATTGTCATCACTCAAATTGATTTAGAAATTAGTTGATTTCACTTAATAGGTTATTTTAATTAAAAGACAAGTCTCAGTCAAATAAAATATCATAAAAATAAGTGTTGAGGATTTCTAAATAATCTGACAGCTCACTGTGTTTTTAAATTTGAGTGCTTTTCACAAGAAGTTAACTCTCTGTCCTCCATCCAGCTAAAGCAATGATTCTGCTGAAACAGTCTCAGAAATACTCCTGACCTATGGGTCCATTGTGAGGAATTGCTGGTATACATTTTAGAAGTTTTAAAGCGAAACCACTTGGCCAGCACTCTTTCCAATTCTCTGTTTCTTCCCAACTTCATCTGCCCCATCATCCCTCCTCATTTCCTCACCCATCCCTCTTGATTTAAAAGAAATGTTCATAGTTCTGTGAAAGCTTATTGAACTCTGCTCAGAAATTCTTAGGTAGTGGATTTGAACCAATGGGTAACTTAAAAAATTCTCAATGCCCTTGTTGCACTCCAGACTAATTAAAAACCTCCTAGAGTGGACACAGACATCAGTACATTTTTAAAAGTGCTCCAGATTATTCCAGTGTATTGCCAAGGTTAAAGCCTACTGTCATCTTTCATGAAGCAATAGTTCATAAAAACAATATGAAGAACTGATTAAACTGCTTATTTTCAATCCTATTTTCATAGATTCTTTGCTTGAAGGGTAGGATGAAGTGTGTGTGTGTGTGTGTGTGTGTGTGTGTGTGTGTTATTTTCTCAGTTGTGTCCGACTCTGTGCAGTCCCATGAACTAGAGCTTACCAGGCTCCTCTATCCATGGGATTCTCCAGGTAAGAATACTGGACTGGGTTGCCATTCCCTTCTCCAGGGGATCTTCCCAACCCAGGGATTGAACCTGGGTCTCCTGTATTGCAGATCCTTTACCACTTGAGTCACTAGGGAAGCCCAGGTTGAGGCATAGGATTCTGAATTTTAAAAAAAATAATCTCTAAGGATTTTCAATGCAGGAAGTACATGGTCCTCATTTTGAGAAACAATGAATTATAGGGATGGTACCTACTCTGCATTTTACTCTGTTACCATTCTCTCACTTGTGATTTTAGACTCTATTGACTTTTTAATACAAATAAACTTGTCTATTTATACCTAAACAAAGTCCTTTCCTCCAGAGGTATATCTCCTTTACATATTTCTCTTTCTCCCTCCCTCTCAAGAAAAAAAGATTGAAACAGAAGCATCAATCATAAATTTGTTCTTTTACACTTCATGCATTTTGCACTGTGGACCAGCTTCATGGATATGCAGCATGTATAGTCACAAATGGTCCCGAGCTTGGTAGGGAGACTGATGTAAGAGAAAAAAGAAAACAGAGTAAACGTAGATACAAAAAGCATTTCAAAGACTAAATGATCAATGGTATTAAATGCTACATGAGAAAAAAAGAGAGAAGACTTCAAAATGCCCATAGAATTAAAAAATCAAGCAGTATTTTTTTAGGATTTTTAAGTCTTTATTGAAAGTATTACAATATGGTTTCTGTTTTATGTTTGGTTTTTTGGCCACAAGGCATTTGGGAACTTAGCTCCCCAACCAGGGATTGAACTCACACCCCTGCCATTGAAAGGTGAATTCTCAACCACCAGATACCCAGCCAAGTCTCTCAAAGAGAATTTTTACAATGGTGAGACAATGAGGAAAGGAGAATTAGCTATATAATTTTCAGGGTCTACTTCAAAATAAAAATGCAAGGTCCCTTGTCTAGAAAGTATTAAAAATTTTCAGGGACCGGGGCAGTAAGCCAAGGAAAAGACCCTGGAAGTAAGGATCTAAAGTTCACTGTATATCAATACGAAAGTGTTAGTCACTCACTTGTGTCCAACTCTTTGCAACCCCATGGACTGTAGCCCACCAGGCTCCTCTGTCCTTGGGGTTCTCCAGGCAAGAATACCAGAGTGGGTTGCCATTCCCTTCTCCAATATCAATACAAGGAAGCCCAAAGAAATCCCTGGGTTTAAACACTGGATAGTCATACTTGTCTTTTTAAATACATGGAATAGTATCTGTTTTTCTACAGTGTTTGGTTCAGCCACAACCTCTAGAAGTATATAAATAGTTTATGTTATAAGGAAACAGTTTAGAAGTAACTCCAAGCTTAACTATTAGGAAATCAAATGATATGAAAGTTGCACTATCTGAGCATCATAATTAAAACTCTTCAGAGAAGGATATAAGAGGCTTAAATTAGAACAAAAGTGGCATATCTATTGTTGATTTTCATTCCTCAAAGCTTTTTATCACTTAGATATTATAAGTCACTGCTAAATTAGAAATATCTACACATCAACCTGTAATGACCATTTCCATCAGGAAAGTTATTTGGATTTTTCAGTAATGTATTTTTATGGTCATTTTGATCTGACCAGTTAGGTTTTCACAAAGAGATGTCATGAAAAAAGAATCTTTTAAAAATGAGGCTTTCAACAAAGATGATTTTCCCACATGTATAAATATGAATGATGGAAACACTCATTGTATAGGGAAATGAATGAAATTTCCATAGTGATAAACTTAAGATCTGGATCTGTAGAAATGGCCACAAAATTGAAGATGGGAAGATTGGCAAGTCTAATAAACAATGGCAAAGTAACATAAAAGAGCATTAGCAGTAAGATGTCCCCACAAGCTGACTTAGGCTTCAGGATGATTGACATTTCCAACAGCTTCAAGCTATTCATTGTGCTCCTAGCAAGGAGTGAGTAGAATCCCCAGAAAATGTAGCCATTCTCTCTTCAAATTTTGTGATGAATATCCATATTTACTTTCGGAAAAATAAAACCAGAAAATAAGAATATATTGTAAGCTCCAAATCCTACAATCCAAGATACATGCCGATGTAGATCTATGTAAATATATACCACTTGTATAATTGACATCTCTTTATAATATAGTCTATTTCAAAATTGCTGTTTCAAGTGAGAATATATTGAATTGTGAAAATATATTTCCCATATCAATAAATATAGTATATGTTATCTTTATAAGCACGCATACCATTAATATCAGAGAAGGCAATGGCAACCCACTCCAGTACTCTTGCCTGGAAAATCCCATGGACGGAGGAGCCTGGTAAGCTACAGTCCATGGGGTCGCTAAGAGTCAGACAGGACTGAGCGACTTCACTTTCACTTTTCACTTTTCACTTTCATGCATTGGAGAAGGAAATGGCAACCCACTCCAGTGTTCTTGCCTGGAGAATCCCAGGGACGGGGGAGCCTGGTGGGCTGCCGTCTACGGGGTCACACAGAGTCGGACACGACTGAAGCGACTTAGCAGCAGCAGCAGCGGCATACAATTAATATATAGCATTTCTTATACAGAAGTCAAATACTTTTGACATTTATTTTATTTAATATCTTGTCATTTTAAACAATGCTTCAGTGAAGAGCCTTGCACATATATTTTTGGTTATATTTCTGATTACTTTTCTTAGAATTCATTCCTAGAAAGGAAAACACTATATCATTTTAAATCAACATCTAAATATGTTTCCCTAACGTACCATTTGGAGAAACTAATGGGACTACGATTCGATACAGAAAAATGCAATTTACAGATAAACACAAATTTCTGTGACATTTAAAGGATGATTGTTTCTCCAGAAAGCCCATTTATAGACATTTATCCAGGGAGTTATTTAGCCCATGTTAAGAATACTTATGGGGTTCGTATGTGGCTCAGTAGTAAAGAATCCTCCTGCCAGTGCAGGAGATGCAAGAGAGGTGGAGGGCTCCATCCCTGGGTTGGAAAGATTTCCCTTAAGAAGGAAATGGCAACCCACTGCAGTATTCTTGCCTGGAAAATCCCATGGGCAGTGGAGCCTTGTGGGCTTCAGTCTATGAGATTGCAAAGAGCTGGACACAACTGAAGCAATAGAGAACCCATGTACACACGAACACTTATGCTATATTATAATCTCATTATTATGAAAGTATATTTGCACAAATATCGGGAAAGATCTTAACAAAGAATAATTGATGATTTTGTTGGTGAGGTGGTGATAGAGGAAAATGGACTGTTTTGTAGTTTTGTTTGAGCATCTTATAAAAAAAATGCTCTACTTTTATAATCTGTAAAGAAAATAATACTTTTGAGTATTAATCTTACTATTGGACAAATAACAGACCTTTCATCCTTCAAATTCTACTCAACACTCATGTCCCTATCCATTCAAGTCAAATTTCTTCACAGAATTGTTTTTAGTGCTAAGTGTGTTTACTTAGCTAAAAGCCACTTGTTTTTCAGTTGACTGCTACCAGGCTTTTCTACCTGCATTCAGAAAACACTCTTCACACATAAGCTATGACCTCCAATTTCTTAAATTCAAGGCACTGCTTTTCTAGCTACCAGTAATGATGGAGTAATTAATCATGGACTAACACTTCTGCCAAATCCAGTTATAAACAAAAATTGAGAAATGTCTATTGAAAGCATTTTGTAAATCAAAATAAATAAAGACCAACCCTTAGAAGTAAATATTAAGTCCAGAAATAAGGTTTAAAAAAAAAAGCCTAAAAATAAGTATCTAACAGTTCAAGGTGATACTCTGGTAATTTACCTACTTGCTAGGACAAAACACAAATCTCTTCAGAGGAAGATAATAAAATCCAGGATCTCTACAGCATATCATTCACCATGCCCACTATACAATTAAAAACCTACGAGACATGCAAAGAAACAAAACATATGAGGTAGAGTCAAGAGAAAACTCAGTCAGTAGACACTGGATGTTGAAATTAGCAGAATAACATGGAGTGAGAGCTACAGTAAATATGCTAGAGAATCTTCAAGTAGTAATAAACATATTGAAAGTGAAAGTGGCTCAGTCATGTCTGACTCTTTGTGGCCCAATAGACTATGGGGTCTGTGGAATTCTCCAGGCCGGAACACTGGACTGGGTAGCCTTTCCCTTCTCCAGGAGATCTTCCCAACTCAGGGATTGAGCCCAGGTCTCCCACATTGCAGGCAGATTCTTTACCAGATGAGCCACAAGGGAAGCCCAAGAATACTGGAGAGGGTAGCCTATCCCTTACTCCAGGGGATCTTCCCGACCCAGGAATCCAACTGGGGTCTCCTGCATTGCAGGAAGATTCTTTACCAACTGAGCTATCAGAAACATATTGAGTGAAGGAGAATTTCAAGAGAGATAGGAGCACTAAAAAAGAAACAAATGAACATCCTAAAACAATACATTAACCAATAATTGAAAAGAAAATATGTATTGCATAGGATAAACACAAGAGAGGAAAATACTGGTTAACTCAAAGAGAAATCAGTAAAAATCATTAAAACCGAATATAATTGTTTGGAAGTCAAAAAGTCAAAAACTTTTCCAAATTTACTTACAAAGTAGTCCCTATGTCTAGGAAGTTCAAAAAACTCCAAAAGAATAAACACAAAGAAAAATACTCTTAGGCATATCATATATCCATCAAAACTATGGATCCCAAGCAAATAATGATATTTCATAAAAATTAAAGCTGGTAGTATTTTTTAAAAACTAGAGCTTCATTATACAAAACTTAATATATAATCATAGCCATAGGTATAGATTTTAGTCCCTCTGAAAGAGATGATACCAGGTAGAAATTGATCTATAAGAATGAAGAACACGGGAAATGGTGAACTTGAATAATTACAAAACACTCATTTTTTAAATGCATTGAAATCAATTTACTGCTTAGAACAAAAAATAATAGCAATGCATCATGGAGTTAATATTATAAAAAAATAAAATATGATAACAATAGCATAAAGGATAGAAGTGATATAAATGGAATTAACTTAATGTAAGGCTTGTTTTAAAATGTTATATTCTTAATTTAAGGTGGATTTTAATAAAGATGAAAATGACAATCCTTAGAACAAAGGAATAAAATATAATCCAAAAATTATAACATATAAAATGAATAAAGTATACAATGAGTATTTAAACATATATATAAGTAAAATATATGAAAGTAAATTGCCAATATAGAAGATAGAATGAAATATTTGGAATCTTTAATGAAATTAAAGATTTAATGTTAATAACTGGTGACAGAAGTTTTGTAAGAGAGTAGAGACACTGGAGAAAGAAGATGCCATTTTATATAGGGGATAAGTGAGCAGGGAGGATTAAAGACAGAATACAAATGTCCTGAAGTACATTTTAATACATCTTTTATCCTTGCACTAACATTGTTGAAAGACCCCTGTAGATATGCTCTTTGAATCAGCATCAGTTGCCATTGGATCAAATCAGGTATCATTTTAAGTTCCACCGTATTTAGAAAAGACAATTTTCATAGAATTTTTTCAAAGAAACCATACCTTGGTTAATGCCAATGTCTTTAATTTTGATTGAAATGATTTTATATACTTTACATAAATCTGAGAAATATCCATTCAACATAAAATTCTTTGCAGTTGGACAAATTCGGTTTTATGTAACCAACTCTCCTCTCTCTCAAGGAGTTCTCCATACTTAGGTCTGTATCCTGTGGGTATCTAAACTTTAATTGATGATTTATATGCATTTCACTTGAATTTTCACATACTTGTCCCTAGTCACGCTAAAAAACATTTAAGTTAATCATTGCAAAGTCCCTGGTCTCAAATGTTTTATCATACGTTTTAATTTTTCAGAAGACTGAAATAACAAGAGCCCCTTTGATATTCCTGTATCTAGTTTGGTAGGTGGATAGAAGGTTCTGCAGAGTGACATTCTTTTTATCAATGAAATTGCTTCTATCATCTAAGTACCTGTTAGATATCTGGCAGCATGGATTCAAATGATGGTTTCTGTGATATCTATAAACCTATAGAAAACTCGGAAGACATCTCCTGGTGCTTCCCCCACCCTACGGATGAGAAAACAGTGGGTGGAGAACCATAAAGTTATTTCTCTTTTAAACTGTCATTTACTTCCAAATAATCACATGTCATGATCTTAACAGGTGTAGGGTAACCTGGATAACGTGCCTTACCTGGTTTCCCTCCAAATCAGAAAGGTAATCATAAATTGACTCAAAAATGTTAGTTGCTAAATCATGTCCAACTCTTTGAGGTCCCTTGGACTGTAGCCTGCAGTCACCCCTGAAATTCTCTGGGCAAGAATACTGGAGTAGGATTCCATTCCCTTCTCCAGAGGATCTTCCCAACCCAGGGATCAAACCAGGATATCTCCCACATTGCAGGTAGATTCTTTTCTATCTGAGCCACCAGGGAAGCTCAATAAAAATTATATCAGCATAAAAATAATCTCATATACATTTCCTGTTTGTATTTTTTATCATTTCTTTTTAGTTCAAATTGGTACTATTTTTTTAAATAATCAAATATGTGTTATGACCAAAGCAACAACTTTCAAATTTGTTAGCATAAACAATGGTTAATATACTCCAAATTTTATTTCCTTGTATATTATAAATATAAGTAAGTAACCCAGACTTCTTGAATCAAAACAATTAGTACATTGTAAAATATTTAGCATTTTAGCTTTTAGACAAATGATCTAATAACAAAAGTTGGTTAATTCATTTTCTATTCTCTCCAGTGTTAACCTTCAGTGGGAGCTTCGCATGTGTTTTATCTTAAATTTATGCAAAAATAGATGAACATTTCCTAGCAATCATTTGTTTTGCATTTTTGCTGTCAGCCATTTTCTAAACCACCTGCTGTATTTGCCTTATGTTAAAAGTATGCTGTTGACAGTTACTAATAATGCAGATTAAATTTGCTTATGATGACAGGCAAAACACTAAGCAAAAACAAAACAATATAATCCTGCATTTGTTTTCTCTGTTTAAGTGGTGGCTTAAATACATTTGATTTGCAAGAGCACTAATTTAATACCATTTGGCAAGTCTTATTGAACTGAGATATAGACAGTATGTGAAAGAGAATATAATTACGCAGTCTTTCAAGTATGGGTCTGTTTTATAAAGTTAAAAGTATGTATGTAGTCTAAAACAAACCATGTTAGGTTCTTGTTATATTTTCAGAAGTCATGAGAATTTGCCACTAAGATATATTGTCCTTAATAAATGAAAACTTCTAAGCTGAAGACAAGCATCTTTTCTGAAGGCAAAACTTGTCAAGGCAGTCATGGATTTTCCATTTTGCATGTCCTTCTACTTTATTTTTCTTGGTGTGCATCTTAAAAAAAAGCAGCACAAAACAAGAACTTTTAAAGCTTAAAAGATGGTGATTAAGACCTGACCTATGGGACATTTGTTACACTTTACAAGCCTGTGTTTGGAGAGTAGGAAAAATGATGGATGTGATAGATAATTGTCCCTGAGACCCATGTATTTTGACCTGAAGAATTAGCCCTGCTTTGACAGACCTTCACTGTGAATTGTGGCTATCTCTGATGTTTCCATTTATTTAACAAGAAAAATATATGGACACTCATGATCCCATAGTCCTTGCCGCATGATCGCTTCTTGGATGCTTTTAACTCAGAGATTAATTCTTTGCATATATTGAGGCAAAAGCAATATAAGCAAATTAGATTCAATTTATCCTTGTAAATAATGTAGAAATTATAAATTATTAGGCAGAATGCTCATCTATATATCAAAAGTAAGCTTTTTATATTTAACACAATGAATTAATTTTTGACCATCTATGTTATCCTGATATATTGTCTCACACACTTTTGTTTAAAGGCCATCCATAAACAGATTCATATGAAATATCTGGTTTGGCCAATGCAGCATTTAATCAGTCCTACTAGGAGTGAAAGTGAAAGTGTTAGTTGCTCAGTCATGAAGCCTTTCCTTCTTATAGCTTACCTGTCCTAACCTGCCTCTCTCCAACCTATTCAATTAGGTTAGACATCTCTCTTGTGTCCTCAGAAGTATATTCTATATAATTCTTTCTTAAGTTTTCACAAATCATATTAAACATATTTGTTTTTATGTTAGTATTTCCCACTAGATGTTCAGCCACGTTAGGGAGGATAATATAGTTTTATTTTTTTCCTCAGTTATCACTCTTGGCCCCATTTGGCGGAACATTGTCCTACACAATTATTCAAAATATAAGCAAAATATCATTAGTGCCACAACTAGCAACCAAAATGTTGAGGTTAGCCAGATGGTATGTCACATTACATATCGATAATGACACAATTACATGGCAAAGTAAGTTGAAGCAAACTGCAGAAACAGCAATGTGTAAACATTGCTGAAAGATCTGATGTAGTTACAACAAGTTTCTAAAGATCAGTCTGCTGAAAAAGTCCTTTGTAGTGAGAATGTTTTAGTTTTAATTTTTGATTTTGAAGTAATTTCAAATTTACTGAAAAGTTGTGAGCACAGTAAAGTATACTGCCTCTTATCCATCATATAGATTCACTAATTATTAGCATTTTGGCACATTTTCTTTTCTTTATCTATATTATTGTCATTATTATTTATGAACTATTATTTATTATTTATGAACTATTTTATTATTTACAAACTATATTATTTATTATTTATGAACTATTGTTGCTGAATTATCTGAGAGTAACTGCAATAATTCAGCCACCTGATGCAAAGAACTGACTCATTGGAAAAGACCCTGATGCTGGGAAAGTTTGGAGGCAGGAGGAGAAAGGGACGACAGAGGATGAGATGGTTGGATGGCATCACCGACTCAATGGACATGAGTTTGAGTAAGTTCTGGGAGTTGGTGATGGACAGGGAAACCTGGCATGCTGTAGTCCATGGGGTCGCAAAGAGTCAGACACGACTGAGTGACTCAACTGAACTGAACTGGAATATGTATCTCATAAGAATAAATACATTCACTTCTATACCATCAGTATGATAATCAAATACATCTAATTTAAAATGTGTACATATTATTACCTAATGTATAGTTTGTATTATATTTTCCTGGTTGTCCAATAATTCCCTCTATGTATTTTCTTTTCCCAAATCAGAATCCCAACCAAGACTACCCTCTGCATTGAGCTGTCATCTCTTCAGCCTGCTTTAATCTAGAACTGTCTTTCATGACATTTCTGTCTTTGAAGATACAGACTTGTTCTTTTTGTAGACAGGGCTTGTCTGATGTTTGTTTTTGATTACATTCAGGTTATGCTTTTTTGGCAAGAACACGGCATAAGTGGTGTTATCTTCTCAGAGTATCACATTAGGAGGCACGTCATGCCAGTTTGTACTCAATATCGGTACAATATTGATGTTAACTTCACACTTGTGAAGTTGGTGCCTGCCAAGTATCTCATCATAAAGTTAACGCTTTCTGTTTGAAAGCTGGGAGAAAAACAACTTAAGATTTACGAAATGTTTTGTTCTTCACCAATTTTTCACCCAATATTTTTAGTATTTATTGATGATTCTTGGCTAAATTAATTATAATTATGATATTGATGGTTATTGATGATAAAAAGGATTATTTTATCACTGTTTAATTCTTTCTCCAGTTAGTAATTTATCTGTCACTGTAAGAAAGAAATTTTCCATCTTTCTTATTAATTAGCTAATTCATCCATTTATGTGGGCTTACCTTGTGGCTAAGCGGCGGTAAAGAATCCGCCTGCAATGTGGGAGACCTGGGTTTTATCCTTGGGTTGGGAAGATCCTCTGGAGAAGGGAAAGGCTACCCACTCCAGTATTCTGGCCTAGAGAATTCCATGGACTGTATAGCCCGTAGGGTCACAAAGAATTGGACACGACTGAGTGAGTTTTCACTTCTATTTATGTACTTATTTATAAATTTGAGCTTCGTGGATTCTTATTTTTTTTCCCTTGGGTTTTCATTACTCTCTCTCTCTCTCTCTCTCTCTCTATATATATATATATATATATATATATATATATATATATATATATATATATCTTTTTGGTGCTTAAATTGTCTCCAATTTGACTAATGGAAGTTCCTTCAAGTAGGCTTTATAGCCTTTTGTCATGCTTAATAATTTTTCTTAACTCCTTATTTTCTGACACCCCTAGTAATGCCACAGTTACTTTTTATACTCCTTACCCTAACCTTAGTCTTTATGAGAAAATTCTTATGTAGAACTGTGTAATTTTGTTATGTGTTTCCAAATTCCACTCCATAGGTATGGAGCCACTTTGTATTCCTGCTAGTCATGTGTAACACAGTCTATTTAGGCACATATCTTGTATTTCCTATTTGGCAAGTGAGTGATGGTATATCAGTATAATTTTTCATTTATGAGTGCTTTGTGAAGTCATCTGTAATTGTTGTGTTTTTCTTTTTTATAATTAGTGTATAATTGCTTTACAATGTTGTGTTCCTTTCTGCAGTATGATGAAGAGAGTCAGCTATATATATATATATAAAACCCCTCCCTCTTAGAACTCTCTCCCACTCCCCACCCCTATCCCACCCATCTAGGTGAGCACCCAGGCTGAGCTTCCTGTGCTTCATAGCAGGTTCCCAGTAGCTAACTATTTTACGCATGGTAGTGTATATGACACAGTAATCCCACTACTGGAATATCCCCTGAGAAAACCATAATTCAAAAAGGTACATGTAGCCCAGGGTTCATTGCAGCCCTATGAACTATAGTCCACCAGGGTCCTCTATCCTTGGAATTTTCCAGGCAAGAATACTGGAGTGGGTTGGCATTTTCTCTTCAGGGGATCTTCCCAACACAGGGATTGAACATGCATCTCCTGCTTTGGGAGGTGGGTTCTTTACCACGGAGCCACCTCGGAAGTCCCTCCCTTAAAATGTTTCCTATCATACTCCAAGTTGCTTTTACAGTCGATTTTTCAATAGATGTGCAAAAATAGCTGTTGTTTGGAAGAGGAGTATTTCAGTACTTTACCACATCAATGAAAATTCTTCCCATCAGCAACTTATTCTTTTTCCCCAAATATTTAGCCAGCATATTTATTGGGTGGGCTTCCCTGGTGGCTCAGATGGGTAAAGAATCTGCCTTCAATGCAGGAGACCTGGGTTCAATACCTAGGTTGGGAAGATGCCCTGGAGGTGGGAATGGCTACCCACTTCAATTTTCTTGCCTGATAAATCCCACAGACAGAGGAGCCTGTTGGGCTACAGTCCATGGGGTCACAAAGAGTCAGGCAGACTGAAGAGACTTAGAATGTATGTACCCACCATAGGTCCTCCAGCCAGGTGTCATTTGAGTTAATAGAGGGAGGCCAAGTTCAGTTCAGAAGCCAAGGAATCGGTTTTACTCTTTTTTTTTTTCATTTATTTATATTAGTTGGAGGCAATTACTTTAAAATATTGTAGTGGGTTTTGCCATACATTGATATGACTCAGCCATGGATTTACATGTGGTCCCCATCCTGAACCCCTCTCCCACCTCCCTCCCCACCCCATCCCTCTGGGTCTTCCCAGTGCACCAGCCCCAAGCACTTGTCTCATGCATCCCACCTGGACTGGTGATCTGTTTCACCCTAGATAATATACATGTTTCAATGCTGCTCTCTCAGAACATCCCACCCTCGCCTTCTCCCACAGAGTCCAAAAGTCTGTTCTATACATCTGTGACTCTTTAATCCAAGAGTGGAGAGCTGCAGGATCCCACCTCTGGAGCACAGGCTCTCCCCACAGGCGGCGGGTGGGGCTGCTTTGGGGCGATCAGGGCAGTAGGAGGGGATGGGGTTCTCTTGGGAAGGGCAGTGTGCTCCTGGGGCTCCAGATCGCAGGGCCCAGCTCGGCAGCCCTGCACGTTGCCCAGGGCTGCCTGCTTGAAATGAGTGCCATGAGCAACACTTTTGCACACGAACCACCAGGGATAGGAGCAGATGTGTCAGAGCAGACATTTAGCACCAGGACAGGGGTCTGAAGCTCTAAGAGGGAGGTTTCTGCATGCAACCCCGTGTGAGCACGGGAAATGAAGCACAACGGAAAAGGAAAAAAAATTTTAAAAAAGGTTAAACTTGGATTCTTTTTTATTTCCTAGTAATTGTTAGTGGGCTTTGTGGATGACACTCCCTCCCTGTTAATTTCATCTATCTTTTTTATAGAGTTCATGCGAAGAGTTGACTCATTGGAAAAGACCCTGATGCTGGGAGGGATTGGGGGCAGGAGGAGAAGGGGACGGAAATGAGAAGGGGACGGAAATGAGAAGGGGACGGAAGAGGATGAAATGGTTGAGTGGCATCACCAACTCGATGGACATGAGTTTGGGTAAACTCCGAGAGTTGGTGATGGACAGGGAGGCCTAGCGTGCTGCGATTCATGGGGTCGCAAAGAGTCGGACAGGACTGAGCGACTGAACTGAACTGAACTGAACTATTGGATTTTATATTGTGTTTTATTAATATGTTTGTGATTTTTATTTTAACAAAAAGAGCACTCCTCTTTTAATTGCTGTCATTTTGGATTATACACTGATATCTAGCTATTCAGGCTCTTGACATGTCTCTTCAAAATTTTGGGCTACTTTCATAAATTTATTTCAAATAGACTCCCTCCCTGCCAATTCCAATAAGAACATTTAGGATTTTGATGATAAGCGCTTTAAATTTGTGTCTTATTTTGAGAGGAATTAACATCTTTACAATGGTGAAGCCTTCATAACTATGAACACAATTTATTATTTTAAGTACTTCTTAAAAAGATAAAGTGCTATTTTATTACCTTATGTCTTCCTGAGAAGTTACATTTTTTTTCCCCTCATTTAATGACTCTGATGGATTTTAAAAATTTCTGCTGTTTGTTCTATACCTACTGGTCTCAATTTACTTGATCCTACAGAGAGATCTTTCTCACTAGTAAAATAGGTGTTACTAGCCAATATTAATCCCTACTAAGGTCAAAAAATGTAAGGATTATTGTGTCTCAAATTCCTAGTCATGTCATTTTACTGCATAAATGTTTTGAATAAATGGCTGCTTGATAAATAAATGAAAGAGTTCATCAAATTATGCCCTAGATGTGACATGTAAAGCTATCATATTCAATCAACAAAAAAGGCAGACTTTTTCTTCCCCATGTTTTAAGGAAAAGATTAAATCAGTTACTTTCTCTTAATAAGAATGTGTGTGTGCACTTAGTCATGTCTGACTCTTTGCTACTCCATAAACTGTAGCTTGCCAGCATCCCCTGTCCTTGGAATTTCCAGACAAGAATACTGGGGTGGGTTGCCATTTCCTTCTCCAGGGGATCTTCCGACTGAGGGATCAAACCCACATCTCTTGCATCTCCTGCACTGGCAGGTGGGTTCTTTACCAGCTGAGGCACTGGGGAAGCCCCGGTGATAAGAATAGGAAAATCTCAACCATTTTTATTCTGAATTGAAACAGAATTAAGGCCTGCAAGTTGGGCAATTGAAATCAAAGCTTCTAAAAATCTGTGTGTTTGTGTCTGAGTGTTTTTTGTCTGAATATAGGTATGAAATATTTCAATATATAGTAAAAATATTTTCTATGCATTTTAGATATTGTTAATTATCAAGTTAAGATGGGTATTGCTTCTATCAAATACTGTAAAGTACAGAGATTATTATAGGCATAATAGCAAAATTTAAAAGTATAGGGAATGGTCAATAATATATCCAGAAAGTTTAGGTTTTTCCTTACACTTGCTATCAAATGCCTTGACCATGATTACACATGTTAGAAATCTTGATGATGACTTTCTACCCTACCTTTGGTTTTCACTCCAGCCTCACCAATAATAAAACTGGTTTGGGAAAAAAAAAATTTGATTCTTAGATTTCATTATTAGGATGATGGTGGCTAGAGAGGTTGCAAAATTATGATTAATTACTCTCCTTAAAAGTTCATCAATAATTTCTAAAATAATTCCACAGTGACAAGAGAACAGACTGTAGGATTTCAGTATCTTTAGACCGTGAAATTTTTGCACCTTGCTTATGTCCCTGGATATGTTCCAGTGTCTCCTACTTTATAGTCTATGGGAACTGGAATAAAATTTGTATCCTACTGTTGTGTGAAAATAGTGTAAATCTTAATTATGGTGAATTAGTCCATAGCACTTTTCAGGTCTACTATATCCTTCTCTTTTCTGTATATTTATTTTATTAATTTTTGAGAGTTTTATATGAAACTACAATGAAAAATCTTAATTATTCTACTTTAAAAATAATTGTAATACACAGTGGAACTATAAGTAACTTTGTTCTGTATTTTCCAAGTCTTCTGTAAATGTATTATCATATTTTATAATTAGAAAATTGAAAAGAAAGAGAAAAAGTTCATTAATAAGAAATATAGGGAATTAAATAGCTATCAAAGTACCAATAAAAGAAAACTGGAACTAGAATACCTCAGTGTTTCTGTTTAAAGGTCTAAGACACCAAATGGTCTCATACCAGATGACTAGCCCCAGTTCCTTATATACAAATATCCCTGGGATAGAAAAGAATGCATTTGTTAAAGAACCAGTTTTGTAGAATAGCACTGAAACACATAGCCATCTTCTATCCAATTTTTATTCACTGGAAAAAATACTATTTTAATAAGTTGGTCATCTATCAGACTTTTCTAAAAGGAAAAGTTTTACATGTGGGAGTTATTTTCAAAAAGTATTGTTTTAAAACATTTTTGTAATTTATTCTGAATTATAGAGAAGGCCACAGAATTTTATATAAAACTATACTTTGTTGATTTTTGAGAGTAGGACACAAACTCCAGGATTGTACAATAGCAATACAGTTGAACCTACTGTATACCCAATCCCTTTTATTTCCTTCCAGTTTAAGATTTGTATAATTTCCCTCCATGTTTGTCATTTTTATTAGATATATTCATATATCATTAAAAATATGAGTATGTTTTATTTAATTTATATAAACTCTACCATATCATATGCTTGGTTCAACAACTTGCTTTATCCACTAAATTTCAATCTTGTCAATATATGAGACATTTCAAATAAATTATATAGTTATTTAATTTTTTAATATATTTGAGTTTATTTATATGCCTATTGACAGATTTTTAGGTGGTTTCCAAACTAAAACATTGTATCCTATCTATATTGTTTGTGTTTACAAACCTTGAACAAATTTTCTGGTAAGCAGAAATGATGTATTCTAGATGACTAGTTAGCCAGAGAAAGAGAAAGACAGAGAAAGAGGGAGAGAGAGAGTTAGGTTATAAATATATATTTTCAATTTTATTAGATTTTCTTAATATTCTCAAGAGTGGTGAAAACTGAAGTGTGTGCAAGTTCTTGCCATCCCATGTCTTTATCAACATTTGATTTTTATGAGTTTTTAATATTGGCCAATGTAATGGATATGCAATATATTTATTGTTTTCTCAATTTTATTTTCTGTTTAGTAGTGAGTTGAGCATGTTGTCATAGGTTAACTGACCACTTGGATTTACTCATATGTTATTTGCTTTTTATTTTTTCTGCCACTATAGGATTTTTTTTATTATCAATTATAAGATTTTTTTTCCTTTGAAATGTATCTTTTTAAAAAATCTATGATGAAATTATATTCAGTTTGCTGCTTATCTTTTAACTCTGTACTGTCTTACAGTGCATCTGGTGTACCAGACTATTTAATTTTGGCCTAATCAGATATATTTGTTTGTTTATCTCTTTGCCTTAGTGATTTGTACTTTTGTTCTCTTATGTAAGAAAGCTGTTTTTTATTGAACTCATAAAAGTATTTATGCACTGTCTTTTTGGTTTCATGTAGTTTGGCACTACATTCTAGGATTTACATTTTTATTTATGATAACATGTAGTTGGAAACCACTTATATTCTTTCCACCGATGAACAACTAATAATCTGCCTAGAAATTCAGTTAATAGCTAAAGGTATATACTTCTGGGCTCTCTGGTTTATATGTTAATCCATTTGTCTCTTTCTACATCTCTATCAGACTGGCAATTCTGGCTTTGCAATCCATGTTGACATTTGTATGTTTGATTTACTGCCTGAGAGGTTTATTAGTAGATTTTTGTTTTCACTTTTCTTTCTTTTTTTTTTTTTTTTTATTTGCATAGACTTTATTTTATTTATTTATTTTTTAATTAGTTGGAGGCCAATCACTTCACAACATTTCAGTGGGTTTTGTCATACATTGATATGAATCAGCCATGGATTTACACGTATTCCCCATCCCGATCCCCCCTCCCACCTCCCTCTCCACCCGATTCCTCTGGGTCTTCCCAGTGCACCAGGCCGGAGCACTTGTCTCATGCATCCCACCTGGGCTGGTGATCTATTTCACCATAGATAGTATACATGCTGTTCTTTTTTTGTTTTCAGATGTTCAGTTTGTTTGTCTCTGAAATTTTGGTAGTTTCACTCCAATTTTTAAATACTTATTTGTCAACCTCAAAAAAATCCTATTAGAATTTGATAAGAAGCATACTGAATTTATTGATTAATTATATTTTTAAGATATTAATTCTTCCCAGTCTTGAATAAGTACTAATAGCTCTCAGCAGTCATAAATTGAAAGATTAAGTATTAAAAGATGTTAACCTTCATAAAACTGGTGCTTCCCTGATAGCTCAGTTGGTAAAGAATCTACCTGCAAAGCGGGAGACTCTGGTTCCATTCCTGGGTCAGGAAGATCCTCTGGAGAAGGGATAGGCTACCCAGTCCAGTATTCTTGGGCTTCCCTTGTGACTCAGGTGGTAAAGAATCTGCCTGCAACATGGGAGACCTGGGTTTGATCCCTGGGTTGGGAAGATCCCCTGGAAAAGGGAATGGTTACCCACTCCAGTGTTCTGGCCTGGAGAATTTCATGGACTGAATAGTCCATGGGGTTGCAAAGAGTAAGACAGGACTGAGTGACTTTCACTTCACTTTCACTTCCACTTCTCATAAAATTAATCTACAAAATCAAAGCAATATCTGACAAATAATTACATTTTGGGGACTTCCCAAGTGGCTCAGTTGGTAAAAAAAAAATCTGCCTGCCAATGCAGGGACATAAGAGACCATGGCTTCAATCCCTGGGTTGGGAAGATCCCCTTGGAGTAGGAAATGGCTGCTCACTCCAGTATTCTTGCCTGGAAAATTCTATGGACAAAGGAACCTGGTGGGCTACAGTCCATGGGATCACAAAGAGTCAGACCTAACAGTGCATGTGCATGTACAAACACACACAAAATGCACACTTAAAGTGATTGTAAAATTTATATGTGAATGTAAAAAATCAATGAAAGCAAAGGTAAATTTTTCAAAGAAAAAGAAGAAGATAGACTTTAACTAATAGAAAGATGTATTTTAACACTGAATTCATTAAGACAGGCAGTTCTAGTGTAAGAAATATGAGTTAGACCAGTGCAATAGAATAGAGACAGAAAGATTATGGTTTACTAATTTATGACAGAGAATACAATGAAATGAAGTTAAAAGGATAGTGTTTTCAATAATTATTGGAAGACCAATTTGTATCCATATTGGGTAAATGAAAAGAATATTAATTCCTATATCACATACTATATTCCTGACAAAAGTTGGTGAAAAATTTCTTTGAGCTTTGGGTAAGGAAATGTGTATTAAATAATACAAAAACAAGAATCATAAAGAAAAAAATGAAAATTTGTAAATTATATGAAATATGAACAATTTTTTGGAAAGACAAAATTAAGACAATGAAAAGATAAGCTGTAGACGTGGAGTATACACACACACACACACACAAATATATATATATATACACATACATATGTAAGTTCTTATAAGCAATAAAAAAGAGGCATAATCAAATGGAAAATTGGATAAAGTACTTGAGCTACTAAAGAATGGAAATACTTAAATGTTCACTACAAATTAAAAGAGGCTCTAATTCACTGATAATTAGAGAAAATAAATTCAAAATATGGTACTACTCTATACCGAAAAAAAATTAATGAAATGAAAAGACAAATAAGAGATGTTTTAATGGCAATGTGGAATTTCTGGAGTTTCTTGCTGGTGTTTCACTATAAAAGTAATTGCCAGTGTATAATAAAGGTGCCTGTAACCCAGTAAATCTGCTTCTAGATGGATCAGTTCAGTCACTCAGTCGTGTCTGACTCTGTGACCCCATGACTGCTTCATGCCAGGCTTCCCTGTCCTTCACTGTCTCCCAGAGTTTGCTCAAACTCATGTCCATTGAATTGATGGTGTCCATCCAGCCATCTCATCCTCTGTTGCCCCCTTCTCCTCTGTCCTCAGTCTTTCTTAGCATCATGGTCTTTTCCAATGAGTTGGGTCTTTGCATCAGGTGGCTAAAGTATTGGAGTTTCAGCTTCAGCATCAGTCCTTCTAATGAACACTCAGGGTTGATTTCCTTTAGGATTGTCTGGTTTGATCTCCTTTCTGTCCAAGGGACTCTCAAGAGTCTTCTCCAGTATCACAGCTTGAAAACATCAATTCTTTGGCATTCAGCCTTCTTTATGGACCAGCTTCCTTATCCATACATGACTACTGGGAAAACCATATCTTTGACCAGACAGACCTTTGTTGGCAAAGTGATGTCTCTGCTTTTTAATAGGCTGCCCAAGTTCTTCATAGCTTTTCTTCCAAGGAGCAAGTGTCTTTAATTTCATGGTTGCAATCACCATCTGCAGTGATTCTTGGAGCCCAAGAAAATAAAGTCTGTCACTGTTTCCATTTTTTCCCCCATCTACTTGCCATGAAGTAATGGGCCCCTAAAATATTTGTGCATAAATTGATATTTACCAAAAGTCATATACATGACTGTTAATAGAACTGTTTACAAAAATTAGCACAAATTCCATTCATGAATAAGCTGTGATACATCCAAATAATGGAATAACATATATATATATATATATGAAGATACATAATAAAAAAAAAATGCTACTGTAATCAGTAGCACTGATGAAACTCAAAAGCAGTATTCAGTAAAAGATATTATTAAAAAGCAGTACACAGTATAAGATTCTGTAAAGTTTAAGAACAGAGTAAATGCATCCATGGAGTTAGTAACCAAAAGAGTGATTGTCCTCGTGGTAGAGAATTTAGACCCTGGAATGAGATGTGAGGGACTTGTCTTAGTTGCTAGAAATGCCTATTTCTTGTTCTAGGTGCTTTTAACACAGATGTATTCACTCAGTGGGCATCCCTTATAGCTCAGTTGGTAAAGAATCTGCCTGCAATGCATGAGACCTGGGTTCAATTCCTGGATCGGGAAGATCCCCTAGAGAAGGAAATGGCAATCCACTCCAGTATTCTTGCCTGGGAAATCCCATGGACAGAGGAACCTGGCAGGCTACAGTCCATGGGGTCGTAAGAGTTGGACACGACTTAGGGACTAAACCACCACCACCATTCACTCTGTGAAGGTGTTTTACTCTCTTTAGATCTTTGTGCTTGTCTTAATGTGTGTTTATATGAGTCTAATCAGGAGACAGTTCATCAATTATTTTTATAGGAATGCTTTACAAAAATAAATTGTTTACATATTGATGACCTAAAAAAAGGGGGATCACACCATAGAATCACAGCAGCAACAACTGAGAGAAGCATTCTCCCCACTATGACCAAAACATAAAGGGAAGACATTAGCGTTTTTAAATCATGGAAGGTTGAAAGAATGATGTCAAGTAACAAAAACATAGACCTTTGGGGAAGGGAGCATCACTCTGTACTCGGAGAAGGGGTCAGTGGAGTCAGCACCTAGACTCCAGAGCTAGAAACACCCCATAGTTGGTGTTAGTGTCTCTGAGAGACACGATGCAGCTGGTTCTTTAAATATTGCAGAAAACTGCTAAGAGTTGATACAAGGGAAGAAAACTGCAGTGGTAGAATCATTATGCCAGGGAAATGGATAGGAATAAACACACAGGGAAGCCGGCAGTAAGAAGCAAGTCTACCTCCTCCAGATCTGCAGCCTCCCTCTGGCACTCCTATTGGCAGAGCTAACTGGCAGGAACTGGCAGATCAAAAATGGAGTTTCAGCATCTCCTCCACTAATCACTAATCAGCATGCAGACTAATGAGCTCAAAGTAAAGAGGCAACAGCTTGACAACTGACAAAACATAATACTTCAACAGAAATCATCCTCCTACTGAAAAGAAAAAAAAAATTATACAGGAATTAGAACTAATGATGAGAGATTATTTTATGTCCATAATTTCTAACTGAGACACAAAACTAAGAAGCTATGAAATAGAGTTTATAGTCATACATTAATAAGTTATGAATGCACTTATCAATACAAACAAGGCTGAAATTTAAGTGATAAACTGAAATAAAAAACCACCCACTTCTCAAAGATCTAATTATCCCAAAATATAAGTGACTTCTATGATTCATTGAAAAGAACAGTGATCCAATAGGAAAATATGTGCATGTGCAAATTATTTGAAGAAGCAGTTCAACAAAAAGGGAATACATAACTTCTCTTATTTATGTGCATAATTCCAAACTCATTTAAAATTAAAAGTAAGTTAAATTTAAAATTATACTAAAATTATATCAGATTGTTAAACATTTGACAAAATAGTGTGTTGATAAAGATATGGAGAAAAAGCAATTATATATTCCTGGTGGGACCCTAATGAAAATATTTCTAAAAATAACAGATGTTCATGCCATTTAACCAACACTTCCTCTTTCAGGAACTGGTCTGTAAAGATAATCAAATAGATGCAACATGCCATATTTAAAAGTGATTCATTATCTTTACAGTGTATTTATGGCTGTTAAGGAAAAATTGTTATTGCTAATCAAAAGTTATGAAACAAGCATGGATATTATATCATTTTTGCTTCTAAAAAGAAAATAAATTTATTAATTTACCTATATTTGTATAGAATATTCCTTAAATTAGGGCTTCCCTAGTGGCTGAGAGGTAAAGGATCTGCCTACAATGCAGGAGAGGCACAGGAGATGGGGGTTTAATCCCTGGGTTGGGAAGATCTCCTGGAGAAGGAAATGGCAACCCATGCCAGGATTCTTGCCCAGGAAAGCCCATGGAGAGAGAAACCTGGCAGACTACAGCCCATGGGGTTACAAAAAAGTCAGACAAGACTTAGGGACTAAACAACAACAAATTCCTTAAATATTATTCAAAGAAACCTGATAATAGTAGTTGCCTGTGGGGACCATATATACTCAGATTAGAAAAAGGGTGAGAGATACCTCACTATATGCTTCACACTATATTCAAAATATAAATAAATAAGGTTATTTTGTACTGATGGCAACCATAAGTTTTCAGTACTTTGAGTCTCCTCACAGGTCACTTAAATTATTAGAGTCATTTCCATTCATTTCTCCCATCCATGCTTTATTCAGCAGGAGAGTAAGAAAGATAAGGCAAGTAGAATGACATCACTCATCAGAAATAATTATTAATGACAAGTCATCATATTGCAAAGCAATGATTCATATAATTGCACTGGTTTGAAATAGAATAATATTTCTCCATGGGTAGATACTGTACATTTATGTTAATGGTAAATGTTTATTCAATTTCCAATATCTGAATATATTATTAGTATATTGGTATATTACATGCTATTAATATTGGTTCCACATTTTAATTTTTACTTGAAGATTTTAAGTGTTGATATTCTTAGGTATGTGAATAATACTGATAATAACAGAACAGTAAGGTTTTGAAGCTCTGTGAGATTTGTTGAGCTCTTAGAGGAATATTGCATTTTTCAAGCTAGTTATGTTTAGCACAGTTAATATTGAAATCTATAAACTACCTTTTTTATTCCGCTAATGACAAATAGAATTGTTATAGTTAAGTTAGTGATCAGATTTGTAGCTATTTCAACCATCTGTGAATGAGCTACAAACACAGAAATGAGCCCCTAGTAGAGATTTAACACAATTTGCATCATCTCACATCAGCTACTACTTTCAAATACTTATGCATAAGAGTAAGTTAAAATAGCTATCACTCATTAAGTCTTTATCAAATTACAAGCAGCGCACCATGCACTTTATACACAAATGTCACTGTCCAGCATATGACCTTGGGAGCACTCACTGGGTTGCCTGGTAAAAAACTGGTCAGAAAAATGGGGTTCTCCCATTTTAGAGGAAAGGCTATTCTTGCCCTCAGCTTTGAGGGAGAAAGATCCCAGTTTTCAGTCTCAGAGACTGCAGCCAGCTCTCCTAACTGTCCTTGAAAAGTTTGGCTCCAAAATTTTTGCTGTTATAGCATTGTTTGTCACTGAGTCCCTCGAGTCCACTCCCATGCTCTATTCATTAAAAACAGAACAAAACAGCAGAGGAGAGGCTTTTCTCGGCTGACTGGGGTCATTCTGCAGAATTCCAGACTCACTGTGTGGCCGGCTATGCCCTAGACCTAGCGCATGTTTCAAAAGGAGGCCAAGAGAAGTCGCTCTGTTCTATACATCCGTGCTTCAAATGCCAGTATTTGCTCCAAACTTCTTCCATAACACGTTATTGCTTTTCAGTTGTCATAGTCACATTACATATAACAACATTATACTAGGCTTGCCTCGTAGCTCATCGGTAAAAAAGCTGCCTGCAATTCAGGAGGCCAGGGTTCGATCTCTGGGTCAGGAAGATCCCCTGGAGAAGGGAATGGCAACCCACTCCAGTATTCTTGCCTGGAGAATCGCATGGACAGAGGTGCCTGGTAGACTACAGTCCATCCATAGTCGGACACCCCTTAGCAACTAAGCCACCATAACAACATTTTACTATTTAGAGTGTAGAACCATCTCTTTCTTTCACTTTGAGCTCAGAAGTCAAACAAGAACTGAATGAAGCAATAAACAGCTGTTGCTCCTTTTTTCTCTATGAATACGTTTTCTGTATGAATTCAGATTTTTTTCAGGAAAACAGAACAACATTTCATAGTGAAAAGAAAAATATGACAATAGCTACTTTATAAAAGTTTTACTCAACTGTCAGTGTTTGTTTCCTCTTCAGAGTTCATCTGAAATAATTAGTTTGATTGATATCTGTTACCGATAGATATATTTTGGCATGTGCAGAGATTCACAGAAATAAGAAACAACTGCTGATATAAATATAATCAGTTAGGGGAGACAGACCTGTTATTAGGTAAATTACAACAGAGTGTGAGATGCAGAAGCAGAATTGAATGACTGACTTCCATTGTTTTCGCTTTCTTTTACTGAACAGTTTTCAAAATTTAACATGCAGCAGAACCACCTGGAGAGTTCACTCTAACAGAAGCTG
Source organism: Cervus elaphus (assembly GCF_910594005.1). NCBI lineage: Eukaryota > Metazoa > Chordata > Mammalia > Artiodactyla > Cervidae > Cervus > Cervus elaphus. The sequence goes on along the minus strand of NC_057841.1, from coordinate 30,253,422 downwards.
CTAGGACACCTTCAGAGCTTTTGAACCTGTAGATCCAGGGTGAGGTCTGAGAATTTTCATGTTACCAGTTTCCAGGTGATTCTATTAGTGTTATTCTGGGACCATTCTTTGGGAAATTGTTTTTGAGTCTTTATTGCAACCCTTTCCAATACATAATATAATACACATACTATATAATGTGGGGCTTCCCAGGTGGCACTAGTGGTAAAGAACCCACCTGCCAATGCAGGAGACATAAGAGACATGGGTTCAATCCCTGGGTGATCCCCCTGGAGGAGGACATGACAACCCACTCCAGTATTCTTGCCTGGAGAATCCCATGGACAGAGGAGCCTGGTGGGCTACAGTCCACAGGGTCGCAAAGAGTCGGACACGACTGAAGTGACTTAGCACATACGCACTATATAATGTAACCACATCCACCTGTGTAAAAAATTGCCTTAAAATGTCTTTGCTTTTTCCTCCTCTATTTCTCTATTTTTCCTTTTTTGAAGAACATTGACAGAGCGTTTAGGAAAATTACATTCTAACACCCAGTTAGAATGACATGTAGAAAGCAATTCCAATTTCCTAGCCTGCCTTCTTGTGATTTACACAAAAGCTTAGTGAACTCTATTCAAATTCATAGATAAAAACTCTAATCTGCTTTTGAATCAGGTAAGTTTTAATCAACTTCTACAGTAACACCAATATTAGTAAAACAGCTAATTTTCTTAGCTAAGTTTGATTTAAATAAAAAGTGGAGACAAAACTAAAATAGATAACATTATGCTACACATAGTTTTTTGACTTTCACATTTTCAATTTTTCAAATCATGAACTGTTCCATGAACAATAGGCTTAGACAGAACACAGTTAATAGAGTCTAGGACATATTTTTTACAAGTAAAATTTTAATCTGCCTTGCATTTTTAATTGTGCATTAAAAACTTGTAGATGTGCTCAGATGCTTCTTGACTGCAAATAACAGAAACCTTCTGTGACTAACTTAAAAAGAAACCCATCAGAAAATATTAGAGCTTTCAGTCTAAAAGGTGCAGTCTAAGACTGGAGCTCCCAACCAGTGGGCTATCAAAAGAGATCATGCCATTGCTCTCATTGTCTGGTCTGGTTGCTCCAGTCTGGAAATCTAGTCCTGGCTCCCAGATCTTAACCTCTCCATAGGTGTGTTAGTAAACTCTGACTACCCATGACAGTTTAGTTTCATTCTTGAAGAATTCAATCCCTAGTGTATGGATCCAGTTGGCCAAACCCTGTTATAGGCGAGCATGGAGATTCCAGAGAGTGGGAGAAGGACCATCTGACCCTTTTGGGCTACTAGAGAGGGAAGCAGTCTCCACTGCTCCTGTGTGTGATTCCTTTCAAACCAACAAGTGTTTAGATGCTTCACAGCCCCTCTGTAACAGGGGTAATTGTTGCTGTTCAGTTGCTAAATAGTGTCTATTTGTGACCCCATGGACTGTAGCTCTCCAGGCTCCTCTGTCCATGGGATTTCCCAGGCAAGAATACTGGGGTGGATTGCCATCTTCCTTGGAAGATCTCATTTCCAAGAGATCTTCCCAACCCAGGGATTGAACCTGTGTCTCCTGCTTGGCAGGTGGATCCTTTACCACAAAAACAAAAACCAATTATTCCTGTTGTTATCTTTTCATTCATATACAGTGACTCATATCCCCTTTCCTAATATAACATTGCACAGCTTGTTAAATTCATGTAAAAAAAAAAAAAAACTTTACAAATGATGTCATCATTTGATTTCACACCTTCAGGGACAAGAATTCAAAAGAGATGTTATTATTTTTTGAAGAATTAGAAAACCACACCTCAGAAAAGCAGTGTAATGTCTTCATAAACACATACAAAAGTCTGGAACAGAGAGAGGGTGCTTGCTTTGGCTTCCTTTCTACAGTAACATACTGGTAAAATGTTTGCTTAAAAAAATAGTTGCATGTTTACTTCTTTCAGCAATGGCCCTGCATCCATGAGGATGCATCGGACCTCAAGCTACAGAATACACAACTAGCATTGTCCTACAATTGTAGACAGTTGTTATATCACAGAAATATGAGTCTCAAATTGGGGCTGCTCCAGGCTAGATAATATACCAGTTCAGTGATGTCAGACCCTTTTCACTTCCATCACTCTTAGCTGCTCCTCATGGCAGCATTGCCATGCATAATGCACACAAACAACCCCAGCTACAGACAGGAAGTCACAGACTTGCCTTTTAAGCCTCTTGAATCGAGAGACCCTCCCCAGAGATCCAGGGCACTCTTCCCCTGAACCCAACCTGACAACAATATGGCAGTGGATGTCTAAGCCAATCACTTTTGTTTGAAGATACTGAAATATAGTTCCTCCTTGCAGAGAAAGTCTTGTAAACGTGTTGAAGATAATTTTCTTTATCATTGTTGCCTTTTCATTGCAGTTATTGCAAAATTTTTCAAGGCAGTAGACAACTGCAGCATTCATTGGGCACATTCCATAAAATGCCATTCAAGTCAGCTGTATAGGATCTGTGTAGGAGCTTGACATGTCATGAAAATTCTCTAGTAATGAGTGAATGTTTCCCACCTTGTGTTATGTTAGAAATGCTATCAGCACTTTCAGAATTTTTTTTCTTTTTTCTTTTTTTTTTTGACTTTTCATCATTTTATTTTATTTTATTTTATTTTATTTATTAGTTGGAGGCTAATTACTTCACAACATTTCAGTGGGTTTTGTCATACATTGATATGAATCAGCCATAGAGTTACACGTATTCCCCATCCCGATCCCCCCTCCCACCTCCCTCTCCACCCAATTCCTCTGGGTCTTCCCAGTGCACAAGGCCCGAGCACTTGTCTCATGCATCCCACCTGGGCTGGTGATCTGTTTCACCATAGATAATATACATGCTGTTCTTTTGAAACATCCCACCCTCACCTTCTCCCACAGAGTTCAAAAGTCTATTCTGTACTTCTGTGTCTCTTTTTCTGTTTTGCAAATAGGGTTGTCGTTACCATCTTTCTAAATTCCATATATATGTGTTAGTATGCTGTAATGTTCTTTATCTTTCTGGCTGACTTCACTCTGTGTAATGGGCTCCAGTTTCATCCATCTCATTAGGACTGATTCAAATGAATTCTTTTTAATGGCTGAGTGTATATGTACCACAGCTTCCTTATCCATTCGTCTGCTGATGGGCATCTAGGTTGCTTCCATGTCCTGGCTATTATAAACAGTCCTGTGATGAACATTGGGGTGCACATGTCTCTTTCAGATCTGGTTTCCTCAGTGTGTATGCCCAGAAGTGGGATTGCTGGGTCATATGGCAGTTCTAGTTCCAGTTTTTTAAGAAATCTCCACACTGTTTTCCATAGCGGCTGTACTAGTTTGCATTCCCACCAACAGTGTAAGAGGGTTCCCTTTTCTCCACAGCCTCTCCAGCATTTATTGCTTGTAGACTTTTGGATAGCAGCCATCCTGACTGGCGTGTAATGGTACCTCATTGTGGTTTTGATTTGCATTTCTCTAATAATCAGTGATGTTGAGCATCTTTTCATGTGTTTGTCAGCCATCTGTACACTTTCTAACACCATACACAAAAATAAACTCAAAATGGATTAAAGATCTAAATGTAAGACCAGAAACTTTAAAACTCCTAGAAGAGAACATAGGCAAAACACTCTGCGACATAAATCACAGCAAGATCCTCTATGACCCACCTCACAGAATATTGTAAATAAAAGCAAAACTAAACAAATGGGACCTAATGAAACTTAAAAGCTTTTACACTACAAAGGAAACTATAAGTAAGGTGAAAAGACAGCCCTCAGATTGGGAGAAAATAATAGCAAATGAAGAAACAGACAAAGGATTAGTCTCAAAAATATACAAGCAACTCCTGAAGCTCAATTCCAGAAAAATAAATGACCCAATCAAAAAATGGGCCAAAGAACTAAACAGACATTTCTCCAAAGAAGACTTTCAGAATTTTTTAACTTTGTTTTGTTATTAACACTGTGAGGTTTAACACTTTATGTTATGTTAGATATGCTCTCAATACTTTGAGAAATTTTTGTTTTGTTTTAAATAGTGTGAGTGCTCCCTGTCTGATGTGTAAATTAATGATTAAGAATGCTGGCAGTTGTTTGATATTGGGAATGATTCACTATTGAAAAGACACTCTCCTAATAATTTCAAATTTCTGGCTTGGTTTAAGTGAACAAGGCATAGAAATACCAAGACAAATTGTTTATTAAAGACTGTCCATTTGCAACTGCATATGTGGGAGAATCAGTTTGAGAGGTCAGAGGTAGTGAGGGGAACAGAAATAGAAAGTGTTTATGTGTCTGTGTGTTTGTTTTGAAAGTATAAGAAATAAGTTTTTTAAATAATATGCAGAGATGTAGACTTATAAGTTTTGGTTATAAAGTAAACCTTTTGAAATCTAATGCTAGGCTACCTTATCAATATGAAAAGAGAAAAATTAGAGAAAATTTTTATTTCAGTTACGTCAGGGGAAAAAGTTGGAATAAATGGCGTGAAATTTTTCTAGATTTAAATTTTGCATCTTTTTCCTGTCACAGATACAATTTTCTCCCAAGTTTTACTAATGAATAGGGAGATGTAAGATTTGGAAAATGTAGTAATATAATCATTTAAGTATTAAAGACAAGCATTTTTTCAGAAATTACATTTATTTATTCAGGTGAGTTCAGTTGCTCAGTCGTGTCTGACTATTGGCGACCCCATGGAATGCAGCACGCCAGGCCTCCCCGTCCATCACCAACTCCCAGAGTTTACCCAAACTCATGTTCACTGAGTTGGTGATGCCATCCAACCATCTCACCCTCTGTCGTCCCCTTCTCTTCTCGCCTTCAATCTTTCCCAGCATCAGGGTCTTTTCAAATGAGTCAGCTCTTCACATCAGGTGGCCAAAGGATTGAAGTTTCAGCTTCAGCATCAGTCCTTCCGATGAATATTTAGGACTGATTTCCTTTAGGATGGACTGGTTGTTTCTCTTTGCAATCCAAGGGACTCTCAAGAGTCTTCTCCAGTTCAAAAGCATCAATTCTTCAGCACTCAGCTTTCTTTATAGTCCCTCTCTCACATCCATACATGACTACTGGAAAAACCATAGCTTTGACTAAATGGACCTTTGTTGGCAAAGTAATATCTCTGCTTTTTAATATGCTGTCCAGGTTAAGCATAGCTTTTTTTTTTTTTAAGAAGCAAGCATCTTTTAATTTCATGGCTGCAGTCACCATCTGAAGTGATTTTGGAGCCCAGAAAAATAAAGTCAGCCACTGTTTCCTCAGCTATTTTCCATGAAGTGATGGGACCAGATACCATGATCTTAGTTTTCTCAATGTTGAGTTTTAAGCCAACTTTTTCACTCTCCTCTTTCACTTTCATCAAAAGACTCTTTAGCTCTTCATTTTCTGCCGTAAGGGTGGTATCATTTGCATATCTGAGGTTATTGATATTTCTCCCGGCAATCTTGATTCCTGCTTGTGCTTCATCCATTCTGGCATTTTGCATGATGTACTCTGCATATAAGTTAAATAAGTAGGGTGACAATATACAGCCTAGACGTACTCCTTTCCCAGTTTGGAACCAGTCTGTTGTTCCATGTCCCATTCTAGCTGTTGCTTCTTGACCTGCATACAGTTTTTTCAGAAGGCAGGTCAGGTGGTCTGGTTCTTTAAGAAAATTCTTTAAGAATTTTCCAGTGTTTTGATCCACACAGTCAAAGTCTTTGGCATAGTCAATAAAGCAGAAATAGATGTTTTTCTGGAACTCTCTTCCTTTATCGATGATCCAATGGATGTTGGCAATTTGATATCTGGTTCCTCTGCCTTTGTGGGGTTGCAAAGAGTCAAACAGGACTCAGTGACTGAACTGAATTGAACTCCTCTTCCTTTCCTAAATCCAGCTTGAACATCAGGTAGTTCACGGTTCATGTACTGTTGAAACCTGGCTTGGAGAATTTTGAGAATTACTTTATTTATTGCAGTTATAGATATTATGGTATATTAAGCATGTTTATTTAAGCTTAAAAGTAATCACATCAGTCCTATTTTTTTGTTTACTATGGATACATGTTCTTTGGATTTTCTTGTGTACTACTTAGAAAAATTTTATTTTTCTAATGTATCAATTACTATCAGAGGCTGTTAAAATCTGCCATATGATTGTGGCTGCATCAATTTCTTCATTGTAATTCTGTGATTTTTTTTTGTGTCATGTAAATTTCAAAATGCTTTTATTATTGTCATAGCAAGACTTTTATTTTTCCTTTATGCCTATTTTTCTGTTATTCATATAAATCAATACTAGCTTCCAATTTGTCTTTTTGTATCCCTTTCGTTTTCTTTTTAGTGACAGGTTTTCTTTGTTCTTAACTTTTAGTCATGTCTTCTGTAAACAGAGGAAAAAAAAGCCAAATTTTATCTTTTGATCAATCTGAAATGCATTAGCTTTCACCTTCTGATGTGTTTAGATACCATTTCATTTTGTGCTTCCTTTCTTTTTTTTATGACTTTTTTACAGTGTTTCCATCTATTGGTTTTCATTATTATTTTTTCTGTCACATAGACATAATTTCTCTATATTTTAGTGAGTATACACATATTCAGTTTAGTATATCTGTACTTAATCAGTATCTCTCACTTTATCCTCTCAAAACTAAGAAATTTACAACATGATAGTCTAAAATCAAGTTCTCCCATCACTTCTTGGCAGATTTCTGTTTAGTATTTTAGTTTGACCTTGATCCTGATTCATTCTAATGTATACTTAATTTTACCAAACAGCCATTATTATTACACAGCTCTGAATTCTAAATTAAACATTTATTCTCAAGGAAGTAATTTTATTATTCCATTTTAAATAGCAAAGTCTTATTTACATGTGCCCATTTGCTTGCCAATATCTTTACTCCCACTGCTTCTGGCACTTCATCTCTTCTAGGATATTTCCTCTTCTTTCTCAAACACATCCTCTAGTGATTCTTTCAATAACAGATGCATTTGTTTCCCTGAAAGAGTATTTATTTCATCTTCAGCTCTGAATGATCATTTAAATAAATACAAGCTTCTACGTTGAGAATTAACTTTTTCATTATTTTTAAGATATCATCACAGCATCTTATATTTCTTTCCTGTTGCAGACTCTGCAGTCAGTTTAATTTACTTATATTAGAACGATTTTTGAGCAACTTTGTCTCTGTTGCTCTAGAGCTGCAAATCTTGCCTGGGAGTGGGCTTATTATTATTTGTGGAATTTAGGAATCTGAAAAATCCTTATTTACAACTCTTCGAATATTTTCTCTTGCTCATTTTCTTTGTTCTGTACTTCTGGAATTTCTCATTAGTATATATTGAATCTTATCCTATTCTTTATGTTATTTTTCTGCATGACTTTTTGGTAAACATCTTTTTAAATTTCCCAGTTCATCAATTCTCTCTGCAGTTGTCTCAGATCTGCTGTTTAGTCCTTCTTCCCCACTGAGTTTTCATTTCAATAATGCCATTTTTATTTCTAGAACATCTATTTTATTATTTTGCAAAATCACACATTTGGCTTCATAGTGTGTTATTATTTTCTCATGTTATTAATTTTATATTCATTATCAGGGAGCGTTCTGTTATTTGAAGTTCCCTGGTACATAATCCTCTGCTTTAGTGCCTACTGCTCCTTAGTCATTGAGGATTGCTTTTATTTTATGTCATTTTAGCTATGGTACATACCTACAGTGAATCAGTGGTAAAGAATTCACTGCCAGTGCAGGAGACATGGGTAGGGGAGGTCCCCAGCACAAGGAAATGGCAACCCACTGCAGTATTCTTGCCTAGAAAATCTCATGGACAGAGGAGTCTGGCAGACTACAGTCCATGGGGTCACAAAAGAGTCAGATACAACTTAGTTGCTAAACAGCAACAACATACCTATAGGAGGTCATTCATTCATTGAAATTCCACAGGGCTTGAGTTCAAGGTATGCCACTCCAAAGAAGTCTCACTTTTCCGTCTCCGGAGCACTCAAGGGTAATAGCATCTGTGAAAATAAAATTTTGTGACTATGTTTTATTTTGTGTGTTACTAGATGACCTGGGTAATCTAAAGTTGAACTTCAAATTAATGTGAGGGAGAAGCCTCTGGTTATGAATTCTCAAGGAGTCTTCTTTGCTCCCATTCAGAACTCATATAAACATCCTAAATATCATTTTCATACATTGGGCTGAAAGAGGAAAATTTTAATTCTCTCATTTTCATTGGTGATGTAGCACTCTGGTGACCAAAATTTTGCGTGTTTTCTCACTTCCAGCTCCCACAACTTGAAGCAGAGTGTCCTACCTCACCTCCACTATGCACTGGCTTTAAAACACAGGCTCTTGGACAAAACTCATAATCTCCCCCATAGGGGTCTACAGGGTCAGTTTAATTGCTACATGTCTCTTCAGGTTTTAATTCTCTCTTTAGTTGCTCCTGATAATACTCCATTTATTTTATTAAAAGCAAATGTATGTATCTAAAAGCATCCTTTTGCAGCATTCCATACATATCAGTTTTAGGGGAGAATGTTTTTTCTTTTCTTAGTATGTTTATTTGCCATTCAAAACACCAGTCATATTAACCATACAATATCAGTGGAAAGGTTAAAGCAAATATTTAGCTATTCTTAATTGATGGAAAATTTTTTCTAGATTTCAGTGAGCCCACATAGATCAGTTTTCCCAGACAATGGCTCAATTTTTATTCCATCTTCTCAGGTATTCCAGATAGCAGTTTTTCCTCGTTTCTTTATATTTAACTGAAAATAATGACAGTCTTTGAAAATCTTACTATGATTTTAGTAACAGTAACCAGTAATGAGACCAGATATCATGAAGAATTTATATTTTTAACAACACAAATGCAACAGCTCATATAGCAATTTGCTTTGAAATGCAATTATTAATATAAATCATGTAAACTGAATAATAGTTGTCAAGAAAATGAAAAACGTGCATTTTATATGTTCTTCTTTTCTCTCAAATGTTTACAAAAATATCCACAGTTTGGCAATTTTTAATAAACTACAAATAATCAGGACGCTTCTACAGAGTAATTTGATTTTAAGGAAAACTGTAATAGCAAGAGCATAGTCATTGACTGTATTTATGGGTGAGAATAGCAGTGAGTTTTGAAAGGAAATAATGAGAGAAATGAGCTTCTCTGATAGCTCAGACAGTAAAGAATCTGCCTGCAGTGCAGAAGACCCAGGTTCAATCCATGGGTCAGGAAAATCCTCTGGAGAAGGAAATGGCCACTCCCTCCAGCGTTCTTGCCTGGAGAACCCCACGGACAGAGGTGCCTGGTGAGCTACAGTCCATGGAGTAGCAAAAAGTCAGCCATGGCTGAGCTACTAATACACACACACAGTAAAAGAAACAACTCTAATTCTGGAAGAACTAAAGAATTTCTACTCCAGCTAAGACAAAATATAATAGCCACAAAAGTTACTTTCTCAAAATAACGTTTTTTCTGTTGTCTGCTTTTTTCTAAGAAAAAGAAATGATGCCAGCAACTTTTAAAAATATTACCTTCCCTAAGTATACTGAAGTGGCCCTATTTTATCTGAACATTACAATTGATTTTACAATGAAAAAAAAAGGCCCATTCTGGGCTGCCTTTAAAAGTTTGCAACTGTGTATAATTAAACAAGAAAATATCCTTTAAAGTCAATAAATATTTTTCTTAGAATTTTGAAATCTTTTGTCAGCTTATATGATTGACACATTTATCTTTGTTCCAATACAAGAACAGGATTTTTTTTTCTGATGCCATCCCAAGTTATCTTTGTCATACAAAAGAGAGCTATTATCATTTATAAACTACTTCATTATTCATAATTTTATGATTTAGGCATGGGAATTGCTGTACTGACACATTGTGCTTGTCCTAGCTCAAATGACTGAGGAAGTTTTTCCCTGACCATCTAAAATTCAAATTCCTTCCTCCACGCTCCTGTAGCATGTTAAAAATATTTATTTTTGTCATTTTAGCCACATATCTAGAAATGGTAAAATACACTGACATATTCATTGAAACAAAGCAAAACACACTTTTTCCCCTACCCAGACTCTTTTCACTGGACCTGGGCACACTTCCCTAGCTGCTACAAGAAGTGCCCCTGACTTAATAGAAATAGCCTTACCCCAAAGGTTATGTCTCCACTTAACGATAGACTTTTCGGGTTCAAAACCCTGTATCAAGGGAAGACACATTCGGCAACAACTCTTGCTCCAGAACACTCTTGGAGTCAGGCTGAAGCTTTTCTCCTTGCTTACCTTTCTTCCTCTGCACTGGCCTGCTTCCCTTACTTCTGATGTTCCTGTTTCTACTCATTTTGGTCTTTCAATTTCTGTGCTTTCCTTGAATGTCCTTGATTATCCATTAATATTTAAAAGGGAGCCTTTAAAATATTAGTTTTGTCTCTGTAAGTTGGGTTGGATTTTTGTAGAGAGTGGACTTTTATTGGACCTTATATGTATCTTTTCTATCTGGCCACCATTTCTCCAAGGAAGCTTCTTACCTATTGCCTGAGCATTTATTTAAGCTTGGCTGCCAACATTTTGGAAACTAGGAGAGGGAGGAAAAATTGGGGAATTCTGTATTTAATGTATATATTTTAATTTAAATTTCTGTAGTTTCAACCCATGGCCTCACTCCTGCTCTCAACCTTGCCAGTACCTTGGGCATTTCTCAAAGAACGAACCTCTTTAAACTTGAGGTGGTAGGGGAGTAGTAATTGAATTGCTCATCCGAGGAGGGTGTGTGTGTGTTAATTTCTCAGTTATTTCTGACTCTTTGTGACACTGTGGGCTGTAGCCCACCAGGCTCCTCTGTCCATGGAATTCTCCAGGCATGAATTCTGGTTGCCATTCCGTTCTCCAGGGGATCTTCCTGACCCAGGGATCAAACCTAGGTCTTCTGCATTGTAGGCAGATTCTTACCATCTGAGCTACCAGGGAAGCAGTGGGAACCAAAATAACTCTTCTTTTTCACATACTATTTTATCCTCATCTCCTGTGGTATCACATACTTCAAATACCTAATAGATTAAAGGATTCTTGGGGTAAGTTTTTTGATTTCCTGCTGCATATATCTTTGTAGACACATAATTTATCTTTCATCCACTGTATAATAGTTACCTTCACTTATTCAGCAGGTATGTATTAATCATAATTACCCAGGCACTGTTTGCTCTCTGGAATACAAACAGGACACAAATGAAAACTGTCATCACCATGATTTTAGGAATAATATAAAGATAACCAAATAAATAAGTTATAGTGTTTCAGAGAATGAGGGTATTAGGGAGAAAATTAAAGCAGGGCTAAGGATAAGAAGGCTAGAATAACTCAACTTCAGGTTTTCATAGACATATCAAGGAAGACCTGTAATGGTGAGAACAGACCATGGGTGGAAAGGAAAGAATCAAGGAGATTTTAGGAAACTCATTTTAGTCATTTTGAAGTGAGCTAATGAAATTTTGGAAAAGATGTTGGTGACTTGGCAGGATAGACTAAGAGAAATGATAGATACTTGGTATTAGCAGAGATGACGATAAGTAATTGTGTTCTGTATGAACTTGAGGCAAGATCCAACAGGATTTCCTGACAGAATAAATATGGGAAGAAAATGAAATGGAGAAGTAAAGGGTTAACCCTGAGGAGATCATGCATATTGTTGAAACACATTTTTTAAGTTCAAGGTGGAGCCACTCCTGCCCAGAGCGTCACATCAGCCAAGCAAAACTTGAGTAACTTTTGTGTCCCTGTGAATGTTCCACTTGACCAGAAATGAGGTGTTTTCAATCAGCAGATCCCCAAATTCCCGGCCAACTCTGGGCTCTAAAGTTACTTCCTGTTTCCTTAATCTCCCTAAATAAAGGTGAGATACAACCCCAGCCAAGCAACTTAAGCAGAGAACTTCTTCCTTGTTCCTTGGCTTGCTTCTTTGAATTAGGCTTGCAGCCAGTCCTTTTCCCTACCTTGCAGTTCTCCACATTCTTGAGAGTGGAGACTATCTGCTTCACGAAGTGTTACCTAAAGTTTGTATCATTTTAATTGTCTTTTTTGATATAATGTATGAGGTTGGCAAATGACTATGAAGTCTGAAATTCAGAAGAGAGATCCGGTATGAGATATGAATTTGGGAGTACTTAGAATATAAATGGAGAAGAAAATGACAACCCACTCCAGTGTTCTGGCCTGGAGATTCCATGGACCGAGGAGCCTGGCAGGCTGCAGTCCATGGGGTTGCAAGAGTTAGACACGACTTAGAGACTAAGAGAGAGAGAGAGGATATAAATGATATTTGTATGCGGTAGCTCTAGGCTATTAATATCATTAGGTAACACTGTAAGGGGAAAAAAAAACAAAACAAATGAAAATATGGACTCAGCTCTAGGTCACACCTATTTTAAGTGGTTGAAGAAAGAAGAAACCATCAAATGAAACAGAGCAAAAGCAGCCTGTATGTGGGAGGAAAACCAAGGGAGCATGATATCTGAGGACATATGAAGAAACTGTGGCAAAAAGCAAGAAGTAATCAACTGTGTCAAGTTGGCTGTTGATTAAAAAAAAAAAGTGTGAGGACTGAGAATCACTCATTGAATTAAAGAATGTAGAGGTAATTGATGACCTTGTTATTGATATCTATTTGCTAAGTTACTTCAGTCGAGTCTGACCTTTTGCAAACCTATGGACCATAGCCCACCAGGCTCCCCTATCCATGGGATTCTCCAGGCAAGAAAACTGGAATGCATTGTTGTGCCCTCCTCCAGGGGATCTTCCTACCCAGGGATCAAACCTGCATCTCTTATGTCTCCTGCATTGGCAGGCGGGTTCTTTAAAATCTGATTGGATTAAATGTAGGGGAGAAGAAGAGAGGAGATATTGGATGCAGTGCTTATAGACAGATTTCCTATGGAGTTTAATTTTTTAAAAACAAAGTAAAGAAATGCAGCAATATTCCCAGGAGGCAGCAATATCTGGAACCTGTTGTTTGTTAATAGGAAGCATAAACAACTTCTTTGGGTGCTGGTGGGGATGACCCAATACAGAGTTGTAACAGAGGGGCAGAGTTTCAAGTGGGCAGAGGGTATCTGAGTCAAGGTTCTGGCATAAGACAGAAGGGATGGGATACAGTACACAAATGAATGATTTTTAGATAGAAGCATGAAAAGTTAATGTTTCCTTTAGGTGGAAAAGTAATAGATTAGTCCCAAGAAAAGACGCCCTTGAGCCTGCTGGGGCCAAGAGCTCAGTCCACAGATGAATGGTAGTTGCTTGAATAGAGGAACAAATGGAAGTATGGAAAGATGCTTCCCAAAACGAGCGGTACAATGCTACTGCCAGACATTTTTGGCAAGCAAAAACAATGGTATACATGTGTAGGTGTGTGTATTAGTAGTTCAGTCATGTTGCGACTCTTTGTGACCCCATGGACTGTAGCCCACCAGTCTCCTCTGTCCATGGAATTCTCCAGGCAAGAATACTGGAGTGGGTCGCCATTTCCTTCTCCAGTGGATCTTCCTGACCCAGGGATTTAACCTGGGTCTCCTTCATTGCAGGTGGATTCTTTACCATCTGAGCTACCAGGTAAGCACAGTAGTATGTGTAAATCAACTTCCCTGGTGGCTCAGATGGTAAAGAATCTGCCTGCAATGCAGGAGACCCGGGTTCAATTCCTGGGTCAGGAAGATCCCCTGGAGAAGAGCATGGCAAACTACTCCAGTATTCCTGCCTGGAGAATTCCATGGACAGAGGGGCCTGGCAGGCTACAGTTCATGGGCTGCAAAGAGTTAGACACGACTGAGCGACTTACACACACACATGCGTAAATAAGTCCAAATAGTGAGGCAAAGAAATAAATGTTTATTCATTTTATTTTTAAGATGTGACTTCAATTTTTGCTTAAACACATTATTTGCGCTTTTGTTTATTATTTTGATCACAAATTATTACAATCATCCATTAAATTTTAAAAACATTCTCATTTTGAAATTGAGTCTGTAATTTCTCACCTCTAGGCTTTGACTATTTTGAAAACAGGAATTTTTCCTAGCAGAGTGTCTGTTACTTAGAACTGATCAGTGGGTGACTGTTGAACAAATGCCAAAAAGAATATCCACTTATGACAACATGGTGCATTTATAACATAATAGAGTTGAATGGGTCCATTCACATAGTAGGTGATTTTTCTTATGGTGTATGGTTAGATTTCCTTCTGTATCCTTAGTAATACATTGGTTCACAGTTGTTTTTGTAAGAGTTGCTGCAGTGCTCTAACTTGAGATCTGGTTAGGGTAAATAGACCCTTCTTTCAAAAAATTTTCTGTTGTATGCATATACTGTTTGAACGAACATCTTTTGATTGATTTTACTCTTCTTGGTTATATGTAATTATAGGAGTATTTTTTTAATAAAAGCAATTTCTATTACATTAACATAAATTGTATTGTATGTGTTTGTGCAATATATATACAATATGTAAACTATGCAAACTTTTAAATAGGAGAAAATAAATTGACATTTTTATTGTGTTAAAATAAAACAATGCTTAATTTAACAATATAATAAGGATGCTCTTGAAGGTATGTGGCAATCATATTTTATAGGTTAAAATTCATATAATAAATCAATTACTAAAAGAAGGAAAACAAACTGGCATTTTTAAATTTAATAAGTGTTTCCAATTTATAGGAATTATGTACTTATGATAAATGTCTTCATGTGTTCCAGAATGTGTTTACATTTTCATAAACAAGAAAAAAAAGTGAATAAAGCAATAACGCACAAAGATATCCACAAAGAAATGATTTATGTAGTGTGTCAGTATAAAAATAAAGGCTGGAGAAATGAAAAACGTACCTCAAAACTGCATACACTCAAAAACAAATAAAACTCTGAACTAAGAAGTAACATGGAAAGAAAGTAAATGATAAAACTGACCTTTATCTACTTCACAAAGAGAAATGGCTGCCTTTTTGTTCATCTCGGTCAATTATTCCCATTATAGGCTCCAGATTAGTCTGCCCTTTTTCATTTTAAGTCGTTGAAAAGAATCTATAACTCACCAACTGTCTTCATGGGAACTGAAGTTTATTTACATTAAAGAAAGTTTTTAAGTGTTTTTTTGTTGTTGCTGTTAAAGCTTGTCTTTTACCTTGCATAAAGGAAAACTATCATATATTTTACAGCACTTCTAACAATTTGATTTACCACTACATTATATGGCAGCAGCATTATCTAGCAAGTCAATGTACATTTATCAAGCTTTTACTCAATACACTATTCTAAGCGTGCTTTTGAAATGTGTACTGACATTGACACTGACACTTTTCATTATCAGCAAGTAGGTTATTTTAATTCAAAATGGCATAATCAATTGAAGGCAAAGCTCTTTTACAGAGAGAGTAAGTTACTACTTTCTTAGTAGAATGTGTTTTTGCATATCTTAAAAGTTTTATTACGTGTATTCTGGTCATTTATATCCAGGTTTGATTAACCTTAATGTTTTAGATTGGAAAAGGAAATGGAAACCCTCTACCGAAGACTGTGTTTTTTTGAAACAGATTCTGGAGTGGAGTTTAGAATACAAGATGTAGATTCAGCCGTATTACAGGTCTAGCAACAGCTTTGATTGAACCCTTAAGAGGTCTGGTGCTATATGACCTACCAGGGTCGTCCCAAATATAATGCCATATAATACCAGGGTTTTGTTTTTAGTTTTGTAAACATTTCTGTCCCTCTCTTTTGTATTTATTTACTTTTTATTGGAGAAGAATTGCTTTACAATATTATATTGGTTTCTGCCACACATCGACATGAATCAGCCATAGGTGTACATATGTCCCCTCCCTCCGAGCCCCCCTCCCATCTCCCTTCCCATCCCACCCCTCTTTGTTGTCATGAGCACTGGGTTGAGCTCAATGTGTCACAGAAAATTCCCACCTGTCATCTGTTTTACAGATGGTAATGTATATGTTTCCAAACTACTCTCTCAATTCTTCCCAACCTCTCCTTTGCCCAATCATCCACAAGTCTGTTTTCTATGTCTATGTCTCCATTGCTGCTCTGCTTTATACCTTGCCTCCATTAGACATTAGCTGCAGACTGCGAAGGGCATGATTTCTCAGATTGGATGGGCAGCTGAAAGATGTCATTCCTGGCAGCGGGTCACTGAGTCTTTGCACAAAGCAGGATTTGGGCAGCATGTTGCCATGTCTGCTACAGATTCCAAATATTCTTACTTGGAAAGGTACTTAAGTTGTATAGCTTTCATTGTCTGGAAAATTACTTGTTGTGGTGTCAATGATGAGACTATACTATAGAGAATTAAATGTTAGGAAATTAACCAAAGAAACAGGGTAAATGTATTATAATTTATACAGTCAGTTGCCCTCAGTATTTGCATTCCAAATTGGATATGAAACATTTGAAAGGATTTTGTATCATTTAGCCTAATTTAACAAACTATGAAAGGAATTAGGGTATTTCTGATCATTAATCCTAATAAGAAAGGATTTTACCAAAATTACAGCATTGATTCCCATCTTGCCTAATGATGAGGATAAAAGCATACTTGCTTCTTGTTGCTTTTTAGTCCAAGAGAGTCCTGAGTATGCATTTGGAATGCGATCATATTCCCCTTCACCAAGATATAGTAGAAGACAGGTTCTAACAGTCACTCTTGTACAATTTAAACAAAAAAAATGACAGTTCAGTCTTGTTTTTCACTTCTATAGGTGCTTAATACTCTAGTACTCTTCTACTTCTGGCCACAGAAATCTCCTGCTAGTGGTAATTATAAAAGTGTTTCTCTTTCCTTCACTCGGGATTTTTTGGTATAGTGATTTTTTTCTTAATAAAAATACTTAATAGACAAAAATGTAAATTTTTGTACACAAATCAAGGCTCAAACATATAAGCTATTTTTTACTTTAAAATTGATATTCCAAGTTTACATTTAAACAAGGATAGAAACCTTCTATTCTTTTAAATTACCTTTTCTATTAAGTATTCTTTAACAGATGTAACAGGCCATAAAGAAGGCTTAGTGCTGAAGCACTGATGCTTTCAAACTGTGGTACTAAAGTGGTGCTTTAACTGTGGTACCTTGAGAGTCCCTAGGATACTAAGGAGATCAAACCAGTCAATCCTAAAGGAAATCAACCCTGATATTCATTGGAAGAACAGATACTGAAGCTGAAGCTCCAATACTTTGGCCACCTGATGTGAAGAGCTGACTCATTGGACAAGACCCTGATGCTGGGAAAGACTGAGGGCAGGAGAAGAGAGTGACAGAGGATGTTGGATGGCATCATCAACTCAATGGACTTGAGTTTGAGCAAACTCCAGCAGATAGTGAAGGACAGGGAAGCCTGGCCTGCTGTAGTCCATGGGATCACAAAAAGAGTTACAGATGACTGAATGACTGAACAACAATATTAAACATTCACCAATGATTTTCACACACACACATATCTATAATAAAAATTAAACAGAAAAATATAAGTCCTTTGTTAGCAATGATTTATCCAATATTTCTTGATAACTCTGTTCAAAAGTACAGGGATATATGTTACCCACAAGGATAATATAACTACTTGATATTTCATTTTGTGTATGTTATTTGAGTGTTTCAATAGATTATTGAATGAAAATAAACATTTAGTAAAACCATTTTCAGGGTAAAATATTCAGTAGCTTTTCCATTCCTCTAAATAAGAACATTTTGCCTTGTATTAAAAAAAAAAATCCTTCCTGACTTAGCATTTTCTTTTTTAGGCTTTTCCTCAGGCTGAGAGTTTACTAGCTAATCAGCAAAACTCCCATAAGTACTTATCTAAGAGGAGAGAGACTAAAAAGACTATAAAATTACCACATGCTTTCAAGCCCTTAGTGATTTGGAACTTTTATTAAAAGTTTGCTGAGAGTTCCAAGTATTTGCAAGCCCAAAGTAAGACCAAGCTGTTGATATGTTCCCTGTTCAACTGTCAAATGACATTAGCTTTGCCCTCTGTTATTAGTGTCTTTCATAAAATGCTATGGATTATGTGCAATATTATGGACCAATCCATGCACTCTCAGAGTTGGCAGGAAACTTGGTCTATTTCAAACCACCAACTTAAGACCAGAATTGAATTGCTTCACTGACTGTGTTACTGCCTCAACTCTCTTGAAAAGAAGTTGCTTATATCCTTTTCACCAATTCAGGTTTCAGCAAAGTCACAATTAAACTCCTCCCTCAAGAGTAGCATAAACTCCTAATATAGGAAATCTGTGTGGCAGATTTTAGAAAGTTAACTGCAGCCCAGCAAGAATATTGACACCTCATTTCTACATAACTTTTGAGATAGGTGTCAGAAAAACTTACAAGATGTTAAATATAAATAGGCATTTACGTCTATGCTGAAAGGGCTCATTTAATAAAGTTGTCATATAGAGATTTATTATCTACTTATAGTTATTTGTATTTTCTTTGTAAGTATTTGACAGTTTCTGCTTGATTCTGACATCATAGAAATTCCTTTGTCTAAATAATATCACCAAAAGAAGAACACTGACCACAAGGCCAATCTTTACTAGTCCATTTTATTTCCCTTCTTAAATCTCTAGGTTAGTAAAACTTTGAGGGAGAAGTTTGGCATGAAAATTGCAAGCCGCTCTGAAGGTAAAATGTTATATAGTACCTTGAAGGGAGAACAAGAAAAAGATTTGATGGGATATATCAGAAATCTGAGACATAAAGCAAACATACATTCTCTTTTTCAGATTTTATTGGCATTCTGGACCTAAGAGATCCATAATGCTATACTGGAGTCCTTCATGGATCATGGAGTATTAAGGGCCAGTTCTTCAGAGAAAGAGTTATGAGTGGACTTCATTACAGCAACTGAGGATACCATATTTTATCAGCAACAACAACCTGAAGTGCTTATCCTCCCCCCCCAAAAAAGGACATAGTATTGTTCCATATCATTACACAAAACATTAAAAGTTGAATACAAAATGCAGATATGTTCGATGGCAGATAATAGGCATTAATTTCCATTGTACTATTAGGTGATTGTGGTTTTTCTGTTTAAAGGATGTGTTTTATAAGAAAACACATAGAACTTGTTTCTCCTTAAGCTAGTAAGAATCAGGTATTTCAGTGACTAAATTTTCACTCTTCAAGCCCTGAGGGTAAAAACATGAGATTTCTTTATTCTGTGTCTGATGGAGTGATGTTTTATATGACTACTCAAACTCTAGTAATAATAACTCAACAAGTAAAATCAGAAATGCATCTGATGCTTCTGTATTATGTAATGTAAAGACAAGGAAATATTTATTTTTAAAAGGCTATTCTAAAATATATATTTTTTCATATGAAGAGCATTTTCTTTTTTTTTTTTTTTAATTTTTTTATTAGTTGGAGGCTAATTACTTCACAACATTTCAGTAGGTTTTGTCATACATTGATATGAATCAGCCATAGATTTACACTTATTCCCCATCCCGATCCCCCCTCCCACCTCCCTCTCCACCCGATTCCTCTGGGTCTTCCCAGTGCACCAGGCCCGAGCACTTGTCTCATGCATCCCACCTGGGCTGGTGATCTGTTTCACCATAGATAGTATACATGCTGTTCTTTTGAAACATCCCACCCTCACCTTCTCCCACAGAGTTCAAAAGTCTGTTCTGTATTTCTGTGTCTCTTTTTCTGTTTTGCATATAGGGTTATCGTTACCATCTTTCTAAATTCCATATATATGTGTTAGTATGCTATAATGTTCTTTATCTTTCTGGCTTACTTCACTCTGTATAAGGGGCTCCAGTTTCATCCATCTCATTAGGACTGGTTCAAATGAATTCTTTTTGACAGCTGAGTAATATTCCATGGTGTATATGTACCACAGCTTCCTTATCCATTCATCTGCTGATGGGCATCTAGGTTGCTTCCATGTCCTGGCTATTATAAACAGTGCTGCGATGAACATTGGGGGGAAGAGCATTTTCATATGAAGAGTTGCTAGGTTGTTTCCAACTCTTATGCGATCCCATGGACTGTAGCCCACCAGGCTCATCTGTCCTTGGGATTTCCCAAGCAAGAATATTGGAGTGGTTTGCCATTCCCTTCTCCTGAGGATCTTCCTAACCCAGGGATCAAAACTGCATCTTCTGCACTGGCAGAAGAATTCTTTACTATTGGATCACCTGGGAAGCCCCATGAAGAGCATATAGCCCTCTTGTTTGTGCTTTCTCAAAATATAGTCTTTTCCTACATGGAAAGGAAAGTAATGTTCAATCAATAATTTTTTAAAAGTGTTTTATTTTGTATTGGGGTATAGCCAATTAACAGCATAGTGATACTTTCAAGTAAACAGTGAAGGGACTCAGCCATCATAAGAGGAAGGGACTTTGAGGGAGAATGGATGCAATCAATACATTTTTATATCGCTGTCTATATACCTATATATCATATGATATATAGGTGGATTGTATGATAAATATAATGAGTATAGGCTATTGCTGAATTTTAAAATTTTTCTCTCAGGTATATGTATGATAGAAGCAGCCTATACATGATGTTTAAAGGAACACATAATGCTAGACTATAGGAATTCAGCAGTAAGCAAGACAGTCTTCTCCATGAGAAATTTGTAACTTAGTAAGGGGAGAAAAACTTTAAGTAAAATTTAAATATTTAAAATTTTACATAGGTAAACATAAAATTGACTATTTAAAATTATAGGTTGACTATAATTGACTATTTAAAACTGTCTACAAAAATGATACTCTTATCTCTAGCATGACAGGTTAGAGAAGGCCTACTTTGAACAGGACAGGTAGTGAGTTTTCTCTGAGAAGATAGTATCTGAGCTGTAAGCCAAAAAATAAGAAAGATAACTGACTCAAAATTCCTGAGTGAAAAAAAGTTCAGAAAGTAGGGTGAGCAAGTGCAAAGATAATAAGGTAGCTGAAATGGGTAAGAGGGAGCTAGACAAGGAGGACAAAAACAGGATCAACTGTGGTTGGAAGACCAGTTAGTCATCTTTTTTTAGTGCTCTTTGAGAACTAATTTCTAGCAAAGAAATTTCCTAAATTTCTTTTAAGTTCTAGAACTTTTTCTATTGATTAAAAATTCCTGATCAGTAATAGCTTAGTGATTAAATGGGGATCAACATTACTTTCTAGCCACAGATCAGTGAGATCTGTGACACCTGGGTTTTTACAGAGTGTTCGGGTGAATGCATTCTCAGCACAGCACTGAGAGATGTGTGGCAATTTTCTTAAAAAGGTCCTGTCTTTGACTCAGTGCTATGAACTATAAACTTACCAGGAAAATTTAGGTTTCATGTTCAGAAGGAAGGAAGAGCTGGACTGGTCAACCTAGGACCAGAATTGTAACCATGCAGACTTGCTCATGATGTAATCGCAATCTATAGCTGATAAGGGTTTCCCCGGTGACTCAGCAGTAAAGAATCAGCCTGCAATGTAGGAGACGCAAGAGATGAGGGTTTGATCCCTGAGATGGGAAGATCTTCTGGAGGAGGAAATGGCAACCCATTAGGGTTGGGCATGGGTTCTGGCTGGGAAGATCCCATAGACAGAGGAGCCTCCATGGGCTCCTCCATGGACAGTCCATGGGACCACAAAGAGTCGGACACAACTGAGCAAGTGAGCACTCACTCACTGATAGCTGATAAATGGCCGACCTGAGATCTGAATCTTTGTCTACATAATCTATTATTTCTTTCCTCCTTCATGCTTTCTTTCTTAATTATTGTATTCTTGCTTGCTTGCTTGCTGTTTTCTTTTTCTATTTTTTTTTTTTACATTTTACAGGTTATTTCACTCTTTCTCCTAAAACTATCTTCCCTTACATAAGTTGTCCTTTCATTAAAATCTCTTCTTAAAAAACCATAAAGGGTGATAACGTTTTCTGTAGAGGCTCCAACTGATAGACTTATCAAAACACTGAAATGTCAAGATGTCAAAACGAAGACCCGCATATGGGACAGAGTCACAGAGGAAAACGGTGGGATAGGGGCTAAGATTTTCAATGAATAAAGTTGTGGGACCAGGATATGGATTGTTGATGTGGTTTGTCAGATGCCAAAGGATCTAAGTTTTTTGGAATAAGAAGTGAGGAGAAATGACTTGAAAGTGACAATGAAGAGCAAGGAGATCATTTTTCATTTTTGACCCTGTGTTACTTGAGAGGCATGCAAGCAAGTAAGTTTCAGAAGTAGTCAGATTAAAATTAGTGCTGGAAGTGACTAGAAAAACAATAGAATAAGATGAGGCAGAGGAAACATATACTGTAGATTATATGCAAGTTTCCTAGGATTCAGTCAAAGAAGCAGCAAGAAGAAACGTTTGTCTGCTATTAAAGTAGGCCAAGTTATTCAAAGCCTGTGAAATTCAAAGCTGCAGAAAGGCACGTTTTTGGAGATATTAACAGCAGCACCATTGTAGATTTCTATGAATAATTTAAAGGAAGACACAAGACAAGAGGGAGCTTTTAGCACTTGGCATTATTTAAAGGTTTAAGGAGCAGTTGCCATTCCAGCATAAGACTAAACAACAACAAAAAAATCTGAGTTTTAGAAAATCTGGGAGAAATCAGGATATGTATATTCTGTGGCCTATGTAGATTCATGGTACTTTTAAGGAGGAGAAGGGGACAACAGAGGGTAAGATGGTTGGATGGCATCACTGACTCAGTGGACATGAGTTTGAGTATACTCTGGGAGATGGTGAGGACAGTGAGGGCTGGTATGCTGCAGTTCATGGGGTTGCAAAGAGTTGGACACAACTGAGTGTCTGAATGACAACAGAGACTGTAGAGAGACTTCCAACTGTCCATAAAACCTCATTCTCCTCATTTGCCATCTTAATGAAGAGCTGGATTCAAGGCTGTCCAGCTAGTCAACATTTTTCAACCCCCCTGATAGTTAGGTATGGCTACGTGACCAAATTCAAAATGATGGTTATGAGAAAAATGGTTAAAATTTTTAACTTCTTAATATATTTCTAGGGATTTTAAATGAAAATGAGGACAGCTATAAACCAGTATTTTTTTCCTCAGTTTGCACAACTGTAATATCTGCTTCTGTATCCTTTTATTCATTTAAACTGTTTTATTGCTATTCCACAGAACATAAAAAGTAGAGTCATTGTTTGACTTTTTATAGTGTGCAGTATTATGTTTTAGAGAGTTATTATATTTTATCTAAACACTCAGCTTTAGTAGATTATCTGGGGCTATTCATTAATTCAACAAACATTTATTAAGTGCCTACTAGGTTGCAGGATTATTTCAAAACTTTATCTATGAACAAACCAGATAAAGATGAAAACTTCATGGAATTTCTGTTCTAGATGTAAGAGACAAGTAGCATGGCAACAGTGTTCCAATCAAAGAGAAGGACCTTATTCCAGCACATGCATTCTATTTTGGAGGAAGAACAAGATAGTGGGTGTGCCTGGAACATGGTAGGCGAAAGGAGAATGGTAGACGATGAAGAAAGGAACAAAGAGCAGCTGCTGGCAATACTGGAACAATTCTTTGAGTGAAATGCCAGAACCATTGCATGCTTTAAGCAGGAGGTTGATTTCACTTACTTTTTTTATCACTGACAACATTGCAATAAATAACTTGCACATATTCCATTTATGTATCTACAAATATGGTATGATCATTCCTAGATTTAGGGTTATAGGAAAAAGGATATATGCTTTTGTAAATTTGACAGGTATTGTCAAAAATGTCTCCCAATGGAAGCTGAATAATTCATACTCCCACCAGCAATATATGAGTGTCTGTTTCTGTTTTTATTTATTTCTGTATTCTTTTTCTGAAGTTTGTGTGTGTTGGCATTGCTCTATTTCTTTAACATGAGAGAGCTTGCCTTTTCCTTTTTTTCTATTTGCTATTGTTTTGAGAATTTGAGCAAATTCACATGAAGATATAAATGTTTCCTGGATAAAAGGGACCATTTGATATTCTAAATGTACATGGGTTAATTAATAATGTTCTTAATAAATAAATAATATTTAATAACATTAATTGATAATGTTATATCCTAAAGAGTCAGGACAGTACATCACTCATACATAGAGGAGCAAATATGGGCCTGACCCTGGTGAGGGAACTTTCATTTTAATGAAAGGAACATGTGTGTTCTGGTGCAGATAGGAATGCTGGTTTTTTAGAAGCCAGAACTGGACTTCTCAATGTACTCTATTTCCTTTGTGAAATGAGGGACTACATCATCTATTGAAAAAGGGATTTTGGAAGAAAAAGAAACAAGTGTAGAAGATAAAATATCTCTTATATTACAGGATAAAGGGACATTGCCTAGTAAAATATAATTCAATTGAAATCACTGTTAGACACTGATTAAACAGGTGACCATAAATGTGGAGTGTCACCAATTGGCTCAGGTATGTGATTTTCTGCAGCAGCCTCAGAAGTCTGTGTACATACAAAGATTCACCCACCACTAGACACTTGCAAGGCAGGTGGGATAAAAAACACCAGGTCAAGTTTGTTTAGAAATTCTTCAGGGAGGCCTTGAAATATTGGGCTGTGGAATTTAAGCTAGAAAGAAAGCAAATGTATTGTAAAGATTTTGAAGGAAATGTTAATTCCCTCCTTCCATTTAATACTATATGCCATGGCCCGTGAGCTTCTGTGGTGGCTCAGTTGGTACAGAGTCTGCCTACAATGCAGGAGACCTGGGTTCGAGTCCTGGGAAGATCCCCTGGAAAAGGAATTGTCAACACACTCCAGTATTTTTGCCTGGGAAATCCAATGGGCAGAAGAGACTGGTGGGCTACAGTCCATGGCATTGCAAGAGTCAGACACAACTTAGCAACTAAACGACCGCCACCAGCATAGCCTGTATCATGCTATGTGCTAGCAAAGCACAACCTCTGCCATATTAAGACATATTTTGATTGGCGTCCCTAATTAACAAAACTCACAGAATGTGACCAAAAGGAATTTTTCCCCCATATACTCTTTAAATCTCCTAATAAAGGGTAGTCTGTCTTTCATCACAGATGACACTCAGGCAGACCCTCAACATTGCTGATCACTCTCAGTTAAAAAAAAAAAAAAGATTTTGTAATTTTAATTTTAAGTTAAGAACAGACTCAATTCAGCAAATAATTAACACTATGAAGATGACTTTTTTTTATCACCAAGTTGTGTCATGGTCTATATGGAGAGATTGTCAATTTTCTTTTTTCAAGCCTATTTCCACCTTTACTATTAGAGGCCATTTTCACCTTCCTGGAAAAAAAAAAAAAATCAAGGGGAGGGAGCCACGGTAAGGGTAGCAGAAAGTTCTTTATTGACTGATATTTTCAAATCTCATTTGTGATCTTTGGGCCTGATCCAACTGTAAATCTCACACTCTCCCACGGTGCATTTATTACACCATGGTCTTCAGAGAAGCTAATATTACTATGAGTCTTTCATTATTATTTCCCTTAAATGGAATGAATATGGTTCTTTGGTGTTTACTTTTTTGTGATTGCCTACAGGATGATCAGTAGTCAACTCCTAGCTTCTTTCTCCTCTGTTAAGGCAAGAAATACCAAATGATATCTATGTGGCTCTTTCCTCTTCTGCAGGTTGCCGTGTGTGTGTGTGTGTGTGTGTGTATTAGTCTCTCAATCATGTCTGACTCTTTGCCATCCTGTGGATTGTAGCCCACTAGGCTCCTCTGTCCATGGAATTATCCAGGCAAGAATAGTGGAGTGGGTAGCCATTCCCTTCTTCAGGGGATCTTCCCAACCCAGGGATCGAACCCAGGTCTCCTCCATTGCAGGCGGATTCTTTACCATCTGAGCCACCAGGGAGGCCTGCATATTGTCTTAGGGCCACAGAAAACTCTAAATTAACCTTTATTCTACATTGGCAGGAGTTCAGCTATTTCTCAATAAAGTTTTTTTTCTCAGTCTCTATTTCTCTCTCACTCTCTCTCTCTCACCCACCTCTCCATCCCTGTTTCTGCAATCTCTATCTCTGTCATCTCTTCCCTTCTTGATCTGCAAACAGCTTCTTGCTTTCAGACTCCTCAGCCACATATCAGACACAAGTATGTCCCTCCAAAAGTCAGAATATAGGTATGAAGCTCTTACCTTGTGGAAGTATAACATCTTGAAGAGAAGGAGGAAATGATCTTATTTTCTGTTGGAAGGTTGGATGGGTGAGTTGTAGAGGACATATCTTTTCAAACAACTATCTTTACAAATTCTTTTCCCTTTAATATCTGACATTTCATATGGGTTTGGATGGGCTATTTCTAAGTTGTGTGGGTCCCTGAGCCAATAGTTTTTGAGAGGATTCTGTCTATAAAACCATTTGATTATAAACATATTCTGCCTGCAATGCAGGAGACCTGGGTTCAATCTCTGGGTTGGGAAGATCCCTCAAGAAGGGGATGGCTACCCACTCCAGTATTCTTCCCTGGAGAATCCCATGTACAGAGGAGCTTGGCAGGCTACAGTCCATGGGATTGCAAGGAGTTAGGCACGACTGAGTGACTAATACTTTCACTTTTTCATGTTATAAAATTCATGGGTCCTTGAGATATATAATGATTTGTCGAAGAAAATTTAGAATAATCAGAAAGAAAACAATTTTTTTTTTTGGTTAATTGTCCAGTCAAGGTGCCTAAATACTAAATGTACTATTCAGTACCATATTTTCCTCCTCATCTCAAGTCCAGGCATCATCTTTTCATGTTCATTATTGTTAAACCCACCATTCATAGTTAATTTTCTATCTTCCCCTAAAGAGAAAAGTAGCAATATCACTGTTTTCCAGAGTGCTCTGACTCTTGGTAAACTGTTCATATCAAAACAATATAGATTTTCGTGCCTCTAAAGCCCCCCAATATTCTGTATTTAATCTGGTTTTTATCATTATACAAGATGCTATATCATCCATCCTGTTCCCCATATATACTGCACCTGAATACCAGGGAGGAACTTAGAACACTTTGAGGAAGGCATTCCAAAGTGTTGAGTCCCTGGATCAGTTTTCTCAGTTTGCTATAACAAAGTGCCACAGATTAGGTGGGCTTCCCTAGTGACTTAGCGGTAAAGAATCCACCTGCCAATGCAGGAGATGCAGGTTCGATCCCTGGGTTGAGAAGATCCCTTGGAGAAGGAAATGGCAACCAACTCCAATATTCTTGTCTGGGAAATCCCATGGACAGAGGAGCCTGGTGGGCTACTGTCCAAGGGGTCGCAAAAAAGGACCACAACAACAGATTAGGTAACTTAAAAAAAAATTATTTTTTTGCAGTCCTACAAGCTAGAAGCCTGAAATCAACATTTCCGCAAAGTCATACTCCCTCTGAAGGCTTTGGAGAAGAATCCTTGACTCTTCTAGTTTAGGATAATTGCTGGCAATCTTTGATGGAACTTAGCTGGTAGATGCATCACATCAGTCTCTGCCTCTGTCTTTAAGTGGCCTTCACATTTCTGTCTCTGTGTCCAATTTTTTTTTTAATATAAGGACACAAGTTATATTACATTTAGGGGACACACATTAATCCATTATGATCTCATCTCAACTTGATAATATCAGCAAAATACCCTATTTACAAATAAGATCACATTTTGAAGTTCCAGTTAGACCTGAATTTGATGGAGATTCTATTTAAGTAAGTGCAGTTTCTGAGACATACCGCCTTAGATGAAGGCTGCACCTATCGAGGTCAAAGGACAGTATATGAGTATGAAGCGATGAGTTGTAATCAGTTTGATATGCTCTGACTCATATGCACTTTGACATTTAACATCTATTTAACCTTGTTACTACACTCAAAACTTCCAATTAACTATTTCCTTATAAGTATATATGTTCAACCAATAATGAACTTAGAGTCATATCAAGAAAATAATGTCTACATAAAATAAGAGGTAAATATATGTTATAATCAATAGTATAATCAAGTAATATTAAAAATGTTGCAACAGCTCATATGGAAATGTATAGCATACAGCTAAAGATATGAGTGATTGTTGAACAGAAGTGAGTATATGGGGAAAAAAGTCTGAGTTGTACATTAGAATAAATTTTTAAAAATTCACAGGGTGAATTTTATGATATATGAATTTTATCTCAATTAAGCTGTTTTTTGAAATGGTGCAAGAATTGTCAGCCTGAGATGAGGTTAATTGACGCCCACCTTTTAGAGTAAATCCAGGTTAAGATATCTTCAAGAAATTGAAAAATGTAAATTGAAATTAGAAATTAGTTTTAAAAATATCGGCATCTTAAGGAGTGTGTGTGTGTATGTGTGCATGTGAAAATCTTTTTTTTTTTTTTTTTGGAAATAAGGTTCATATTTTAAAAGCTGAATAATTATGAAACTTAACTAGTATTTGATTTTCTATAAATGCTAATATAAATTTATATCAATTAAATAAGTGACAATTTTACCCTGAACTTATACATATCATAGCCTGAAGGAAGATTACAAATCTTCAAATTATCTAAGACAAGCAGCCTAATTCTTTACAGGACACATACTGAAACCATCAAGAAAACATATTATCTAGTTGAGGTGATATGCAGTCAGGGTAGAGAGGGCATTTTTATTAGGTTGTAATCCTATTTAACATCTTTGCTAATCATCTAGTGGGGAAAGAAATACAAGTTAATGAAACTTAAATCACAATAAATTGTCGTGTTTTAACACCAAATAGTGCAGAAATGATAAAAAAGGGATCTTCGGTGATTAAAGGGCAGCCACAAAATGAAATTCAACTTGGAAAATGTAAAATGGTAGGCTAGTAGCCCTTGAAAGTAAAAATCAAAATGTGTAACTGTTTTTTTAAGGTCACCATTCTAAAGATAAGTGAAAGATATTTAGTGAAATCCAAGAAGAACTTACATTTGCAATGTTAATTTCAATGTCAGCTTTTTCATTTTAACTGCATTTCATTTAAAAGTTTTAAGAACTATTTTCTCACCAGAAAGCTTATGGAATTCATAGACAAAGGTTTTTGTCTATAATTCATATTTTTGCCTTTGATTAATATTTTTCTTGCCTTAGAATAAAAATTTGAGGAGGTAAGAAAAGAGAATGAAGAGGTTTAAGAAAATGAAAAGAATTTGAGGGTTACAAGTAAGTTACTTTCATTATCCATCATATAGAAGTTAAAACAATAATTTATAAATATTTCATGAAATCTTTGGAGTCAGATTTTCCTTCAGTGTGTTAAGAGACATCATAACTTGGAGGTATCCCCGGAAATGGGCTTTCATTAGTTCACTCAATAATTCCTGACAGTTTCACAAACTATTTAGAATGGAGCTGGATCTGCAATTTTAATATAATATCCCCAGTTAAAAATGGTGTTAATTGGTATTTAACATACAGAGAATAATAAATGTAAGCCCAAATGATCATTTGAGCAAACAGTATCTCACAGACTACTCCTATAATATGTGAAGAGAAAAAAACCACCTCTTCATGTAATTTTTTCAATGTGACTTTAATCATTAGCTTTAGGAAGGGTTTTAAATATTAAACTTTATATAGGTTGATTGCATAATTTTCATAAACATATGACGTATAAAAGCTAATTTCAGGATAGAAGTTGCCACTTCCTCCTCCAGAGGATCTTCCTCTCTCAGGGATCGAACCCTTGTCTCTTTTGTCTCCTGCATTGGCAGGTGGATTCTTTACCACTGGTGCTAAAATTAAAGATGATCCAGTAAAATATTCAAATGGTTGAAAGAGGGAAAAATATTTTGAGCTATCTTGTAGGAATCACTTAAATTACTGACTTTCATATTTTAGTTTAGAAAAATATGAAAGTAAAATGACTGTATGTTATAAAATTGAGTAATAGCTGCATCTAAAAATCAGTCCACACTGGACCTGATTTACATAAACTTCTGTATACTTTGCATATCTTTACTGTGTAAGGTCTTCACTTTGAATTTGATGACAGCTTGAAAGCAAAGGAAAAATAAAATCAGAGTATAAAGCAGTGAATTTTTCAAAGATAACAGCAGATGTATAATCTGCATTTATAGCCATTTGCCACAAAATACACCTGGCTATTCAATGAATTTTATAAACTGAAAATATTTTTGAATAATAATTTAGCTTTGAGTAATGTCTTTTGTGCATTTTTCAAGGTTTTAAACAATCTATACTTTGGTCCTAAGAATCAAACTTTGGCAATGTCAATTGTATTTAAAAAGAAAAAAAAAGTAGGAATGGCCATGTAACAAAACAAAAAGAAAAGAGGCAAAAAGGCAAAATTGTCTTGATCCTAAATTCTCATTTTGCCCCATTCATTTTATTTCCACATACTTGTATGCAATCCATAATGACATCGGAATGTGTTCTAGTTTGATTTTTTTTTAAATTTTTTTCTTGAATTGTAGGTGTATTTCAGCTAATTATAGTATATTCTTCCTCTTTAGCTTTATGTGTGGTAAGACATTTATAAGTTCCATCTTTTCTCCATAACACACTTTGGCATGAATCTTGGCTTCATATCTAAATTGACGTGGTGGTCTCACAGTGGAGATAGAGTATTATTAACGTGGTGGTAAGCATGCATGCATGCATGCTCAGTCATATCTGGCTCTGTGTGACCCAATGGATGGTAGCCCACCAGGCTCCTCTGTCCATGGGACTCTCCAGGCAATAATATTGGAGTGGATTGCCATTTCCTCCTTCAAACTCAAAACTGTTGTCATCTTTCCAGAGCAAATCATTGCTTCCTCATGGGTTCTGAAAACTTTAATAAGTTCTGAGAATAGGATAAATTCTCTAGAATAGCTGAAAACTAAACATCTGTCAATCTGTGTCCATCCTAAGTCAAGCATCAGAACTCTGACACAGTTGCCAACATTCTTCCTGGTGTCTGTAAACAGATCATCTTAATGTACTATCATATGAAAGGTTCCAAAACAACTCTAATTTTATCTGTAGCCTATGTTAGGGGATTTTCTTCCCCAGCAAATTTAAAAGATGAAGTAATTTAAGTAAAAATTAGTTTGCAAGTATAATGTGAAGTTAATTACTTAAATATTTACACATGATGGAAGTAAAATCAGAGTAAAGATTCCACTTTATGAAAATCAGAGTAATACATTTTACTTATTGATTACATTGCTCTATGCCAGGCACTATACTCAATGCTTGGGGCTTCTGCAGTGGCTCAGTGGTAAAGAAACTTCCTGCCAATGAAGGAGATGAAAGAGACACAGGTTCAATCCCGGGGTCGGGAAAATCCCCTGGAAGAGGACATAGCAACCCACTCCAGTATCCTTGCTTAGAGAATCCCATGGATAGAGGAGCCTGACGGCTACAGTCCCTTGGGTCACAAAGAGTCAGACATGACTGAGTGACTGAGCGTGCACACACATAATCAGTGCTTATGTTTTATGCCACATTTAGTCCCCACAACTGCTCTGTGAGGTAATTATTGTTGTGAAAAGTTGAAGTGCTAGTTGCTCAGTGGTGTTCAACTCTTTGCAACCCCACGGACTTTAGCCCATCAGGCTCCTCTGTCCATGGGATTCTCCAGGCAAGTTACTGGAGTGGGTTGCTATGACCCCCTCCAGGGGATCTTCCCCACCCAAGCATTAAACCTGTCTGTGTCTCTTATGTCTCCTGCATTGGCAAGAAGTTTCTTACCACTCATACCACCTGTTATATTTAACAAATGAGGAACCTGAACTTATGAATTACATTGGACTAAATTATGTTATAGTAATGAGTGAAATATGAAGAATTGATGCTTTTGAACTGTGGTGTTGGAGAAGACTCTTGAGAGTCCCTTGGACTGCAAGGAGATCCAACCAGTCCATCATACAGGAGATCAGTCCTAGGTGTTCATTGGAAGGATTGATGCTGAAGCTGAAACTCCAATACTTTGGCCACCTCATGCGAAGAGTTGACTCATTGGAAAAGACCCTGATGCTGGGAGGGATTGGGGACAGGAGGAGAAGGGGACGACAGAGGATGAGATGGCTGGATGACATCACCGACTCGATGGACATGAGTTTGAGTAAACTCCAGGAGTTGGTGATGGACAGGGAGGCCTGGCATGCTGAGATTCATGGGGTTGCAAAGAGTTGGACACAACTGAGCAACTGAACTGAACTGAACTGAACTAAGTGAAAATTGCCACATCTCATAGGATTATGGCAATAGATGCTAAAATCTATCACACAGAGAGGACAAGGTAGATCTGAGCGTTTCTTAAGGGCAATTGCCTTTGGTGTGTCCACTAAGTGATCCATCCAACACAAATGAGGCTGATAAACAGTCTTGCACGTGTCTGGGAGTGGAGAGAGCTGTGGATGCTGGTGGGCACACTTTTGGTAGGTCATGGTACAGCTCATTTCTGCACCAAACTCAATTCCTTTTCTCATGGACACATAGCTTGATGAAATTTCCCAGCTTGCTTTGTGGCACTGTAACTGAATTCCAACAAGGAAATGTGAATATAGTGATAAATTTTATTCCCAACCTCGATTCATACACAATTCCCAAGCATAGTCGCCCAGGTTCTTTTCCCTCCTACCACTTTGATGCAGATAACTGCCAGCATCCTGGAAGTCATATGTTAAAGATGGACCAGGCCCAAGACAGAAAGAATCTGGATCCCTGAATCAGTTCTCAAAAAGAGAGCCATAATAAGAAGCACCCATTAAATACACTGGGGAATAATGTATTTATTATTATTATCTGAGGAATAAATTTTTGTCTTGTTTCAGACACTGTAATGTTTATAGTTTATATAGCTTCCTCATGACATCAAATCTGCATTCATTCTCCCCTACCCCACAAATCTAATACCCCTGAAGACAGGATGCATAATACAATCAAAGGTGTTTGAAGATTGTCTACTAGCGCTTTTTCCTTCATCAAAAAATAATGTTAGTTTTTACAATCAAATGTCAGATTTAATGAAATGTAGTAATCCACAAGTCATCTGGATTTCAAAATCCATCATCTTAATCTCTGCCTACATTGTGCACCCCCTTAAGTTACAGACTGCATCAGATATGGTATCTATTTGGTTCATGGTATTATTGTTTGTAACCAGATTTCATTTTGCTTTTTCTTCCTTCCTGCTCAGTAATTCACGTGGAAAAGAACATGAATGTTTTTATAGACATATTTTTAAATTATTCCCCAGGTGTGTAGGCAAAAATTGATTTTTAAATGTGTTTTCTGCTCTTTAGAAAATCCAAAGCCCGTGATATAAATTGAAGATATTGCACATATTTTCCAGAAAAGAAGCTGCCATGTGGTCACACGTGAAATAAGGTTTGGCACAGATTAAAATGATTTGTATCATAAATTAAAGTACACTTAATGGTAAAGATCACAAAGAGATGAAATACACCTAGCAATAAAGATCAAGTGACCATTTGTTACAGTGGACTTATTCTATGATTGGGCAGCAGAAGCATGGTTAGCCTGATAAGAATATAGATCTTGACTTGTCTCTGTAATGTCCTAGCTTTGTGAACTTGGGGGTGGGATTTAAGTCTACAAAACCTACTATTACTCATCTGTAAAATTATACTAATATTTATCTTATAAGTTTATTGTGAAGATTAAAACAGATACATTAATAATAGGTGTCTAGGAAATGCTAGATTCTTCTCCCTTTTATCTTACAGGATTTTCAGTTGACTTTTAAATTTATCTGATTTATGACTTAACTAGATGAAAGTGAATGCAAAATTAGCTGCCATCTCACATTGCTTGCTTCAATAAAAAAGTGAAAGCAAATCTAAACTTTTCCCTGTACGCCTCATTAGCTCAGTAAAATCTAATTTTCACTAGTTTCTTTCTCTTCCTATGGGAAAGACCAAGTGATTATTGGAATTCATAGTCACATTTCAGAATTTTTTCATACCTCTCTGGACTTTTACTTTGTACCAGAGAACCTGGATTTGATTTTGATTTTAGGCTGCAGAGGTAAGGGAAAGTTGATGGCATATTTTGAGGAGAAATGGCAGAAATTTCTTTCACTATTTGTGAAATTTTCTCAAAAGTTGCTAAAATCTCACAAAGGAATTGGATACATTCTCATATCTATGGACAAAGAAATAGGCCATTGGCAAAAGAAGAGGCCATAATACCTCCCCTGAGGTAGCTATACTTCTTTTTTATTAAATGGGGAAAAATAAACTGCTGAATTGGATGGCAAGATAGCTGTGACAATGTTGCTCTTTTAGTTACTAAGTCCTGTGTGACTCTTTGTGACCCCATGGACTGTGGCCCACCAGGCTCCTCTGTCCATGGAGTTCTCTAGGCAAGAATACTGGAGTGGGTAGCCATTTCCTTCTCCAGGGGATATATGCAACCCAGAGATCAAACCCACATCTGCTGCACTGCAGGCAAATTCTTTACCACTGAGCCACCTGGGAAGCCCATCTGTGACAATACCACCTACTTATTATGGGCTAGCAGATATAGCTAGAAAATGCATTTTTAAAAATAGTTATAATAGTGTTTTTCCATAGTGTTAATGTTAGTCGCTCAGTCATATCTGACTCTTTGCAACCCCATAAACTGTAACCCACCAGGCTCCTCTGTCCATGCAATTCTCTAGGCAAGAATACTGGAGTGGGTTGCCATGCCATCCTCCAGGGGATCAAACCTGGGTCTCCTGCATTGCAGGCAGATTCTTTACAATCTGAGCCAATAGGGAAGCTCTTTCATAGTTTTAGAAGTCTCATATCCTTTAATACACTGATACTAAGAAATTTTAAAAAGTGGCAATGTCCTTTTACAAAATTTATTAATGGAGAAACAGTCACAGCACAGTTTTCCATTGAAGATGAGGTCTGGAGAAAAAGAGAACACTGTGCGCTGTGAATGATTTAAGAGGAAAACAATGATTATAGTGAGTACCTTCCCTGATAGTTCAGTTGGTAAAGAAGCTGCCTGCGATGCAGGAGACCCTGGTTCAATTCCTGGGTTGGGAAGATCCCCTTGAGAAGGGATAGGCTACCCATTTCAGTGTTCTTGGTCTTCCCCAGTGGCTCAGCTGGTAATTAATCCACCTGCAATGGAGGAGACCTGGGTTCAATCCCTGGTTGGGAAGATCCCCTGAAGAAGGGAAAGTCTACCCACTCCAGCATTCTAGCCTGGAGAATTCCATGGACTGTATAGTCCATGGGGTCGCAGAGAGTTGGACACGACTGAGTCACTTTCACTTCACTTTCTTCTTTTGCAAGAAGTACTGATTTAAGGAACAATATAAGTAAGCTTGGAGAAGGCAATGGCAACCCACTCCGGTACTCTTGCCTGGAAAATTCCATGGACAAAGGAACCTGGTAAGCTTCAGTCCATGGGGTCGCTAAGAGTCAGACATGACTGAAGCAACTTAGCAGCAGCAGCATAAGTAAGCTTATGAACTTTCAGTAATATTGAAAGCAGAAACCATTAGGAAAAGATGGCAATAACTATGAATTCATTAGATGAGAACTTAAGGGTATTATCATTTGGATATTATAAGACGTGAGAAAGATTGAGGAGGTTAGTTTATCATTACTTAAAGTAATGTTTCTATTAAAGCATAATATGTACAATATTTGATATAATAGTTATATTTACATTCAGACAAGTACAAAAATAACTGTACAGATAAATTAGTTTTCATGACTGAGTTGACTCATGTGATCAACAGTCAGATCAAGAAATATAACATGATCACCAGTCAGATCAAGAAATATAACATTATCACATATCCTCCATTGTCCTGCTTAGAGTCCCTGTCTCCCCTCAAAAGATACCCTTCTTTAGCGTCACTAGGTTTGCTAATTTTCAACTTTATATAAGTGGATTTATATAGCTTAATATTATCAGACTAATCCATGCAGTAATTTATTCACTTCCATCAATTTCTAGTATTAAATGAGTATACAGTATCTTTATCCATTCTACTATTGATAAGCATCAGGGTTCTTTCCATTTTGGGATCCTTTCAAATTGTATTGCTATGAATATTCTTATGCATACCTATTGTGAACATATATCATGATCCTTGGGCTATATATCTGGGGCTATATTACTGAGTCATTATATGTGTATATGCTTAGTGTTCAAGACACAGTTAAATTTCCAACATGGATATGCTAATTTATACTTCTGACAGCAGCATGTGATAGCTGTTAACAACAATTGATGATATTATTTAAAAAATATTATCCAGTTTAATGGAAATGTGATTATATACTTAGCTTTTATTTTGCTCATCCTTTACTACTGATGATATTCAACATCTTTTCTGATATTTATTGATTCTTTGAATACATTCTTTTATAGAGTACCTATCCCAATCTTTCACCTATTTTCCTATCTTGTTGCTTGCTAAGAACTAACTGATTTGTATTCTTATATGTTCTGTATATCAAATTATGTTTAGGACTGCTGAGTTTACTGATCAGTTTAGGGAAATTGATATCTTTACAACATTGAATCTTTCAAATTATGATTGTGGTTCATGGTTTCACTTATTTAGGCCTTTTACAGTTTCTCTGATAAAAACGTTTAGATTCCTGTGAAGAGGTTTTGGACGTCTTTCATTGGATATGTTCCTAAATATTTGGGATTTTTAATACTATTATAAATGGTAATTTTGTATTTTATTTTATTGTCTTTTCTTTTTCTCTGTTTTCTTTGGATCCATGTACTTTGCCAAATAAACAGATAAATTCTTATAGCTTGTAATATTATTCTCTATTTTTCTAAGAATATAGTGTGTTATGTGAATAATGGCCACTTTACTTTTTGCTTTTTAATTCTTGTGCCTCACATTTTCCTCTAGTTGGATTGCCTTGAGCAGAACTTCCCATGACATGCTGAAAAACTGTACTGAGAGCATGCATCTGTGTCTTTTTTGCCCATTCTTTAAGGGACAGTGTCCAAATTTTCACTAAAAATTGTAATGTTGTTAATTTTTCTAGATATTATCATCAAATATAAGAAAGTTCCTTGTAACTCTTATATTCTGATTATTTCTTAGATATAAATGACATAAAATTGTATCAAAAATTTTATATCTATTAAAGTGATCATAGTTTTCTTCAGTTTGTTGCTAGTGTGTGGTTAATTAATATTGGTAGAGTTTTGACTGCGAATCCAAATTTTACATTGATGTAAGAAATCTAAAGAAATTATAGTATATATTCATGTTTTATGTATTAGTGATTCCATTTGCTTATACTTTATTTGGATGGCATCAATGACTTAATGGACATGAGTTTGAGTAAACTCTGGGAGTTGGTAATGGACAGGGAGTCCTGGCGTGCTGCAGTCCATGGGGTCGCAAAGAGTCAGACACGACTGAGCAATTGAACTGAACTGAATATTTTATTTAGGATTGTGCATTTATCTTCACGAGAAATCTTGGTTTCTAATTCTACATCTTTCAATGGCTCCTTAGATTTTGGTTTCAATATCATGCTGGCCTCAGAAATTGGGGTAGGAAGTGTTCTGTTTTTCCATTCTCTAGAATAACTTTTTAAAATATTGGTGTTATTTGTATCTTAAATGTTTCAGTAAGTCACCACGAAAACTATATGGAGCTAGTGATGTTTTATAAGGATGTTTTAAAATACAAATTGAGTTTCTTTAGTAAATACAAGACAATTAGAGTTTTCTTTTTATTCCTATTTCTGCTTTTAGCAAATTTATCTTTTTGCTCCTCATTCTTTCTTACATTTCTCTGTTCCAGACTCAGATCATGTTCCTTCTGTCTGAGAATTCCTATTAGTATTGTTTAGGTACAATATATGCGCTTCCCTAGTGGCTCAGCAGTAAAGAATCTGCCTGCAATGCAGAAGACACAGGAGATGCAGGTTCCTTTCCTGGGTGGGGAAGATCCCCTGGAGGAGGGCATGGCAACCCACTCCAGTATTCTTGCCAGGAGAACCCCATGGACAGAAGAGCCTACCAGGCTACGGTCCACAGAGTCTCAAAGAGTCAGACACGACTGAAGTAACTGAGTGTGCGTGCATGCAGGTATAATATATAGGTATTATGTATATATATATATTTATAATATAATATAATATATTGACTGGTTTGATCAAACCATTCAATCCTAAAGGAAATCAACCCTGAATATTCTTGGAAGGACTAATGCTGAGGCTGAAGCTCCAATAATTTGGCCACCTGATGCAAAGAGCCAATTCATTGGAAAAGACACTGATGTTGGAAAGATTTAGAGCAAGAGAAGGGGGCGACAGAGGATGAGATGGTTGGATGGCATCACTGACTCAATGGACATGAGTCGGAGCAAACTCCAGGAGATGGTGAAGGACAGAGAAGCTTGGCATGCTGCAGTTCATGGGGTCGCAAAGACTCATATGTGACTTCGTGATTGAAAAGCAACATATATATCTATATATATGTATATCTTAAAAACATTTCATTTTGCTTTCATTCTAAAAACTTTTTTCTGGACATAGAATTTTAGTTTGTCAATTATTTCCATTTTTCACTTTAATGATTGCATTATATAGTCCTCTGGCTTTGTCAAATTTTCTGAAAGGCAGTTCGTGGTCTTATGTGTTGCAATTTTAAGGTTGATGTAGTTTTTTTCTCTTGCTGCTTTCAAAATATACTTTATTTGTCTTTGGTTTTTAACAGCTGGACTAGTGTATGCCTAGTCATGACTTTCTTTTATTCAGTAATGAGTGAAGTTTGTAGTTTCTTGGGTTTATGGGCTGACATTTTTTATCAGTTTAGGAAAATCATAGATTAAATCAAATCTTGAAAAATTCTTTTGCCTGATTTTCTCTCTCCTTCTAGGAACTTTTTTACAGATATGTTAGATATTTTGGTGGTATAGGTACATATATACATGTGTGTATATACACATATGCACATACTTTATTTTTGGTACCTTCAATTATTCTCCTTTCTGTGCCTTATCCTGTATATTTTCCATTATCTATGTTCTAGATCTCTCTTCCACTAAAAAATAATTTGTTGTTAAAACTAGGCAGTGAATTCTATACTGGTTATTGTATTTTTCAATACAAGTATTTTACTTTGATCCAACCCTTTGCGACCCTGTGGACTATACAGTCCACGGGATTATCCAGGCCAGAATACTGGAGTGGGTAAGCCTGTCTCTTCTCCAGGGGATCTTCCCAACCCAGGGATCAAACCCAGTTCTCCCGCATTGCAGGCAAATTCTTCACCATCTGAGCCACAAGGGAAGCCCTTTACTTTGATGCTTTATATAAATTTCAGTTATTTGAGGAATTTTCCATATTTCATTTCCTTCTCCTCTATATAACTACATTTTCATGTTTAGAATCTTGTCTGAAACCTCTAAAATCTGTTTCAACATGGATCTGTTTTTACTATTTGTATTTATTTTCTCCTATTGACTTTCACCCATTTAGTCCTTTCTCTTGATATGTTTTGTTTATGTTTTGATTGATACCAGACCTTATAAAAAGAGCATTTGTATAGCATCTATAGCACCTTTTCTTAAGGAGCTTTTCTGTTTCTCTTGCTAGGAAGATAGGGAGGAAGTTGATCACACTAATCCAAGTTGGCACGACCTGTCTTGGGTCTAGGTTATTGCTTTCATAAGTCTTTTAGCTCTGGTCTGCTCAACCTGATCCTAGGTCATAACCTTGAGGGGTCCCACCTTAAATTTTTGGTCTTTCAAAGTTTCCTCTTCCTCCCCTGGCCTCTAAACTATTATTTCATTCATCACAGCTAAGCACCGGATGAAAACTCCATTTGATTGTGCTCAGCCTTGCTTGATCTACTAATAAGCCCAGTGAAGTGAAGTGTTAGTCACTCAGTCATGTCCAACTCTTTGTGACCCCATGGACTATATATCACCAGGCTTCTCTGTCCATGGGATTCTCCAGACAAGAATACTGGAGTGGTTTGCCATTCACTTCTCCAGAGGATCTTCCTGACCCAGAGATCGAACTTGGGTCTCCTGCACTGTAGGCAGATTCTTAACTGTTTGAGCTACAGAGAAGTCCTTAAGCCCATCAGAGGCATTCATTATTTCTGTTAGTGTTTTTATTGAAAGCATTTTGTTTTTCTTTTTTGGTTCTTCCTTAGGAGATGGAGACATCTCTCTGCTGACATTGTTCATCTGTTCCTGGATAGTTGTGTGTGTGCTCAATTGCTGCAGTCATATCCGACTCCGTGTGACCCCCATGGACCATAGCCCACCAGACTCTTCTGTCCATGGGATTTTCCCAGAAAGAATACTGCAGTGGGTTTCCATGCCCTTCTCCAGGGGATCTTCCTAACCCAGGGATAGAACCTATGTCTCCTATCTTTGTTGCATTGCAGGCAGATTCTTTACTGTCTGAGCCCCCAGGGACACCCCCGTATGAATCCCAGTTTAAAATTTTCAGTATAGCAATTCCAGCATACCTGTCATGTCTGGTTCTGATGCTTGCTTTGTCTCTTCAAATTGTGGGGTGGGGAGGGTTGGAGGTTTTTATTTCCTTTTTGTCTTTTGGTATGCCTTGTAATTTTTCCTTGGTAGTTGGATATAATGTACCAGGCAAGAGGAACTTCTGCATATAGGCCTTTAGCAGTGTGTTGGTATATAAGGAGAGAAAACATTCTACAGTCTGGTTAGGTCTCGGTCTTTCCGTGAGTCTATGCCTCTGGCCTGGGGAGATCACAAATGTTTCGCAGGATTTTTTCTCCCTGATTAGGCAAGATAGCAGACTAGAGTGGGCAAGGGGTTTAGATACTTATCTTCCCCAGGGTAATTAGGCTCTGAAAATACCCCTGCAGGTAAGGTTCTGGTTAACTAGTTTCTCCTGGGGATAGGTCATGTTAAGAGTGTTTTGGTATATTTGAAAATGGTTCCTTTTTCCATCCTCCTGCAAGAAACTCAATGGGATTTTTTTTTCTCTGATATTTACTGTGTGTGGGAACCTGCTTGAACTCCTGAAGGTAAATCTCACAGTATTTTGGGGACCCTCCTATGAAAAAAAAAAAAAACCCTGGACTTTTTTAACTCTCGGCATTGTTGTCCACACCATGTCTCCAGCAGTTTGTCAATTATATAGTTCAGATTTTCCTGCAGTGAATATGATCCCACAGTGGTTTCCTTGAGTCTGAGCTCTGGGAATCCATGGGGTCACGAAGAGTCAGGACAGGACTGAGAGACTGACATTTTCACTTTTCCTTTCCTCTAATCTTTAGGGTCATGGTCCGCCCTTACCCTTCCCTCTCTTTTGGGCCCAACAAGAGTTGACATCTCAGTCTATTCAGTTTTACTTGTTAGGATGTGGAGTAGTGACTTCCAAGCTCATTACATGAGGACCTGGAAACTGGAAGTCTTTAGTTTGTGTAAGATTTCATCTTAGTCTCCAAGATGGTATCTTTGGCTTTAGAACTCAGTAAATATCTCAAACAGAAAAGCTGAAGAGCTTGGAAGTCAGTTCTCTTCCTCTCTCTCTCTTTTTTTTTCTTTCTTAGACTTATACCTTGATCCTAATTCACAAATACTCTGTGTGATGTGTATTTTGTGTTAGTTGCTCAGTCATGTCTGATTCTGTGACTCCAAGGAGCCAGGCTCCTCCATCCATGAGATATATCAGGCAAAAATACTGGAGTGGGTTGCCATTTCCTTCTCCAGGGGATCTCCCCAACCCAGGGATCGAACCTGGGTCTAATTTGTCCTTTTCTGGTCATTCTGTCCCCATGAGATTCCCTAATACTGTGTTGTCCTTCAGAGTCTTGAGCGCCTTATCTCAGTTTGTGTGTACCTTAGGCTTATACTTCACACTCAAATGGGAGAAAAACAAATGAACAAAAACAACTGCAGGATGTTGTCATACCTCTCCAAAAGGTTTTGCTTCTTGGGCATTTTTTCCTTCTAAGTCCAGATTGCTTCCTCAGCTCTCTAATATGTTAAAATACACACACACACACACACACACACACATTTTAAATTTTCTCTGAGTTTTCTACTTCCTGGTAGGAACATAGCATTGCTAGAAGTCTTTAAGTCAAAGTCATTCAGTCGTTTCCAACTCTTTGGGACACCATGGACTACACAGTCCATGGAATTCTCCAGGCCAGAATACTGGAGTGGGTAGCCTTTCCCTTCTCCAGCAGATCTTCCTGACCCAGGAATGGAACTGGGACCTCCTATATTGCAGGCAGATTCTTTACTAACTGAGCTATCAGAAGTCTTCAAAGCTACTACTTAAATTGTTTCTAACATACTCACTGGCACATTATATTTTTTTCTGAAAGTAAATCTTCGTTGCATCCACAAAGGTCACTAAGCCTCATTTTCATTATCATACAGTTCCAAATATATTAAATTTCCATTGTGATTTTTTTTAGACCCAAGTTATTTAGAAAATTTTGCTATTTTTTTAGACTTTTGAGGATTTTTGAGTTATTTTTTTTTGT
This sequence comes from Cervus elaphus, assembly GCF_910594005.1. Classification (NCBI taxonomy): domain Eukaryota; kingdom Metazoa; phylum Chordata; class Mammalia; order Artiodactyla; family Cervidae; genus Cervus; species Cervus elaphus. The sequence goes on along the minus strand of NC_057841.1, from coordinate 30,210,942 downwards.
TATTGCCTTCACTGTGACCAGAAAATATATTCTGTGTTATATGAGATCTTTTAAATTTGTTGATGCATGCTTTATTGTGCCTATGATCAGTTTTGGTAAATGTTCCTAGCACACTTGGAAAGAACATAATGTTCTTCAGTTGTTATTGGTAGTATTCTGTATGTCAATTTTAGGTTCAATTTTTTTTTAAATAATTTTGTCTCATCTTCCATAACATTAGTGTTTTTTATATTCTTGTTCTATTACTGAAAGGAGTACATGAAAAGTTTCCCAATGTATTTGTGGTAATGGTTATTTCTATTTATTCCTATTAATTTTTTGCTTTACTTAGTTTAAACCTGGATTATGATATGCATATGAACTAAGATTGATGATCCTCCTAGCACATTGACCCTATTATCATGCTGGAGTATCTTTCTACAGCTCCAGTAATTCTTACTGCTTTAAAGTCATCTTTGCCATTAACATAGCTATACCAATTTCCTTATTGTTTTTTTCATTTTGTTTTGGCATATTTCCCATCCTTTCATAACATTTCCTTTATTTTTAAATGTCAGGTGTCTTTTTAAAGCAGTTTATATTTAGATTCTATTTTTAAACCCTGAATAACTATTTTTATTTGATAATTTCTCATCAATTACTGAATTTGTTTATACACTTGGATTTATGTATATCTGTTGTTGTTGTTCATTCCCTCGGGTGTGTCCAACTGTCTGCGACCCCATGGATTGCAGCATGCCAGGCTTCCCTGTCCTTTACCATTTCCCGGTGCTTGCTCAAACTCATGTCCATTAAGTCAGTGATGTCATCCAACTATCTTGTCCTCTGTTGTCCTCTTCTTCTGACTTCAATCTTTCCCAGCATCAGGATCTTTATTAATGAGTAAAGCCTTTGCATCAGGTGGCCAAATATTGGAGCTTCAGCATCAGTCCTTCCAGTGAATATTGAGGATTGATTTCTTTAAGGATGAATATCTATTACATTACTTTTTCTCCTCCTGTTTCTTGCCCACTTTTGAATTGATCAAGTTATTTTAAATTTATTTTTCATCTCTAAAAGATTGTTAGTTGCAAGCTCTTTTTCTATGTTATTACTCAAGAGACTATAACAAAGAATCTTTGACTTAGTAAGATTTAATACATATGAATACTTTCCCTGCTACCCTCAAAATGCTAAAATTTTAGAACAATGTGACATTATAGATACCCTTGCAACCTTCTGTGCTAGTGTTGCCTAGCATTCTCATTTAGTAAATAGAATACATTTATGCAATTCCAGCAACACATTGTTATTAATATTTTGTAAATTTAGAGTTTTCATTGTTCTTTGTATTTTCTTGCATTTCCATGCTTCTGTTCAGGGTAAGTGAGAGAAGCTAATCTCAACATAGGAGATAAATCAAAGAAATTGAGAAGGAAAGGAAAGAGTATTAAAATCCATTGATTTACTACTACATGTCAGGGAGTGTGCTCTGGGTTAGTAACAATAAAATTAATCATTAATTTTCTGCATCCCAGGAGCCAGGCACTATCCTAATTCTTTCTACACAGTATACCTTTAAAGCTTCAGAAAAATCTTCTGGAGGTTGGTGCAGCCCCTTATGATATATGGAAATAGGTAAAGCTTACCTTTCAGTAACAGATATATTTTGTATCCTTATATGTGCTAGGAGCTGCTTGAAATGCTGGGGATATAGCATAGGAAATGATAGGCAAAAGCCTGGTCATTGTGGTGACTACCTTCTGGTGTGAAGAGATAGGCAATAAAAATAAGCAAGTTAATTATGAATGACCAATGATGTGAGAGATGATGATATATGCTAGTGAGAAAAATAAAGCATACATTTGATTTGCTATATTCATAGGGTGGTAAGAGACGGCCTCAGTGACAAAGCGTCATATGAGCAAATTCCTGATTAAAATATCAGACTCTGAAAATTAATTAGGGCTCAGAAAAGTTAAAAACTATAAAATTTGTAAAACCAATGGAATGCTGAGACAGTGTCCCCAGTTACAAAGTTGAGGCTATTCCACTGGTCGACAGAGGTCAGAAGACTAGAGGTAGGGAATACCTGGGGGGAAAAAATCAGACCTCAAGATAATATTAACCTTTTCCAGATAAATATTTTCTAACCCTATCATTCTTTATTTCATTAGCTTAGCTATTCTACTTCCTCCTTCAATGGCAAAAAAAAAAAAAAATCTTATTTCTTAAAATTAATAGGTATTTATAAGTTATCCCCAAACTCTGCTTTCTTGTAATCAAGTATCAATCAATACCAATTAAAAATGCATACGTTGATGACAAAGAGCAGTAAATTTTACTTTTATGTTAGGGATACAAAATAAATTGTATTTTATAATATCTCCTATCATTCATACTTTTTTTCTGTAGCTTTCCCAAAACTTCAACGGAAACTGTTGTTGCTGTTATTTAGTCGCTAAGTCATGTCCAGCTCTTTTGAGACCCCATGGACTATAGCCTACCGGACTCCTCTGTCCATGGGATTTCCCAGGCAAGAATACTGGAGTGGGTTGCCATTTCCTTCTGCAGGAGATCTTCCCAGCCCAGGGTTTGAACTCATGTCTCCTGCATTGGCAGGCAGGTTCTTTACCACTGAGCCCAGGGAAGCACATTCAGTGGAAACTATCTTGTGAAAAAAAATTGTGTTTCACTTGGGAGGAGATTGAAGGCGGAACTAATGAATCTGAATTTCATCAAAAACTGATCTAGTATGCAATAGGTAGGATTGTCAGATAAAATAAAGACACCCAGTTAAATGTAACAAATAAACAATAAATAAATCTTTTGTATAGGCCTGTCCTAAATATTGCATGCGACAGACTTACACTAAAAAAAATAATCACTTTTATCTGAAATTCAAATTTAACTTAAATATTGTATTCTATTTGTTAAATATGGCAACCCTAGTAGTAGGAACAACTTATAAGATGATCCAGAAATTGAACCAATTCAGCAGAAAGAATTTCAAACCAGAAGGAAAATAGACTCCCAGAAAATAGGCTGTCTTACTAGCCCTGTAATGTCATGCGTTTTGAGTGTCCAAGAGGAGTAGGTGGAATATTGGGGGTGGGGGAGAAGAGGGAGTTGGTATAATCTAATCTGCTGGGGTGGTGGCAGGAAACCTAACTTGAAATTTGAATTATTTTTGCATTAGAAAACTTTATAAAAACATTCTTTCTCTGAAAGCAGTGTGTTGATTGAGTTTCCTAGGTTTGAGTCTCAATATCTCCCTTGTCTTAACCTCCTTTCATAAATACTTTATGAAAGATTTTTCTAGTTGAATTTTTCTATTTTCTAGAAGTAAATCCATAAAAAACTGCTACTTGCTCATGCCAGAACATCCTTACAGGCCCCTTAACTACCCTATCTCAAAAAGATTCTCAAGAGAACATTTTACTTTTTATTTTGTTGGGTTATAGCCAATTAACAGTGTTGTGATAGTTTCCAGTGAACAGGGAAGAGATTCAGCCATACATGTACATGTATCCATTCTCCCCCAAACCCTTCTCCCATCCAGGCTGACACATAGCATTGAGCAGAGATCTATGTGCTATCAATAGGTCTTTGTTGGTTATCCATTTAAAATATAGCAGGGTGTACAGGACCGTCCCAAACTCCCTAACTATCCCTTCTAAGTCTGTGAGTCTCTGTTTTGGAAGGAAGATCATTTGTATCATTTCTTTTTAGATTCCACGTACAAGGTACATCATACGGTATTTTTCCTTTGCTGTCAAATTTACCTCACTCAATATGGCTTTAAGAGAACAATTTTAACATTGTGAATCATCATGTTGATTCTCTTAAAAATGTAATTATCAGTTTCATGATATATTTTAGAAAATATCCCATATATGCTTACCAATTGACATTTTCAAATGTAAATATATATGCGAAAAACCACGCTGAAGTTATAAAATAAAAATGGTTTTACTTTGTGGGCAAACTCTTCAGTACTTTAAACCATATTATGCAGTGTGATATATATATATACGGATTCCATGTTAAAAAGTGTTTATTAACATTACCAAAAGTATAAGAATGAAATAACAATAACAAAAACAGAAAAAACATTTACAAAATTATAAAGGTATATCATTATCCTGTAGAAATTAAAACATTAAATTAAAACATTGGCACAAATTACTATGACATGCAGTATTATTTCCCAGTTGAGAATTACTTGGAAATTTTTATTGATTGTTTTTCTTTATCATTTAGTCAGATTTATTACAAATAACTAGAAGGGTGATCCAAATCTATGACTAAACTTAGATTATTCATTTTTATTTTGTTATGTCATAATATATTTCTCATCCATATAAAATTTCACCACTTGAGTAAATTGTTTAAAATTCTTCACAGATATGCAATATGAGGAAAACCAAAGCTGCATGGAGGTAACCATAATTATTAGCATCTATTAAGTATAAATTATTTAACCAACTTGTTTTTACACAGCAGTAAAGGCTTTGAGTGCACTTAGTTTGTCAAAAATGTTTAAAGGCAGTTTGCATTTATATTCCAGTGCACTGCTTCTAAAGGTCATTTTTCTAAAGCATGCACAAAAGACAAAAAGACAAAGAAAATCCATTTATTCTCATATTACCCTTTCATCAAAACTAGGACTGAATTGCCATAGGGAAATATGATATTGGTGACATTTTGTGAGACAATGACATCTATTTCATCGGGAACTTTTAATATTTTAGACTTAAGAGGTAGAAGAAAAAATAATATCTAACATTTAACATTGTGTCACTCTGCTTGTATCATACAGGCTCTCCATAGGAAACAGATTTCACACACAAACAGGGTATATTTAAAATATATCTGAAGACATATTAGTGAAAAGACTATTTACAAAGTGTAAGCAATTCAGCAACCAAAAAGTTTGGATGAAGCCCACTTGGGGCTAGCAAGAACTGTTAGTAGTCCTATATCTGAAGAGGTAAAAGGATTGCACAGTTCCTAGAACTGGGAAATGTAACTAAGGTGGAAGAGTGGGCTCCCGGGGAGGAGCTGTGGTGTTTAACAGACTCAGCAGGAGTCAGTTTAATGTGTACACCGGTCTTAATGTCCTCCTTCCATCCTACCTTTACAAGTGTTTCCCGCTGATTAAATCCAACCCTATGGGAAAGGAGCCCATCGGTGCATTCTATAAAGTTAATTTCCTGGGAAACAGAATAAGGTGGGAAAGGGTGAAGAGAAGACCTGGAGGTGCAAATAAAAATATCCAACTCAGTCCACCCCTTTTGCTTCTCAATAACTACTCTCATTCTTTTTCTTGATGAGAAACGTGTGTACCCATACAAAATATCCTAAGCTTTCATTTAATCATAATATGATAGCACTACAGATAAATGTCCACCTAAAGTATGAGTTTTTAGCCACCACCATTTCATAGCATAGGGGGAGAGAAAGGAGCAATTAATATGAAACCTGGCTTTAACAGTTCCGCTTCTGTACCTGCTGTCTTTCAACACCCATTTATTGTTCCTTTTACCCTATGCAGTTACTTAGAATGGATGCAATTCTTTATCAAGTGGAGTGACCCAAACCTTGATTCTTGAGATCTGAGTCCTTTTGGCCCAATCTTTATTAGACTGCTGAGTGTTCCATTGACTACTGAAGGGTAAAATGCTAAAAGGTACTGAAAATTCAGTGAATCCTCTGGTTTTAAATGTTGTCTTTCTTGTCATATTGTGTCGCAGCAGCCAGCTGCTTTCTCCTTGGTAATGAAGATCAATCTCTTCATCAGGGTACTGACCCTTTTCTCTGCATGACATGATGAGCCAGAGAGCAATTTCACTTTTTGGTATTTTTTTTTAAGGAGCATAAAACGATGTTCCCTAGTAGAAGAATTTCTGCCTTGAAGATCGGGATGTTTAAAGCCACTAAAATAAAGGTCATGGAAACAGAAAGCAAAAATTCTTCCAGTGATTTATTGTATGTAACAGTAAAAAAGAACACCCCCACCTCTAACCCCATAGTTTCCCTAATTTAAGTACTCTAGCTATAGTAAAGGGAAAATCAGAGTGTCTTTTGGTTTATGGCATATAATACATGGTAAATGGAGAATGTCATGACCTTAAAGAGACTTGTCTGCCAGTCAGAGCTGTAACTAAACTTTCAGCAGGCTGTTTCACCATTCTATAAAGTCAGCTGCAATTGAATCATGAGCTTGTGCTAAGTAAGTAAATTTCATGGATGCCAACTCATTGCTTCACTTCTTTGCCATACAAATGAATTGAATGCACTCATTGGCAGTGTTGTTATGTGCCATGTTAGAGAAAAGACATCTGAAAGTCTGTGAATAGTGTCATTGGCAGACGTATTGCAAATAGGAAGGCATGTTTGCATCTAGCTATCATCTATCCCTGGGGACAATGTAATTAACCTGCTACCAGGTGGATAGCTATTTTCTTGGGAAATCATACACTATCAGGTGATGAGCATTAGCCTCTGGTCCACAGTAGCCAGAGCAGCTTTGATGAGGATAATTCTAAGCCACCGACATCATGCATGGCCTTTATGCCAACCTCCATGGCTACTTCATATGTGGCTCTATCAAGCAAGCAGAAAGATATTTGGGAAAGAGTCAGTGAAATCATCTGAAGGGTCATAGTCTCCATCCTTTTGCTTAAAACCTTCTCTGAAATGAATCTACTCTGATGATCATTTATAACAAACAAAATTCCCTTCATCATTGATACCTATACCAAGAGGTTTGTTCAATTACATCTTGTCTAGACTTAACAGAAGTCTTGCAAATCTTGTTCTTTTCAAAGCCTTGACAGGTCGTCCAACCCATTAGCTAGCATGGTGTTGTTCAGTCGCTAAATTGTGTCTGACTTTTGCAGTCCCATGGACTGCAGCACACCAGGCTTCCCTGTCCCATGAACTGCAGCACACCAGGCTTCCCTGTCCCATGGACTGCAGCACGCCAGGCTTCCCTGTCCCATGGACTGCAGCACACCAGGCTTCCCTGTCCCATGGACTGCAGCACGCCAGGCTTCCCTGTCCTTCACTTTTTCCCAGAGTTACACTCAAACTCATGTTCATTGAGTCGGTGATGCCATCCAATCATCTCATTCTCTGCTGCCCACTTCTCCTCCTGCCTTCAATCTTTCCCAGCATCAGGGTCTTTTCCAATGAGCTGGCTCTTCACATCAGGTAGCCAAAGTATTGGAGCTTCAGCTTCAGCATCAGTCCTTCCAATGAATATTCAGGACTGATTTCCTTTAGGATTGACTGGCTTGATCTCCTTGCAGTCCAAAGGACTTTCAAGAGTCTTCTCCAGCACCACAATTTGAAAGCATCAATTCTTCAGCGCTCAGCCTTCTTTTATGATCCAACTCACTTTTACATAGTCTCTCCCTTTACATGAGACAAACAGATATGCATCCCCAAGTTTGTCCACTAGGAGGATTTCCCTCTATTGAGACTTTTAGGTCTTCCCTGAGTGGGGCCATAATACATTGGCTACCCACTGCTGGGTGCTGTCATATACCAGGCCAGTGACTGCTTTCCTTTGAAATACCAGGTTCTCATAGAGAATTCCTTGTGAAGCCTGAGACATGATATGAAGGAGGAACAGTAAAACAAAAGGAACAGTTACACAGGGTGTCTAAGGTACCTATTTGTCCATTGTATTTGTTTCCTCCAACTCATCTTTGTTTTGTTCTTAGACACTTCACCTTTAGTTTTCGCTGGAATGTTGAACTATACACCACTGTTTGACGTAGTGAATTAGATCATGCTCAAATCATTATAGGCATTTTAGTTCATGCTTTTCTCTGGTGCTTTATTATCAGAAGTTTGGATTCTAAAAACAACCCAAGAGTCACTTTTCCAATGACTTCTGAGGTTGGAAGATGGGACATTTAATGCTGGAAATATCTAGATCCATCTGCATGAAGGGATATCTATGATGTTGAACCCACACAAATTTAATCCCTGAAAGGAGAGCATGACCATGGTATAAGACTCAAACTGAATCTGAGCCATGGTTTCCTCTTAAGGTCTGCCAGAGGCTCCACTACAAGTTTTTGTTGTTGTTGTTGTTGTTTTAGTACTGCAGGGAGTGTCAGCTTTTCTATAAAGGGAAAAACTGTAAATATTTAAGGCTTCATGGGCCATACAATTTCTGTCACAGCTATCCATCTTCGTTATCATAGCACAAAAGCATCTGTAGACAATAAGTGAAAGAAGAGCTGTAGCTCTAGTCCAACAAAATTTGCTCTGTGGGTATGGAATTTAGATTTCATGTAATTGTCACAAGTCATGAAATATTACCTTGATATTTGTTTCAACTATTTAAAAATAATGTAGAATTTATTCTTAGCTCACAGTTCAGTTCAGTTCAGTCCCTTAGTCATGTCCTGCTCTTTGTGACCCCATGGACTGCAGCACGCCAGGCTTCCCTGTCCATCACCAACTCCTGGAGCTTATTCAAACTCATGTCCATTGAGTCGGTGATGCCATCCAACCATCTTATCTTCTGTTGTCCCCTTCTCCTCCTGCCTTCAATCATTCCCAGCATCACGGTCTTTTCCAATGAGTCAGTTCTTCGCATCAGGTGGCCAAAGTATTGGAGTTTCAGCTTCAGCATCAGTTCTTCCAATGAATATTCAGGACTGATTTCCTTTAGGATTGACTGGTTGGATCTCCTTACAGTCCAAGGGACTCTCAAGTCTTCTCCAACACCACAGTTCAAAAGCATCATTTCTTCGGTGCTCAGCTTTCTTTATAGTCCAAATCTCACATACATGACTACTGGAAAAACAATACCTTTGTTTAGATGGACCTATGTTGGCAAAGTAATGTTAGCTCACAGTCCACATGTAGACAGATGACGGGCCAGATTGGGCCCACAGACTGTAGTGTGGCACCATCATCTATGGGGACATGAGGCCCAAGTAACAGGGCAACTTGAGCTGCAGGCTCACCTGCTGAATATGTGGTTCTAGCATTAGCTTCAGGTCTTCTCAAACTAACAGTTTTATCAATTGCTCAGTAAAAGCATTGAAGTAGCATGCCAAATTGTGGTACAAGTTGACCTCAAAATCCAAAAGCATCATGAAACATGGTGACTTTTTCTTGGTGGTAAATGTTAAAAAACCTCTCACTTTAGAAAGGATAGTCTGATATGATGAATTTCAGTCTTCCAGCAATTTCAACCATGTGTCAGGCCCCTAAACATTAACAGAGTTTCTCTCTCATGCTTTGGCCTGCTTAAATCCCGCTGAGGCATCTAGAATATTTACTGCATCACTTCATCTATCTAACATACCATCTTCAATATACATGAGTAACATGATGGTCTATTGGTACATCGATAGTTCAAGATGCTTTACAGATACTTTTTCCAATTATAAGTTTTATTAGGCCTCAAATATAAGTTATGATATTGGTTTAGCTGATATAATACTAGCTTGTTATGATAGCACTTATTTCTCTGTTTTGTATGTGATAGGTTACAGCTGACTCTTATAGGTTTGAACTGCACAGTTCCACTTACATGTGGACTTTTTTTTCAATAGTAAATACTATGTGATCTGAGGTTGGCTGAATCCATAGACTCAGAACTGAGGGCCAGCTATAAGTTATTTATAGAATTTGGACTACACAGAGGGTCCCACTAATGCTCACATTGTCAAGGGTCAACTATATATAAGAGTGAAGACACAATAGACTGGATGCTAGGTTGGGAACTTACATTTCCCCATTTTGTTAATAACCTCTTCTTGAATGTTGCTCTTATCTGCATAATTCATCACTTAGTTGGTATACCATTCAGCAGGAAGGAGTGAGGAGAAAATGATGAGCATGTTCATTCCTTGGCATGGGACAGCCTAGGAAATGAACACATTGCTTCTATTAATATCCCATTGGCTACAATGTAGTCACCAGGCCAGAAATAGCAACAGCAAAGAATGCTGCATAACATATCTTTAGTTGGCTCCATATGTGCCCAGACTTGAAGATTCTAATCTTAATGAATTATTATTAGTATTATTATATAGAAACAAGGTTTGTAAAAAGAATTCTAAGTTCTAGTCAAATAACTATGACTCAGTCATAAATATGACTAACTTTAACAGAAACAATTGTCTTATTGAATAGTAGAATATTAGAACTAGAGAGAAACTTTGAAATGATTTAACCCTAAGCATTTATTCACTTTAGAATAAACTGAATCCCCCCCCCAAAAATTAATTAAAGTAACAGAGTTACTTCTGGCAGACCTGGGATTACATCTCAGATCTTCTCTGGTGGGTAAGTGAGTAAAGAATCTGCCTGCAATGAGGGACACCTGGATTCGATTCCTGGGTTGAGAAGATCCCTTGGAAGAGGGCATGGCAACTCACTCCAGTATTTTCTCCTGGGAAATCCCCATGGACAGAGAAGCCTGAGGGGCTACAGTCCATGGGGTCACAAAGAGTTAGACACACCTGAGCGACTAAGCACCGCACAGCACAATCCTACTTTATAGTCTCTTTCCTTATCATGTTATATCTAGGTTCTGTGTGGGGATGCAAAGGTGGGTAAGGCATAGACTTACACCTAGATTGTTACGCACTGGAACCAACAATATAATAAGAAAACATGCATACAAATAATTAAGGATAAACCAAAGCATAATAAAATAAATGATTTTACATAATGTTGAAACAAAGAAAAAGCAATGCATTCCCATGTGTAAAAAATAGAATGTTTTATACCTGACATGTCTATTGAGTTAAGTATGTCTTTGTAGTAAGATTATAGATCACAATTTTAAAAATAAACAACAAAAAAAACCTGTTCTCTAGAATATTGCGAATTATTTTTCCAGTTTGAATAAGTATTTTTTAATTTTGTCTTAATTTTTATTTTGTATTGGAGTATAGCCAATTAATAACGTGATAGTTTAGGTGGACAGCAAAGAGACTCAAGTCACACATATACATGTATCCATTCTTCCCCCAAACTCTCCTCCTTTCAAGGTTGCCACATTACATTGAGCACAAATTACTTTAAATTGGGCTACACTGGACTGGAAATGTAGGCACTAAACTAAGACAAAGTTTAATTCATAGTAATGTGTCAAAGACTTAATTAGCAGCATGCCTTTAGTCTCCAGAAATGCTCATAGAGTTTGTTGATATGACCAACATCTACTATAGTCAAGTGCTATTCAAAGTGAAAGTGAGAGTCTCTCAGTCATGTCTAACTCTTTGCGATCCCTTGGGACTGTACAGTCTATAGAATTCTCCAGGCCAGAATACTGAAGTGGGTAGCCTTTCCCTTCTACAGGGGATCTTCCCGACCCGGGAATCAAACCTCAAGCCAGAGTCTCCTGCATTGCAGGTGGATCCTTTACCAACTGAGCTATCAGGAAAGCCTTAGTACTATTCAAAGTACCACATTTAAACTGACGAATGACACAGAATTATATCTTCAAGTAAGAGAATGGAATTTAGAGACTTCAGAAAGTCAATACACATAAAGTGTTTAGATTGTGCCTAAGCATATTGAAACTGCTATGTCATTGTTTGATATTAGTGTTGCTTTTTTATCATAATGAATATTCATTCTATCATTTTGCTGATATTTGATAGATACATCCTAATCATCTGGGATAGGGTCCCATTGGAGTAACAATTATTCCCATATGTAAAAGCTCTCACATGAATAAGTATATTCATTAGATGGTCATGTTTGACTAACTTTTTGTGATGGTAACTGTATGATATCATGATTGCTAAATCATGTAGTTACAGCAGTCACGTGGAATGGGGAATGTATTATAAAATTATAAATGAAATTATAAACTATACAATGTCATAAATACAGCTATGGCTAAGATTCTTTCAGAAATAAGCTATTTCATCATATATTTTTCTAGAGTGTGGTGCATGAACTGAAACTTGAATGACTAATAGGATCTTGCCAGACATGCAGGTCAGGAAGGGCAAGAAAGTCGTGGGACCAGAGTGGAGCTTGAATATTTCACAGAGGGAGGCAATAATAAGGAGAAGCCTGGTGACTTTGGAGAGCTTGATAGTGTAGCCTGGGATGCAATTCTGAGCAGGATGAGGAGTGAGACGTGAAAGGAATGCAAAGCCAGTTCTAGCCAAGGTAGAAAGTTTAACTTTCTCCTCCAGTCAAATGGTAGTCACTCAATGGGGGAGTAAAATAACAAGATTGGCCTTTTAGAAAAAGTCTTCTATATCCATGTAAGATAAAGATTAGAGGAGCAAAACTTGGAGCAAGAAAACTCGTTATATGACAGTATTGAAGTTTAAAAGATGAAAAGTGTCCAAACCAAAATAGTAGACAATAAGAATATAGATTTTCTTGAAAAAACATAAGGCTGCCAAGTCTCAGGTTAAATTTAAGATGGGTTTCCAGTCATTTCAGGAACAAAGGATAATGTGTAGAATATCTTATACATAAACTTGGGTGTTAATTTGGATAAAACAAACTATATATATATATATAGAGAGAGAGGTATAAGTTGCAGCATTTTATGGAACATATATTTTCTTTTCAATTATTAAGGAAATAGAATGTCTTTCAGCTTTGGCAAAATGACTTGTAGGTTAGTTGGTAGGCACTTTGTGATCTCAAGTGTATGTCAGCTGATTTTGGTCAAGTCTACAGGCAAAACTCAAGTCTTCAGTGTTCAGAGTAAATCCACTAACAGTATGTTAAACTGTAGGAAACACTGGTGGCAGTAATAGTACATTCTAAATGGCTTTGCTTTAAGTCATGAAAATCTATAAAAAAAAAAAAATCAGCTGACATACACTTCAGCTTTTCTTCTTAGGGTCTCATAAGGCTAAAATAAAAGTATCAGCCAGGGTAAAAGCTCTTGTTAGACAACACTTGAGAAAATGGAATTTTCTGCCTATGGAGGCACTGAGAAATAATCTGCTTTAAAGCTCATCCAACTTGGCAGAATCCAGTTCCTCATGGCTATAAGTTTGAAGTCCCTATTTCCTTTATGAATGTCAGCTAGCAGCCTGTCTGACGCCCCAGGATCACCTCTCTAGTCCTTTCCACAAAGCTTCCTACCCACATGCTTAAGCCACCCTTGGTGGACCGAGTCCTCTTCATGCTTCACTGAGTCCTGGCTTATTCTTCTGCCTCCAGCTGGAGAAAAAGCTCTACTTTTAAAGGGCTCATGTGATTGAACTGCAACCACTTAGATAATCTTCTTTTTGATTAATTCAAAAGTAACTGCTTAGTAACCTTAATTGAATCTGCAAAATCCTCTTTGCCATCAACAGCATAATCACCAGTTCCTGAGATTACAGAGAAACCAGGGCGAGAGGGTCACTCTAGAAATCTGCCTACCACATGGAACATTTGTTTTACTTTTGTAAAAGAATTAAAAAATTTTCAAGATCTCCTAAATGTAATGTTTCCACATTTATCTGAGTTTGCTATGTATTGTTATCCTATGGATAGCACAAATTCCATTTTCTCAAGTGTTGTCTTCCTTTTTTTTTTTAGTCCGATATCTCACTTTCATTGTGTTAATACTTTGCTATAACTCAAAGACTTACTGACTGTTTATTTTTGGTTTTGAAAATGCTTTTTCAACAGGTGAGGGTATGTGGGAGATGCAGATAAGTCTGGTCTTCTGGGTATTGGCAGGACCCTACCGCCCCCAACTCAAGGTACTTAGCAGTAACCTTGCAGCATCCCCTACAACTTAGTCCAAGCATCCCACTCAATGCCTTAGTCTTTGGCCAAATGCCCTGGTCCACTCAGTTCAAGGAGAGGCAGCCTGTGAAACTCCCCAGGCAAAGTGGCTCCGAGTGAATCCCTCTCCACTCAACTTTCCTACTTAAGCATGTTCCCCTATGGCTTGTGACTGCTTCCAGGTCTGTTTCTCATTATATCTAAGCATACCTGCTTTCTAGCTTTCAGGAACTCAACATGGCTTTCTTTCTTGTTTTATGGTAATATGGGTTTACTCTGTCATTTCACAGGATTTTGAAAGGGCAAGAGGCTTGTCATCTTGATCCTCTTAGAACATTCACTTCATTAAAAAACACCTTGTTGTAGCAAGCAGTACAAAGATGTTAAAGACATGATTGATTCTTTGCTTTTAAGGGAAGAAACATTAAGTAAAGAATGTATTTACTCACTTAGTCATGCATTCAAGAAATACATGTTCTGTTTCTTCATGTTTCCATATATTGTGGTGCTTAGATAAAATGACAACAAATATAGGCATAGTTCCTGCCCTAATGGAGATTACAGACTAAAGATGATACATAAAAATAGACAAGTATTCATAATTAGGCATGATAAGTATTGTTATAGGTGGAATACAGCAGGTTAGGGGAACATAACGTAGGTTAAAATACTTTAGACGTGGCAGAAAGGGAACAGTCATGAAAGAACTGCCCTCCTCTGAGATCTGAAAAAAATCAAACTAACAACAAAAGGTATTACTCTGATAAGGCTGATGTTCTATGTGTGTCTCTGATTTAAAGTTCGATTCTTCTAGATGCATAGATTTTTTTGGTTTCTGGCCCGGGGGCTCAGTCTTCAGGCCTATTTTCAGTTAACTCTCAGATAAGAATATAGTTTTATTACAATTTGTTATGTGCCAAGGCCATAACTGATATGTATGACATCTACTTACGTTCCTATACAAAAAGTGAATCCATAAATTCTTTTAATCAGTTATTAACTATGTAGGAACAATTATATGCAAAGCATTGTGTAACTATATGAATTTGTGTGCTTATATACAAATACTTGGCCCATTGGGATATAAGAAAAAATAGAAAAAGTAAAATTTACCCCTGAAAATCTAGTTAACAGTGAGTTATAATCTATTGATTCTTTTGTATCACCTTTGGTTTCTAAAAGAAAGTAAAATTTCTGAACATAATATAGAATTTTCCAAAACGATCTCAATAGTTCTCAAAGGAATCAAACTACATCCTAATTACATGGCTGAAAAATAAAATCAAAATTCCTTAGTAATATAAGAAAGGAAATACCTTTATAGAAGAATTTCATCAAGTAAAGGTTTTCTTTCCTTATTGAATCAGAGCTGTATTTAATCAAGGCCTGAGTGGACTGCCAACTTCCCTTTTTACGTTTTACAAGAGAAAAGGCATCCAAAAATAGATTTCTGTTTCTTAGTACACTAAGTCACTGATGTTTCAAATCTCAGCTAAAATTGTAGTTTCATAGATTAATTCAAGTGGAGGGATGAAGAAATATTCCTTTGTAACTGAAACAAAATAACAGTGAATTATCAGCTAGAGTTCTAGGTATGGTAAAAAAAAAAAAAAAAAGAAGATGGTAATACATCTGGTTTTAATAGCTTAATTGTATAATTGATATACAAAAACTGCAAATATTTTGATGTGTACAATGTAATGAATTTGAACATATACAAGCACCACAGTCAAGGTCATGAATAGATTTTAACACCTCCCAGATTTTCCTTGGGTCCCATTTTTACTGTTGTGTTTGTTTGTTTTGCTGTGTGTTGTGTTAAGAACAGTTACCATGCTACTTGCCCTCTTGGCAAATTTTGAAGTGAAATAAGTCTGTTCTTTAACCTTTGTTTGTAAAGAGAGAAGACCCCTCTAGATGATCCAAAATCCTGCCCAGAGTGTGACAAACTGTTGGACTATCTCTTGATTACCCATCAATGACATGTAAAACTTTGCTTGCCATCACCCTTCTGAAGTGTACTGAAATGAAATTTCAAGGCTGCTCCTAAATGAATATATGGCTAAATGAGTTCTACAACAGAAATAGATTAGATATTGAACTTTGCACAACAATAAATTGCAGGTTTAACTGCCTGAAGCAATTGTATATATGACCCTATTTAATGGCAGTTATATTTATGAAACCAATTCAAATGGGAAATCCAGGATATCTTTTTGAATGAAGAAATTGAACATCATCAAACTTGGTTTAATCTTGCAGGAGTGTACTGGCTGTTCATAGATTGTTTTTTTTTTTTTTTTCATATATAAGAAATATAGGTGCTTAAACAGGTGTTAAGTTCAACAAGCAAAAAGCCTTGTCATGGCTCTTCACTAGAAGAATATTATTCCTCAAAAGGAAACTTCGGTTTCTCTGAAGTTCTTCGTAATTAATTTTGGTCCTCTCTTCCTAGAATTCGTTATGTGGCTATAGAACTTTTATCTGTACCCTTGTCCTTTTCATAATCTAAGTATCTAAGCACTAAAATGAGGAAGAAAATATTTCAAACACTTCCAATGCAGTGAAAGCTAGTGGTTAGAAGTTTCTGTTTTTTGAATTTTTTGGGGGGGGAGAATGCAGGAAACATAACAGAATTTTAAAGGGGCATCACATTTGGAAAGATTCTTAAAGATTCAACTAATCAAGTAAGTTATTCCCTCCCTCTTTCCCTGAAGCCTCTGATAACCCCCATAGCATCCTATGGGTGAGAGATTTGCAGCCTGCCCCCTTGCGACCTGAGGTCTACTGTGTTAGCTACTTGGGCGACCAAAACAAAATACCAAAGAATGGGTGGCTTAAACAAAAGAAATTAATTTTCCTTACATTTCTGTAGGTTAAAAGTCCCAAATCAAGGTTTGGCATGGTTGGTTTCTGGTGAGGACTCTCTTCCTAGCTTCAGATAGCTTCTTCTGTCTACATCATCATTTGGCCATTCCCTGGTGTATGTGCATGGTAAATGGGTGAAGAGAAGAGAGAGGAGGAGAGATGAAGAAAGAGACTCTTTTTACAAGGACACCAATCATATTAAATCATGGCCTCACCTTTATGATGCCATTTACTCTTAAATACCTTGTCAGAGGCACCATCTCAAACATAGCCACACCAGGTGTTACATTTCCACATATGAATTTCGGAATTGAGGGGCACAAAATTTGCTCCATAACCCTACCACCTGGGCTTTGTGGGTGGCCCAGTGGTAAAGAATCTGCCTGCCAATGCTGGAGAACAGGAGACAAAGGTTTGATCCTTGATTCGGGAAGAGCCCCTGGAGAAGGAAATGGCAATGCACTCCAGTTTTCTTGCCTGGAGAATTCCATGGACAGAGGAACATGGTGGGCTACAGTCCATGGGTTTGCAAAAGAGTTGGATACGACTTAGCAACTAAATAACAATTACAACAACCTTTAGTACAGTTCAGTTTGGTTGCTTGGTCATGTCCAGCACTTTGTGACCCCATGTACTGCAGCACGCCAGGCTTCCCTGTCCATCACCAACTCCCGGAGCTTGCTCTAACTCATGTCCATCAAGTTGGTGATGCCATTGAAACATCTCATCCTCTGTTGTACCCTTCTCCTCCTGCTGTCAATCTTTCCCAGCATCAGGGTCTTTTCCAATGAGTCAGTTCTTCACATCAAGTGGCCAAAGTATTGGAGTTTCAGCTTCAGCATCAGTTCTTCCAATGAATATTCAGGACTGATTTCCTTTAGGATGGACTGGTTGAATCTCCTTGCAGTCCAAGAGACTCTCAAGAGTCTTCTACAACACCACAGTTCAAAAGCATCAATTCTTTAGTGCTCAGCTTTCTTTAGAGTCCAACTCTCACATCCGTACATGATTCCTGGAAAAACCGTAGCCTTGACTAGACATACCTTTGTTGGCAAGTAATCTCTCAGTTTTTTAATACACTGTCTAGGTTTGTCATAGATTTTCTTACAAGGAGCAACTGTCTTTTAATTTCATGGCTGCAGTTACCATTTACAGTGATTTTGGAGCAGAAGAAAATAGTCTGTCACTGTTTCCATTGTTTTCCCATCTATTTGCCATGAAGTGATAGGACCAGATGCCATGATCTTTGTTTTCTGAATGTTGCATTTTAAGCCAGCTTTTTCACTCTCCTCTTTCACCTTCATCAAGAGGCTCTTTAGTTTTTCTTCGCTTTCTGCCATAAGGGTGGTGTCATCCGCATATCTGAAGTTATTGATATTTCTCTCAACAATCTTAGGACTTCCCTGTGGCTCAGACGGTAAAGTTTCTGCCTGCAATGTGGGAGACCCAGTTTCGATCCCTGGGTTGGGAAGATCCCCTGGAGAAGGAAAAGGCAACCCACTCTAATACCTTTGCCTGGAAAATCCCATGGACAGAGGAGCCTGGTAGGCAACAGTCCATGGGGTCGCAAAGAGTCGGACAAGACTGAACGACTTCACTTTCACTTTCAACAATTTTGATTCCAGTTTGTGATTCATCCAGCCTGGCATTTCACATGATGTACTCTGCATATAAGTTAAATAAACAGGGTGCCAATGTACAGTCTTAATGTATTCCTTTCCCAATTTTGAACCAGTCTGTTGTTCTACGTCTGGTTCTAACTCTGGCTTCTTGTCCTGCTCTCAGCTGGTAGTCCCTTCTCTTCAAGAATTTTCCAGTTTGTTGTGATCCACACAAAGTCTTTAGTGTAGTCAATGAAGCAGAAGTAGATGTTTTTCTGGAACTCTCTTGCTTTGTCGATGATCCATCAGATGTTGGCAATTTGATCTCTGGTTCCTCTGCCTTTTCTAAAACCAGCTTGAACATCTGGAAGTTCTCAGTTCACATACTGTTGAAGCCTAGTTTGAAGGATTTTGAGCATTACCTTACTAGCATGTGAGATGAGTACAATTGTGCGGTAGTTTGAACATTCTTTGGCATTGCCTTTGTTTGGGATTGGAATGAAAATTGACATTTTCCCATCTTGTTGCCACTGCTGAGTTTTCCAAATTTGCTGACATATTGAGTGCAGCACTTCAGCAGCAGCATCTTTTAGGATTTGAAATAGCTCAACAGGAATTCCATCATCTCCACTAGCTTTGTTTGCAGTGATGCTTCCTAAGGCCCACTTGACTTTGCACTCCAGGATGACTGGCTCTAGGTGAGTGATCACACCATCCTGGTTATCTGGGTCATGAAGATCTTTTTTGTATAGTTCTTCTGTGTATTCTTGCCACCTCTTCTTAATATCTTCTGCTTCTGTTAGGTCCATACCATTTCTGTCCTTTATTGTGCCTATCTTTGCATGAAATATTTCCTTGATATCTCTAATTTTCTGAAGGAGATTGCTGGTCTTTCCCATTCTGTTGTTTTCCTCTATTTCTTTGCATTGTTCACTTAGGAAGGCTTTTTTATATCTCCTTGCTTTTTTTTTGGAAGTCTGCATTCAAATGGGTATATCTTTCCTTTTCTCCTTTGCTTTTGACTTCTCTTCTTTTCTCAACTGTTTGTAAGGCCTCCTCAGACAACCATTATGCCTTTTTGCATTTCTTCTTCTTGGGAATAGTTTTGATCACAGCTTCCTGTACAGTATCATGAACCTCCATCCATAGTTCTTCAGGCACTCTGTCTATCGGATCTAATCCCTTGAATCTATTTGTCACTTCCACTGTATAATTGTATGGGATTTGATATAGATCATATCTGAATGGCCTAGTGGTTTTCCCTACTTTCTTCAATTTAAGTCTGAATTTTGCAAAAAGGAGTTCATGATCTAAGCCACAAGTCAGCTCGCAGTCTTGTTTTTGCTGACTGTATATAGCTTCTCCATCTTTGACTGTAAAGAATATAATCAATATGATTTTGGTATTGACCATCTAGTTATGTCCATGTGTAGAGTTGTCTCTTGTGTTTTTGGAAGAGGGTGTTTGCTATGACCAGTGCATTCTCTTCGCAAAATTCTGTTAGCCTTTATCCTGTTTCATTTTGTACTCCAAGGCCAAACTTGCCTATTACTCCAGGTATCTCTTGACTTCCTACTTTTGCATTCCCATCCTCTCTGATGAAAAACATGTCTTTTTTTGGTGTTAGTCCTAGAAGGTCTTCTACATCTTTGTAGAACCATTCAGCTTCAGCTTCTTCAGCGTTAATGGTTGGGGCATAGACCCAGATTACTATAATATTTTGATATATAACTATCTTCACATGTTAAAAATACTCTCCCTCTTCTCAAACTGAAACTTGAGTCCTATAACTTCCTCCATTTGTTTTTCTTCTGTTTCCTTAGGGCCACAAAAGGAGATCAAATCTTCTTTCATAGTGCCACTTTTTCAAATTATTGTACTCATTATCTTTTCTGTATTAGTTTCATATTAGTTCCTGGAATGCTTTCTTAGATTGCATGATTGTTGCTATCCTTTTTTAATTAATCACTAATTAATCTTACTACTTTAAAGTGAAATGAACAAAATTACCTATAATGTCTTCCATGTGCTCAATTGAATGTAGCAAAAAGTGGGACTATCAGCTATTCATGCCTTAAGTCTCTCCTATAGTCCTCTTATCCCCCATGAATAGAAACTAAATCATTTTGGATGTTGGTTTTAAATACAGCCACCATTGCTACTTTGTAATTATATGTGTATGAATATATGCATACAATTATTTCATAATTATTTTAAGATATTTTCCATAGATAAGTGAAATAACTTCATATCTTGTACTTTTTCTACATGAAATAACTTCACCTATTCATTGGTACAGTAATGCATTTTTATGTTAGAATTTAGCCAATATACAAAATAAAAGAACAAAAGATGAGAAAGGGAGCAAAGTTGTAATGGAGTGAGAAAAAGCCCTCAGAGATTAAACTGAATCGAGAAGAACAAATGAGGAAAGATAGAAATTATAATTAGCAAGTTTAATACAACAAGCTCTATATATATGTACTTAGGGTTTCTTCGCTCATCTTCCTTAAAAGACATAAAATTATATTAAGTAATAATTATAACAATGTATTATTGGGTTTATAAAATAGATACATGTAATACATATAACACTATTAACTGGAGTATCAACTTAGTATAAATCTGTAGTAGATTCTGATGTTAAGTTATATGTGGTAAGTCCTAGAACAACCATTAAGAAGATAACAACAAATACAATAAAAGTCATTAAAGAAATTGAGAAGTTATACTAGAAAACAGTCACTAAACTTTAAAGAAAGCAATAAAGAAGACACAAGAAAAATATGATATAGAAATCAAAAATGTAAAATGATGGGGCCATTAAGCAAGAAAAACAAATAAAAGTCTCCATATTTGAACAGAATAACTAGAATTATATGTGTAGATTACATGATCCTGCATATTAAAAAGTCCTAAGGAATTCACTAAAAACCATTAGAACGAATAAGTTTGTTCAGTAAATTTGTGAATAGTAAATAAATGTAGAAAATTTTGTTCCTGTACACTAGCAAGGAACAGTTTAAAACTAAGAAAATAATTCCATTTAGAATATCCCCCCTAAAATAACTTACTTATGAGTAAATTTAACAAAAGGAATACAAAACTCACTCTAAAGCAACCTCCCCAGTTATGAGCCTAAGTGTGATTTTCTTTGAATATACACTGCTTACAGATTGTTAAGATTCTTGTATCTGTATATTAATTTTTTCATCAAATTTTAAAATTGTCAGCTATTATTTCTTCAAACATTTTTCCTTTTTCCTTCTTTACATGATTCACATTACATGTACTTTAGTATGTTTGATGTGGTTCTGTTCATTTTTGTTCAGATTAGGTAATGTCTGATATTGATCACACTTCATATTCACTGTTTGCTTTTTGTCAGCTGTTTTATATTTGGTAATCAACACTTCTAATAGGTTCTTTGTTTCTCTCACTCTTTTTGGCTTTTGCACTTTTAAACTCTACAGTTTCCATTCAATTCTTTTTTTAACCAGTTCTTATTTCTCTCTTACCAAATAATTCATAAATTCTTTAAATCAATAGAGAAGTTAAAATGATACTTAAAATATGTGTTTAATGTAAAAGAATAGAATCAGGAGGAACTGATACAGGAACAACAACAAAAAAATATAAAAATCAAATGTGTGATCTGGAGAACAGCCATTAAGTAGATAATAATTTTAAAGTATAGTTTTAAAAATCAACAGAGGAATTAACCTGGTGCATTTAGAAGTATTTGTTTAACAGCAAATGAGGCAGTATGGAAAAACAGAGAACAACAAAAAAAGAAAAAATTATGGAAAATAAACACCAAAATGACAGATGTAAACCCAGCCGTATCAATAACTACATTAAATGTGAATGGGCTAATCACTTCAATCAAAAGGCAGAGATTCTTAGACTGGATATAAAAAAGCCTGACTTTCCTACATGCTATCTATAAAGATACATTTTATATTCAAAGACACAAATAGACTGAAATGATAGAAAAAAATGTGTACCCTACAAATTGCCTCCATAATCTAACTGAAATGGCTATATAAATATCACAGAAAATGACTTGTATTTCTTGTAAGAACTATTTCTAGAGAGAGAGACATGCCATAAAGATGAAAGAATCAATATATCAAGAAGATATGACAATTACAAATGTATAGGTACCCTCAATAACATGAGAATTAGAAATGTCTTCACACCTAAATACTCCTCTCCTGAAGAGGGAGGTGGGTGAGTTCTTCAATCTTTATATCAACCTGACATTTTTGCCATGAGCTCTTTGCAGTTAGGGAAATTATTTTCCTTCTAACAAGTGTGATTTTGCAAGCAATTTGCTAAGGAAAAAGACAGAAGTAATTAAATGTTGAAACCATGTCCCTAAGTCATGAGCATAAAGAAAGAAATCATTTGCTCTTAGCTCTTTTGGGAATGATTGTCTCACATGGGAATGAATTTATAAGCTTCTTATGTGGAATTTGAGTCCACAGCTAAAGGGTATAGTTTTTATTTTGGTTCTTGCATGACTAAATCTTTCATTTTTTAGGTGTTAGGTGCTAAGGCTGAGTCTTAACAATACCAAGAACCTTGTACATGTTGGGTTTTCACAATATATTCCACTGATTTTTTTTAATATGATTTATTTATTTTTTAAATTTTGGTTGTGCTGGGTCTTTGTTGCTGCACACGGGCTTTCTCTAGTTACATACAGCAAAAGCTACTCTTGGTTATTGTGTGTGGGCTTCTCCTCACAGTGACTTCTCTTGTTGCCGAGCACAGACTCTGTGTGCATGGGCTTCAGCAGTTATGACTCATGGGCTATAGAGCTCAGGCTCAGTAGTTCTGAAGCATGGGCTTAGTTGCCCTGCAGTATGTGGAATCTTTTCAGACCAGGGATTGAACCCATGTCCCCTGCGTTGGCAGGTGTATTCTTATCCACTGTATACCACCAGGGAAGTCTAACTCTACTGATTGTTTAAGGAGCTTATCAACTTGTCATCATGACAATTCCACCTTTAGAGAGTTATAAGCTATGCCATTTTTACTGCTTCCCTAGAAGAAGAAATATGTTCAACTGGTCTTTAATATTATATATTTTCATGAAGGCTAATATTATTAATTTATTCTAGCTAATCTTGGGTAGTGCCATTTAAAAAAAATGAATCCTTTGGGGGGCATGTGGATGAATGATACAGAACACAATTTGTCAGAAGGGTGCTTTGAGACTCAGGAACATAATCATGCATTGTTTGTCCTGTTATCTTGACATAGAGCTAATTTTCTCAAGAATAGCTACAATGGAAATAAAAAAATATAAAAGTTTCATTTCCCCATCCTTCAGAAAGCCTTCTTAGCCTACTTTGAAATCCCCAAAGAATATACAGAAAAATGCCTACCAACTGAAAAATGTCAATGCTAATGCTCTGCTTCAAAATTAAAGCACAGAGGGAAAAGGCTACAAAACAGGTACGAACTTCTTTGGTGTCTCTGCAGCATTCCTGCCGGTATTAACTCAGAAGGGCTCCTTCAGCTATGAGGCCACTGACACAGTTTGCTCCCACGCCTGCTCACAGTACATCCTTTCCTGTAAATAATGGAGTAAGCCTATAAAAATTGGTTGAATAAAATGGGCAGGTACCCTTGAAGTAAATTTAACAACTGTGGAGTTTGCATTGATACTTCAGACCAAGCCCCACGGATGATTTACACCTTGAAGGGGGTCACAAGTTGAAAAAAATCTTAAGGTTCTGAAGCCTACATTCAAAGCCTACATTAAATGGCCTAGTGTTCCAGGACTGATTCTTAAAATGCCAGATTTCGAATAGCAATCATCTGAATTCTCTCAGCCTAAATACATCCTTTTCTTAAATTTGAAAAGCATTCCTCCGAGGAGTGCTCAGCCTTCTCTTTGGTGTTTTTGATCATGGATGCTGTGCATTCAAGCTATCACAGTGATCATGCTACTGCTACCGCTGCTAAGTCACTTCAGTCGTGTCCGACTCTGTGCGACCCCATCCCTGGGATTCTCCAGGCAAGAACACTGGAGTGGGTTGCCATTTCCTTCTCCAACGCGTGAAAGTGAAGTTGCTCAGTCATGTCTGACTCTTCGCGACCCCATGGACTGCAGCCCACCAGGCTCCTCCATCCATGGGATTTTCCAGGCAAGAGCACTGGAGTGGGGTGCCATTGCCTTCTCCACAGTGATCATGAGAGAGGAGCAAAAGATACGCACCTATGAGTTCTGTATTCCCACAGGAGACTGTAATAAATGGTAATGACATCACAGTTCTCACTCACCTTAGCTGGTGTTTTGGAAAATGCTGATGCTCTGCCCAGAGAGCTTGGATGTGTATTAGGGGGGTGAGGGTGGGGGCAGGAAGTAGTCACATTTTGTGTTTTTGTTTCCAAAACTCAGCCTGTGCAATTTTTTTTCGGAAGACTGCCCTCAGGTTACCAGAGCTTTCTTTGCCTGCCTTGTACAGGGATCAGGAAGCACCTGGGAATTTATATCCCCCTCACCTCAAGTCAAAACAACAACACCAAGGCATAACAACATTTCCGAAAACCCTTGCAAGATCAGAATGAAGCCATTTTTTTAATTTCTCAGAAATTTACCTGAGAGGGTACCTTGCTTAGATTTTCCATGTCATAACCCTCCCCAGCCCTGCTTTCCCTACTCTCTTCCAATTTCTCATGAATCATTTTCTTAATGAATCTCTCACCTGTCAATCTCAGTCCGCCTCTGGCAATCTCAACCCACGTCCTAGCCTGGCACCATGGGATTAAGCCGCCCTCATAAAAAGAGCAAAGCCATTTTGGTGAAGCTTAGAGGAGTAGAAGGGTCTTCCCTGGTACCTCAGCTGATAAAGAATCTGTCTGCAATGTAGGAGACCTTGATTTGATTCCTGGGGTCAGGAATATTCC
The DNA here is from genome assembly GCF_910594005.1 of Cervus elaphus. Classification (NCBI taxonomy): domain Eukaryota; kingdom Metazoa; phylum Chordata; class Mammalia; order Artiodactyla; family Cervidae; genus Cervus; species Cervus elaphus. The sequence continues at coordinate 30,185,830 of NC_057841.1, read as the reverse complement.
CTGGAGGAGGTCGTGGCAACCCACTCCAGTATTCCTGCCTGGGGAATCCCCATGGACAGAGAAACTTGGTGGGGCTACAGTCCATGGGGTCACAAAGCGTTGGACACAACTGAGCGACTAAGCACAGTACAGCGCAGAGGAGTAGATGGGGCTTCAGTTGTTAAAGAAAAACAAGGGTCCTGGGAGCCTTTAGTACCATGTATCTTATTCTTCACCACCCTTTCTCTTGCACGTTTTTTGTTCCTCTTCAATTGTGCTGTGACTTTAAACACTCCTTAGAATTTCCTTGTGGGAAAACCATCATTAATTTCACTCCTTGCTCTCCTTCCATTGAAACATATTTGCTCATACTTCTTAGGTCTCAGGATTTTGAACACTGCCTTCTAATTTAATACAGTAAGTTTAGCAAAATTTAGTCATAATTGTTATATGTTACTTACTTCTTATGGTAACCCACTCCAGTCCTCTTGCCTGGAGAATTCCATAGACAGAGAAGCCTGAGGGGCTACAGTCCACGGGGTCGCAAAGAGTCAGACATGACTGAGTGAATGCTTAGTTCTTATATTTATATACAAAATTACCTGTAGCATATATATATTCAAAGCAGAGCATTAAGATAAAAACACAAAAACAACTCAGTTCTTATCCTAAAGAAAGGTAAAATCTTCTTAGTGTAAGTCCACAGTTAAACTAGAGCTTTTCAAGTGTCATAAGAGATATATGTACAAAGTGCTATAAGTGTTCAAAGAGGAAAGGAAAGAATCTCTGGCAGGCATTGTTTTGCATGTCATTTCATTCAGAATATTAAGTTAAATAATATGAAGTACAGGCTTGTACTTTCTACAGACAAGTCAGTGAGCTCAAATAAGTTAAGATATTATGAAAAAAACATGAACAAACTCTTTGGCCAACCTAATACTTGACTGAGGCACGTCACAGGTGAATGCAAAAGCCAGGATTGAAAGTACTCTTTTTTTTTTTTTTTTGCATCCAAAACCTGTTCTCTTTCATCTACATTACTTCAAATAAGGGCAGCAAAGAATGCTTAAAATTTAAAACGTATTTAGGAATCTAGATAAGATACCATTTTTATCAAAGATTGAGGTATTTGCCTTACCAATATTATTCATTCTTGCACTAATCCTGCAGAGTAGATATCATGTCAACCACTGACAAATTAAAAAAAAAAAAAATCAGTCCTTGGCTAAGAGGAGACTCTGCCTTGGGCCCGCCGGCGTAATAAACTGCACTCCACTATCTGCATTGTCCTTCTGAGTGAGTCTGTTTCCCAGAAAGCGTGGCTATAACATTTGGTGCATTGGCCGGGAAACTCCTCACTTTGAGGAGACAGGTCTCATTTGAGGCCACCCCGAGGCTTTGTGGCTTGAATCTCCTAGAGGGGGGAAGGCGCCTCGCCCCTCTGGAAGGATTCTGCTTCTCAACACCCGGACCTTTCACGTCAGCAGGTAGTGGACGGCAGCAGGGGAACTGAGCGCTCAGGTGAGGAGGAGCCCACCCGGCAGGGTGGAAGAGGGGGCCTGATCACCCCCCTGGGAGGGACTAGAAGGAGTGGGGACCCACAGGAGCCTGGAATAGGCAGGTGGCGATTGTTTGGTACACAGGTCGACGAGCGTGCTAGGGTTTAGGAAGGAAATTTGTGAAGGACATTTAGGAGGTGTGTCCACGCCGTCTTGGGGAAAATTATTACCAAGCGATTGCCAGGGGATTTTTAGGATAGGAAACTGGTCCTTGTATGCTCGTATTCGGCCCTCCCCCAGGAGGTGTCCCATCTGCTGTGAAATTCTTGACCCCTCCCTAATTGTTAGGCTAGAAAGAGGGGGAAACAGAAGTGAGTATGAATTGGCTTTTCCGGAGATGGCCTGGGACATGAGATATTTAACCCATCTGTGTTTTCATCCGCACCTGATCAAGCCCACCAAGGCAGAATGGACTTTAAGGGAGAAACAGTCTCGGACCATGTGATGTTATGGTTCAGCTGTGCTGACCAGCAGGTGAAGACACGCTGATCCCCCTTCTCCCTCTGGGATATGGCAGGTAAGGCTCTTCTCACCCCAATTAGGAAGGAGGCAAAATGGCAATTTAAGTGTCACTGAGTGGAAATATCAGAAGTACATAGGGTACTGAGAACTTCGTAGACAGAACGAAAAGAAAAAGTAGAAGAAGGTCTGAGAAGGTAAGCAAGATGGGGGAAAGTGAATCTAAGGCAATTGTATCGGAGTGCATGATTAAAAATTTAAAGAAGGGATTAGGAGGAGACTATGGTGTGAAGATGAAGCCTAACTGACTCCACATACTCTGTGAGGTCGAATGGCCCCCTACGGGAGCAGGATGGCCACCAGAGAACACCGTGAACTTAAAAATAGTGGAAGCTATCTATACAGTAGTCACAGGAGAGCCAGGACACCTGGATCAATATCCATCTATTGACTCATGGCTAGGGTTAGCTTGAGACCCTCCTACTTGGACAAGGTTCTGTATCCAGAAGGGAAAGGGAAAAATATCAAGGGCACAAAAATTGACTGATGATAAAAAAGGAAATTCTACAGGATTTGGACGGGGATGACCTGACCCCTCCCCCATGCTGGATAATGACACGCCTGCCTCCCAGTGCTTCACCAGGACCGGAGGCCCGCCTTAATGCCCGATCCAGGGCCAGGTGAAGTTTCTGCAACAGCCGCTACTCCTCCGCCAGCTTTCCCGGAGTTCGTAGAGCCGCAGTTTGGGCAGGCTCTGATCCTGGTGACAGAAGCCTCTGGCCAACACTTCCAGGATCCCGCTCCAACCGAACCGCCCAAGCTATACCCGCCTCTCCCGTGAGTACTGACAAGAGGGGGAGGGAGATGTTGGAATTAAGCAGAGACCGCGCTCTGCCAGAGAGCCAGAGGGAATAAAAGAGAACAGACAAGAGACTTAACAGTGCTAGCTGCTGCTCTGGGAAAGTCTAACTCGGGCCCTCCGGAAAACCTCATCTGCCCCAGGGACAGGACAGTCCTTCAGCCGGTTCCAAGGGAGGCCCTGGGCTCGTTACAGCCAAACCAGTGTGCCCGGTGCCGAGCTTTTGGCCACTGGAAGAATGAATGCCCTAAGGCAAGGAAGGAAGAGGAAGCTCCCGCAGTTGTGGGGCTTGCTGACTTGGAAATTAACTAGGGCTGCTGGGGCTCAGAGATATCAGGTCCCTGAGAGCCCACGGTGACCTTAAAAGTGGGGGACCAAAACATTGACTTCATGGTGGATACAGGAGCAGAACTGTCGGTAGTAACAAAACCTGTGGCTCCTCTGTCCACAAGACTACCGCTGTAACTGGGGTATCAGGAGAAGAGATGATTAAATCGTTTTGCCAGCCCAGAAAATGTCAGATGGGGTGGGGGGGGCACCAAGTGACATTCCTGAGTGCCCAGTACCCCTGTTGGGAGGAGACTTGCTCTCCAAACTAGGAGCACAGGTGACTTTCTCCCCTGAGAGGAGGCCCACCTTCTGGACGGACTCTATGACTTATTTGCCCTCTCTCTCAATACCACCCCAAGATGAGTGGAGGTTGCATGAGCCTCTGAAGGCAGAACCGGGTGGGCCAGAAGAGCATGAGGGAGCTAACTCAATTATTCCCTGAGGTCTGGGTGGAAGACAACCCCCGCTCCCCCCAGGCTGGCTAAACATCACGCCCCAGTGATAATGGAACTCAAACCAGGCACCATCCCGGTTAGAGGGCGCCGGTACCCGCTATGGATGGAGGCCTGAACCGGCATATTGCCCCACATCAATAGATTGAAACAAGCAGGCATTCTAGTAGAGTGCCAGTCGGCTTGGAATACGCCAATCCTGCCAGTCAAAAGGGAAGGAGGACAGGACTATAGGCCTGTACAAGATCTCAGGCTAGTCAACCAGGCCACTGTGACTTTACACCCCACTGTTCCAAACCCCTATACCTTACTTAGCCTCCTCCCACGGAGGACTAAAGTTTACACTTGCCTAGATCTCAAGGATGCCTTCTTCTGCATACGCCTCGCCCCAGCGTCACAGCCCATCTTTGCCTTTGAATGGGAAGATCCAGTGGGGAGCACCAAACAACAGCTCATCTGGACTCCCCCACAAGGGTTAAAAAACTTCCCAGCCATCTTTGGGGAAGCCTTGGCTTCTGATCTGGACTCATTCCATCCGGAAAAGTATGGATGTCAGCTCCTACAATAGGGGGATGACCTGCTGCTGGCTGCCTGAGACCAAGGAAAAATGCTGGAAAGGGACAAATGCACTGCTCCAGCTGTTGATGGAAGCAGGTTACCGGGTGTCAAAGAAAAAGGCACAGATCTACAAAGAGGAGGCCCAGAGTTCTGAGATGGTGAAATGAACCAACCGGACACTTAAAGAGACTCTCCAAGTGGATCAGAGAGACTGACTGCTCCTGAGTGGACTTGCTCCCAATGGCTCTGCTCAGACTCAGGATGACCCCACAGTCCCAAGGCTATTCTCCACACGAAATTGTGTATGGGAGGCCTTCTCCCATAAGAAAACAGGTGTCAACAAATTTGCCTCAGGTAAGGGGGGATAGGATTTCACAGCAGACGGAACTGGGTAAGGTAATAAATCGGGTAACTAAGTTTGTACAAGAAAGGGTGCCGTTCCCCCTTGGGGAACAGATTCATGAGTTTACACTTGGTGACCAAGTATGGGTCAAAGATTGGGAACATGATTTGCTAGCCCTTTGGTGAAAGGGCCCTTATGTTATTCTAACTACCCCTACTGCAGTTAAAGTTGCAGGTATTGTCCCTTGATCCATCACACCAGAGCAAAGAAGACATACTATGCTGACCCGGAGGACGCCGAGTGGACCACCCAGAGGGACCCCACCGACCCACGGGAAACCAAGATCATTCTGAGGAGGAAGAAGAAAACTAGGTCCCAGACGAGCCCTCTACAGGATGGAGCTGGGTAAACGACTCCTGCTGCTCGGCCTCACCAATGCAATTCTGAACTTGGGTATGTGGGGCTATGCCCCTGTCAGTAATAGATAGACTCCCCTGGTGGGTATCGTCACTCCGTTATGGGGACTTTAACAACAGAAAGGAACTTTCCTCTCTCTCACCAACCATAACCTTTCTTTGCCCTCTGGTGTTAGAAGAAGCCATCAATGGGCCAGGGACATAGGGTTACATTTAACATGAACACCAGCCTTACGGAGATAACAAAGGCTTATACCTCATATATGAGAATTAAAGAGGAAAAGGGCTCCCTTACAAAAGGGGGACAGACCTCCCAGTGCCTTGAGCAATACTACCAGGTCTGGGATGAATATTTCTGGATGACTCCTGAGAAAGGACAGTTGATTGCCCCTGCTACTATTTTCTGGGAACAAAAAGAACAGAAAGTTGGATTTGGAGACCATCCCCTAGACCCAAAAGAATTGTTATTTGTCCCCTGAACAAAGTAAACAAATCTTGGAAGTTACCTATCACCCCAATCAGTCTCCTCAGTGGCCCGGTTCCGACTGGAAATATAATCCTGGAATCCGCTGGGTAGCCCCCAATGGGACCCAGTGGCTCTGTGGGCTTAACTTATGGCCATGGTTACCAGTTGGCTGGGTGGGGCGTTGCGCATTAGGATTTGCTTTCGCCCATGGCAGAATTAAGCCTAGCCTACACCAGCCTCCAGTAAACCTGCCTTATCTGCATGCAAGATGGACACGATCTGTGTTCCAATGGTATGACTATCTTGCTGCCTTGTTTATACCCTCTGTAGGGACAACGGATATCATGGTTAAGGTAGAGGCCTTAACTAATTTCATCAAACAGTCCCTCTTAGACAGTACTAAAGCCATTCAAGCTTTGAACGAAGAACAGATTCAGATGAGGAAGGCAGTAATTCAAAATAGGATGGCATTAGACATACTCACAGCAGCCCAAGGAGGGACTTTGGCTAATGGTGTGTACATCCCTGACCTGTCTGAAGATGTATCTGCTGCCTTGGAGGATATGCAAAATCAAGTGAAAGCCATGTCTAATGAACTGTTGTTATAGTAATCTTGATCATACTGCTTTGTGGGCCCTGCTTCCTACAATGCCTTGTGAATTTTGTAACCCAGAGGTTGATAGCATTCTCTCATGTGGGTGGCAGGAGGGCTAAGGTACAATATATCTCAATAAATGATGCTCGTTATGGAAACTAAGAGCATCAAGAGGGGGTAATGAAGAAGGAATTCATAGGGCCTGGACTCCATCTCAGGCCTGTCTGTGCTGATCGTGTGCGGCCACCTCTCCAGTGGACTCTGAACTCTGTGCTTAGCGCCTGTGGGAATGACAATGGAAGGATAAGACCCCCCTCTGGGCAGGGGAATCTTGAAGAAGAGAAAACAGACACTAATCACCCCTGCCTCCGGACACTATCTATCAGAATGTAAGCACAGGCTTATCAGTTATTAACTATTTGGAATGTAACTGTGGGCTTATTGATTATTGACTGTTTGAACACATAACACGTGAATGATGGGGTTATTGTAGTTGTATTTACCCTTCCTTTGTTTATGTAAGTCTCAAGGAAATTGGGGTAGTGGGTTTGGACACATGGGGTATAAAAGATTTTCACAAATGCTGGTCGGGGTCCTTGGCTAAGAGGAGACTCTGCCTTGGGCCCGCCAGTGTAATAAACTGCACTCCACTAAAAAAAAAAAAAATCAAATGAGGTAAAACTTGCTCAAGTTCACACAATGACAAGTGGGTTTGATCCCAGGTCTTTTACTCCAAAAGCCTGATGTTTTACACAATCTTCTTCTGGCTAGAAATTGAGAGGAAAATTCACCACACCACGTGGAGAGTAGGGAGAAAAATAGAGCATGGGAACCCCGAGTGTGTATGGGGAAAAGGAGTGGACAGCTTGGATGGGGCATCATCTGATGGATGAAGAGCAGGAGGATGATTGTAGACTGGCTGATGCTCTGCTTGGGTCTATGGCGGTTTGATATCAACTCATGGGCAATGGAGTGTTGCTGAAGGTTTTCAACTAAGACCATAACATGGTCAGAGCTGAGTTTTAATATGTCAATTTCTTATATTTTTGTGGTAACATATTACATGTAAATATACATACACACACACATACATTATATATTAACCACAAAATAAGTAATATTTACTCTTTTAGACAATGTATTTTATATGAGATAGATTTGGGGTCTGGTTAATTTCCTTTTGCATCATTTAATTAACATTATATAAGATATTGCTTATTTTATCTTCACCTAGGACATACTTTTCATAACCTTCAGATACAGTATTTACTAATGTCATCACTGTTTATAAATAACAAAATGCCAACCGTGTCAACAGCTGTCCATTCCCAGAGGGCCTAAGCCTGACCACAAGGATGAATTGCCCATCAACCAAATACAAAACAAGGTGTGAAAATTTAATCTAATTCAAGAAGATAACCATGACCACAAAGCTTGAGGATAAGAATTCTTGGGTAGTGATAACATTTGACGGTAGGTAAAAGATTAGATCATGAACAAGGGCATTTATTTACCTTAAGGCAAAAATTGAGATAATCCTAGGTTCCCTGGTGGCTCAGATGGTAAAGCTCCTGTCTGTAATGCAGGAGACCTGGGTTCTATCCCTGGGTTGGGAAGATCCCTGGGAGAAGGAAATGGCATCCGACTCCAGTAGTCCTGCCTGGAAAATCCCATGGATGGAGGAGCCTGGTGGGCTACAGTCCACGGGGTCGCAAAGAGTCAGACACAACTGAGCGACTCCACTTCACTTTTCACTTTGGGAGACCAACACTTTCAGGAACCAGGCAAGGGTGTCGGATGTCCCAAGATACTGGCTGGGATCAAGGGCAACTTCAGGCTCTGTCTACCTTGGATGTGCATGTGAGGTAGTTAGGAAGGGTGAGGGGAAGCTGCAGAGACATGAGAAAATATTGAGCAGTAGAAAATGACTAGGGAAGTCAGAAAGGAACACTCCCCCCATCACAAAAGGAGAAAGGATAAGATGTTTATTACGTAGTGCTCTAAAAAAACTTAGGATGTTGTTTATAAAACACTAAGAAATTGCTCCATGTCCATACAGGACATTTCTAGACCCAGGGATCACATGAGAGCATATTTACTCTTTTGCCAGGAAGGACTGACACTGCGAGTGACCATGATATGTGTAAGAGACACTGGGACAAAGCAAGGATCTAAATCAATTCATTTATTCATTCTATAAAGATGCATTGAACACCTACTAGATGCTGGAAATTGTTCTAGGTACTGGGGAAAAAGGAATGCAAAATTAACAAACCAATGATGAAAAACAAATGTTCCTCCCTCTTGAAGCTTACCTTTTGCTGAGGAAGACAGACAACAAATACACAGAACTAGTAAACACATAACATGTCAGCTGTAAGTGCTTTGAAATGCAATTACAAAATTCCAGTGACAGGTATAATCCTGAGCCCAAATGCACATGTAAGGAAGGAAGGACAGAAGAGAGTATATGATTCCTGACTCTTTGGCACCAAGGTTGAATGCAAAGAAAGGTCTTTAAAGGTTCCAGAATAACCCACATCGTCACCAAGTCACTTGCAGAGCAGGAAGTGAATTATTTACTTCTCAGCATGCCGCCTCTTTGTCATCTCTGAAGCAGTAAATGTACCGATGCAAGAATGTGAGAATGAATCCAACTCCCTCTCCTCAGGAGCAGCCCAGCACAGTTGCTTTGTCACTTTAAAGAAGAGCATTGTTTTGATTTTTGAGTGAAACCAGCATTTATGGTATTAAACATGTAGATGGTTAAAGTTTTTTAAATTATCAATTACAGAGCCCAGGATTCTGAATTTAATGGACTGTTACTCTAGGTTCATTAAAGTAGGACTAATTTTCACTCTGTTATAATCTGTGCCTCTAATTTCAAAATAATGGAAACTCCTGGAAATTGCTATCAAACTTTGAAAGCATTATCTGCTATTGAAATATGTACTTCCAAAGAAGACTCTGTGCCTGTTGAACCAGCCAGCTTCATGGTATTATCGTTAACCCTCACACGTTGATTAAATACTAATGTGACCCCAAGGCAATTTCAACTGAAGTATTTTTTTTTTTTCTTTCTATAGGCCTCATGCCTCCAAAGCTATTAAGCTACTCTATTCTTCTGCTAATTATCTGAAATGTTATTAATCTGAAGCCTAAAACTCATAGAACTTCTTCAAAGCTACTCTACAATGACAATGGGGTTGAAGTTAAAAATATAATTAAGAGATTGAAGAAAGAGATTCCAGTGGTTAACTTCCAAACTTTTAGACCTTAACACATATGCTATTATCTTCTTTTGTCTGATTTTTTCCTTCCCCACCACAGATCGTTTTTAAATGGTAAATTTGCAGTCTTTCGAATTTTGCAAAAAGATTGGGAAATAGTCACTGTTGAAAAACAAATGAATTACTTTCAGATGCTAGCTGATATTTTTAATACTTTGATTTGAAAACCTATGTAATATATAACCTATTTTATTACCTTCCCAGTGGAACCCTCACCCCCCACTCCTCTTGCACTCCTCAAGTTAACAGTGCCCTCTGGAGAGATGAAATTCTAGTAGCTCTGATATAGAATTGTTACTCTTCTATATAGGTCTTGAGCCCTAAGGAATGCAAAGATAAAACAAGCATGTATTGTGTCTACTTGTAAGGGGCTTCTCTGGTGGCACAGAAGGTTAGCCCAGAAAGAGACATAAAGAACTGTTAAACCAGATATTCCTGTAATTTGTGTGTGTGTGTGTGTGTGTGTGTGTGTGCACCCGTGCGCATGCTTTGTCTCCTGGTCATGTCCCACTGTTTGTGACCCCATGGTCTCCTCTGTCCATGGGATTTTCCTGGCAAGAATACTGGAGTGGATTGCCATTTCCTCCTCTAGGGAACTTTTCCAATCCAGGGATCAAACCCACACCTCCTGCATCTCCTGCATTGCTGGCCTGTAAGCTGTAGGATAGGCATATCCTTTAAAGACTAATAGTGATTTTAATTGTCAACAACACACATTTTTATCATAACAAATGGTCTGTAATAAATGAAACCAAGTTTTATACATCTAGTGTGGTTTGCTTCTTGTGTGTATGAAACCTTTAAATATTTTGACAGCTATTTAAATCAGTATTTCCAGAAAATAAAATGAATTATGTTACATTTGAAGGATGTTTCACTTCTATCATCCTGACCTCATTATACATTGAGAAAGTGGCCATTAAGTTTTAGTCATTCCTTAATCAACTAGTCAGGACAGTGGTCTTGACCTAAGTAAGAAAAAAAAAAAGTCAAATCAGATTGAATCTGTTATGTCAAAGATATTTTTAAAACAGCAGGATTGGGTTTATTCTAGATTGAAATAGACCAAATCTTACTTTCAAATTGTTCATTAAACTTTTGCCTCTTTGTTTTTCATTTAAAAAGATGTTTGTTTCCTCAGAGATAGACGTGATTTCAGCACACTGACAGGGCATCCATTTGTCAACCATTCTTATATTCAGAGCTTTATTCAGCAAGTGTTAATTGATCAGTAAAGACAAAGAGAAAGTATTGTCATTATAAGGGTGAAACAGAAGAATGGGTTTAACCTTTACAAACTTATTTTTCTCATTCATAACATTGAGAAAATAAGAGTACTTATTCTTAGCAGTGCTATCAGTACTGAACAAAATAATGCTAACAAAATGTATTTAGTACAGTGTAACCTCTCAACAGTCCTCCTGTGCCTTCTGTTCTGATTATAGTTATTCTTTTCTTTTTTCTGAATGGGTCATTCCTTTTGTTTGTGATTTGTTTTGCTTTTCTATCTGCACTGCCTAGAAAGCTCTTCTTTCCTATGGTGAACTCTTTTTAACAATGAAGTTCTAAGTTGCCTGTAATTCTATTATGAAATCTTTATTGTCTCTGCCTCCTCTCCCCACCCTTTTGACAGATAGAACTGACCTTCCATACTTTTATACTTCTTGTGTACATCATGGAGCTTTCTGTCCTAGCAAACACATTTTTTTTTTTTCAAATTTATGATGGTGTGAAGAGTAATGCACATGTAGTAAAAACCATACTAAGAATTTTGAATTTTTATCTTTTTCTGGGCTGGTGATACTGCTTGTAATACTGCGAAGCAGGAGTGAGCCATCACTCCCAATCAGCCACTCTACAGTGACTGTAAATAACCGAAACATTTGCAACCATATGGTTTTCACTTTTAGAATCATATTGAGATACCTTGGAATGCACAGTATTTGGACGTGTTTAGGCCACCTCGTCAATGGTATTTTATTAGACATTCCAACAAACTAATTTATAAATATACATTAATATATATCTTAAATATATATGCACACATATATGTATAATATGTATTTTAACTTGTGTTAACTTACATACTTAATTTTATATAGTCAGATAGTTTCATAATGTTTGCAACTAAAATCAGTGGTCATCTGCCTCCCCCTGGATTCCTACTCCACAGAGGCTATCAATTTCACCTCTTTAAGCTGTTTCCTCTTACACTATCTTCTTATTCCTAAATAGCATGCTTATAATATGAATATGCTATGTTATTTTTGCATTTTAATGTTTAGATATTATTATTAAATCCCACCAGGGAAGACGGAGATTTGCTTTTTTTATGTCCCTCCCTCTCTCTTCTAGAATGTATAGTTCATGATTTTGGTTAAATAAATATGTAGCGTTATATTGGAAAAGACCCTGGTGCTGGGAGGGATTGGGGGCAGGAGGAGAAGGGGATGACAGAGGATAAGATGGCTGGATGGTATCACCAACTCAATGGACATGAGTTTGAGTAAACGCCGGGAGTTGGTGATAGACAGGGAAGCCTGGCGTGCTGCGGTTCATGGGGTCACAAAGAGTCTGGCACGACTGAGCGACTGAACTGAACTGAACTGAACTGAACATAATTATGACCACAGAAATGTTACTCTCAGCTCAGTTGCAGATAACTAGAATACCAAGTAGCAAGTCCTTTGATACTTCTATCCATGAGAATCAGCAAGCTTCTGTTCAGCTGAAAGGGACCCTTCCTGCCTTGCTTGAAGTCTGCAATGTATTCCGGTGAGACAGTTAGTTTACTATCAAACAAAATAATTTTTCTCCATTTGTCACTCCCTGTATATTATGGCTTCCAATCTATAATATTAGTCATGTTTTAATATGTTTCAGAAGATCAGTTACAAAGTTAAAGCTACAGGGACTACCCTGGGGGTCCAGTGGCTGTGACCATGCTCCCAATGCAGGGGCCTGGGTCTGACCCCCGGTCAAGGAACTAGATCCCATGTGCCCCAGCTGAGACCTACATGCCACAACTAAGACCCAAAGCAGCAAGTACATAAATTAAAAAGAGAGAGGGAAATGTTAAAATTACAGAAAGAAGATTACAAGTCAAATGTATTAAAAGATTTTGCTAGATTGTATGAACGTGAATCTGGAAAACAGTTGTGGGAATGTATTTTTATGATGTTAAAGCAGAAAAGGAAACAATTTCAAAAATATTGTTGTGAGTCAAGATAGCCCCAGGCTCACGACCTATCTTGATCCTATGATAAAGTCTATGGGAACATCTCTTCACCATGACTTTCAGAAATATTCTGATGCAAGTAGAAATAGAACCTTTGGTAAGTGTTGTAATGACTAATTCCCATAGTCCAAGGGGCAATGAAAGATATCATTAATGGAATGGATATTTATTTTCAGTACCAATGCTGGAAGCAATCAAGAAGTTCCTCTAATTTATAGGATGAAGATATATATATTCTATTCAGCACCAGAATGAGCTAAACTAGATAAACCATTGGTAGTTATTTATTGATCATGGAGTCCTTAACAATGCATTTAGTGGCTACTTAGAAAGATCCTACTTGAATCAGGGACTGGAAATATTTTATGTGCACTAACCAAAGTTATAATTTGAGCCATCACAATAACCATATCCTGGTACCCAATTCTCAAAGCTGTATCAAATCACAGAATTCAAGACCTCTGAAGTCCTCTGAGTACACTTGTGTAAGGAAACTCTGATAATATCATAAAAATATACTTTAAACTTTCTTAACTTTTTCTTACAGCTATTTTTCAGGCTTATTGTGTGCTGAGTAAAGTAAAATATCCATACTGCTTGAGGGTGATTGAATATTGATTCTTTTTTAAAATTTTTTTAATGAGGTTGATATACAATGTTGTGTTTCTGCTTTGTAACAAAGTGAATCAGTTAAACGTGTGTGTGTGTGTGTGTGTGTGTGTGTGTGTGTGCTTAGTCACTCAATCATGTCTGACTCTTTGCGACCCCATGAAATATGGCCCACCAGGGTCTTCTGTCCATGGGTTTGCCAGGCAAGAATACTGGAGTGGATAGTCATTCCATTCTCCAGGGGATCTTCCCATCCCAGGGACTGAACCTGAGTCTCCTGCATTGCAGGTGGATTCTTTACATCTGAGCCACCAGGGAAGCCCAGTTATATATATATCTGCTCTTTTTTAGGTTCCTTTCCTATGTAGGTCATTACAGACCTGTTGAGTAGCATTCCCTGTGCTAATTAGTAGATCTTTATTAGCTCTCTGTTTTAAATATAGCAGTGTGTATCTGTCATATCACTTCCCCACCTCACTCACCTATTTGGTTTGTGCACAGACAGATGTGTCCTGGATAATGACAGCATTTATTGTGAATGTAAACAAAAGATGACCAAAGTAATGTCTGTTCTTCCTGTTGCCCCTTTGCTGTAGGAAATCAGCAAAGGGCTTTGTCTCTGTTACATTTGTTTCTGTTGCTGCTGCGACTGCTCCATCAATTCATTCTTGTCTGACTCTTTGTTACCCTTGGATTGTAGCCAACCAGGTTCCTCTGTCCATGGGATTTCCCAGGCATGAATACTAAAGTGGCTTAGCATTTCCTTCTCAGGGGATCTTCACAACCCAGGGATCACACGTGAGTCTCCTGCATCTCCTGCATTGGCAGGGGGATTCTTTACCACTTGAACCACTGGGGAAGCCCATCATTTCTACTTCTACAACGTAAAGAACAACAGAGGCAATTTGCATTCAGTCAACAAAGATATTGACATTATTTTATCTTTATTCTTATGCTTTAGAGTTGAATAATTATTGAAATCTGTGCCATAATTCAATATAACAGAGCCTTGATAATTTCAGAATTTCAAAGTAAATGAGATTGGGCTACTCAAGTGACAGTCAAACTATGGTCCATTAGCCAAATTCAGTCCACAATCTGTTTTTATAAGTCCTGTGGACTAAATACGGTTATTACACTTATAAAAGTTTACAAATACACACATACACATGTACACCCTCTAATATATGACAGGAACTAAATATGGCCCACAAACCCTGAGATATTTATGTTCTGGTGCTTTGGAGAAAAAATTTGCTGTAGAAAACTTTTCTACTCTGAGACAAAACAAAAATCTTATCAACCCATGATCTACATCAATAAAATCCTATTAATAGAATCTAGTAAGCAGGAAGTGAGAATAGTGTGTGGTAACTTTTTTATTGAAGTGTAGTTGACTTACAATGTCAAGTTAATTCCTGCTGTACATCAAATTGATTCAGTTATACACACACATACATATATATACATTATTTTTAATATTCTTTTCCATTATGGTTTATATAGGATATTAAATGTTATTTCCTGTCCTCTGCAGTAGGACTTTATTGTTTGTCCACTCTATATATAATAGCTTACATCTGCTAATGCCAACTTCCCACTCCACTGCTCCCCCATCGCCCTCCCCATTAGCTAGCAAAAATCTCTTGTCTGTATCCATGTCTATTTCTGTTACGTAGATAGGTTCATTTGTGTCATATTTTAGATTCCACATAAAAGTGATATCATGGCTTTCTCTTTCTGACTTACTTAGTATGATAATCTCTAGTTGCATGCATGTTGCTGCAAATGACATTGTTTTGTTTTTTTATGACTGAGTAGTATTTCATTGTGTATATGTACCACATCTTCTTTATTCATTCATCTGTCAGTAGCCATTTAGATTGCTTCCAGGTCATGGACATTGTGAATAGTGCTTCTGTGAACATAGGGGTGCAAGTATATTTTTGAATTAGAGTTTTGTCTGGATATATACCCAGGAGTGGGATTGCTAGATCATATGGTAGCTCTATTTTCAGTTTTCTGGGGAAACTGCATACTCTTTTCCCATAGTGCTCCACCAACTTACATTCCCACCAATGGTGTAAGAGGGTTGACTTTTCTCCATGCCCTCTCCAATATTTGTTACTTTTAGATTTTTTAGTGATGGCATTCCAACTGATGAGAAGTAGTTATCTCATTTGCATTTCTTGAATAATTAGTGATGTTGAGCATCTTTTCATGTGCCTATGGCCATCTTTATGTCTTCTTTGGAGAAATCTCTATTTAGGTATTCCGCCCATTTTTCAGTTGGGTTATTTGATATTTTGTTGTTAAGTTGTATGAGCTAATTGTACATTTTGGAAATTAAGCCTTTGTTGGTCATTATATCATTTGTAAATATTTCCTTCCACTCTGTTGATTGTCTTGTAGTTTTGTTTTTGGTTTCCTTCAATTGTACAAAAGCCTGTGAGTTTGATTAGTTTCCCTTTGTTTAATTTTGTGTTTATTTCTATTGCCTTGAGAGACCGACCTAAGAAAACACTGGTACAATTTATGTCAGAGAATGTTTTGCCTATAATCTCTTTTAAGAGTTCTTTGGTGTCATGTCCTATGTTTAAGTCTTTAAGTCATTTAGAATTTATTTTTGTATATGGTAAGAATTGTCTAACTTCACTGATCTGAGTGTGGCTGACCAACTTTCCCAACACCACTTGCTGAAGAGACTGTCTTTTTCCCATTGTATATTGTTGCCTCCTTTGTTGAAGATTAATTGACCATAGGTGTGGGAGTTTATTTCTGGGCTCTCTATTCTCTTCCATTGATCCATATGTCTGTTTTCATGCCAATACCATGCTGTTTTGTGGATAGTTATAATACAAATGTATGCCATGAGGTATAAGATAAATCTCATGAACGACTGAGTCTGCCAAATCTGTGTCATTTCAGTGCTTCTGGTGTTTTCAGATACTTCGAAAATCCATTGTTAAGTACAATAGACTCACTAGAAATAAAGCACAGTGCTTTATGGAACATTCTTTGGGTTTGGGAATAAAAACGTTTAGGTCTAATCCATTTGTTAAATGAACTCACTGACTACCAGCTTTGACTAAGGCCCAAAGAAAGAGAAGTCTCTCCATTCTCCAAGCACAGTGCTACCTACCAGCTCTGTACTTGCTCCTATAAACCAAAGGTTACTCACGTTTTGGGGGAAGACTGAAATGCTCTATAGAACTAGTGACAGGCCCCAATAACAGCAGGGCTCAGTAAAATACAACCTGCAGGGCATCTGCCTGATTTTATTGTCTTATTGGAACACAGCCACGCACATTCACATCCTCATTGTTTTGGACTACCTTTATGTGTTCTACAGTGGCCAAATCAAGCTGTTGTGACTGACACCAAATGGGCCATATGCCCGAAGTCTCTACTAACAAACCCTTTAAGGAAAAAAAAAAAGCAGCTAACCCCCAAATAAGTGGTTAATAGAGGCTTTCCTTAACATTTGGAGAAATTTACCTGTCAGATGCTACTCTCCTTTCAAGAAACAGCCTTTGGTTTACTCTTGGTCCCTCACAGAAACTAAGTGACTGAATCAAGTGACCACATGACCTAAACTGCCAATGATCCTGGGTGCATGTTAAATCATTTCTGCCATGTCTAACTCTTTGCAATCCTATGGACTGTGGCTGGACATGCTCCTCAGTTCATGGGATTCTCCAGGCCAGAATATTGGCGTGCTGCCAAGCCCTACCACAGGGTATCTTCCCAACCCAGAGACTGAACACGTGTCTCTTACATCTCCTGAACTGGCATGCAGATTCTTTACCACTGAGCCACCAGGGAAGCCATGCAAATGATCACTTGGATGTTATTGGAAATACTGGCCTTAATTCAAAAATGACCCACTATCGTCAAGTAGAAGTGATATGAAAAGGACCTGTTTTTAGCAGGAAACTATGTGTGTTTGTGCTCCATTATTCAGTCAGATCCAACTCCTCCTTCTCTGTCCATGGGATTCTCCAGAAAAGAATATTGGAGTGGGTTGCCACGCCCTCCTCCAGGAGATCTTCCAGATCCAGAGATCAAATGTGCATCTCTGGAGTCTCCTGCATTGGCAGGCAGATTCTTTACCACTAGCACCACCTGGGAAGCCTGTAGGGAACTCAGGCAAAGCAAGGTTCATGAGCATGTGGCTTACACGCAGCATACCTGCTCTTGTCACCCCAGTGCCAATCCCCACCTCTGTTCTCCTGGGAGTTTCCCTATGACGGATGGACTGAGGAGGAAACTAGCAAGACTGGATAACAGATGATATGCTGGGAGGAGACTACTGTAGCATTACAGTTCCACTCTTATGTGACCCTAAACTAAAAATGGAGGAAGAAAGCTTTCAAAGGGAGAGAATGTCAGAAAGTATGTTCTGTGGTTCATTTGTTCCTAGAAGAAGCATCTCTCTTCACAGAAAGGATATTTCTGGTGAAAATGCCTGGAAGGAGATACAATTTTATTCATGAGTAGTGACTAATCATTTGGTAGGTTTTCAGGGACTTGAACTATACAGGAGGACTGAAGTCAAAGAGTTCTGGGAAAGAGTCACTTGGACAGATCTTTCAAAATGGAACTAGAACATGATGTTTCCGTTTCATGAAAGAAATTAACACAAGTCTAAGATGCAAAGGAGGCTTTCAATCAACAAATGAAAAAGGAAAGTAACTGTCGTGTGGCTATCAGTTTTTTTTCCTAAGTCACACTATTACATGCTCAATTAGCTCATGAATGAAGTACCCATTTTTACAGGAATGGAGAAAGTGCATGGATTCCTCAGTAGATTTTCCTCACTAAGTCTTCACTGACTATATCACTACTATTCAATATGCCAAAGCAGGGATTAACTCTGAGCCCAATTTATGGCCATATTCCGGAGGACCTATCTATAACTGGGTACCATACATATGTTTATTATATATGCATCTTTAATATTATAAATATATATAATATGTAATTATATTTACATATGGCTTCCCTGGTGGCTCAGATGGTAAAGAATCTGCCTGCAATGTGGGAGACCTGGGCTTGATTCCTGGATTGGGAAGATTCCCTGGAGGAGGGCATGGCAACCCAACCCAATATTCTTGCCTGGAGAATCCCCAGGTACAGAACTGTTAGAAATGGTTAGATGTGTTAGAAATTTCCATCTGGAGTGGAAATGCTGGCAATTATATGAATGAACTTTAATTAGTTTAGATTAAACTTGTTCCTTCTGTATGTATAAATTTGATTCTGTTGTTTTACTCTTGGTGTAGCAGGAAAAGTTACTTGTGCCAAGAGTCCAGAATTGTGAATGCTCTGATATTTTGTCCTCCTTACAAACTGACAAGTTGGCTGGTCAGTTTAGTGAGTGAGATGACTAGGTAAGAGAAAAGAACTTTATTATTCGCAGAATAGCAAGTGGAATGAGTTTAACTCTCCATTCAAACTGATGGATTTGCCCAACTAGATAGTTGCTGCATGTGTATGAGTTTGCATCACAGTTATTATAAACTGAATGCTTGTGTCCCCTAAATTCATGAGTTGAAGCCCTAACCCTCCATGTGGCTATATTTGGACATGGGGCCTCTAAGAAAGTAACTGAAGTTAAATGATGTCTTAGGAGTGGGGCCCTGGTCTAACAGGATTAGTGTCCTTAAAGGAAAGACACCAGAGAACACTCTCTTTCTCAGTGACAGAAAGGCTGTATGTATGCACAGCAAGGGTGACCACCTACACGCTGCAAGAAGAGGACTTAGAATGAAATCTGCTTTGCCAGTACCTTGATCTTGATATTCCCAGGCTCCAGAACTATAAGAAAATAAATTTCTGTTTCTTAAGCCACCCAGTCTGTGTTATTTTGTTAAGATAGTCTGAACAGGCTAGACAACAGCCAAGAAACCTGAATCTTAAAAACACACAATTTTTTTTTTTATTGGACTATAAGCAAATCTATCTGAAATCCGCCCCACCTAGAGATGCTATCGTTATTACACCAGGCAGCACATAAACCTGCCCTCTCTTGGGGTACTGCTGACATTGTCCAACCATTTTTGCCTCACAAAAACGCTGGAAGAAACAGTCCAGAACAAAATCTCCTAGTGCCTACCCTAGCAGATGTACAAAAATGTCTCCAAGCGAATTATCTCTTAAATCTAGTGAACATAAAAAAATCATATATTACATTGGAGAATATGGCTACATTCTGGTCTAGTCAGGCTTTTCATGCCTTACTAATACCTAAAGGTTAAGAATTGATTTTGATATTGTGTGCACGACTGATATATATTACTAAGAAAAATGGAGCTGCCACCATTCCAGCTTGTGTTGAAATGGTAAAGAGGATGCTTGAAAACCAAGGAGAAGGATTCAGCAAAATTCATCCTAATTCTGCTGCACGTAGTGATAAAAAATAATATAATATCTATGGATAAGATCACTATGAACTCAATGATAAAAACATGAGTAAAGTAAGCAAACACAAAACAAAATTTACTCTCAGGTAAGAGTCCTGAGGAGTCGATACACTGGTTAGGGGTGAAGGGGAGAGGAACCTGGTCAGAAAAGGAGAACTTTATAAATACAAATTATAGATCTGTGACAAGTTGCATAGAGTTAAAGTATCCACTCATATTTTTGTTCCCTTTTGTGTAATATTTTCCTTTATTTTTAACCCACAATCCCTCTACTTAAGTAAAACATGTAAACAGTAGTTAAATTTAAAATGCAACTTTATATTTATTTTATAATTAACAAATAGGTTCTATACTTTACCTGAAGATCATCCAAAGACCTGCATTTAAACCTAGAGAAAGTAATTGATGTTTCTTATTTGGTTTCCCTTTCGCAAGAGGATATACTTACTTTTATTCAATGAGAATTGCATTATGTTAAAAGGAACACATTATTTGTGTTGTTTAGGGAAATGTATGCATATGAAGAGTATGTTTTGGTTTTAAGTAGAAAGTGTGGAATGAAAGTGAAAATCTGTCATGTTTGTAGTCTGTGTTTGCACTCAACATGTTTGGAAATCACTTCCTAAGTTGGGAGTACTTCATATTTAACTTCCACGTCCCCAAAACAAATGGCACAGCTCATTACTTAGCCTTCCTTATGCTACCATGGAGACACATGACCTTGATTTCAACCGAAGCTCACATATACAGCTATATGAGACTGTTACTTAAGGAAGAAGACACAGGTATACATAGAGTCTGTCTTTTGGCCAGCATCATTGTGGAGGTATCCAGCTCTTTAGGAGTTCCAGTGTTGGAGCTGTGACATTTCTGTAGGATGTGATGTTAGTAGTACATAAAGCATCAGTGCGATTCTCGCTAAACTAATCTCCGTGTGTATATACTTCAGCTGTGTGTTTTCTGAGCTCAGTTTTCTTGCCCACCTAAAGGTTCTGAGAGCTAAATAATGGACTGTAATACCTTCCCATTTATTGAATCTAACCCAAGTGGATTTTGTTAGTAAGATTCTTGGCTGATATTCCTGAGTATGTTGCTAATCAGCACTCATACTGTTAATGGGTCTGGGTATAAAATTCTACTTTAGAAATTATTTGTCATGAAAATCTTGATTTTGATTAAAAGCATTTTATCACATGTAGGGTTGATTGAGTGGTAGACATATAACCACCTTCATCATTCTCTTCATCATCCAAGCTTTATCATTTCTCTCTGGATTATGGTAAAATTTTATTCTTGACCTTAAATCTATTCTCAACAAAGAGCCATAAGTTTCTCTACTGGACTGAAAGTCAGAGTCATCACCTTTGCACAAGACCCTGCGTGGTCTGGGTCCTGGATCCAGTTTCTCCTATTAGCTGGATCTCTTCTATCCTGCTGCAGCTACATTGGTTCCTTGCGCATTCCAGGCTCATTCTGACTTCAGTTTTCATATGTCCCCTTTGTCTGCATAATTTTTATACCAAAGAGCTGCGTGGTTAGCTCCCTATTTTCTCCCAAACATTGTTCAGATGTCCTTCTTTCAGTGTCTTCCCTGACAACCCTAATTAAAATTATAACATTTTACTATTCCCCATAGCCCAGGACCCCACCAGGCACAGGATTCTCTGTCTCCTTGGTGTTCTGAGATTTAGTTTCCAATTGTGTGTATGGGTTCCATCTACTTGGAGATAGCATTTGACCCTATAAGTTGAGAGTTCATTCCTATAAGACATCACCCCATGCCCCCCACTTCAGGTGCCAATCACAAGCCCAGGTATAGCCTCTGCTTCTGACCAGATGGTTATAAACCAGAGGTTACCAAGACCTCTTCCTTAGTACAACTAATTTGCTAGAGTGGCTCACAGAACTCTGAGAAATATCCTAGGTATGAGATTACTGGTATATTATAACAGAAGGTGAGTTAGGAACAATCAGATGGTTGAAGTGCATGTGGGAAAGTGATGGGGAAAGATGTGGAGCTTCTGCCCTCTCTCCACCCTCCCACCCTTCCTCCCAGGGCCTCCATATGTTCATCAACTCAACAGCTCTTTGAACCTGTCCTTTAAGATTTTTATGGAGGCTTCATTAGTCTTCCCTTGTGGCAGCACCTGCAATGCAAGAGCCTGCAGGAGACATGGGTTTGATCCCTGTGTCGGGAAGATCCCCTGGAGGAAGGCATAGCAACCCACTCCAGCATTCTTGCCTGGAAAATCCTGTGGACAGAGAAGCCTGGTGGGCTACAGTCCCTAGGGTCGCAAAGAGTCGGACACGACTTGAAGCAATTTAGCACACATGTACGTAGGCTTCATGACATAGACATAATTGATTAAATCATTGGTCACTGGCAATTGATTCAACTTCCAGCCCCACTCTCCTCCCCAGAGGTCCGGGGCTGGGACTGATGGTTGCAATCCTCTAATGATAAGGTTATTTCTCCTGTTAACCGGCCCCCAAATAAGTGCTTTCCAGAAGTCATCTTATTAACATAACTTATAAGTTTCCAAGGGCTTTGGGAAGCTATAAATTAGGAACCCTGGATGAAGGCCAAATATATATTTCTTATAAAGCTAACCCTTAAACAGCACAGGTGTGAACTGCAGGGGTCTGTTTACATGTAGATTTTTTTCAGTACATATAGTACTATACGAATGAACTTTGGCTGAATTTGCAAATGTGGAATCAAGAATATAGAAGGTCAACTATGGGACGTGAGCATCTTTGGATCTTGAGCATCTTTGGTATATACAGAGGCGGAACCAATGTCACAATACTTTATCCCTAGCTTTCTCTTGGTAGCACTAGTTAGCATATAAATTATGGTAGTATAGCATAGTAAAAACAGCACAAACTCTGGCATCAGACTATCTGGATTCAAATGCCAGTCTACCACTTTAAAGTTGTGAAATCTTGGACAAATTAATTTTCTCTGTGCTTCAACTACTAGATCTGTAAATATGGATTATAATAGCCCCTACCTCATAAAATTGATATGAGGAATAAACAAGTTAGTGTATGTCTGTAAAGTGCTTAAAAGAGTGTGAATAGACATAGTAAATGCTACCTAAGTATCTGCTAATATTAGCCATTATTGTCAAACACTGCTTATTTTTTTCTCTCATTACTGGAATATGTTTTATGGCAGCAGGGATTTTTGAATATACATTATGCACACATATACATTATCCACCTATCTATTTATCTATCCACCTTCTTTCTCAGTATAGATATTTGTTGCTGCATTCCCAACAGTGCTGTGCATATAGAAGGAATTCAATAAATGAGTGTCAAATGGACTTTGCTGTATTTTATAGTGGTTGCCAGGCCATGTGGGATGGTTACCCAATATCCAATCTTTTCAGTCTTTTCCAATAGCCTTCAAAATCTGCAAAGAGGAATCCTCCAAACTGCTGGGTGTTATCAGCCTGAATGTTTTCAGGCTGCAAACTGTAGTTTCACCTTTCAATATGTGAATTTTAGTTATCTGTTTATGCTTCAGTGGCCAGCATTCCCAGGTTCAAAGAAACTTTAGTTGAACTTTTCAGACATTAAATCTCCAGCTACCAAGGAAAAGGAGGTATAGTTACCCAACTGAGGGGAGCTGAGAGAGGTTTTAGGTACCTAATAGCTTGCTAAATCAGATTCTTAACCACTGCACTTGCTTTCTGCCCCTTGCTCACCTCTAGACAATTGTAAAGGTTATCACTGTTTCCCAATCCTGGGCTATTCAGTGTCCGGAAGGAACAATAGGCATGCTCTGAGGCTCCTGTGCCCACCCTCCTTGAAAATCCCTGAGGGTCAACCTTGTGCATTCTTCTAAGTCAGCCATCACTCATCAATCTACATTCCAGCACTCAAAGTTTTATTGTCTTCTTTCCAGCATTCATTTCTCTCAATTTCTCTTTGTTCTTATGGATCTCTGTCTATAAAAACATCTTGATGGTTCTTTCAGTGAGATTTTAGGAAAGAACAGATGCTAATATGTGAGTTCAAATCACTGTTTAATAAGCCTCTGATCTTTCCATTACAGTAAGCGCTTGACTCTGTGTGCTAATGGAAGTGAGAGGAATGATAAGAAAAAAAATTTAATTTCATGAAAAATGATTATGAGCTAATTAGTATATCAGGGCTTTCTAGACAGAGAAAAACCAGTGTGCAGAATGTGAGCATTTCATAATTTGTTTAAGAAAAGCCATTGCATTTTGGAGCACATATCATTTGTTTGATTAAGATCGAGTTATCCTACATTGGCAAAGTTCCTGACAGAGTTTATATATCAGAATATATATAGATATTTTTAACGAGATTTTTTAAGAGATTATTTTGAGATTTTCAAGTCATGGAAACCAAAGTTCTACTTTAAAGTCTTATTTTAGAATATCAAGGGTCAGTCTAACATATATACTTTTAAAAGCATCACAAGCTTATCTAATGTACAAAATTACCAAGAACTGTTCAACTAAATTAGTGTTTAGTAACATCAGTTGAAAATCATCTTTATGATAGTCCCCTGGATGACAGGGCTTCCCTGGTGGCTCAGATGGTAAAAAATCCGTCTGCAATGCAGGAGACCTGGTTTGATCCCTGGGTTGGGAAGATCCCCTGGAGAAAGGAATGGCTACCCACTCCAGTATTCTGGCCTGGAGAATTCCATGGACTACTCCATGGGGTCACAAAGAGTTAGAAACGACTGAACGACTTTCACTTTGCTAAAAGACAAAATGAGTCATTTACATATCACTTATTCATTTAATGGATATTTTAAAACAATCTTAGTATGTTCCCAGTTGTCGAGGAACTCATTCCCTAGTGAAGGATTATCCTTTGGTATAAAATGGTTGGGACCACACCGTCTGTGACAAAGTAAAAGGACACACATATTTCCTTGCAGGTCTGTGATGTGTTCTTTTATCCTGATGTCCAAAATAATAGTAAAACAACAACAAAGAATGAAGTAGAGCAAAGATCTCACTGCAGCCCTGACTTCTATAAGAGATCTTTCCCTTAAACTCAAGCAAGGCACACAATGTAGAGAACAAAATGATACCTTACCTTTTGGGGATAGTTAAATTTGCACAACACGCAGCAATGACCAATAGGCACGTTCTTCCAGTCTAAAATTGCCATCTTGGATCAAGGACAGGCAGAGCAGGAAGTTTTTTTTAAAAGGGAAGGGCAGTAGCTACAGAGGGAATCTTCCTTTCACCTCCATCTTTCCCTGAAGCAGGACATCTATTATAACTCCCAGTCACCATATCTCTATTCATGAATTTGCTTCTCACACTTCATGAGTTTGAATCAGCAGATAGACATCTGTGCCCTTAATTTAAAACCACAAGTACCAAAAAAATAGCAAAGCTTAGTATAGTCCTATTAAGAGTTAGTTAATCTACTCCATAATATTACTGCTTCAGCATCTGTTTTGTGTGGCTAATGACTTGAACTGACAGTGGCCTCCCCTAGATATACCTGCCCTAAAAACAACCCACAGAGTCATAACTAAATGAAGATTCCTGGTATGATTCCCCCAACACCCCTTGTGATAGTCTCCCCTGCCTTCTAACTCCTTTCCCTGTGTGCCCCTTAGACGAATCCCTTGGAGATTACCAAAACTCCACTCTTTCTGGTTTGCACTGACCAGTCTGGCCTTAGACATGCCACATGTGGGCCTTAATAAAGGCATGTGCCTAAGTTCCTGTGGCTCACTCCCCTGTACCCTACCCTGACCTTCCCACATGACCCCTCAAGAAATGCTATGTACCTCCTCCAGAACATGTGACAAATTCACTGTTCTGTTTCAGTTCCCATGTGACCTTTTGTTGAACTTCATCATCTGCCACTTTGGGGGTTCCACCTAAAAAAATTTAATTTAACAAAGTCACAGCAAGTCCTCAAGGTAAAAGCGAATATAATTTAAATGGGTAATTTGGGTGATAACTTTTTTCCAGAGAAAGAAAACAACAGATCCTAATACTCTGGGAAAGATTGGTTCAGCATATCTCATTTGTGGCTTTTGTGAAGAGTGAGCATGCACAATCCCAGATGAGGCACAGCGTTAACCAGTGCCAGGTCCATCAATCAAATCAGAGGAACAAGTAGAAATATGCAGAGCTGGTTCCTTGCAGCCTGTCAGCATGTCACTGTGACTGGAGTGACCCAAAACAATAAGCCTTTCCAGTTTTAACCATATCTGGTCAGAGCTTGAATTCTTCAGCCAAAATCTGCAGCCAGACTTACTTGAAAAGAATTCTGCTGCTGTTGCATATAGGACCAGATAAAGACAGTTCAAGCATTTAAGTTGCCTTTCTGATGATGCAGTAAGGTTGTCTATATTAATTGAACTGTTGTGAAATCCACATTTTGACTTACTCTATGCATACTAAGATGGATCCAAGCCCTCAACTAGCTCTTGAAAATGTATTTACTTGAGTAAAACCCCCCGTATTTAATTAAGATAAATAGGAAAAAAAGCAGTGAGCCTTGTGTGCCTTAGCTCAATAGAACACAATGATCAGTAAAATTTAGATAGTGCTTGTTATGAGTCAGCCTTCTTCTCAAATAGATCAGTTTTGTGAATTGACTTTGGAAGTAAAGAATCTGAGTATTGATTTATCAATAACTGCCAATGTGTACTCTCTGGAAAGTCTCTGTTTTCCCAATTCGGGGAAAAAAAAGGATTTGCAAGACCCTTATTGATAATTCCCCGACTTCTCTTTCCAGCTTCATCCATACATATGCCATTAACCACTGACCTCCATCTAGATTTTAAATATTTTTATGTCCTTACACATTCTGCTTTCTCTGTCTCTTACTTTTTCTCTTTGTTGGAACACACTTTGTCCTTCTCTTCCAAGGGATAAGTTTAGCTCATTTCTAATTCCATTCATGAATTTCATTTCCTAAGGAAATCTTTAGCTCCTAAATGCATGGCATATCCATATGAAATATTTGTGCATACATGAATGACCTCTTCGGTTCAGTTCAGTTGCTCAGTTGTGTCCGGCTCTTTGAGACCCCATGGACTGCTGCACTCCAGGCTTCCCTGTCCATTGCCAACTCCCAGAGTTTGCTCAAACTCATGTCCATTGAGTCGGTGATGCCATCCAACCATCTCATCCTGTCATCCCCTTCTCCTCCTACCCCCAATCCCTCCCAGCATCAGGATCTCTTCCAGTGAGTCAGTTCTTCACATCAGGTGGCCAAACTATTGGAGTTTCAGCTTCAGCATCAGTCCTTCCAATGACCTGTAAATAATGAAAAATTGGCTCTCACTTACCAATATTTAAATTGATTTTGTTCTATCCTTTTACAGAGCCTAGAATAGTAAGAATACTGTTGGTTTGTTCTTGTTCCCAGTTGTATTTTGACTGTCTCTAGTGTTTATTTTCTGAGTATACTTGTCATTGCTTTTAACTAGATATGTTTCCAAAATCTTCCAGTGGACTCCATTGTTTATCACTATTACATTTCTTGATAAATATACAATATATGATGTTTCTTGTAGCTTAGTCTCACAGTCTTTGAAATACTCTAATCAAGTGATGCCTCCACAATATTTCAAACATTTATTACTATTTTCAGCATCCTACTCTGACCACAGATTTCCATATATCTCATGCAATAATTTCATACATACCTTTTTGTTGTTGTTGTTCAGTCACTAAGTTGTATCCAACTATCTGTGATCCCTAGCATGCCAGACTCCTCAGTCCTCCACTATCTCCCAGAGTTTGCTCAAATTCATATCCATTTAAGAGACTTTATATTTTTGGGCTCCAAAATCACTGCAGATGGTGACTGCAGCCATGAAATTAAAAGATGCTTGCTCCTTGCAAGAAAAGCTATGACCAACCTAGACAGCATATTTAAAAGCAGAAACATTACTTTGCCAACAAAGGTCCGTCTAATCAAAGCTATGGTTTTTCCAGTAGTCATGTATGAATGTGACAGTTGATCTGTAAAGAAAGCTGAGCGCCAAAGAATTGATGCTTTTGAACTGTGGCGTTGGAGAAGACTCTTGAGAGTCCCTTGGACTGCAAGGAGATGCAACCAGTCCATCCTAAAGGAAATCGCTCCTGAATATTCATTGGAAGGACCGATGCTGAAGCTGGAACTCGAATAATTTGGGCACCTGATATGAAGAACCAACTCATTGGAAAAGACCCTGATGCTGGGAAAGAATGCAGGCAGGAGGAGAAGGGGACAAGAGAGGATGAGATGGTTGAATGGCATCACCAACACGGTGGACATGAGTTTGAGTAGGTTCCAGGACTTGGTGATGGACAGGGAAGCCTGATGTGCTGCACACAAGAGTCGGACATGACTGAGCAACTGAACTGAGTCAGTGATGCTATCATACCATCTCATCCTCTGCCACCTCCTTCTCCTTTTGCCTTCAGTCTTTCCCAGTATCAGGGTCTTTTCCAGTAAGTTGACATTTCACATCAGATAGCCAAAGTATTGGAGCTTCAGCTTTGACATCAGTCCTTCTAATGAATATTCAGGACTGATTTTCTTTAGGATGGACTGATTGGATCTCCTTGCCATCCAAGGGACTCTCAAGAGTCTTCTCCAGCACCACAGTTTGAAAACATCAATTCTTTGGTGCCCAACCTTCTTTTATGGTCCAACTCTCACATGTGTACATGACTACTAGAAAAAACAGAACTTTTAATATATGGACCTTTGTCAGCAAAGTTATGTCTCTGCTTTTTAATATATTGTCTAGGTTTATCATAGCTTTCCTTCCAAGGAGTAAGTGTCTGTTAATTTCATGACTGCAGTCACTGTCTGCAGTGGTTTTGGAGCCTAAGAAAATAAAACCTGTCATTACTTCCACTTTTCACCCTTCTATTTGCCATCAAGTAATGGGACCAGATGCCATGATCTTAGTTTTTTAAATGTTGAGTTTCAAGCCAGCTTTTCACTCTCCTCTTTCACCTTCATCAAGAGGCTCTTTCATATATACTTGTGACAGCTAGTTTTACGTGTCAACTTGACTAGTCAAGGGGATGCTCAGATACCTGGTTGAACATTATTTCTGAATGTATCTGTGAAAACATTTCTGGAGGAGATTATAATTTGAAACGGTAGACTGAATAAGCAGTTGACTGCCCCCAATGTTAGAAGGCATCATATAATCCATTGAAGATTTTGTGTGTATGTGTACATGTGTGTGTGTGCTCAGTCATGTCCAACTCTTTATGACCCCATGGACTGAAGCCTGTACCAGGCGCCTCTGTTCATGTGATTCTCCAGGTAAGAATGCTGGAGTGGATTTCCACTTCCTCCTCCAGGGGATCTTTCTGAGCCAGGGATTTAACCTGTGTCTCCTGCCTGTGCTTCCTGCATTGGCAGAAGGATTTTTATTCTTTACCACTTGAGCTGACTGGGAAGCCCTCGTTGAAGATTGGCATAGAACAAAATGGTGAAGAAAAGTTGAATTCACTCTCTGCCTGACTGTTGAACTGAAATACCCATTTTCTCCTGCCCTTAGTGCTCCTGGTCCTCAGGCCTTCCGACTCGGACTGGAATCTACACCACTCTCTCTGGTTCTCAGGCCTTCAAACTCATTGGCTTTCCTGGATCTCCAGCTTGCAGATAGGAGAGCATGAGACATTCAGCCTCCATCACCATGTGAGTTAATACTATATATATGTATACACACACACACACCTATGTATCCCCTATTGATTGTGTCTCTCTAGAAAACACTGATTATTACATATATGATGCCATGGCTACAAAAAGTAATTATAATAATGATGAAAATTTCTCTTTGTTGGTTCTGTGAATCATGCATGCTATTAAGTGCTTTACAGACAGTGTCTCCATCGGTACTAGCCCTGTAGGTTAAACAGAGGATCTATGGGAAAGTGGAGTATATCCATCTCATTCACTTTTATGTACCCAGTGAAGAGTATAGTACCTGGCTCATGTATTTTATTACTTTAGATATTTATTTAACAAATAATTAATAGTTATTAAGCCCATTTGCAGATGAAGAAACAGGCACACATATTTTATATAATTTGCTTAAAGGTGGTTACTAAGTGAGAAATCTGTGATTCAAAGCAAAGTATATCTGATTCCATATTGCATGCTTAAATATTACTTTAATTTACTTTTCCCTCATCTTTTCATCTGTTTTCTAAGTCAGTAAGCCCACTTTAACCTATATCTCCTTCTCTGTTTAAACATGACGTTACTACTTTAATTATTCTCTCTTTGAAATCTTTAATTTCTCCTTGTCTAATTAATGTTTATAGGATAAATGAAGAAATGAACAAAGACCTATGTGTCATTCTAAGAATGCAGAGTAGTCTGATTCTATAAAACAAATAAGACATAAACCACTGCTAGTCAATAATTAATCAATTATTATGTTTAATGCTTTAAACACATCAAGGCAGAGCAGTATGCAAAGCATGGTGATGAAATTTGAAGATCAGAAGAGACAAAGTGAAAAGATACCACAGTGTGAACTACTTGCAGGCTTAAGAAGAGTGTGCAAATAATATTATAAATAATATTAAAGATTCTCATTATATAGCAAGAAAATTCAAGAGTTTTGACCATGCTTTTGCTGCAGAGGATGCAGTGTTTATTGGACACACTAATAAAATTTTAAATGGCCAACCTACTCACACATTTAGCATTTCATGCCAACATAAGGCATAAGGATTGTATTTATAGTGAGATTACCTTAAATATTTGACTTCATGACAGTGTCAAAGGCAGGAAATCACCCACATCATTAAACTTTGCACCTGATGGTTAGTTTTATGTTCCCATATCTAATCAAATACTGATGTAGAGATTTTGTAGATATGATTAAATTACCAGTTGACTTTAATGAAGGAAGAATATCCTAGATAAACTCCGTGGGCCTAATTCAATCAGTTGACAAACTGTGAGACTAAAACTAGGCTTTCCTTAAGATATTTTACCTGTGAGTAACAGCTTCCACTCCCTTGTGCTCAGGAGTTCCAACCTCCCCTTCTTGGAGGCCTTCCTTAAATTTCAGAATTGCTTTGCCAGCCCTGACAATCTCTTAAGTCTATTCCTTGCAATAAATCTCTTAATATAAACATCCTACTGCTTCTGTGTGCTTGGTAGAACTCTGATTGATACAATGCCGTATGCTTTTGTATTAAAAATGATGAAGCTGTGTGCGTGTGTGTGTTTGTGTATTCTTATTCATACATAATGCTCATCATCCAAAAAATCATTATCAAAGCTTTCCTGTTTTGTAAAGTTCAGGGCTAGGCTATGAACTGGAGTAAATATAAATTTAGTCTTCTTATCTTTATAATACAAGCAAGTTGAGAGTTTGTCAATATTCTAGTATAGTCTTTTGAACATTTATCAGTCAGAATTGGCAGTTTTGACAGGCCAACTACTAGCGGAATACCAAATGCAGAAGCAGTAAGCCATCATTTTTAGACAGGTTATTACTTTGAAATGATTACTATTTAAGATAACCTCCTCCATATATTTAATTCACACTTTCTACCATTTCAGCTGTGAAGTGCTTTGATGTAAGCTGTATCTGTATGCAGTATATGTAATATTAATGCTTTTAGTAAGTATGCCTTTGTAGTCAAGGGGTTTTTGATTATTCTTAATACAGTTAGGTATGAGATACTCTGCAGTCTGTTTATGTTTATGTTATATTAATACTTTAACACTGCCAATGGAAATTTTTACAGAATTTGATTACTTAGGCATAAAATTTGTTTCTTAAATTATTCCTTCAGAATCCATTTCAAGGGTCATTTTAAGTCAAAATTCAAACAATATCAAGCTTTTTCAATAATCATGGGGTATAGCTTTTCTGTCTAAGAGTAGAAAAAGCTTACAACAAACTTTATTGAAAAGACGGCTGTAGAAAAAATAGGCACAGGAACTGCAGACACATATATACACATACATAGAATGGAACTATTTCTACTTCATTACATATGCATAGGCTTGATTCACCCTTGTTACAAGTTTGTATTCTTAAGCAAAAGATGAGAATAAACTCATCAGCTAGTGAAAAAGTACATTTGCATGATATGAAATCCTATAACTCATTATAGTTTTTCTAATCAACTCATCTGAATAAGATATGATGATGATGATGATGAAAATGAAGATATAAGAGAGCAATAACTATTTTTGCATAGTAAGGCTAGTCTATAAGGGTATAGTCCAATTAGCTGGAACAGAAACATTTACCCCATATGATTTATTTATCTCCACAGCTGCATGATGTCGATGAGAATCAGAAATGCCAATTTTATTGTTTGTTCACAATTTTAAGGATGCTTCTAATGATTGGAACTAGAATCTTATTTTCCTCCCAAGCAAGCTAAGATAGTACTCAAGAATAAAGTGAAAAATAATAGACAGTTTATCAGTATAATTCAGAACTATATTAATTTATGAATAACTAGTTACTAAATTATATTAGCTTTTATAAAGGAAGAAAGAAAAAGTTATAGCATGAAAACATATTCAAAACAGTAACAGATGTTCCTAATAAAAAGCAATATGAATTACTATACTAAGTAAAGAAAAAAATTAAATATGTAGTAGTATACAAAAATTTTTAAAAGATATCTTTATTTAAATTGATATCAATCACCATCCTTTAAAGCCAGAAATCCAAGCAAGATGCTAACTATTTGAAGTAGAAGATTATAATGATCATCTACATCACAATAATTATTCAGATTCTAAGTCTATACTATATCTTACTACATTTTAAACTAAATTTAATAAAAAAAAAAAAAACTAAGTTGAATGAACAGACGGAAGCAGTTAGGTTTTTCTTTTTCTTTTTTAAAAGCATCATTACATTTGGATAATTATCTCCTGCCCTTCAAACAAAAGGATGCGACTGAATTCAATGACCATGTGGGTAGATGAGTGAGGGGATGACAGGATGGGTGAGAGGGAAAAAAAGAACTCCTAAATGCAGAGATAAGGGATTAATACAGTGTTATATTCAGAAGAGCAATGAGGATATTACTCCACTAATAAATCTTTGCTCTATGTTAGTAATAATCATCAGAAAATTAATTCATGGGGGAAGAACTTAGAAGATGCTTCAGGGGAGCATCCTGGATCCACTTGAAGAGCACATAACCAAATTCTAGGCACGGGCAGGGTTGGGAACATTTCCTGAGATAGGGTGAAGAGCACAGATACCTCTATCAGTGGAATAGCACTTCACAATAGAAAATGTTAGGTGTACTGGGGAGTTTAGTTTCATCCCAAACATACAGTTTATTTGTAAAAGTGAGTGGTGCTTTATGAGAAAATATTATGTTAAATCAAAAGGGCTGGGGTATAATTCTTATTAAAACACATATTTGTTGTGTGCACTTAGGCAAGAAAAACCCCAAATCCACAGGCAGTCTTGTCCAGTAACAAGTAGCAAGCAGCAGCTACAAAATTCTAATCCCACAAATTCATCATCCAGTGACCCTGCTAAGAGCAGTATAAAGCTTACTAGCAGAAAAATAAAGACATTTTAAAAAGATGAAATTAGACTCCTCAGCCTGGGGCTTCCCCAGTAGCTCAGCGGTAAAAAAAAATCTGCCTGCAATGCAGGAGATGCTGGTTTGATCCCTGGGAAGATCCCCTGGAGAAGGAAACTGCTACCCACTCCAGTGTTCTTGCCTAGAAAATTCCATGAACAGAGGAGCCTAGTGGGCTACAGTCCATAGGGTCACAAAGAGTCAAAGCAGAGACTTTAGTATTTCTGTTGAAGTTGATACAGATAATTCTAGCTATTTTGGTATGAAATTTTTATAGCATTGACATCTTTATAATATTGAGTTTTCCCCTATATATATTGTGACATATCTGTCTATTTTTTTCTACTTTAAAATTTTGATTTGTATTGTGTTTTGTGAAAATTTTGAACATATTTTAAGATTTATTATTTTTAGCTATTGTATATTTCTTTTAATTAAGTATTTATGTTGAGATGATTATTAACTCACCTGCAGTTGTATGGAATAATACAAGAACCTCACAATACCTTTATTGAATTATCCCTAGTGAGAACATGTAACAAACTATAGTATGATATCATAACAAAATCCATCTAGTCAAAGCTATGGTTTTTCCAGTAGTCATATGTGGATGTGTGAATTGGACTATGAAGAAAGCTGAGTGCTGAAGAAATGATGCTTTTGAACTGTGGTGTTGGAGAAGACTCTTGAGAGTCCCTTGGACTGCAAGGAGAATCAACCAGTCCATCCTAAAGGAGATCAGTCCTGGGTGTTCATGGGAAGGACTGATGCTGAAGCTGAAACTCCAATACTTTGGCCACCTGATGCAAAGAACTGACTCACTGGAAAAGACCCTGATGCTGGAAAAGATTAAAGGCAGGAGGAGAAGGGGATGACAGAGGATGAGATGGTTGGATGGCATCACTGACTCGATGGACAGGAGTTTGAGCAAGCTCCAGGAGTTGGTAATGGACAGGGAAGCCTGGTGTGCTGCAGTCCATGGGGTCGCAAAGAGTAGACACAAATGAGCAACTGAACTGATACTGATCATAACCAGGATTCTGACATTGAAAAAGTCAAGATAAGAATAATACATCACCCTAAGAATTCCTATGTCACTTTCATCGCCACATCCAACTCACATAACACACACTCTACTCTCTGTCAACTACTAATATATTCTGTATTCTTAATAATTTTGTCATTTCAAGAATATTGTATAAACAGAATCATGGAATAGATACAACTTCATCATAGTATGTTATCTTTTTTATAACTTGCTGCATTTGCTAACACTCTGAGTAGGATATTATTTCCGTTCGAGAGAAGTACAGGTTATTTATCTTTTTTTATTAGTCCTTACTTGGTTTTGAAATTAAAGTTTTACTATTCTCAAAGAATACTTTTCAAGTGCTTTCTAATTTTCTCTACTCTAAATACATTTGCATACATTGAGCTTATGTTTATTAAATACTTAATAGAATTACTTTATAAAACCATTTTGGGAACACTAAATTTAGATGTACTTTCTTAATGGTTATGAATCTTTTGGGTTTTCTTTTCTTTTAGAGTCAATTCTGATATATTACATATTTCTACAGGTATAATTCTCCAAATAATTTTCAAAATTTATTGGCTCCAAAATATCCATAAATTTCTCTTATTAACAATAAAACTTTGTATTTTTATATAACAAACATACAGAAAGTATATAAAGCATGAATATAGTTTAATGATTTCTCAACAGGCAAACACTTGGATATTCAAAACCCACATGAAAATAAATACCATTTCTAGTGCCTGCGAACCCAGTATATATATTTAGCTTAACAATGATAAGCCCTCCTTCCTAATAGTACTCCAAGTTTTGTGATAATCATTTTCTCTTATGCTCTTAATTAACTAATTGAAAATTCTGATCCTTAACACTTTCAAGCATTATAGTTTACAGATGCCTATTTTTGAGCTTTATATAGATGAGTTCGCACAGTATTGTTTGTCTCTGACTTCTTTTGTTCAAGATTACTTTTGAAAGATTCAATTATATTGCAAAAATTGATTGGTATTCAGTTATATATAGGATTTCATTTTATGAATTTGGAAAATTTATTTATCTGTTCAAATTTGATCACAGTTTGTTTTTTTTTTTCCTAAGTGAATGACTGTGTCAAGAAAGAATTGTTAACTCCTAATTTTGCCACATCAGTAAGTTCAGTTCAGTTGTTTAGTTGTGTCCGGCTCTTTACGACCCCATGGTCTACAGCATGCCATGCCTCTTTGTCCATCACCAACTCCTGGAGTTTACTCAAATTCATATCTGTCGGTGACGCCATCCAACAATTTCATCCTCTGTTGTCCCCTTCTCCTGCCTACAATCTTTCCCAGCATCAGGGTCTTTTCCAATGAGTCAGTTCTTCACATCAGGTGGCCAAACTATTGGAGTTTCAGCTTCAACATCAGTCCTTCCAATTAATATTCAGGACTGATTTCCTTTAGGATGGACTGGTTGGATATCCTTGCAGTCCAAGGGACTCTCAAGAGTCTTCTCCAACACCACAGTTCAAAAGCATCAATTCTTCAGCACTCAGCTCTTTTTATAGTCCAACTCCCACATCCATACATAACTACTGGAAAAACCATACCTTTGACTAGACAAACCTTTGTTGGCAAAGTAATGTCTCTGCTTTGTAATATGCTGTCTAGGTTGGTCATAAATTTTCTTCCAAGGAGCAAGCATCTTTTAATTTCATGGCTGAAGTCACCATCTGCAGTGATTTTGGAGCCTAAGAAAATAAAGTCTGTCACTCTTTCCATTGCTTCCCCATCTATTTGTCATGAAGTGATGGAACCAGATGCCATGATCTTAGTTTTAAGAATGTTGAGCTTTAAGCCAGCTTTTTCACTCTCCTCTTTCATTTTCATCAAGAGGCTCTTTAGTTCTTCTTTGCTTTCTGCCATAAGGGTGGTATCATCGGCATCTCTGAGCTTATTGATATTTCTCTCCTGGCAATCTTGGTTCCAGCTTGTGCTTCATCCATCTCAGTGTGTCTCATGATGTATTCTGCATATAAGTTAAATAAGCAGGGTGACAATATACAGCCTTGATGTACTCCTTTTCTGGTTTGGAACCAGTCTATTGTTCCATGTCCAGTTCTAACTGTTGCTTCCTGACCTGCATACAGATTTCTCAGGAGGAAGTTCAGGTGGTCTGGTATTCCCATCTCTTTCAGAATTTTCCAGTTTATTGTGATCCACACAGTCAAAGGCTTTGGCATAGTCAAGAAAGTAGAAATAGATATTTTCCTGGAACTCACTTGCTTTTTCAGTGATCCAACAGATGTTGGCAACTTGATCTCTGGTTCCTCTCTCTTTTCTAAATCCAGCTTGAACATCTAGAATCTCAGAGTTTGCATACTATTGAAGACTGGTTTAGAGGATTTTGAGCATTACTTTGCTAGCATGTGAGATGAGTGCAATTGTGTGGTAGTTTGAGCATTCTTTGGCATTGCCTTTCTTTTGGATTGGAATGAAAACCGACCTTTTCCAGTCCTGTGGCCACTGCTGAGTTTTCTAAGTTTGTTGGAATATTGAGTGCAACACTTTCATAGCATCATCTCTTTAGAATTTGAAATAGCTCAACTGGAATTCCATCACCTCCACTAGCGTTTCTCATAATGATGTTTCCTAAGGCCCACTTGTCTTCACATTCCAGGATGTCTGGCTCTAGGTGAATGATCACACCATGATGATTATCTGGGTTGTGAAGATCTTTTTTGTGTAGTACTTCTGTGCATTCTTGTCACCTCTTCTTAATATCTTCTTCTTCTGTTAGGCCCATACCATTTCTGTCCTTTATTGTGCCCATCTTTGCATGAAATATTCCCCTGGTATCTGTAATTTTCTTGAAGAGATCTCTAGTCTTTCCCATTCTGTTGTTTTCCTCTATTTCTTTACACTAATGGCTGAGGAAATCTTTCTTATCTTTCCTTGCTATTCTTTGGAACTCTGCATTCAAATGGGTATCTCTTTCCTTTTCTCCTTTGCCTTTCACTTCTCTTCTTTTCACAGCCTCCTCAGACAATCATTTTGCCTTTTTGCATTTCTTTTTCTTGGGGATGGTCTTGCTCCCTGTCTCCTGTACAGTGTCATGAACCTCTGTCCATAGTTCTTCAGGCACCCTGTCTTTCAGAGCTAATCCCTTGAATCTATTTCTCACTCCCACTGTATAGTCATAAAGAATTTAATTTAGGTCAGGCCTGAATAGTCTAATGGTTTTCCCTACTTTCTTCAATTTAGGTCTGAATTTGGCAATAAGGAGTTCATGATCAGAGCCACAGTCTGCTCCCAGTCTTATTTTTGCTCACTGTATAGAGCTTCTCCATCTGTGGCTGCAAAGAATGTAATCAATCTGATTTCAGTGTCGACCATCTGGTCATGTCCATGTGTAGAGTCTTCTCTTATGTTGTTGGAAGAGGGTGTTTGCTATGACCAGTGCGTTCTCTTGGCAAGACTCTATTAGCCTTTGTCCTGCTTCATTCTGTACTCCAAGGCCAAATTTGCCTGTTACTCCAGGTGTTTCTTGACTTCCTACTTTTGCATTCCAGTCCCCTATAATGAAAAGGACATCTTTTTGGGGTGTTAGTTCTAGAAGGTCTTGTAGGTCTTCATAGACTCGTTCAACTTCAGCTTCTTCAGCATTACTGGTTGGGGCATAGGCTTGGATTACTGTGATATTGAATGGTTTGCCTTGGAAATGAACAGAGATCATCCTGTCGTTTTTGAAATTGCATCCAAGTACTGCATTTCAGACTCTTTTGTTGACTTCAATGGCTACTCCATTTCTTCTAAGGGATTCCTGCCCACAGTAGTAGATATAATGATCATCTGAGTTAAATTCACCCATTCCAGTCCATTTTAGCTCACTGATTCCTGAAATGTCGATGTTCACTCTTGCCATCTCCTGTTTAAGCACTTTCAAATTGCCTTGATTCATGGACCAAACATTCCAGGTTCCTATGCAATATTGCTCTTTACAGCATCGGACTTTACTTCCATCACCAGTCGCATCCACAACTGGGTGTTTTTGTTGCTTTGGCTCCGTCTCTTCCTTCTTTCTCGAGTTATTTCTCCACTGATCTCCAGTAGCATACTGGGCACCTACCAACCTGGTGAGTTCATCTTCAGTGTCCTGTCTTTTTGCCTTTTCATACTGTTCATGAGGTTCTCAAGGCAAGAACACTGAAGTGGTTTGCCATTTCCTTCTCTTCTGGAGAATTTTTTCACTTACTAGTGGTTTAACTGCTCGCTTAAATTTTCTCTAAGTTGCTCCATAAAATATGGAAAGCAACACCTATTTCAAAGTTCATATTGATTAAATAAGGTACTCATAATGTAAAATAATCTTCCTTTTCATTATTATAATATACTGTCCTCCTTTATATACTCATTGATGAAGTATATAATCTTTTGAAGAATTCTAGAGTATTTTCTCCTCATAATTTAACTTTTAAAATGCATATGTTAATACAAGGTTTGATGCATAAAGCAATCTGTAATAAAATATAATCCCCACTTATTTCCATTGAAATATCATTTTTCAAATGACTGCAAAACTAACCACATTTTTACATTTTCAGTACTTTTCAATGTTGGTAGAATATGAAAATTAAATGCTTTAAAATATTTTTCTCCTTTGGAGTCTCCAGATATACAAATTTTCAAATCTTTTCTGTCTTTGAAATCTATTTTTCTACAAATGATTTAACATATCCAACTCTGAACAGTTTTCCTGTCTTTGGGAATTCCTATCTGCCTCAAGTCTGCATCACTCCACATCTTCTCTGTCATACAAAACAAACATGTAACCAGTAAAAATTCTGTATACTCTATGTCAATGCAATTTCAAGACTAGTTTTCCAGATCTAGAGTGACCACATAGCTCATTTTGCTTTGGATAATCCCCATTTATATCTGTTGTCCAGGAGTTATTACTAATAGTCTATCTACTATAGAATCTCCCAGTTAGAATGATAAAATTATAAGGTTGCCGTCCCCATTTCTCCTTCCTACCAATTTGCTGGTGGCAAACTTACTGTTTCACTAAGGTGAAATTGCTCCTTTATTCTATGTTCTTTACATAGATTTAAGTAGTTCCCTCTTGCTGTATGAAACAAGTCTGAAGTAATAGCTTTTAATTATATATTCCAGCACATTAAGAAATAGTTAAGTTCTTCAAATATTTTATAAGATAGGTCAGCAGGTTTTATTAGTTTCCATTATCCAGGTTAAAAAATGAGTGACAGATTAACTGAGTGACTGTTGCCCTAGTTCAAGACAGAAAATAGAAATACTAAAATCTCCATTTCTGATTTTTGACTCATTTGCTCTTTCTACTAAAGATCAAGCAGCAAATATAACAT
This sequence comes from Cervus elaphus, assembly GCF_910594005.1. Taxonomy (NCBI): domain Eukaryota; kingdom Metazoa; phylum Chordata; class Mammalia; order Artiodactyla; family Cervidae; genus Cervus; species Cervus elaphus. The sequence continues at coordinate 30,146,289 of NC_057841.1, read as the reverse complement.
TTGTATATAATTGACTCAATGAGTAGGCATTATGCAGATTTACAGCAAAAGCTACTCTTAAAGAGCAAAGAAAAAAGAGTTCTCACCTAGTTGCATAAATCATATTTGGTAAAATGAGCAGAGATATCAGTACTTTTTTCATTTCTAGAGTTTTTTTATATGGTAACGTTAGAAGATTGACAAAGATTTAACCACATGAGCTACTCTAAAAGAGGATTGCATTTTCCCATGATAAGGGTAACAAACATACTTTATGATGCAATATAATATTTGACTAAACAAAGGTAGTTTTTCAACCAAATTAATTCATCAAAAATACCTATTTACTTACATGTTGCCTCCTGCACGGTAGTACCAGTCTCAGCTATGGCCAGGTTCTGCCTTCCTATATCCCAAGGCATATTTCTTTAATTTCCTTGCAACTTACTTTGTTACTATTATGATCTGTCTGAAAATGTTCACCTTCTCATCTCCTCATGTTTCCTTTCCTCTTATCTTTCATTCCTTACAATTGGTTTTTCACCAGACAAAGAAGGTAGAAGATTTCTCTTCCACACTTAGCTGGTGATAGGTAGGTTCTACTCTTATGAACTAATTGGATTATATGACTCTTGAAAGTTACTCCTGCACACTTTATTGGGGGTGGGCACCTATTATAAGAAAGATGAAAAATACAGAAGTAAAGGGAAGAATTGACAGATAAGATGTAGAATGCATAGTTAAACTTAGTTGTTGATAAATAACAAAATTTTTTCTAGTGTAAATTCTGAATATTGCATGGGACATACTTATGTAAAAAATAATTTTTTGTTTATCTTGACTTCAAATTTAATCTAGGGCTCTGGATTTTTTTCTTTTTTGTTAAATCTGGCAACCCCCAAAATGAGGAAGGTGATTAGAGGGCTCATGTCATTACCCTGATTTCTGGAAAAGAATACAAACATAAAAGTTAGAATAGTGGAGATAGCCATTTATCCTTTTTGTACCTTTTCTTCTTTCTGCTGTTTACTTGTTTCTCTTCCTCCTTTTCCTTCCGCTTTCCATCTCTTATAAGGAGCACTAATAGAGATGCTCCTTAATAGCATAGTAATAGTGATACTAGTAGCGGTGGCAGTAATAGTACTGGCAGTACTAGCAATACTAATAATATTACTCTTTGTATAATGCTTTCACATGCATCATCTTACTTGATCTTTAGTGACTTAAGTATTTTTCCATGTAGATACTAAAAATGGGGAAGAAGGAAAAAAATCACAGAGATCCATTTAATATATTTCTCTGCTTAGACATATTCTTACTGTGAAAGTAGTACCTTTCTAAGTAGGGCAGGTAAAATGAAGTTGAGACATAATCCAGATTAATTCAAAGCCCAAAGCTTCTGACTAATGAGTAAAGTTGTACTGGGGCTTCACTTTTAGGTGAGTTGCTATATTGACTTTATTCATTGAATGAAAGGATTTTAATTAAATGTATTCACCTTGGCAAAATCTAGAGGAAATTAAGCAGACTATTCAGACAAGTCTGTATTAATGAACTGAAGGAGAAAAGTGAGACAAAAGTTATAATGTTACACTACTTTTTCACTTGTTGGTCTTTTAATTTTAGTGATACAGGTTATAGTATATGTTGACTAGATATAACCATGTAATCAACTCTATACTGTCCTTTAGTAAGAGTGGGGTGCTGTGTTCAGTCGTGTCTAACTCTCTGCGACCCCATTGACCAAAGTCCACCAGGCTCCTCTGTCCATGGGATTTTCCGGCAAGAATACTGGAGTGGGTTGCCATTTCCTTCTCTGGGGATCTTCCCAACCCAGGGATTGAATACGTATCTCCTGCATTGCAGGCAGATTCTTTACAGCTGAGCCATTGGGGAAGCCCACTAGAGTAGTAGTTTTAAACATTTGGTCTTAAGTAATATTTCTAGAACATAAAAGTGATTGAGAACCATCATGTGAAATATCTTGTTGGATATTGTGCCGTTGTGATTTTTAAAAATGTGATCTAGCATTTTGTTTTTGTAGTAATTTGTATTGTGTAGTAATCTATCATCCTATAGTTAATTTTTATGCAAAATTTATGTTTAGCATTGTAATAGATGTCTAACAAAAATTTCATTTTTATCTTCCAATATACCTAGAAGGAAGATGTCACCCTTAATTTATGAAGGAAGGTTGATCTTATAGTGTATTAGTAAGTGGCTGAAAGTCACTTAGCTGTATAGTTGCAAAGCTAGTATTTGGACATACTTGTTTTTTACCATTGAGTATAATGAACATACAATAAGTTCTCCACCTTTAAAGGGTACAATTAACTTTTGACAAATGTACATACCCATTGGAAAAAATCACTGCAATCAAGATAATGTACATAGTCATCACCCCTAAGCATTTCTTTCTGCCCCTTTTAATCTATCCCTCCATCCTTTCTAGTCACTCTTCTTGTCCCCAGGAAATTACTGATTTGTTTCATGTTACTAGAGATTAATTTGCATTTGCTAGAATTTCATAAAAATGGAATCATACAAAATATGCAATATCTTTTCTGGCTTCTTTCACTCAGAAGAATTATTTTAAGATATATCCATTATATTTTAAGACATAATTGTCCTTATCAATCATTTTTGCTTCATATTGCTAAGCTGTATTGCACCATATTGATATACCACAAATGTTTACCCAGAATCAGTTACTATGTACTTGTATTATTTCCAGTTTGATGGCTATTACAAATAAACTAAGAACATTTGAGTATGTCTTTTAATGATCACTGTTTTCAGTTTTCTTGGATGAGTACATAAGAGTGAAATATCTAGACCATAGATTAGTGTTGTCACTCAGTTGTGTCTGACTCTCCAGCCCCATGGACTGTAGCCCACCAGGCTCCTCTGTCCATGGGATTCTCCAAGCAAGAATACTGGAGTGAGTTGCCATGCCCTCCTCCAGGGGATCTTTCCAACCCAGTAATGGAACTCACATCTCTAACATCTGCGTTGGCAGGCAGATTCTTTACCACTAGCATCACCTGGGAATGAATTGTATAGTTACTATTTTATTTTATTTATTTCTTCATTCATGAGCTACAGCTTTTTTTAGAGCTATATTAGTGGTTTCTTTAGGATTTATGGTACACATTTTTAACATATCACAATATGTCTTCACCTTATACCATACTGTTTCATGTATAGTAAAAGAAACACAACAGTGTATTTCTTCTCAGACTTTGTGCTGTTATTTTTCTACATTTTATTTCTATCTGTACTATAAACTCCAAAGTATATTGCTATTACTTTTTGCTTTAAACAATTGACTCTCTTTTTAAATACTTTTAAAAACAAGAAAAATTCTTTATATTTGCCATTTCCGGTTCTGTTTTTCCCATTGTGTAAGCCCAGGTTTCCATCTGCAATCGTTTCCTTTTTACCTGAAGAATTTCTCTTAAAGTCCAGGTCTACTGATTGATATTCAATTATTTCATTTATGTGTATTTCAAAAAAGTCTTTATTTTTGATAGGTGTTTTTTGGGGGCAAAGATATCAAGATTGTAATTTCTTTTGCTTAAAATTTAAAAATCTTGTCATCTATATTCTAGCTTGTGTTGTTTTTGACAAAAAAAAAATCTACTTTCACCTTTATCCTTGGTTCATTTGTATGCAATATTTCTCATTTATCTTGGAGTTTAATATTTTCTCTTTATCTCTGGAGGTAAATAATTTTATTTTGATGTGCTCTGGTGTATTCTTTGTGCTAGGGTTCATTTTAACTTTTTGAATCTTTGAACTAATAGTTGTTATCAAGTTCAGGAAAAAATGTCAGTTATTACTTCTTGAAGTAATTTTTTTTATTTCTCCTTCAGGCACTTCAGTCTAATCTATATTTAACTCTTGAATTTGTCTCATAGTTCAGGAAAGTGCTGTTCTTTTTTATATCTCTGTTTTATTTTGAGTAAACTCTATTGCTGTAGCTCCAAGTTCACAACACATGTTTCTGCAGAGTTTAATTTACTACTTATTATATACAGGGCACTTTCATTTAAATATTATATTTGCATTTTTAGAAGTTAAATTTGACTCTTTTTTATACCTTCCATTTCTCTGATTTATGGGATTCCCAGGTGGTGCTAGTGGTAAAGAAAGTGAAGTGAAAGTTGGTCAGTCGTGTCTGACTCTATACAGTCCATGGAATTCTCCAGGTCAGATTACTAGAATGTGTAGCCTTTCTCTTCTCCAAGGGATCTTCCCAACCCAGGGATCGATCCCAGGTCTTCTGTATTGCAGGAGGATTCTTTACCAGCTAGGCCATAAGGGGAGCCCAAGAATACTTGGAGTAGGTATCCTATCTCTTCTCCAGCAGATCTTCCCAACCCGGGAATCAAACTGGGGTCTCCTGCAATGCAGGGGGATTCCTTACCAACTGAGCTATCAGGGAAGCCCCAGTGGTAAAGAACCCACCTGCTAATGCAGGAGACGTAAGAGATGGGAATTTGAGCCCTGAGACGGGAAGATTCCCTGGAGAAGGAAATGGCAACCCACTCCAGTATTTTTGCCTGAAGAATCCCGTGGACAGAGGAGCCTTGCAGTCTACAGTCCATAGGGTCACAGAATCGGACACAACTGAAATGACTTGGCACAGCACACATTTCTCTACTTTATACGGTGAATTTTTTTCTCTACCTTCTCAAACACACAGAAGATAGACATATTCACTATTTTAATATATTTTTGTATTAATCATCTTAACCATTTCTGATTCAGCTTAGATGAATATTTCTCCTTATTATGGATAGCATTTTCCTATTTCTTTGCATGCTTGGTAATACTTGTTTGACTGAACAACCTTGTGAATGTTAGATATGAGAACTTTTTGTATTATTAAAAATATTGTTAAACAGTGTCCTAGGAAAGAGTTAAGTTACTTGAAATCTGCTCCTTTCAGATTTTGCCTATGAGCTTTGTTATGTAGAGTCAAAGCAATATTTAGACCTTTGTTGGTATACTAAATGATGCTTCATAAATTATGAAGCTTTCTATTCTGTTTGGAATAGGCAATATCTCCTGTACTTTTGATGTCCCATGTACTTTTCATTTAATTCTTTCTTTTCCTGAGTGTTTTCCTTATATGTATGATTGGTCTATACTCAACTGAATACCTCAGGTGGATCCTCTGAAGATCTCTGGGTTTCTCTTCCTCTATTACAGTTCTCTCTTTGCAGTTACTCTCTGCTGCAAATTCTATTCACTTTGATTTCCTCGGAAACTTAACATTGTCCTTTGATTGGGTATTCCAAGGACCACAGCCTGGAAAATTCCTCTGGTATAAGACATAGGTCTCATCGCATTTGTTTCTCATATTTTAGATTACTCTCCTTTGTTGTATGATGTAAATATTCTGAGAGCCTTTATATATATATACACATACACATAGAATTGCCTTGATTTTTAGTTTCTTCATGCAAAGATGTAAATGAGTCCCTATTACTCCATGTTGTATAGAAGTTAAATTCTTTGAGAGGCCAACTTTAGTCTTCATATTAGAGTAAATTGAGCAATTTATTTGAGAAGATGTAGCATCGTTGTGGGGCTTCCCAGGGCTAGTGGTAAAGAATCCACCTGCAATGCAGGAGACCAGTGTTCCATCCCTGGGTCCATAAGATCTGGAGAAGGGAATGGTTACCCACTCCAGCATTCTTGCCTGAAGAATCCCATGAAGAGAGGAGCCTGGTGGGCTACAGTCCATAGTGTCCCAAAGAGTCGCACAAATCTGAAGTTACTTAGCACACATAGCATTGTTGTGTGAAAAGGAAGCAATTTAAGATAAAGCATATACTTATTGTAGGCATATGTTTTGTGTTTTAACTTTAGTAAAATATCTTGTAATTTATTTTTATATTTAAGAGAGTTTTCTGGATTCTAACTTGTCTTCCTCAACAAAGAATAAATCGAGATAAATCTTTTCCTATGTTGACCCTGTATTTTATATTTATAGTGACTCTGTGCCATGGCAAATGATGACTTCCTTTATAATTTTCCAAATTTTTATCAGTGCTATTATAGCTCAAATAGCACCTTAGTGAAAGGAAAATGTGTTCACCATGTTTATGAAAATATTTTAGAAAGTGTAGTTTAGAAAGTTTTAGAAAGAATGTTTATAAAATATTATTTTTATACTAGCTATTATAATTTATGACATACTTTGAGTCTGAGACTTCAGTTTCAACAGTAAGCAGATACTTAATAAGTGATTAATTATACTAAAATCTCCTGTGTCTTTTAAATAGGTGAGAGGAAAAATTGAAACAATCATTTGCATAATTCAAGTTAAAAACAAGCAAAGACAATAAAACTATTATTTGAAATCCTTTCAAATACAACAAGGGTGCAAATTGTTAATGCAATGCCCCACACAAATTGATTCAGAAATAAACTGTGGTTTCAAATATCTTGGATATTGTCCACATCTACTTTACTTGCATCTCCACACATTCATAGGGGTTAAGAGAATTAAGACAATTATTCTTTTCTGGATAGTTCAGAAAAGAATTATAAGCCATGTTAACAATTCTTCATCAAGAGTTACACATGGAACTTATCAAGTAAAAAGCCCACTGCAGACTAAAGTGGGATTACAGAGTAATTACTGTAGTTTTCATAATTAGGAAAGTGATTTTTTTTTTTTTATTACTTAAGCTTCTCTTTATAGGGAAACTAATGCACTTAAAGCTAACAGAGGGAAACTTCTTTATTGAGCTTGACTTAGGTATTGTATATAATCAAAATATCATTTTAGGTTATTTTGATTACTATATTTTCATGTGTGTTTTTTTTTTCTGAATAGTTTTTTTAATTAGCAATACCATGATTGTGATGGACACAGAGATACGCTGCCTAGAGCGGACCTCTGGGTCTAGTGGACTCGCCTGCAGAGTGTGTTCAGCAAAGAGTCTACAGCTATCAGTCCTTGCTGGGGTTGCCTCCTCTGTAGAAAACTGTCTGCCACAAGGTCAAGAAAATCTCCATCAATAACTGATCACTGCACAGGTATTCAGGGTGTGATATGGGACTCTTCTTATGGGTGATTTCAATCCAAGAGCTCTCTATGCGATTAGCTGAGGTCAACCTCTGGCCTGCATTCTGGATTTACATACTCCTTCCCACACTACAGCTATTAGCCTCAAAAGTACTCCTTAATTAGCACTTCCCACTCACTTCTGTGTTGAAGTATAGTTGCTAATGAAAGTATTTTTGGTTGCAGTCCAAATGTGCCGCGTTTGCTCAGTCACTTCAGTTGTGTCTGCCTCTTTGTAGCCCACCGGGCTCCTCTGTCCATTAGATTCTCCAGGCAAGAATACTGGAGTAGGTTGCCAGGCCCTCCTTCAGGGGCTCTTCCTGACCCAGGGATCAAACCCACATCTCTTATGTCTTCTGCATTGGCAGGCGGGTTCTTTACTGCTAGGTAGTCCAAACAGGAGGCCATTAAGATGGAGCCTTAATACTAACTGAAGCATGCCCTACACAGTTCTCAGTGAAAAAACCATCACTGGTAATTGTGAAATAATTTGATGGTAATTATGAAACAATTTAAAAAACTTTTACTGATGGTGAATTGGCATCAAATCCTGACGGTTAATTACACTGTGAGTGTGATATATCTGGTTTGAAAAGTATGAAGGAAATAGTAATTATAAAGATAATGGAATTTTATGGCTGGAGCTAAACTCCATTGATGTATGCTGGCTTAAGAAAAGTAAAACAAAGATAACAAAAAGCTAAGCATTTAGCAGGCAGCTGAAAGCTAGGTATGAAATCTCCAGGACCTTCTTGGTAGCCTAACCTCTGGGGGAGGAACAGAGTAAGCTACTACCAGTGCCAGATCCGGACTATGTTACAGTTCAGAATATACTATGACAGAGTTGGGAGAGAAAATGTTTAATATTGTCTGTTCTTTGTAAGTACAAATTTTCATATGTGTGCCACATCAGCAAAAATTTTATTGGTTAAGGTCTTGCCAGAATCCCACTTGAAGCAACATACAGTAGATTGAATCTTATACCTCACACCATGATGAAAGATATGCATCTTCGGGTTTCAGAGTTAATATATGCCACACCTGGAAATACTGCAGTCATCAGTAAGACGACCAGCTTTGAATAGGCCTTAGAGAAAAAACTGGTTAGAGAATGTGTTCAGCTGTTGCTTAGCAACCTCTTCAGGAACTCCTGGGTAAAATCTGATCAACTGAGACCTGGGCTGGAGGACCTCCCTTACTCTGGTTTATTGAACCCCCTCCTTTCCCTGCTTCCAAGATCTATAAATAATACACCTTGTGACTCTGCTTCCTTTGTGTGGATGTATTGAAACTGCACCTTCATTTAAAACAACCCCATGGGTTTATTTTCCTAAAGTGGGAGTTCAGATGCTGAGGGAGCTACCTGTGGACTCCATGGGAGTGCCTTCTGCCCCCTCATTCATTCCACAGCTCATTATCTGAAGATTCTTAATTCAATATACCAGTTCTAGCTTTTCAGAACAGTTAGCTTACTATTTGGATTCAAGCAAAAAAGTGGACACTAGCTGCCCTATGACTTCACACATGGGCGGCCTTAAAATTAAGTTGTGAAGAAAAATCCTCTCCAACAGTAGCAACCAATATCCATTTGGTAGGCAAGAGATAGGCAGTGAGGAATGCCTGATCAGAAGTTGGGTAGGAAACAAATTGGAAGAATAGAGACAAGAAGGTCTCAGGTAGAGAAACATAGAAGGACATATGGAAATGGGAGAAGAGTGTGGAAGTCTTTGTACCAAATCTTAATGCCAGCCTACCAGAAGTAATTTTTCATAGAAGAGCCACTAAAACAGATGAACAACTCAATCATTTGAAGTCACCCAGCCTCTGTCATTGGTCACCCTATTGCTGCATAAATGGACACATGAACAGAGGGGTCACAGTGCCAGAGATGGAGATTTTGCATGGACCTGTAGCCATGGAGTCTTACTTACCAAGGCTGATGTAGCTACCATGGACTGCAAAGGTCCACCAATAAAGACCAGTGAAGGGCCCTGTAAAGAAATGGAGCTGGGTAGCACAAGTCATGGATTAGAGTGGATGCAGAAATACTTCATCTGGTTTATCTTTCAAGAAAGGATTTGTCACCCTGAATGCATGGGGTCCTATTAATAGCTTCAGGAATTATTTCAGTTGCAGGAAACAACTTTCTTCATTATCCCACAACTATAGACAACAAATCCTCTTATCTCTTCACATGCTGAGGGACCAGATCTGATAGATGTGGTTATATTTCTACCTAATATGGGGCAATTCTAGTAGTCGATTTTAGCTCCAGAGTTCCCCAAGATCATGGACAAAATTACTGTTGGGTTTGCATTATAGGTTCTACATGTAGTCCTTCTTTCTTCCCATTCTTTTCACAAATGTTGACCCCAAAGGCACTCCTTAGTAAACCTTGCAAACTAAACTCCATCTAAGAATCTGCTTTCAGGATACCAATATGCTACCATGATATAATGGAAAGGTCAAATAATCTGAAGACCTACAGAGCTGCGTTTGCAATTTACCAGCTCCATATGGTGAACAAGTTATTTAACCCTTGTAGACCCTGGTTTCCCCATATAACCCTCTCTACCATACAATTTTTTCTTGAAACAAAACAGGAGCTTCATTCTCTGCACTGTGGGCTTCCCTGGTGGCCCAGCGCGTAAGAATCCTCCTGTAATTTGGGAGACTCAGGTTTGATCCCTGGATTGGGAAGATCCCCTGGAGAAGGGAATGACAACCCACTCTAGTATTCTTGCCTGGGAAATCCCATGAACAGAGGAGCCTGGCAGGGTTCTGTAGTATAGCAGGAATTATCTGGGTTATATCAAATTTTGGATTAAATCTCAAGTATTGCACTTATGTTCAAATATATATGTATATATATAGAATATATATATATATAATATGCAAACATTTAAACAAGGTTGTATATATACAATCTTGTTTAAATACACTTTAGATACGTTTGTACATACACAATATGTGAGCATTTGACTGTTTATACTTCTCAGGAGATACACTGTTGTAATATTTTTAAAGCTTTCATCTAAACTGACTATGCCTTGAGCCTTCTTTCTTCATGACTGTGTGGTAAAAATCCAGTTCAGAGGAAATTTTTCTCTATTGTGTCAGTAAATTGATTTACACATAAGCTAAAATAGAAAAAAAAAACAACAATGACTAGATGTATTTACAATTCAAATACTGTCATCCAAATGCATATTAAAATAAATGACTTTGGGGCAGTGTTAATGAACCAAAAGTAATTCAGTTCCACAAGTTGAAAGGCTGGAATATTCATATCAGTTATTGATGAGCTCTACATTTTGCTAAGTTGTTTCATTACCAGTAACCAGACAAAGGCTAATATCATCTTTTAGCTAGACTGAATTGGCTTTCATTATCTTCAAAGTACCTAGATATGCAGATAACTTTCAGTTTCAGTTCAATTCAATTCAATCGCTCAGCCACATCTGACTGACTGCGACCTTGTGGAATGTAACTCGCCAGGCCTCGCTGTCCATCACCAACTCCTGGAGCTTACTCAAACTCATGTCCATTGAGTCAGTGATACCATCAACCGTCTCATCCTCTGTTGTCCCCTTCTCCTCCTGCCTTCAATCTTTCCCAGCATCAGGGTCTTTTCCAATGAGTGAGTTCTTCTCATCAGGTGGCCAAAGTACTGGAGTTTCAGTTTCAGCATCAGTCCTTCCAATGAATATTCAGGACTGATTATCTTATGATTGCCTGGTTGCATCTCCTTGCAGTCCAAGGGACTCTCCAGAGTCTTCTCTAACACTACAGTTCAAAAGCATCAATTCTTCAGTGCTCAGCTTTCTTTATAGTTCAGCTCTCACATCCACACATGACTATAGGAAAAACCATAGCTTTGACTAGATGGACCTTTCTTGGCAAAGCAATGTCTCTGCTTTTTTTTTTTTTTCATTTTATTTATTTTTTTTTTTTCATTTATTTTTATTAGTTGGAGGCTAATTACTTTACAATATTGTAGTGGTTTTTGCCATACATTGACATGAATCAGCCATGGATTTACATGTATTCCCCATCCCGATCCCCCCGCCCACCTCCCTCCCCACCCCATCCTTCTGGGTCTTCCCAGTGCACCAGTCCCAAGCACTTGTCTCATGCATCCAACCTGGGCTGGTGGTCTGTTTCACCCTTGATAATATACGTTTCAATGCTGTTCTCTCTAAACATCCCACCCTCGCCTTCTCCCACAGAGCCCAAAAGTCTGTTCTGCACATCTGTGTCTCTTTTTCTGTTTTGAATATAGGGTTATCGTTACCATCTTTCTAAATTCCATATATATGCGTTAGTATACTGTATTGGTCTTTGTCCTTCTGGCTTACTTCACTCTGTATAATGGGCTTCAGTTTCATCCATCTCATTAGAACTGATTCAAATGAATTCTTTTTAATGGCTGAGTAATATTCCACAGTGTATATGTACCACAGTCTCTGCTTTTTAATAGGCTGTCTAAGTTGGTCATAACTTTCCTTCTAAGGAGCAAGCGTCTTTTGATTTCGTGGCTGCAGTCACCATCTTCAGTGATTTTGAAGCCCCCCAAAATAGAGTCTTTACTGTTTCCATTATTTCCCCATATATTTGCCATGAAGTGATGGGACCAGATGCCATGATCTTAGTTTTCTGAATGTTGAGCTTTAAGCCAACTTAAAGAAGAGGAGAGAAAAGTGAACTTTCAGTTTACTTTCCAGGTATTTAATTTCTATCTTCCAGACAAAGTTGCAAACTTATTGAAGACAAAGGCAGAATTTTATATTTTCTTGATTTTAATGCTGTACACTATAAAATTATATTTTTCAAAAATCTTTACTTGGATTTTACTTATAACTGGTCACAATTAGTTGAGATGTCAGTCTTCAACTTGTAAAACATGCCCCAATGTGGTTAATCAGATTTTAGTTTATAGAAGCAATAAATAAATTCCTGGGGGCTTCCCAGGTGGTACAGTTTGTAAAGAACCTGCCTGCTAATGCCAGTGCAGGAGACTTAAGAGACACGGGTTTGATCCCTGGGTCAGGAAGATCTACTGGAGGAGGAAATGGCAACCCACTCCAGTATTCTTGCCTGGGAAATCCCGTGGACAGAGGAGCATGGCAGGCTACAATCCATAGGATCGCAGAGTTGGACACAACTGAAATGACTTAGCACACATCAAGTTAAAAAATTCCCAGTTGAGAATAGTAAAATCAATTGACCCTCTCCAGAGTAAACCTGTAATTCAAAAAATAGGCTGGTGTGATTACTCAATTATAAAACTGAGATTCCAAATACACACTTAGAAATGAATATGAAAATTAGATTCTCAGGCAGTATAATGAACAAAATACAGTGTATCAACACCCTCCTGCAACAATAGGAGAGACATAAAATCTCCCAAATATTGAAAAAAAAAAAAAGTGTGAAGTTCTGATTTAAAAACCCCAGATAGAGAGGATGTTTGCAAAATTTCTGGTTTATAGACCACTGAGCAAAAACTAAGTAATCCTCAAGAGCAAAAATAAATAGAATGTGTCCCAAAATAAATTATAGTAATACTTGAATGTATTTGTTTAAAAAAAAAGAATGTTAGCCTTTGAGTTACATTTTAGTTAAAAAATTCGATTCTGATTTTTCTTAGAAAATGTATTCAAGTGAAAATAGTAACCATTTATTAAATGAAACACAACAGTGCAAAAGAAAATTCATCTTTTAAAATAAAAGTGATTCTGAGTGCATTACTGACAAATATTATTTTAAAAGTTCTAGTTTCAAAACTGGGATTTTTAACCATTCCATTATTACTGTTAGCATTGTGTATCTTTTGGTTGATTAGAATCTATCTTCAGATATAGTCCATTCACATTTTGATTATTAAAGCACAAGTTTCTGTCTATATAAGTTCTCATTTTCATTTTGTCTCCTAAATGACCCATATTGAATACATTTGGCTGTTAAAACACTGCTGTAGTCCCATCACTGTATGTATCATATTCAGTATGTTACAAGGAATAAACAAATCAATGAAATGAAGGCAATATGGCCACTGCCTAGAAGGTAATGTTAGCATCTTGGCATAAAGAGTTTATCTCCACATTTTAAAAAATACATTTTCACCTATTATAGACAACAATGTCTGAAAGTGGAAAAATTTGAAAAGAACAATTTGAAAAGAATTTTTATTGCATTGGAAGATATATGTCATCTCAGGAACTATAAGAGGGCTGGTAGAGGAGAAAAGGAAGGTACATTCTTTTGTAAAATGAAGGCACAAATGCAATGATATAAGACACACACATCACAGTATTCAGCAGGTAAAGACACGGTGACTTTAAAAGGCTGGCTATATAACAAAGAGCAGTTAAGTTATTAATATGAGATTTTATCTTCACATTTAACACAAGTGTGATCTTATGAAATATTCACTGAAGATTAAATGGAAATAGTGTTGGATCATACAACCACTGTGAAAAGAAGAGAAGCAAAAAGCAAAGGAGAAAAGGAAAGATGTATCCATTTGAATGCAGAGTTCCAAAGAATAGCAAGGAGAAATAAGACATCTTTCCTCAGTGATCAGTGCAAAGAAATAGAGGAAAACAATAGAATGGGAAAGACTTAAGATCTCTTCAAGAAAATTAGAGATATCAAGGGAACATTTCATGCAAAGATGGGCTCAATAAAGGAGAGAAATGGTAGGGACCTAACAGAAGCAGAAGATATTAAGAAGAGGTGGCAAGAATACACAGAAAAACTGTACAAAAAAAGATCTTCATGACCCAGATAACCACAATGGTGTGATCACTCACCTAGAGCCAGACATCCTAAATGTGAAGTCAAGTGGATCTTAGGAAGCATCACTACAAACAAAGCTAGTGGAGGTGATGGAATTCCAGTTGAGTTATTTCAAATCCTAAAAGATGATGCTGTGAAAGTGCTGCTTCAAATTGTCAGTCAATTTGGAAAACTCAGCCGTGGACACTGGGAAGAAAAAAGTCAGTTTTCATTCCAATCCCAAAGAAAAGCAATCCCCAAGAATGCTCAAACTAGCACACAATTGCACTCATCTCACACAATAGCAAAGTAATGCTCAAAATTCTCCAAGCCAGGCTTCAGCAATACATGAGCCGTGAACTTCCAGATGTTCAAGGTGGATTTAGAAAAAGCAGAGGAACCAGAGATCAAATTGCCAACACTTGCTGGATCATCGAAAAAGCAAGAGAGTTCCAGAAAAACATCTATTTCTGCTTTATTGACTATGCCAAATCCTTTGACTGTGTGGATCACAATAAACTGTGGAAAATTCTGAAAGAGATGGGAATACCAGACCACCTGACCTGCCTCTTGAGAAATCTGTATGCAGGTCAGGAAGCAACAGTTAGAACTGGACTTGGAACAACAGGCCGGTTCCAAATAGGAAAAGGAGTATGTCAAGGCTGTATATTGTCACCCTGCTTATTTAACTTACATGCAGAGTACATCATGAGAAACGCTGGCTGAATGAAGCACAAGCTGGAATCAAGATTGCCGGGAGAGATATCAGTAAGCTCAGATATGCCAATGACACCACCATTATGGCAGAAAGCAAAAAGGAACTAAAAAGCTTCTTGGTGAAAGTGATAGTGGAGAGTGAAAAAGTTTTGGCTTAAAGCTCAACATTCAGAAAACTAAGACCATGGCATCCGGTCCCATCATTTCATGGCAAATATACGGGGAAACAGTGGAAACAGTGTCAGACTTTATTTTTTTGGGCTCCAAACTCACTGCAGATGGTGACTTCAGCCATGAAATTAAAAGACACTTACTCCTTGGAAGTAAAGTTATGGCCAATCTAGACAGCATATTGAAAAGCAGATACATTACTTTGCCAACAAAGGTCCATCTAGTCAAGGCTATGGTTTTTCCAGTAGTCATGTATGGATGTGAGAGTTGGACTATAAAGAAAGCTGAGCACTGAAGAATTGATGTTTTTGAACTGTGGTGTTGGAGAAGACTCTTGAGAGTCCCTGGACTGCAAGGAGATCCAACCAGTCCATCCTAAAGGAGATCAGTCCTGAATGTTCATTGGAAGGACTGAGTTGAAGCTGAAACTCTAAATCTTTGACCACCTGATGTGAAGAACTGACTCATTAAAAAAGACCTTGATGTTGGAGATTGTAGGCAGTAGGAGAAGGGGACGACAGAGGATGAAATGGCTGGATGGCATCATCTAATTGATTGACTTGAGTTTGAGTAAGCTCCAGGAGTTGGTGATGGACAGGGAGGCCTGGCGTGCTGTGGTCTATGGGATTGCGAAGAGTCGGACATGACTTAGCAACTGAACTGACTGATAAAACCACTAAGAAGAGAGATCCTTCTGGCTGATGGCACATACATCTCTTTGGGAAGTAGCTCCCTAAGTCAGCTTTTAAAATGAGATGGGATGCTCTAACTTAAGTGGTCTAAGGAAGTTAGATATTTTGACTTTTTAAAAAATTTACACTTAAGGAAACAGATGCAGTATGTTCATGTATATGTATGGAATCTAGACAGATGATATTGAGGAACTATTTGCAGGGAAGGAATGGAGATGCAGAGGTGGAGAATGGATTTGTGGACACAGTGAGGGAGGGAATGGGTGGGATGAATGGAGAAAGTAGCATCAACATATTACACTCTCGGGTGTAAGATTGATAGCTAGTGTAGCACAGGGAGCCCAGACTGGTGCTCTGATGACTTGGAGGGATGGGATGGGAGAAGGGGAGGGAAACTAGGGAGGGAGGAGATGTATAATTATAATGTGTGTATAATTTGGCTAATTTATATTGTTGTAGGGCAAAAATTAACACAACATTATAAAATTTTTAAACTTTTAAATATAAAAAATATTTTTAAAAATGAATAAGCACTAAATATATAGCTTCCAAACAATAAAGGAAAAACATTCACTAATTAAAAGGACTGGAATAAAAGAAAGTTAAAGGAAGCAGAGGAAAAAATCAGAATAAATAAAAAATAGAATATAAGATAGGGAAAGAATTCAAATAAATATATAAAGTCACCTAAGTTGCCAGTTAAAAGACAGATATTCTAATACTGACTCTTATATGGTATAATTTATACCAGCTTATAATTTTACAAAAATAAAAAAGTGTAAAACCATAAAAATGTTGAAAATAAATATTATTGATAGGATAAATACATTAGGACAGATATGATCTAAAGTTCACTGATGGTGACATCTTATAAAATATACATTAGGGGGAAATAGTAATGGCACAGGAAAAGAATCCTTAAATTCACCAGGATTGTATAAAACTCTATAACCTGGTTGACCATAATAACCTATTCTCAAATATATAAGGGAAATAACTAAGTGTTACATTTATAGATGGACAAATCAAGCATAATAAAATTCCTCTAACATTCTTCTTCCACTAATTGCCAGTAAAGTTAACAAATAAGGACACAGAATCATAAGGTTTTGAAAGTTCTGATAAACTTGATTGACAGATTGGTTTAAAAGACTATGTCTATATAATAACTAATTCTAGCAATTATAGAGTTAATATCTTTCTCAAGCATACAAGGAAGTTTTATGATAAAGTAGAACAATGTCTAGTTCTTAAAGTAAGTCTAAAAAGCATTCCAAAAGTCAGTCATATATGCCAGGAGTTTTATTCCACTCAAGGAGACAGTGGAGGACAGAGAAGTCTGGCATGCTACAGTCCATGAGATCCCAAAGAGCTGGACGTGACTTAGCAACTGAGCAACAAGTATTTTTAAATGAAATAAGAAAGAGATAACTGAAATTGCAAATCTGTATAAAGATAGGGTTAACTTGTGGTTGGTCTCTGATATGGAATTATGTTACTCCTAGGAACTCCAGAAGTCTGCTACTGACTCTTGTCCAAAGCAGGGATAAAATGTACTAGCTCATGATTTTAAATTTGTTGTATAAAGTCAAAAACTCCCTTAAAGTCACTGTGTACTAATCTGTCTATGTTATTTACTGAAAATATATAAACGGATCACTCGAACCTGGTTTAAACAGCTTCCTAGTTTGGTTTTATGACCAATGGGGCACAAAAGACCTTCTACAAATTTGTACCTTGACTTCCTTGAGAAAAAGGTATCTTTTCATGTATCTTGTTGGTTAACGATTTTAAGATAAAGCATCCCGGGCAACAGAGAAATGACCCTGGGAGTTGTGTCTGGAATTTGTTGCACCTCTGTGTTTACCTGCTATACTGAGTGTGTTCAGTGAAGTCTCATGGGCTCATCAATGATCCATTCCATTCTTCTTACAGCGGTTGGTACTATGAGCACAATGATATAAAGCAGGCTTTGGGGACTCTACCAACTCAAGTCCCACGGATGAGATTAAATAAAGGGAAAAAGATCAGGATTATTCAGAGGAAAAAAAAAAAAAAAGGAAACAAAAATAAAAGGGAGAAAGAAAACCTTCAGGCAATTAAACTAGGTGGAAGTGTTCAGATGATTCATTAAAGCTTGCCAGAAAAAGAAGATGATAAATGGAGTATCTGTTAACATTTTGTGTGCTTAGTCACTCAGTCATGTCTGACTCTTTGTGACCCCATGGACTGCAGCCTGCCAGGCTCCTCTGTCCATGAGGATTCTCCAGGCAAGAATACTGGAGTGGGTTCCCATGCCCTCCTCCAGAGGATCTTCCCAAACTAGGGATCAAACCCAGGTCTCCTGCATTGTGGGCAGATTCTTTGCCATCTGAGCCACCAGGGAAAGCCAAGAATACTGGAGTGGGTAGCCTATCCTTTCTCCAGGGGATCTTCCCAACCCAGGAATCGAATTGAGGTCTCCTGCGTTGCAGGCAGATTCTTTACCAGCTGCCAGGATGCTCTGCCTTCCACTAATAAAAACCGGTTGTAGGGCACCATAGCATCTTTCTTAAGGCTGACACCATGTTGATTAAGAGGAGAAACTGGTTGATGTGTTGCTGCAGAATTGGCAGCTCCAGATCTGGAGTCCCCAAAGAAAGGATGGCCGCAGGTCCGCGCCAATCGTCTGTGTTACCCACAGGCAAACACTGGGCCAGCAGGACTTCCTGCTGATCCAGTGGTTAAGTAGGGCTTCTACTACAGAGGGCCCAGGGTTTGATCCCTGGTAGGGGAACTAAGATCCCACATGCCACAAGGAGTGCGTGTGTGCTCAGTCATGTAGGACTCTCCGCGACCCTATGGACTGTATGTAGCCCACCTGGCTCCTCTGTCCATGGGATTCTTCAGGCAGGAATACTGGAGTGGGTTGCCATTGCATTTTTAATGGGTCACTATAAGTCAATAGGGCCTTCCCAAGTGGTCCTAGTGGTAGAGAACCCATCTGCCAGTGCAGGAGACATTAAGAAGCAAAGGTTCCATCTCTGAGTGGGGAAGATTCCCTGAAGGAGGGCACAGCAACCCACTCCAGTATTTATAATTTATTAAACTTTAAATGCAGACAAAAGCAGATCTTCTTAAGTCCCATTAGAATCTTGTTTACAGGAATGGGTTTATAGGAAAATACCAGTGTATTTGACCTTTATAGAAAAATATATCATATTTAAAATAAAATCATGAATAATTGTCTAGAAAATATATAGGGAGTAATCATTTGCAGGAAGTAAGCTAACTTAGGAATAAGAAAGTTTTTATTTCTACAATGAAATTTTAATTACTCATGAATTTTGTAACAGTATTTCAACAAACTTTTAGTTTATTTGGTTAGATTAGAGTAATGTTAATTTACTTTATTTCCATTATTTCCATACTCAAACAGAAACTTAAACATCTTTTTAAGAATATGAAATGTAACTGTAGTCACAAGATAGTTTAGTGGGAACATAGTATCATACAGATTTTTTTTTAATCATTGATTTATATAAGTATCAACAGTTTGGGGTCAACTAAAAATGTAATATATTTAGAAAAACAAATCAATACAGCAGTATTGAAAATAAAAAGAAACTTGCACATTAGAGCAGTTAAATCATTAACAAAATAATGCTACTAAAATATAGCTAGGCTACACAATTTGCAGATTTACTAATTTTTAAAGAACAGAGACTGCCCATCTTGTAAAAATGGTTTTTTTTTAGGTATAAAAATATGAGGTAGGCCATGCAAATTATTTTTTACGGCTTTCATTGACTGCACAAAGAGGAAGCAAAAAGAAAAGAGACAAAGAGCAATGTTACATTTGAATGTATAGACTGAGATACTAAATAAAATTTTAAAACTGAATGCATCTTCATCAAGTTAATATATTACTAAGTTTACTGAAGGAGAACAACAATATTCTAGCATTAGAAAATACTATCAATATAAGTTCTCTTTTTTGTCAGATTGTTGATGAAAAATATTATCTCAAGAAGTACATCAGACTTTTGATAGAATTAATAGTTAATTCATCTTTTAAATTCTCATCAAACTACACATGCAAAGAAATTCCTTTAATTTGATGAATTTTATATACTAAAACTTCACTTTAAACATCCCAGAGATGAGTCACACTTTTAAAAAATTTAAATAAAAGACTAAACAGAAATAAAGATGACCTCTATATCCCAATTATTTCACAGTGAATTGAAAATTCTTGTGGCTAGCCAATTAAATAAGACAGAAAAACAGAAATAGAGGCAAAAATATTTTAAAGGAAAACAAACTCATACTTATTTGCTGACTCTGGTTGTCTATAGGATAAACTAAGACAATCTGTAAATCATTAGAAGCAATAAGAACATGCAGCAAATTGTATTCAGATCACAATCTGCAATAACTAAAAATACATATCAATAATTAAAAATACCCCATTTACAATATCAGCATAAACTAATATATTAAGGTGGGAAATTGCTGCTATATATATATGTATATGTGTATATATATATATATATATAAGTTATTTATGAAATAAAAGAGTATGAATTATTGAAAAGCATAAAAGAAGCTCTGAATAAGTAAAAGTGCATAATAAGTTCATGAGTGAAAAACTTTATATCTTAAGTTAATTCTGTCCCAAATATATCAATCAGTGCAACATAAATAAAATGAAAATCTCAAAAGAAATTTTTCTTCTAGATCTTAAACAAACTGATCCTATATTTAATGAGGATACAACAAAAATATATAAAATATTTCTAGGGCAAAATTAAAAATAATAACAGAAGCCTTCTTACCAAATGTCACAACTTATGATAACTGTGATTCATTTTTGTGTCATATCCTTTTGCCTTTTCATACTGTTCATGGAATTCTCAAAGCAAGAATGCTGAAGTGGTTTGCCATTCTCTTCTCCAGAGTTTTGTCAGAACTCTCCATCATAACCCGTCCATCTTGGGTGGCCCTACATGGCATGATTCATAGTGATTCAAGATCAGAAATGGACAATATTCAGGATGGAGAATTTAGGCCCAGAAAAACATGTTCTCTTGGTAGAGGGACATTACAAATCATCAGGCTAAAGTAGAACTATAAGTAAGTGATGTTACAATAATAGTCTTTGCATAAAGGAAAAAAAAAGATGGTTCTTATTTTACAACCAGTTAATCCTAAAGGAGATCAGCCCTGAAATTCATGGGAAGGATTGATGCTAAAGCTAAAGCTCCAATACTTCGGCCACCTGATGCGAAAAGCAGACTCATTAGAAAAGACTCTGATGCTGGAAAAGATTGAAGGCAGGAGGAGAAGGGGTAACAGAGGATGAGATGGTTGGATGGCATCACCGACTCAATGGACATGGGTTTGAGCAAGCTCCGGGAGATGGTAAAGGATAGGGAGGCCTGGCGTGCTGCAGTCCTTGGGGTCGCAAAAGCGTCGGACATGGCTGAGAGACTGAACAACAAATCTTACATTATATGAAGTATTTCCAGATGGATGAAACAACTCAATAAGAACACTGAAATTTTAACATATCACAAGAAAGTTGTAGGAGAACGTGTCTGATATAGTGAATTAATTTTTAAATCGAATACATAAGCACATCTTATAAAATAAAGGTTGATGAATGTGACTCTATCAAAACTATGAACTACTACATGAATAACATTGCCAGAAACCAAGTTAAAAGATAAGCTAGAATTGACTAGAAAACAATATATGCTACTTTGTAACAGATAAATAATTATTATCCAATAGCATTTCTTAATTCACTAATAAAGAACACATCCTAGTAGGAAAAATTATAAGATGCAATAATAAGCAATTCACTGAAAAGGAACCTGAGTCCAATATAACAGACTTATACAAAACATTTTCAACAATAGGAGAAGTACAAGCTTAAAAAGAAAATAAAATTTCTTAGTCATATCGGCAAAAAATTTTTAAGTTTGATAACATCATATACTAAAAAGGGTCTTGGGGAAACTGTCATAGGTACATAAGGGCATATGTGTGTGAATGCTCAGATGCCTCAGTCTGTGTACAACTCTTTGTGACCTCATGGACTGTAGCCTGCCAGATTTCTCTGTCCATGGGATTTTCATGGCAAGAATACTGGAGTGGTTTGCCATGCCCTCCTCCAGGAGATCTTCCTGACCCAGGGATCGAATCTGCATCTCCTGCATTGCTGGTGGATTTCTCACCACTGAGCCACCAGGGAAGCCTATATGGGAGTATAAAATGTTACAATAATTTAAGAGAAAAATTGGTAAAAATTGATTAGGATGAATTCCTTTTAAACCAATCATTCTAGACTACCTATTTAAAAAAAAATTGGTGCACAGGTACACAAAAATATACATATGATAATTTCTATTTTAACTCCTTTTGTAACAAGAGATAATTGCAGACAATTTTGTATATCCATCAAAAGACTAACAGATAAATGAAAAGTGTTATTAAAAGTACAGTGAAATACTATATATAGAAGAAAAGGAATTAACTATATTAGCATATACTGATATGTTGTTGTCATTCAGTTGCTGTCATCTCTGACTCTTTGTGACTCCTTGGACTGCAGCATGCGGCACGCTAGGTTCCCTTGTCCTCCACTGTCTCCCAGAGTTTGCTCAAGTTCATGTCATTGAGTTGGTGATGCTATCTAACCATCTCATTTTCGTATTGATATAATAGAGAGCAAAACAACTATGAAAAAAAATTGCACTAGTATGATCAATAATTAAATAAAACTCTATATAAAGTACTATTACATGTTGCTCTCTCACATACAATCAAAAGACTGGAAATGTAAGCAATGTGTATTAATCATTGCTTTAGTACAGGGAAGGGACAAAGGGGTAGAATTTGGGATGAGGGACAAAGGTGGCTTTAGCTTTATTTATGATTTTATTTCATTAAAATAGACCTAGAACAAATATGATAAAGTGTGGCAAATAGACAGAAGCACAAAGAAGAAATATAAATCATTCTACCACCAAGAGAGCATTAACCACCAAGAGAGCTGAAATTTAGTGAACATTACTTCAGAGTTTTATTGTTGCTGTTGTTTCTGCTTTCTTAATGAGGAAAAATGGTAAAAATCATCTTAAAACTCCTGAGATTATAGTTTGGAAGAGTTTATAAGGAAAGCACGGGTTTACACTGAAAAATATTTAAAGTATACTTTATTATTGTGGTTCTCAATTTCTTTTTCTATCAAAACCACCAGATCACTTACCTTTTCATATGCAACTTGTTTCCATGGGCCAACAAGGTTTTATAGACTAGAGTATAATGATGAATGGTATACTGAGTGATACCATTTCATTTTTTCTCTATCACTGATCCAAAATACTGGTGTTTTCACAACATAGCTGAGATGAGACTTTCATATTTTTAGAATTTATTTTTGTAAGAATTGTAAAGCAAAATCAATTTTTTTAGCTTCTTTGTTTTGAGTATTTGTTTAATTCAGTTTAAGTCTCAGTGTTTTAACGATGAATTGGTATCTTTCACCTTGGTTGAAAAGTCTAACACACCTAAGTATTGACTACTTCAACCATGTGGTAGTGAATGAGACCTAATTGCAACCTGCTGGCAGAAAGTAGATTGAATGATTGATTTTTTGATAAAAGAATAAACCATTTTAAACATTTGAATCTACAAATCCACAGTTATGAAAAAGCAGCAGGCATTATCTGGCACCAAGCAGAGATTATCAAAGATGAGTGAAGAAAGTTTGTTCTGTTTTCACACTCAGAAATGTGCTTCGCTATTACAGCTTATAAAAAGAAAGGGAAATCAATTGGCTTTGATAGAACATAAAATGTTTAACCTACAGCATTAAAAAAAAAAAAAAGCTTTCAGGCTGAGGTCATGTGAGTGTATTATACCCTTTCCTTTGACTATTTTCTAGGTATAAGTTATAAACAATGAACCTGTTGATGAAGCAAATACTTTTATATATGATCCTAATGTTTCTTCGAAATTAGAGAATCATCTGAAAATGAAGGCACTTCTGCTTCCTGTGATCCTTTTGACATATATTTTATCATCTTGATTTTGGGGTTTTCTGAAACACACAGCCTATTCTTGCTTTTTGGAAGTCAACCAGAATGATTTTTGCCTCTACTCAGGCATTTTGATCTTCAGGGAGCTTTCATTAAGTAGTCCTAATTTCACAACTGGTAAAAGTTACTTCTTCAGTCATTTAAGATTAGATACCATTTTACTAGGCTTCCCTGGTAGCTCCGATGGTAAAGAATCCACCAGTAATGCAGGAGACGCCAGTTCGATTCCTGGGTTGGGAAGATCCCCTAGAGAAGGGATAGGTTACCCACCCCAGTATTCTTGGGCTTCCCTGGTGGCTCAGATGGTAAAGAATCTGCCTCCAATGTGGGTAGACCCAGGTTTGATCCCTGGGTTAGGAAGATTCCCTGGAGAAGGGTATGGTAACCCACTCCAGTTTTCTTTTTTTTCTTTTAATTAATTTATTTTAATTGGAGGCTAATTACTTTACAATATTGTAGTGGTTTTTCCATACACTGACATGAATCAGCCATAGGTGTACATGTGTTCCCCATCCTGAACCACCTCCCTCCCCATCCCATCCCTCTGGGTCATCCCAGTGCACCAACCCTGAGCACCCTGTCTCATGCATCAAACCTGGACTGATGATCTATTTCACATATGATGATATACATGTTTCAATGCTATTCTCTCAAATCATCTCACCCTCACCTTCTCCCACAGAGCCCAAAAGTCTGTTCTTTACATCTGTGTCTCTTTTGCTGTCTCGCATATAGGGTCATCATTACCATCTTTCTAAATCCCATATATATGCATTAATATACTGTATTGGTGTTTTTCTTTCTGACTTACTTTATTCTGTATAATAAGCTCTGGTTTCACCCACCTCATTAGAACTGATTCAAACGCATTCTTTTTAATAGCTGAGTAATATTCCATTGTGTATATATACCACAGCTTTCTTATCCATTCATCTGCCGATGGACATCTAGGTTGCTTCCATGTCCTGGCTATTGTAAACAGTGCTGCAATGAACATTGGGGTACATGTGTCTCTTTCAATTCTGGTTTCTTCAGTGTGTGTGTCCAGCAGTGTGATTGCTGGGTTGTATGGCAGTTCTATTTCTTGCCTAGAGAATCCACATGGACGGGGGAGCCTAGAGGGCTACAGTCCATGGAGTTGCAAAGAATCAGACAAGACTGAGTGACTAAGCACACAGCACAGTGCCATTTTATTAGATATCCCCATGTTTATGCAGCTGCAAGTAAAAATGTGAAGCAAAATATAAGTATCAACATAAGTAGGTGAAAATCAAGCACTTAACCATTTTACATCACTGCATTTAGGGTCTATATTATAGACTTAGGAAATAAAATCTGTAGAAAGTAATTGACAAAAGTTGCATTAGCATTTATCCAGGGAACTTATTAGGAGTATATTTATTTTTGAAAAATAAAAATTAATCATATGTAGAAACTGCATTAATTCATCATTTAGCAAATATTTGAGAACCTATGATATCATCACATTTGTTGTACTTTGCCAAATCAAAAAGTATAAAGGAAGGCTTCCTGGTGGCTCAGTGGTAGAGAATCTGCCTGCCAGTGCAGGGGATACAGGTTCAATCCCTGGTTCAGGAGCATCCCACGTGCCTCAGGGCAGCTAAGTCAGTGCACCACAGCTCCTAAGCCTGCATTCTAGAGCCCATGAGCTGCAACTACTGAAGCCCAAGTGCCAAGAGCCTGTACTCCACAACAAGAGAAACCACCGTAATGAGAAGGCCACGCACTGCAACTAGTGCCCGCGCACTGCAACTCTCGGCAGCTAGAAGAGAAAGGCTACAGGCAGCAACAAAGACCCTGTGAAGCCATAAATAAATAAATCTTTTTTAAAAGTATAAAAGATGTGTTTGTTGACCTTGAAGTCTAGGAAAGTGAAAGTGAAAGCGAAGTGGCTCAGTCATTTCCGACTCTTTGTGACCCCACAGACCTCTGCTCATGGGATTTTCCAGGCAAGAAAACTGGAGTGGGTTGCCATTTCCTTCTCCAGGGGACCTTCCCAACCCAGGGATCGAACCTGGGTCTCCTACCTTGTGGGCAGACTCTTGACTGTCTGAGTCACCAGGGAAGTCCTTTGAAGTCAAAGGTTTTTTGTTTGTTTGTTTTTAACTATTACCTGCTACAGAGACAATGAGAAGGAATAAAGTATAATGAAAAATAAAAAGTAAATGGTATGGCACAAGTAAGTACAATATGAATTTAGTTAGGGACAAATTATTGGAGAAGAATCATGGAGAATTGCATCTTAAACTTGATTTTGTAGTAAAAGTAAGATTTGTAGTAGCCAAGAGGAGGTGCTCAGAAAAACCTATATGTGGAAGTGTGTCTGTGTATGTGTGTGTGTGCCCGTGCATGCGCACGTGTGTATGTGCTGGGGATGTTAATGAAGAATCCTAAATGTTTGCTTTTGCGGTTAAGTTAGACTATGTGTAGAGATGGAGGGGTGATTGGGACACAGGAGGGAGAGAAGTAGAGAAAGTAATATTTAAGTACATAAAAAGTGTTATTGTAAAGCAATAAAGAGAAAGAATTTTTTAGCAACTGGCAAACTAAAGACTTTCAATTAAAGAAAAAAATTGATACTAACCAGTCCATCCTAAAGGAGATCAGACCTGGGTGTTCATTGGTAGGACTGATTTTGAAGCTGCAACTCCAATACTTTGGCCACCTGATGTGAAGAGCTGACTCATTTGAAAAGACCCTGATGCTGGGAAAGATTGAGGGAAGGAGGAGAAGGGGACAGACCACAGAGGATGAGATGGTTGGATGGCATCACCGACTCCATGGACATGGGTTTGGGTGGACTCTGAGAGTTGGTGATGGACATGGAGGCCTGGCATGCTGCGGTTCAAGGGGTCACAAAGAGTCGGACACGACTGAGCGACTGAACTGAACTGAACTGACCAAGCTAAAAAAAAAAACATGAGTATAGAATTAGAAGGTCATCGGTTGCAACCTCTAATCTTGGTTCTTTAAGAAAGTTGAACAAATTTATTTCCCACTAATTGGGATTGGCCAGTTATAATGGCAATGTCTTAAACAGTGGATTCTAGGAAAAATAAATCTCATTTAAGGAATATCTTATGCTGTAATACAGATACAAGGAAATTTTATATATAACAGGACAACAGCCAAGTTCAAATAAACTCAGACATTCTAATTTCTTGTTTCATTCAGTTGATCAGCCTGACCTTCCTGAAAATATTCAAGAATAATCTTTGAAAATAATCTGTCAGGGCTGTAAACTAGTAACCAGTTAAGAACATTAAACTCAGTGTTTCCCTATTTTGCTAAATTTCTTTTACCTTCTTTTATGTGATTATTCAAAGTTTGTGTTATTTTGGGGTCATTCAGCCCTGCAGGCAACAATTCAGCTCAATTATTTTGCTTTCTGCTGTTGAAATTACCTCTTTCCAGCATTGATGCTTTTTTGAGCTGTGAAACACCCAGATGCTGCAATGATGAACATCATTTAAATACCTGAATAAACAAATTTATCCGAGGGCTATCAATTTTTCTTTTTGAAGCTCTCTGAAACATTTCTTAATGTATCAACCTTTGTTAACAACTTCATCATGTTTCTAATTAACTGCTGTGTCCCCTTCTAGGCTAAAAAGTATGCTAACTAAATATTTCCATGGTTAGAGAAGGAAGTAGAGGGAATTCTTTTTCAATTTCCTTTTCTACAGACTAAGAGAAAAAGTCTGAAATAAGCTCACATGCTCCATTCTTCTCATGTTTGGCAGTGTACTCTTCATCAATCTGCAGAAATTACTCTTTGGTACCCAGCTCAATGCCTAGCATATAGCAGCCCTTCAACAACTTTGTTTCTTAGATCTATGAATCTTCTTATATAGTCCTCTCGAGAAACTAGCCACCCTCTTCTTCATGCCTTGGGTCCTCGTCTTAAGCATGTTTCTCCTTTCTGGTACGTTTCATACTGTAACATCCCCTCTATATTCAAGCTCCTTGTTCCAGACATGATAATGTGCCTGAGTCACCTTGCTGTGGCTTCTGCCTCCTTCATTACCCTCCCTCTCTGTGAGGAGTCCTCCAACTGGGAGCACACCATTCACATACAAACCAAACAATCCAGAGGTCACACCACCAAGCATTAACCCCATCAGATTCTCTTACACTCTGGATTATTATCTACCTGCCCCAATCACTCAGGGACAAATTTCAGACAAGAGACAGCCCCTATGTCCCAGAGCCCACTGAAATTATTCAAACTTAGCCAGTCCTAAGTCTTCTTATCTGCCCTTGTCTATTCCTTCTCACAAAACCACATCAAGGTTCTTGTTGACATTTCTCCCTCTCTTTATGTCTTGTGATGGGTCCATTTGATCTTCATCAAAGGAGTGTTTCCTCTACTTAGGAACCATGAGTAACAAACTGTCTTTTCAATGATAACCATCCCCTGATCTGTTGGCCTTTCTATACCTCAAAATTTCCATTAACACACTCTAGTTTTAAAAAGTCCCAGCATTTACTTTTTATTTATTTATTTATCTACTTTCTGCTCCATATCTGCTCAGTTTCACTGAAACCTTCGCATAGTAGGGTATGTTTCTGTCTGTGCCTTAGCTCTTGACCAAATCTCCAAATTTACCCTGGGTTCAGGGATTAGACATATCAGTGAGTTGGCCCACCCTATCTTGATCTTTTCACCATTAAATGTGATATCCTAGTGCCTTCTGAATATATCTTTTGGATGGTCTAGAGGCAACTCAAGGTCAGCATATACTTAGAGTTATTAAAAATCTCACTTGAACCTCTCCTCTGTCAGTAATTCATATCTCAGCTCTTAGACTAGGGTAGCAAGAACTATCTGAATATGTTCCTTCCACCAATCTGCCATTATCCTAGTTCTAGTCCTATCATATTTTGTTTGGACTATGGCTATGAACTTCTCATTTGTTGTTTTGCCCTTACCATCACGTTATTTTTCACATTGACTTCTATGTTTCTGAAATTTGAATGCAAACATGACCTTCAAGATAAAGCCCACAGTCTGTCACTTGACCTTTAATGTCCTTGATGGTCTAATTATTGCCTAATTCTCAGCTTCACCTGCCATATCTCCCTGTCTTCATTTTCTTCCACTAATAATGCTGAATTGCTTGTAATTTCCTACCAAGGTGATGGAGTTTTATGCTTCATGCCTCTGTGATTGTCTTCCATCTGCCAACCACCTTCTCCAAAGGGTTGCCTTAGCTGAATCCAGCTCGTTCTTTAAGACTTAATTCAAATATCATCTCTTCCAGAAAGACCTCCCGTGAAACCCCCTGATCTAGTACTGTGCTTTAATAATAACTAGTGCCTTGAAATGCTGTGTGCAGTTTACACACAATCTTGAATATATTTCTTAAAGATTCTCAGCTGTATTGTACATATACTACTGAAGAATATATCTTAACTTTCTAATGCTATCATAAGGCCTGGAATCATGTAATCAATATTGTTTCAAGTGAATAATTATCATCCAGCTGAATATGCCTAGTAGAGTACCAGTAGACTCTACCTCAATTCTCTGGTGTCTTGGTACAAAGATTAATCAACATGGGGAGATTTAGTAAAAATATCTCTAATAAAAGACTCATCCTGAATGGTCTATCAGATTCATATTAATAAAAGCAGAAGCTAGTTAAATGTGCAATGAGAATTAGGGTTCAAACAATTGGGAAGGCAATTTATTGATTAAAAAAATACTTGCAATAGAAAACAGTTTCCAAGTTCCCTTTTACATTTATGATCATCATATAAGTTTTACTTACTTCTGTGCCATTCTAAAAGTAAGTCCCTGTTCTTGATCCATCTTTTGCCTTTAGGGTAGCATTTGTTTGTCTTAATGACTGGCTTGTGGACTAATGAATGGTATTTGGCAGTTACTGCATTTAGAATGAAACTTAAGTCTCACATTTATCTCTTCCAGGCTGGCTCCTGCTCACTGATGGACCCCACATTTTACTCTGAGTCAGTAACCATCAGGTTCTGAGCCTTCCTCCAGATTCACAGGCATCAATATCAAGAAATAGCAGTTTATTTGTAAATTATCTTTTATCTATAAATTATCATTGATTATTTTATTATATTAGATTAGATATATTTAATATGTTACTTTTATAAAGTTGTGTATAAATTTACATATATGTTTTATTATAACGTTATGTATACCAGTAAATATTTAATGAGAAAATATATAAATTTTTTTTTCACTGCTTTTCTTTGTTCCATAAAATAAGAAGGAAGTACATCAACTGAGATTAGGCAGAGTAAGAGGTTATGAAGATTTAGAAAGTGCACTAGTAAGGAAAATAGACAGAGTTGTGAAGCATAGCTGAGGACCCAGTATATATTTATATATATGTGTGTGTGTGTGTGTGTCTGTGTGTGTGTGTGTGTGTTTAGAGAGAGAGAGAAATATATACACACACATGCACACGTCCATATATTTAGTATTATAAATCAATTTTCAAGCAAAGATAAATTTTATATAATATAAAATTCATGGAGAGTAATTTTAAAGATGAGTGACTTTTGGAACCTCTTTTTTTAATAAAAAGAATAGACATTTTGAAAGTAGGTAATGACTGTTCTTTTTTAGATGTACTATTTTGTCTCTTACTAAAATAAATTTACAGACTATAGTTCCTGAAACACCCTCTAAAACAGTTAAATTTACAGATAGTGTTCTGGCACAGTGTTTCTTTGTAATGATTGGCTGCACATGGCCAATTGCTTCTCAGTGGCATCCTAGAGTTCCTTAAAACCCTCAGGTGGATACCATCTGGTCCTGGTGATTAATCTACATTTGCTTTATGAACTTTGTGAAAGCACCCTGACTGTGGACCTCTATTTGATCTTGTGTGTCCAATGTGCTCATTTCCTAGAACAAATCTGATTTGGGAATCTCCCTAATAGTAATATCTTCCTAACTAAAGTATACGGCAAAGATTTGCTTCTGTCTCATGAAAGTGTTAGCTGTTCAGTCGTGTCCAACTTTATGTGACCCCAAAGGCTGTAGTCTGCCAAGCTCCTCTCTCCATGGGATTCTCCAGGCAAGAATCCTGGAGTGGGTAGCCATCCCCTTCTCTAGGAGATCTTCCCTACAGGGATCGAACCTGGGTCTCCTGCATTGCAGGCAGATTCTTTACCATCTGAGCCACCAGGGAAGCCCTCTGTCTCTCATACCTCACATTTTTATCCTGTAGTATATTATTTGTCCCAGAATTGCCCAAAGATCCCAGTGATGATACACAAGCTGGATTTCTCCACTAGATAACAATGAAATATTTTTTATTGGCTTTGAGTCTTTCATGAAATATCCTTTGCCGAGCCTTCTTATAGTTTACATCAATGAACTTCTCTTTTTTTCTCATTCTCTCTGTGCACTCCTAGCACATATTTGCCAAGCAGTCTATTTTTTTGCAAATACTTGGTATTTTTGATAACTGGCACACATTTTTGGTGTTCATAAAAATTTATATATCACTATTAACCACACACTTTGTACATATTGATTCTGAAAAAGACCTCCTACTTTCTTTTCTTGACATGTGAACATCTTTTTTTCCTCTTTAATCAGGTGTTGAATTGAGTTTTTGTAAAAACTATTGCTTAAAAGATTAGAGACTATTATTATTAATAAGAAATCTTATTCTTTTCTGTAAGTACATGACATTCCTGATCTTATCAAGTGTTTGCTTCACTGTACACTCTGTTGAAACAATGAAATAGAAACAGTTTGGGCTTCCTTGTATAAGGAAGTACCCTGCTAAGTCACTTCAGTTGTGTCCACCTCTTTGTGACCCTATGGACTGTAGCCTGCCAGGCTCCTCTGTCCATAGGATTCTCCAGGCATGAATACTGGAGTAGATTGCTATGCCCTCCTCCAGGGGATCTTTTTGACCCAGGGATCAAACCCATGTCTCTGAAATCTCCTGCATTGGCAGGAGGGTTCTTTACCACTAGCGCCACCTAGGAAGCTCATAAATGAAAGTTGCTCAATCCTGTCTGAATCTTTGCTGCCCCATGGACTATACAGTCCAAGGAATTCTCCAGGCCAGAATACTGGAGTGGGTAGCCTTTCCCTTCCCCAGGGGATCTTCCCAACTCAGGGATAGAATTCAGGTTTCCTGCATTGCAGACAGATTCTTTACCAGCAGAGCTACAGGGGAAGCCCACAGGACTAACTAAAAAGAAGCTTCTATACAGAGAGAGTCCCATATCATTTTTTAAATTCCACTGATTACTGAATGTCTAGAAAGACTAAATTCAGATTAAATATTTCTATTAATTTAAAGCATATAGGACTAATTCAATAAATTATCTTTCTCTGAAGATCTCAAAACATTTAACAGCTTTATCAATTGAAATCTCATAGTCTGAGCTGTGAGCTGGGGAAGAGTAGTGAGAGAGGTGGGACTGATCAGTATCACTTACCCCATGATTGTTCATTTCTGCTGCTGTCCGTATTCTGTTTGCAGATAGGCATGCCAATATTTTCCACATGACACCACTAAGTATTTTAATATAGCAACAACCCACTAAAATTCTTCACCTGTGCAAAACCCAAAAGTCATTTTACTTAGAGCCATAGCCAGTCAGACATTTACAAATATCACAAAAAATAAAACTATGATAATTGAGCAATTTTAATTCAGTATTCATCAGTGTAGGAATTATTGCTTGCCGTGAATCAACAACCAAATCTAATAAGTAAATGAAATTGGGAGCCATTAATGAACACAAAGGAAGTGTTAGCTGTGGAGGGAATAGTGAAAACTATGATTTGCCATAGTATTCATGTCAGCCAGGTAAATAACTGCTTATAATATTCTCCCTAAGGGATCAATTAAAACTGAATCTCAGAAGATGAAATGTATTTTCAGCAATGGAGACGGACTCTTTTTGTCACTGCTCCTATTTGGTTTGCATATCAGTTCAGTTCAGTTGCTCAGTTGTGTCTGACTCTTTGTGATCCCATGGACTGCAGCACGCCAGGCATCCTTGTCCATCACCAACTCCTGGAACTCACTCAAACTCATGTCCATTGAGTCAGTGATGCCATCCAACCATCTCATCTTCTGTTGTCCTCTTCTCCTCCCGCCTTCAATCTTTCCTAGCATCAGGGTCTTTTCCAATGAGTCAGTTCTTTTCATCAGGTGGCCAAAGTATTGGAGTTTTAGCTTCAGCATCAGTCCTCCCAATGAATATTCAGGACTGATTTCCTTTAGCATGGACTGGTTGGATCTCCTAGCAGTCCAAGGGACTCTCAAAAGTCTTCTCCAAAACCACAGTTCAAAAGCATCAATTCTTCAGTGCTCAGCTTTCTTTATAGTCTAACTCTCATATCCATACACGACTTCTGGAAAAAACAGCCTTGACTAGACAAAACTTTGTTGGCAAAATAATGTGTCTGCTTTTAGTATGCTGTCTAGGTTGGTGTTAGCTTTTCTTCCAAGGAACAAGTGCCTTTTAATTTCATGGCTGCAGTCACCATCTGCAGTAATTTTGGGGGCCCCCAAAATAAAGTCTGTCACTGTTTCCCCATCTATTTGCCATGAAGTGATGGGACCAGATGCCATGATCTTAGTTTTCTGAGCTTGAGTTTTAAGCCAACTTTTTCATTCTCCTCTTTCACTTTCATCAAGAGGCTCTTTAGTTCTTCTTCAATTTCTGCCATAAGGGTGGTGTCATCCGCATATCTGAGGTTATTGATATTTCTCCCAGCAATCTTGATTCCAGCTTATGCTTCATCCAGCCCAGCATTCCACATGATGTACTCTTCATATAAGTTAAATAAGCAAGTGACAATACACAGCCTTTTTGCCTATGTTCATCAATATATTTGCATATATTCTTTATTAATTAGCATAATCATATTTTTTCAATGTAGTGTAATTAAGTAAAACATATTATTCCAAATAAAGAAAAAAATACCAGTTACATGCATATACACACATGCATGTCTACACACAACACACATGTATATTTTACATGACTTTAATAGAACTACAGGTGAATTTTAACATTGGATTTGTTGCTCACAGCTTTACATAAATTATATCAATCCTTGAATTTTAGAACTTTTGGAAGGTAGTTAAGATAATTTACCTGAGACTGATGCTACTAATTCAGTTACTAAATTGCATTTGCTTGTTGAGGATTATGCTTGAAAGCAATAAAGATTGATTTGGTGTAATGACACTTGGCCATCTAGGAAAATAGTCATGGACCTCGTTTCTTTCTGCAGACTTGATAACCAACTCTGCATCAATTCTATTCCTCCTTGTCTTCTGCTTTTATGTTTTGAAGTTTACACTCTTGTTTCTGTTCAATCACTATTTACTATGGCCTACTGCAACCCCAAATTCACCTCTTCTTCCTGATTAAAATTTTTACTCTCACCTTCCTCCTCTCATCTTTCTCATCCATGGAGAAGTTCTCACCTACACCTCTTTGGGGATTGTGGCTTCTCTGATCTGTTCCCAGTGTTGTTTTAACACCTCTTTTTGAAAATAGAAATTCTTTCTTAATGACTTCTGCATTCATATAGAAAATCTGTTATAACCCATATATATAATAGTTATACATAAATTGACTTTGTTGCCAGAAAGCACCATTTTTATGCCTAGTTCTTAGCAGTTATTGACTTTGTTATCTACCTTATTTTACACACCTAGAATATATTTTCTCAGATTGAGACTTTTGGCACTTGAGATTTTCCTCGCTACCTTTAGTGTTCTATAAATAGTTGCTTTAATAGTGCTACAAATAGCACATGAGACATTTCTTCCTGGACACTTCTTTAGACTCAGCTTCTGTCAAAGAGGATGTATTAGTCATCTGCATGTATGCCCAAACAACCAGCACTGTGCTTTGATCTTGATGCACACCCAGTAAACTTAAAAAATTCAACTGAATAAGGAGCTATTGAGAATTATAGAAGGATTTTCTGTTTCCAATAATAAATGCATATGTCTTTCACCCTTCCCTCCCCATGGCCGTTGAAGTGATAGGAATAATGTTTTGAACAATTAATGTATGACAGCCCTGGAAAATAGGAGAATCCCTTTAGCTGATTGGAAATGTGGGGGATTTCTATTTTCAAAGAGTGGTTTTAAAACAATACTGGGAACAGATAAAAGAAGCCACAATCCCAAAGCAGGTGTAGGTGAGAACTTCTCCATAGATAAATGTCCTTCCTCCTTAGTTAACCTGGAGAAACTCTAATCTCAGAGACATCTGATATGAAGAGTAGTAGTGGGTTATGGTACAATCAACAAGTGAAGAGCAAATATAGAGCAAGCATATATATATTATTGCTCTTTACTTTTTAAATTTTTTGATTGATATATGATTGCAGTTGTAATACATATATGTGTTTAATGTACAGAAGAAATTTAAAAAAAAACACATTTTAAATATTAAAGAAATAATAATTAATTTAAATTAAATTTTTAAAAAAGAAAACAATAAATTTCCATTCTGGATTTGAATTGAAAGAAAAGAACAAGAACTTCCCTTCTTCAGTCAGGGCTTCCCTAGGAGCTCAGTTGGTAAAGAATCTTCCTGAAATGCAGGGGATCAGGGTTTGATCCTTGGGTCAGGAAGACGCCCTGGAGGAGGAAATGGCCACCCACTCCAGTACTCTTGCCTAGAGAATCCCATGGATAGAGGAGCCTCTTAGGCTACAATCCTTGGGATCAAAAAGAGTTGGATACAACTGTGCAACTAACTTTCAATCTTTAATGTGTAGATTTTATTTTCATTGCTATTTTTTTCATAGTGAATATGTATTCGACAGACACAGTTTCCTTTTCTGACTTCCCTGCTAATATGATCCAACGATCAACTGTGTTGGTCTCAATCAATAGAATCTCTATGAATCCCCAATTTTCAATCATCTCTGAAGCTAGCAGTCATGGTTTAGACCTGGCTAGCAGAGTACATTGGGAAGCTTGCTGGTAAAATCTGACAAATGGGACAGATGTTCCAGTACAGCCCTGCTTGCCCTTCATCCTGCCCTGAAAGTGGATATGATGGCTGGAGCTAAAGCAGCAATTTACATACAAGAGGAAATAAACATGAGTGAAAAAGAATACAACTGTCTGTGACATTATTGTGCAGCTGAATGGCTGACTGGGGCTTCTCGGATGGCTCAGACAGTAAAGAATCCGCCTGCGATGCAGGAGACCTGGGTTCAATCCCTGGGTTGGGAAGACCCCTTAGAGGAAGGCATGGCAACCCAGTCCAGTATTCTTGCCTGGAGAATACCCATAGACAGAGGAGCCTGGTGGGCTACAGTCCATGGGGTCACAAAGAGTTGGACACAACTTAGCGACTAAGTATACATGGTTTGTTGTGCAACACTTACCTCAAGACTATTGGTTAGGTGACAAAATGCAATCCCCACTTGTTTAAATGAATGTTTTTCTAGTTATCTGCTAGCTGTATTTTAAATTAAAAACTTATGAAAAAGGTTAATGTTTCTAATTCCTCAGTTTTAAAAGTTTAATTGAATATAAATTATAAAAGTGCCTACAGAGATAAGCATTATAATATGAATATGAAATAACATAAAATAAACTAAACTTACAAACCAA
This sequence comes from Cervus elaphus, assembly GCF_910594005.1. Taxonomy (NCBI): domain Eukaryota; kingdom Metazoa; phylum Chordata; class Mammalia; order Artiodactyla; family Cervidae; genus Cervus; species Cervus elaphus. The sequence goes on along the minus strand of NC_057841.1, from coordinate 30,110,150 downwards.
GAGCATTGATAATTTTCATGTTAAATTCCTATGAGCTTTTTATTATTAAAAAATCTCAAAATTAACATTAATGACAAGATTGTGTCAGATTCCTATCAAGCCCATTCAAATGAAGTTATTTCACAGCCCTCCACTGAGTCACTAAAATATTCTCAAATTTAAAAGAATGTCAGATTTTTATGCAGTTAGCCCTAGAAGGAGAGTCTGTGATATGGATATCCTGGACTTGTGAAACTGACAGAAATGCCTAACTAACTTGGCACTGTTCTAATGAAAACATACCCTGTTTTGGTGACTCGGGGGTCTATCTGTTCCTGTTTCTGACAAATGCTGGCACTACCAAAAACTAAAAGCTGTCAGTCCTCTTAGAGGGGTAATTTTATAAGGGGCTAATTTTTCCACACTGCCTAATGAAATTTTGCTAGCAAATAAATGCCTGAAACATGGAGAAAATGATCATTAGATCCAAAGGAACTGTTATCTTTAGAACTGTCAAAGTTGAAATTTTAAAGGGATAAAACTTAATATTTATATATGCATATATATTTAAATAAATTGCTTTTGTCTAGCCAGACACACGTGTTAAGGCTAAAGAGAGGATCTGTGATAATATCTACAACTGTTTGATAATTCATTAACTGACATCATGTTTATATTTTTCACTTGCTTTTTTTGTTTACATCTTGCTTGCTCCCTCCTGGTCACCCGCATTTATAATTGGTATCATTTAATAGTAGGACTGTATTATACAGACCTAAATGAAGATCTTTCTTTGTGTCTATAAAATAGTTCAGCCTCACAATTATTATCTTTAGAGTATAATTATTTTATGTACACACTCTATCTCTCCAAATTGATTGTAGGCACTCAAAAGAGAGACTGTATGTTGATTTTATTTTAAAATAAGAACATGGAATTGTTCTGCCAGAAAGAATTCAATATATTTATTATTAATGCTGATAATTATGGTGTTTAATGATAGAGTAAAAATAGTATGCCTGAATTTTAAAGGTACCTATGAATTGCATACAGGATTCACTTTTTGGTTGAGGGTTTGCTTCAATCAATATATTCTGTGTTATCACAGAATGGGAAATATCAGGTAGAAACTGGCTCATGCCAGAGTGCCTAAGTAAGTAAATTAACACTTATATACTCTCACCGAAGCATGCCTAAGTAGAAAGAGAATTGGTGTTGTTGTTTTTAACAATTATCACAAGAGAGTCTGTGATTGGTAGAAAGAATGTTGTTGTTGTATCACTAAATTGTGTCTAACTCTGTGGGGTCCACAGACTGTAGTTCACCAGGCTCCTCAGTCCATAGGATTTTCCAGGCAAAAATGCTGGAGTGGTTACCATTTCTTCTCCAGGGAATCTTCCCGACCCAGGGATCGAACCCAAGTCTCCTGCATTGGTAGGCACATTCTTTACTGAAGACAGACTGTAGAGCTAAATAAATAGACAAGTAGATAGATAAGTAGATAGATAAACTGGCCTTGAAGGCTACAGTTTGGTTTTTTTTTTCAAAGACCAGAATGTATACAACATACAAACAGTTGCATGTTGTATACATTCTTATCTATTGAACAAGACTTTCCAATCCCACCTGAGTTTTTTTTTTTTTCCCATTTATTTTTATTAGTTGGAGGCTAATTATTTTACAATATTGTAGTGGTTTTTGCCATACATTGACATGAATCAGCCATGGATTTACATGTATTCCCCATTCTGATCCCCACTCCCACCTCCCTCTCCACCCGATTCCTCTGGGTCTTCCCAGTGCACCAGCCCTGAGCACTTGTCTCATGCATCCCACCTGGGCTGGTGATCTGTTTCACCCTTGATAATATACATGTTTCGATGCTGTTCTCTTGAAACATCCCACCCTCACCTTCTCCCACAGAGTACAAAAGTCTGTTCTGTACATCTGTGTCTCTTTTTCTGTTTTGCATATAGGGTTATTGTTACCATCTTTCTAAATTCCATATATATATGTTAGTATACTGTATTGGTCTTTATCTTTCTGGCTTACTTCACTCTGTATAATGGGCTCCAGTTTCATCCATCTCATTAGAACTCATTCAAATGAATTCTTTTTAATGGCTGAGTAATATTCTATAGTGTATATGTACCACAGCTTCCTTATCCATTCGTCTGCTGATGGGCATCTAGGTTGCTTCCATGTCCTGGCTATTATAAACAGTGCTGCGATGAACATTGGGGTGCACGTGTCTCTTTCAGATCTGGTTTCCTCGGTGTGTATGCCCAGAAGTGGGATTGCTGGATCATATGGCAGTTCTATTTCCAGTTTTTTAAGAACCACCTGAGTTTAATGTGAGAGAAATCCCAAGTGCCCATAGGTATAGACTTCAGCCCAGCCTTTCACACTTAGACTGGCACTTCCATCTGCTGGTTCCTTTCTTTATTTACTATTTCGTCTTGGACAGCTGATTTTATCCCTTGGATCAGTCTTCTTGTTTATAAAGGAGGGCTATAAAAGCAATGTAATTAAACGAGATCGTGTACACAGGAAGCAGCACAGTGCCTTACGTTTTGTCTCTCGAGATGCAGGAAGAGAGACTAATTATTTTCCCACATTTATTTAATGAAATGCTCAATGACATTTCCTGTTAGATTTTTAGATCAGATTTGGTCTTAGAATCAACATGATATCAAGAGTTAATGTCAGAGTGGGGAACAGTATTTATATGAATTAAAATTCAATGAAATTTCAGCAAAGGCTCAACAATATAGTCATAATTCTTTTCTTCTCTATCACACAGATCATAAGGCTACCCCTTGGTTAATGTTTTACCTTACCTATAATCTCTAGACTCAAGAATGCAAAGACATTTTGGTGACAAACCATTTATTTACAAGCAAATAATTATTTCCTTTTATTCATAGTGAACTCATCCTACTTTTGCTTACTCAGAGTAAGCAAAATCAAATTTTATACCATGTGAGCTTTCTTAAAATATTAAAAATAAGATCTTTTGAGACTTAAAATGAATTCTTCCAGTAGGACTATTCTGATTTAATCATAAATATAGTGGTTAAAAAAAAAAAAAAAAACTAAGATCATGGCATCCAGTCCCATCACTTCATGGCAGATAGATGGGGAAACAGTGGAAACAATGTCAGACTTTATTTTTCTGGGCTCCAAAATCACTGCAGATGGTGACTGCAGCCATGAAATTAAAAGACACTTACTCCTTGGAAGGAAAATTATGACCAACCGAGACAACATATTAAAAAGCAGAGACATTACTTTGTCAACAAAGGTCCGTCTAGTCAAGGCTATGGTTTTTTCCAGTGGTCATGTATGGATGTGAGAGTTGGACTATAAAGAAAGCTGAGTGCTGAAGAATTGATGCTTTTGAACTGTGGTGTTGGAGAAGACTCTTGAGAGTCCCTTGGACTGCAAGGAGATTCAACCAGTCCATCCTAAAGGAGATCAGTCCTGGGTGTTCATTGGAAGGACTGATGTTGAAGCTGAAACTCCAATACTTTGGCCACCTGATGCGAAGAGCTGACTCATTGGAAAAGACCCTGATGCTGTGAAAAATTGAGGGCAGGAGGAGAAGGGGACAACAGAGGATGAGATGGCTGGATGGCATCACTGACTCAATGGTAATGAGTTTGAGTAAACTCCAGGAGTTGGTGATGGACAGGGAGGTCTGGTGTGCTGTGATTCATGGGGTCGCAAAGAGTTGGACACAACTGAGTGACTGAACCGAGAAAAAAAAAAAAATATATATATATATATAGTCAAGATTTTAGAATTACCTACTATATTCTACTCAGAATATGGAAATTTGACTTTTCTTTTTTGAGACTAGGCAAGTATATTTAATTATGTGATTGTGCCTTGCCCCTGTAAATAATGAGTAGGAAAATTCACTTAACCTGGTAAAATGTGAAAACATTGATTGTTTTCTAACAAACCCTGTACCCAGTAATCATACTCAGTATCTGCTAAGCTACATTTCATTTTTTTTTCTTTAATGGGAGGTGAGAAATTCATTCCTAGTTCAAATTTCTGTAGCAGACAAACATGGATTTGGTTTACAGCCTCAAATTTTATCTCTTCTTCAAAACCATCCAAATAAATTTTCAGGGAAATAAAGCCAACATTGTTGGCATTGTTGGCCAAAGTGATGTCAAGAAAACCTGACAAGAATATTAGAAAAATAGAAGTCATAATAAAAACAGTGAATTAAAAAAAAAACCTCCTGAAAACATTATGTAGTGAAAGAAGGAGCACAGTAGCCAGAAGCAAGAACACGGGGGAGAAAATAACACTGTAATCCCTTTGCTAATTCTTGCAGATCTGAACTCTCTGTGGAAACTGAGATATGAAGCTCATTGGCCTTAGGCGTATATATAAAACATCAAGAGTGAAAAAGGTTACACCAAGTTTCAAGAAAGCTTGATCTTTATGTTAAAAAAAAAAGTGAGAAAACCTAATCTTTTGCTAGCTCAGTGTAAGATGAGAGTTTTTCCAGGCAAATCATGAATGTTAAGAAAATACTTTCCAGTTTGATGCATGAGACAAGTGCTCAGGGCTGGTACACTAAGATGACCCAGAGAGATAGAATGGGGAGGGGGGAGAGAGGGTGGTTCAGGATGGGGAACACATGTAAATCCATGGCTGATTCATATCAATGTATGGCAAAACCACTACAATATTGTAAAGTAATTAGCCTCCAACTAATATAAATAAATTTTAAAAAAAAAGAAAAGAAAGAAAATACTTTCCAAAACACACATAGCATTCTTTAAAGTCTCAGTCAGTTCAGTTGCTCAGTCGTGTCTGACTCTTTGCGACCCCGTGGACTGCAGCACACCAGACCTCCCTGTCCATCACCAACTCCCGGAGCTTAGTCAAACTCATGTCCATTGAATCGGTGATGCAACCATCTCATCCTCTGTCGTCCCCTTCTCCCACCTTTAATCTTTCCCAGCATCAGGGTCCTTTCCAATGAGTCGGTTCTTCACGTCAGGTGGCTAAAGTATTGGAGTTTCAGCTTCAACATCAGTCCTTCAAATGAATATTCAGGACTGATTTCCTTTAGGGTTGACTGGTTGGATCTCCTTGCAGTCCAAGGGACTCCCAAGAGTCTTCTCCAGCACCACATTTCAAAGCCATCAATTCTTCGGTGCTCAGCTTTCTTTATAGTCCAACTCTCACATCCATACATGACTACTGGAAAAACCATAGCCTTGACTAGATGGACCTTTGATGGTAAAGTATATATAACAAAACAATATTATTTAGAATATCAAGGAACACATAAAGCTACACTACTAAAATGGCATAGTTTTAATGATGACATATAACAGTTTTTTATACAATAACATACAATGGCAACATAAAAACTTTTAAAGACTATAAAAGACTATTTTATATTTATAGACTATTAAAATCATAATAATAACCATCTTCCCATAGATCTTAATGATAATTTTATACACAATATTATACTTCTGGACTGGGATGGTCATTGGTAAGACACTAAATGATGAAATTTCTACTGAAATTAATTCATCATTGTCTTTCAAGTGAAGAAAAGCGAAGTCATTTAGAAGATAAAAAGATGCATCACAGAGAGAGAATCATCATGAGTATTTGTTTTTGTTTTGAATTTTTATTTATATCATGTTAAAAAACAAATAGCAGCAGTCTTTGTTGTTGTTCCATTATTGTGTCTGATTCTTTGCAATCCCACAGACTGCAGCATGCCAAGCCTCCCTGTCCATCACCAACTCCCGGAGTTTACTCAAACTCATGTCCATTGGGTTGGTGATGCCATCCAACCATCTCTATCCTCTGTCGTCCCCTTCTCATCCTGCCTTCAATCCTTTCCAGCATCAGGGTCTTTTGAAGGACTGAAGTTTAATCACCTACTACTTTAAATGAAGTATCACCTTAGATTTTATGGCAATACTTCTCAAATTGAATGCATGTAAGGATCACCTGACTTACTAGATAAAAAGTTAAATTTTTAGGTAATGCCCCTGAGATATTGATCATACAGATCATCTAGAGACCTAGAATCTACAACTTTAACAAGTTCTCCAGGAGTTTGGGATACAGTTGCATATTGGCTATATGTTTAAGAAATAGTTTCCTAGAGACTCAAGTAAAAGCCCACTTCCCATATTTTTCCTCCCTGGTAGTAGAGAGAATTCTTACACCCTTTTGAAATATGGAGAAAAGACTACTACATTGTTGACTTAAAGAAAGTCATGGTGGGGGACTGTCCAGCCACTAAAATCTACTCTCTTCTTGGCCCATAGTAATGATAGATGTGACATGATTGCCCAGTGGGCCACGTTTCAGATAGGTGAGCATATGATGAAGCTCTCACCAGTAGAAAATGATTAAAAGTTGTATGTCACATTTCTATTCTGTGCATTTAAGAATAGTATCATGCTGGGACTTCCCTGTGTGGCCCAGTGTTTAAGAATCTGCCTTGCAAAGGACAGCATGGGTTTGACCCCTGGTGTGGGAACTAAGATCCCACATGCCATGGGGCAACTAAGCCTTCATGCTGCAACTACTGAGCCCATGTGCTCTAGAGCCCATACTCCACAATTAGAGAAGCCTGTGCATTGCAACCGGAGAAGGAAATGGCAACCTACTCCAGTATTCTTGCCTAGAGAATCCTGTGGACAGAGGAGACTTGTGGGCTGCTGTCCATAGGGCCACACAGAGTCAGACACAACTGAAGCAACTTAGCATGCAAGCATGCACTGGAGAAGGAAATGGCAACCCACTCCAGTGTTCTTGCCTGGAGAATCCCAGGGAAAGAGGAGCCTGGTGGGCTGCCATCTAAATGGGGTTGCACGAAGTCAGACATGACTGAAGCAGCTTAGTAGCAGCAGCGGCAGTACATTGCAACAAAATATCCCACATGCCGCAACAGAGACCTCAGGTGCAGCAACTAAGACCCGACACAACCAGGTAAATAATAAATATATAAGTAAACATTTCTCCCCTCCTTCATGGGACTTGCATGCTGATGATCAGAGAGAATTTAAAAGCCATGTTGCAAAGTAGGTAGAGCTGCCTCTCCCCAAATGACTCTCACTTGTTGATGTAGATCACCATTCCTGAACTAAGTGGGAGGGAAATCAACTCTGTGTTTTAAAACCTCTGAAATAATGTTGAATCACTAATTAGTGATATTAACTACTATACAAAGTATAAAGAAAAATCTTATCTTTATAATACTTTTATTATAATTAGTATTGTTGTCGCTGTTGTTCACTCAGTCATGTGCGATTCTTTGCAACCCCATGAGCTGCAGCACGCCAGGCTTCCCTATCCTTGAACTGTTTCCCAGAGTTTGCTCAGACTCATGTCCATTGAGTCGGTGATGCCAACCAACCATCTCATCCTGTCACCCTCTTCTCTTCCTGCCTTCTGTCTTTCCAGCATCAGGGTCTTTTCCAGTGAGTCAATTCTTCGCATCATGAGGCCAAAGTATTGGAGCCTCAGCTTTAGCATCAGTCCTTCCAGGGAATATTCAGGACTAATTTCCTTTAGGATTGACTGGTTTGATCTCCTTGCAGTCCAAGGGACTCTAAGGAGTCTTCTCCAACACCACAGCTCAGAAGCATCAATTCTCCAGTGCTCAGCCTTCTTTATGGTCCAACTCTCAAATCCATTACATGACTACTGGAAAAATCATAGCTTTGACTAGATGGACCTTTGTCAGTGAAGTGATGTCTGCTTTTTAAATAGGTTTATCATAGCTTTCCCTCTAAGGACCAAGCACCTCTTAATTTCCTGGCTGCAGTTACTGTCCTCAGTGACTCTGAAGCCCAACAAAATAAAATCTGTCACTGTTTCCACTTTTTCCCCATCTACTTGAATTCTAACTCTAGGCCAAGCACTAAGCTATTGCTGTAAACATCACCTCATTTCATCATTCAAACAACCTCATAATGTGACACATTTTACCAGTAAGGCAGCTGAAGGCATAAAAAGGTCACAGAACTGATTTCAGGCTATTCATCCAGCAAATGTTAAGTTGGAAACTGCTAGAGTCAGGGTTTCAACCCAGATGTATATATAGACATTTTTGCTCTAAACTCTATAAATGCAGGGGAAAAAATATTTGCATTAATTTCCACAGAAAACTTAGTAATTTATTGTATCCATAGACCTAATGATGACATTTGCCAGCATCATATTTAAACTGATAATCTTATAATCCCTAAAAGAATGTCTCTTTCAATGACAAGCAGATTAATATTTCAGGGACCAAAAAGGGACTTTAACAACAAAACAATGTGAAATAAAGATCTGAGATAAGATATCCCCAAGAGAACTGGTCAACCATAGAATTAAATTAGGGAAGGCATGGGGGTCAGACTTCTTAGACCCTGACAAAATAGACTATCAAGATCCCACAACAAGATCAAGCCATAGTAGGAAAATTAGTGTCTTCTGCTTAGGGCAAGGAAATAAACCAGGATCTGGTCTCAGTAAAACAGCAAACAATTTTTTTAAATTCCCTCTTGTTTCTTAATTATATCCTTTTTATGATTCCATTTGTACTTGGCTATAATTTGTTCTTAGGAATGAATGCTGAAAATTATGACAAGAAAATAATTATCCACTCCTTATTAGGCAAGGCTGATAAAACACAAGAAAACGAGTGCCCAGTCCTGTTGTTTCCAGCCGAGTCCCACAGGGGGAACCTAACAAGCCTATTGTAGCTTGAAGACATTATGCTGCAGACTACAAGAATTAAGGGCAGCAAAAAATTGCTAATTTTTCCTTATAGGATCAACTTTTATAAACGCTTACCTGAACTTGAAATTCTGGCGTCCTGGGTATATACTGAGCAATTTCCTTCACCTCTTTCTTCAAGTGATAGAACAAATTGGAGTAAAAAAAAAAAAAAAGTTTCAATAGTCTTACAGGTCAATGAATTGATGGCCCTTCAAACAAATGCATTTAAAATACCTATTAATTATTACTTTAGAAGAGCAGTTGAGTAGTGGAGGAAGGACTTCAGGGAGAAATACTTTTAGCTCACATACTGTTTAACACAGAAGTTCTATACTTCACAGGACTCTTGCCTCAGAAGGCATTTCATGGGACATTCTGGACAAAAATAAGGATACTTTTGACTATCACGACTGAAGGGCATTGCTGGAATTGGTTGAAGGAGCCATGAATGAGAGACATTTTGCAATGTAAAGGGTAGTTTTTCTACACAGTAAGGAGCTACCTCTGTCCCACAGATTTAATGCTTTACTGGATCTTTATGGGTCAAGTACATACTTATGACTTTCTGAACTTATTTTTGCATGATTGTAGAAGGCATTAAACTCTATAGTCATATAGCTGGAAATTTAGGGAAATTTTTAGCACTGTTCTCTTTAGAACATTACTAAGAGTTGTTATCATTTAGAAAAATTAAATTACCAATGGTGGTGCTTGATTCACCATTTAAGGATATCTATCAATGGAAATGTGTGGATGTTGAATTCAGGATAATATATAAATTTATAAGGATAATTATATACACACATATATATATACATGTGTGTTTAATTAGTTCTTATTTCAAAATGCCAAATAAAGGGAAAATGTTAGCAATATTTAGTTGAAATTTGAAGTTGAGTTTTATAGCTTTTTCCACTAATCTACTGTCATGAAGTACTCTGCCAATTTTTCTTCTTTTTTTAATTAAACTATGGAATGATCAAAATTAAGTGTACACTTTCCAAAATAAATGCCATTGTATTTGGCTAGATTATATTTTCAAGATTTGAAGTAGTGTCTGAGAGGTATAATGCTGTCCCTGTAATGCTTACAAATATTCCAATCAGAATAATAAAGCACTCATTTCTTAAAAAAAGGAAATTGATGACAAAAATATCAAAAGCTAAAAAATATTGGAGAAATACACTTATCCACTTCAGAAGGTCATTAGTTCAAGAATGACCTTCTTGATTAGTTCAATCAAATTATTTTCTTCTATCAAATTAAACAGTGAAGATGATTGAAGAAGAATCTATAAGTTAGTGAAAGTTTAAAAAAAAAAATCCATCTCTGTAATGAACAACAGATAAGCATCTTTTCTTTAGAGGTGAATGAAAGTACCCTGCTTAAAAATAAAGTTCTACTGCTTGGAGATGCAAGGTTTATCACTAATTAAAAAGCCAAAGAGGAAATGTGAGTTTCAGAATTGCTGACTTGGCAGCTATGGAAATTCGGTCTCAGGTCTGCCTCAGGGGGTGACATTCACTGATGCCAGCTGGCTCCTCTGCCCTCTTGACCCACCATTGTATTCACAGTGAGGCCGCGCTTTCTGTGGGCTGTTCCAGTGAGTACAGTGGTGATACCAGCACAAGTCGGTTCTAACAGGGCACTAGGTCCCTCTAACAGGTGACTTTAACTTGAGGATCTCCCATCTGCCTCTTCCAATTTTTTCTTAAAACTGCTCTGTTGTCCAAGGTTCTTTATTTCCAATCCTCCTTCTTTTCCTCTCTCCTTTCACAGGTGTCAGACCTGTGCTGCAATCTGAAGACACTCCTGATCTTCTTCCGTTTCCTTCCCTTTGTCCTCAAATAAATTTTTAAATGTCTAACCCTGCCTTGGTGTCTGCCTCTTGAAGAGCCTGAGATGACACCTTAAAAATGAGTACTTTATACTTGTTGACCATTTTTATAACCTTTATATGTCAGTTTACATAAAAATTTTCCTCTCTCCGACATCATTGCTTATGAAAAAGATGGAGTCCTGGGTATAGTAAGTCAGTAACATGGATTTAAAGTCTCATTTTAAAAGTTGAATCAAAAAAAGAAAAAAAAACAAACAAACGAAAAAAAGAAAAGTTGAATCAAGTATTTTAGCATGTATTTCAGTATTCATGAATTATACTTAACCACCGAGAATTTAAGTTAAAAGATTTCATAAACCAAAGAATGTTGCTATTAGTGATAGTCATATATTTAATGTGACCCACTGAATGATAAATTTCACAAACTTATTGAAAAGACAATAAGGAAGAAATGAACAACTGACCTTAAAGTTATTCTAAAAGGATTTTGTTCACTAATTGATTCTGTTGTAGAATTCCTTTAATCAAGTAAAAATTGAATAGCAAAGTAAAAATATTATGAAATGATGTGACATATCTTTAATATGCATTTGAAAAGATAAATGAGGTCCTTCTTATGCAATAAAGTAAAGGAATATTAGTAAATTAATTATCAATCATATACTAGTTTAAAAATTCTCGCTTGCCAAGAACTTTCAGTTTCTGTCTTTGTAGCCGTTAAGTATGGATAAGCTCAAGCACACAGAAATGAAACTACACTGCTCTCATTTCTGTTCTATTTAAAAAGATATAATGCTCAAATTTAAAAATCTGTATGAACATGCAATCCTAGATTGGATGATTAATCCATTTGAAATGGATATGAAACATGCTAGCCAGTAATTCAGGAAGAATTAATTAAAAGATGATTTTGAAGCCAGCACATGATTTAGTACATCTAATTATGATAAGTTTTGGACCCAATTAAAACTTACATAACTTACTTCTGGAAAGAAACTAAATTTATTATTAGAGCATTTCCAACTATGTATTTCAATTAAAACAGGTGTCTGAATGGAGTAATACAGTTACTAGAAGGCAACAAAGCCAATTAAAAATAAATAACAGAAATTTCAGTATTTTCTTAAACAGTGAAAGAACAAATGTCTTTTATGTAGCAGAGACCCATGAAATGCAGAGATCTCATTGAACGTTTTTAGTAAAGGTGATTTAGCATATATTTCATATTTTCTTACTAACTTAAAAATTATATATTAACATTGTTTGTTAGAGACATCTTTGTCTTTTGGTCTACAAGGACATAGTCTCAAAACGTCTACCCTCTATATCTATAGCATTTTGTAGTATTGTCTTTTTCTTTCAAACATCCAACATTTATTCTAAGTCTATGTGACTGCTAAGGTCTTCTTAGGTTACAGAAACTAATATTTGTCTCTACAGGGAACTTTTACATTAAAAATTACTTTTTCTTCCTTTGAGTAATAGATCCACCTGCATTTTAGGTGGTCACATGGTCACATTCCCTCTCTCTTCTGTAGCTAGGTTTGTCCATGTGACTAAGTTTGGTCAATAGCCTAAGAAAGAGTTAAGGGCTATAGTTTTGAGTCATTTCCTTAGCAATAGAGCCCCATGTCCTAGGTGTCCTTGCCCCACTTGCTGGTGACACTGCTGCTACCACCTTGAAATGGACATGTTGGCATTGGCCAAGCCATCTAATCTTCCCTGGACTGCTTACGTCTAGACTGCATCATAGGTTAAATCTATTATACATAAAGTTTCACATTTGAATCCCTTTGTGAGTCTATTTCTTAACAATACAAACTGTGTATTTGTCAGGTTTGTTTTCTGTGATACTTGTGATTGCTCCAGTCTCTGTCATAAAACAGAAAAGTGTTTTGCCATAACTTACATCTAAATGAAAAAAAATGAAATGAAGTCGCTCAGTCGTGTCCAACTCTTTGCGAACCCATGGACACCAGGCTCCTCCATCCATGGGATTTTCTAGGCGAGAGTATTGGAGTGGGTTGCCATTTCCTTCTCCAGGGAATCTTCCTGACCCAGGGATCGAACCCAGGTCTCCCACATTGTAGACAGACGCTTTACCATCTGAGCCACCAGGGAACTTACATCTAAGGACCAGTTTATTTGTGAGAATATTTTCTTCTTCATTGCCTCCAACCTCCACAGTCTGTAATTTGTCTTGGCATATTATTTCAATGCCCATTAATATCATTTCCTTGTTTCTTTCATCAAATACAAAACAAAAGAAAGCCATAACCTGGTTTATTTTTACTTTTCCTAACACCAATTTTTTTTCTGTATTTTTCTATACTTATATAGATGGTCTCTGAGCTTTTTTTTTTTTTAACTTTTCTTAAAGCAATAGTTAATAATTATAACTGAGTTCTAGTATCAGGCTATTTCATTATATCTTTATATTTCATCATGTCTGAATAATCCGTATTATCAATTATTTTTTATTTGCCTTTATATTTTAGATAGGAAACATATATAAATTTTTTTAAATTCAGTGTTTATTTATGTTATCCATGGACTTTATTCCAGGATAGTAAATTGAGCGTGTCTTATAACTAGAATTTTATAATGTATGAGTACTATTATAAAACATGAGAATAGAGTTCAAAAGTCTTAAAATCATTGCTGTGGCATGAGATTTCCCACCACTAGCCCAAGTGGCTTATCCAAGACTCTCTTGCAAGTACATATATCACATTTCTCAGGAAAAACTATGGTAAATACAGTCTATCTGGCCAGCAGATTGGTGTCTGATGGATTGGAATTCATCACTGGGTTTCACCTATGCCTTCAGTCATTCAGTTCTTAAGTAGCCACATCAATAAGAAATGTTTCAAGAAAGACTACCTTGGGAGAAACTAGGTTTCACTTAAGGCAAAGTAGTAGAAGCAGTATCATGACATGGATGACGTGAAGGAATGTGTTCTAGAGAAAAAGACATACCATGGGGCATAGCAGTGTTAGGGGAAGCACACTGACTGAAACCACCCACCCTGGCCAGGCACCCTAGCAACCATTTGCATGAGTTGTTTTACGACAGGAGGTCCTGGGAAGGAACATGGAACTAATAAGCCATCACCAGCTGGAAGAGTTTGGGAAAGGTCAAAAAGAGACATCATGTGTCCGACCACCTCCCAGAATCCTTCTCGCTGGCATCCATCTTGGCTGAGTGATGCGCACACCACCAGGAAGGACTCTGAGTCAGAATCATTGGCTAAAGACAACCCAGAAACTAATCCCATCAACATCAAACCCGAGACTGTGAGCCACGTGGTGGAGCAGTCCTTCTGGGTTCCCTTACCCTACTGCTCTCTGCCCAGGCTTCCCTTCCCAATAAAATCTCTTGCTTTGTCAGCACATGTATCTCCTTGGACAGTTCATTTCTGAGTGTTAGACAAAAGCCCACTTTCGGGCTCTGGAAGGGGTCACCCTTCCTGCAATAGCAGGACAGAAAGATACAGCATGGAATCCGGAGTCTCATAAATAGTTACAAGGATTAAAAGCTGGAAAAACAAAGGAAGAGAGGAAATTTTTCAGCTGGAGAATAGAAACATAGGAGGGATTTTCATTTAATTATCCATTAACATGGGTTTCCCTGATGGCTCAGCAGTAAAGAATCTGCCTACAATGCAGGAGACACAGGAAATGTGGGTTCCATCCCTGGGTCAAGAAGATCCCCTGGAGGAGGACATGGCAACCCACTCCAGTATTCTTACCTGGAGAATTCCATAGACAGATGACCGTGGCGGGCTACTGTCCATGGGGTCACAAAGAGTTGGATATGATTGAGTGGCTAAGCATGCATGCATCCATGAACACATTTGACTTCCATGTCTTCCACTGTTTGAAGTAAGTATTAGAGGGAGATTATGAAGCAAAAATGCATCATGATCTTAATGCATATTGTAGTATAGTGGTTAGAAATAGGAACTGGGTTGACTTTGAGATGATGAGTTGCTATGACTTAGTAAGAGACTGTTATCTGATACACAATAGCTTAGGCATTTTCTATATATTATCTCATTTACTGTCAACATTCACTGAATCATAAACTTTAAATTGTAGATTTTATTGTATGCAAATTATACCTCAATACACCTGATCATCAAGCAAAACAAAACAAAAGAAAAACAAAACCAAAACCCTCCATGTATACTGGCTTAGATAGAATTCTATTATCTGAATCAACTAGAGTTACTCATTTTTCAGTGTGATTAATTCTTCTGTTGAGAAAAACACATGAGTTTATTTATTTGGGGAAGGAATGACAGCAGGATGAACCTTAATCTAGTTGCAAAGTATGGTGAAAACAAGAAATTATTTTGAACATTTGGAAGGAAGGATAGGTACTAAAAAGGGTATGATATAGGTTAATTCTCTACACTTTTTAGTTTACCTAAACCTATCTCTGAATGGGCCATTCTGAATCAGGAACACTAATTTTGATTCTATTCCCTCTAGGCTTTATTTGCATATTTTTTTTAATCTTATACCACATTTAAGTAAATCAGACTAATTACTATATACAAACACACATGAGAAGTAATATTTGGACAGTGATGATCATCTTAAAATGTGACTGTATGAGGTGATTGGAATTTCATTAAAATTAAAAATAGAAGTCCCTGAGGAAGAAAACTTACATGTATATATGAATAAAGTTAATTATTTAATATTATATTAACTGAGCATCTCTTTATTGTAGCAGGAAAGTGATACAATAGTATTTTTGGACCTTTGAATAGTCTTTCAGTAGAATAAAAAGAGATAGTATTTGGTGCACAGACAGTTTAAAAAGTGTTTGTACATTGTTTAGGCATTAAAGAACTATCATTAAAATATTATTATCACTACCTGAAAGATATTACTACAAACATAAATAATTTCTCTCAATATACAAGATTAAAAGGTCTTATTTTAAGCAAAGTGATACTTAGAAAATATCAGGAATGTACATTTAAATGGAGTGATGGAGTATTAAGTAAACATTTACTGGATTCATTTTATGTTTCAAGCACTTATATTACTGGATATTTTACTTCTGTTTTTCATGGGGCAAAAGGGTAATCAGAAGTTCCTAATGTACTTCAGATAAATTATTTTGATCATTATATACAAAATAAGCATTCATTTTAGAACCTTCAAAGTTTGAGTGAAAAGAAAAGTGTCCTTTAAGGAAAACAGTGCCTTAAGGATTTGGCACTAAAGGATGGAGACGGGGAGAAGATTTTGCTACCCCCAAATATGCCTCTTCAGCACAAGGACTATCCTGAGCTGGTTATTTTTAAAGAATTGCAAATGCAGGAGAAAATATGAAAACCAGTATCCTTTTTTAAGAGAAATTTACATTTATGAGGGAAATCTCCATTGTAAGTGTGTCTCCCTTGCTGTTCCAGAAAGAGGAGGATGACTAATGCTCTAGACATGTATCAATGGAGAATGCAGGAGTTTAAATCTGCATAACAACCATAGCCTTGCTTAGCGTGCTTTGTTTGATAACCCCCCATCACTGGCTTCTCCCATCCACAACATCTTTGTTTTTTGGTTGGAGATAATATTTACTGTGATGGTTTGGGTCATTTCCAGGAGTTATGCAGTTTTCCCGGATATCTCCTATGTACAGGGCAGGTATACACGTTATTAAACTTCTGTTTGTTTTTCTCCTATTAATCTGCTTTTTATTACAGGATTGTCTCAACCAAGAACTTAGAAACATAGAGGAAAAATTATTTTTCCTCTTCTACAACTACAGCTGTCTGTTGCTTTATACAGAATTGGTATAATAGTGTTAGAGTTCACTTCTAATTTAGTTTATTCTATTCACATCATCCTTTCCTTGTCCAGAATTTTAAATTATATTCACAAGTTAATTATAGTCATTATATAATTTTCCTACTATTTTACTTAAATTAATTAGATAAAATTAAGCAAGTGCTTACTAGGTACCAAAAGCTCTTGTAAGTAAATACACTCATGAATAAGACAGAAACTTAACCTGTCCTCATAAACTGTATTTACATATTTTTATTTGGCTTGATTTTTCCTGTTTATTACTTTAATACCTTATCTATATTCTCTTCTGTATTGTAAATACATGAAAACATGGATCAATCCACTTTACTGACTACTTATAGTAGTCAATAAACCTATCTCTGAATGGGCCATTCTGAATCAGGAACACTAATTTTGATTCTATTCCCTCTAGGCTTTATTTGCATATTTTTTAAAAATCTTATACCACATTTAAGTAAATCAGACAAATATAGTAGTCAACAGCATACATAGCACATAGCTCAGGCTTCCCAGGTGGTGCTAGTGGCAAAAAACCCACCTGCCAATGCAAGACACAGGAGACATGGGTTTGATCCCTGGGTTGGGAAGATCCCCTGGAGGAGGAAATGGCAACCCACTCCAGTATTCTTGCCGGGGAAATCCCATGGACAGAGGAGCCTGGTGGGCTACAGTCCATGGGGTTGCAAAGAGTCAGACATAACTGAGTGACTGAACACTCAGTGTTTGTCACATAATAATTGTTCATCAAACACTTTTAAATAAATGAGTGAACAAATAAATTTTTCAAAAAATTAACAATATTGTTAAAAATTAATAAATAACTTAAAAATTCAAAAGGAAACCAACCCATTTTTTTGCTTGTTTTTTTCATTCAGAGATAAAGCAAAAACATAATACATGCTACCTAAACTCAATGATCATAGAGGTTAGATAGACCTGGTATAGACAGACATAAAAGAAAATAATTGTTCCAAAACATCATAAGTCTCTGAAGAAGAGGATTTAAGGTGATGGCTACCTGATTCCTAATAAAAGAATACCAGACACACAAGGGAGGAAAGACAATTTCCTCTCTTCATTTCTTGTTCATTCCTTCCTTTCTTCTTTCTTTCTTCCTTCCTTCATTTTCAGAGGCTCAAGAATGATCTCCAAGCAGTCACTAACTTAACTTCCTTTTCCCTCTATCATAATTTTTTTTTCTATTTTAATTTAGGATCATGCAGGGCTTATTCCCGCACTCTGACTGGTATATGGTACTAACTTTTCAAAAAGTTTGTGAATTTTGAATGAATGTCAGTATGAGAAATGCTCCAGATTATGAACAGCAAGTTGTTCAACAGAGCAATTAGCTCTCATCTTAGTCATATGCTCTTTAATTAAGCAAGGACCAAATACCTGTAGGTGTCTGCAGTGATATATTTAGGTACTGTTTATTGGATGTGTGGGATGGCGCTGAGCTCCATAAATAGTCAAAGTCACCTATTACAAAACCCCAAATACTCTTCCTGCCTTAGTGATAGGAGTAGAATGTTAGGGAAAATAGGAGGGAGGAAATAATATTAAAAAATGTGGCTGTCTCAAAATACTGATATTATTTGGTCAAACAGGCTATAGTACATATAGGTGATAGCTATTTTTAGAACACAAAAGAGCAATTGTAATAATATACCATAAAATCAAGAATCAGACACGTATTATTTTTTGTCTTCCCAATGATAACTGTTCTACAGATAGAAATAATAAAATATATAATCACAGGGAACATGATTTCATCCCGTGTTTATGTGTCCTGTGGCCTTAGAGGACTTATATAATCCCCTTGAGCCTCAATTTCTGCCTACTCTCCATCTTTCACAGTGTTCTTTAGGTTATACAAATTGCTAGCAGTAAGCAAAGTTGTTTCTGGCACATGGAAGTATTCTAAAAATATAAAAAGTCATAAAACTCAAGTAAGTTTAAAATTTTGCATGTTCCATATATAAATATATATATATTTATATAAATATATATAAATTTATACCAGCTAGGAAAACAACAAAATAAAATATATGACATGTCCCAATATTAGAGTATCTTATCAGAAACATTTTAAATAAAAGCTAAAATATTAAAACATTGAACTTCATCTGATCCCAGAAAGACAGGGATGGCTAAAAAATACCTCACTCTTTTGCATTTCAGAAAATGCTTCCCACAAACTCCTTATGCCAAAAGACTTCCTAATAAGACTCACTGTCCACCATTTCTCTTGACTCCCATCAAACTTGCAGTTGACTCCCTTATTTACCTGTGAAGAGGCAAAATACAAACCTTTCCCATTTCGCCTGAATCTGAAAAACTAGATGTAGAACTTCCAACTCCTAGATTCTGTCTCTTGAGTGATTAACTGACATTACAACTGTTCATCCTTCTGAAACCGGCTAGACACAGGATAAACATTTTCTGTTCAACTGACTGAGACATCTTCTGATTGCGCAATAAGCCCACCCATTGTGTCTAGTCCTCCCTATAGAAGTCTAAGGCAAAACCACATAGTTGAGACACTGCTTTCTGGCCTCCCTAATGCAATAGCCTGAATGAAGTCAATTCCCTTTCATGCTTGTCCCCCCCTCCCCAAAAAGAGATTCATTTATATATTAATCAAATATTTATCCAGTACCTATTCTATGCTATGCAGAGGTTGAAGTTCTGAGATTTTAATAGTAAAACTGAATTTTATCCTGGTCTCAAGAAGCTTGTATTCTGGTGTAAGGTGAATGAAAATAAGAAGAAAATTAGTGTACACATATTTGTAGTTCAGAGAGTGATAAGTATTGTGGAACAGTACAAAACAAGAATGCTACACAAGGGTATTAAGACAGAGAGGAGTCAGAGATGAGATGGCCTGAATGCCTGAAGAGGCTGACATCCTGTGGATATCTGGGGAAATTACATTCCAGGCCAAAGGAAAGATAAATGACAAAGGAGGCCAGTGTGATTGGCACTGAAGACTTCAGAAAGAGAAGTGGGAAATAAGATATAAGAATTGGGGGCCTAGATCTACTAGGATCTTGATGTAAAGGGGAAGACACGGTGGGTTTGAACAGAGAAATGAAAAATTTCACTTAAATGTGAAGACTTGCTCCTACTTTCTAAAAACTATTATGAATAAGAAGAGGAGCTCAGATTCCTTTGTGATGATCAACATGGGGAGAAATGGGAAAGTGAAGCAAATGATTGTGCCTTCCTTTGATTTTTGAGGTGAAGTTGATGAGTCCTGGTCAGATCCCAGATTTATTTCCAAGGTAGAGCCCAGAGATTTCACAGAAAGAGAAAAATAGGTGGGTTTGTGATAACTTGGGAGAGAAGGGCATGGCAACCCACTCCAGTATTCTTGCCTGGAAAATTCCATGGACAGAGGAGCCTGGTGGGCTACAGTCCATGGAGTCACAAAGAGTTGGACACAACTGAACATCTAACAGACACACACACACATGATAACTTGGTGGCTCAGACAGTAAAGAGTCTGCCTGCAATGTGGGAGACCCGGGTTTAATCCCTGGGTGGGGAAGATCCCCTGGAGAAGGAAATGGCAACCCATTCCAGTATTCTTGCCTGGAAAATCCCATGGACGGAGGAGCCTGGCAGGCTACAGTCCATGGGGTTGCAAAGAGTCAGACATGACTAAGCAACTTCACCTCACTTCACTTCATGATAACTTTCAGTCACACTTTTCTCCCATTTTCTGGTTTTAGCATTTATAGAAATGGAAGTAACACAGAAGACAATATTAGGTGTGCAGGGGGCAAAAATCAAGATTTCTTTGGGGGATGTGTTCAGTTTTGAGATATGTATTTGACACTGTAGGGGTTCAGGATAGGCCTCCCCAATTTGTACCACATTTGCAAGAGAATTATTTTAAGCTAAAGGCACTCTGAGGCTTCACAGGTGATTCAATCCATATACATACATACACAAACATATACTCTTTGGAATTTTCCAATAGATACAGAAAAAGAAATGATAATGATGGAGAGAAGGAACTATTTAAGGAGAAAATTCTTTAAATTAATGCAATGTGGATATCTGGTGCATAAATGGAGGTGCTATCATTAGAATGTGATAGTCAGCCCATCTATTGTAACATGAGGAAAGACAAAATAGATATGTACAGATAAGTTGGTAGACATGTAAATAGAAATATCTGGAGATTTTCCAACTTCTCTATTTAAAAGAAAGCGTGGTTAGTAACTGAGAGTGAGGAAGGACAAAAGGTTGAGGAGGCTGAAGGAAAGAGGAGCAGATGAGAAAGGGTTGAGTGACAGAGTGAATCTACCCAGGAAACAGAGAGGATTGCCTGGCAGGACCAAAGTCCCTTTGAGGTTTGTAATCATGAATTTAAAGTAAGTCCAGTCAGCACTTTTATGGCTTTTCTCAATCCACTTTTAGTTTTTCAGGTGCAGGCAAGGAATATGTGCAGAGTTGCATTTAACCATGTTAAAATTTTGCTAGAAGGAAGATTGTTAATGCCATGATTTAAATATATTTTTAGAATTTTAGAATTGGAAGAAACTTTAAGAGTTTTTTTATTACCTTTGGGAGAAAATACATTTCAGAACACAGTTTTTGAAGCTGGGTGAACTTGTTTCCAAATGCCAGATACATCTATTATTAGACTTAGCAAATTACTTTTTAAAAAAACACTGTAAATTGGAAACAATAACATGTTTCTTTCAGAGTAGTTTAAAGATTAAAATAGGACAAAGAAGAAAAATATAAAGAAAGTACCTGTTACAGGATCAGGCACATAACTGGTGTTCAAGACACGCTAGTTTTCTTCTACCTTTGTGGACACTGAAAAATCATAAGCTGGGGATGTTTAGAAACATTTTTAGAGTATCAAAAATATTTACAGCATTTTTCTCTGCTTCTGCTGACTGTTTTAAAAATTTTAATGGCCTAGGCAAAGGAGAAACTTGAGTAGAAAAACTACAGTTAGCTGCCTCTTCTTAATCACACAAAATTTGCCTTTCCTTAAGGGTAAACAGTGCGATTAATGTCTCTATAGTGATTTGTACCTTTGAATTTCACTCACTGCATTCTTCTTGACCAATATTTGATAGAAAGCAAAAAGCTTTCTCTGTAGACAGAGAAAATGTCAACTATGAAGTTTTTCAGGAAAAGAGTAAAACTCTTCAACACCTGAGTTAAGTTTAGAATAAATGTTTTAGCATAGGATTTTGGCATATTTAACCACCCTCCCCCTACTCCAGTATTCTTGCCTGGAGAATTCTATGGACAGAGGAAACTGGAGGTCTACAGTCCATGGGGTCACAAAGAGTCAGACACGATTGTGCAACTAACACTATTGGTGATGGTCATTTTCCATAGAAAAGACCAGTGCATACTCAGGTCTGCTGATACTTCCATGGGTCTGATATTCAAACCTCAGCTGGAGGACCTAAAATTGCTCTACTTCGATATTCTGGATTATAAACGCGACAATCACGCACCTTGTTTGTTCTTTTCTGATGTCTGGCAAGGCAGCCTTTTCTTCTGAGACCACCTCTTCTTAAGGCATCACTAGTCACCCTTACTCACTCCTTTTCCTGCATCTTCTACTTACTCCCTCGGTAGAGGCTACTGTTACATTTTACAAGCACAGATACCAAAGGAAAGTTAACTTGTCCCTGTCCTCTTGAAGCTAAATTCTAGCAGCAGAGATCATGATGAAATAACTAATTACAAAATTAATCTTTAAACAATCATAGCGCTAAGTGCTATGACAAGGTCAGAAACACTGGGAATATATCACTATCAGCCTGACTAATCTGGCAAGTCTGGAAAATCAGGGAGAGCTTTCTTAAGGAAATGTTATTTAAACTAAATTGCAGTGAGCTGACATTAACTGTGATGATGGGGAAGGAGAAGGAAGGTCATTTCAGGAAAAAAAAAAAAAATTCTTCTGACAACATTGCAGAAAGGACTGAGATAAACACAAAGGGACTGGAATGCCAAGGAGGAAGTGTGGCGTGAGATGAGGATAGAAGGCAGAAACCCCATCACTCAGCACATTCGGGCTGCCCTGGAACTTTTATTCATCTTGAGAGCAAGGGAAATCTGGGGAGAGTGAAGGGACGTGGCTGGTGAAAGCCTGGAGACCTGCTAAGAGGAACTGCAGTATTCAAAGGCATGAGAGATGATGGCAGCATGGTGGCAGATGGGAAGGAAAAAGTAACAGGTATAAGAGAAATTTGGTAGTAGAAATCAGCTGGATATCATGGCTGAATTAGCTATCGGAGTGAAAGTAATGAATGAATGCCAGTCAACTGGATGGGATGCTCCAGTAACACAGCTTCAGTACCCCCAGAAAAGCTATGTTTGTTTACCCCACAGGGATATAATGTGAACATTTTAAATGATTATATTTTATAGAGTTTAAAAATATTCCTATTTTAGGATCTGTCTCAGGGATTTGAAATATCTCCTTCCATGGTACAACTCTGCCACCTAGGATTGGAAAACTGAGGGCAGGTCTAGATTGACAGTGTGAGAAAGTTATTGGGAGGACCAAGCTATTAAGTGGCAGAAGGGTCAAAGATCAAAGCCAGGGGTTTAATTATTTGACAGGATGCCTTCAGGTATGGAGCAATTGATTTAGAACTCTGTGTTACTGATACTTTGGATAATGGATATTGCTTATCATCACTATAATAACATGATAATTACTATATTGAGTGTCCACTTTCTACAGAGTATACATATAACCTGATTTTGTCAATCTGTATGCTAGATCTCTGGGTTAATACTCTGTGTGATCAAGTGGCCCTTCCAAAGTTAGAAGGGTGGTAAGTGGTGAAGGTAAGGTATGACTGAAGTATGTGTCGCTCCTCAGCCTGGCTCTAAGTCGCTCTAGAGCGTATCCAGGCACGAAGGGAAAATTCCTGACAGAGGTGCCTCCATTCCCTCCACTGCTGTCCTTTGTGACAGAACCAAAGTCTCAATCGTGACCCAAGTCTAGCTAAACACCAGGGTGATGTTTTCAAAAATCCTCTTCCTTCCCTTTTGATTAGAGTTTCACATTCTGATGTGTCTCAGAGAAAATGAGTTGAATCCATTTTCATCTAGTTTCAAAAGCTCTATATGGTGAGGAATGGGTGGTAATGGAAGATGGATTTGAAATAATTATGGTTGAAAAAGCTGGGTACATTTTGGGTAGGAAGATAGGACCTGTAGAAAGTATCAGGTGTCATATAGAAAAGTACCTGACACTAGTTTAACACTTTCAAAAGTACTAAATGAAAGCGCAAGTTATAGTTTGTTTTACAGTTTCTCTCTAAAAATAAATCTATTGTTCACTGTCAAAGAAAAATCTTTAGTTTCTTTTCAGATATGGGACACTGAGATTCTTTCTCTATATTGTATTAGTGTTCAGATATCCATATCTTCCCTACACCTTTTTATTATTTTTTGATATAATAACTACAGTCCAATTCTTCCTTTGGGTTCAAGTCTGTTGAACCACTTTTGCACACAAAACCACCCGTAGGCTGTCTGGGCATAAGGTGATTGGTGCAAAAAGACAACTGCTTCTCCTGCCCTTCACTGAACTCTCTTGAGTTGTACATAGCACTGCAGGTAATGACTTCCATCTGCATGTCACCATCTTCACCTACAGAGAAATAGCATTCAAATGTTCTAAGTCAAAAACCACCTTTAGAGAAACTGTAAAAATGTGTAACTAAAAAAATAATTAAGATGTTTATTTTTGGAGCCCAGCAGCACTGTACATAAACTGTCATCGTACCTCATTCTCCACTAAATGAAGCTCTTCAGAAGAGCTAATAAAGAAACCCATCCAACTAAATAGCTCATCAAAACCCAAAATAAAGGTTCTTAATATAATTTTCTCCAACCTACCTTATTTAGTGTAGGGTCAGAGATCTTTATGATGTGGAAGCTAAATCCACTTAGAATTTTCATATACCCCATTAGAATCAGAATTTCAGAGTTGGAAGGGCAAAAGCTGATAAAATGGTTAAAATTAAGGCATTCTTTCAACCTGGGTAAATCAACAGTAGCAGGCTCTGTTTACTCCTGGGGAATAAAGACGTGTAGATATCTTTATAGAGTCACCTTGAGGTACTCATAACTTGACTTAACATGCAGAAAAAAAAGATTTATATGTATATACATTTTAAAAGTATAATATTATACATATAATATACATATAAATAGTATATATATATATATATAAATAGTGTGTGTATATATATATATATATATATGGGCTTCAGGGGCTTCCCTGATAGCTCAGTTGGTAAGGAATCTGCCTGTAATGCAGGAGACCCCGGTTTGATTCCTGGGTTGGGAAGATCCCCTGGAGAAGGGATAGGCTACCCACTCCAGTATTCTGGCCTGAAGAATTCCATGAACTGTATAGTACATGGGGTCTCAAAGATTTGAACATGACTGAGTGACTTTCAGTCATATATACACATATATATGTATATATATATATTTTAAATGTATAATATTATATATACTATATATAATATACATATAAACATAAATATATATTATATATACATATATATATATGACCACACAAAGATGATTGGCATTAGGAAGAAAAACATTAGGCCAAAACATTGGGAAGGACCTATTTGCAAATAAGCTGTGGTAAGTTGTGTCTCCAAATGGCACAAGTGGTAAAGAATCCTCCTGGCAATGCAGGTTAGACATAAGAGATGTGGGTTCAATCCCTGGGTTAGGAATATCTCCTGGAGGAGGACCTGGGCAACCCACTCCAGTATCCCATGGACAGAGGAGCCTGGCAGGCCGCAGTCCATAGGTTCGCACAGATTCAGACATGCCTGAAGCGGTTTAGCAAGCACGCATAAACTAGGTTTCTAATTTTCCTAAACACTGTTCAGGAGGCAATTTATTTAGATTACAGAAGATATTTGAATCAGATAGAAGAGCGAGAACAACTTGGTATTTGGTACAGTGTAGGTGACTTTTTCACCATAGCATCTGAAGTGTTTTTACATAGATTTCTTCATGCATCTGTTTGGCATTCTAATGAAGAAGATGAATTGTCCTTGTTTTACAGATGCAGAAACCAAAGCACACAGAAATGTTATGACTTCCCTCACATCAAAAATTCTTTCACAGAGTCTCAGAACTAAAATCCAAGTATCTAAGTTTCTGGTTTAATACTTTCAGTTGTTAGATTTCACTGTTTCCTGACCTTAGGCCTCACTCAATACCTGAATGTATTATTAGTGTTCTGTGAAGTCTTCCCTGAAGATCTCTGAGAACAGCCCACACTGTTATTTTGCTTTGGGTACAATCCTACTTAGAAGGTGAAGGAATAGTATTTTTCTGCTTTTTAAGAGCTGAATCTTTCTATCTCAATTAGGTCAACAAAGAGTGTGTAATTCGCCAATATGGGGAAGCAGTTCAAATCACCCACAGTGGACTTGAACTTTGAATTCTGGAATAACTGTTTCACTCTGGCCTAGTTCAGTTTTATTTTCTCAAATGGCCACAAGCCCCCATGTATAAAATTGGGTTAAATGGTACCAGGATAAAAGGTCTATAGCAAACATAAAGCAAACTCTCTTTAACCTAACTGCTCAAGCACCAAATAACTTTTAAAGCTGCAGCTAATTTGCATGTATTACATTGTACAGGGAATGAAACACCAACTGACCCAGACAATCATATTATTGAAAATAATAGATTTTCAGCATCTCAGGACCAAAGGATCTTAGAAGTCATCTATATCAATGCTACTGCCATTACTGGCCCTATAATATAATCATCTGGGAGAATTAAAAATAAATATTTCCACAGCCTCATTCCACTCAAACTGAATTTAGTCTAAAGTAGAGAGATCATATTAATACTTTTGGTTAAAATTCTCAGGTGATTTAATATTTAGGCCAGTTTGAAAGGCACATATTTATAGGAACTGACAAATTGAGAGGAAAAAAATAAACAATCATTTTCTAGGGGAAAACAGTATTCTTTGGGCTGGAAAAGTACAAAAAGACACAATCTGTCATTCCTGAAAGAAGAGACCTCAGAAATCTCAGACCATCAGAGTCTGGAGATTATATCCTCAAACCCAGAATTCTAGCAAATAAAAACTGAAAATTTAACTTAAAATAAGTGTGGTTACCATTCAGTGAGAAGATAGTTTCATTTTGAACAAAATTATAGACCAATGCAAGATTATATAAAACAAATTTATTAAAGCATCAAAAAAGACTTGCAGGTTTTGAACATCATCATACAGTCTTGGATGCTAAACAAAAAAGTCCTATTTCAATAGAAATTGGTATTTAACTTAAAATAGATAAATATGGTTACATAAAGAAATATTTGTAGGTAAGTGAATATACATATATATGGTATATATTTCCCTCTGTCATCTGTGAGATCATAGACACAGTGATATCCCAGTTTCAAAGAGCTCAACTAACATAAAAATTTTGTAGTGCCAGAAAGTACTAAAAGCAAACAAATTCAAAATAAAACAAAGGTGGAAATATGTCAAAGGAGTACGAAAGCCATCTGAAAGAGCTCTCTATGGCCAAAGCTGGGATGATTTCAGCAACAAAATAAGTAAAATCATGTTGAATTATAACCCAAATACAGAATAGATATTCATGAATCCATTAGTTATAAATAAATGATGGATCAAGTAAATTAAAAGGAGAAAAAGAGACAAATCTCCAATGCAAAGGCATTCTAAATAATTGATGTTAGTGCTCTGATTTTAAGGAAATAGGGCATAACCTCACTCCTTAAATGTAAGCTATTAACAATTACTTTCTTCAGAGATTACAATACAAATTTGTTGTTGTTGTTTAGTCGCTAAGTCATGTCCTACTCTGAGCCTCCATGGACTGTAGCCTGCCAGCCTCCTCTGTTCATGGGATTCCCAGGCAAGAATACTGGAGTGGGTTGCCATTTCTTTCTCCAGGGGATCTTCCCAACCCAGGGGTCAAACCCATATCAGATAGGGAGAAAATAGGTAAGTTTATAGTGGGTAAAATTGACAACACTACCTAAAGTTGGGTGATGTTTAAGATCAGCAATAAGTCATATCAATAGTATGTACCCTTGATATGATGTAAGGAAGATGGCACTTTGCCTCTGTGGTTTTCCTCCATAAAATATATCACACCAGTCTAACTATGAGAAAATACCAGCCAAATCTCAGTTGAAGGATATTTTACAAAATATCTGACCAGCACTCTGCAAAATTCTCAAGGTCACCAAAAATGAGAAAAGTCTGAGAAACTGTTACAACCAAGAGGGTCATGACAAATTAATATAATCAGGTATCTTGAATAGGATCCTAGAAGCAAAAAAGGTCTTTAGATAATAACTAAAGAAATCTGAATAAAGTACAAATGTTAACTAATAATAATGTAATAATTCATTGTTCATTAATGGTGACAAATATATCACAAATGTAGTATGTTCATAATAAGAGAAACTGAGAGTGTGGGTCAAGTGGGAACTCTTTCACAGTTTTCACAATAATTCTGCAAATTTAATACTGTTCTAAGATTAAATGCATATTAAAAAATAAAGTTCCCTTCCCTTAGGAAACGATGGATTACCAACCTGTTCTTTGTTCTTGAACACAGCTACACATGATTCCTGTTTATCATAAAAAGTGAAGTTGCCTAGATATCATCAATAATTCCAAAAGACAATCTTTGAGAAATTTTTCTATGTTAAATCTAGAGCCAGTTATTACAAATATTATCTATGCTGTAATAGTTTCACATTACTGGGGATCAGTTTCATATTCTATGGAGAATAGTTCAAGCTTCCAAGATAGAAAATCTCCACACATTGTTCTCCCCCTAGTAATGAAGCCTATATTTTTTCATGGTCACTAGCCTTGCCAAGCTATTTTTCTCTTGGATATTCTCATGGATTTTTTTTTTTTCAACAGTGGCTGCTGTTCAAACTTACATAATAGAATTGTCACACTTTATAAACTGTGTTGAATATTCTGATCCCTTTCATTTGAAGAGGTCCTCTATTTCATGCCCAACTAGCTCTGAGGTCCTTCTGAGATAATCAAGTAGTCATTGGCACCTTGCATGTAATAGCCACTGCTGCGTGAAGAGTCCATAAATTCAATTCTCTGTGCAAAAGCCCATGGAAAACAGAGCCTTCCAGCTTAAATCACTGGCAAGCTACTCTGTTAGATTTCTGAGGCTGACCCTGATAAACAAAATTTGGGAGGAAATCTTCTATTATTGATTGTACAGTATCAGGTGGCTTCGATGTAAATTTTAACAGCTGTTTTCTCCATAGAGTAATGTTGTACACTGGTTTTTTGGGCTACTTCTTTATGATATTGATGCTATTTTAGTGATTTGGCTTCTTCAGTGATTTGTGATCACAGCTCCTCCAGCCCTAGAAAGACCATTGTCCTGAGTCGGTGGGATAATATGATCTACTCCGAGAATTCAGTTTGCACTATTATTCCTGCTACACATCAGATAGCGAGTTGCTGCTGCACATCCTAAACTAGTTACAAGAATTCCATCTAACTAGTATTGATTGCCATGTATTTATAGCTGACCTGAGGCAGCTTCCAACACAGGTGACACTCTGTATCTTGCTCTAATTGAAGTCTTCCTATACCCTCCTGAAAATAAGTATTACAGACTCGACTTTGCCATTATCTATAAATCTCACCCTAAAGTCTGTGTGGGGTGTTCATCCAAAATGCTTCAGTTGGAAATATCTTTTAAAATACATATTTCCACTTTATCAGAGCTATACATCCTCCCCATATAATCTTTTCCCATAATAAAACTGCAGGAGAAAAAAATATTTTGTTTCTCTTTTTTTCTGTTTTATAACAGAGAAAGAATACATGGCCTCATTAAGCTAGACTAGGCAAACAAAAAAACAACAAAACTCCTTCAAATTGAGGGGTAAACAAAAATAACCATAGCTAATACCTATAAATGTGTATTATATCTAATACAAACATATGTAGTAAGTAAATTCCTGAGCCACAGAGAAATCACATTATTTTTTACTTTTTATTTTTAACAAACTTCTTACAGTTAGTGATGAGGATGCATTTTAAATTAAAAGATAAATAGAAGAAATAGCAAAAAAAAAGTACTTAGATATTAATTCATTCCTTCTCATTAAACATTGATGATTTTACTTATAGAAGTAGAATTTCTATTCAACATTATACATATTTTACATTCCTTTATCAGCCACAAAATTAATCCTCATCCTCATCAGTAGCAAAAATAGGGTAAATAAAAAGCAACTCACATTTGCACTTAATTGAGAATCCATTTTTGTAGATTATTGATTTCTGTTCTATTAAATAACAGTACATCTAAACTACACAAAACATAGAAGTACTCTCAAATCTAAATTTTCAAGAAATTCTACTGATTATGTGCTAATTATGATAGTTTTTCTAACACTAATAAGTTAAAATGTTTAGATTTTTCAATGATTTAAACAGTGACCAGTTCATAGTTCATCTGAATATAGAACAATTCTTTTGTGTCTTTCAACATCTGTTTAGCAATAGTGCAAAAACATGTAATTTTTAATTTAAGTTATTCCTCAAGTATGCCTTTTATCTGTAAGGTATGTATATCTTATTATAAAATAAAAATAACACAGATATTGATATTATACAACATAATTTAAACATCAGGCTTAGCCCATATTTGCTGTGAATCCCAGTACAAGTTATGGATCTTGCCAAATTCAATTTTCTATTTGTGATGTAAAGGCAAAAAGAAATATCCTTTAAATAAAGCCCTTGTTTAAAGTATAAAATAGGAAAATAAATGTTTGGCGTCTAGGAAAAATAATACATTCAGTTCAGTTCTGTCACTCAGTTGTGTCTGACTCTTTGCGACCCCATGGACAGCAGCAGGCCAGGCCTCCCTGTCCATCACCAACTCTTGGAGTTTACTCAAACCCATGTCCTTTGAGTTGGTGATGCCATCCAACCATCTCATCCTCTGTTGTCCCCTTCTCCCACCTTCAATCTTCCCAGCATCAGGGTCTTTTCAAATGAGTTGGTTCTTCACATGAGGTGGCCAAAGTATTGGAGTTTCAGCTTCAGCATCAGTCCTTCCAATGAATATTGAGGACTGATTTACTTTAGGATGGACTAGTTGGATCTCCTTGCAGTCCAAGGGACTCTCTCAAGAGTCTTCTCAAACACCACAGTTCAAAAGCGTCAATTCTTCGGCGCTCAGTTTTCTTTATAGTCCAACTCTCACATCCATACATGACTAGAGGAAAAACCATAGCTTTGACTAGATGGACCTTTGTTGACAAAGTAATGTCTCTGATTTTTAATATGCTATCTAGGTTGGCCATAACTTTTCTCACAAGGAGTAAGTGTCTTTTAATTTCATGGCTGCAGTCATCATCTGCAGTGATTTTGGAGCCCAAAAAAATAAAGTCTGTCACTGTTTCCCCATCTATTTGCCATGAAGTGATGGGACCGGATGCCATGATTTTAGTTTTCTGAATGTTGAGCTTTAAGCCAACTTTTTCACTCTCCATTTTCACTTTCATCAAGAGGCTCTAGTTCTTCTTCACTTTCTTCCATAAGCGTGGTGTCATCTGCGTATCTGAGGTTATTGATATTTCTCCCAGCAATCTTGATTCTAGCTTGTGCTTCATCCAGCCCGGCATTCTTCATGATGTACTCTGCATTTAAGTTAAATAAGCAGAGTGACAATATACAGTCCCCATGGACCTCATGGACTGTGGCCTACCAGGCTCCTCCAGCCATGGAATTTTCCAGAGTACTGGAGTGGGTCCCCTTCTCTAGGGGACCTTTCTGACCCAGGGATCAAACTCAGGTCTCCCTCATTACAGACAGACACTTTACCATCTGAGCCACCTGCGAAGCAGCAATATATATTAGATACTAAATATTTCTCTTCATTACCTTGTACTGGATAGGGCCTTGATTAGACTTTCATTCCTTCCTTCATTCGACAAATACATGTAGATCACCCTAGCCCTTTACCTTAGCACTCTCAAAACAAGATACTTAAGTATAATTCTAACAAAATATATTTAAGATCTATATGAAGAAAACTAAAATTCTGATGAAAGATATCAAGTAAGAACAAGATAAATGGAGAGATTTTCCATGTTCATGGATAGAAGCTTCAATAGGGGCATGATGTCAGTTCTTCCTAAGTTGAGTAATAGATTCAGTGCAATCACAATAAAAATTCAAGCACATTATTTTGTGGATATTGACAAGTTAATTCTCTTACATGGGGAGACAAAAGACCCAGTGTAGGCAACTCATACTGAGGAAGAGAAACAAAGTCATTGTACTGGAATTACCCAATTCAAGCCATATCATAAACCAACAGTAATAAAACATTGTGATACTGGTGAAAGAATAAGTAACAGACAACTGGAATCAAATAGGGAACCTCAAAATATAGTCAATTGAATGTTGACAAAGCAGCAGAGACAATATAATTGAAGTATATATTTATACAATAAGCATATAAATAGAATTAATATAGAAATTATTTGTTAATAATATAGTTCATTAATTGAAGTGGTAACTACAAATGTAAATAAATTAAGCACAATGAAAAAAGTGACACATAAACTAGGTATGAAAGAAGATTTAGCAGTATGTAACCCCCAAAGAGAACTATTTAAAGAAAAGATAGAAAAATATTTGAAAAGAAAAGCTGAAAAAATGTAAATATTATTCAAATAAAATCACTAAAGTAGCAATGTCAATATTAGGGAAAATAGAATAAAAGGTGAAGGAATCATAAGTTATTACAGAAATAATATACACTGAGAAAAATATCAAGAGGATATGTCACACTTGCAAATATATACATTTAGGGTATAGGTTATATATTAAAACAATAATTTACAGGATTATCTGGGAGAAGGAGAAAAATCAACTACTGTAATTAGACATTTCAATTTACTATTTAAGAAGTGAACACATCAAAAATTAAAACTAAGCAAATTATTGGAAAGGTGAAAAAATAACAGTTCATAAGTTTAAATTTATATATGTATGTGTATCTATGAATATATGTATATGTACATACAGACGCATGTATATAACTACTACTTTCACAAAAAAATCATAGAGTGCATAAACATTTTGAGCCTACATGGAACATGCACAAAAATAAACTATGTAGAAAAATTAAGTTTGAAAGGCCAGAAATGAGTAAAAAGGCCAATGAAAACAGTTCATCAACAACACTGATCTTTGGAAAGATGCATAATCTAGGCAAGAGAATTAAAAAAAAAGACTGATTACCAAAAAGCAGTAAATAAATAAAAATCATAGGGAGGAGGGACAGAAATTATAACTGAAACAGAGACAAGAGTTCCAAAATACTATTACAAACATCTCTATGTCAAGACATTTTTGAACTATAGGATAATAATACATTTTGGAAAAAATAGACTTGCCTTGTACCAATAGAAGAAATACATCACATTTTCCATAATAATGAAAAATTTAAGCTCTGACACAACAAGCATTATTCTTTAAAGTAACATCAATTTTAAAATGAGACTTCTGAATTTGTTCATATGTTCTTGTTAAATTAGGAATATATTTGGATTGTTATAAGACAACTAATGGAAATTTCAATGTCCTTATTAACAAAAATAAGACTTGATCCACATAACTCATTTTATCATGTGTTTCCTGAAGACAAGAACTATGATTTGTACATCTCTATGTCCCGAAGGTCTAGATTAGCACTACCTGGCATAGAGTAGGTGATCAATAAATGCTTACTGAGTGAGTGGACATGATGAAGTTCACAGATGGGTGGATACCATTTATAAACAACACAGTATGATTAGGAAAAATGTCTATCATCTCTCAAAGATATTGATTAAAATGAGATGTTAATAATTCTATAAAATGAAGGCTTCTTATGTTGAAATGAACAAATAGGTTCTTTTCTGTTTACAGGAAACTTCTAAGTTTGTCTTGTCATTTTAGGGTGTCTATATTCAGCCAAGATATACTGTTCAGGCATATATATACTCAACCCTCCTCTGGCTTCTTTTCTAATAAAGGTACTGACTGGTTATTAGATATTCTGGGTATTATAATTATTATGTAAAGTTAATATTGGGTTGGAAAAAAGTTTGAGTTTTTGAATGAACTTTTTTGGTCAACTCATAAATATCACTCTTATTCTCTTTCCAGGTTCATAATTGAGAAAGAAGAAAAGAGACTGAAAGGGAAGTAGAGAGGCAGGGATATAAAGAAAAAGGCTGAGAGAAAGAAGGGGTAATGGGAGTCAGATGGAGAGGGAGAGAAAGGGAGGCAGGAAAAGAAAGAATGTGGGGAAAGAGAGAGCAGACAGAGAGAAACAGGGAAAGATAGGGCACATCTCCTCAAAATTTGAAGATCACGCTACCATTTTTATTACTGTTACATCTGATTGGAGATGAAGCTCTGAACCTCTGGTCAAATAGCTTACCACTTGAATTATACAGACTTACCCAGCAGAGTATGGCATGTGAACATATCCTGTCCTTCTGACTCCCACAACATGGGAGCAGGCCAGGACACACCATCTCTGCAAGTAATTATTTTCAAAAGGAAGGAGGAAAGAGCTAAACTAAATATATACAGACGTTTTGTCCAAAGAAACTACAGAAAGATGTGAGAAGTAAGGAAAGTAGGCAGAGATGGTACCCAAGGCCAATGGAAGTCATTCCAGAAAGCAATGAAGTAAAAGAGAAGGGAGGTTCACTCCATACCTACAAGTGAACATAGAATTTAGGGCACTTGAGTGTCTTATGGGCTTCCCAGGTGGTTCTAGTGGTAAAGAACCTGCTTGCCAATGCAGGAAACTTAAAAGATGTAGGTTCAATCCCTGGGACAGGAAGATCCCCTGGAGGAGGGCCTGATAAATACTAAATTTAGGATTCTTATCTTTTCTGTATATACAATGAGGCATTACTCTACATTTCTAGATTAAAACTATTCAACAAACAGGAATAAAGCTCAGAGGAAAATATATTCTTACCTATCCAGATCCATTAAGTCCCAAAAGCCAATCCTCTGAAACAAAAAAGAAACTAGTCAGAGGAGCTGTGGATGGCTAGAGAGCAAAAGTATACTGTGTGAATCCTGCAGTTAAATTATGTGTGTCAGATTGTTCGCACTGCCAAAAGCATGTCTCTAGTTAATTAGGAACACACTTTGATCAGGTGGCTGGGTGAGCAGAGTTAGTAATTTCATGCAAAATATCTGGAGTTTAGCAGGGCTGGCTCAGGTTCAGATAGAAGACCCCACCTTTACCCCGGCAGCCATCTATAGTTCAGCCTCTTCTCTTAAAACAGAATAAATAATAAAATCTCACAGGGATATTTTTGCCATTTCAAAAATCTGATCACACAGCCTATCCTCAAATACTTACATAACATAAATAGGGTGGTTGTTATTTGTAGCAGCTTACACAAAATTTTTGAAATATGAAAAACTAGATGGTATGCCCAGCTCAGCTGTTGCTCTTCTGTGAAACTCACTCAGCTTCAGCCTCCTGAACTCTTAAATTGGATTAAATAGATTTAGGATTCAAAGGAATCTAAAAATATTGAAGCTATTGATATTACTAAAATTACTCAGGAATAAAGCAATATACCGTGGTATTTTTTTTTAAGTCTGGGCTAGGAGCCAGTCTTAAGTTCATATCCTAATATCCTAATTCTCTCCCTTCCTACTACTGAATACATCACTTTAGGAAATTCACTTAATTTCCTTGTGTATCATGTATAAAATGCCTTTAGCTATATTATACAATTATAGGCTAAAATCATATTCACTAAAATCTAAGACATCAATTCTTTGGAATTTCCTTAAAATCATCATTATTTGCTGGTCTCAACTCATTTCTTTCTGTTGTTTACTACAATTTTTTATATTATTTCTAGAACTTTATAATCTCCAAAGAGTGCAAATTATAATGGGGACTCTCACTTTAAAAAGAGCAAAGGCAAGAATTAGATAAGACTGGCTTTTCTTGGATGTGCACACCAGGATGTTTTTGAATAAAAATTTATTTATTTTAAGGGCCTAGAGTAGATTCTGACTATAAAAATATTGTGACCTTTCAGCCACAAAAATTGAGGAAAGCATGGAGGTCCTGGAAACTGGCTAAGGAGCTTCTTTAGTAATATTATATTTCAGATTTTGGATCTAGAGATACTGGGGTTCATGTATCTAGTAAGAATTGAATAAGATTAAGGCAGGCTTTCTTACTGCAACTATGGTTAAGCAGAGTTGTGTCTTAAGGGTCATCAGAGTGCATCCATGCATGACTACCACATTTCCATGGTCATGTAAGCATTCACAAATGAAACCCAGATCCCAGAAGTAAGCCATCAAATTATCTGATAACACAAACATTTATGAACCAAAATGTATTGATCACTAACTTTTACTTTTTGGAAAGTTTTTACTTAAGGCCTATGTCTCTTTATTTTAAACCAAAATTAACTAGGTAGCTGACTCATTGGAAAAGACCTTGATGCTGGGAAAGAGGGCAAGAAAAGAAGTGGGCAACACAGGGTGAGACGGTTGGATGGCATCACCAACTCAACGGACATGACTTTGAGCAAACTTTGGGAGATAGTGGAGGACAAAGAAGCATGGTATGCCGCAGTCCATGGGGTTGCAAAGAGTCTGACATGACTGAGCAACTGAACAACAGCAAATGATTATCTTGAATCCAAGGATAGAAATAAGTTCACTAAAGTATAGAGGCAAAGGAACTGCAAAAATCAGGCATATTGATTAGGTGCCATAAAATAACGAAAAAGGAGGGGGAAAAAAGATTTTTGATAAATATACAGTAAAAAGTCTTAACAGTTGGAGGCCATTTTTGTAAAGCTAATCAGACAAGTATAGCTAAATAGCTTCCAAGTTCATTTTGTAATGAAAGTAGACCAGAATAATCACCAAATGTTAAAATTATGCTTTGTATACTGTGCTCCAAAGTCCACAAAAATTGGTGTCAATTTAAAAACTTTAACTCAAAAACTTTTAAATGTAGAACATACAAACAATGACTTTTACAGGAAGAAGTTTCATTTATGTGAAATGCTTTATTTCCATATAATGCCATAGAAGTAAGCCATTGTTTCACTCTAGAGCTAATTGAATATCAACTCTCTGATACTATAACATTAACCATTAGGATTTTAAATGCATTCAAGTCCATATGGCCTTAAGACAAGTAAACACTTGCCTTACATTCCTTATTTTGTCTTCCCCACTAGAGGGATGGAAATTTTTGTCTCTGTTTATTGGTAAATCCATAGCACATGCCACCACATACTACTTGTATAGTAATTTTTATATTTGATTTATAATTCATAAGGAATAAAGGACTACTAAAAGCAGATTTTGGAGAAGATTCTTAAGAGTCCCTTGGACTGCAAGGAGAACCAACCAGTCCATCCTAAAGGAGATGAGTCCTGGGTGTTCATTGGAAGGACTGATGCTGAAGCTGAAACTCCAATACTTTGGCCACCTCATGTGAAGAGTTGACTCATTGGAAAAGACCCTGATGCTGGGAGGGATTGAGGCAGGAGGAGAAGGGGACGACAGAGGATGAGATGGCTGGATGGCATCACCGACTCGATGGGCATGAGTTTGAGTAAACTCTGGGAGTTTGTGATGGACAGGAAGGCCTGGCGATTCATGGGGTCGCAAAGAGTCGGACACAACTGAGCGACTGAACTGAACTGAAAAGTAGATTTAGTGATACCAATCTGCAAAATTGATATTAACCCACAGCACTTTTGTTATTTAAGCCTCCATTTTTAACTCCTGGGGGCAAACCTCTTCAATTAAAAATCCACTCCTAACAAAATTAATAAAATGTAAGTAAATAAAATGACAACTAATGTTAATAGAAAAAAAGAGTAATAGAACTAGCCTTAGTGTGATCTCTAGCATGTTAAATACAAACTGTTCTTTCTCTGCACATCCCTATCCCTGGTAGAGCTTTTTAAATTTATTTTGTGTCTGTCTTTGTTTTATTTTGCCTTTCTTCCCTTTAACATTTAAAAGACAACTACATTTTCCAAATGTACAGTTAAATAAAACAAAAAAGACATCTGCTTTAAAACCTATGAACTATATATATGTCTCTTTATGCAAAGCACATGTGCGTTTCTGGACTGCTTTCTAAGACACGTGAAATAAGGTGCAGGATAATTCCCAAAATTCAAAGCATAGCAGTACAGGTGTGCTAAGTTGCTTCCATCATGTCCAACTCTTTGCAACCCCATGAACCATAGCCCACCAAGATCCTCTGTCCATGGGGATTCTCCAGGCAAAAATACTGGAGTGGTTTGCCATGCCCTCCTCCAGAGGATCTTCACGACCCAGAGATAAAAACGTCTCTTATGTCTCCTGCACTAGCAGCTGTGTTCTTTACCACTAGTGCCACCTGGGATGCCCTACAAAACACTGTAGTAGCCAAAGAAATTAAAGTATTGTTAAAATAATAACTATCATTTATGGAATCCTTATTAAATGCCTAGCTGTGCATTTATATACCTATCTTATCTATCTCATCTCAGTTATTATGCACACACTCCTGTATTTATTTTCTATTTTTGCTGCGACAGTTCAGTTCAGCTCATTCATGTCCAACTCTTTGCAACCCCAGGGACTGCAGCACGCCAGGCTTCCCTGTCCATCACCAACTCCCATTTGCTCAAATTCATGCCCTTCAAGTTGGTGATGCCATCCAACCAACCATCTCATTCTCTGTCATCCCCTTCTCCTCCTGCCTTTAATCATTCCCAGCATCAGGGACTTTTCCAATGAGTCAGTTCTTCTCATCAGGTGGCCAAAGTACTGTAGCTTAAGCTTTAACATCAGTCCTTCCAATGAATATTCAGGACTGATTTCCTTTAGGATGGCCTGGTTGGATCTCCTTGCAGTCCAAGGGACTTTCAAGAGTCTTCTCCAACACCACAGTTCAAAAGCATCAGTTCTTTGGTGCTCACCTTTCTTTACGGTCCAATTCTCACATCCATACATGACCACTGGAAAAACCATAGCTTTGACCAGACAGACGTTTGTCAGCAATGTAATGTCTCTGCTTTTTAATATGCTGTCTAGGTTGGTCATAGCTTTTCTTCGAAGGAGCAAATGTCTTTTAATTTCATGACTGCAGTCACCATCTGCAGAGATTTTGGAGCCAAAGGAAAAAAAAAAATCTGTCACTCTTTCCATTGTTTCCCCATCTATTTGCCATGAAGTGATGGGACTGGATGCCATGATCTTCGTTTTATGAATGTTGAGTTTTAAGCCAGTTTTTTCACTATAACAAATGGCCATAAAAAATTAATGGCTTAAACTAAACAGTCTATTATCTACAGTTCTATAGCAGTCTGACTCAGGCCTCCCTGGGTTTAAATTATGATATTGTCAGAGTTTATGTCCTTTGGGAAGCTCTAGGAGTGCACAAAAGTTGAAGTTAACTAAATGTAGGTACAAAGCACGTTTACTCATTCCAAAAAGGGCAGTTTGGGGCCAGTTATGCACAGTAATTTCATACGTGCAATGGAGATAATTCCTTCCTTACAGCAATTTTCTGACAAAGAAGCCATCATAAATGTAAAGCATCTGTCACAATGATTGACACATAATGATGAGCCACTCACCTCTTGAACTTCATTTATTATGAGCATCTTGACCAGTAAACTAAATTGCAGATTTGCTGTTTGTAAGGCATGCATCCTGGAATAAACCATTTTGCCTCTTTGATCCATAGTTGCTTTATCTATGAAGGAGGACTTTTAAAAAAAATCAATTTGCTCTGAGAATTAAATGAGATACCGAGGATGAAAGCACTTGTAAACCGTTAAGATAATTCATTATGTTATTCTGGGGCCACTAGCTTAAAGATCAGGAATTATTAAATCTGAATTATCAATTATCTGATAATCTGGTGACCAGTGTTCCACATCTCAGAACACCAAGGGCCATTGATGTGTCTCACCTTCAATTCCAACATTGCAAAACTATTAAAGCTAAACCCTGGAAACATTTCTGAGCCAAAATTCAGAAGTTTTTCCCTAGGCTTCTAACACCAATTGTCCTCCTATGTAATACATTCTAACAAAAAAAAAAAAAAAAAATTCTAGGAACTGTTCTCCAAGTGCATGTCTGCAATTTCAAACAGACTCATGCTGCCATCTGCTCCTTCTGATAAGAGACTCATCTGTCTGCTGAGGAGGTAGGAAAAAGGCTCCCTAAGAAAGAATAATGCTACTCTTCAGCCCCTACAGCATTGCTAGGTGGCTCATGGACATGCGCCAACTAATTAGGGGTCACACCAACATTTTTAGGATGTATTTGGATGGAATTTGAATTCATTGTGACTGTGTTCTAAACAGCACTACATACAGCTCCTGGTGTAATTTGGACAATGAGCCCAACATCTGCTACCTTTCAGCAACAAGGCATAACAAGAGAGAAGAGTGATTAAGGGAATTCACCTACCTCGGTGGTTTTCATGATTT
Source organism: Cervus elaphus (assembly GCF_910594005.1). NCBI lineage: Eukaryota > Metazoa > Chordata > Mammalia > Artiodactyla > Cervidae > Cervus > Cervus elaphus. The sequence goes on along the minus strand of NC_057841.1, from coordinate 30,070,138 downwards.
TAAAAAGCTGAACTTAGAGATGCTTCTACATAGGAAAAGGAGTATGTACGTGTGCTTGTGTATGTATGATCTAATAACTATAATAATGCAGCTTTCTCAGGGTAATGAAAATTATAAAATTAAACTTGTTTTTATATTTAAGGGAAAATTAAACTTTAAAAAATAATTCAAGTAAACGCTCCAATTCAAAATAGCAGGACTTTAGTCAATAACATGGCACATTAAATTGTACAACTGATATAATTCCTATTATGTCCACACTGGGTTCATGGTTAGAAAACAAATTAAGATATTTAACCACATACATATGCTTGTATAAGTACAGAAAATTCCTGGAGGTACATGCAAAAAAAAAAAAAAAATGCTAGTAACACATACCACATAACACAATTTTGGTTGGGTGGGAAGTTTGGAAAGGAACATCTTTAACTTTTCATCAATTATCTTCTGATTGTTTTGAAATCCTGAACCTGTTACTTTATAAACACTCATCTAATTAAAAAAGGGAACTGGAAATTAAATCTAATTTGATCTAATCAGTCTAATTTTAAAGAGTAATTTTACACTTGGAATCAGGAAATCAAGTTAGTTTTTCTCTTCTACTCACAGTACTGCAATTAATATTGAGGGACTTCATCTAAATGATCTTTGTTTCTCATCAGTGAAATTGGAACAGTATAATTAGATCTAGTCCACCTTTCAGAGCTATATTATATCTAAAATTAGATTTACTGTAATATATGTTATTATTAGTATTATTATGGTAACAAATTGTGGTCCAGTGTCTAACTATCAAGAGATGGAGGTAATTTTCTATATACTCAGAAATTCCCATTTACTTGAATAATTCAAATATTGTTACTAAGAAAACCAGCTCTTCATTTAAAATATAAAAATTATATTTTAAATGAATGCTATATGCTGACAACATTGCAGAATATTTATACCTTAAAATAGTTATTTCATAAGTTTTCAAGACAGAAAATGCTAGATGATTAATATTATTATTCAAAATCCCACATTTGACATTTCTTTCATTTAGCATTCCTTTTAACTCATTAGAAAAGACTAACCAAGACTGATGATAAAAATATACTTTAGGTCTTTGACTTTTACCTATGTTTTACTTTTTCTGCTTCCATAGGGTACATTAATTACAATTCTTGATTTATATTTTTGAAAGTGCTGCAAAACACCTTCCCAAATGAAAAGGAAAAATAATCTGTAAACTGGAGAGATAAGTGAAGGTTACAGTATCCCGATTTTTCTTTTTCTTCCTCCTTAAATTTTTGCTCCAGCTAATTCTGAGCCTTCATGGGAATTTGGGGATGATGGGGAGGAGTGAAAATCCATCCACATGAATGAATAGATAATACAAAGATTCAGCCAGTTCTGATGTTGGCTTCATGTCTTCAGTTACAGAGAAAAGATGAAAAGGAATATTTATTTGTTTCAAGGTAGAAAAAGACAAAGAATAAATGTAACTATCAGGGGAAATCTTCACAAAACTTGTAGGATCTATAGTCTTCTGGGGTTCTGTGAATGCTTATATCCTATTGCTCACATAACACTTGTGCTTCCACAGCAAGTAATAAGAGAGAGAGTGTGTGTGTGTGTGTGTGTGTGTGTGTGTATGTGTGTCTTTTAATCCCTAAGTACTCTGCTATTAGTAGGTGTGTCATGATGGTGAATGAATCACTGCATTTCTGTGATTATTAGTATGGCTATATGCATGCTATGGTTGGATTATTGTATGCCTCAGTAGAAAATGTCAAAATGGAATAATGGAAACAATAATGGAAAAAAATAATCCATGCGGGGAAAAGGGCTCCTCTTCTTTGCACAGGTTTTCAGCAACTTAGAGGAACATGCAACATTCTTCCCCAATAGGACATTTTTTTTCTTTTTCTTCCAGCCAATGACAAGCTAATAACAATACAACACCTCGTATATTTCTAAAACCTCTTCCCCAAGGAGGCCACAGCATTTTGCAGATATTATCTCATAAATCTCCAGATTTCTGTGCGTGTTGGAGGAACTATGTATTATTAAAGTCACTTTACTTAGCTGAATCAGGGCACAGAGAGGGAATATGTACTCCAAGGAAAACAACTAGATGGCTATAGGGCGTAAACTTCATCCCATCAAGTCCATGTTTTTATTGTTACTTAGAGATTTGTTTTCATGTAATGCTGGTTGTTTTGTTCCTGAGATCCATGGATGAGCAGTGTCAGTATCCTCTGGGAACCTATTAGAAATTAGACTCTCAGGCCACATTTCAGACCCACTGAGCCATAACCTGCATTTACTTAGGTACCTAAATGACTTGTCTGTTCACTGAAGTGTGAGAAGTAAGAGACTTAAGAGACTGTGGCATTAAAAAGACCTAACAACTTTCATGCTTTTTAATGTTCTTCCTGCACGTATGTAGATGGCCAATACTGGGTAGCTACTCACCAGCTTCATTTCTGTTTCCTTCTGAGAAAACACCCTCGGGTTGCATTTCCCACTTTCTCTTGCAGTTAGGAGTGATCACATAGCCGAGCTTTGGCCAATTCCATATGGGTGGACATGGTAAGCCCTTTTTTTTAGTCTTAGCCCACATGACCCAACGCTCTTTCTCTCTCTTGTTCTTATCTCATTTTAGAGAGTGATCAGGAATGTAGTGAATGCACTGAAATTAACAGAGGTTTTGTTTGTTTTTTTGTTTGTTTTTAATTTGTTTCAGAGTATAGCTGGTTTACAGTGTTATGCTAGTTTCAAGTGTACAGCAAAATGAGTAAATTATATATATTAAATATATGTGTGTGTATATATATAGCTCCACTCTTTTTTTTTTTTAGATTCTTCTCCCATATACATCATTACAGAGTAGTGAGTATAGAGTTCCCTGTGATATACATTAGATTTCTTATTAGTTATCTATTTTACATATGGGTCTTTCCAAGTGGCACTAGTGGTAATTCCATATATAGTAGTGTGTATATGTCAATCCCAACCTCCCAATTTATCCCTCACCACCTTCAGTTCAGTTCAGTTCAGTTCAGTCGCTCAGTTGTGTCCGACTCTTTGCGACCCCACAAATCGCAGCACACCAGGCCTCCCTGTCCATCACCAACTCCTGGAGTTTACTCAAACTCATGTCCATCGAGTCGGTGATGCCATCCAGCCATCTCATCCTCTGTCGTCCCCTTCTCCTCCTGCCCCCAATCCGTCCCGGCATCACGGTCTTTTCCAATGAGTCAGCTCTTCACATGAGGTGGCCAAAGTATTGGAGTTTCAGCTACAGCATCAGTCCTTCCAATGAACACCCAGGACTGATCTCCTTTAGGATGGACTGGTTGGTTCTCCTTGCAGTCCAAGGGACTCTCAAGAGTCTTCTCCAACACCACAGTTCAAAAGCATCGATTTTTTGGTGCTCAGCTTTCCTCACTGTCCAGCTCTCACATCCACACATAACCACTGGAAAAGCCACCTTATCCACTGGTAGCCGTAAGTTTGTTTTCTACATCTGTGACTCTACTTCTGTTTTATAAATAAGTTCATCTTTACTCTTTTTTAAGATTCCACATACAAGGAATATCATGATATCTGTCTTTCTGTGTCTGCGTTAAATTCTTTCAGTATGACAATCTCTAGATCCATCCATGTTGCGCAAATGGCATTAATTTTGTTCTTTTTATGGCTGAGTAATATTACATCGTATAGATGAACCACATCAGTGTCCATTTTTCTGTGGATGAGCATTTAAGTTGCTTCCCTATCCTGGCTATTGTAAATAGTGCTACAATGAACATTGAGGTGCATATCCTTTTCAAATTATGGTTTTTTCCAAGTATATGCCTACGAGTGGGATTGCTGGGTCCTATGCCAGTTCTATTTTCAGTGTTTTAAGGATTCTCCACAGTAGTAGATGTGGTCAATTTGCGTTCCCACCAATAGGGTAGGGAGGTTCTCTTTTCTCCATATCCTCTCCAGCATTTATTGTTTGAAGCTTTTTGATGGTGGCCATTTTGACCAGTGTGAGGTGATATCTCATTAGACTTTTGATTATTGGACTTTAGACTAATAATTAGTGATGTTGAGATCTTTTAATGTGCTTTTTGATCATCTCTATATCTTCTTCAGAGAAATGTCTGTTTAGATCTTCCACCCATTTTTTGGAATGAGTTGTTTGTTTTGATATTGAGCTGCACGAGCTGTTTGTATATTTTGGAGATTTATCTTTTGACAGTTGCTTGGTTTGCAAATATTTTCTCCCATTCTGAGGGTTCTCTTTTTGTTTTGTTTTTGGTTTCCTTTGCTGTGCAAAAGCTCACAGAGTTTTAAACCACTTGGATCCCCAAGTCCCCTGAATTGCATGAGGGAGTGCAAATGCTTTTGTGTTTAGCCATTGAGTTTCAAGGTTTACCTATCTGAGGTAACACTTTAAATATTTTTCAGATGTAATTATTAAGCTTTAAAAATAGTGTCTTGAATTGTGGTATAGTTAAAAGAATCTTAGGGTGAATAATATTGGGCTAGTTTTATCCCTTTAGCTGCATGAATGCCGCCTCAACTCCCTTGGACTCATTTTATGTCATTTCCCTCTCCTCATAACTTCTTTATTCATCTCTCCTTAAAATCTATTATTCATGGCTTCTTAGCTTCTAGAATTCTCTACATTGCTTAATTATTCTCATTTTCAAAGTCAAGGAAAATTTAGAGAGAAATTACTAGTTATGATCCCAATTTGGTAGATGCTAAGTGCCCCCAATCTACATTATTACTTATGCATGGCACCAGGGGAACTGTGGCGATTTATAAGCATATTAGCATCCCTTATTCATTTTTCTTTTTGAGAATATGTTTAATAATTTATTTATCTCTTCAGAATGTTTGTTTATTTAGTTTTTATTATAAGTGAGCCACTTGTGGAAAAATTAGACAGCCCCACTGGCAGAAAAATTACCTCTTCTGACTGACGGAGTTTTAATAAATGATTTATAATTGGCTCTCTGATTTCTTGTTATGACTGGTCTCCACAAACACACCACACTTTCAGATGTAGTTACAAACACAGTTTCTAGTTTGAATAGATCTCTGCATTTATGTGAAGAAAATGATCTAAAATGGAGAATCATTACATATATTTTTTAAAATATTTCTCTGTAGAATAAAACCATGCAGTGGGCAGTATCTGATTATGTACTACACAGCTCAAGTCATTTGTCAGCCATTCAATAGTACTGACTTCGTTTTTTACAAATATGAAGACTTATTGCAAAGAAGGGAAATGGGACCTTATAAGAAAAAAAAAAAGATTTTTCAAAGAAAAAGTTTTGAAGAGTAAAATCAATGCTAGTTTATCTTGTTTTACTTACAAAATATTCATAAACTGAAACATAAAAATTGGTATTGATTAGTAGCCATAATTAATGTAAATGATTTGCACGTGCTATTTAAACTAAATTAATTTAGGACTAATAAAAATAGGAAAATATTGAGGAAAAATATTTTTAATACTACATAGGTTGTTCAGTTCTTGTCTTTGAATTTTTAATAACATTTTAATGCTTGTGCTGAGATTTTAATTCTGTGATGCTTTGATTTTCTTCATTACAAAATCACTAATAATGATAACAATAGCAAACAGGGTATTTGTATCATTTCACCTGGAGATTACAGTAAATATTCTTATTCAGTTGATGTTAGCTGAATGAAAGTGTTAGTCACTCAGTCCTGTCTGACTCTTTCCAACCCTATGGACTGTAGCCCACCAGGCTCCTCTGTACATGGGATTAAATTCTCCAGGCATGAATACTAGAGTAGGTAGCCAGTTCCTCCTCCAGGGGATCTTCCTGACCCAGGGATCAAACTCGTATCTCCCACATTGCAGGCAGATTCTTTATCTTTTAAGCCATAGTCCATTATTATGTGGCAATTCTTAGCAAGCTTTGTTCCAGATCAGTGTATTGATTGCTGAAGGGGTAGGTCTGTCTTGTAAAACACAATAAAATTTTAATTGTGACCACCCATTTTAGACAATTATAAAAATATATTTGTTGAATATATTCTGCTCTGGGTTCCAGCATCTGAGTTATTTGGGGTTAAGTTTGGGGCTTTTTGTATTTTTCTATTATTTAGAAGTTTAAATCTATCTGAAAATAGAGCAGAAATGTATCTGGCTTTGTTTCAAAAAATCATTCTCAAAGAATAATAAGACCTATTACTTTGTAAAATGTACCAGTTGTTTATTTGCATCTTTTTCTTTCTTTTTTTTTTTTTTTCAATTATTTTTATTAGTTGGAGGCTAATTACTTCGCAACATTGCAGTGGGTTTTGTCATACATTGACATGAATCAGCCATGGAGTTACATGTATTCCCCATCCTGATCCCCCCTCCCACCTCCCTCTCCACCCGATTCCCCTGGGTCCTCCCAGTGCACCTGGCCCGAGCACCTGTCTCATGCATCCCACCTGGGCTGGTGATCTGTTTCACCATAGATAATATACATGCTATTCTCTCGAAACATCCCACCCTCGCCTTCTCCCACAGAGTCCAAAAGTCTGTTCTGTACATCTGTGTCTCTTTTTCTGTTTTGCATATAGGGTTATCATTACCATCTTTCTAAATTCCATATATTTGTGTTAGTATGCTGTAATGGTCTTTATCTTTCTGGCTTACTTCACTCTGTATAATGGGCTCCAGTTTCATCCATCTCATTAGAACTGATTCAAATGAATTCTTTTTAATGGCTGAGTAATATTCCATGGTGTATATTGCATCTTTTTCTTAATGTATCCTGCATCCTCTTGTACCTTGGAATCTGTAAACACATTGTACCATGGGGATTCTTTCCCTTTTTCCTTTTTGTGCACCTTTGCAAGTTTTGAAAAACCTCAGACAAGTGAAGCCATCCTCTTCAAAGACCCAGAAACTACTTCTTCAGAACCATTACTAGTTCTCCCTGGTGAGCCACGGTTACTTGTTCAGCTCTCTGTGATTTCAGGAGCTATGAGTTCCTGAAATGAGGGTCATGGTCGCAGCTTATTTGGCCCACACAAGGATTTTTCTCTACCATCCCCTACGCCCTGCTCTTCCCTCGACCCTCCTGCACTCATCATTCATTCCCAAAATTTTAACCTGTGGAAACTTTATAACTCTTCCACTAGAAAACTGATTATTTGTACAAGCATTAAATTCCAGTTCCAATTTTAGTAGGTCCACAGACTACTTAAAGTATTTTCATTGGCTTCTGGTTAAAATCCTCTGTTTTAAATGGCTAGACATGGTTATTTAATCAAGTCTTGATTTTTAGTTTCCTTTCTAAATTAGAATCAGCACTTGCACGGCCTTCGTTCTTCAAAATATACACAAATTCAGTGAATGGGTAGAACTTGGAACATTCTACTCCAAGATAGAACAGGTTTGGGAATCATTTCCACTTCCAGACTCCCTGAAGTAGCTTCATTGTCTACTCAAAGCCTGTGTGGACCTGCATACTCAGTCGTGTCTGACTCTTTGCGACCCTTTGTACTATAGCCTGCCAGGCTCCTCTGTCCATCCGATTTTTCAGGCAAGGAAACTGGAGTGGGTTGCCATTTCCTCCTCCAGAGAATCTTCCCAACCCAGGAAATGAATCCAATCTCTGGTGGCTTCAGAATTGCAGGCGGGCTCTTTACCAACTGAGCCACTGCGGAAGCCCACCATTGCGCAAAGCTGACTGGATTTACCCCCTCTTCTGTTGGAACAGTTTTCTCTTCCTAGTATTAAGTTAACCAGAGTTATGGGAAGTGTTCTAAGATAGCTACCCTCTTCCTGTATTTTTTTCAATTCTCTGGTAAATTATAAGGGAGATGGAAACAGAAAATAAAAGAAAGAAAACAAACACTAAAAGAGCAATACATTCTTGCCTGTCTGTATTTGTCATTCAGCAATTTTGGAACAAAATCTTCTACTTGAGAGGAAACTTAAGAAACTTTAATTAGGATTTTGGAACTTAAATCCAAGACCGCCACAGTTAACGATGGTATTGCACTGAAGAGTTGACTTCGTCATTGTTGTCTCCCTTCAGCAAGACATTATAAGTAAATAACTCCTTTCATTCATTCATTCTTTTTTTTTTTCTTTCATTCATTCTTAAAATGTGGAGACACATCAGGGAAAAAATGAAAGTAGAAAATACTATCCCTCTCTCCTCAGAGAAGTTGAGCAGGCATCTTTGTTTTTAATGTCTGGGATTTGACAGAGCTATATTCAAGGAAGGAAAATAAGTGTCTGTGAATTTCTGAGGGAGAACACTTTGTAGTGGGCAGTTGCCTGTGAATAAATCATTAAAGGGTGAAACAGATCTCTTTTGGAATTGAGAGTCAAAAAGAGGAGGACTAGGCTCCTGGAAGGAGACTTTTGGAAGAAGGATGAAAGAATTTTGAGTACAGATGCAGTCCTAACCCATTTTAAGGTGCCAGGCTTTGTTCTTGACCCACAGCACGCTGGAGGCAGGGGAATAAGGAAACATTCACTGTGAGGAATACCACTTCATCCATACTACAGGATCATTCCAGATTAATACCCACCAGGGAAGGAGGCTTATCAACATTTCCTCATTTATTGCTAGCACTTTGCCTTTATGAGCATTTTAGCATAATTTTTTTTAATTCCAAAATATTTCAAGACCTAGAGGACTAATGGACATGCAATGATTCAGGGCAGAAACCTAAATATCTCAAATTTGTGGACAGAATTTAGTCAATTATTAAATCTTAATCCAGCAACTAAGAGAAATGTATACACTTATAATGTGTACTGGGCTTTCCTGGTGGCTCAGATGGTAAAAGAGTCTTCCAACAATGCAGGAGACCTGGATTCAGTCCCTGGGTCAGGAAGATCCCCTGGAGAAGGGAATACTAATCCACTCTAATATTTTGCTTGGAGAATCCCATGGATAGAGAAACCTGTCTGGCAACAGTGCATGGGGTCACAAAGAGTCAGACATGACTGAGCAACAGGCACAACATTACTGTACTGTGTTTAAGGCAACATTCTAGTGGTATTTGTACTATTATTTCTAACTCAAATAAATGTATTGAATAAGTTATCATTGTATTATGCATATTGTATGTGATAGACATGCACTATTCCTAATCTGACACCAATGCTGAGATAGACATTGTCCTCCTTATTTATCAACTGAAGAACTTGAGATCTCTAGGGTTAATTACCTCACCCAAAGTCAAGCAGCTATAAGGCCGCAGAGCTGTGATTTAAATCAAGACTCGTGTGAAATGTATATTTGCACAGAGATTAGATGCTTGTGTGTCATATTAACTTTTCACCTTCACCTAAAACATCAACTCAAGTTAAGATGAGGTCATCATTTTTGATGGCTCACACACTTTAATCATCATCAGATATTATTCTCAGCACTGAGCAATTTCAGTAACCTGCTTATTATCTGCCCACAGTTCTCTTGGTCACCCCAGAGACTGAGTACATAAATATAATACAGGTTTATTCCAAGTTTAAGAACCAGACATTTGCCTTCTCTACCCCTTGTTTTGGCTCTTTAAAGAGTATAAAGGTATCTACAGAACAATCTTACTGTGACTGGAATTGAGGCAATCTCCTTGAGCAGAATTATAATAGATGTCTTATGGTCATTTCTTGTGACATGAAAGGTCATTTTTTAGGATTCTCAATACTCTTCCATAGTGACTGTACCAATTCATAGTTCTACCACAGTGTACAAGGCTTCCCCTTTCTTGACATCTCTCCAACATTTGTTATTTCTTGTCTTGTCTGTTAGCCATTCAGACAGGTGTGAGGTGGTATCTCACTGTGAATTTGATTTACATTTTCCTGATAATCAATGATGTTGAACATCTTTCCGTGTGCCTGATACATTGATTTATAGGTCTATTTTTTGTACCAGTACCATGTTGTTTGGATTATTATCAATTTGCAGTGTAGTTTGAAATCAGGGAGCTTGACCCCTCCACCTATGTTCTTTTTTCACGAGATTGTTTGAATATTCAGGATCTTTTGTGGTTCCATATACATTTTAGAATTATTTGTCCCAGTTCTGTGAAAAAAATAATATCATTGGAATTTTGAAAGGAATTGTATTGAATCTAGAGATTATTTTGGGTGCTTTGGACATTTTCAGTTCAGTTCAGTCATTCAGTCATATCCAACTCTTTGTGACCCATTGGATTGTGGCACAACAGGCTTTCCTGTCCACCACCAACTCCTGGAGCTTGCTCAAATTCATGTCAATCGAGTGAGTGATGCAATCCAACCATTTCATCCTATGTCATCCCCTTCTCTTCCTGACTTCAGTCTTTCCCAGCATCAGGGTCTTTTCCAGTGAGTCAGTTCTTCACATCAGGTGGTCAAAGTATTGGAGTTTGAGCTTCAGCATCAGTCCTTCCAATGAATATTCAGGACTGATTTCCTTTAGGATGGACTGGTTTGATCTCCTTGCGGTCCAAGGGACTCTCAAGAGTCTTCTCCAACATCACAGTTTAAAAGCAGCAATTCTTTGGTGCTCAGATTTTTTTATAGCCAACGCTCACATCCATACATGACTACTGGAAAAACCATAGCTTTGACTAGATGGATCTTTGTCGGCAAAATAATGTCTCTGCCAAGGAGCAAGCATCTTTTAATTTCATGGCTGCAGTCACCATCTGCAGTGATTTTGGAGCCCAAGAAAATAAAGTCTTTCACTGTTTCCATTGTTTCCCCATCTATTTCCCATGAAGTGAAGGGACCAGATGCCATGATCTTAGTTTTTTGAATGCTGAGTTTTAAGCCAGCTTTTTCACTCTCCTCTATCACTTTCATCAATAGGCTTTTTAATTCTTCTTCGCTTTCTGTGAAGGGTGGTGTCATCTACATATATGAGGTTATTGATATTTCTCCCAGCAATCTTGATTCCAGCTTGCACTTCATCCAGCCCGGCATTTCACATAATGTACTTTGCATATAAGTTAAACAAGCAGGATGACAATATACAGCCTTGACGTACTCTTTTCCTGACTTGGAACCAGTCTGTTGTTCCATGTCCAGTTCTAACTGTTGCTTCTTGACCTGCATACAGATTTTTCAGGAGGCAGGTAAGGTGGTCTGGTATTCCCATCTCTTGAAGACTTTTCCACAGTTTCTTGTGATCCACACAGTCAAAGGCTTTGGTGTAGTCAATAAGGTAAAAGTAGATATTTTTCTGGAACTCTCTTGCTTTTTTTATTCCTCTGCCCTTTCTAAATCCAGCTTGAACATCTGGATGTTAGTTCACATACTATTGAAACATAGGTTGGAGAATTTTGAGCATTACTTTACTAGTGTGTGAGATGAGTGCAATTGTGCAGTAGTTTGAACATTCTTTGGCATTGCCTTTCTTTGGAATAGAATGAAAACTGACCTTTTCCTGTCAGCCACACTAATGTTCTATGGCCACTGCTGTATTTTCCAAATTTGCTGGCATATCATGTCCTGTTCTTTGTGACCAATTTTCCTGGCCAGAATACTGGAGTGGATAAAGTGACTTTTTCCTTCTGCAGAGGCTCTTCCCAACCCAGGGATTGAACCCAGGTCTCCTGCATTGCAGGCGGATTCTTAACAACTGAGCCACAAGGGAAGCCCTTGGACATTTTAGCAATATGAATTCTGCCAATCCATGAACACATAATATCTTTCCATTTTGCATGTCTTCTTCAATTTCTTTCATCAGTGTCTTAAACAGTTCTCAGTGTAGAGGTCTTTCTTCCTCAGTTAAATTTATTCCTGGGTGTTTTGTTCTTTTTGATGCAGTTGTAAATGAAATTGTTTTCTTAATTTCTCTTTCTGATAGTTTGCTCTTAATGTATAGAAATGTCACAGGTTTCTGCATATTTATTTTGAACAATACTTTGCATTCTCTTACAACTTAATTATTTACTTTTTAGTTACTTATTTATTTATTTTCACACCCAGGCAGCAAAACTTCAATTTTTGGTCCTCTGAATCAGCAAATACAATCCCATTTTTTCACTACCTATTGCCAAGCTATTGAATGCTAGTACATAGATTAGAACTAAACTGATATATATATAGCACCAGTAAAAATTGCAATGTGTTTAAATTACAATTTTAGCTGATCCATTCAATTATTTTACATATTCATATTATTCTTGCTTTTTCATTTCTTCTAAGTATTCCAGAAATTCACTCTCTTCTAAAGTCATTTCAATCTCCATGAACTTTGCTTTTAGCAAACAACTTAAATTATAATCTCTCTAACACTCTTTCCTTTATAATTAACAAAATGTATTGTCACCATCCTTATTCCTGCTCCTACTTGAAAATGTAAGAGAATAATGCACTCTGCTTCATAATCACATGATTCATTCACTAATGCCTTTGACATCAAGACCTCCCATCTTTTCTCCTTTCCAGCGCTTTGTTCCATCAGTTCTATACCTCTCTAGCTATTCCTTTTGCAACCTGTAAACATATCCGAATCTCTATTTTATTTTCAAAAAACATCTCTTTTAACTATGTACCCTCTTTATACTCCTGAAAAATCTTTTTGCCTCCTCATACAAATGTCTAAAAGAAGTAAGCACCTTTCCTATTTTCACCCACCCTTTCATCTCACTTTTCCTCATCTCAATCCAGTAATTCAGCTTTTATCAACTACCATACTCCCAAAGCAGCACTTCTGAGATTACCAGAGATGTTCTGATTCCCTCTCCCTGTGAATATATAATGTATTTATCCTAACTCTACCAGACATTGCTAATTGCATTTGCTATTTTGTCAACACATTCTAAATATTCTTTATGTCTTTGGCTTCTGTGATTCTCTATTCTTCTGATTTTCCTTGTACTCCTCCAATAATTCCTATTCTATGTCTTTAAAAAATTGCCATCTTTATAAATTGCTTTTTCTTCCAAGGTTCTTTTTTATCACTTACTATCTTTTATTCCACTCATGCTTCCTCCTCTCCTCTTACAGTTTTAATGCCAACCTGTAGTGGCTACTGCTAAATCTATATATCCAGGTGGTATTTCCACTCTATCTTTTGATTTATATAATAAAATCAATTAACATAATTATTAAGGGAGAATGTTCTTCGGCCAGATTTTCTAAGTTTAAATTCTGTCTCCACTACTTAGTAGCTGTGTGATTCTAAGCAGATTATTGAACATCTCTGAGCCTCTGTTTCCTCATATACAAAATGGAGCGAGGCATAGTAGTACCTGTTTTGGTATTTAAATGCATTAATATAAATAAAATGTTTTGACTAACACCTGGCACATTTGAAAATGTTATGTATGTAAGAGCTAATCTGAGTAATAGCATTTTTAGATATGTGTACTAAAATGCCTCCTTCAAATTTCAAATGTTTAAAACTCACCTCATCCTCTTTCCAGCCCAGTCAGCATCCATGCACTCACACAAACTAGAAAGTAGGAGTCATTCTTTTCTTTCTTGAGTTCACTCCCAGCTCTAATCAATTTCCAGATTTACTGTCTTTATCACATAAATGTTTCTTGGATTTGTGTTCCCTCCCCACTCTTTTTCTATCTGCCTCTTTTTGATTTATTTTGTGAACTTATCTTTATCTGGCCTCAAGCATTTCTCAAGAATTTCCCTAACCCTTCTTCTTTTCTAATTCTATCCTCTCCCTAGTCAATTCTAGTCCCAAACACAGCTTTAATCATTTTCTCATGCAGATAGCTTCCCAATTTCTCTTTCCAACCAATAATATTCTTCTGAGGACCAGATTTACATGTTCGCCAGCCCAGTTGACATAGTGATTTAGATGTCCGGAAGGTATCTCAAAATTCTATATTAAATCTGGTCCTTCCTATAGTCTCTTTGTCAATGCCTGGCACCAACATTCATCAATGCCCACATGATGGATGTTTGTTTACCATTTTTGACACCTCCTTTGCTACAACTTCCTAAAAATCTAATCTATTATCAAGCACTATAATTTTTCCTACTAAATATCTTCTGAATATGTCTATTTCTCTCCATCTCCATCCCTGCCACGGTATACCAAGCTAACATCACTCTGACAACTTCCTAAAGCATCCCCTTTTGTTCACTCTTTCACTTTTCCAATCCATTCCCTAGAGCAGGCTGCCTACAGCCAAGGTTACCAAGAGCCAGTGGTCTTAAAATCTAGTGACGACTCTCCAAAATCCAACTCTGGTCAGATTCCTTACTCTTTCAATGGCTTGATATTGAACTTAGAAAAAGAACAAAGCTATTAATATGATGAACAAAAACCATATTCTCTAGGAGTTACCTAACTCTTCAGCCTCATTTTGCCTCTGGTCACACTGAACACTTCTCTCCACCTTACTGTCTATACTACAGCCTTGTTGTTATTGTAGTTCAATTGCTAAGTTGTGTTCAACTCTTTGTCACCCCATGGACTGCAGCACACCAGGCTTCCCTGTCCTTTACTATCTCCTCGAGTTTTCTCAAATTCATGTCTATGAACGATGCTATTTAACCATCTCATCCTCTGCCATGTCCTTCTCCTCCTGCCCTCAATCTTTCCCAGCATCAGAGTCTTTTCCAATGAGTTGGCTCTTCCCATCAGTTGGCCAAAGTGTTGGCGCGTCAGCTTCAGCATCAGTCCTTCCAATGAATATTCAGGGTTGATTTCCTTTCGGACTGACTGGTTCTATCTTGAAGTCCAAGGGACTCTCAAGAGTCTTCTCCAGTACCACAATTCGAAAGCAACAGTTCTTCAGCACTCAGCCTTCTTTATGGTACAACTTTCACATCTGTACATGTCTATTGGAAAAAATATGGCTTTCTCTGGTAGGTGTCAGATAACATCACCAACTCAATGGACATGAATTTTAGCAAACTCTGGGAGATAGTGGGGCTTCCCCAGTGGCTCAGATGGTAAAGAATCTGCCTACTATGCAGAAGACCCAGGTTTAATCCCTAGGTCAGGAAGATCGCCTGGAGAAGGGAATGGCTGCCTACTCCAGTAATCTTGCCTGGAGAATTCCATGGACAGAGAAGCCTGGCAGGTTACAGTCCATGAGGTTGAAAAGAGTCAGGCAACCAACAGTTCAGTTAACATTCCAGGAGATAGTAGAGGACAGAGGAGCGTGTTGCAGTCCATGAGGTCACAAAGAGTCAAATACAACTTCATGACTGAACAACAGCACAACCTTACCAACCCTCTTCACCCTACCCTAGTTGTACCACATCCCCTCCAACTGTAGATCTGCAGACACTTTGCTTTGGACACACCGTGGCTGGTACCACCTCTCTACAACTTACTCCTCTTACCTTCCACTGCAGTGACTGGTCGGCATATGCCTTGGTCAGCTTCCTACTGGTGTGTCTGACAAACCTAGCACTGGCCCTGTTCTTGGCCAGGTATCTCTGACTTCTTGTCCAGGGCCTTCTCTGATGTCAGTATTTGGTTACCCACAGAGAACATTCTGAGACACATTTCAGAAGGTCTCATAGAAGTTGTCCCCAGGGGAATCAATACCCTCCTCCAGGGGATCTTCCCAACCCAGGGATCAAACCCATGTCTCCTGCATCTCCTGCATTGACTGGCAGGTTCTTTACCACTATCACCACCTGGGAAGCCCTCCTATGCATATATACCTATGATGATAAAGTCTAATTTATAAATTAGCATAATAAGAAGTTAGCAACAATAACTAATCATAAAATAGCACAATTATAAAAATATACTGTGATAAAAGTTATGTGACTATCATCTCTATCCTTAATCAACTTCAACAGTAGGAGAAATGAGGCAATTTTTTCATCTGTGACAACTTCTCCAGTAATTATTATATTTTTCAATCCAAATCTATTCCTATTCCTGAATCTGTATAACTATCCCTTATTTGCAGGGTCTTCCTTGGTGGCTCAGATGGTAAAGAATCTGCCTGTAATGCAGGAGAACTGAGTTCAATCCCTAGGTCAGGAAGGTCCCTGGAGAGGGAATGGTTACCAACTCCCATATTTTTACCTAGAGAATTTGGCCTCCCCTGCTGAGGTCTGTATGACAATGTTTTCTGGCCATCAGGTGGAACACATTTTCTGTTCCAGTCTTCCACCCACAAATGCAATGCTCTTTCTAGTTCCCCTAAGCACTTATTTATCATGTGAAATGGCCCTAAATTTTGCATTTTGAGAATGTGGCAGCAAAGCTAGCACAAATTTCTTTTTCCTTCTTCCCAATTTCACAGATAGTATATTTGTTATTCCTTCAATTTTAGCAACCTCAACATAAGACTTTTTTTCTGATTAAGTGAAGAACTCTCACTCTTTCACTTAAAGGAAGCACTTTTTGGCTTCTCTTCGGCCTAGCACTACTCTTTGCCAGCATCATCACTGTTGAGCTTTGGGTTCATTATTAAATAAGATGAGAGTGACTTGATCACAAGCACTACAATGCCACAAGAGTCAATCTGATGACCAGAGCAGCTGCTAAGGGGCTAAAAAACAGGACACATCAGACAAAGGGAGGATTCACGCCTGAGCAGACAGAGCAGGACCATACAAGATTTCATCAGACCACTCAGAACAGCGCACAATTTAAAACTTACAAACTGTTTTCATTCTGGAGTTTTTCATATCATATGTTTGGGCCATGGTTGACTGTAGGTACCTGAAACCATGGAAGACAAAAGGGGAGACCAATGCACCTCATTCTCCCTTCCCTCTTTCCACATTCTTATTGGCATATTTCTCACCCTAGTGCTTCAGCTGATAGTTAACATTCGTTTGGGCCAGCATCAGCAAACTTTCTATAAAAGGTCATTTCGTGAATATTTTAAGTTTTCTCACCCATGTATCAGTGGCACAAGTACTTAACTCTGCTGTTGCTTAAGTTTTTTAAAAAAGAAATGTGGATGTTTTCTAGTAAAACTAAATTTACAAAAACAGATGTGGAATAGGTTCCTAGGGCTGCCCTAACAAAGTGCCAAAAATTGAGTGTCTTCGAAGCTATAGAAATTTGTTGTCTCCTGTTTCCGGAGACCGGAAGTTTGAAATCAAGGTGTAAATAAGGCCGTGCTCACTCTGGCACCTCCAGGAGAAATAACTCCTTTGCTTCTTCTAGTTCCTCCATTTCCCAGAAATCCTCAGCATTCTTTGGCTTGTGGGTGCATCACTCTGGACACATGGCCTTTCTTACCTGAGTGTTTTCACTGCACCTTCCACTTTGCGAGTCTTTCTATGTCCAAATGTCTATTTTTTTTTATAAGGACACCAGTCATATTGGATTAGAGTGCACCCTAATTACTGAATTTTAACATGATTACTTCTATAAAGATCTTACTTTCAAATAAAATCAAATACTGGTATACTGGGGATTAAGACAATATAGCTTTTAAGCAGGACATAATTCAATCCATAACAAAGTTGAAGTCTAGATTTGATCTGAGAGCTATTGATTGTCAATTCCTGATCTATGTAATGCTTTGTTAAAATCCATCTGCTTCATTATCTTGAAAGCCTTGAGAATAGTGAATGTGTCTATTTTTCCTTAATTTTGTACTCCCAAGATTTAGGATATTGCTTGCTATAAAGAAAGCATTCAATAAATTTAGGTTAAAGAAAGATTAAAATGGCACAATTTAGTTTTAAGAAAACTCATGTTAGATTATTAGTTAAGGACCCTACATGTTTTCTTTTCCTAAATTCCACTTTTTCTAAAATTATGCCCTATACAACAGGTAAACTTGGTATCTTGAGTGGCAAATTGTCAAATTCTCTTAGCTACAAAAAAAAAAAAAGAGCGAGGGATTTTTATTTCTATGGATACATTCTGAAGTTCTCTATTTCATGACCATTGGCTGCCTGTCAGTCCCGTGATCCATTGTTCTCTGGCTGACATTTGATGATGTTATAGCATTATAAGACATTGTTTCTGAAATATACTGAACTGCTTTATTTTGGGGGCCCTTGGTATATGTTGCTTTCCAGGCTTGATATGTCTGGCCTGTTTTCTTTGTCTATCAGTTAACACAAAAGAGTCAACTCAGGCATTATCAATCCCAAGAAATTATCCCTAGTTTTCCAGTGATAGATTAAGTACTTGTCTGTATTGTGTCTGAAAGTGCATTCTACATACCTTTCATTGCACTTACCACAATAATTTTTAATTATTTGTTTCTAGAGGGTAATTACCAACGTGGGGAGGAGAATCCCATCACCATTTCAGAAAGAATAAAAATATGGATCTGAAAAACAAGACAAATAATTGTTCTCAACCATTTAAAAGGTTTTGATAATGAGTAAGGATTAGATTTACCCTTTATAGTTCAATAAGCTGGAAACATAACTGCTATACAGTATTAGATTATTCTTAAGCAAAACTTTCTTGTTGGGAAGGTTAGATGAAATTATACAGGTAAAGTAGTTAACACATGGTAACGACTCAAATATTCTCCAGTGTTTACTGTTGGTAGCAGTAGCAGCACAGCAGCAGTAAAAGTAAATTATCTTTAACTTAGAAATTTCATGATTTAAACAATGATAAAATGGAGTGAATTTATTTTAACATTCTAACACCATCTGAACGTTAGAAACAGACACTTTTTTAAAGCATGTCAGGTTTTAAAGAATTTTTTTTTTCCTTCCCTGGTACATATGCTTAGAATTTGCAGTTTCTATGACACCCGGATACACCAATCAGTACCTGAATACTTAGACTAGGAAGCTACATACTGCCATAAATCATGAAATTAGTGGAAAGAACTTTGTCATTTATCCACACATAATTGAAAGCAAGTATGATTCTATAGAAATTCACATTCCTGACATGATTTCATAAAGTCTTTATAAGAATTGGATTTCTTAGGCCTGAAACAGTAAATTTTTGACAGGAGAAGTTGATATATCAGAGTCTCTGGCACTAAGAATCTAGTGTAGAGAATAAAGGTTGAAAGCATTACCAGCAGATTTTGACACATACCCATTCCCTCTACTTACTGATGAGAACAATTATTCAGATACATACTAAAATTCAGGGGGAAAAAGTCCATGCCTTGGTAGGAAAACGGAATCAAGAACTGAATTTATTACACCCTGAATGATGTTAATTTATGATTCAGCTCAGTTAAATTTTTTGTTTTTAAAGTCCTGTTCGGACTTTTGAATATTTTTTATATATTTTTTTGACTGTGGAAAGAAAACCAACATGAATCAATTACCAACAGCACACCTGGCTCTAGACACTTGCTTCACATGCACAGCTTAACCAGAATTAAGAGGTAGGTGGTGGGATGAATTTTTAATACATGGGTGGAATTCATAACAGATGGCACTGCAGGACAAAATTCATTGGAGCCAATTTTCCGGCCCTGAATTCTTTCAAAAGAATTGTTTCTGAAGATAATCCTTCATAGTAAATTTTTACTGAGAAGGTTATTCCCTTTATCTTTAAATTATAATGGAAGCTCTTCAGAGCTCTGGAAAACATAGTCCATGTCACGTTACCCCCAAAATTCCACAAAAGACAAATAATCATATGCAAAAGTCCAATATGGTTACAGGTTTTTCACAGAAAGTAGAATCAGCCTAATCCAGGGAAGAGTAGTAATTAACAGATAAACGGTTCATTAAATGAATATGCAGTGTCATGATGTTAAAACTGGGCATTGATCACTGTTAGATACAGGTTTTCCCCTTGCCAGAAATTCTGACACCACATTTATCACTGGATCTATTTTTGGAACTTTAATGAGTACATCACTAAGACTTACCTCATTAACTTAGGTTCTAAGAAAACATTATTTACAGAGATAATAGTAGGTTAGAATAGTTACTACTCTCAAATTCCTGAAGGAAAAAAAAATACAGGAAGAGAAAAATTACATTTATTTCATAGCAGGAAAATCTGATCTTGTTTAACAGGTAAGCTTTTAAAATATTTGTGTTCCTAAAATTAGTCATCTTAATTATATATATATACATATATACATATATATGTATATATATGTGTGTGTGTGTGTGTGTGTGTGTGTGTATATAAAGGACATGAGAAATTTTTATCTAATTTTTACAGTTCCTATGACTCACAATAGCACATCATTTAAAGTGATATTCAATACTTAGTATCTTTCTGCACTTTCAGTTAATAATTATTATATATTAGTAATCAGTATTATTTTCAAGAAGTATTTAAAAGCATTTTTTGTCCGACTTTGTTTAGCTACAGTAATAGAGGTTAAACTATAATTAGATGCATTTTTGTATGTATTTTGAAGTTTAAAATCATAAACTCAGTGTTTTAATAAATGAAATATAGCATAGAGAATGTGTGTGGCCCTTCCACCAATTCTATAAAAATGGTAGTGAAAATTAAAAATAATGGCGTAAACCCAGAATGACAAAGGGGAAAAGGTATTGGGAGATGGAATATGTCTTCAATAGTTTGGACATTGAAAAGCAGATGGGCAGAAAAGGCAACTGACTAGTAGGTCAGAGGAGCCCGGAAGAGGAAGACCAGTCCTAGGCAGGTTGATTCCCTACACGGAACCAGATGAACTCTGGGTAATGGAGGCAGGAGGGAATCTTTAGAGAGTAGGACAAAAGGAAACAAGATAATTGATTGCACGTCATTGTTAAGGAGCAATTGTACCCTTCTTGAGTCTCTTCCATCACAAAATTACTCCTTTTGCATCTGTCAAAAAATCAAATGTTTCTGTGAAAATGTCAGAGCTGGCAGTGGTGATAAGGGAGGCTGGCAAGAGGGCGGGGCTCTATGAGACACAAGGGGATCAAGTGAAAGTATGTGTATTAAATCCTGAGACCCCCAACCCCACTATCTTGCTCAGCACCAAAGCAGTTTTTTAATGTCTGATCACAAATGGGATGGGGAGTAGGGTGGAAGGAAGGTTCAAGATGGAAGGAATATATGTATACTTATGGCTAATTCACATTGTTGTTCAACAGAAACTAACATAAACATTGTAAAGCAATTATACTCCAATATAAACTAAACTAAAAAAAAAAAAAAATCCAGTCACAAAAATTAAGAGTTTTCTTTGAGGAAAATAACCAACCCAGGAGAGGAGGCATACAGATACTAACAGCTATGGGCCTGATACTGTCCCAGTGACCTTAGGGAATCTCAAATCAGCAAGATCTACTCAAATATTCACTTTCCCATCTGCTTTCAGTATGTTGCTATAAATATATAAATTAGACTCAAAGATCACCAAACAGTTGAGGAGTACCTCCAACATAAAACATAGAAACCTAAGAAAATAAACCAAATTGAAAGGACTTGGGAGAAAAAAAAGACAATGGAAGACAAGGATTAAAAAAAAATTAATTTCATATCTACAGAGTGTTTTAAAAAAATACATCCCTTAGGAGCAGAGTACTTTTTAAAAGAAATACTCAGAGAACAAGGAAGAGCTCTTAGAAATTAAATACTATATGGCAAACATATTTTCAGATTCATTAAAAAAGTTAAAACGTAATGTTGAATATTTTCCCAGAAAACAGAATTCAAAAATGGAAAACTTGTGAAAAATATAGGATTGATTCAGAGGTCTAATATTTGAACAAGGGGCTCTAGAGGCAGAATGTAGATGAGGGGAAATTATTAAAGGAATAAATATTTTTATAATATACTGTATCTGAAAATCATCATTTTCTAGAGAGTAGCAACCCACTTAGTATTTTGTACAATAAAATAAGACTCATTCCAAAGCATCATTAAATTTCTGAATTTTGTAGTAGAAATATGAGATGAAAAGCATATAAAAATGTAAAAACTTTCCTTAACAATAACAGAAGTTAGCAGGAGAAAGCTATCATCAAAATTCTGAGAAGTAATTTTTAACCTACATTTTTATTTGACCAAAGTATGAATTGGTTCTAAAGGACAGAAAACCATATTTTCAGATTTGATAATTCTTTAAAAATTTATATCCATTATCCTTTCTTGGGCTTTCCTGGTGGCTCAGACAGTGGTAAAGAATCTGCCTGCAATGTAGGAGATCCAGGTTCCATCCCTGTGTTGGGAAGATCCCCTGGGGAAGGGCAAGACTACCCACTCCAGTATTCTTGTCTGGAGAATCCCATGAACAAAGAAGCCTGGTGACAGCCTGTGGTACATGGGGTGAATTCAGACATGACTGAGCAACTAACACTTCCATCCTTTCTTAAAATGCTACTGGGGGAGGGAGGGATGTGGTCTACTGAAATAAGGGAGAAAATAAAAAACAAAATGTACTGGGCATCAGGAGAAAAAGTCTCCAAAGTAGAAGACAGGCAAAAGGAACTACCAGGATGGTAAGGAGACATCCCAGGCTTCCCTCATAGCTCAGTTGGTAAAGAATCCGCCTGCAATGCAGGAGACCCCTGCATTCGAACCCCGGTTCGATTCCTGGGTCGGGAAGATCCACTGGAGAAGGGATAGGTTACCCACTCGAGTATTCTTGGGCTTCCCTTGTGGCTCAGCTGGTAAAGAATCTGCCCGCAATGTGGGAGACCTGGGTTCAATCCCTCAGTTGGGAAGAACACCTGGAGAAAGGAAAGGCTACCCACTCCAGTATTCTCGCCTGGAGAATTCCATGGGCTGCATAGACCATGGGATTGCAAAGAGTCAGACACAACTGAGCGACTTTCACTTTAAGGAGACATCCCAGGGTAATAAATGTGCAGCAGGCTTAAAGAATCCTGATCAAGACTGAAGCATAGCTAAAAATTCTGGTGAGAATATCTCTGTATATCGATTGAATGTTGTTGAGCAAAAGTCACTTCCAGACTTAATTATTTATTATTATTATTACTAACATATTTATAGGCCAACTGAGCAGTGTCTGCATATCTGCACTGAGCCAGGCTGATCTTGGCTGGACTTGTTCACGATGTGAGCAGCTAGTGTTGATAGATTATCTGAGGGCAGACTGCACTATATTGGTCCTGTGGGACAACTCAGGTCTCCTTTATATTTATCTCATATCTTAACAGCAAAGTAGCAAGCAATAATCTCCTGAAAGGAAGCACATTTCAAGCTGTTCCTGGTACTAGGTTTGTTACTGTCTTAGAAGCCATGGCTCTAGGCAACCTATTATATGGCTAAGCCTAGAGTCATTAGAAGAGAGATATCAAAGGGCACGGAGGCAGGGAGATGTGAAAAACTGGGGTAATTAACATAATCTCTCTCCCCTAATCTCTAAGAAAAATGTAAAATAATATCCTTTTGTATTTCCTGATATTTTGAGAGGAGTTTTAATATTTCTAGGTGAAAGTCTAGGAATAAGTTAATAATAGACACAGGAAAACCAGGTGTACAAACACATGAGACAATTATTAATTTTAGGAAAAACAGAACTACAGTAATGTCAAGACTTGAAAAAAATTGATAACTATTATAAGAATGTTTTTAAATCACAAGGAATGTGTGGTAGATGGACAGATATGAAAAAGGGATTTCTGAGTTTATTACAAGTCTTACAAAAACAGTTGAGTTTTTAAATTCTGTGCATATACTTTTTTAATCTGACATGTAAAACAAAAAGAAGCCAAAAGAACAATAATATGATATCTTTATAAAGGACACTTTACAAAGATATTAAGAGCTGAATGACTTTGAACTTCCTTATCCCTATTATCCTTGAAAATAAACAAAAAAATTCAAATGAGTTAATCAATCTCTATCATTCCCTTTGATTTAAAAATTTCCAGATTCACAATTCCAATAATATTTGCTAAAGACTTATTCTTTAAAATCACATCCTTAAATTATTTTTTAAATAATAATTTAATGTCTCAGTTCAATGTTTTTATTCTTTATTCATCTGTTCTATATATGTTTTATCTATATCCATTTAACCACAAATACTGCTATCTTGAGATCATCATTACTTGTTTAATAGCAGGGCCACTGTCCTTATTCCCCAACTGCCTAAACCAAAATTACTGCATTTATTTCCGAGACTAAAAAAAAAAAATTTTCAAAAAGGGCTAGAGAGTGATATAAGTACCTCAGGCAGAGAAGTAATTTAGAGCTCCTTCATACTGCTGTCTTTTAAGTATTGGCTCAACAACTATATAGTAAAATATAGCCAGTCAGAAATATTTTTGTTTGTCTGTTTTTTAAAGTTATTCTTAAGGGCATTACCTACTGCAGGAAAAAACTGAATGCATTTCAATAGTAAGGTGTTACACATCGACGTAAACTTCAGTATCACGTCTGATTTATTCAGTGGCATTGTGTGCTTCTTATGAGTTGGTGCTCTAATCAGCTTCCTAGCTGGCACTCCTTGTTATTGAGTTTTGGTCTCAAGCGCTCTAACATATCCACAGAGCTCAACAAATGTCAATGTGGTTCTTTCTTACCCTTTTTTTTTTTTTTCTTTTCATGTTCACAGTATACAAAGCTGCTTGGATATTTCATCATTATCCTCGCTTTTCCTAGGGTGATGTTATACAACATGCTAAATGTAATCACAGACTATTTCCTCTCCTGAGTAGCCAAAGTGAAACCTTTCCAGCTTAATCGCCCACCCCTTCCTGGTCGTTACCGTTCTCTTAGGAGAGACATTTAGTGTGTGCCTAAGTGTTAGAATATTTTTCAGGCAGAATCAGGGAGCAGACAGAAAGGATTGTAACAGGGATCTGAAGAAGGAGAAAAGTTCAGTGATGGTGGTTTAAGTCAATCTACAACCTTGTTGAAGGTCACTTGACTGTCTATGAGTGAGTTTATTTCTTAGATGTTTATTCTGTTTTATTGGTCTTTATATCAGTACCACACAGCTTTAATTGCTGCAGCTTTGTAATATATCTTGAAACTAGGAAGTTTGATGTCTCCAGTGTTATTCTTTTTTCTCAAAACCACTTTGGATATTCTGGATCATTTGTTGTTCTGGATGGATTTTATGAGTTTTTCTTCTACTACTATAAAAGAAAGCCATTTGGGATTTTGATGCAGATAGCATTGAATCCATAGAATGCTTTGGGTAGTATGAACATTTTAGCAACATTAGGTCTTCCAGTCCACAAATACAGGATATCCTTCAATTTATTTGTGTCTTCTTTAATTTCTCTCATCAGTGTATCATAGCTTTCAGTGTACCAGTGTTTCATCTCCTTGGTTAAGTTTATTCTTAAGTGATTTATTTAGTTTAAATGACATTGTTTTATTCATTTCCCTTTTGGATCATTTGTTTTTAGTATCAAGAAACAAAACTGACATTTGTATGTTGATTCTTTATCCTTCACCTTTATTGAATCTGTTTATTAATTCTACCACTTTTTGGTGCTGACTTTAGGTTTTTCTAATATAAGATCTTTATTTTGGGGGGCTCCAAAATCACTGCAGATGGTGACTGCAGCCATGAAATTAAAAGACGCTTACTCCTTGGAAGGAAAGTTATGACCAACCTAGATAGCATATTAAAAACCAGAGACATTATTTTGCCAACAAAGATCCATCTGGTCAAGGCTGTGGTTTTTCCAGTGGTCATGTACGGATGTGAGAGTTGGACTGTGAAGAAAGCTAAGCGCCGAAGAATTGATGCTTTTGAACTGTGGTGTTGGAGAAGACTCTTGAGAGTAACTTGGACTGCAAGGAGATCCAACCAGTCCATCCTAAAGGAGATCAGTCCTGGGTGTTCATTGGAAGGACTGATGCTGAAGCTGAAACTCCAGTACTTTGGCCACCTGATGCAAAGAGTTGACTCATTGGAAAAGACCCTGATGCTGGGAGGGATTGGGGGCAGGCGGAGAAGGGGATGACAGAGGATGAGATGGCTGGATGGCATCACTGACTCGATGGACATGAGTTTGAGTAAACTCCAGGAGTTAGTGATGGACAGGGAGGCCTGGTGTGCTGCAATTCATGGGGTTGCAAAGAGTCGGACACGACTGAGCAACTGAACTGAACTAAATATAAGATCTTGTTATTTGTAAACAGAGATAATTTTAATTCTTCCTTTCCTTTTGGATGTCTTTCATTTCTTTATCTTGCCTAACTGCACTGGCTAGAACTTCTAGTATTGTGCTAAACAAAGGCAACTCTCACATGTTATAATGGCTGTTGTTGTGTTTTTCTTTTTTTAATATAACATGTGTTAGTGAGATTGTGGAGGAATTAGAACCCTCGCACATTGTTGGTGGGGATGTAAAGTGGTAGATCTGCTATGGAAAACATAATGGATATTCCTCAAAAAATTAAAATCAGAACTACCGCATGATCCAGCAACCTCACTTCTTGGTATATATCTAAAAAAACTGAAATTAAAATCTCAAAGAGATATTCTGTACTCCCATGTTCATTGCATCATTACTCACAACCAAGTTACGCCAAAAATAAAAAATAAAATGTCAAGAAAAAATTATATATGGTAGGTATGAGAGCTGCCTACCCTAGAACAGTTGAAACAATGTCCTCTTCTATATTAATTATATCTATACTATATACCCTGAGGGCTTCCCTGGTGGCTCAGAGGGTTAAGCGTCTGCCTACAACGTGGGAAATCCTGGTTCAATCCCCAGGTCAGGAAGATTTCCTGAAGAAGGAAATGGCAAGCCACTCCAGTACTCTTGCTTGGAAAATTCCATGGATGGGGGAGCCTGGTAAGCTATAGTCCATGGGATATCAAAGAGTCAGACATGACTGAGAAACTTCACTTAATATACCCTATGAAGGCACATGATTAAACTAGGTTGGGATAGCCAATGGCCAATGGGATAGTGTATTGTTGTTCAACAGATGTCAGGACTGAGATTAAATGTCAAAGACAGGAGGATATCCAAATAATGATTTTAAATGACTATAGACTTAGGGAGCAAATATGAATTTGAATCCTGGTGTGATCATTTACTAACTGCTTTATCTTAAGCACAATGGTTCTGCATCTCAGTTTCTCCATGTGTAAGAGAAAAAGTTGCATATGGAAAATTGAGTACATTGCCAAGAGATAAAGCATTTGACAAAAAGAAAAGCAAGTGCACAAATTTCATGTACTTAACAAAAGATTTACATTTTGGATGTCATGTGCAAAATTACTGAGATTGAAAGGATAAATTAAATATACATTGATCCTGAAGAAACCAAAACACTAGGAGATAAGATTTGTGCATGTGTGTCTGTGTGTAAATATACAGAGAAATGTCACTAGTGTTATCATGGAGAACACATGGAGAAACTTAGCGAGAGAGTACAGCTAGCATATAGGAAGAAATGGTTGCATTTCTGACAAAACAGCTAAGAAACAGGATTTAAAGTGTCTCATAGATATTAACTCTGGGAGAGAGAAACAGCTCTTCTTCTCAGACCAGTAAAATTACAGAAAGATAAGTAAATTCTTATATATATATATAAGAATACATATATATTTAAATTTACTTAATCTTAATCATAAGAATATATATATATTCTTATGGAGAGAAAATATTTCTTTATTGATAGAAATAATTCAGGCTGTTTTTAATAAATTCAGAGGCAACTCATCATTAAAGTGGGGGTGGGGAGATGAACAGAGAAATGAGAGTACTAGAAAAGAATCAATAGATTTTGGTGAAAAAAATGAATGTTTTTGCCTGCCTAGATTGCTGTCTGCCTGCCCCCTTTCTAACCAATTAAAGCCCTACAGAGACTTCAGCAATAAATTGGTCATGTCTCCTTAAAGAAATCTCTGTTCCTGGTTTGTTGTTTTTTTTTTTTCTATTTTCTGTGACTTCTCTTCTTAAATGTTCTTATATTGTATAGTTTATCCTGGTAATATAACCTTATGCCACACAAACATGACATTTTCTTCCAAATATTTCATGGATATATCTTGTCTGTAAGCTCCTCAAGGCTAGAGATGCCATCTGTGCTTATCTTTCACCATTCCTTATTCAGGAAACATTCAAAATTAATGGCTTGTACAACTTGTACAAAGACTTAGGGAAGGAGGTTGATGAAAAAGTAAGATTATATTCCCTTTACTACTCCAGAAACTGTTCTCTTTTTATGGGACTGGAATGAATAAAAACTATTGATTTTTTTTTCATATTTTTTCAGTCATATTTATATTTGTATAAAATATAAACAAGATTGCAACTATATCAATCATGGGATTGTATATAATGTCTTTGAATTCATATATAATCCTTACCAAATAGTGAAAAGAATTTTGTAAATATTTTCAATGAGGGAGAAATGAGTCAAGTTTCATTAGTTTAATGTCAAAAGAGGCTGAGTGGTGTATTACCTAATGTTGCCAAATTCTATATCCGTTCTAAAAGGAGCATCATCAAAAAGACTATAGAAAAGACAAAAGTAAAGTTAAATAAAACAATGAATCTAATATCCATTAAGTGTAGAGATTAAGTTGATTCATACCTTTATAAAACAATTAGAATAGTTATGATCATCATTTATTTATTTAAAAATTAATGTAAAATATTTTTATAATTTCAAAAGTGATGTGTAATAATTTGAGGAAACATAGAAAAGTATAAAGCAGCTGAAGCTATCCATGAACAGTCCAACCAGAAATAGCCAGTGGTAACTGGGTCAGACTTTATTTTTGGGGGTTCCAAAATCACTGCAGATGGTGACTGCAGCCATGAAATTAAAAGACGCTTACTTGTTGGAAGGAAAGTTATGACCAACCTGGATAGCATATTAAAAAACAGAGACATTACTTTGCCAACAAAGGTCCATCTGGTCAAGGTTATGGTTTTTCCAGTGGTCATGTATGGATGTGAGAGTTGGACTGTGAAGAAAGCTGAGCGCCGAAAAATTGATGCTTTTGAACTGTGGTGTTGGAGGACTCTTGAGAGTGCCTTGGACTGCAAGGAGATCCAACCAGTCCATCCTTTGGAGATAAGTCCTGGGTGTTCATTGGAAGGACTGACGCTGAAGCTGAAACTCCAATACTTTGGCCACCTGATGCGAAGAGTTGACTCATTGGAAAAGACCCTGATGCTGGGAGGGATTGGGGGCAGAAGGAGAAGGGGATGACAGAGGATGAGATGGCTGGATGGCATCACCAACTCGATGGGCATGAGTTTGAGTAAACTCCGGGAGTTAGTGATGGACAGGGAGGCCTGGCGTGCTGCGATTCATGGGGTTGCAGAGTCGGACACGACTGAGCGACTGAACTGAACTGAACTGAACAGTTTAGCATATAATATTCCAGTGTTGCAGTGCCCATAAATAAGAATACTTGTCTTGCAGGGAAATTGAAGAGACTGAAGAGAAAGATGAAACCAGGACTAGAGTCTTAAAGGCACCCTGGGAAATATAAGATTTTCTGCCACATTGTGATTCAATCTAATAGCATGGAAGCAATATACACTGTATAAGAGACTCATTGCTAAATGTTTATTGAATTCATACCCAGTTCCAGAGAATTGGACCAAGCAGAATGAGGATGCAAAAAAAGAAAAAAAAAAGAAAAAGGATTCTGTCCCTGTTCTTTTAAAATCAAAATCTGGTAAGAAAGATAAGATAGAGAAACAAGTGAAAAAATGAACAGCACTAAAATATTTAGGTAAAAATTCAAGACAACAACAAAACAGGTATCAGAATATTATATATGATTAATTAGCAAAGGAAGTCCACAGACAATAACTACTATCTGAGTTCACAAGCGCTTGAGTGTGACTTATGGCAAGGTGCATTTAGGTAGGAACTCTAGCATAACCCCTAAGCTTCCTAGGAGATCTCCATATATAAAGGACCACTGCAGGCATACTTTCAAGTTCACACCAACAAATTGAAGCTATTCTGTTTTGATTAGTTTGTCCTACTTTCCCCATTTTTCTGCATTGCAAAGAGCATCTGGACTAAGAAATCCTGTGTATAAACCTTGTTAATAACAATAAATAGCACCCTTTGGTCAAAGCAGCAGAATCCTGACCACCAAGAGGCTCGTCATTGTCCAACCATCTACAGTGGTTTTAATCATCTCTTAAAAGAAACATCTGTGCAGAAGACCAATCCTGACAGTAGCAATCTTTATTGTCATGGGGTTTTCCTTACACATGCACTCGAGGCCTTGTGGATAGCTCTGTTTCCCTAAGCTACTAGGAAGTCTAAGTAATCTCCCTTTCTTGAGAAACTTCTGTCTCTTTATAATATTAAGGGGGAAATGAGTGCTGGGAAAAACCTCCAGAAGATCAGAAATTCGAAAAGGAAGCAGTGTTTTCTTCTTTAAAAAAATTTATCTATTTATGTATTTGGCTGTCAGGTCTTAGCTGCAGCATCCAGAATCTTCGTTGCATCACGCAGGATCTTTCATTGAGGTCCACGGGCTTAGTTACTCTGCAGCATGTGGGATCTTAGTTCCCCCACCAGGGATCAAACATGTGCCCCCTACATTGCAATGGGTATTCTTATCCACTGGATTAGCAGAGAAGTCCCAAGTGCTTCCTGTTAAGTATTCCTACCATCCTCACCTACTCCAACTATCCAAGTCTAAGGAGCCAGGAATCCACTCTTGACAGCCCTGTGCCATTTAACCACTGGATTTGAGAGAGGAATGAATGACTCTCCTAAGTGACTATATCCCAAAAGATGACTTCTCTCTGAACTTTGCAGAAGGACTGAAATCTCTCTCGGACGTGGGAAGGAGCTGACAGTGAATCACACTCATTTAGCAAGAATTCCTAAAGCTTTGGAACCCCATCTGGGGTGCAGTTGTATTCCTGTACTCCACCTGTCTACCTCAACATTTCCTAATTCTCTGGATGGAATAATAATAAATAAGGGGTGGGAAAGTGGGTACAGATGTGGTTTTTAGCTGTTCTTGGAAGCCAACAATGTAGGCTGGCAGAAAACTTTGTAAAGGCATTACACTACAATTTTCAGAATTGTTATTTCTAGCACCCAAGATTCCAGAGAAAACAGGTGTAAGCTGTTGATAGATTAATTTCTGTTAGGCTATAAAAAATTAATTTTTTTATTTATACACTTCAGCGGGTGGCAGGTGTGGTAAGGTAGCTCATACAACACTCTCCATCTTCTAACTTGACTTCATGTAATGTAAAGGCTGACAAGATAAAATGGCCTTTTTCAGACTGAAATTATCCGTGTCCCTTTGTGTTCCACCCATCATGGAACTGTGAGCAGTGTGAGATGAGGAAATCCAGTCTTTGGGGAACCTCAGTGGCAGAGGCACCTGGTTTTTCAGCAGTGGATTTCAGGCCTTGGGGCAGCAAGAACACTGGTGCTTCAACAAGAGCAACCGTATGCCTGTGTCTGTGTTTTTTTCCTGCACAGGTATCTCTGACATCATCATTCTTAAATAAGTAGCATCCAGAATGGACATTTCTGACTATGATTAAAGTTGCTGAAAATCTGGGAAAAGTTTATGATTAATTAAGAGCAGTTCACCTGGTCATTCTGGAAAAAAATGGATTTGAACCAGAAGGTGTAGATCAAAAAATTATTCTACAACTTAAATGTATTGAACCATCCCTGAGCATTTAATGGGCAGCTGGTATGAGTCAGGTGCCATGCTAAGCACTAGGGCTACAAAGATGAAAATATCTAGTCCTCATTAAAAAAAAAAAAAAAAAAACTAGTGAATTTTGATATCCTGTAATAAGGGCAATGATAGAGGAAAACAGATACATTATAACACAGAAAAAGTAAGCAGGTCAGTTCGGTTGTCTGAAGAAGAATTTCTGGAGGGGTGGGGGTGAAAACCTAAACTTGGAATAGGAATGTGGGGCATGTCCAGCAGATTGGATAATGTGGAGGAAGAATGAAATTAAACTAGAGGTTGGTGTTTGTTCAGGTACTAAGTGAAATGCTTGGTAGGGAGAACTATAATGTGAAGGCAGAAGGTACCTCTGAGTCAGAGGATAAAGGTTATTGTAAGCCATGCTGGAGAACTTGGATGATACCTATAGACATTATGAGAATTAGTTATGGAGCTTCAAAAGGGTGCTAAAATGCAGATATAAATTTAACTAGGTCACAATAGCAGCAGAGAAGGCACTGGTGACCCACTCCAGTACTCTTGCCTGGAAAATCCCATGGATGGAGGAGCCTGGTGGGCTGCAGTCCATGGGGTCGCTAAGAGTCTGACACGACTGAGCCGCTTCACTCTCACTTTTCACTTTCACGCATTGGAGAAGGAAATGGCAACCCACTCCAGTGTTCTTGCCTGGAGAATCCCAGGGACGGGGGAGCCTGGTGGGCTGCCGTCTATGGGGTTGCACAGAGTCGGACACGACTGAAGCGACTTAGCAGCACCAGCAGCAGCACAATACCAGTGTGAAGAAGCTAGGAAGGCTGGTGGCACAGTCTCTACATGACAACCTGGCTTGGAACAAAACGGAATAAAACAAGGGATGTTTAAAAAATATTTCAGAAGTAAATGATGTAGGGCTTTATATGAGGAAAGCACAAAGACTCTGACTCCCAAGTTTCTCTTTTGAGTGTGTAGGTAGAATGTAAATAATAGAGCACAACACACTTGGACGTTAGTCAGTGGAGGAATATTGTCCAGTTGTCCTTAGGTAGAGTTTAAAGAGTATGGCAGGGGCTGGCCAGTGCAGGAGATGCAAGAGACAGTGGTTTGATCCCTGGCTCAGGAAGATTCCCTGGAGTAAGAAATGGCAACCCGCTCCAGTATTCTTGCCTGGAGAATGCCATGGACAGAGAAGCCTGGCCAGCTACATACAGTCCATGGGGTTGCACAGAGTCAGATACAACTGACCACAGAACAGCACACACAATACTATGGCCGCCCGGTTGGGAAAAGATTCAGCCAGCTTACAGTTCCAGAAGCAGTGCCTAACTGAGTGATGAGGTGAGTGTCCAGGTTATAAAGGCTTTTTTCTTCAATATTGTTTTTTCTTTACATTCTGCTATTAATGTAACAATTGGGCATGTACAAAAGAAGTAAATATACCAACCCCTCTTCTCATGGGAGACAAGAAAACATAGCAGAAAATGATTAATAAACATTCCATGTCAACTTCCGAGTAAATATTTGCTTCAAAGCAAATTACCCACATCACTGATATGAATGTGAGGTGAGTGTCACACCTCACTGGTAAATGGAAGTAGACGCTATATTGTATTGTTAAAGAATTGTACAATTATCCTAATACATCAGTTTCATGCTTTCTACATACTGCTCAAATTTTAAAAGATTGCCTCTCACAGAATTCATGCTTAAACAGCTTTAATGTAATTTAGTGATTCTGTCAAGTGAATTCAACAATGAAAATATTAGGACAATCCCAATTAATATGACAGAATGGCAAGAGAAGCAGCTGGCTGAACAATATTTTCACCTCTGGATGTTGTCTTCAATTAAATTTCCTATCAGATGAAAGAATTGATTAGTCTTTTCAAGCAAGAAATCTTGCTTCCTGCAAGCAAACAGAACTGTTTCCATTAAAGCTTTCAGTCCCTTTAAGAGGTTGTCATCTCTGGCTGGTGAGGCAGTTTATGGCATCTCAGCACCTGCTTCCAGTAAATGCACTGATTTGGCCATCCATGGCATGCTGCAAGTTCACGAGCACCCCCTACAAAGGCCATTAGTTGGGCTGCTTAAAGAGAGACGAAAGGGTCAGCCAGTTACCTTTGAGCTCTATGATGTGTATTTCTATGCTTTGATATCAGTTGTGTATACACAATCTAATTAGTGCCGACACTAGCTTTATAATGAAAACAATCCATTTTCTCACTCGATATCTAATTTTCTCATTTGCGACATCTTTGATTAAAAAGAGCACACCACACCATCTTGTTGATTGCAGCAAGGATGGAGCCCATTATTACATTATTAAGGCAATACACTGAGTGATAAAATGAATTTGGCCAGGAAAAAAATCACATTTAAAATAATTATGTTGAGTGGTTTTAATGGAGATAATCACATATTTATTTAAAAGCACACATGAGCTTCTAAAGCATAGGGCAAACTTTTGAGTGGATATCTTGAATATTCAAGATACTTGTAAAAGGTATAAGAACTAGTAAAGATGAATTAGGTAGTTCTCATTCAGCATTAAGTCTAAATATGATTCGATTCATGCCTTGGCTATATACGTATCTTAGTCATCAATTTATTTTAGCAATTTAAAAACACTGTGTTCACTGATTACTTACATTAACTTTCTGATATTCAAGGTACAGTACTTCACAAATACATTCTTATATTTACATAAACCACATGATTTTATACAGTTTGTGATGAGCATCTATCTACCTTATAATGGACCTCCATGGTAAAGAAAATTATGCTTCCAAGGTTTCTTTTCCCATACTGTTTATTTATCATTTTTAAGAAATAACTTATATATAGGTTGCTATCAAGGATAGTGTGGCAATCATGACTATAAATATATTAGCTATGATTACTGAGTGTCATTTACAATTTCCATGCACATAGATGCAGTTGCATGGCAGTGGAAATAAGGAATGTGAACATGTATTTTAAAATAAACTGTATTTTGTACTTATAGTTGTATATAAATATAATGTTACCGTATACAGAAAGATCATGTTTTTGCTTCAGAAACTTATAATCTCTGTCATTTAATATAGTACACAGGGTGAGTTCAGGCACTTTCCATACAGGTATAATTTGTGTTATAAAGAAGACTCTCGGGAGGTGGGAGGGGGGATCGGGATTGGGAATACATGTAAATCCATGGCTGATTCATATCAATGTATGACAAAACCCACTGGAAAAAAAAAATAAAAATTAAAAAAAAAAAAAAAGAAGACTCTCAAATAGAAATCTTATGTAAGTCTGAAACTATCACAAAAACTAAAAATTATGCTATGAGGTAGCTATTAAATATAGGCATTAGCTGGAACTATAACTGTGCTTTGATTTTAGTTTGGCTTTGATTTTTATTTTGATGATTTTCCCAGTGTTGTGTGTTCCTTTAAATACTTTTTATCAAAGGAACAGTGCCAAGTATCTGCTCTGTACATCCTTACATCTAGAAAAAAGTGCACCTCTTAGTTCTTTGATCCATGAAACATCATCCTGCTTCTCCATTCTTATAAAATCAATACATATCATTAGAGGAAATTGGCAAACTGATAAGTATAAGGGAAATCACCATAGTCATATTACCTAAACACAGGTATTAGAGAATTTTTGTTGTTTTCTTTCTTCATATATGTTTTTTTTTTCCTCATATATTTTTCCATTTTCAGACTTTTAGCATACTGAATATGTAATTGCATGCCCTGCTTTTTATCCTATTTATACCACAGATGCTTTCATGGATCAGCTTTTTAATAATTGAAGCATGATTGACATTATATTAGTTTTAGGTGTACAGCACAGTGATTTGAAATTTTTATATATTATGCACCATGCAAAGTTATTATATTCCCTGCACTGTATATTACATCCTTGTGACTTACTTATTTTTTAACTGGTAGTTTGTTTCTCTTAATCTCCTTCACCTCTTTCACCTTCTCCTACTCCTCTTCCATCTGGCAACCACTTGTTTGTTCTTTGCAACTTAAAAAAGTACACTTTATGTTTTAGCATAGTTTTAGATTTTAGAAAAGTTATAAAAATAAAACATAAATTTCCTAAACCAACTTCCCTGATGATGAAATAAGGTTGATATATCACCATAAAAGCCAATACTATATTCAGATTTCCATAGTTTTCCCTAACGTCCTTTTTCTGTTATAGGATCCTACCAAAGATACCACATTACATTTGGTGGTTATGTCTCCATAAGCTTCTCTTAGAAGTGACAGTTTCTCAGACTTTCCTTGTTTTTGATGACTTTGACCGTTTTTGAAGACCACAATCACATATTTTGTAGGATGCCCTGCGCTTGAAATTTGTCCAGTGTTTTTCTTATGATTAGACTGGGGTTATGTGAGGAAGACCTCAGAGATAAAGTGCCATTGTTATTACATAATGTCAAGGATACATACTATCAACATGACTTATCACTATTGACTTTGACCTTGATCACCTGCATAAGATAGTATGTGTCAGGATTTCCTGTGTAAAATTAGTCCTTTACCCCTCTTTTGATCCTGTTCTCTTTGAAAGGAAGTCACTCTGTACAGCCTAGATTTAAAGAATGGGAAAGACTGCTCCACTTCTGAGAACAGAGTATTTACATAAATTATTTGAAATACCTCTCATGGGAGGATTGTCCATTCTTCCCCATTTATTTGTATAGTCAATATCATTTATATTAGTGTGGACTCAATGATATTTATTTTATACTTTGAGTTTTGATTCAATACTTCATTATTTTTATTGCTCAAATAGTTGTAGGTTTGACTCTTGGGATCTCTTCCAGTAGGTTCTGTAACCCTTTGACATTCTCCTACTAGTCTGCAGTTGTTTTTTAATACTTTCTGATTTTCTGGCACAACAAAAAATCAACTTTTCATCTGCTTTTCTGGATTATCAATCATCTAATGTGATACTCCTCAGACTATAGCAGCTGGGGGTTCAATTGAGTTGTAATAACTGTTAATGATAACATCTACTTCTGATTTATTGATTACGCCAAAGCTTTTGGCTATATACATCACAACAAACTGTGGAAAATTCTTCAAGAGATGGGATTACCAGACCACCTGACCTTGACTCCTGGGAAATATTTGTGCAGATCAAGAAGCAACAGTTAGAACCAGACATGGAACAACAGGCTGCTTTCAAATTGGGAAAGGAGTACGTCAAGGCTGTATATTGTCACCCTGCTTATTTAACTTATATGCAGAGTACATTATGAGAAATTCCAGGCTGGATGAAGCACAAGCTGGAATCAAGATTGCTGGGAGAAATATCATAACCTCAGATATGCAGATGACACCACCCTTATGGCAGAAAGGGAAGAAGAACTAAACAGCCTCTTCATGAAAGTGAAAGAAGAGAGTGAAAAAGTTGGCTTAAAACTCAACATTCAAAAAACAAAGATCATGGCATCTGGTCCCTTTACTTCATGGAAAATAGATGGAGAAACAATGGAAACAGTGACAAATTTTATTTTCTTCGGCTCCAAAATCACTGCAGATGGTGCCTGCAGCCGTGAAATTAAAAGACACTTGCTCCTTGGAAAAAAA
The DNA here is from genome assembly GCF_910594005.1 of Cervus elaphus. NCBI lineage: Eukaryota > Metazoa > Chordata > Mammalia > Artiodactyla > Cervidae > Cervus > Cervus elaphus. The sequence goes on along the minus strand of NC_057841.1, from coordinate 30,033,134 downwards.
ACTATGACCAATTTAGGCAGCATATTAAAAAGCAGAGACATTACTTTGCCGACAAAGATCCATATAGTCAAAGCTATGGTTTTTTCCAATAATCATGTGGATGTGAGAGTTAGACTATAAAGAAAGATAAGCACTGAAGAATTGATGCTTCTGAACTGTGGTGTTGGAGAAAACTCTTGAGAGTCCCTTGGACTGCAAGGAGATCCAACCAATCAATCCTAAAGGAAATCAGTCCTGAGTATTCATTGGAAGGAGTGATGCTGAAGCTGAAACCCCAGTACTTTGGGCACCTGACGTGAAGAACTAACTCATTTGAAAAGACCCTGATGCTGGGAAAGATTGAAGGTGGGAGGAGAAGGGGACGACAAAGGATGAGATGGTTGGATGGTATCACTGACTCAATAGACATGAGTTTGAGCAAGCTCTGGGAGTTGGTGATGGACAGGGAAGCCTGGCATGCTACAGTCCATGGGTTCACAAGGAGTTGGAGACGACTAAGTGACTGGACTGAACTGTTAACAAAATATTAGTCCTCAGACACACCATCATCCCACAGCAGAATCTCTGGTTGTTGTTATTGTTCAATTGCTCAGTCGTGTCCAACTGTTTGCAACTGCTTGGACTGCAGCACGCCAGGCCTCCCTGTCCCTCTCAGTTTCCCAGAGTTTGCCCAAGTTCACGTTCATTGCATCAGTGATGCCATCCAGCTGTCTCATCCTCTGACACCCTCTTCTCCTTCTGCCCTCTATCTTTCCCAGCATCAGGACTTTTCCAGTGAGTCGTCTGTTCACATCAGGTGACCAAAATACTAGAGCTTTAGATCCAGCATCCGTCCTCCAAGTGAATATTCAATATTGGTCTCCCTTAAGACTGACTAGTTTGATCTCCTTGCTGTCCAAGGGACTTTCAGGAGTCTTCCTCAGGACCACAGTTAGAAGGCATCAATTCTTTGGTATTCTACCTTCTTTATGGTCCAGTTCACACAACCATATGTGACCACTGGGAAGACCAGAGCCTTGACCATACGAACTTTGGCAGCAGAGTGATGTCTCTGCTTTTCAACACACTGTCTAGGTTTGTCACCGCTTTCCTGCCAAGAAGCAATCGTCTCTGATCTCATGGCTGCAGTCACCATCCACAGTCTCTGGTATGCTGTGTCAAATTCCTCCCTTATGGCCTAGCGAAGGGCAGAGGTTCCCTTTGAGCAATTGTGAAGAGCCATGACTGATCACATCTTTCCTCTCAGAGTTTCAATCATGTATTTATTCCTGAAGATTAACTCTTTATTCACTCCTAATGACAAGTGCAGTTCATGTCATAAATCTTGATGTCATGCCTGGCGATAAACCTTGGACAAGTGGATTCTCTGATTGTTTCCTCAACTGCCCACTAAGAAAAAATATCTTTGTCTAGCACAGCTAAAAGGAAAATTAAATATTTTGTGTGTCACATAGATGTATTATATTGCATAATATATGTTTATATAATATACTGAAATCAAAATATAAAATATATCCTTTACACTCACCTTATACAAACACACACACACATACAATAGATATTTAACACATGGAAGTCCCTCTCCTTTTGCTCCCAGATTTAGTGCATCTCTGCGAAGATTCAGAAGCTTCCTTGCATGGTTTCTTTACTTAGCTCTTCTCATTCATCCTGCTAGCCCATGTTCTTGAGGTCTGGTACAGAAAAAAATTAACTATCACATAGTGATAACCTTCATCTGAGGCCAGTCGTTGTCTCTGAATCAAGTTTGTATTGGCTAATGCCCTCTCTTTCCCCTTCCCCTTTAATTGAGTTCCTGATTAAGGAGACTTGTGTGATGAGTACTTATTGGGAGATGGCCTTGGATAGGTGGATACTCAGTGGTTCCTGTGACTGTACCTCCCAAGGACATCTTAGGATTTCTCGTGAATATTCTGCCTGACTCACAGATACTCTCGGTACGACCAGCCCGGTTGGAGCCACAATGGCACATGGGTCTCTAGCCCTGATCATTTTCCTTCTCCATATCTGTGATCGAACCACTCACATGCTCTTCTGAAAATATTATTTAACCCTTCGTTTCTCTACGAACACTTCCCTAAGTGGAGCAAAGTGAGAAAGCATCTATGATTTCTACCAAGCTGCCAGTCCCAGCTGAAGCTGCATGAGCTAGAAGACCTGGAATGAAGAGAGAAATAAGTGAGAAATGTAGAAAAAGGGGAAGGAACCCTTTTGAATTGATTTCCTTCTTCCTTTGCTCTCAGACACTATTTTATTTTATTTAAACTAAAACTTTATTTCGATTTTAAGTATATGTTAAATCAGACTTTCTAAGGTTTACTACTACTGAATGATGAAAAATAATATTTAGACTCTACATGTGGAAATTTCTAGATGTACACAAAAGTAGGGAAAATTGAATCCCCCTGATCCCACTGTCCTCTTCTACTACATTTTAAGGTTCCCTCATGTTATATGGCAAATATGGTTAACTGCCTAACCTAGACTCACTCCTTCCCACCCCACCCACTTCCTTGTAAGGAATCCTGATGTGTGTCAAAATGGCAACATTCTACTGTGGTAAGCTTAAAGCAATCTTCTCTTCTGAAAGACAGTTTCCAGCCAGCCCTAGAGGAAGACATGAACATATCATCCAATTCTGGCCAATGACATGTAAGAAGAATCTTCTTTCTCTTTGGCAAAAGAAAGCCTCATTTTGCCCATGTTTTTCCTCTTTATTTTATATCATAATATGTGGATGCAATACCTAGAACTCTAGCAGCTATTTTGTGATCAGGAGGTAAAGAAGATCATGTGAATAACTAAGATGCTAATCTAGGGCACTGATATTATTCATTCATTTTACAAACTCTGGAACTGCTTACCTTCTCCAGATTATTAACTGTGTGAGATGATAAGAAGGCTTATCATCTGTTGCAGGCAGCCAAAATCTTTTGGTCCATTTTCATAATAGATTAATATATTTGGTTTCATGTCATAGGAAGCTATATAGAATCTTCAGATTTGTCATGTCCTGGGCTGAGACAGTAAAGAATCTGCCTGAAATGAGGGAGACCTGGGTCAATAAGATCCCCTGGAGAAGGGAAGGGCTATCCAATCCAATATTCTTGCCTGGAGAATTCCAAGGACAGAGGCTGTTGTCCACAGGGTCACAAAAAGTCAGACATGACTGAGCTACTTACACTTTCTTTTCGCTTTCAAATTTGGGGTTGAGATACACCTCACAATGTGACTGGTAAATCAGTGACAGTACTTGATCAAAATCCCCCTCTGGGAGTTGGAAGGAAGATATGCCATAGAGAGTTCCAAAAAGAATGGTCAGAGCAAGGCATCTGGGGACTTATGCTGGGCTTTAAACTTGTGCCAACAGCTCACCCAACATGAGAGATTTACCTTTTTTGATCAGTCCTGGTGATGTAATGATGGTCACGGTTACTTATCTTGGAAATAATATTGATCAGCTAATGTGGAATGATTGAGCACCAAAGAATTGATGCCTTCAAACTGTGGTGCTGGAGAAGACTCCTGAGAGTCCCTTGGACAGCAGGGAAATCAAACCAGTCAATCCTAAAGGAATGCGAAGAGCTGACTTATTGGAAAAGACCCCGATGCTGGGAAAGATTGAAGGCAGGAGGAGAAAAGGACAACAGAGGATGAGATGGTTGGATGGCATCACCGACTTAATGGACATGAGTTTAAGCAAGCTCCAAGAGATGGTGAAGGACAGGGAAGCCTGGTGTGCTTCAGTCCACAGGGTCACAAAGAGTTGGACACAACTGAGTGACTAAACAACAACAAAAAATGAGGAATGTTCTCTGTGGCAGCACATATTTCTGCTAGCTGCTCTCTATGTGTATACAGGGGATATTTTGACCTAACTATACACAGCTGTTAAACCATTTTAAAAGGTTAAATTCAATTAAATTTATTTTTAAAACTAATTCCTTGACTTATTAACTGATTACTATGAAGTTTTGATTGTATTTTCCCCTATGAATTTTCTTTGGGGATGAAGTTATAAACCTTGGTTTGAGTCTAGGGTCTTCACCCTCTGGCCCCTCTGGCTGGAAAGCCCACTCTAGCAGTCTTGTCCTTACTTGTCCACATTCTCACACCTGGCACCAGGCACTGTGTGTGTGTGTGTGTGTGTGCACGCCCATGCGTGCACACTCAGTCATGTCTGATACTTTGTGACCCCGTGGGCTGTAGCCTGCCAGACTCCTCTATCCATGGAATTTTTCAGGCAAGAATACTGGAATAGGTGGTCATTTCCTTCTCCAGGGGATCATCCCAACCCAGGGATCAAACCTGCATCTTTTGTGTCTCCTGCTTTGGCAGGCAGGTTCTTTACCAGCTGAGCCACAGGGAAGCCCCTGCAAAAGGCAATGGTTACACTTAAATATGTGAGCACAATCTGATCTAACTGCTTCCAGATCTTCCTATGGTGTGGAGACATCTCTGATATGTATGAGAACTGTTCTTTACAAAATTCCGAGGAAGAAATTTTTTTCCTTATAGCTGTACCTCATTTGTTTGAGGTGCCCTTGTCATTTCTGGTCCCTGAGCAGCTCCCACAAATTTGGACTATTCTACTTATTTAGATCATGTCTGAGTCACTTAGGGCTTTGGTATTCAAAGTTTAAGCAAAAAACCCACTTTCGTGGTCAAAATTTAAGCAAAGCATAGTTCCAAGATATGCATTAACCCAAAGTAATAGGTGGGGGTGGCAAGCGGAGCAAGAGGACACTTTCATTGACTGAGTGCTTATTATGTGGCAGGATCAGGGCTAGGTTCTGCTCTTAGGATGTTCCAACAGACTGAGAGCGTAGACGCAGGAACCAGGTGGTATGATCTAATGGCTGGATATGTCACCCTCAGACGCCACCCCAACCAAATTAAGAGGAAACATTCACTCCCTTCCAAAGATTGCTTTTGACTGAAGAGAGGTGCATCTTCTAATATCATGTCCTTCATGCCCCATTCATAAAGATGGCCTGTATCCTGTGACTGGTGAATACAGGCGTACACAGGTCCCCTTGCCCAACTCTGCAAGACCATCCCAGACCCAGTACCCTGGAGCTGTGACCTTCGTTATGAGTTTATTCTGGTTCAGCTTCCCTCTCTGCCTATTCCGTCACTCTTCCAGCATGTTGATTTGAAGAGCACTCCCCAATACATGTCCTGCAGGTTAATTTCTAATTTCCGCTTCCCAGAGTAACTCAGTGGCAACCCCTCTGCTCACCACCTTGGGTCTCATGTTTCTACCTGGAAAACTATGGCAGGTGGTTCTGTTCTCTAAAGCCTACTCTGGCTCCATGACGCTAAGGAAAGAAGGATTCAGGGTTGGGAGAGTTTTTGTGTACCTGTTGTTTAGCCACTCCGGTGTGTCCAACTCTTTGAAACTCCATGGATTGGAACCCTGCAGGCTCCTCCATCCATGGGATTTTCTAGGCAAAAACACTGAAGCAGGTTTCCATTTCCTGCTCCAGGGGATCTTCCTAACCCGGGGATCGAACCAGAGTCTCCTGCATTGGCAGGCGGATTCTTTACTGCTGAGCCATCTGGGAAGCCCTTTGGCATACTAAGTAACAATGAAGGAGCCACCTCTTTCTGGATCAAAGCCTTGACACTGGAGCTCTGCGAGGACCTGCATGGATCAGAAATCCCTAAAGTCATTCTTCACTGTCACTGATCACCGTGACCTATTATATATCTTATTCTTTTCTAGACTTTTCTTGTTTCTCAACATGTAGTTATGTATGCCATATGTGAGATCATTTTTTCCCTTTCAAATAAATCATGTAACTTCTGTGTTTGTCAAGACACCCAAAGTAGAGAAATGTGAGATGTGAATTGAGAAAAGTTCAGGTGACTGAGTTCCATTAATTCTCAGGAATGTCGAGTCAAGGTCAGTCCAAGAAAGAAGAATGAAAAACATCACAAAATGACTTTCTTTTTTTTTTTTTGGTTTTTTTTTTTTGTTTTGTTTTGTTTTTATTTTTTTTAATTTTTTTATTAGTTGGAGGCTAATTACTTCACAACATTTCAGTGGGTTTTGTCATACATTGATATGAATCAGCCATAGATTTACACGTATTCCCCATCCCGATCCCCCCTCCCACCTCCCTCTTCACCCGACTCCTCTGGGTCTTCCCAGTGCACCAGGCCCGAGCACTTGTCTCATGCATCCCACCTGGGCTGGTGATCTGTTTCACCATAGATAGTATACATGCTGTTCTTTTGAAACATCCCACCCTCACATTCTCCCACAGAGTTCAAAAGTCTGTTCTGTATTTCTGTGTCTCTTTTTCTGTTTTGCATATAGGAATGACTTTCTTTTAAATGGGAAAAAATAAGCCCGAAGAGGGTGTTCACTTTAGTTTTTTTGAAAATATTTTATAGCCTATAAATAAGATATAAGAGTTTATAAAACAAAGACCATAAATTCTATAGTTTAGAAAAGTAAAAACTTGATTTGATATATTTTGACTATATTTACTATTATTTAAAATAAAATCATTCTATTCTCTCTTAATGATCCTGAATCTTCCTTAAAAAAATTAAAAATACATTAAATGAGCAGTCTATTTATTTCATACTAAACTCTCAGATTTCATTAAATGGATATCAATATATATTTAATGGAAATGTCTTGTATTTGTTTGCATATTTACTTTACTATTTAGTGGTAGATGCTTGGCATCATTTAAGAAAACATTTAGTTGATAATATAATTTTTAATCCATATATTTTAACATCACATAAATAAATAAGTGCTGGGAGCAAGGCCAGAGATAATGAAAGCATAAACTTCCCCCAGATAAATTTTGTAAGGTATTTTCTCTGAATATTTTAATATTTCTTTCTTCTTTTTCCAGGTCCCCAGTCATTTCAATAAATAAAGCAATATATATATGTGTGTGTGTGTGTGTGTGTGTATATATATATAAAATTATTGGCCCCATACCAATAACAGTCCTTTAGAAGATGACATCTCTGACAGACTTTAATACACTGATCCAGTGTTGAAACCAACCAGTGAGCCTAAGTTTTGCCCTGAGCTTTATGAAAAGGCCACAGTGTCGTTTTTCCTAGATGACTGTCTTATTCTCCACACTGATTGCTCCGCTTCTTCTCTTCTTTCTGTTTTCCAATTGCATCCAGTGATGTCTAACACTTGAATATGATTCACCACTCCTCTACTTAAAGTCCTCTAAAGGAGCTTCATATATATATCTATATTATATATGATATATATATATCCTCTCCTCTCCACTCATGATGACAGCTCCTGTCAGGTCCCCTTTGCCCTTGGTTCTTGGTAGCCATTCCCTTCTCCAGGGATCTTCCTGACCCGGGGATTGAACCTGCATTACAGGCAGATTCTTCACCATCTGAGCCACCAGAGAAACCCAATTCTAACTTGTACTTTGCATTAAAATTGTTCCTGGCATGTCATGAATTGCTGTCCTAAACAGTGAACCTGAATTCCTTTTTTTTTGTTCCATATTATGAATGGATTATTGTCACAGTGTGCAATAACAATGACTCAGGTACATACAAACTCTGAATAGTAAATTGCCCCCCAAACAGGCTTATCTTCAATTTATGCTTTGCAGGTTCCACCTCTCATAGTGATTAATATCATATCACTATGTAAGGCTCAGATCATTCAGCAATGTAGCCACCATACTTTGGAAGTCAGACAGTGGAAAAACACTTACTTTGCTAGTAAAATAGCATCCTTTGACATCCTGATTAATGAATATTTGCATTACATAGAATAAAGATACAGACAGTATCAGGAGTTAATCTTGCAAACACATGCACACAAAAAAAACCCTTTTTCCTGAAAGAAAAGGCAATTGCAAAAGATATTTTGGCAATAAAAAAGCACTAGCTCACAAAGTGGACCCATTTAAATTTATGAAAACACTAGGGGATTAAAGAGAAACTTTAAAATATGAGCTTGGGGTCTTGGGTCCAGAACCATTTGGATAAAAATCCTGCTAGCATTGGATGGATTGAATCTTGGACTCAATAAAAGAATGTGTTCCAAGCAAAGACCTTTAAAAAGATCTAGTAAAAAACACAAAATTGAAACTTTAAAATAAGCTCCAGGAAGGCAATATCTCATCTAGAAACATGAACAAGCAAACTTTGCCAAAAGTAGCTTTGTGTAGTTGTTTTTCAACTACAAAACAACCACACAGTTATTTCGTTTATATTTTTATTTTTTGCTTTTACTCAAAGTCTAATTTCTTTTTTCCACACATTCTAATAAATATTGTCATGACAACTTAATAGGTTACCAAAAAAGGACCTTCTTAAACTTAAGCTGGGTGCCCCCTCTTTCTTTGTCAAGTACCCTTTTGAACCAATATTGTACCTTGTACCTAGAATTTCATATTTTAATGTAATTTTAATGTAATTGTATTTAATGCACTGTAAACTGTGGACTAAACTTTGCCTAGTGCTAAGGATACAAAAACAATAAAGACCTTGTCCCTGTCCTCAGGAAAGTTACATTCTAGGAAAAGAGAAACAACATTTAAACAAATAAGTCTGCTAAAGTGTTATATGGTACACAAGAAAAGAAGGAAATGAAGGAGGAAAAGGTAACATCTCACAGAGGAAGCAGGTATTCTTCTGAGAGCCAGTGACCTTTGAACTGCATCTTGAAATATTGGAAATTCCATGTGCAACACACATTGGGTCCAATATATTTCAGGCCATGGAATCACTATAAATGCAGGAATGGAGATCATGATGTAGACTTGACACTGGGGTTCTAGAATGAGGAGTTATTTCATTTAAATTCAGATATTCTTTCATTTTGTTAGAGAAAGTGTTGATGCAGGGAGCTCAGGGAGAAGGATGGCAGAAATAAAGCCAGAAACGTCCGTAGGAACTTGACTGTGTACCACTTTATGTCCTTAATAATGATTTTGAACTTTATTAATCATTTGAGAACTTTTGAACAGTTTAGAGCTATTTGAGGGTCTGCTTCCTCTCTCCTTTGAAAAATGGGAATAATAAAAATATCTACCTCATAAAAAGGATTAAGTGAGAAAAATGATACGAATCTATTAGCTCGTTGTGACTCTCAGTTGTTATTATTACATATTTGGCATAGAGGATTTATAGTGGTCATGAAAATGACCTTTTAAAAAAGTAGAAAATATTTTTGTAGAGAGACAGAAGCAATTCTCTAATATTAACATATATAATTATCTTTCCTTTGAATATAAAATTTAAAACTTTAGCATTTCTTAAATATTCAAAATGCTGGATCAGGCCAAATGATCAATCACTCACTTTAAATAATTTTAACTTTGCAATACATATGATAATAAGTTCTAAATTATTAAAATTTAACCTTCAGTACTTTCTTGGCTATCTGAAAACCACAAAAGAGTACTATATATTTACAAGTTAAATTCTAATTCCTATGAAAACTCTAAATTGAATAATGGATAGTTCAATAAGTTTCTTAAAATGTCAAGTACTAATTCCTGTACAAGTGAGAATATGATGATTATTTTGTATTGACATGGACATGACAGTGTTCAGTAAATATGCAGTTGACCAATATTTTTTACGATACTTGTAGAGTGGTGTGAACATGTATTTTCTTATTCAGGCTAGAGTTCTGACTCTTTTAACACTGAAAAGATTATTTTTCATCTAGTGACAGCTGATGAAACTGCAGGATTATTGTGAATCCACAGCTACCTGTCAATGTAATATGAAGTAAATGATTTTGAGGGAGATCCACAAAATAAGGATATCAGCACGAACTAGAATGGTTGCCTTCTTGTCCAATTTATTCAATGCGTTTGGTCTTGACAGTAAGAAACACTAGAGCTGGCAGCTGGCATCATTTTGAGCACGTTCCAGGTTCACGGGCCAATCAAGGACTATTTAGAATCCTGTTGTCCTGGATCTATGTGAGTGGGATAAGAGTGATGTAGCCTTCAATGTTTGTGTAAAAAGGGGCATGAGAAGTTGACTTCTTGTAAAACTCATTTCATGACTTTACCAAGAAAAGCTTTTGACAGTTCATTGGTCTTCTGTCACTCATTAGCAAAAAACTGCTTCCCAAGGTCAGTGTGACATGGCTCAGAACTAGAGTACATTGTTCTTACAGTAGATGTCTGATCACACATGAGATGGTAAACAGTGAAAAATTAGCTCTTATTCAAGGATGCATGCTTAATGCTATTTGCCAAGAGTTCAGATTAAATAGGTACAGTAGCTTTTGTCCAAATGGATTAAAGAAAGCTCCATTTGTGATTTGCAAGAGAAGAGAAAATGAGATGGTTACGAGGTTTTATTTGCACGTTTTGTTCTAAGAGATTTATGGACCAAATTTTGTCCTCAGATTTACATAAAAGGTTTATGGACTATGTGCACATTAGAGCAGAAATTGCTTTTATTTAGTGATGCTGTTTTCCCAAAATGTTATTTCCATGCAAAATTCATTCATCATAATTTTTGAAATTCGTAGAGGCCTTAGTTACTCCAAAATTAACCCATAATACATTTTTAATTGAATCATAAATGTGGTATTGCTCAATATAAGTGCACTGGCTCTCCCTGCAAATCTTACCACAATGCAGATGAGAAAAAACATTTTCTGGATATCCAAGTTATAAAAACTGGTGGGGGTGGGGGGGCAGGGAGGTTTCAACTATGAATACTGTTTGTCTTTAATGAGAAACAGTAGCCCCAGATCTCAACTTTTCACATTTGAAAAATAAGTATAACAAAGGGTCCTACCTCATAGGGCCAGCACAACACCCAACACAACGAAAGTAAGCACTAGCTAAATATTTATGAGTATTATTATCACGAAGAATAGAGTGGTCTCTTTTTTTGTAATTTCATTTGCCTTGCATGTTCATGTTTTGCCTCATTTAGATTCTTTAGCCAATAAAAATATGCAATAGTTGCATATGCTACTTAGGGAAATGAAAATGTTTCTGCTATTTTCTGCCTACCGTATTGAAATATTTGATGTTGATAATGAGTTTTATTAAGTGAAGTGAAGCAAATAATCAAATGGAAAACATGAAGAAAGGTTGCAATTTAACCAGGCTTGTGCCCTAGTCCAATAGCACAGTAACAGCTTGAATTTTAAAGATATATTTGTTACACTTATTTACAGTACATCTTAAATTTGTCCATCTCATTTCAACTTCCACAACGTGTCTCATCTAAGCCATCCCACCATTATCTCCCACCTGAGTGGTTGCAATGGTTTCCACACTAATCTCTCTAGATGAGTTATTATGAGGTCCCTCCAATTCATTGTCCATACAAAAGTCAGAGAAATGCTTTCAAAACATGAAATGTTTGTGCCCTTCATTTGCATAAGTCAGAATGACAGAGATAAAGACTGTATGCTGTCACTTTTATGTGGAATCTGAAAAACAAAACAAACCAAGGAATATAACAAAACAGACATAGACTCACTTATATAGAAACCAACTACTGATTACCAGTGGGGAGAGGAGGTAAGGGATTAAGAGGTACAAACTAATAAGTATAAAATTAATAAGCTTTAAGGCTATATTGTACAACACAGGAAATATAGCCAATACTTTATAATAATTTTAAATTGGATTATAATCTATAAAAATATCATATCACTAAAAAAAGATCTTCTAATCTTGCCAAGTGATATGAACATTATCTATCCAAAAGTTACTTCAGATTTTAGAAACCTGTTGCATTCACCAAAGCATTTAGGATCCTACCGTTTCCAAAAGCTTCCTGAGTTGTGTTTGGTAGATTCCATTGAAACTTGGTCTTTTTGATGGTAGTTAACATTACAGTGAACTAACTCAAAACTAGTACATAAGACTAAGCCAGAATAAATTACAACATGTACCCACACACACACACAGATACACAAAACCAACAAAATTCCCATACCAATGTTTCTGATATAGAGATTTAACCATATGGGTCTTGTTTGGCTTCATTTTGTTTTTTAGGTGAATATACTGGTAAAAGCTTTGTCTTTGAGCAAATTCAAATTCCATCAAAGTCTCCTGTCAATGAGATTTTGTAGCCTCTAGCAGTATACAGAGAGTTATTTAACAACACTTTCTGAGTATCTATCAGATGGGGATCATGTTCTGGGATGATTTAAACATCAAAGTAAACATGTACAGAAAATCTGAATAATAACAGTTATTCCTCAAGAGGTCATTACTTCAGAGACCATTTGAATTAAAAAAATAAATAAATAAACTGTGAGATCTGAGCAGTCAACACATTATAACATTAATCTGAAGTTTCTGCAAAGAGAAACTTCACTTAAGTGATGATCAGCGTTGGCTATTTTTATCCTATCATTGTTATCATTGCTTATCTTTAAGATTTTCCTAAAAGTAAACTCTAAAGTTGTATAAAAATTTCGAATTTCCTTTGACTTATAAACTAAATTTTTATATCAATCATCTCCAATCTGACTTAATGCAATATAAAAGGTAAGGTAAAGAAAATAAAGTTAATACAAAAGTTTTTAAAAATTTAAAAATATATTTTAAAATGTTTGCTGCGTAAGAACCTAAAACATGTTATTTATGCTGTTTTCAGCATTATATATACATTTTGACCATACTGTGGTTGGATCAATCAAGTCAATTACTTATTACCTTTGAAAAGAGAAAATCAGAAAATTTATGAGTTGATTGAAAACCTCTGGAAAAACTATTTATATGATGCTATGATGAAATGCACTTTGAATTCACTAAAAAATTGCACATCCATTCATATTCATATGAAGCTTTAAGCTCGACACTAAACTTACAACTTTTCATGAGTAACAGCCTTGGTAAAGATGTATCGCACTCAATTTATGATTCAAAGGGATAACTGACTGTGTATTTGTTATAATAGAGAATTCATTGTCCAAATTGGACATACCAAGAATCCCACCATAAAGTTGTCTCAGGTCGTGAGGAGTGGTCACTCTAGAACAAGAAATAGCAAATTAATTTAACTTTTGATATTAACAGTATACATATAAATAAACCATATGTATACATATGTTTTAGATATGTGATAGAAATGCAGATAGATAGAGATATGGTCTTCCCTGGTGGCTCAGATGGCAACAAATCTGCCTGCAATGCAGAAGACCCAAGTTTCAATACCTGGGTTAGGAAAAGCCTCTGGAGAAATGAAAGGCTACCCACTACAGTATTTTTGCCTAGAGAATCCCATGGACAGAGAATTCTGGTAGGCTACAAACCATGGGGTTGCAAAGACTGGGACACAACTGAGCAGCTAACACTTTTACTTACTTATATATAAATAAATAAATAAATTTTATATATATACATATATATAATGTGTGTGTTTTACAGAAAAGCAAATGTAAGGGACTTAAAATGCATATAGCATAAAAACTTTTTGTACTTCTTTTTTCCATTACCTAAATTATATTCCAGGCTTCCCAGGTGGGTCAGTGTAAGTGGGAGGGGGGATCGGGATGGGGAATACATGTAAATCCATGGCTGATTCATGTCAATGTATGGCAAAAACCACTACAATATTGTAAAGTAATTAGCCTCCAACTAATAAAAATAAATGGGGGAAAAAAAAAAGAATCCTTTGGAATAAAAGCTATGACAAACCTAGACAGCATATTGAAAAGCAGAGACATTACTTTGCTGACAAAGATCCTTATAGTCAAAGCTATGGTTTTTACAGTAGTCATGTACGGATATGAGAGTTGGACCATAGAGAAGACTGAGTGTCAAAAAACTGATGCTTTGGAATTGTGGTGCTGGAGAAGACTCTTGAGAGTTCCTTGGACTGCAGGGGGATCAAACCAGTCAATCCTAAAGGAAATCAATGGTGAATATTCATTGGAAAGACTGCTGCTGAAGCTGAAGCTCCAATAGTTTGGCTACCTGATGTGAAGAGGTAACTCATTGGAAAAGATCCTGATGCTGGGAAAGGTTGAAGACCAAAGGAGACGGGGGTGGCAGAGGATGAGCTGGTTGGAAGGAATCACTGACTCAATGGACATCAGTTTGAACAAACTCCAGGAGACAGTGAAGGACAGGGAAGCCTGGCGTGCTGCAGTCCATGGGGTCGCAAATAGTCAGATACAACTTAATGATTGAACAACAACAAAAGAATAATGTTACTCTCTAAAGTTGAGAGCGGTAGCTAGAGAGGCCAAGATCCACAATCTCTTTAGATCACTGGATTGCCACTTAGAATATATGATTCCAGGGAGTTAGCCTGAATTTAATTATACCCTATCTGGCTGATATTAATCAGTTCTCTCTCTTGAATTGAATTGGCACTTCAACAGCCTAGGTCTTCACAACATCATTAAAAAAAAAAAGATAATTTAGCCTAATCTATTAATTAGTCCATTAATTTTTAATGATGCTTATTTTTATCTGAAATTTTACATCATACAATGAGTTGACTGATACAGTGAATAGACTGGTATAATGAATACATCAGTAATTTTAGGATACCATTTGAAACACAGAAAAAATAGTTCATTAGAGAATACTTTGCATATATTGCTTGGTTTTTGACATTTTATCATCCTTATATGTTAATTTATGCAGAATATCCCAATAACATGTTGGGAACTTTGGATATTAACTCTTTCCTTTTACTTACTTGACTGAGACCATTCTTGTAATGGCCTAAAAGACATAATGGCTCAGACAATAAAGAATCCGCCCTCAATGCAGGAGACCTGGGTTTGATCCCTGGGTTGGGAAAATCTCCAGGAGAAGGGAAAGGCTACCCACTCCAGTATTCTGGCCTGAAGAATTCCATGGCCAGAGAAGTTTGGCAGACTACCGTCCATGGAGTCACAAAGAGTTGGACACGACTGAGCAACTTTGACTTCACTTTACTTCCATCATGTGAAGATCCTTCCCTATAACATGAAAAGAATAAGAATTGTCTCACAAATCAGGTAACATTTGCAAAGCGTTTGGTATCCAGTATCTGTTCAAATAACATTAGTTTGGGCTTCCCTCCTAGCTCAGTCTGTAAAGAATCTTCCTGCAATGTAGGAGACCAGAGTTCGATCCCTGGGTCGGGAAGATCCCCTGGGGAGGGAATGGCAACCCACTCCTGTATTCTTGCCTGGAGAATCCCATGGACAGAGGCGCCTGGCAGGCTTTAGCACATGGGGTCACAAGAGTCGGATACAACTTAGTGACTCAGTTTAGTCTGTTTTGTCCGACTCTTTGCGACCCCATGAACTGCAGCACACCAGGCTTCCCTGTGCATCACCAACTCCTGCACCTTGTTCAAACTCATATCCATCCAGTCAGTGATGCCATCCAACCATCTCATCCTCTGTCATCCCCTTCTCCTCCTGCCTTCAATCTTTCCCAGCATCAGGGTCTTTTCCAATAAATCAGTTCACCAATCAGGTAGCCAGAGTATTGGAACTTCAGAATCAGACTTAGTGACTATACCACCACAAAAGACATAATATACTTCTCAAACGTTCTAACTAATTGGATACCCAAATCATAAATTATATTAAATTGCAGAGTCATAGAATGCTAGGTCCTGTGAGAACACTTTAAGTCATCTATTCAAACCTCCCACCAGATGAAGCAAATGGAAGCAATGGTTTGTTCTCAGAATGATTAACTAGCTCATTAGTTCTATAATTACCCTACATACCTCAGCTCATTTCTATTCTGTATTAATCTATCCTCTTTAACAATGTCCTTGTCACTTCCTTTAGCAATATATATAGTTTAAACATCTAAGTTATAGATCTATTCGTCTATAAATATTTTCAGATAATAAGAACAAATCAAAAATACTAAGATTGGAATTCACATTATTATTTCAAGGTCCAAAAGCTGCTTAGTAGTTGATATCTTGTTAGCAGTAGGAGCTGCTTAGTAGATTTCTGAGCTTACTACTGTAAAATGCCAGGAACACAGAAATACAGATACCTTGCAATTCTGACACACTAAGATGATTCATTCTGCTCTCAGAAAAAATGTGCAATTGGCACTTCTCACCATTATGGGAGTGTTTTTGCTCCCCACTGCAATATTGATTTACCCTAAAGTCTGGATTACTGTAGATTGAATTACATTGAACTAAAGGTAATTTTTGTCCAGCAATTTCATACCAAATTTTATATCAAGGAATGAAATATTATGTATAATGTAATTGTGAATCCATAACATAAATATAGTTACTGTTTTATTAATTACCTTAAATCAAGTATAATATTCACAATAATGTATATAATAAATACATCTTATATTTGAAAAACTATATGTAATAATTTAAGAAACAGTTCATTGTTTTCTTTGATCACATTAGTACAATTTTTCATCATGGAACTAGAATTGCAGTTTATAGTCATGAAATATTTTATTGCCATAACTTGTATGAAATATGATATTCACCAAACAATCCAATTCAATGATGTAATTTTTCTTTGTTAATTTTCTTGCCTAATCACTTAAACCCACTGGAAATTTGACAAGTCTCTCTTAGAAAACTGATCTGGAACTGCGTTACAGAAAACAAGGACATTGATAAGAACTACCCTTGAACTCATCTGTAAGGTTTAGGTATTATTTGATTACTACCAAGATAATGATCAGTAGCATGTGATGCAAAATGAATAAGAAAATTAGCTGAAAAAATGATTAGAATTTGGATAATAGATGGACCTTGTAAAATAAAATGGTACAAATTGAAAACACTCTACAGTAAGTGGTTGGTGGCTCATGTGGTAAAGAATCCGAGTCCCTGATGGCTCAGGTGGTAAGGAATCTGCCTGCAAGGCAGGAGACCTAGGTTCAACCCCTGGGTTGGGATGATCCTCTGGAGAAGGGAATGGAATGGCTACCCACTCCAGTATTCTTGCCTGGAGAATTCCATGGACAGAGGAGCCTGGCAGGCTACAGTCCATGGGGTTGCAGAGTCAGACATGACTGAGTGACTAACATGTTTCATACATTAAGTCTGTGGTTAGCCCCAACCACGTTAATAAAATTCTTTTAACATCCTGTGAACTATAGCCATTAAAAGAAGCAGGTCACAGACTGAGTCAAATACTTTCTTCCTCTCCCCTTTGAATAACATCTTTCTAGTGCCATAGGTGAAACTTTCCATTATTTGATCACTTTATACCTGAGGAGTGAGAAAGCCAAGGTGGTGGGGGTGGGTAGTGTATAAAGCGGGGAGAAGGCCAAGAGACATGAAGAAAAAACATAATGTCTAAATATTGCCCTCTTTTCTTATCTTTTCTCTTCTCTCATTTTCTCTTTCTTCTTCCAGATGCCATGTTTGCAGATGAATGCTAATTCCTTAGTAGAAAAACCAAACCCAAACGTTGTGGGGTTTTTATCAGAAATATGAGAGAGAAAAAGAAGAGGAGAATGAGACAGAGACAGAGGAAGAGACAGAGACAAAGAGAAAGACAGAGAGAGAAAGAGAAAGAGAAAGATTGATCAAAAGTTAAAGAAGGAGATCAGGAACAAGACAGGAACGCTCCCTCTCACCACTTTTATTCAAACTATTACTGCAAATCCTAGGCAAAGAAGTTAGGCAAGAAAAAGAAAGAAAAGGAATCCAAATCTGAAAGGACGGAATAAAATTGTCTGTAGTTGCAGATAACATGACTTTATACATAGAAAACCCTGAAGATGCCACCAAAGTGCTGTTAGAACTAATACATAATTTCAGTAAAGTTGCCGAATACAAAAATCAATATACAAAAATGTGTTCTATTTCTACATATGAACAACAAACTATCAAGAGAGAAACTAAGAAAAAAATCCATATACCATAGCCTTGAAAACATCATAATTCCTAGGAATAAATTTAACCAGCAAGGTATAAGACCTATACACAGAAAATTATGACTTTGATTAAAGAAATTGAAGATGATATAAATAAGTGTAAAGATATCCCATGTTTATGTATTGTAAGAATTAATATTGTTGAAATATCCATACTACCCAAATTAAACCATAGATTCAATATAATCCCTCTCAAAATTTCAATGGCATTTTTCACAGAAATAGAACAAACCTAAAATTTGTGCACGGGACCCACAAAAGACCCTGAATAGCCAAAGTAATCATGAAAAAAAAAAGAACAAAGCTAAAAGATTACACCTCCTGACTTCAAGCTGTATTACAAAGCTACAGTAATCAAAACAGCATGACAGTGACATAAATGTCACATACATCATGTAGACACACAGACTGAGGAAATAGAATAGAAAGCTCACAAATAAACCTCTGCATATATGGTCAATTATTTTTTGACAAAGGTGCCAAAAGTATAATGGAGAAAATATAGTCTCTTCAACAAATAGTGTTGGATAAACTAGGCAATCACAAGCAAAAAAAAAAAAAAAAAAAAGAAATTGGACTGAAATCCTATACTGCACAAAAAAGTCAGCAAAAAATGGATTAGACTTGAACACAAGACCTGAAACTATAAAAATTCTAGAAGAAAACACAGGAAAAAGCTCCTTGACATTGGTCTTGGTAAGAATATTCTGGACAGCGAAGGCTTAGGAAAATAAGCAAGACTACATCAAACTAAACAGCTTCTGCTTGACAGAAGCAGAAAAAATCATAGTAAAATGAAAATGCAATGTATGGAATGAGAGAAAATATTTTCAAACAACATACCCACTAAGGGATAAATATTCAAAATATACAAGAGACTCAGACAACTCTATAGAAAAAAAAACCCTCAATTAAAAAAAAAAAAAAATGGGCAAACGATCAATATAGGACTTTTCCAAGGAAGACATACAAATGGCCAGCAAGTATATAAAAAGGTGCTCAACAACACTAAACATCAGGGAAAGACGAATTAAGACCACAATGAGCTATCACTTCATACTTGTTAGGATGACTATTATCAAATAACAAGCGTGGCAAAGATGTGGAGAAAAGGGAACCCTTATAGTAGGAATGTAAACTGTTACAGCCACTATTACAAACAGTATGGAATTTCCTCAAGAAACTAAAAATAGAACTTCCCCATGATTTGGCAATCCCACTTCTTTTTTTTTTTTTTAAATTTTTTTCCCAATTATTTTTATTAGTTGGAAGCTAATTGCTTCACAATACTGTAGTGGTTTTTGCCATACATTGACATGAATCAGCCATGGATTTACATGTGTTCCCCATCCTGAACCCCCCTCCCACCTCCCTCCCCATCCCATCCCTCTGGGTCATCCCAGTGCACCAGCCCCGAGCACTTGTCTCATGCATCCAACCTGGACTAGCGATCTGTTTCACTCTTGATAATACACATGTTTCAGTGCTGTTCTCTCAGATCATCCCACCCTCGCCTTCTCCCACAGAGTCCAAAAGTCTGTTCTGTACATCTGTGTCTCTTTTTCTGTCTTGTATATAGGGTTATCGTTACCATCTTTCTAAATTCCATATATATGTGTTAGTATACTGTATTGGTGTTTATCTTTCTGGCTTAGTTCACTCTGTATAATGGGCTCCAGTTTCATCCATCTCATTAGAACTGATTCAAATGAATTCTTTTTAATGGCTGAGTAATATTCCATGGTGTATATGTACCACAGCTTTCTTATCCATTCGTCTGCTGATGGGCATCTAGGTTGCTTCCATGTCCTGGCTATTATAAACAGTGCTGCGATGAACATTGGGGTACACATGTCTCTCAGATCTGGTTTCCTCGGTGTGTATGCCCAGGAGTAGGAGGCAATCCCACTTCTAAGTGTATATCCAAAGGAAACAAAATCATTATTTTGAAGAGATTTCTTTACTCCTATGTTCATAATAGCAACATTATTCACAAGACAAGATATGGAAAAACTTAAGCGTCCATCTGTAGATAAATGGATAAAGAAGTTGTGGTATATATATGGGGGCTTCTTTGGCAGTTCTGAAGATAAAGAATATGCCTGCTATATGGGAGACCCAGGTTCAATCCCTGGGTTGGGACGATCTACTGGAGGAGGACATGGTAACTCACTCCAGTATTCTTACCTGGAAAATTCCATGGACAGAGGGGCCTGGTGGGTCACAGTCCATGGGGTAACAGAGAGTCAGACATGACTGAGCAACTAACACACTAACACTAACTCTGTTGTGGGCTGGGGGGAGGGGGAGGCGGTATTTAATAGAATATTACCCAGCCTTAAAAATTTGAAACTTGTCATTTGAAAAACATGAATGAAACTGGAGGGCATTCTGCCAGGTAAATTAACCAAACAGAGAAAGACAAATACTGCCTGGTGCATGGTATCACTTATGTGGAATCTCAAAAAAAAAAAAAAAAAATCAGAAATAGAGTAAAAAAGTGGTTTCAGAGGACTAGAGAGTGGGAGAAATAGGTAAAGGTTATTGGAAGGATAGAGGTTAATGACAGGGAAGCCTGGTGTGCTGCAGTCCATGGAGTCACAATGAGTGGGACATGAATGAGCAACTGAACAATGATGAAAGGGTGTAAACTTCCAGTTACAAGGTGAAGAGTTTTGAGGATCTGTAAGTGTAACATGATGACTATAGTTGGTAACACTGTACTGTATAGTTGAAATTTGTGAAGAGAGTAGAAAAATGTTCTCACACAGACACATAATGGTAAATAAGTGAAGTGATGGATGTGTTAACTCAAGAGAGTAAATCCTTTCACAGTATACATGCATAGCAAATCATTCCACTGTACACTTTAGCAGGCTTACATTTTTTGTCAATTATACTTAAATGAAGTTGGAAAAAAGTCAAAGAAGAAACTTCTAGCTTTTAGCTATATAGATCATCTTATAATTAACACCATTCAATTAACCTTTCATGTCATTTCTAAAGTTAAAAAAAGATTCTAAATGTGGTGAATTCTTAGAGCTATTTGCAAGGTGTTTAAGTCTGTTCATAATGGAATATTATTATAGGTTAAGGGCTGAGAGTTGATGATGGACAGGGAAGCCTGGCAAGCTGCGGTCCATGGGGTCACAAAGTCGGACACGACTGAATGACTAAACTGAACTGAACTGAAGGGCTAATCATTTTATCATACACTTCGTAAAACTAAAACATGGACTTGTCACGTATTTCCTATTTAATCTTTTAACATCCATTTTTCATCTGTAAAATGAGTTTTAATATCTCTTCAGGTTATTTTCAAGTATAAAATGAGATAGCAGAATATATGTGACAAGATTTGTTTTCATTTTTGTTTGTTAAAATGCCCAAATGCCAGATTAACTATTTGTATACTGGACTGGTTCAAAATTGGGAAAGGAGTACATCAAGGTTGTATACTGTCACCTGCTTATTTAACTTATATGCAGAGTACATCATGTGAAACGCTGGATTGGAGGAAGCAGAAGCTGGAATCAAGATTGCTGGGAGAAATGTCAATGACCTCAGATATGCAGATGACACCACCCTTATGGTAGAAAATGAAGAGAAACTAAAGAGCCTCTTGATGAAAGTGAAAGAAGAGAGTGAAAAAGCTGACTTAGAACTCAGTGTTCAAAAAACAAAGATCATGGCATCCTATCCCATCACTTCATTGCAAATAGATGGGGAAACAACGGCCAAAGTGACAGACTTTATTTCCTTGGGCTCCAAAATCACTGCAGATGGTGACTGCAACCATGAAATTAAAAGATGATTGCTCCTTGGAAAAAAAGCTATGACGAACCTGAAAAAAACAAACAAACAAAAAAGTGAAGTCGCTCAGTCGAGTCCCACTGTTTGCAACCCTATGGACTGTAGCCCTCCAGGCTCCTCCATCCATGGGATTTTCCAGGCAAGAGTTCTGGAGTGAGTTGCCAGGGGATCTTCTCCAGGGGATCTTTCCGACTCAGGGATCAAACTCAGGTCTGCCACTGTGGGCAGACTCTTTACCATCTGAGCCACCAGGACAGCATATTAAAAAAACAGAGACATTATTTTGCCAACAAAGGTCTGTATAGTCAAAGCTGTGGCTTTTCCAGTAGTCATGTACGGATGTGAGAGTTGGACTATACAGAAAACTGAGCACCAAAGGATTCATGCTTTTAAACTGTGGTGTTGGAGAAGACTCTTGAGGGTCCCTTGGACTGCAAGGAGGTCAAACCAGTCAATCCTAAAGGAAATCAGTCCTGAATATTCATTGGAATATTCACTGATGCTGAAGCTCCGGTACTTTAACCACCTGATGCAAAGAACTAGCTCACTGGAAAAGACCCTGAAGCTGGGAAAGGCAGGAGGAGAGGGGGATGACAAAGGACAAGATGGCTGAATGGCATCACAGACTCAATGCACATGAGCTTGAGCAAGCTCCAGGAGATGGTGAAGGACAGGGAAGCCTGGCATGCTGCAATCCATGGGGTCACAAAGCGTTGGACATGACTTAGTGACCAAACAACAACAACAAATCCAGAGAACTTGAGGAATGCTGAGTAATGGGGGAGGTGATTTATATATTGCCTGGTTTTTCATTCAAGAACAAACAACATGAAAAGAAAACGTTATATTAACCTAGTGAAACAATCACTGGCATTTCTATATTTGGGGTGGATTTTTGAAGCATAGTACATGGCTAAAGTAAAATTAAAAAGCACCAAATTATGCTGAGCTTCAAAGAAAAACTTTGAGCAGGTAGCAGGGCCAAAACTTATCACATCTATCACTACAGTTTTTACAGGAGAAAATTAAGATTCAGGCATATTAAGTTTCTATGTTTAAAATCAAGTTGGTTTAGGAGATGAGTAAGACTAGACCATGTATGTTACCATATCACTGCTTTTATCATTATACTTTCCTTTAAGTTCCCACCATACGTTCACATTCTCACTTTGTGAGAAAAAGTTTCATCCTTTTTTGTCCAAGAAACTAGAGTATTAAAATCTGTCTGTATGCTGCTGAATTAAATAAATCAAACATATTAACTGGTAGATCCCCATATTTCCTGTGGATTCCAATCATTTAGGATTATGTAGAGTTAAGTAATGTAAATGTCAAATAACAGTAGAAGAGAGTAAAAATCAGTACAGTGGTTCCTGTACTTACATTTAATATCATTCACAGAGTGGCTTACCAAAGAAGGGCTAGAAGTGTGAGTGGCATTCTAGAGCTCTCTAGGGAAATCTCTACCCTGTCCTACCCATGCCAAATCCACATGAACACTTACTGCTTTTCCTGGCCACAGTTGCCAATAACATCTCATTGAAATTCCAATTATGACTTCTCAGCCAAGTGCAGAAGAAGCTCCTTACACATCCCAACAAGACTGTCCCCAATTTGTTACATCTATCTACACATGAATATCCATGTTCTATATACGAACTTTTTAATTAGTTTCATCTTGTGCTCAATTATCATGTAAATTAGAATTTCTTGTACCTCTCTAATCATTCTTTTTTAGTCAAACAACTTTTATGTCAGGTTCTCAAACTGATACTGTTTCTCGCTGAATATTTATTCTATGTATTATAATTCAAAATGAGCAATTACTGAATGAATAAATGAATAAATTCAAAGCTTTTGATATCTCTGAGATATCATTTAAAGACTATTAGCATAGAAGTGGAGAAAGAAATGGCAACCCACTCCAGTATCCTTGCCTAGAGAATTTCATGGACAGAGTAACCTGGCAGGCTACAGTTCATGGGTCACAAAAAGTTGGACATGACTGAGCAACGAACACTACTACTATCATAAATGAAATGGGAAAACATTATTTTGATAAGAAAGAGAACTTGAATGCCTGGAAAACACATATTTCAAAGAAATCTGAGTAGTATGAGCACCATACACTTCTAAGAGAAAACTTTTAATCTTTAAACTAGGTTCAAACCCAGCATAATAAAAACTTATCTCCCATGTCTTATATTCAGTGAAAGCCTGGAAAACAGACATAAAGTCAAATGCATAGCTAATAATAATGCCTTACTCTACATACTGCTTTATAATTTATAAACTTTCTCATAGTTATTTCATTTGATCTTTAGAACTGCCTTTCACACTATACAAGTATAGAGGTATATGATCTTTTATCTCCTCTTTCAAAATTGAAAAATCTCTGAAAACCAAGTTTTTTTTTTTTATTTTTTTCCAGTTTGCTGCCAAAACCCATTTAAAGACAAAACTAATCTGAGCTTTTGTCAGTATGTTTATAGACCTTCTTTCCCCACTTAGTATAAATATTCATGAATCACTGCAAATATATGAATATATTTCTCTGTGGGACGCTGCTCCAGACCCCATTTAGTATTAAATAATATATTATAGACACACTACATGATTTTGCTAAATTTGAATTTAAACACAACTGGGCCCGCAGGTTTCACAGAATACGTTGTGGGCTACTGTTTACGTGGTCAATTTAATAATGAAAAAACTAGTTCTTAGTGGTTAAAGCAATTCACCCAAGTTCACACTTCCAAGTAACTCTCATTTCAGGTACAGGGCTTTGATGGTCTTCTTCAAAATCATATTTGCTAGATAAAGAAGATTTTTAGCCAGTGCAATAAACACTTAAAGATTTTAGATCATAGTAACTTTGCTTCAATACGCTACTTATCCAGAATGAATAGAGGACAAAATATAATCTTCATTCTTGTTTAAGTAGGCCTATGGTCAATCTATTCACAGGTCCTCTAAAGGAAGAAATATAGATATGACTTGCAATCTATAACTTACTTCAAGTGACAGTCCTTCAAAACTGTAAGTAGTTATTTACCCAAAATGAAAGTCAGCTTTTCAATTAATGTGGTACACCAACAAATAAATATTTAACTAATAGTGGACACTTACTGAGGGCTTCCTTAGTGGCTCTAGTGATCAAGAAACTGCCTGCCAAAACAGGAGACACAAGACACGGGTTCTACCCGTGGGTCAGGAAGATCCCCTGGAGGAGGGCATGGCAACCCACTCC
Organism: Cervus elaphus; assembly: GCF_910594005.1. Lineage (NCBI taxonomy): Eukaryota > Metazoa > Chordata > Mammalia > Artiodactyla > Cervidae > Cervus > Cervus elaphus. The sequence continues at coordinate 30,008,210 of NC_057841.1, read as the reverse complement.
AGTATTCTTGCCTAGACAATCCCACGAATGGAGGAGGCTGGTGGGCTACAGACCATAGGGTTGCAAAGAATTGGACACTACTGAAGCAACTCAGCAAGCAAGCATGCATGCAACATATAGTATAGGGATAAATGAAAGTCTTCTCTACCTAAAAATATTACTTAAAATCATGTAGGTCTTTAGAATCAGAAGACATCTCAGAGGCCATCTAGTTTAAAAGGTCATCTCCTGCACTTCTAGAAAGGAAAATTTAAATTCTTATGTTACATTTTTGTCATCTGTATTATTAAAAATTTAAAATAACTTCCTATAACTTCCATACATTTCAGCATGCTATCTCTGAAAAATAGAGAATAATTTCAATCCCTTTCATGTAAAAGTCCTTTATGTGGTTGAAGCCTGATACTAAGACCTCCATTTCCCACAACTTCTACATCCCTACGATAATATAAATAGATATTTTGTTTGATGTTTTAATTTGCACTTTTCATAGCAGTGAAAATAACAAAATTATATTAAAAGGAATTGATGAATTGCAAGGCTGGATTAAAGACAAATGGTAATTGCTATAAAGATAATAATATTACATGATTCTTACAACTGCCAGGAACTCTTCCAGAATTACTGTAAAGTGTGCCCTGTGTAATAAAATTTAATCCTCACTCTCATCTTATGGGCTATTCACTATTATTATTCCCACTTTATAAAGAAGGAAAGTGAAGTGCAGAGAGGTTGACTTCCTTACGAACACACAGTAAGTGGCCAAGCTGAAATTTAAACCAGTCGCATCATTATGCTTATCTTTTATGTCATACTATAGAATCTAAAAAGAACTAATGGAGCCAAGCATGCCCCCTAAATACTAAGCAATTAACTGTTGGTACCCCAAACACATGAGGACCAGGAACAAACAAGAAAATAAAGTCAGCACGTGTTGTCAGATAACATAATTGAACGAGTACAGCAGTGAAGTTAACATCATGTGACTTCGCCTGAGTTTTAAACTTTTAAAACCTCCAACTACCAATTAGTAATTTGTTTGGAACAAGTTATTTCTCTGTAGGTGGGATCACATGGTCTCGGAACTGGATTATTAGAAATAAGAAAAACCTAGAAATAATTAAATTGATCTTCAGTGGCGTCTTAATATATACCATCCTCTTTTATAAAAATAATGGAATAAGAGCAATTTTACTCTTTATTATTTGTTCACCTTACATAAGACCCATTCATTATATAAATCATTATTGTGTCATTTCTATATTCCAGATACTATTGAGAGACACTATTGAGAAACACATAATGAGAAACACCATCTCTGTCTTTAAATCATGCACAGACTGGTAGAGGGAACAGAGAAGTTAATCAAAAATTATAATCCACTGTAAGTGCAGAGTAGGTGTAATAACAGGTGTTGTGAAAATAGAGACACTTCAGGTAACCCTGATGGAAAGGAAGGACTCATTGCATGGAGTCTTAAAGAATCTTTCAAGTTAATTACAGGGAAAAATAGAGAAAATAAATCTTTGAACAGAAGTAAGGCAAATTACGAAGCCTGGAGGTAAGAGAAAGCATCTAGCAATGGGAAAATTGCTAACAATTTATTCCTATTTTAGAGACTGGTTAAAGAGAGACTTCTGTTACATTTCCAAGCAAGATTATTAAAGGAACAATATTTACCCTCTTGCCTTGGACAACCAAAATAAATAAATAAATTTTAGCATATATAAAAAATTATTTTAAAGACACTGACATCAGCCACTGATTTAAAGGGATTCTTGAGAAACAGAAAGACACCATGTGAGCCCCACAGCTGTTCACTGGCTTTGATGTATTTCCTGGTCATGGTGCAGGCAGGGGGAACCCAGCAGAACGTTTGAGTTGAACTGGAAGTTCTGGGTGACCAAAAGGACTGACATTGGCAGTGCTGAGAACCTACAAGAAGTGCTGCTCAGAAAGCATACTCTGGATATACAAAGGGGTCTTCTCAAGTATTCAGCTGAGTACTGATCAGCATACATTTTCAAGGTAACTAGCTCAGGGCTGAGGCAATCCAAAAGGATTAAAAGAAACAGAGCTGATGCTGACATAAGCGGAGAAGGCAATGGCACCCCACTCCAGTACTCTCGCCTGGAAAATCCCATGGACGGAGGAGCCTAGTGGGCTGCAGTCCATGGGGTCGCTAAGAGTCGGACAGGACTGAGCGACTTCACTTTCACTTTTCACTTTCGTGCATTGGAGAAGGAAATGGCAACCCACTCCAGTGCTCTTGCCTGGAGAATCCCAGGGACGGGGGAGCCTGGTGGGCTGCCGTCTATGGGGTCGCACAGAGTCGGCCACGACTGAAGCGACTTAGCAGCAGCAGCAGCTGACATAAGGTGGAGGATAGTGACTGATCTCACTAGCCAGACTGAAAGAACCCATGACTCACAGGGCATTGGCTAGAGTTCTCAGAAGAATCTTATCTCAGTAGTAGGAATCAGCTATACACTAGATATTGGCCAGGTCTCATAAAACAAATCTTAAAAGTAATATGTAAAGGATCAAACTTTTCCAAGCACCTAGATGCGTCCTGCAGTAAAACTCAATTATATCTTTGTGTGCGCAGTAGTGTCTGCTCTTTCTGACTGCGTGGGCTGTAGCCCGCCAGGCTCCACTGTCCTTGAAATTTTCCAGGCAAGAATACTGGAGTGGGTTGCCATTTCCTACTCCAGGGGATCTTCCAGACCCAGGGATCAAACACATGTCTCCCATGCAATTACTTTGCTAGCGTGTGAGATGAGTGCAATAAGAATCCTGCATTGATAGGCGAATTCTTTACCACTAGCACCACCTGGGAAGCCCCAACAATATCTATAGGAATACAAAAATATCTAGGACAAACTAGACAAACAAGTTAAAATGAACAATATCTGAGATTCAATAAAGAATTTCCACATATGGACAGAGACAGAAAAAATTATTGCCTATTATTTTAATTTTTTAGACATAATTGCAGTCTTCCCAGGTAACACTAGTGATCAAGAACTCCCCTGAAAATGCAGTAGACATAAGAGACGTGGGTTCCATCCCTGTGTCAGGAAGATGACCTGGAGTAGGAAATGGCAACCCACTCCAGTATTCTTGCCTGGAGAATCCCATGTGGACAGAGGAGTCTGGCAGGTTATGGTCCATGGGGTCACACAGAGCCGGATAAGACTGAAGCAATTTAGCCATGAAAATAATTGCTTGTTTAAACAAAAATAGTATCAATTTGTGTGGGTTTATTATATATTAAATGTGAAATATAATCGCATAAAGATTGGAATGGAAGAAATGCAAGATACTATTAGAAAGTTCTCATACATGAAGTGCTGTAAGTTCACTTGAAGATATACTGTGATAACAAAGTTGTATACTGTAAACCCAAATGCAAACACAAAAATAATAAAATGAAGATTCGTAACTGATAACAAAGAAGATGAAATAGAATCATAAAAAGTAATCAAAGAGATGGCAAAACAAGAGGGGGAAAGCAATAAAGAAAAATTGGAGAAAACAAAAGAAATATCAAGAGGAAAGACTTAAAATCAACTTGTCAATTGCATTAAATATTATGGTTGTTGTTCAGTCCCTCAGTTGTGTCTGACTCTTTGCGACACCAAGAACTGCAGCACGCCAAGCTTCCCTGCCCTTCACCATCTCCCAGAGTGTGCTCAAACTCATGTCCACTGAGTCAGTGATGCCATCCGATGGTCCAACCAGATAAATTATTAGAGATTTGGGTAACAAGAGCAACACTCCACTATAGGCTGCTTATGAGAAACATACTTTAAATGTAAAGATAAGCATGGATTAAAATTTAAAGGATAGAAAATAGGCATCATGCTAATATTAACCTAAAATAAGTTGGAATAGTTATATTAATATCAGAGAAACCAGACTACAAAGCAAAGAATACTGCCAAGGCTAAAGAGGATCATTTCATAATGACAAAAAAATGTCAGCTCATTAAAAGAATATAAAAACCTAGTTTATATGAAATATATATAAAAACATCAAAGTTTATAAACCTAGAAACTGAGATACAAAATACTCATAACAACTCTATGTAAAGAATATTTTCAAAACTTCTACAAAGAATTCATTAACAAACTACACTTGACCTTTGAACATAGATTTGAACTGTGTGGGATCATTTATACATGGATTTTTCAATCCCTGATAGCTCAGTTGGTAAAGAATCTGCCTGCAATGCAGGAGACCCTGGTTCGATTCCTGGGTGGGGAAGATCTGCTGGAGAAGGGATAGGCTACCCACTCCAGTATTCTTGGGCTTCCATTGTGGCTCAGTTGGTAAAGAATCTGCTTGCAATGCAGAAGACCTGGGTTTGATCCCTGGGTTAGGAAGATCCCCTGGAGAAGGGAAAGGCTACCCACTCCAGTATTCTGGCCTGGAGAATTTCATGGACTGTATAGTCCACGGGGTTGCCAAGAGTCAGACACAACTGAGCAACTTTCACTTTTTCTTTCTTTCAAACACTACAGTACTACATGATCCACAGTTGGTTGGAGCCAATTATAAGTTGTATTCAGATTTTCCATTATTTTCTAACTGTAGAGGATATTTAGCAAGCTTTTGCTTTATAATGTATTCTGACTTTTTTAGGACTAGAAATCTACTCATGTAAATTGTTAGAAGTCATTTTTTCTTCTTCACATATCTAAATAGCAAGCTCCTATAACAGTGTTATTATATTCATAGTGACAAATTAGGCTAATTCAGACTAGTACATTTTATGTAGCAAAATAAAAAGATAAAGTATAATCAATTTTTCTGTCACATAACTTTTGAATGTAAATAGGTAATATTGCACACCCCATGTACATTTACTCTAATATAAGACTGTCACGGCATTCAGACAATTGTGATTTTTAAGCTAGCACGATTGAGATGAATCCTAACTTGAAAACTAATTTAAATTTTGTTTGTGGGAAAAATATAGGCATGATGGTTTTTTCAAAATGTACTCATTACAGTCCCTATTTTTATTCACACACGATTAATCAGCCATTAATGAAAAGAAAATTTCTCTATTACTGTAAATATGATGATTATACCACTCTAATTTATTGTATTATGGGATCTAGCCTTTGCTCTCTTCAGCACTAATATGTACTGCCTAAATTATCGCAAGTAGATTTCCTACTGTTATGTACAAAAGCTAATAACAACATAAATTTTAAAAGACAGAATACTTAAAAGCATCCACAGGCAACTCATGATTACAAATGTATTGTCAACAGGGGAACAATATTTTAAAGCTATCAAAGCCAATAAAATTATAAAAATCTTAAAATATAAATCTTTGGCTTCTACCAGAGGATACAATTTTTTTTATTGTGTATGCCCCGGTGGCAGTTAACAATTTTAACTGAATATTTTTATCAATAAAAATCTTACCAAAAATACAAGATGTATAGATTTCTATCGCTATTAAATTAAAACTAAAAGAAATAATGATCAACATTATACAAAGATAAAATTAACAAATGCATTCCATCAGGAAAGTACCACCCACCTATGTTTACCACCACTAAATCTGACAAGGTGTCCTTTAGCTAGTAGTAAGATCTATGTTAAATTTAGACATAAATTTGATTTAAGCATACATATGTTGCACTTGACTAAATAAACTTTCCTAAAAATGTTAAGTTGAACATGCAGTTTATTTAAAAAATAAAATAAAAAGAGGTTGGCAGTCACAGGTCACTTAAATCTAATTTTTATGGGAGAAGAGTTGGAATTTCCACATATAATTTCTATATTCAAGTTCTAAAGTTTGCTTTAATTACAATGAATTCTTCTCAATGTTATATCTTATTTGCAAAGATAGCTACATTCTCTGCCTTTGAATGCTATGTTAAATTAGGCAGCACTTATGGAATCTGGTGGATATGAAAGTTCTGAATACCCCTTGTTTTATTGGAAGGAAATTGCATTCACCAGTGAATGAGTCATAAAGATATGTATATCCACCTCAGCTGTGTTATCATGAAGGATAGGGCTGAAAGCTAAAGGCAAACCCAAACTCCTCCAATAATTTTATACTGGACATCAGTCTTTTTTAGTCAAAATCTTCAGAACTAACTATGCCTGCAAAATGAATTTTCATTAGCAATTTTAATGGCTTAAAAATTTTTTTTCATTAAGTTAAAATAAAAAATTATGCAGCAAATAGGTTAATGTTTATATTTTTTTAATCATGTTGTCCTTTGCTTTAGAGACCGTATATCCTACATGGATTTTGAAATTCATTGCAGCTTCTAATATTTCTCCTATTTGAGCCTAAATCAAGGAATTGTTTAAAAATTATGTCAACCTATGATAGTGAATAAAGATAAAAAAAATAAAAATCAAGCCTATCAAAAAGGTTTTGAATTATATAATAATGTTCGAGGTATGAAAATTTAAATACCCTTTCATCTAATTTATTAAGTAGTATTTAAGCAACTAGTAGTATATTTTAAATATTTTAGCATACTATGGTTTATTTTCCTTAAAAAGAATGTGAGAAAAAATTGAGACAGAAAAATTTATTTCAAAACATAATGAAACATCATGAGAATGCCCATTGTGTGTACAACATTTCATTAATTTAACATTATCTTCAGATTCCCAACTTCTTGTTTTACATTACATGGTTCAGTTCAGTTCAGTCTCTTAGTCATGTCCGACTCTTTGCGACCCCATGGACTGCAGCACACCAGGCTTCCCTGTCCATCACCAACTCCCAGAGCTTGCTCAAACTCATGTCCATCCAGTCGGAGATGCCATCATCAAGCTGGTGATGACGATGTTACATGGTACACTGTGCTATATAATACACTGTCCAGAAATGGCAGGAATTCCAACAAATGTACTCGGGAGTTTTTGTTACATCCTCTGAAGGCTCTGTCTATACATGAGAATTATTTATCAAAATATTATTTATAAAGGTCAAATGACTAGAATGAACTCCACAGGGACAGCTCTTAACATGAAAATGAGATTCAGGTAAGTCCAGTGGCTAAGACTCCACAATCCCAGTGCAGGGGCTCAGGTTCCATTCCTGGTCAGGGTACTAGATCCCACATGCCACAGCTAAGAGTCTGCATGCCTCAATTAAAGGTCCTGCATGCCACACTAAGATCCAGTGCAGCCAACTTAAAAAAAAAAATTTAAAAAGAAAAGAAAATGAGATTCATCCCAAACAACCATCCCACACCATTTTGGATGTCTGATCACCACCTTCATGCCTTCTAGTCATCATCTCTGTTCTGTGTCATTATTTCTTCCCCTGGACTGCTTCTACAGAGATATGTTCTCTATGTGTCTTGTCTTTTCATTCTTCACATTACCAAGGCTGCAAGAATGGTATTTGGTTGAAGATGTGCCAACTTAGTGTAACTGTATTTTTAATTTATTCATTTCTCCCTCCCTCTACCTTTTTTTTTTTTTCAACAAGAGGCTGCTAGATGAAACTTTCTTCTTTTTTATCTATCCTTGTTTTCCTCTCCCAAAAACTAAGGTCACTGGTTATGGCTTACCCATTTCCTTTTCCTTTGGAGAAATATTTTTTCCTAGTGTCAACTTTTATGCCTGCTTATTTGACAAGATGGCTAATTGAAGGGCTAGGAAGACAAAAAGATGATATGTGGGTGAACTAGTATTCTCCACTATGTCCTCTTGTAATACCAAATTTCCATTGCTCCAAGTTCCTTTAACTGGAATGGGTATTATTTTAAATTTTATCATAAGAAATGATAAAATATTCAGCATTCTAAGCTTTATTTTCCACAGAATCTTTTCTACTTGGAAATTATTATCTTCCTGTTTCTCTATCTTTCCTCTTATTTTCTGGAATCCAGTGGAGACAAAAGGGATTAAGATATCTTTTATCTTAATCATGTTTCTGAAACTTTCTTATATTTTTATAGGGAATTAGTCCACCAAGACAAAGCTGTGTTGAGTTCAGTTCAATTAATCTGTCATGTCCAACTCTTTGCGACCCGATGGACTGCAGCACACCAGGCTTCCCTGTCCTTCACCAACTCCCGGAGCTTACTCAAACTCATATCCATAGAGTCGGTGATGCCATCTCATCCTCTGTTGTCACCTTCTCCTCCCACCTTCAATCTTTCCCAGCATCAGGGTCTTTCCCAATAAGTCAGTTTTTTCATCAGGTGGTCAAAGTATTGGAGTTTCAGCTTCAGCATCAGTCCTTCCAATGAATATTCAGGACTGATTTCCTTTAGGATGAACTGGTTGGATCTCCTTGTCGTCCAAGGGACTCTCAAGAGTCTTCTCCAACACCACAGTTCAAAAGCACCAATTCTTCGGCACTCAGCTTTCTTTATACTCCAATTCTCACATCCATATGTGACCACTGGAAAAACCATTGCTTTGACTCTACAGACCTTTGTTGGCAAAGTAATGTCTCTGCTTTTTAATATGCTGTCTAGGTTGGTCATAGCTTTTCTTCCAAGGAGCAAATGTCTTTTAATTTCATGGATGCAGTCACCATCTGCAGTGATTTTGGAGCCCAAAAAAATAAAGTCAGTCACTGTTTCCCCATCCATTTGCCATGAAGTGATAGGACTGGATGCCATGATTTTAGTTTTCTGAATGTTGAGCTTTAAGCCAACTTTTTCACTCTTTCACTTTCATCAAAAGGCTCTTTAGATATTCTTCACTTTCTGCCATAAGGGTGGTGTTATCTGCATATCTGAGGTTATTGATATTTCTCCTGGCAATCTTGATTCCAGATTGTGTTTCATCCTTCCCAGCATTTCTCATGATGTACTCTGCATATAAGTTAATAAGCAGGGTGACAATATACAGCCTTGTTGTACTCCTTTCCCAATTTGGAACCAGTCCATTGTTCTATGTGTGGTTCTAACTGTTGCTTCTTGACCTGCATACAGATTTCTCAGGAGGCAGGTAAGTTGGTTTGATATTCCCATCTCTTTAAGAATTTTCACAGTTTATTGTGATCCACACAAAGACTTTGGCTTAGTCAATAAAACAGAAGTAGACATTTTTTTCTGGAATTCTCTTGCTTTTCGGTGATCCAACAGATGGCAATTTGATCTCTGGTTCCTCTGCCTTTTCTAAATCTAGCTTGAACATCTGGAAGTTCACAGACATGTACTGTTGAAGCTGGGCTTGGAGAATTTTGAGCATTACTTTGCTAGCATGTGAGATGAGTGCAATTATGCAGTAGTCTGAACATTCTTTGGCATCACCTTTCTTTGGGATTGGAATGAAAACTGACCTTTTCCAGTCCTGTGGCCACTGCTGAGTTTTCCAAATTTGCTGGCATATTGAGTGCAGCACTTTCACATGGTCTTTTAGGTTAAGAAAGCCTTCCTCAGTGATCAATGCAAATAGAGGAAGACAATAGAATGGGAAAGACTAGAGATCTGTTCAAGAAAATTAGAGACACCAAGGGAACATTTCATGCAAAGATGGGTACAATAAAGGATAGAAACAGTATGGACCTAACAGAAGCAAAAGATATTAAGAAGAGGTGGCAAGAATACACAGAAGAACTCTACATAAAATATCGTCATGACACAGATAACCACGATGGTGTGATCACTCATCTAGAGCCAGAGATCTGGGAATTGGAAGTCAAGTGGGCCTTAGGAAGCATCACTATGAACAAAGCTAATGGAGGCAATGGAATTCAAGCTGATCTATTTCAAATCCTAAAAGATGTGTAGGTTCTTCATTTATTTGATACCTTTAACGCTTTGATTGGATAATAATATTTTGAATAAAAAAGCCAATAATGGATATTGTTCCATTACCATCTATTGCATCTATATATTTTACCAGCTACATCACAGATTAAAAGAACAATTCTGGATTTGTCTAGGAACTTAATCCCATTAAATATTTGCATGTCCTTAAGCCCATTAAATATTTGCATGTCATGTCTACAAATTGACAGATTAGAAATTGCCCTTTTAATTAGGAAATTCTAACCAATCATTAATTGTTGTTAATTAATGGTCTTACCACCTTTCCAGTCCAGAGAAAACAGAAGAGCTAATTTTTAAATGTTTGTTGTTATAATTATTATTTCTATAAGAAGGTGTCTTACCCTCATTTGAATTTGAGTAGGATTCTTTTAGCAATAAGAAGCTCATATCATTGTGATGATGGATTTTATTCTTCCATTGAAAACTTAGTTTTTTTTTTTCCTGTGTACAATGTATTGTCTAAAAGTTTCTTAAGCTCTGATCCTATAGCCTCTATATATGCTGAATAACTATGCTATAGTCTGAAAATAATACCTGAGAACTACTTATCCCAGAACAGTAAAAAAAAAAAAAACAAAAACTTACTTTATTACATTTTTTACAAAAAGGAATTAAAGCACAAAGATTTTGTGAAGTCACTAGACTATCACGACCTGTTTTAAAATTTGTATGACCTGGAATGGAAACTATAATTTAATTCTTCACTAAAGGGAACCAAAATTGAACTTTAGTCACATAAGGGAGGACTCTTAGGAGATGCTTACTTGACTTGCCTGAGAGCTGAGGCCAAGTCATGAAGACCTAACTTAATTATGCATGAGTACGGAAGAGCCAGAATTCTCAGGAAAAATCACGGGTCAGGGGAGCAGCGAGTTAACCCTGGCTGATAGTTTCAGGATCTTAGGGATGATAACAATATAGGTATGTTCTTTCCTGGGGATTTTTATTTAGAATTTTTATAAATTTGAAAAGTGTTCTTCAACAACAAAAGTACTTTTCTCATTTAGAGACAAAGGATCCAAATATAATTATTGATAGTGATAGCTTATAGTGAATGATGTTGATGTCAGATTCATGACCTCCAAAGATTTAGCTTCGGGACCAGGGACCAGGCTTGATCACTCAAGAGCTTTTGTGTAGCAGAGTTTATTAAAGTATAAAAAGGAACAGAGAAAGCTTCTGACACAGACATCATAAGGGGGATGGAGAATGCCCCCCTTGCTAGTCTTGGCAAGGGAGCTATATACTTTTTCAATTGGTTATTATAGTAAATCAAAAAAAATCTCAAGGTTGTAAAAGTCTTACCAGACCCACTCCCACAATTTACATTTTAAAATAACGGAATTAGACTTATAAATAGAAAGATCTTACTAGACCCACTCCCATAATATACATTTTAAAATGACAGGATTAGTCAGAGGATCTTAAGAAGGAGAAACATGTCTTCAAGCAGGATACATTGTTGTTATATAATCACTGGTACAGAGTTTAAACTGAGTTGTTTTGTTCTGTTATCATCAGCTCTGGGCTTAGAGGAAAAAATGTTTTATGTGATTAAGATGAAGGAATGTAGGAAAAACTGTTTGTCCTTTTCTCCTTCTCTAGAGCCCCAGACCGCGTCCTCTTCAGGGACCCTGGACTTCTTATCAACCTACCTAAGAATTGACTCTCTCAATAGAGATCTTCTTTAACACAGCAGTAAAATCTCCTGATAGATGGGTCCACTGTGTGAAGATGGAGGGGGTGGGGTGGATGTTTTGATAGGCATAGACAAAGACTTTGTCTCTACTGCCTGGCCCTGCAGTAAGGCTTTGAGTAAGCTCTAAGAACCTTTTCTGTGCTCCAGGAGAAGGCCAGAGGTTCACAGGAAGTTCAAAAGGAATGAAGGATAGGGGGCCTTTGAGGGAAATTAGATTGCATTTTTGGGTGACCCAAATTTTTATCCTTTTCCCCTCTAAGAATTCTTTATTAAAATCTACATTAGTCATTAGTGCTTTGCAAAATCAACTTTGTGTGTGTGTGTGTGTGTGAGAGAGAGAGAGAGAGAGATAAAAATGTTGTTTCAGTGTTGGCACAGAGGAAAAAAGTAGAGGCTGCCTCCAGGACAGGCAACCATAGCTGGATTAATGTAGCATGAAATAAGGAGATTGTTAAAAAGCAGTAAAGATAAACTGGAGTCTCAAATTCTTGTTTGCCTGGATTCTGGGGAAGTTGAAGCTAGAATACTCTTTCACCTTGGACAATAAAGGGCTTTCCTGGTGGCTCAGATGTTAAAGAATCTGCCTGCAAAGCAGGAGACCTGGGTTCAATCCCTAGGTCAGGAAGATCCCCTGGAGAAGGGAATGATTACCCACTTCAGTATTCTTACCTGGAAAATTCCATGGACAGAGGAGCCTTGTGGGCTATAGTCCATGGGATTGCAAAGAGTCAGACACAATTGAGCAACTAACACTTTCACTTTGCTTACTTACTTTACTTGGACAATACAAACATTAAGAACTTCTCGCCACAACTGTGGTTGACACATAATTGGTGGTCATCAAAACTGCAAAGAGCACTCTTGAGAAAGCTGTAGATGTATCAGGAAGCATGAGGATGATGGTGATTGAGATAGTCTTAAAGTTCCTCTCAGCTTGAGTGAATTTCAGACAGATTTCTTTCTGACCATGGCCCCCTAACCTCCATTTTTTTACAACACTTACTTTAGAAAATTTGTCGTTGTGAATTCTCTCTCTCTCCTCCTTTGAAATGCATGTGAGTTCTTCTCCTAGTCTTTAGCCAATTTTGCAACCCAGAAAATGTCTTTCTCAAGACATTTCTCCCATGCAAATGTTCCTGAGTATTTCTTTGATTATATGTGTGTATGTTAGTCACCCAGTCGCATGCCACTCTTTGCGACCCCACTGACTGTAACCCACCAGGCCCCTGCGTTATGAGGAATCATATGATTACATGATTGCTCACATATGTTTGGCAAAGCATCTACTTCCTCCAGCACTCTGTGGCCCAGGCAGCACTACAGATTTTCCAAGTTGCCACCACAATGACCTCTGTGGTTTCAGCCACTTATAATGCTTAGATGGCATCATGTGGTAAAGTGTGGGGAAGTGATACATTTGGCTTTCAATTTTTCACTATGTTCTGTTAATGGGTCTCATGATAGCTTGCAAATGAGGAGGAAATACATTTTAGGCAGTCTGAGTGATAGATTTATTAATACTGATAGGAATAAATATAGGTGGCTTGTTTGAGATACTGACTTTGCATCCTATCATTTAGGAAAGGAACAGAAGATGAGGCAGAAAAGGTAGTTCAGGACCAAGTTGTGAAGGATTTTAATAACATGTTCCTTTTTCCTTTAGGACAAGTGATGAGGCATTCCAAAAGATTTTAAGTAATAGAATTACATGGTTAAATCTTTTTTTTTAGAGTCTCCGTCTTGGTGTTAATGTGAAAGACACAATTGTGCTTAGAGGCAAGGCAACCCACTAGAGTGTTAGAGTAGAAAGGATAGTTAGAGATAAATGTCTGGAGTGCAGCCAAATCATCTGGATGGAGTGAGACAAAGTTGGGAGACATTAATGTTCTGCCCGTAGTCCGAGTCCCCGGTCGGGGAAGAAGACTCCTCGAAACAATGCAACTCGCAATAGGGGAATTTATTACTGACTCGAGCCAAGGCCTCCCGCCCTCACCAGGTGTGTGAGGACGAAAGGCCCCGAGCCCCAGTTCTCTCGGGTATTTATTAGGTCAAAATAAGCAGCAGGTGGTTGGCACAATCAGATTGGTTACACAGTGGGTAGTTGGCGCAAGCTGATTGGCTACACAGTTGCAAGGTAATTTTTGTTGGCCCAACGTGGGGCTTTCAGCTTTCCCCTGATAGGTTCCCTTTTCTCTGGCTAGAGAAATATGTTGATTGGCTGGCTCCAGGAGGCCTGATTATTATGTTACCCTGGGAAACCAGGCCTACTCCTAATCTAGGCTGCCTGCCATGGCATTAGCCGTGATAGCCTCACAATTAACTTATTTAGTAAAGGCTGTAGGAAATAATCCCAGGAAAGTTTATACATCTGTAGCAGAGTAGAAGCTAGGAGAGAATCCTGGGGATGATCAACACTTGAACCAAAGTGATGGTAAAAGAAAACAGAGTTGGGAGGAGAAGTAGGAAGACCAGGAAAGGTGGGATTTGTGGAGTCCAAGGCAGGGAAGAGTTTCTGAGAAAACACTCACATGTCACCTGGTAAGAGCTGAAATGGCTGGATGGCATCACCAACTCGATGGACATGGGTTTGGGTGGACTCCAGGAGTTGGTGATGGACAGGGAGGCCTGGCGTGCTACAGTTCATGGGGTCGCAAAGAGTTGGACATGACTGAGCGACTGAACTGAACTAACTGAAGAGATGAAAGCAATCCTCAGATTTGGCAGGTAGTCTCATCAGTGAACCATCAGTGTTGCATCAGCGCATGAAGGCTATTCAGTGGAGTGATGGGTATGGAAGTTCACTGGCAATGGATTAAGAAGGCTGTAAAATAGTCAGTCATGGTAGGGTTTCTTATGCTCCTATGGTACTGGTCTTGGACTGACAATTTGATAATACCAAAAAAAATGTACTTGAAATGTTTATTCATCTCAGAAAATCATGTTTAATATTCATGATATATTCTTCCCTCTTGTAGAATGAGTTTTCTTCAGAGACAGCTCATTCCTTGTGTAGTCAGAACACTGGCAACAGCTTACGATTCAGGTTCTCTTCATTTTACCAGATGTACCCAGACACATCTGATTTTTAGTTGGTCTCTAGAGGGGCCCTGACACATTAAAACTAAAATTATGGAATTTTTACCAGCTACCTTTAAATGTAAAAAATTGGTCACCTCATTTTCTAACTTTTTTTTTCATTACATTACTTTATATCTTAATTTACAATACTAAACATAAGAATTTCACCATTTAATCAATTCTTCTTTTCTTATGATCATTTTCTTACATTCTCTGTTTAATCTGATTATTTTAATGTCAACTTAAAGTACTTTTATATTTTTTTGATTCAATCCAACTAATATAAGAACTTACACATGTGCTAAATAATAATATTATGTTAGTAAAATAGAGATAGACTCTCTAAAAATGGGAAAATATTGATAAAGCCCTCTTTTAAGATACTTTGGCTCGTTCTTTATGAGGTGCTTTAAAGGAACTTAAGAATATTTGCTGTTGGCAAATAACTTCTTAATATTTAATCCTCCTAACTTTTGATTGAAATATTCTTCATGTAAGTATGCAGGATAAGTGATTGTACTTCCAGATTTTCAAATCTATGCTAATATTTAGGGAAAAAATTGGCAAAAATATATATTATAGTGTTCAAAAAAGTAACTTTATTACATCAACACATCTTGAAAATATGTTTTGCTAAACTCTCTCTCAGACAGCATACACCTGGCATATCCAGGGAAGGTGTTCTAATTTGCTTGGTGTATCTAAGCATGTGCCCTAATGTTCAAGGTAATATACTCTGCAGAATGTGGAAAGTCCTCTTTTTTATACTAGAAAAGTATGTTGTTAGCATCCTTTGAAATGTGTCTAGAGGTGAAGTTGGTATTTTACATGATATTTTAAAGTTTCATGGAGAAAAGTTTTTTTAAGAAACAATTAACATTGCATATTCAAATACAACTTACACTTTATTTCTCTGCCAAGTAAAATCAAGTTCTTGGATTGTTGTTCTAATAAAAGAAAAAACCTCTAAAGAATGATATCTTTTGGCAATTCTAAATCAAATATATTTTGTCACCAAGGAGATATCATGTTTTTGACTTGTTTTTTTACAACAGATGTCCGTTTAGGCCCGTTTCCAATTTTAAATAAATCTCAGACACATCAGTTGATACCAATTAATCTGATTCCAAGTAGTAAAAATTTAAGAAACCCAACAAATAAAACTGAAGCATAAATACTTAAAATGATATGAATAAATACCTTTGGAAATTAAAGGAAGTAAATCCTGCAATATTATCCTAAATTCTAAATCAACAAAACATGAAATTCAACTTTTGGAAGGATTTTGGAAATGTATTTAACACAATAACATTACTGAGCTCCATCAGACTTCCTTTTGTTGCATGGTTTATACTGTGCCAATCAAATAATTTCGTTTAATCTTCACAGAACCCATGGAAGCAGAGATTATAGTTACCTAGCAAGTTGGTACATGACAAGGCTGGAACACAACTGATTTAGAAGACTGTGTCAATAAATCAGTATTTTTTATTAATGTTGATTTCCAAGACATCAACATTAATACTTTCTTGTCAAAACATCTCTTATACTAGTACTTTCTTACAAAATGAGAATTGGTAATATTTATCCAGAGTTAAATCCATGACTTAAAATCAAAGGACAACTGTAAGTCAGTGGATAATGTCTAAGAGTCTTAGCTTTAGAGTTAACCAGACCCAGGGTTGAATCCTAGTCCTGCAGTGATTAGCTCTATAATATTATTTAGCATGTTTGTTGTTCTTTTCATTGTGTGAAATGGGTCAAGTGATAATTACCTCATAGATTTATTGTAAATAAGAGTGTAGTCAAATGGCAGCTAGTAAAAGCACCATATAAATTATTTCAGGATACATAAAATAATGTAAAGCAGAATTTCCCAGAATGGTAAACATGTACTTTGAATTTATTTTATGTGATATGTTAAATAATCTGTTTTAATAGTTACATACTTATTTTATATTAAAATAGCAATAACTATTACCTCAAAACTATGATTTTATGGGTGTATTTCCTTAAGTTGAGAGTTCCTTACCTTGAGGCTAAGACAACACTGTGAGTTGGTTTAAGGTTAATTTAAAGAAAAATATTCTCTTTCAATGGGACCAAAAGATTTATAACTTGGTAAGAAATGCAGTCAATAAATTTAAATCAGTTGGGATGTTCCTCAAAACCCAAATTAATATTTTGGAAGAAAAAAGAGGAAAAGGGGAAATAAATAAAATAATCTTGTAATAATTCTATAGAACCTATGATTTGTAGATTTAGCTAAACTTGTTTTCTAGTGTTACATACAAAACAATTATATATTATCATATGAGTGACCTATTTTGATTCTACATGTTAATAAAAAGCTCACTATAATTCATAGAAAGCAGAATATAAT
The DNA here is from genome assembly GCF_910594005.1 of Cervus elaphus. NCBI lineage: Eukaryota > Metazoa > Chordata > Mammalia > Artiodactyla > Cervidae > Cervus > Cervus elaphus. The sequence continues at coordinate 29,991,262 of NC_057841.1, read as the reverse complement.
GGACTATGTATAGCATTTTATGAAGTGCAATAGGTCTAATTATTTTCACAATTGTTTAATATTCATTCATTTAATCAACAATATCCTTGAATGACTTTTATAAGCTAAACTATTATAATTATAATCTAGCATTATAAAGCTAGCATTATAATCTAATGTTGAGAATATAATGGTAAATAAGACAGACATAGACCCCTGCCCACATTCTAGCACAAAAGACATGAAATAAATAACTGGATGTTTACTTTGTTGTAAAATATCACTGGGTTTTTGAGCTAGTTACACAGTTTTATACTTAGATCCATTCCATTCGCTTTTCTCATTGGATTATGCTAGTAAAATAAGTGCTTTTATCAATAAGATCAGACTGAAGGATTAAAAACATGAGCATATATTGTTTTGATAAACATATTTGTAATATATAACAGTTAACTTATATGTAGCATTTCTTTCTCAGTATGTATATTATAGTTTCACATAGCCTTCATGCTAAAGAATGTGGGTTTTCAGTATTAGGATTTCAGTTGTGTTCACTCAGGGAACACCAACTACTTCTGCACCTTCTCATCAATATTGCAACCTTTCAGAGTTCCTATCTGAACCATCTTACAGTCAGTTTTTATTTAAAGAGCAGAGCAAACTTCATATTTAAGCTTCTCATAAAAGCATGCTTTCTTTCTTCCGAATAACTCAGAACAGTGATCTTTTAATGCTCTGTCACTCTGAAATGACTGTGTAACTTTGATTTTTAGATTTTTTTCTCTTCAGAATTAATTTTTTTAAAAATTGAAAAAAGAAGTGATTTACTATAAACTCATCTTTATTTTCCAGTGTCTTTGAAAAACAAAGGCCCAAACAATAGTCCAAAATTTAAACTTAGAAAGATATGTAGGACACAACAACTTTGTCTAAGTTCCAATTTGGTAGAGTTAATTAGAGAAAAAAGATTCCATTTGCAAGCATTTCAGAGAACCAACAGATATTTTAAAGTATTTCACTACCACCATCACTGCAACTAAAGAAAAGTAATTTTCCATAAAGAGCTGTCAGAAGAGAGAATACAACTGAGTTATTTTCTTAACTGCCATTATTTTGCTATTAAGGTTTTGTGAGTTTATTTATTTATTTATTTTTTCGCCAAGAAACCAATTTTAGGAAAACTCAAACTCTGAGCAAATCAAGTTTTTTCTTCCACTCACTGACTTCAACCTTGAGGGTCTGAGTGTACAATCCATTTCCTCACTTTGCTCACAAAAAATAATTTGAATTTTTGCAATAATTCCAACACATGGGATTGTTGGATACAAACTGAGAGACTAGCCAATAAGCTATTTAGGAGAATTATGTTGGGCAAGGAAGTACTAGCTAATTATTCTGTCAGAAATGGTCAATGCAATGAATTGAAGGATTGATTTAGATGACTTTTTTCTTTCAAAGAAAAATCCCTGAATCCATAAGGCAATTAATTATGCCTATGTGAAGATTAATTTGGTAAAGGCAATTTTTTTGTTCAACAAAAGAGATAGATCTCAGTCTTCCAGAATTCACTAACAATACATAGCGGGGAAAAAAAACAACTGCACAAAATCCATTGCACATTGAAATCTAAATGAGTGAGCTCAAGGAGAGCTTCAATCATGTAAGACTTTATGATTTCTTCATGGAGGAAGTAAGACTTTATCTGTGAAGAAGGAGAAGGAGAAAGCACCTTAAATATCAAAGGGCATAGATATTTTGATAAAAATGTAAAACCATGAATAAACATGCTCAGAGCACAGGGTTTCTATAGAAAAGTGAGGCCATTTTAGGAGCAAGGTTGTAATTCCACATAAAATGCTGAGAAAAGGCATAGGGCTGGGACACTTGATTTTTTTTTTCTTTATTTTAAGCTATGGAATTAATTTAGAAGACAAGAATTTGTTATGTGTCACCAAAGAGATACTTCTATTATAATAATATATGATCATAATTGGCTTCCCTGGTGGCTCAGATGGTAAAGAATCTGCCTGAAATGCGGGAGACCTGGGTTCGAGCCCATGAAGATTCTTGTCTGGGGCATCCCCATGGACAGACGAGCCTGGTGGGCTACAATCCATGGGTTGTAAAGAGTCGGACACTTCTGAGCAACTAAGCACGTGATCAAAACTTATTTTTTCTATTCCTCAATATTCTAAGAGTATGTAGTCACTGTGCACTGTGCCCATTTGTAGGACTGTTATTTCATAAAATGGCCTAGTGAGCTGCATCAAAATCTAGCTTTGTCAATCCCAATCTCCCAATTTATCCCTCTCCCCTATCACCCCTGGTAGCTATTAGATTGTTTTCTACACCTGTAACTCTATTTCTGTTTTGCAAATAAGATCATTTAACCATTTTCCTTGCCCACAGTTTTAGATATAATGGTCATCTGAGTTAAATTCACCATTTAGTCCATTTTAGTTCACTGATTCCTAAAATGTTGATGTTCACTCTTGCCATCTCCTGTTAGACCATTTCCAATTTACCCTGATTCATGGACCTAACGTTCCAGGTTCCTATGCAATATTGTTCTTTACAGCATCAGACTTTGTTTTCAACACCAGACACATCTACAACCGGGCATTGTTTCTGCTTTGGCTCAGCCTCTTCATTCTCTCCAATATGCCTGGAGATGTTTCTCCTCTCATCTCTGCCATATTGGGCACCTACTGATCTCAGGAGTTCATATTTCAGTACCATATCTTTTTTTGCCTTTTCATACTGTTCATGGGGTTCTCAAGGCAAGAATGCTGATGTGATTTGCCATTCCCTTCTCCAGTGGGTGGCGTTTCGTCAGAACTCTCCACCATGGCCCATCCATCTTGGGTGGCCCTACATGGCATGGCTCATAGTTTCATTGAGTTAGACAAGGCTATGATCCATGTGATCAGTTTGGTTAGTTTTCTGTGACTGCAGCTATCATTCTGTCTGCCCTCTGATGGATGAACGTAAGAGGCTCTTGGAAGCTTCCTGATGGGAGGGACTGGCTGTGGGTAAACCTGGTTCTTGCTCTTGTGGACAAGGCCATGTTCAGTAAATCTTTAATGCAATTTTCTGCTGATAGGTGGAGCTGTGATGACCTGTATGCAGGTCAAGAAACAACAGTTAGAATGGGACATGGAACAATGGATTGGTTCAAAATTGGGAAATGAGTACATCAAGGCTGTATACTGTCACTCTGGTTATTTAAATTATATTCAGAGTACATCATGAGAAATACTGGGAAGGATGAAGCACAAACTAAAATCAAGATTGCCAGGAGAAATATCAGTAACCTCAGATATGCAGATGACACTACACTTAAGACAGAAAGCAAAGAGGAACTCAAGAGTCTCTTGATAAAAATGAAAGAGGAGAGTGAAAAACCTGGCTTAAAACTCAGCATACAAAAAACAAAGATCATGGCATCTGGTCCCTTTACTTCATGGAAAATAGGTGGAGAAACAATGGAAACAGTGACAGATTTTATTTTCTTCGGCTCCAAAATCACTGCAGATGGTGACTGCAGCCATGAAATTAAAGACACTTGCTCCTTGAAAGAAAAGCTATGACCAACCTAGACAGCATATTAAAAAGCAGAGACCTTACTTTACTGACAAAGGTCCATCCAGTCCAAGTTATGGTTTTTCCAGTAGTCATGTATGCCTGTGAGAGCTGGACCATAAAGAAGGCTGAGCACTGAAGAATTGATGCTTTTGAACTGTGGTGTTAGAGAAGACTCTTGAGAGTTACCTGGACTACAAGGAGATCCAACCAATCCATCCTAAAGGAGATCAGTCTTGAGTGTTCATAGAAGGACTGATGCTGAAACTGAAGCTCCAATACTTTGGTCACCTGCTGCAAAGAGGTGACTCATTAGAAAAGACCCTGATGCTGGGAAAGACCAAAGGCAGGAGGAGAAGGGGGCAACAGAGGTTGAGATGGTTGTATGGCATCACCGACTGGATGAGTATGAGATTGAGCAAGCTCTGGGAGATAATGAGGGACAGGGAAGCCTGGCATACTGCAGTCTATAGGGCTGCAAAGAGTCTGACATGACGAGTGACTGAACAACACCATTCCACATACATGTGTTAATATATATTTTTCCTCTTTCTGACTTACTTCACTGTGTTTGACAGTCTCTAGGTCCATCCATGTTGCTTCAAGTGGCATTATTTTGTTCTTTTTTATGGCTGAGTAGTATTCCATTTCATATATGTACTGCACCTTCTTTATCCATTCATACTAGTATATATAAAATAGATAACTAATAAGGACCTACTATGTGACACAGTGAACTCTACTCCATGCTCTGTGGTGACCTAAATGGGAAGGAAATCTAAAAATGACATAATCTAAAATATGTATATGTGTAACTGATTGACACTACAGAAGAAAGTAACACAATACTGTAAATACTCCAATAAAAGTTTCTCTTTAGAAGTTGATCTTTGGTAAAGCCAATCTCATTATGATGGATAGACTATTGTGGGCCTGAGCAGCAGGGAGGGAACACGGGTGTCCTGAAGATATGTCCATCAACTCTGCTTGTGAGTTCAGTCAAAGCCACTAAGGCTCTGAGCTGCCTTGCAAAACCCTAAATCCACAATACCTTGTCTAATCCAGTTTTCAAAAATAAACATCCCAAAATAAATATTTTGATCAAAAAAATTTTGGAAACAGAGGCAAAATGAGTCTAGAAATCTAGAGATATTGTAAATGGGGGGAAAAATTGTCCCAAAACACAAACAGGGATATTAAGGATTTGGGGAGGTTTGACAGCATATAAGCAAAAGTAGATAGTGGAGACAAATTTTGCTCAATATAACCTTGGTGAAATAAAAGATGGGCTTCTTAGGTGGCTCAGTGGTAAAGAATCTGCCTGCAATGCAAGAGACAAGGGTTTGATCCCTGGGTCAGGAAGATGCTCTGGAGAAGGAAATGGCAACCCACTCCAGTGTTCTTGCCTGGAAAATCCTATGGACAGAGGACCCTGGCAGGCTACATACAGCCCATGGGGTCACAAAAAAGTCGGGCAAAACTTAACAGCTAAACACTAAAACTAAAAGATAAATCCATTATGTTAACTTAGAAAATTTCACAGATAGGAAAACCCTTCCCAGAACAGTATTTCCACACTGCTCTGATACCTTAAACAGGTGAAAAAATATTCCTGCTCTTGTATTCCTAGAGTAGAATGAAACCAGAAGAAATCTCTAAATGGCAATGCCTTCCTCTCAATAATTACATGAAAACTATGCATTTACAATTTCACCATTTTCTGCTCATCCACACAGTTGGAACTTTAGTTCCTGCAGAGTCTCACTGCCCTCGAGTCTTGGCGCAACAATCTGGACTTATCTGTGTGTCACAGAAAGGTTTTCTTGACAGACTGCTGCCCTAGCAGAATCCAACATCCCAAATGTAAGGCCCTGGATTCAACCACCTTGTCTCAATTTCAAAACATTGAAGTTAACATCTGTGAAAAATTCAGAGTTTGGATAATAAATCATCCAGGCTATACTGTCCAAGCTTCTGGAAGGAAATTCATTCATTTAACAAACAGTTACTGAGGTCGATTAGCATAGAAATAGTGCTCACATATAAACCTCATATGTATTTCATCTTGTAAGAGTTCCACTTTGTTCGGTTTTTAATATTTGCTATTATAGTCCTGATTACATGCCAGAAATTTCCATTTAAGTTGAAACGAAATTTTATGATTATGTCTTGTGTCCAGGACCAATTTGGAAAGCAGGAAGTAGTAAATCTATAGAGGCAAATTTTTCATGGAGCTAGAAGGGGAAGGAGCATCCTTGCCACTAAGCACAGAAATTCACTTTTCAAGATGCAGGGGCTCCCTCAGAGGTCAGTACAAGACCTCCCGGGCAATCTCGAGACTGAAATGGAGCTGAGCATCCCGTCAGTTACTTTCCTGTGCTTCTCCGAGGTATTCAGAGAAATAACATACCTGACAGTGATGAAGCTAGAGACCTGGGGACCACAATGGCTACCCAAGAGTATGGAGCCTACAGGAGAGGAATGGAGAAATCTCCTCTCCCATCTGTCTCCCAGCACATTTTTAGTTTGATATTTAAAGAACAGAAAAGAATTACTTCAAATTTAGATCATTACTTCATGTTGATCACTCTTGAATTTATGTCACTTGGGTCCTATCAAACTCAGTTCAGTATTCAAAAATAAAATCCCTAAGTCTCCAATAAGGTATGAGCAGTCATGAATGTCTAGTTAAGGAACAGCAATGTATTTTTTAAATATTTATTTATTCATTTTTTACTGTGCTGAGTCTTTATTGCTGTGTTGTGCTGTGCTGAGTTGCCCAGTCATGTCCGACTCTCGGTGACCCCATGCACTGTAGCCCCCCAGGCTCCTCTGTCCGTGGGGATTCTCCAGGCAAGGATACTGGAGTGGGTTGCCATGCCCTCCTCCAGGGGGTCTTCCCAACCCAGGGACTGAACCCAGGTCTCTTGCATTTCAGGTGGATTCTTTACTGTCTGAGCCACCAAGGGAGCCCAAGAACACTGGACTGGGTAGCCTATCCCTTCTCCAGGGGATCTTCCCGACCCAAGAATTGAGCTGGGGTCTCCTGCATTGCAGGTGGATTCTTTACCAGCTGAGCTTCCAGGGGAGCCCCATCTTTGTTGTTTCTCAGGCTTTTTCTCTAGTTGTCTCAAGCAGGGGCTACTCCAGTTGCAGTACTCAGGTGCCTCATCGCAGTGGCTTCTCTTGTTGTGGAGCTTGGGCCCTAGGACATGAGGGTTTCAGTAGTTGGGGTTCCCAGACTCTAGAGCACAGACCCAGTAGTTGTAGCTCAAGGGCTTAGTTGCTCCATGGCTTGTGAGATCTTCCTAGACCAGGGAGCGAATCCATTTCTCCTGCACTGGCAGATGGATTCTTTATCACTGAGTCACCAGGGAAGTCCAAAGAAGAGCAATGCATTGTTCACATCTGGTTCAGCTGCAATCAGAACTAAGTTTAAATGGTATTTGTTTTAATAATTTTGAGACCTTCTGAATATGTTTTAAATATAATTAAAATATGATGCCTGCAACTGATTATATAGCTATTGATGTATATAGAACAAAATTAGAAATTTTCCAAAATTCTGAAATAATGAGACATATTTGACAAGTGTATTTGTCCATCTAAATAAGCAATAATAGACATTTAAAATAAAAAAATAAACAGCCAATTTGTGTCTACATTTGTAACAGAGAACATAAGACAGTGTATGTCATAGTGCTTAGCATTGCAGGAGCTCCAGAAGGTAGTTTAACTTTCCTTAGGACGCATGATATATACAATTCCAGGCCAGAATGGCCCTTTTGATCATAGTAACACTCACCCCACTGCCTCTAAAAACCCTCGAAAGTCTTAATCTAATCACAGAATCAGGGAAGCCTGGGACCTGGTGATTTACATCAAGTCTAAATATGCATCCTCTTGGTCTATAGATCTACAACTGTAAATAGAGAAAGACTGACAAACTGACAGGTCATTTTTTTTTTTCACCTCAAGCATACGTCACACAATCCATGGAGTAGAGACAAGAGAACTCCCATAAATACTTAACGTTGAAAGGGGTAAAGAAGGAAAAGCACATAGAAATCACCATTCCATGGTAACTCGGAATTCTGCTGTGCAGGTCTGTCCGTGCATGCTGTCTCTTCAGTCCTATCTGACTCTCTATGACCCTATAGACTATAGCCTGCCAGGCTCCTCTGTCCATGAAATTCTCCAGGCAAGAATACTGGAGTGGGTTGCCATATCCTCCAGGGAATCTTCCCAACCCAGCGATCAAACCCACGGCTCTGTGTCTCCTGCATTGGCAGGCAAATTATTCACCACTAGTGCCACCTAGGAAGCCCCATTCCCCTCTATCCGAAGGTAATGAATGGTCCTTGATTAAGTCCAAGTCCTGGGCGTGACTCTGTCTGTACCTCCCCATGGCTTTAATCTCATTGCTATGGGAAATTGTTCTTTTTTCATCATCATTATCCACCTATAAAATGGTTGTTAAAGAAAATAAGCTCTGTCCCAGCTAAGTAGCTCTCTTAGCCTAAATTTTGCCTGTAAAATTGAAGACCAGAAGTTATTTCTCATATTAAGCAGCCTCAATGCCTTTTAGGCTTGGCTGGTGGTGCCTTAGGCATGTTCCCCAATATCCCTGAAGGTTTTGTATACTTGATTATAGCTACTTATGGGCTTCCCTCATGACTTAGACGGTAAAGAACTCACCTGCAATGCAGGAGACCAGGTTCAGTCCCTGGGTTGGGAAGATCCCCTGGAGAAGGAAATGGCTACCCACTCTGGTATTCTTGCCTGGAGAATTCCATGGACAGAAGAGCCTGGAGGGGTCTCAAAGAGTCAGGACACGACTGAGTCACTAACAATTTACAGTCAACCACATTTACAAAAGTAACAGATTTGTGGGTTTTACTGTATATTCTATTACCATAGGAGAAGGAAATGGCAACCCACTCCAGTATTCTTGCCTAGAGAATCCCGTGGACAGAGGAATCTGGTGGGCTGCTGTCCATAGGGTCGCAAACAGTCAGACACAACTGAAGCAACTTAGCATGCATGCATGCATTGGAGAAGGAAATGGCAACCCACTCCAGTATTCTTGCCTGGAGAATCCCAGGGACAGAGGAGCCTGGTGGTCTGCCGACTATGTGGTCTCACAGAGTCAGACATGACTGAAGCGACCTAGCAGAAGCAGCAGCAACTATTACCATAAAATATATTTATTAAAGCCACAGACAGATCTTTGTGTTCTTTCAGTACTATTGGCCCATCAAGAATCTGTGAGACTGCTTTCTCATGGCATTTAATTTCTATGAGGATGTTCTAGGTGGCACCTTAATTCTTTCAAATATCGTAAGAAAATTCAGGAGGGCTATTCCTTAATTTGAACTACACCCCTAAGCTACATCTTAAAGACCCTTATCTTTACCTCAAAGCTGTTTCTTAATTTGATCATATTTTTCTGTCTTGCAGGGTTAGAGAGGCAGAAAGATTTTAGAGCTTTACAAACCAACACATTTGGGGGCTTTAAAGGGTGGATAAGAACACATGTTTTGGAGGAGGAATTGCAGAATCTTGTGAAAAGCATGCCGTTGAGGAAGGAATGAGATCTACTTTACTATTAAAGGACTTCTGTAGAACAGATAATGATTTTGTTGCATTTTATACTCTGAAATGAATGTAAACCTCTATGGTATATCCAGGAGGCCCCTGAGACCAAAGACTTGGTGATACTAGAACCAAAAGTGTGTGTAGTGGGGGCAGTCTGGCTGCATGCCACTCAAAAGTCAGCAAAGGTGCAAGGCTGGTGAAGAGGAAAGTTAGGCTTATTTTGAATGCCAGCAAATGGGAGCTGTAGCAGGAGGTTGGGGGGGGGGGCACTTCTGTCTGAAGGTTGACTCCCCTCTCACCCACTAACAACCAGTGGACAAGAGTTTTTATAGACGGTGGGAGGGGGCTCCATGCAAAAACAGCAGTCAGTTCTGACAGTCGTCCTGAAATTGATCATGCCATGGTCCAATCACCCTCATCTTGATTGTTTTGGGTACAGTTGGCCTTCAGTTCCAGGGTCGGTTTACCCCCATTGCTTTGAGGCTAATTCTTGAAATTGTGGCAGCTTATGTCATGGTTACCATCTTCATGTCTTGGCTACAGTTATCATGGAGTTAGCTTCTTCCAGCTGGTGGGGGTTTCACTATCTACAAGGCACAGAATATCAATATCAATATTGATATCAATATCAAGATCAGTAATCAATATCTCACAAAATATGGTTCAGAATATTATCTATAGCCCTGGAGAAGGAACTGAAGGTCCTTGACTTTGTTTACTGACTAAGCTATTATTGTTTGTCCTGTTTGACTGCTCTTCTTTGCTTCTACATTTTCTCACTTCTCCGATTAAACTTGCTCTTTGGTTAAAGTTTTTTTACAGACAAAAAAGCAGGCAGCGAACGTGGTGCATGGACCATAAGATCCTGCTCTGTTTCAATATTGGAGCTAGAGAAATAGATTTGGACAATACTGGTATACAGGCATGTAACAACTTTGCAGCACGTGCTATATGACAAGGATAAAAGGGATATTATTTTGGAATAAATGCAAGTGCATGATTATAGATTGCAGAAAAGAAGATAGAAAAGGAGACTAAGAAGGAACATTAATGTATAAAGTACACGTGAGCAGTGTAGTAAATACCAGAAGAAAAAGAAGTTTGACGGAGGAAGAAATCATAAAATGTACAAAAAGGTAAATAGGGCTAAGACCTAGAAATAGATAATTACATTTGGCAATTACGAGGTATTATTTCCTTGCTACAGATACATAAAGTAATCGCATAATTTGTACACGGTTTATGATATCTAAATACAAATTATGGATCACAGCATCTGACTTTAGGGCTGCCTTCCCTGAGCCCAATTTAATAAACATTTAGACTTTGCCCTTCATATTTCTAGGGGCAAATCTAATATTAAGATTCCTTGATACCTATATCTAAGACATTCTTATAATTAGATCATGTAGAAGGAAAGTAATTCAAATTACAAATTTGAAAAAAAGAATTAATCTGACAATGCCTCTTTAGTCTCTCTCATTTACAATATGGGTAATAAAAATTATAATTAGAATAAAGCACATTAGGAGGAACAAATTTCCCAAGCCTACCCTATAAGTTTTGATTCTGTGATCCAGAGGGAACTTATCTAAATGAGCAAAAAGAAAATGCAACCCACTGGGAATAACAAAATCATAAGTAATATCAGTAAAGTCATTTGCTCCCCACAATAATATCTGTTGGAATTCCATACAAAGATAAATAACAATGTTATTCCCACCAAGAATAAAACTTGTTCAGATAGGTTATATAAAGAGAATGCTATACATGGAATATGCTTAGCAAAGTTTCATCTACTTTGTTTATACATGTGACAAGAAACATAAAGTAACTTTGGCCACAAATGTTGATTTTCATGTGTGCATTGGGAGTTAAGTCATGTGCCTTCAAAAAAATGTATATTGAAGAGTCCTTTGGACAGCAGGAGATCAAACCAGTCCATCCTAAAGGAAATCCACCCTGAATATTTATTGGAAGGACTGATGCTGAAGTTGAAGCTCCAGTATTTTGACCACCTAATGGGAAGAGCTGACTCATTGGAAAAGACCCTGATGGTGAGGAAGGTTGAAGGCAGGAGGAGAAGGGGGCAACAGAGGATAAGATGGTTGGATGGCTGGATGGTATCATCGACTCAATGGACATGAGTTTGAGCAAACTCTGTTAGATAGTGAAGGACAGGGAACCCAGGAGTGCTGAAGTCCATGGAGTCACAAAGAGTCAGACCCAACTTAGCAACTGAACAACAACTCCCTAGTACCTTAGAATGCAACCTTACTTGGACATAAGGATTTTTGCAGTTGCTTTTCAGTTGTAATTAGCTAAGATGGAGTCAAACTGGAGTAGGGTGGACCTCCAAAACAAGATTCAGTTTTCACAGGTTGTGTCCCTTCTCATTGCACTCTACCTCCAATGTCTCATCAGACTTGACATTCATCTCCTATGGGGAGTTTCTGGAAAGTCTTCTCACTTTATTTATTTAGATGCACAGAACGTCCTGATCAACTCAGCCAGTAACTCTAAAGGTCTTTCTAGCTCAGAGCTCACCATATTGACTGACACCACAATTGCAGTTGGATCCTCCACTTCTCTTTCTGCTCACTTCTGCTTCATTCCCCCACCGACCCACCTGCCCACTTCTGGGGTATTGATCCCAAGGGCTGTCCTTAAGAGGATGCTGCTCAACAAATTCCTTCTCACAATTGGCTTCCAAGGAAATAAATCTCCAACCCCACCCCCACCCCCCACCTAAGCCAGCTTTGTTTCAAAGGAGACATCACCACAATTGCTTGTCAAGGCAGGCCTTTATTCCCTCTGTCGATGACAAACAACGTTCATCTCCTCTGGGGAGCTTCTCCTGGCAAGTCCTCTCACTTTATTTATTTAGATTTTCACTGTCAATTATGAAAATCTTTCCAGTTAATATATCATTACCTTTACTTTTAATTCAAAATAGGTAACTGCAATAGGCATATAAAATGCAGAGTTTCACAGAATTGATTGGAAAATAATATGTATAAGTGAACTATTTTCCTAAATTCCAAAGCTATCAGTTTGCAGAACTTTCTGGAATGTCTCAGTTCAGTTCAGTCGCTCAGTCATATCCAACTCTTTGCGACCCCATGAATCACAGCACGCCAGACCTCCCTGTCCATCACCAACTCCTGGAGTTTACCCAAACTCATGTCCATTGAGTAGGTGCTGCCATCCAGCTATCTCATCCTCTGTCATCCCCTTCTCTTCCTGCCCCCAATCCCTCCCAGAATCAGGGAATATACAGAAACATCAATAAAAGGTCTCAAGATAAAACAAGGCAGGCTCCCTTAGGAAGGGTTTCATTACTTTCCAAAGAAAAATTAATGTTGATCTCTACAGCTCTGCTAAAATATCCTCTCTTTCTTTCAGTAAATCAGATAAAGGTGGGAAAGATAAAGGAAATTGGGAAAGTAACAAAAGTTAAGTTTCACCTGACCTACAGATTTTTCATTAATCACTCCATTACCAAATTATCCTACATACATCAAAATGACACTATATTGTCTTTTTGTCTAGAATCAATGGAACAAATTAGGAGCTCAATAAACATGTAAAATGAAATAATGAATAAATTAATAGAAAATCACCTGCAATTTATTTCCCAATAAAAATCTGAAAATCATATTCTTCAAAAAGCATTTTTGTATGTATATACCATGAATATGATGCATTACAAGGTTTGCCTTTAAATATTTAGGGTTAGATGAGTAAAAGAATGGGGTCGCTTAAATAAAACCAGGTAGGTAAGTAAGAAACAATTGATACAGACCATAGACTTATGTAATTGCTACCTTACTCTAGCAGAAGCAACAACATATACAGAAGTTCTAGTTTGCACTTTTTTCCGTGGGTAACTGCATTTTCAGAATATATATATATATATTCTTTCATTTATTTTTATTAGTTGGAGGCTAATTACTTTACAGTATTATAGTGGTTTTCGCCATACATTGACATGAATCAGCCATGGATTTACATGTGTTCCCCATCCTGATGCCCCCTCCCATCTCCCTCCCCACCCATCCTTCTGGATCTTCCCAGTGCACCAGCCCTGAGCACTTGTCTCATGCATCCAACCTGGGCTGGTGGTCTATTTCACCCTTGATAGTATACTTGTTTCAATGCTATTCTCTCAGAACATCCCACCCTCGCCTTCTCCCACAGAGTTCAAAAGTCTGTTCTGTACTTCTGTGTCTCTTTTTCTGTTTTGCATGTAGGGTTATCATTACCATCTTATAAAATTCCATATATATGCGTTAGTATACTATATTGGTCTTTACCTTTCTGGCTTACTTCACTCCGTATAATGGGCTCCAGTTTCATCCATCTCATTAGAACTGATTCAAATGCATTCTTTTTAATGGCTGAGTAATATTCCATGGTGTATATGTCCCATAGCTTCCTTATCCATCCGTCTGCTGATGGGCATCTAGGTTGCTTCCATGTCCTGGCTATTATAAACAGTGCTGTGATGAACATTGGGGTGCACATGTCTCTTTCAGATCTGGTTTCCTCAGTGTGTATGCCCAGAAGTGGGATTGCTGGGTCATATGGCAGTTCTATTTCCAGTTTTTTAAGGAATCTCCACACTGTTCTCCATAGCGGCTGTACTAATTTGCATTCCCACTAAAAGTGTAGGAGGGTTCCCTTTTCCCCACACCCTCTCCAGCATTTATTGCTTGTAGACTTTTGGATAGCAGCCATCCTGACTGGCATGTAATGGTACCTCATTGTGGTTTTGATTTGCATTTCTCTGATAATGAGTGATGTTGAGCATCTTTTCATGTGTTTGTTAGCCATCTGTATGTCTTCTTTGGAGAAACGTCTGTTTAGTTCTTTGGCCCATTTTTTGATTGGGTCATTTATTTTTCTGGAATTGAGCTGCAGGAGTTGCTCGTAGATTTTTGAGATTAATCCTTTGTCTGTTGCTTCATTTGCTATTATTTTCTCCCATTCTGAAGGCTGTCTTTTCACCTTGCGTATAGTTTCCTTTGTTGTGCAAAAGCTTTTAAGTTTAATTAGGTCCCATTTGTTTATTATATATTTTATATATTTAAAGTTCCTCTGCACTATTATACTTACAGGATATTTCAGTGATCATTCTGCCCAAAGTCATGTCTAAATCATCATTTCTCTGTGAAATTCCTCTAAAATTAATACTGTACTCAACAACTATTCCTATGTGTTCTGGCAGCTCTTCTACACCTTGAAGAGAGGATGTCTAAGAAAATTATAGATATCCTGTTTCTGATGAGCACACTAATCAATTACCCTTCCCAAGGCACTGAACCATAACCTCAAAGAAGTAAAAATTTCTTGGTTTTCATTGTATGTGTGTTAGTGTTCAAGTGTTAGCATGGACTACAGCCTGCCAGGCTCCTCTGTCCATGGAATTCTCTAGACAAAATTACTGGAGTGGGTAGCCATTCCCTTCTCCAGGGGATCTTCCTCACCCAAGAATCAAACCCAGTGCTCATGTATTGCAGGCAGATTCTATACCATCTGAGCTACCAAGGGTGGCAGTAATAGATTTGAAATAATAAACTGCAGTGAGCTGATGACTCCACCACCACTAGACTAACTATAGACTATAAAAAAGGGCAACCAAGCCTTAACCCCTTGTGTGCTTCCACTACAATGAGAGTCTTGCTGATTGCCCAAGACCTTTAACAAAGTGTCAGTATTTGAATACTCAGTTTGAACTCTGTAAGATTAGGGAGTAAATGGAGAATTTAGGACTGAAGCTGCACAGCAGGATCTGGGATAAAGCAATTGATGGGGCTCATAGATGTGAACCTAACGCTAACATTTGAATTCAAATGTGATTCTATGCTAATCTTGCTAGCAGTTCACTACCTACAGTTAAATTAGCCTAGAAAATAAGTCATTAAATGTTAAGCCAAAGAAAGGTACATTTATATAGAATCTGGACAAGTTGTCAGTGATTCAATTCATTAAAGTAACCTTTGTCATACGCTCTGCATTTATCTTTTTTAGGACATTTGTATACACAGAAATAAACATTATTGCTAAGAGCATCTTCGGATGGCAGGATTGTAAATTGAGTGAAAATATGTAATTTACTTATGCTCAATTCCAACAAACATGAAAACAATATGATGGAAGGGAATAGGAAAAGCATGAGTTAATGGAAATATTATTTCTGAAAAGACTTTGATTCTTTTCTCCCCTATTTTTTCAGATCTGGAGATTGGAACACTATGTGTCTTTCTTTGATTGACCCTTCTTTCCCACTTAGTGATTAAGCAAGCAAAATCTGCAGGGCATGTTTTACAGAATTAGTATAAGAAATGTGAGGAATAGCTGGCAAAATCAATAAGGAATTCACTATGAATTTCTCTCCAAGATTTGTCAATCTTGAAAGCGACCACAAATACTATTAAAGTTTGTAAATTCTCAATACTTGCAACCTTTCACAGTGAAAGATTTTATACAGCATTTAAGTTTCCTAAGTTCTTCCTGTGATCAGAAAGAACTAAGATCTTTGAGTGAGGATCCTATGTAGGAAAGAAGCAAAAAGAGAGGAATGGAAGCAGAGAAAAAGAGAATTAAAAAAAAAAATCAAGCTTGAAGCTTGAACACACTACCGTCTCTTAGGTAATTATTGTAATTGAAATAAAGATGGAAAGAATCAATGTTTACCTTTTGTATCAAAGTAAACAAATGAACCTTTTGGCAAATTCTTTACCTTTCCTGGTTGCAAGAGGCTAGATTATTAAAGCAAGAGCCAGGTTCTTAGTGTTAATATAGGCAGAGCTGAGTAAGTAAGTGATCAGTTCATGATATCCACAGGGCTTCCCTGACAGCTCAGTTGGTAAAGAATCCACCTCCAATGCTGGAGACCCCGGTTCGATCACTGGGTTGGGAAGATCCGCTGGAGAAGGGATAGGCTACCTACTCCAGTATTCTTGGGTTTCCCTTGTGGCTAAGCTGGTAAAGAATCCACCTGCAATGTGGGAGACCTGGGTTCGATCCCTAGATTGAGAAGATCCCCTGGAGAAGGGAAAGACTACCCACTCCAGTGTTCTGACCTGGAGAATTCCATGGACTACAGTCCCTGGGGTCACAAAAAGTTGGACAGGACTGAGCAAGTTTTACTTTCACTGATATCCCCAGGCACCTAAAACTGCTGAAGGTTTTTGTGGTTTAGGAAGAAGGGAGAAGAGGCAAAAAGTGAGTGGCATGAAAATGGCCTTGGGTCTTGCCCTATCTAACATTAATTCCAGAGTGTATGTGCACCTGAGGGGGGAAATTGATCTTAAAGTTGTTTCAGGGGAGACGTTTCTTGCATGCTTGGAAGCACCCTGAGACAATGTCAGGAGACACCCCACATGCTCAGATAAGAAACAAGGAGCAACTAACCCCTAGCCCTTAGTGGAGAATGTCGAGGATAAGACACCCAGAGTTGATGGGCGTGAAAAGACATGCCTTCTTGTGACTGGAGAATGAATCAAATGGGAGGTCTCCTGGCACAAGGCGATAGAGAGATGCTGAGACCGTGGACTGGGAACTTCCACAGTTCCAGATGGTGTAGGCAGAACACGGAGGGAAAATGTTCCTGGGAAGATGCTGGATTGAGAAGAATCCTCAATTAATTTTTTAATCTCAAGTTGACTGAGTTTGTATAAATTCACTAAGGAAAAGTATGTTTTTCTCCAAAAAGATTGAATGGGAAAATTTTTATTGAAACAAACAAAGTTATCATTTGGCACACCTGAGTTGTAGCTTGAGATTGTGTTCACAAAAATATGTCTCTCTATTTGTGAGCTTTCAATTATTTGCTTATGTTGTCTTCTGAGATGGTTCTAACCTAGTCTCTGCCTTATTAAATTTACCTGTCCTTGCTACATCTCCAATGCCTTGAATTATACCTGTGGCACTAAGTTGGCCCTCAATAAATATACATTAAGAAAAGAAGGAAGGAAGGAAGGATTACTTGCTTCCAAAAGTAATGAAAATTGTTATTTAAATCTTAGCCTGTCAGTTAAATTACTTTGACCCTCTAAGGCTTATTTTCTTAAGTGTAAAATAAAGATAATGATACTCTCTCCCTGGATTCTTGTGAGAATTTAGTCAGGTGTTGCCTCTACAGTGTTTACTAAGGTGCAGCATTTAAAGTCAGCCTTAAGTACATGCTAATTATTATTACCATTATTATTTGTATTATTGCTAATAATGTACACTGTCTATATCTCATCATTCAGCACTTATTATTTTCTAATTATTTCACATTTATTCATTCACTAAGATACATAATCAAGCCAGATAGCATTAAGGAAAATATTTTAGATTACAGAACGCCATAAACAAAAACTGACAGATACACTTAAAACGGAGGGCAATATTTTAGTACATAAGGTAAGAGATTAATTGCAAGAAATAGTCCAAGTCAAATACAAAGAGATAAAATTAAAGAAAGAGAATAAGCAATGTACAGGAAA
Organism: Cervus elaphus; assembly: GCF_910594005.1. Lineage (NCBI taxonomy): Eukaryota > Metazoa > Chordata > Mammalia > Artiodactyla > Cervidae > Cervus > Cervus elaphus. The sequence goes on along the minus strand of NC_057841.1, from coordinate 29,973,605 downwards.
TCATTAGAAAGTTATTTTAAATGTCCAATCATTAAAATATGGGAAATAGCCTCACTAATTTAAACTAAATGATTTTTTCAAAAATAAAATGGCAAACTAAAAATTGGTAAAAATGAGAATAAAAATGATAAGAACCCAGTACCAGATCCAACAATTTGGAGGGCAGTTTGACAATTTTTGTTGTTCAGTCACTCAGTCTTGTCTGGCTCTTTGCAACTTCATGGACTGCATCATGCCAAGCTTCCCTGTCCTTCACTTTCTCCAGGAGTTTGCTTGAACACCTGTCCATTGGGTTAATGAAGCCATCTTATCCTCTGTCACCCCCTGCTCCTCCTGCCTTCAATCTTTCCCAGCATCAGGGTCTTTTCCAATCACTTGGCTCTTCCCATCAGGAGGCCAAAGTATTGGAGCTTCAGTATCAGTCCTCCTAATGAATATTCAGGATTGATTTCTTTCTGGATTGACTGGCTTGATCTCGCTGTCCAAGGGACTCTCAAGAGTCTTCTCCAGCACCACAGTTCAAAAGCATCATTGCTTCAACCCTCAGTCTTTATGGTCCAACTCTCACATCCATACATGACTACTAGAAAAACCATAGCTTTGACTCTACGAACCTTTGTCAGCAAAATGATGTCTCTGATTTTTAATATGCTGCCTAGGTTTTTCATAACTTTTCTTCCAAGGAGCAAGGATGTTTTCATTTCATGGCTGCAGTCCAGAGTGATTTCTGTGAAAGTGAAAGTCGCTCAGTTGTGTCTGACTCTTTGCGACCCCATGGACTATACAGTCCATGGAATTCTCCAGGCCCGAATACTGGAGTGGATAGCTTTTCCCTTCTCCAGAGGATCTTCCCAACCCAGGGATTGAACCCAGGTCTCCCGCATTGCAGGCAGATTCTTTACCAGCTGAGACACAAGGGAAACCCAAGAATACCAGAGTGGGTAGCCATTTCCTTCTCCAGTGGATCTTCCCAACCCAGGAATCCAACTGGGGTCTCCTGCATTGCAGGTGGATTCTTTACCAACTGAGAAGGCTCTCATAGCAAGAAAATAAAGTCTTTCACTGTTTCCATTGTTTCCCCATCTATTTGCCATGTAGTGATGGGACAGGATGCCATGATCTTAGTTTTTTGAATGTCAAGTTTTAAGCCAGCTTTTTCACTCTCCTCATTCACCTTCATCAAGAGGCTCTTTAGTTCTTCACTTTCTGCCATAAGGGTGGTGACATCTGCATATCTGAAGTTATTGATATTTCTCCCGGCAATCTTGATTCCAGCTTGTGCATCATCCAGCCACATTTTTCATGGTGTCCTCTGCATAGAAATTAAATAAGCAGGATGATAATACACAGTCTTGACGTACTCCTTTCCCAATTTTGAACCAGTCCATTGTTCTACGTGTGTTTCTAATTGTTGCTTCTTGACCTGCATACAGGTTTCTTAGGAGGCAGGTAAGGTGGTCTGGTGTGCCCATCTCTTTAAGAATTTTCCATAGTTTGTTGTGATCCACACAGTCAAAGACTTTAGCATAGTCAATGAAGCAGAAGTAGTGTTTTTCTGAAATTCCCTTGCTTTTTCTGTGATCCAATGGATGTTGGTAATTTGATCTCTGGTTCCTCTGACTTTTCTAAATCCAGCTTGAGCACCTGGAAGTTCTTGATTCACATAGTATTGATGCCTTATTTGACAATAGATATCACAGTTCTTAATATGCATATGCTTTGACCTATAAATATCACTTCTGAAAATTTAGGAAATAAATAGACATACTGTAAGTGGTAAATTTACAAGAATATGCACAGCTGGGTTTTTTTTTATAGTGGTGCAAAGTATGATTAGCCTAAATGCTCATCAGCAGCGTTTAGTTACATAGCTAGATATATACCAAAAAAAAAAAAAAATGCTCTGTGGAAATCAGAAAAAAATTATATTGTTGACTTTTGGATGGGTCCAAATTATATTGTGAAAAAAGAACACTCAAAACCATGTATTCTATGATAGTATTTTGTTTTGATAAGTAGAAAGAAAGGAAAGAAGGAAGGTATAGGCAAGAAAAGAGAGAAAGAAGGAGAAAGAAAAACAGAAACTAGGAAGATATTCAATAAATATACTAAAAATTATTCTTAGATTATGGATGATTATGACTTTCTTCCTTAAACTTTTTGTTTAATAGCTTAAAAATATTTGTAACACATAACATTTATGTCACAGAAGTAATCTAAATACTAAAGTGCTTTCACAAAGAAATGAAATAAAAACAATATCTCACTTAAATAAAAAGGCAAATTATATAGCAAGAATTTCACAAAAAGTAAAAACAAAATGGAACTATATTTAAATTAATGTTCAGATTTGTTCACAAAAAATATATACTACAAAGCAACAATAATGCCCCATGTCTAAACAACAACAATGCCCCATTTCTAAAATGATTCAAATAAAATATTTTATAAAATCTTAAGTTAGTGAAGTTATGAGAGGGTGGATATGGTCAATTGTTGTTGAAGAGATATGTCTATTTTTCAGAAAAAATACAGGAACTTAAAAATGAAAACTTTTAGAAATAAAAGCAGCTGAAAATTCCTTTAAATGTTAAAAACAATACTAATATCAAGAAGCAGAAGACAGATCAAACAAATTATTATAAATCTGTACAGTGAAGTATTATGTGGGGATTAAAAAGAATGTGGTAAATTAACATGAAATGGCACAAAAGGTGGATTGTAATAAATACTCAGTAAACATAAAATAAAGGGTAAATCACAGAATGGTGGTTAAGAATGGTCATATTATATAAAATTAGTTTTATCATGCAAAACTGGCTAGTTCTGGGAAAGGGAGGAGGTGATCATAAAGACTAATTTTTTTTTTTAATTTTTATTCATATAATAGACCCTCTGTATCTCTCTGTGTGGTATTGTTTTGTCATATACTGGTTTGTATTACTACTTTTTTAAATAGACAATTTAAAATTATTGTAAAACATTCAAATATAAAATGCCAAGCAATATAGTAAAAATACTGGTCTTCTGGGATATGGTCAAATATCTATTTCTCTATTTATCCAAATATAAAAGCCATAATCAAATTAGTTTTAAAATTCAAAACTGGAATAATATACCCTAATGTACTGATGTTTTTACAACTTTATAACAATATTCTTAATGCTACAAACATATAGAAATTAAAAGTGTTTTGTCATAAATACAGAGTGATTGTCAGGACTTACATAATAATAGCAGTATTTATAATGTCTAACTTTTTTTTCAGTTATCAAAGACTCATAATGTACATTACTATCTTATTGAGGTTCATAAAAGCCATGGTAAATTATAGATGAGTATAATACACTTTTAATGGAAATTGCTCCCAAATCCCAATATTCACACATATAAACATCTTGGACAAAACATTGCATTTAAAAATGCACTGTAAATACAAACTTAAACACAGATTTTTAAAATGTGTCTATCTTAAAATTTACCCCTCTGAAGGTTTAGAAGAAAAAAAGATTCCATATTAGCATGGCTTATGTACAATAGCAAATTGTTTTTTCATATTTAAAGCTAATAGTCTTCCTATTTGCTCAGCAGTAAAGAATCTGCCCGTGACAGAAGACACAGGACAGACAGATTCGATCCCTGGGTTGGGAAGATTCCCTGGAGGAGGGCATGGCAAACCACTACAGTATTCTTGCCCAGGGAACCCCATGCAGAGGAGCCTGGTGGGGTCACAAAGATTCAGACAGGAGTGAAGCTACTGATCACTCACACACAAAGCTAATAATTATAATTATTCCTGTGTATAATATAAATTAAGTCTAGTTTGCTCCACATGCAGTGAATTTGTACAAACTAGGGGGAAAACATCATTCCCTCCTTCCTAGCTGCAGCAATATGTAAAGCTGCTGCAAGACATACTCGTCAAAACCACACAGGTAGGACTTTCAGATGCAAAAATGAGCCACGCTGACATTTTTCTTCCACTTTCCGCACAAACCATTTCAATGAGAATTAACTGTCTCCTTTTCCAGATGAAATCTCAAGCAGAGTTCATATGTTTTTCTGTCATTGTCTGCTTTTATAAAGGCCTCAGTCACATTACTCTCTCCGATTATCCAAGAGATCCATTCCAGTAACTGTTACGTTAGAGCAAAGTAACAGTCAAAACTGTAAACTTCAATAAAATGCAAAGCTTCTTTTCGCCCCTTCACTTGGACCCACTGAGGGCAAGGACACTTCTTTCAAGCGAAAGAAGTAGGGGGCTGCCTAGCTCCTCTTCTATTCTCGGCTCTTCCCTTTGCTGCTCCTTTTCCAAGCTGGAAGAAGCAAAGACTGTCAGGAAAGTCTTATTTTTGTCTATTCTGAGACGACAGTGAGCTGTCCATGGATTCCCTCCCAAAGGAAGTGGCAACCCCCTCCAGTATTCTTGCCTGGAGAATCCCATGGACAGAGGACCTGGTAGGCTACAGTCCATGGGGTCCCGAAGAGTTGGACAGGACTGAATGACTAACACTTTCATTTTTCACTTCTCCTGGAAACAGTTCTTTCTTTTGGAGTTTCTTAGCCCTCCATCATACTTCATGCCACTCTTTAGGAAATATTGGATAGGAAATATGTATTTCCTTTCTTTAAATTTAATTTTTTAAATTTTTAGTTAACTTTTATTGGAGTGTAGTTGCTTTATAATGCTGTGTTCGTTTCTACTGCACCACAAAGTGAATCAGCTATATGCATGCAAATATCCTCTTTTGGGAGTTTGCTTCCCGTTTAGGTCACCACGGAGCACTAAGTAGAGTTCCGTGTGCTATACCGTAGGTTCTCATTAGTTATCTGCTTTACTTGGAGTATCAATAGTGTGTATATATTAATCCCACCTTCCATTATGTTTTGTCAGTTCGAAATGCTTGGCTGGAGACTCAGGACAGTGAGTGTAGTTGAAAGGGCAGTATTCAGAGTAGGAACCGCCAAGGGTTTTTCCCTGGTGCCTCAGACCATAAAGAATCCACCTGCCATGCGGGAGACCTGGGTTCAGTTCCTGGGCAGGGAAAATCCCTGGAGAAGGGAATGGTTACCCACTCCAGTATTCTTGCCTGGAGAATCCCTATGGACAGAGGAGCCTGGCGGGCTACAGCCCATGGGGTCACAAAGAGTCAGACATAACTGAGAGACTAAGCGCATGCAGACAAGGAAAGGAATCTCTAAACCCAGAAACCAGACACGACTGCTTGGGGAGAATCATTTTCACACAGCACTACACCTAATCCAGCACTTACACTTAAACTCTGAAAGCTTTCATAAAAAATGTATTATCCAGTTTAATCATATTCATATGACTTCAGAAGCACCCATCACAGTATCTTAACCTTGGCTATAATTCTATTTCAGGTATATACTTATAAATATAATTTATGTCCATTATATGATATCTTTAAGCTTTTTAAAAGTAATGACCTTTAACAGTTTTTACATTGAGTGGTATGTAAAATTTTTTCAAAATATTTTCAAGATCAGGAAAGACCCAAGAATAAATTATTTTAATATTTCTCATATACCCATAGATTCAGCTTATAGGGAACTTAAAAATAACTAGAGAGACTTCCGTACTGGTCAACCGGTTAAGACTTCACCTTCCTATGCAAGGGGGTGTGGATTCGATCCTTGGTCAGGGAGCTAAGATCCCATATGCCTCGTGGCCAAAAATAAAATAAAACATAAAACAGAAGTAGTATTGTAACAAATTCAATAAGCACTTTAAAAATGGTCCATATCAGAAAATATTTTAAAAAGTAATCACTACTAGAAAAAGAAGCAATTATTCAAGTGAGGAATTTTCAAGTCAAAGTAAGTTGACACTGTTACTTTACATTAAAATATTAGTAACATTTGCTATTTCAAATACAAGAAATTCAATTTTCATATTTGCTGACAAAACTTACATAGGGATGCACAAGGTATTGCTTATTTCTACCTTCCTAGCAACTGGCAACCTAACTCCACATTATCAATCAGTAAGCTTACCATCCACCTGTTACAATCAACATCTCTGTTTTTGAAATTGATAGATATCTTGTTTTATTCCTAGTAGGGAAAAACAAAGATGAGTCGCTTATCACCGTAGGAAAATAAAATGCACAGTTCTATTACAAGTGGGGTATCAGAAAAAATACAGATATCTGAATTTAGGATTTTTACATTTAATAAACAAGATACTTTCAGGTAACATTTGTCTGGCAACCAGTGGGAGATGATTCCCTGTTTATCACTATTGCTAATAGTGATAAAAGCAGGTCAAAAAGCAGGGCAATGTCAGCATCTATGTAGTTTGTCTCTCACAAAGACCAAGAGTTTTAAGAGCTAGGGTTCATGATGTGGTTATGAATGAGGAATTATTTGATCTTAATCATATTTTGGAAAAGTTTTACAATGTTTTTCTATCCTTGCATTCATAGAAGAGAGTATTTGAAATTTGTCTATTCTACAAAATATGTGCTATGCATCTACTCCGTTTAAGCACTCAAGATACAAGGATGGGTGAGGAAGACTAGTTTGAACCTTCTAGGGCTGTATAGAATGGAGAATGAAATAGGCATGCCTGCTAACCAAAAATTATATTGCAAAGGTTTGTTGCTCTAATAAAGTTACATACCAAATGCAGGAAGAATTCAAGGCTGACAAGATGAAGAGGCTCATGGGTGACAGTGAGCAGCAGGGATGATAGATAAGAGGGCTATCAGGTGTGAAGGTATTCTTCTGACAGGGTCTGGCAGCACTAAGTGATTCCCGGGGGAGGCGGAAGGTTGAATCAGGTGAGACACAACATTGATGTAAGGTTAAGACTAGATTTTATTCGCTAAAGTTTTTTTTTTTAATTGCATTTCCATTTGTAGGTGTCTAGTTAGCTTTGTGTTGAAAAGATCACTCTGGAGATGATATTGAGCCTGGACTAGAGAAAAGTAAGTGGAGAGAGAGAAAGAAAGATAATATAATTATCCAAGTGAGAAGAGTGAGGGAAGAGAATTAGGGCAGGGGTGGTGAGGAGTGGGGAGGAGGGACCAAGAAGGGAGATGTTTAAGGCAGTGAGACAGTGCTAAGTTTTGACTCCAGAAGATAAACAAGAGGGGGAAATCTAGGCTGACGGTCCTCTGTTTATGGAATGGGCTAATGAGAGAATGATCTTAATAAGACAAGGGATATAAAATGGAAAAATAAATTTATTTTGTTTTGTTTTTAGCAAGAGTTTGAAGGAAAGAAAGCTTTCTTAAGGTTACGTTGGTTGGAAGTTCTTATGTAAACCTTGATGGAATTTCCTACTGGAGAAAGAATATTTTTAAATCTATTTTTCTTTCGGTTTTACATAATGAGGAAGCTTTCATCATCTACAAATGGTCAAAAAACTTGATATCTAATGTTCAATTCAGTTCAGTTCAGTTGCTCAGTTGTGTCCAACTCTTTGTGACCCTATGAATCGCAGCATGCCAGGCCTCCCTGTCCATCACCAACTCCCAGAGTTTATTCAAACTCATGTCCATCGAGTCGGTGATGCCATCCAGCCGTCTCATCCTCTGTTGTCCCCTTCTCCTCCTGCCCCCAATCCCTCCCAGCATCAGGGTCTTTTCCAATGAATCAATTCTTCACATGAGGTGGCCAAAGTACTGGAGTTTCAGCTTCAGCATCAGTCCTTCCAATGAACACCCAGGACTGATCACCTTTAGGATGGACTAGTTGGATCTCCTTGCAGTCCAAGGGACTCTCAAGAGTCTTCTCCAACACCACAGTTCAAAAGCATCAATTTTTCGGAGCTCAGCTTTCTTCACAATCCAACTCTCACATCCATACATGACCACTGGAAAAACCATAGCCTTGACCAGATGGACCTTTGTTGGCAAAGTAATGTATCTGCTTTTTAATATGCTATCCAGGTTGGTCATAACTTTCCTTCCAACAAGTAAGCATCTTTTAATTTCGTGGCTGCAGTCACCATCTGCAGTGATTTTGGAGCCCAAAAAAATAAAGTCTGACACTGTTTCCACTGTCTCCCCATCTATATCTAATGTTAGTAATACTTAAACCACTGATATTAGAGTAAATTGGAAGTTGCATTGGAAGTACATGGTTTAAAGAAAATATAAAGTAACTGTTCTCTACTCTTTAAAAAATATTTTTAGTATTTTAGTAATATTTTAGATGTTTTTAGTATCATGATCTAAGGCTTTGCCTTCAAATGTTTTTGAAAATGGCTTACCTGATATACCCATTCATGCTTTCCATTGGAGTCAACAAGAGGTAGAAGTGAGAAAACTCAGTGATAAAATCAGTGTCACCTCCATCAGCGAAATTACAGCAGCGCCAACAAGAAGCTGGCCCGGCCCTGGAATGCAGTAAAATGGATAAAATTGCACTTAACCAAAGCTCATCTTGAACAGAATATTGGATATGGTTGGAAGGAAGATGTTGATAAATCATGTAAGGTCTGGGTGGAGATGAATAAGAATCCAATGAGCCCTTCTTAAATAACAACATATGGTCACTAAATGGTTTTCCAAGAAAGGTGGGCCCTGTTATACATATTCAAGGGCTTTCTGGAAAAGAGCGTGCAGTTTCTGAGACAGAACTAATTTCTTAGTTATAAAATAGGAAACATCCATCTCTGCCTCTTGAGTACTCCTTCTCTGCCTTGGTCTTGACTTCTCCTCTAAAAATTGTCAAAATTTTATATGTTTAAAAAGGTGCCAAATTACTTGGTCTGTGTGAAGCACCAATTATTAATATTCTTAGAGTACTCATGCATTTAATCCACTTAGTCCAAGAAGATAAATTTAAAATCCTCAAAAAAATAGTCCTTCAAAAAAAAAAAAATAGTCCTTCATGGGCTAAAAGGTTTTGTTTTTCCTTCCATTTTTCACTTCACCCATTTGCTATTATCTACAGTGTGCTTGCATGTGATAGAAACACCTCTTTTAGGGTCAGTATGTTTTATATTGGCGTGTTTACATCTACTATCCAAACTTGAACAGGTTTATGATTATGAAAAAGAGGCAATATGCTGGCAATATTAGTACATAAATCATTGTCAGGAAACCAATCCTGTGTTTCAAAGCAGCAAAAAGCTTTTAAAGTATTGATATAGGTCCAACCAAAAGAGCATGCAGCATATTGTTTTGTTCTAACTGGATATCTCCTAGAGATGTGGCATTTTTTAAGTCTCGAGAAATTCCGTTGATTAAACATTCTTATAAATAAGTTCATTTAACAAACTTTGATTTAAGAAAATCTGTAAAAACTGAAGTTCTTTTCCTAACATCTGTCATTTTATACATTATTCTGTAAATTTTAGAGTTAGAAATGTAAATTGTTCTTTTAGAACTAGAATACTCAACCAAAACAGCAACTACAGCATTTTTCTAAAACAGCAGAAACAAAGACAATCATTCTAATTGACGTTAAGAATTTAGAAAGATTTATTGTTAAGTTTGGTCAAATTCTGACTTGCCAATCATGCTTAGATATTCAAATAATGTGTATTTTCTTTAGCATCATTCAAAAAGTCTCCATCAAATTGCTTACATTTACCCTATTATTTCATCCTTTAACTTTATGAAGAAAGTTTTACTGAATAATAATAGCAAAAACTGATCTGAATCACAATGTTGAACTTTCAAGTCACAATTGTTTACCTCATTGTTAAGACATTTCCACATTCCCTCCCTATGTAAGACAGGATCAGGACAGACTCTAGTGAATAAAAGAAGAAAACATCTTTAAATATCTAATTAAATTATTTTTTAATCTCTGAAATTGAATCAAAAGACTTGAGACCTGGCTCTGCTATGGGTTGTTTGTGCCTTGAGTCTGAACAAACTTTAAATCCTTGTATCTCAGTTTTCCCCAAATAAAAATGAATGGAAAAAAGCAAAACTGTTTCTGTTGCACCTGGTTTATTCCACTCTTCTATGAATTTTTATAATAAAATAAGCTTAAATAATGAACTTTTGTTCTATTTATCTCCCCAAGTCATATACTCTGAGATACCTCATTAGGTTTTCTTATGACAAGAATGTAAATAAAATTAAGTTAAAATCATATGAAAATTCTCTTTCCTTTAAAGAAATAGTCATCCTCATGATGAAGGTAAAACATTTGACAGTAAAATTATCTTTACTTGATTAAACACCATGGTGGAACTCAAGTATAGGAAAAAAAATCCATATCAGTGAAAGCAATGGATGAAGTAGGAAGGGGGAAAAAAAGAAATACTATTTGGAAACATTTCTTACACAGACATAATACTACAGCAGAATAGATAGCAGATAGAAATAGACTTGAGTTTGAATTATGGTACCATAACTTCCCAATCATATAAGTTATCAGATATTTTATCAGATATTTTATTCAATCAGATAAATTATCCATCCCTTTAAACCTAAATTTTCCAATCTATACAGTGGAGTTAAAAATAGAAAATGACTTCGCTATTGCTTTGAGGACTAGATGAAAAAATGCACTAAAGTTGCTTAGTACAGGGCCCAACAAGTCCTTAAGAGCTGGAAGGGATCTCAAACATTCCTGGAGTTTAGTCTTGGTAGAGACCTCAGGAATACTTGAAAATCTAATCTTCAGGTTACTAGTCTCATGACAAATACTCAAGAATGAACAATGATCATCTTGTAACATTTCCTTACTTGTGGAGACCAGACAGATAGGTAACAGTATTTTCAGGGACACTAAGCAAGGTAGTCATGAGAGAATGGAAGAGAGCAAGTTTTTCCATTGGTCAGAATTCTCACCTGGGTGGGTGTAACATCAGTAATTCAAGTCTCTGGGCAACTGTGACATAAGTGAGAACACTGTATCTTCATCTCGAATCGTAACACAACCTTATTTGTATATTTGTCTTAGATCTACTGCCACTAAAAATATTCTATTTTTTAACTTTCCATCACTCTTATTCCCATTTTTCTAGCAAGCAGAAAAGGCATAAATGTGGGATTTCATGTAATGAGCTTACTCACTCTGGCCAAAGGTCACTTTTCAATCCCAATCATCTATAGAAAGTTTTATGAGGTGTATTAGATCTTTAACTATCAATTAGACCTAAAAATAATCAGGATAAACAAGCTGGAAAAAGGTATCCAAAGGTAAACAGAGATGGTTGTAATAAGACCTTAACAAAAACTTTAACTTTCATGAATAAATATTTCCTGAATCTCTGCTTTTCTTTAACTGCTCACATTCATCTTATTTCCTCTACAATGCCATGTTTCTCCCCAAACCCCACTTAAATTTGTTTCCAATTGTTGATTTACAAATATGTGCTCCCCTGTGTTACTGACTGCAGACTTTCAAGTAGCATCCCAGTTGAATCACATATTATTTTGAAATAACCATCCTCAAACTGAGAAATCCTTGGACTTTTGTTTTGTCTTTGGTTCTGTTAGTTTTTAATAAAAGTTGTGCCCATCCTTTTAGTCAAACATTGTCTTTTGCAGGATATCCAAATCCAACAGAATAATTTACCATAAAATTAATAACAAAAGAAAACAAAGAAAAATTTAATTTGAGTAGAATGAGCTTCCTAAACTCTAATTTTGAGAACCTGAGGCTTTTCAATGAATTTTTTATTGTGAAATTCTGCTTTTCTTGGTTCTAGCAAAGTGAATTAGAACCACAGGCAACTGTTCAAACTTCCAGATTTGAAAACAAGCTCTATATTTTACTCACTTTGTTAGTGTCATTTCACGTCATGACTATCAGTTCAGTTCAGTTCAGTTGCTCAGTCATGTCCAACTCTTTGTGACCCCATGGACTGCAGCATGCCGGGCTTCCCTGTCCATCACCAAAAACTCTCAGAGCTTGCTCAAACTCATGTCCATTGAGTCAATGATGCCATCCAGCCATCTCATCCTCTGTTGTCCCCTTTTCCTCCCACCTTCAATCTTTTCCAGCATCAGGATCTTTTCATATGAGTCAATTCTTTGCATCAGTTGGCCAAACTATTGAGTTTCAACCTCAGCATCAATCCTTTCCAATGAAGATTCAGGACTGATCTCCTTTAGGATGGTCTGGTTGGATCTCCTTGCAGTCCAAGGGACTCTCAAGAGTCTTCTCCAACACCACAGTTCAGAAGCATCAGTTCTTTGGCACTCAATTTCTTTATGGTCCAGCTCTCACATCCTTACATGACTACTGTAAAAAACATAGCTTTGACTAGACAGGCCTTTGTTGGCAAAGTAATGTCTCTGCTTTTAAATACACTGTCTAGGTTGGTCACAGCTTTTCTTCCAAGGGGCAAGTGTCTTTTAATTTCATGGCTGTAGTAACCATCTGCAGTGATTTTGGAGCCCAGGAAAATTAAAGTCTCTCACTGTTTCCACTGTTTTCCCATCTATTTGCCATGAAGTGATGGGACTGGATGCCATGATCTTCATTTTCTGAATGCTGAGTTTTAAGCCAGTTTTTTCACTCTCCCCTTTCACTTTCATCAAGAGGCTCTCTAGTTCCTCTTTGTTTTCTGCCAAAAGAGTGGTGTTATCTGTGTATCTGAGGTTATTGAAATTCTCCCAGCAATCCTGATCCCAGCTTGTGCTTCATCCAGTCTGGCATTTCATATGATGTACCCTGCATATAAGTTAAATAAGCAGGGTGACAATATACAGCCTTGAAGTACCCCTTTCCCAATTTGGAACCAGTCCATTGTTCCACGTCTGATTCTAACTGTTGCCTTTTGACCTGCATACAGATATCTCAGGTAAGGTAGTCTGGTAGTCCCATCTCTTTAAGAATCCTAAAATGTGTCTGTTGGATGAGTCTAGTCCAAATCCACACCATACAAATCATGGAGCAGAAAGTACATTTATTTGTATCGAATTGCCTGAAGTGATTTTTCTACCCTGATTTAATTTAAAATATTACTATTTTTCTCTTCTTTCTGCTTTGTGTGTGTGTGCTTAGGCACTCCGTTGTGTCTGACTCTTTGCAACCCTGTGGACTGTAACTCACCAAGCTCCTCTGTCCGTGGAGATTCTCCAGGCTAAAATACTGGTCATTCTGCCTTAGTTCTCTTATTTGCATGATCTCTTCTCTTGTTGTGTTTTTCTTAGGAAGGAGGGCTCGTATTGCAAAATTAAAACTTTTTGGACAATTTCATAAGTAATAAGTATAAAAGTAGTATAAAACTAATAAAATTATTGTGAAGTAAGTGACATAATCAGCTTTGAGTAACAATAGCAGCAACAAAAATTCATGATATATGTATAAAAGTGTTTGGTTACTGCTGTCCAGAAAGGCACTCAAAGTATCACATAAACTTGAGTAATAAACAACCAACACTCTGCCAGGTTTGTTTCTGCTTTTGGGAAATTGCCAAACATTCAATAAATATAAGCTAATGTGGCCTTTGAAATGTCCTTACACCCCTGGGATAATTCCCACTTGATCATGGTATATGGTGAGATTTGGATTGCTAATATTTTATTGAGGACTTTGGTCTCTGTGTTCATCAGAGATCCTGGCTTGTAATTTTCTTTTTTTATGATATCTTTTTCTGGTTTTGATATCAGGGTTATGGTGGCCTCATAGAATGAGTTTGGAAGTGTTCCTCTGAAATGTGTTGAAATAGTTTCAGAAGGATAGGTATTAACTCTTCTCTAAATGTTGGATAGAATTCACCTGTGAAGTCATCTGGTCCTGGACTTTGTTTGTTGAGAGTTTTTAAACCAGTTTCAACTTCAGTCCTTGTGGTTGATCTGTTCATATTTTCTACTTCTTCCTGGTTCAGTCTTGAAAGATTGTATCTTTCTAAGAACTAGTCCATTTCTTCTAGGTTGTGCATTTTACTGGCATATAGTTTTTTGTAATAGTCTCTTATGATCCTTTGTATTTCTGTGATGTCAGTTGTAGCTTCTCCTTTTTCATTTCTAATTTTATTGCTTTGGGCCCTCTCCCTTTTTGGAGAAGGAAATGGCAACCCACTTCAGTGTTCTTGCCTGGAGAATCCCAGGGATAGAGGAGCCTGGTAGGCTACCGTCTATGGGGTCACACAGAGTCAGACACGACTGAAGTGACTTAGCAGCAGCAGCAGCTCTCCCTTCTTTCTTAATGGGTCTTTAATAAAGGAGATCTTTAAGCCCTGATAATTTCAGGAGGCATTCTCAATCCAGGAGCAGTGTCTGATAAAATATGCATTGGCTGTTCAAGCCAAAAATCAAGCTACAACATAGATAAATCTTGAAAACATCAAGCCAGTCATCACATATTGTATTTTGCCATTTGTATAAAAGATCAAAAATAATTTAGGGATTGCCTGGTCTGTGAGGAACTGGGACTAGAAGGAAATGGGGAATGGCTGTTAGTGGGTATAGTAGTTTTCCTTCAGGGAGTGTTGAAAATACCCTGAAATTAGATAGTGATGAGGTTGCACAACTCTGAATACATTAGAAACATTACATTGTACATTGTAAATGGGTGAATTACATGACTTGTGAATTATACCTCAATAAAACTGTTATAAAAAATAAAATTGAAGAAAAAGCTGCTCACAATATTCGAAGAGATTTGAGAGTTGAAGGGCTTGCTGCCAAAATAATCTTTGTGGCCAAGAAAATGACACACACGGTTTGGCAGAGTCTAAGTATCAGAACTCTGTTCGTAAGACAACGGACGGAATCAGTTTCTAAAGAACCATATGGATTTCCAAATGCAATTCAGGTCTTTTCAAAAGGAAGGAATGAAGCAACAAATGCAGTCAAGGCATATACAAGTGCCTGTCAAATATGGCAACCGTTTTTTTTCTACTAAAGTAAGGATTTTTCTACTCCTCGATAAACAGAGAGAATTCCACACATTGCTTTTTGAAGCCTTGCAAAACTTAGTTAAATAAAATTTTTCTTTAGTCCCTATTTATGGATGAGAGAATTTCAGGAGTGGAAGAGGCCAAGATTGGAAAGCAGGCCTTTTGGCCAGAGGCCCCATGGTCTTTCTATATATCAAGCGGCCTGACTCTTTTAGGATTCCACTAACTTATGATATTTAGAGTTCTCTTGTTTTGAAATCAGTACCCCCCTGAAAGTGACTGCACAAAGGGAAGAAACGTTCTACTCATTAAATGTTTTTTGCCATGCAGTGTGACATGTGGGATTTTAGTTCCCTGATCAAGGATCAAAGCCAAGGCTGAAACAGTGAGAGCAACGAGTCCTAACTACTGGACCACTAGACAATCCCCTTTAATTTCTTGTTTAGTTGATTTAACAGAACATAATTTGATGAAGACGTTTAATTAAATGAATGCTCTGTTCTGTGCCTACAATGTTCTATGAAAAGTAAAAAAAAAAAAAAAATGTTGCAAGAGAGCTATGCTTCTGTTAGGTGTAAAATTCAGTGCAGTCAATTTGAAAAACCATTTGTCAGTATTGACTTCAGTTCAGTTCAGTTCAGTCTCTCAGTCACGTCCCACTCTTTGCAACCCCATGGACTGCAGCACACCAGGCCTCTCGATCCATCACCAACTCCCCGAGTTTACTCAGACTCATGTCCATTGAGTCGGTGATGCCATCTAACCATCTCATCTTCCGTCATCCCCTTCTCCTCCTGCCTTCAATCTTTCCCAGCATCAGGGTCTTTTCCAATGAGTCAGTTCTTCGCATCAGCTGGCTAAAGTATTGGAGTTTCAGCTTCAGCATCAGTCCTTCCAATGAATATTCAGGACTGATTTCCTTTAGGATGGACTGGTTGGATCTCCTTGCTGTCGACTTAAGGTGAAGTAATGCACATTCTGTGGCCAAGCAATTCTATGCCTAGTCACACAACAACCAAACGTGCACACAGTCACCAAATGACATATCCAAGAATGTTCACAGCCTCTTATTCTTAATAGTCAAAAAGCCCGAAAAATGATCTAAATGAAATACATTTGTTCTATTCAATTAGAAGACTGAGTGCTGAAAAATCGATGCTTTCAGACCGCGGTGCTGGAGAAGACTCTTAAAGAGTCCCTTGGACAGCAAGAAGATCAAACCAGTCAATCCTAAAGGAAATTAACTCTGAGTATTCACTGGAAGGACTGATTCTGAAGCTGAAGCTCCAATACTTTGGCCACCTGATGCAAAGAGCCGACTCACTGAAAAAGATTCTGATGCTGAGAAAGATTGAGGGCAAGAGGAGAAGGGGATGATGGAGGATGAGATGGTTGGACGGCATCACCAACTCAGTAGACGTGAGTTTGAGCAAGCTCCAGGAGATAGTGGAGGGCAGGGAAGCCTGGCATGCTGCAGTTCATGGGACCGCAGTGTACTGGACAAGAATTAGCAACTGAACAACAACAATTCCATTAGTGGAATACTATATAGAAGTCCCTGAAAAATGGGCAGTATTCATAACAACATGGACAAATCTAGAAAAACATGCAAAGAAACAAACAAAAAAGCCACACGTAAATGAGTACATACAGTATAATTCTATTTATATGAAGTTTAAAACCAGGAAAAACTAACCTAATGTCTTAAAAATCAGGATAACAAGTTATTCCTAGTAGGGGTGGGAGGAAGGGAGATAATAGTACTTGGAAGTAAAACAGGGGTGACTTCTCATGAGCCAGCAATGTTGTTGTTTGTTAATATGCTGCTTCAAGGGAGGTATTAATGTAGTAACAATTGACCAAGCTATCCACTTATGCTCACTTATTTTTGTGTATGTGTAAGTGTACATATCTTAGTGTTTATTATGTGAACTCCTTCAGGAGAGTTACCCTGAATTTCTAGATTTGTGCCCAGCAAAAGCCTATATAAAATATGCATGTGACAGATTTTCTCTCAGATACAATACTCAGATACAATTTCCCAGGGGGAAATCATCCGCTATCATGTTTCAAACAAGCACCTACACACAATCACACAACATGGCACTGTACACAAATGAAAAATTGCTCCAGGGCCTGTACCTAAGGAGACCCGATACCACCTAAGAGCCTAACGAGATAGAACATAGTAAAAATAAGACTCCAGGAAGTGTTCCTGAGCAGGTGGCCTTGAGAAGGTGACATTTGACAAAAAAGAGTCAGCAGTGTGAAGCCCTGGGACAGAGCCATCTAGGCAAGAAGAAATAGTAAATGCCAAGCTCCTGAGGTGAGAATGAATATGGAATTCATGAAAAATAGAACAATGCCTGGTTGCTGGCTACAGTGTAGGCATGGAGAAGTGACAGAGATGGGTTGGAACAGCAGGGAGTGGGTGGGGACTAAGGTCACTGACAGTAGAGAAAATGGATTTTAGTGCAATTCTGAAGCCCCCAGAAGGTTAAAACTGATCAGTAACATGATCTAATTGGCCTTTTCAAAAGTTCATTCTGTCTGTCATATAGAAAATGGATTGTGGAACAGAAATGGAGGCAGAAAACCTATCACA
Organism: Cervus elaphus; assembly: GCF_910594005.1. Taxonomy (NCBI): domain Eukaryota; kingdom Metazoa; phylum Chordata; class Mammalia; order Artiodactyla; family Cervidae; genus Cervus; species Cervus elaphus. Next base: position 29,956,212 of record NC_057841.1, on the reverse strand, counting down.
AGGTCATCATCATAACCCTGATAAGAGGCATTAGCAGCTTAGAGTTGATAGGGATGCACCAAAGGAATCAAAGACTTCCCAGGTGGCTCAGTGGGTAAAGAACCACTTATCAATGCAGGAGACTCGGGTTCAATCCCTGGGTGGGGAAGATCCCCTGGGGAAGGGTATAGCAACCCACTCCAATATTCTTGCCTGGAGAATCCCATGGAAAGAAGAGCCTGGCCTACAGTCCACATGGTCACAAACAGTGACATGATTGCATGTAGGGGTGAGAGACATAGAAGAATCCAATATTTGAGGACTTGAACAAATCAAAGTACAGAAATTCCATTCACTGAGAAAACTTGGAAAGACCAAGATCAACTGAAAGAATGCATGTACAGCATTTAGCCCAAAGCATAGGGCTTCCCAGGTGGCTCAGTGGTAAAGAATCCACCTGCCAATGCAGAAGACATGGGAGATGCAAGTTCAATCCCTGGATTGGGATTCCCCCTGCAGGAGGGAAATGGCAGCCCACTCCAGTCTTCTTGCCTGGAAAATCCCATGGACAGAGGAGTCTGGCAGGCTACAGAACATAGGGTCGCAAAGAGTTGGACAGAACTGAACACACAGGCACATAAGAATGTTTAATTAATGCCATTCTAAAAATTGTTTTCCCTGTTGGATTGCCTCATCAGAGGCTATAAAACTCAATATAAAACATTGTCTGTGCACTTGATCATGACAACCATAAAAAGTCCCATTAAGGTTCTTCAACATCAATTTTCATACTTAATTCTGAAATGAGCTTCCCTTTTACAGGTAATGAGACTAAAAATTAAAGAAATTATTTCACTCAAAGCCAACTTTATTCTCAAAGCCAAATTGTCCTGAAATCTATTCTTATGAACAAGAAATCTCTTTTAAATTGCTACATAGTAGAGTAGATATATTATTTATAACCAAAGTCAGCAGTAGTCACTTGTTCCCTCTCAGGGCAGCTCATATGGGTTGGAAATACATCTGTGTTCTGCAAATGCCAAGAGTGATTCAATATCTTCTGTGCTGCTAAATGATGGGACTCAAAATTGATAATTTATCTGTTGTCAAATAGAGCACATTAAAGAGTCTTTTTTGTAGCGAGGTAGAGTCAGAAAAAGTAGAGAATTAAACTTCTTTGTATGTTAGAGCAAATGAAATTGAGTTTTCAAGAGGCTGACTTTTCCATAGAAAAGGCCACCCACAAATGTTTTGCATGGGTTTTTTGTAGGTTAGAACATCATGAAAATTCAGTTGATGTTTCATATCTGATTAGATAGAGGGCAGAGGGAACAAAGGAAATGAAGCAGTGAATACTTAGAGGACAAATCATAAATTGGGCTAATTTGGAACACACACCTGTACATACACTCGTACACACACACACACACATATACACACACATCTGTGTACTTAATTAAAGTCCAACAGTAACTATAACAATTGTGTATTACTAAATCAAAGATATTTTCAGGGAGGATAATTTTATTATTGGCATTATTTAGAACTGTTGGCATGTGGTGATAAACATATCAATGTTGAGACAGTTTTTTAAAAATTATCTAAGAGGATATCTGTATCAAGGGTATACCATACCCAATCCTCCTCCCTTTGTCTGTATATTGTAAAAAAAAAGAATGGTATGCAGAAATAAATGGATTACTAAAATTAGCATATATATGTGCATATACATCACATATATATATTTGTGAATTACACATACATATTTTATTAAAGTGCAGGGTGATTTCAGCTAACATCTGTGTTACACTTAGAATGCATTAAGTGTAAAACACTAACATTTATCACAAGACCAATAATTTCTAGAGCTGCAAAAATACAAGCATGTAGTATAAGCATCTTTCTTGAAAGGACAAATGTTACAGTTTATATACAATAGTTTAGTTTTCAAATGTATTCTGAAATGCATGCAGTATTCAAAGTTATAAGCTTTAACTTTATACCTAATGTCAGACTTCATATAAAGATAATCATTTCCCATGATGTTTATATAAAATGAATGTAATAAAATTTTTGATTGCACATTATAGAAATTCATATTAAAAGACAGAAGATACCACATGTACAGAAAACCTTTCATGTTCTCATCATTTTTTAAATCTCATTTTTTCCATAAATAATAATGGAATCTCAGGATAAATATCCTAAACTTCAAACTACTGTCTTTTACCCATTTTTTTGGTAATCATGTAAATGACACAAACACACAAAAATAAAAGCCATGAGCTAAAATGATCTTAAAATTTAGCTTTAATGTTGACTCTGATAAAGTGACTCTTTATGTGAGTAGAACATTCATCAATATATCATACATGCAGTAAATTTTCTGGAAGTTTCTTCTCACGCGGATAGCAAGTATCCTCATGAGGCTTTCGTGGTTATATGGCAAGTTATTTTACATTCTCTTCATAATTTGAAGAAGGTAAAACAAAAGCCCAGAAATCTAGATGGCTACAATGCACTTGAAAAGAAAACTGTTAGAAGTAGTTGAGATATGTTTATGCCTTTGTACCAACCAGGCACACATGTATTAAAAACTGGGTGACAGAAAATCAATAAAATGCATTAAGCCTGACTTGGTTCCACAAGTTAAAAATATAAATAAATAAAAATGAAAACAAAGCCTATTATTCTATTCGAAATACACGGTCACCTACATGGTCTGAATCCTCTAGGAATACAGCCCATATTTAAAGGATTTACCGAGATAAGAAGTAACAGGAGGGTCAAGATTTGAGATCCATACTACATCTTATTGTATCTGTAAATAGCATTCATATTCTTCAAATAGTTGAGAAATATTTGACTTAAATCCTGTTTGGCCATGACAAAGAAGTGCCAGATATGATTCAAATTGTTAGCATATTGCATTAAGGACTAAGTACTTTTTCAAACCCCAGTTCTGGTTGGTTCCTTTGTACTCAGCAGCAACTAAAGCTATCCTGTCACTTGACAGAGAGGCTTCTAAGGGAGCACCTTTTCCCAGGGCTGAGCCTTTGTGCACAGAGTCACTGTCTCAGAGAGATGTTTGGTGTTCTGTCTTGCAAAAGCTACTGCTTTTTTGTGGATTCACCTGCTCTTTTAGACTCTGCTTGGTCCCTTGGTCTCTGGTGGTTATCCCTTGCTCTGATGTAAAAGAAAGCATTTCGTTTCTGCACAATTTGGTATAGACCTTTCAGTGTGCAGACATTCCAAAACCAGCACTGTTTGTTGGTTTTCTTATCTTATTAGCCTGCTTAGAATGTATGGGATTCCTTCCACCACCATCTACACAGTGAGTAGTAGAAACCATGACTCCCTTCAGCTTCCAGCTACAGCTAGACTAGTAGAGAGATCCTGCGATTCCTTATATGAATCCTAATGGACTGACTTTGCTCCATGACCTTGGTAATATTGACTTGTCATCTAATGCTTAAGTTGGTTACAGGATTGTGTGTCCTTGAGCATATCATTTCATATCAGTGGGTCTCAGATAACTCACTGGTAAAATGGAGGGGGTAAAAGGTAGACAAATTCACGTGCTATTTTAAATATGAGAAATGAAATAAATCATTATTGCCTGTGGTAAGTCAGTCATTCAGAAAGAAAGTGCAAAAGATTAGTTATTAACACATTCATTCACTCATTCATTTATTTACTTATTAGAAGATAAGCTCCATGCAGACAGGAGATTTGTTTTTCTTCTCTGGGCATCCAGTATTAGAAGATAGTGTATGTTACAGGCTTAGAGAACCAAGTTAGGGCTGCTGGAGGAAAGGATAGGCAGGGGGGATAGCTAGGGAGCTTGGGATCAAGGTGTACACACTGCTGTATTTAAAACGGATAACCAATAAGGACCTACTGTATAGCACAGGGAACTCTGCTCAATGTTGCGTGTCAGCCTGGAGGGGAGGCTGCCCTGGGGGAGAATGGATGCACATATATATATGGTTGAGATCCTTTGCTGTCCATCTGAAACTATAACAACATTTTTAATTGGCTACACTCCAATGCAAAAGTGAAAGTGTTACGCACTCAGTCCTGTCCATCTCTTTGCAACCCCCTGGACTATAGCCCTCCAGGCTCCTCTGTCCATGGAATTCTTCTGCAGGCAAGAATACTGGAGAGGGTTGCCAATCCCTTCTCCAGGGGATCTTCCCAACCCAGGGATCGAACCTGGGTCTCCTGCATTACAGGCAAATTCTTTCCCATCTGAGTCACCAGGGAAGCCCCACTCCAATACAAAATAAAAAGTTAGAAGACAAAAAACTGTGTCTGGCACATATGCGTATATCCAGAAGATAGAAAGATATGTCAAAAGAAATAAAGGTAAGTTATTACCCTCAGGTAAGCATTCTAGTTGTTTTACAGTGAAAAAAGCTTGGGGGAAGAAACCTCAAAACACCAGAGTTTCTCCTTCCACTTTGAAACTTGCTTGGTATATGATCTTTGGCATCATTTAACCACACTTTCACTTTCAACCTCAGTTTAGTCATCAGGAAATGGAATAATGTGTACTGCATGAGAATAATATATTGAGTTCAGTCATATAAAACAGAAAATCCAAGTGAGTAATAAAGGCTTAAACAGGATGAGCATATATTTTTCTTCAAGTAATAAAAATTCCGTTATTGGCAATTTAGGTCAGGCTTTATAGCTCCACGATACTAGCAAAGACCCACTTTCTTCATGCCCCCTGCTCATCTGTCCATGGGATTTTCCAGCCAAGTCCACAGCTACAGTCTGTGGGGTCACAGAGAGTCAGACACGACTGAGCACACACACAATTGCTCGCCTGTCCTCAGCATGTTCACCTCATTTCATGGTGACAGATGGCTGTTGGAGCTTCAGTATCACAATATGCCAGGCAGAAAGATGGGAAGAACAAAAGTGCAAAGAGCCATTCTGGCTGAGGTGGCTTCCTTTAAGAAATTAGGCACATGCTATACTTTCCCTTAGATCACAATGGTGAGAACTATATCATGTATTTACAAGGGATGCTGGGGAAATGTAATTTTTTAACTGTTCAGTTGCATATCCAACAAGTTCAAAACTTTGTTACTAAGGAGATAGGGAAGAATAAATCTTGAGGAAAAAACTAGCTGTTTTAGTCACAAGGAGATCAAAGCAATCAATCCTAAAGGAAATCAACTCTAAATATTCATTGGAAGGACTGATGCTGAAGCTGAAGTTCCAATACTTTGGCCACCTGTGTGAAGAGGTGACGCATTAGAGAAGACCCTGACACTGGGAAAGACTGAAGGTGGGAGGAGAAGGGGATGACGGAGGATGAGATGGTTGGACGGCATCACCGACTCGGTGGACATAAGTTTGAGCACACTCCGGGAGATGTATTCAAGTGAAAGACAGGAAAGCCTGGCATGCTTGGGATTGCAAAGAGTCAAACAAAACTCAAAGACTGAACAACAACAAATCAACATTTATTTCATGGGTGTTAAGGGTTATTTTGCGGTGGCTGATATGGAGAGAAAGTAATGTCCAGTGATGAATAAAATAAAATGCTTTCTCTAGACTGTTTGTGTCCCCCAATATTCATATGTTGAAACCTAATTTCTGAAGTGGTAGCATTAGAACATGGGACCTTTGGGGAGGTGATTGGGTCATGAGAATAGAGTCTTCATAAATGGAATTACACAAGAGACGAGCCTACACATGGACATCACCATATGGTCAATACCAAAAATGCCCTTTTTTAAATTAATTTTTATTGCAGTCGAGCTGTTTGCAATGTTGTGTTAGTCTCTGTCGCACAGCAGAGTGAGTCAGCTATACATATATCCACTCTTTTTTAGATTCTTCCCATCCAGGTCACCACAGAGCACCAAGTAAAATTCCTTATGCGATACAGCCAGAACTTCTTTGGTATCACTGTTCTCCAGTTTGTGGGTCATCTGCGCAGTAGCTCTTTGGTGGCGCTAATTGCGACCTGCTCCAAGAGGAGTTATACCACACGTGGTGCTTCTCGGGTCTGCAGTGCCTCCCAGGTCTCTGGTGCCTCCTATTACAAGGCCTTCTAGAACTAACACCAAAAAAAAGATGTCCCTTTCATCACAGGAGACTGGAATGCAGAACTAGGAAGTCAAGAAATACCAAGAATACCAGGCACTTTTGGCCTCGGAATACAAAATGAAGGAGGGCAAAGGCTGACAGAGCTTTGCCAAGAGAACACACTGGTTATAACAAACACCCTTTCTCAAAAACACGAGACAACTCTATACATGGACATCATCAGATGGTCAATACCGAAATTAGATTGATTATATTCTTTGCAGCCAAAGATGGAGAAGCTCTATACAGCCAGCAAAAACAAGACTGGGAGCTGACTGTGGCTCAGATCATGAACTCCTTACTGGAAAATTCAGACTTAAATTGAAGAAAGTAGGGAAAACCACTAGACCATACAGGTATGACCTAAATCAAATTCCTTACGATTATACAATTGTAGTGACAAATAAATTCAAGGGATTATATCTGATGGATTACCTGAAGAACTATGGACAGAGGTTTGTGACATTGTACAGGAGGCAGTGATCAAGATGATCCCCAAGAAAAAGAAATGCAAAAAGTAAAATGGCTGTTTGAGGAGGCCTTACAAATAGCTAAGAAGAGAAGATAAAGGCAAAGGAGAAAAGGAAAATATACCCCTTTGAATGCAGAGTTCCAAAGAATAGTAAGAAGAGATAAGAAAGCCTTCCTCACTGATCAATGCAAAGAAATAGAGGGAAAAAATAGAATGGGAAAGACTAGAGATCTCTTCAAGAAAATCAGAGATACCAAGGAATATTTCAGGCAAAGTTGGGCACAATAAAGGACAGAAATAATATGGACCTAACAGAAGCAGAAGATATTAAGAAAAGGTGGCAAGAATACACAGAAGAACTATACAAAAAAGATCTTCATGACCCAGATAACCAGGATGGTATGATTACTCACCTAGAACCAGACATCCTGGAATGCGAAGTCAAGTGGGCCTTAGGAAGCATCACTACGAACAAAGCTAGCGAAGGTGATGGAATTCCAGTAGAGCTATTTCAAATCCTAAAAGATGATGCTATGAATGTGCTGCACTCAATATGCCAGCAAATTTGGAAAACTCAGCAGTGACCACAGGACTGGAAAAGGTCGGTTTTCATTCCAATCCCAAAGGAAGGAAACGCCAAAGAATGCTCAAACTATCACACAATTGCACTCATCTCACACACTAGCAAAGTAATGCTCAAAATTCTCCAAGCCAGGCTTCAATAGTACATGAACTGAGAATTTCCAGATGTTCAAGCTGGATTTAGAAAAGGAGGAGAACCAGAGATCAAATTGCCAACATCTATTGGATTATCGAAAAAGCAAGAGAGTTCCAGAAAAACATCTACTTCTGCTTTATTGACTCTGCCAAAGCCTTTGACTGTGTGGATCACAAGAAACTGTGGAAAATTCTTAAAGATATGGGAATACCAGACCACCTGCCCTGCCTCTTTAGAAACCTATACGCAGGTCAGGAAGCAACAGTTAGAACAACAGACTGGTTCCAAAATGAGAAAGGAGTATGTCTAGGTTTTATATTGTCACTCTGCTCATTTAACTTATATGCAGAGTACATCATGTGAAATGCTGGTCTAGATGAAGCACGAGCTAGAATCAAGGTTGCTGGGAGAAATATCAGTAACCTCAGATATGCAGATGACACCACCCTTATGGCAGAAAATGAAGAGGAACTAAAGAGCCTCTTGATGAAAGTGAAAGGGGAGAGTGAAAAAGCTGGCTTAAAACTCAGCATTCAGAAAATGAAGATCACGGCATCCGGTCCCATCACTTCATGGCAAATAGATGGGGAAACAATAGAAACAGTGACAGACTTTATTTTTCTGGGCTCCAAAATCACTGCAGATGGTGACTGCAGCCATGAAATTCAAAGACGCTTGTTCCTTGGAAGAAAAGCTATGACCTACTTAGACAGCAAATTGAAAAGCAGAGACCAGCAAATGTTTGTGTCATCAAAACTATGGTTTTTCCAGTAGGCATGTATGGATGTAAGAGCTGGACCATAAAGAAACTGAGTGCCAAAGAACTGATGCTTCTGAACTGTGGTGTTGGAGAAGACTCTTGAGAGTCCCTTGCATTACAAGGAGATCCAACCAGTCCATCATAAAGGAAATCAGTCCTGAATATTCATTGGAAGGACTGCTGCTGAAGCTGAAACTCCAATGCTTTGGCCACCTGATGCAAAGAAGTGATTCATTGTAAAAGACCCCTGATGCTGGGAAAGATTGAAGGCAGGAGAAGAAGGGGATGACAGGATGAGATGGTTGGGTGGCATCACTGACTCGATGGACATGAATTTGAGCAAGCTCCAAGAGTTGGTGATGGACAGGGAGGCCTGGCGTGCTGCAGTCCATGGGGTCACAAAGAGTCAGACACAACTGAGCATCTGAACTGAACTGAACTGATGCTATAGAGCAGATTCTTATTAGTTACCCACTTTATATATATTGCTGTGTGTATGTCTGTCCTAACCTCCCACTTCATCCCACTCCCCCCTCTTCCACTGGTAAACTTAAGTTTGTTTTTTTGCATCTGTGACTCTATTTCTGTTCTGCAAATAGATTCATCTGTGCCATTTTTCTGGATTCCACACATAAGTGATATTATACAATATTTGTCTTTCTCTGTCTGACTTCTATAGGTCCATGCATGTTGCTGCAAATGGCATTATTTCATCCCTTTTATGGCTGAGTAATATTCCATTAATTATATAGGAAACAGACTTCAGGAAGCTCTCTCACCTTTTTCATCATGTGAACATAGAACCACCTGTAAATGAGGAAGTGGATATGAGATCTGATGGAGCTTTGATCTCGTACTTCCCAGCCTTCAGAACTGTGATAAATAATGTTTCCTGTTTAAGCCACCGAGTCTGATATTTCGAGAGTACCGATTCCATGCTCTTTCTAACATCTTGGAAAAGAGTTAATAAAAGAATATTTATAAATCTTTTTTCCCTTCAGCAAGTCTATTATAATGCTTAATAAAAACTTGGTGTAGAAGTCCCAAAGCTACTATAAAAGATTGTGATGCCAACTCTGTTACATACTAGTTCTTTGATTCTTTCATCAATAGAAATTGATACGAAGCCAGATGAGAAATTCAGCAAGGCTTTATTGGGACTCTTGCTGCAACATGAGGGATCAAAAAGAAGAAACTGGTTTCCCTGCTCACTCTTTGTGTCAGGGAAGGGCAGAGCTATTCCCCTCAATGAGGTAAGGGTGGTATGGTCATTGGTTAGGGTGGGAAGGGTGGCCTAGGTGGTCTGCCAACCCTCTTGGTGGTGTTGTGTACAGAGATCATGCACAGAAATCTGCTTCTGCTCCGGGGTTCTCAGAAGTGGAAGTTGGATTTTTGCCTTTCTGTATCTCTTTGTTCATACTTTACCCCAGCTACTGGACTACTGGGCATGGGTGAAGTTGTTTTTAATCCCTTAGACTTTCTTTGTATTCTGTGGCTTTAAGAGCTATTAGTCTAGGGGCAAGCACTCCAGTAAAAAGTGCCAGGGCCCAGGTTACAGCCTGTCTCATTGTACCTCTTGGTTAAAGAAGCATGGCAGGCGTTGCTATATCCATTTTTGAGAACAATTTTGTACATTTCATAGGGTGATCAATGTTATTTTGGTCAACTGAGTGGCTGAGTAACCACCCACGCTAGCTTTCCTTACCAAGGTCAAAATTCTCTAAAGCATTCACACAATAGGATATAGTACCCTGAAACTTTACTAATTTTAAACTCTCCACCTACATTTTTCACAGATAAAATTGACCCATAAGAAGCATAAAATTCTCTACCATACTATTCTGTTCCATTTGACCCATTCTGTAAATTGCAAATTGGCTATCTTGATTATGACAATATTTTATATTTCCTCATATTTAAAAATAGAATGGTATCACTGACTTTATTAATCAAAGAAAGTTTACATGTCAGCTCAAGTAATGGAATGAGAGTTCTTCACCAGCCACAAATTACTGTGAAAATATGAACTGTTGTTATTATTACATTTTGCTTTGGTTCATCTTGTTCTGCTCTATCAACATTATTTTTCCTCCCACACAATTCTTTGCTCAATAATGATTTCATAAAAACACATCATCTTCTTATGGCATGGCAATCCTTCATAATTAAAATGAAAGTAAAAGAAATTAAATACAGACATAATTTTATTTCCTTCTGAAAATTCTCTCAATTTGCCATCCTAGTTATTACCTTCACATCTCACAGCAATAACCAATGTGAATTTCAAAGTATATTTGAATATTTGAATAGTTATTTACTCATTTCTATAATTTATACTCATTGTTTGCCATATATAACCCTATTCAAATAATTCATTTACAGAAAATTCAACTATTAGCAATAATGAAGAGAAGCCGGACATTGATAATTTAAAACAGTGTTTAGGGCAGTTCTTATTTGTTTGGGGGGTGAATTTTTTAAGAGGATTTGTTTTCATAATTATATTTTTGTCTCACTAGAATTAAACTTTATTTGCATTCCTTTGGCAGGGAAGCATGAGATACTGAGGAGAATTCTGAGTACAGAGAGAAGATGGTCTGGATATAAATAAAATTCCATTATGAAGAAGCCACACAATTTTAAAATATACTGGTCATTCACCACTGATCACATAACACATTTGCTTATGTTCATTGCATTTCTCCACCATATTATAGAGTCCTTGAGTAGAGGGACCAACTGCAAACAAGTTCTGTAACTGTCAAGGTGAAATGTACTGCACCAAGCCCTTAGTCTGAATAGGATCAGTAAGTAGCAAGAATATTGTCACCTCATTCTGGGGTTGCACACATACACACATAGTTCTGGGGTTGATCCCAAAGCTAACAAGCTGATGTGATTTTGTTCTGTCTTTTATTCTCTCCTTTCTGATATAATCATTTGGCCTGTGTTTGTGCATATGCTTATATGCAGAGAGAAAGACAGAGGAGAAAGGAAATTGGGTAGAATAATAAAAGAAAATGATGTTCCAGCTCATTTCTCTTTTCTCCCCAAATTCACAGTGGCATCAAGAATGATTTCAGGTGAGAAAAACAATCAGATAAACATTTAAAACTCATATTTCATAAATATAAAGTGATTTTTGAGTTTACCTCCATGAATATAATGGAACACTTAATGCTTGTATTTAATTTAGAATAGGATATGCATTAGCTGTCTCTTGGCTAGTTTCATTTATAAACTATTAATGATTTAATTTGAATTTTCATCAAGAAGAAAAAAGAGAACAGTTATTGCTTAGGTATCTTTTTCTCCAGACTCTGAGTCATAATTTGATTAAGCACTATTTACAGTTTCACTTATCACATTTGCATTATCTAGGTCTGCAACTGAGTAAATATATTTAATTTATCATCTCATATATTTTTTAATCTAGGCATATGAAGATCATTAGATTTTCTTATAATGCCATGTTTCCTTTAAACTCACAGATAATACTTTCACTTCCTTTTCTTTGAAAATAGTGTTGTTCACAAGTTGAAGACCAAAAGAAAACCAAAATATTCTGACCTAGTTCACAGATTCCATTTTAAAAGTAATTGCATTTTTACTGTATATTGTGTGATGTTTCCAAATTACTTTTTTACACAGACTTAATTTCCCCACTGTATGTCTCCTTTTAAGAGCTATGTAAGTAGTTAACCGTGTTTTGAAATTTATAAAAAAATCCTTAATAGAGCTTAAGCTAAGCTAACACAAAAGAATATTATTAAAATGGAAGAAATGAATACAATATATGAGCTCAAGAGACTGTGATTATTATCTACAATAATAGAAAGAATTGTTTTCAGGAAACAGAAGTATAAAATTACAAAAATGAAAATTGATTTTGGCTATTAGGGAAATAGGATGGAAGTCTTTAAACTCTGTGATACACTTCTGAACTAGGTATGTGTAATAGTTTATTAACTTCTTTATATTTTATTTTTTTAACTTTGCAATATGCCAACTTATTCCTTTTTAATATTTCTGTGTTCATCTATTATTTCTCAACTGTAGTACAAATACTTTACAATGTTGTGTTGGTTTCTGCTGTAGACAACATGAATCAGTTATATGCTTATATCCCCTTCCTCTCTAGTCTGTCTCCCAACCCCTCATCCCAACCCTTTAGGTCATCACAGAGCACCAAACTGGGTTCCCTGTGCTATATAGCAGCTTCCTGCTAGCTACCTATTTTACACATTATAGTATATACATACATACATATATATATATAAGTGCTATTCTCTCAGTTCACCCCAAGAAAATGAATACTTCATGTGTAATACTTTATTAGCTTGTTTAAAAGAACACGAAAGAAAAGCAGCAGAGGAAAATCTACAACTGCCTCTATATGTATGTACATACGTATGTGTCTCTCTATCTGCATGCATATTCAGTTGTGTCTGACTCTTTGCAACCCCATGGACTGTAGCCCACCAAGATCCTCTGTCCACAGGATTCTCCAGGAAAGAATACTAGAGTGGGTTGCCATTTCCTCCTCTAGGGGATCTTCCTGACCTAGTGATTGAACCTGCATCTCCTCCATTGGCAGGCAGATTCTTTACCACTGAGCCACCTGGGAAGCTCACCTATGTATCTCTCATATATCATCTCTATCACCGGAGTGGTGATGTCTCTCCAGCCTAAGATTCACTGTTTTTTAATTGATTGTTATTGGAATATTGTTGCTTTACAATGCAGTGTTAGTTTCTAGTGTAAGCAAAGGGAAATCAGTGACACATATGCATATATCCCCTCTAAAGTTCACTCTTTAGACCCATGGCTCTCTTTACCAATGGTTTCAGGCTCAACTTCCCCAACCTTCCTGGGCCTCCCTCAAAAAAAAAAAAAAAAAGAAGAGATCAGGAAACCAAGAATCAAAACTTCAGTGTCCTGGAGCTAGGACATACAGGGAGATGGAGCTGAGAGATTTGAAAGCATGGAGCCAAATTCAGAGCAGCAGAAAGTTGGAGCAGATGAGCTGGTGGGCTGGCCTGAGCCTAGCCGCCCTTTGTCATATGACTATACGAAGAGTCGGAAGGTGAGAAAGTGACACAAGACATCTCCTCTGAGTCAGACGAGCACTGAGGTAGCTGTAACTCAGGGGTGACCACTGTCAGAATTAGAAACAAACTGTGTCTGGAGGAAAGTTTCCCCAAGATAACTGCGGGATTAAGATCACAGACAGAGACTATCAAACACACTAAAAGCCAAATCTCTATCATGACAAACAAGACAGGAAAACTCGAAAGCAAGAACTGCAGATTCGGGAACTGCTGGACATAGGGGATGGAATAGCTATGTATAAAATGTAAGGAAACAAAGAATGCGTTTATAAAGTAGACATAGAAGAAGTCATAAAGAATGCTATATTTGAAAAATACATTGAATTTCTAGAAATGACAAACATAACCACTGAAATAAAAACAAACTCAATAGACAAGTGAAATGACAGATTAGATGCATTTGAAGGAGAATTTTATGAACTTGGAAAAATCCATGTGAAATTACTTCTGAAAGCAATAAGGAAAGATCAGGAGGTGGAAAACAAGAAAGAGAGATTAAGAGATGAAGTACAAAATGAAGATTCCTAAGTCATGTCTAGATGAAGTTCCAAGAGCAAAGACTAAGCAGAATACTGAGGAGACAGTATTTAAAATCATAATAGCAGCAAGTTTTCCAGGTGTAAAAATATGGATCTACAGATTAATGCATCCCAGTCAGGATTAAAAAGAAATATATGCCGAGACACAGAAGGAAAAATGAAAAAATTGCCAAAGACAAAAATCTTGAAATAGAAAAAAAGAGAGCCTGCCTACAATGGAATGATTGTTTAAAAGACCACAGAATCTCAACAATAGCAGCGGAAGTCAGAGACATGAAATGTTATACTTAAAAGTTTGAGAGATCATTGTCAATAGGAATTGCAACTTAAAATAATACATTGTTATATTATTTTATGTAATTCGAAATTATTATTCTAAGCACTATATATTATATAGGAAAGCATGTATGTGTAATAGAACTATACTTACTGCAGTACAGTATTTTTGGAGTAGTGGCTATACTAAAAGGAGGAGAGGTAAGAATATGGGGTAAGGGAGGAACACATTCATAGATGTATGTTACAAGAAGTGTTACATTTTTTAATATGTGTTGATTCATGGGTTTACATTGTATCATAATAAAAAAGCAAGCAAGCATAAACCAAGATAATAGTGTATCATTTACCAAGTTCTGGGTTATAATAAAACACTGAACAAAAAATAATCTTTATCCATTAAGTAACTGAACTTAAGAAGTAGATAACGAGCTACAATAATCAGTACTATTATGTAACTGTTAATAATAGTCCTTGAAATCTTACAAGAGGAAGAAGCAGCTCTCAAGTTTATGGATGTACTCTGGGACTGGTCCTCAACAACATTGATTGCTTTTCTCCCCTCAGGGTTGAGATGGAAAACAGCTTCAGCATGATTTCCTAGCATCATGGACTCTGAATCTCTTTTCTATTATACACAGAAAAACACCTATCATCAAAATAAATAGTTACTAATCTGTTTCTAATGGCTGTACACAGGCTCAGAAAGAAATAGGGTGAATTGGAAGTGCTGAAGTAAGTGTATGAGGGAAATAGCTTTACGGAAGTATCAAGTATAAATTATCAAGAGAGAAATGATTCAGGATGACTATGTTCATGAAATTTCTCTGATTTTACTTTGCAAAATTATTGAGTGCTGTTATTTTATATCATGATGCATTTTGAAATACTGTCTCCATTAGTCCTACATCACTTAATATTATTTCTATCACCACTTTGTGTCACCCTGGCCCGGAGTAGCAATATAGAGAAAGAAAGATAGTGATTTGGATCAGAGTCTTGCCAGGATTTGTTGATTCCATGATGGCTGCAATCAACATTGGCATAAAGCTACAGATAAATTCAGCCAAGTTCAAATAATATATCTCTACCAAAATTTACTTTAGCTAAATACAGACATTTCAACATTTTTTAATTAAAATGATCACATGCTTGTAAAAGAACATTTATACCTTGCTATTAGTTTTTAATAAACAAAGGACTATGTTAAATTTTTACATTTTCCATATATCATCTGTATTAAATTCTTTCACACTTGAAAATATAGATATTAAATGTTTGCTTTAGCATATTGTTGTATCATAAAATATTCAATCAGGTTTGATAAAAGTAAATATGTTCCTAGAAAACTTGTTATAGATTCTTTCAAAATGAGTACTGCTTCAAAAAGACTTGAAATTAGCCTCATGCATATATAGTAATCTTTCATGACAGCTGTTAATGTAAGAATAAGACTATAAATAAGTTCAGTTCAGTTCAAAGAAACTTTATAATATAGCTTCCAAGATTTCTTTCCTTACGACATTGAAGATTTCAGAGCAATAATTTTTATACCATAGCAAAAACTTGAATAGCTCTATAGAAATATAATAGTTAAGCTAATAAGATATACAAGCACAAATAAACATAACAAAGACGACATATTTTTCAACATAAGGATATGTTTAGTCTCCAGATTAATCTATGTTGTTACAAACAGCAGGATATCCTTTTTTGAGGCTGAATAATCTTTCATTGCATGTATATACCACATTTTCTTTATCCATTCGTTAGTCAATGGACATTTAATTTGTTTCCAGATCTTCACTAGTGTGAATACTCTTCAAGATTCTGGTATCAATTATTTTGGATAAATACCCCAAAGTGGGATTGCTGAATCATATAGCAATTCTATTTTTTTTAAGGCAATTCCATACTGTTTTCCATGGTGGTTGCATCAATTTACATACATACACTCTTACAAACAATGCACAAGGATTCCCTGTTCTCCTCTTTCTCAGCAACACTTGCTATCTTTTTTTTTTTTTAAGTAATAGCCATCCGTACAGGTGTGAGGTGATTTCTCCCTGTGGCTTGGATTTGCATTTCTTTGATGAACAGTGATACTGAATACCTTTTCATATACCTGTTGGCCACTTATGTGTCTTATTTGTGGAGTTGTTTATTAAATACCTTTGCTCATTTGTTGGAGAAGGAAATGGTAACCCAATCCATTATTCTTGCTTGGAAAAGCCCATGCACAGAGGCTTTTCCATGCACTGGCAGGCTATAGTCCATAGAACCGCAAGGAGTTGGACATGACTGAGCAACTGAGAATGAATGCTATTTAGTAGTTGGGTAATTTGTTTCATAAGACTGATTTTGAAGCTGAAACTCCAATACTTTGGCCACCTGATGTGAAGAGCTGGCTCTTTGGAAAAGACCCTCATGCTGGGAAAGATTGAGAGCAGGAGGAGAAGGGGACAACAGAGGATGAGATGGTTGGATGGCATCACCGACTCAATGGACATGAGTTTGTGTGGACTCCGGGGGTTGGTGATGGACAGGGAGGCCTGGCATGCTGCGGTTCATGGAGTCACAGAGAGTCGGACATGACTGAGCAACTGAAGTGAACCGATTTGTTTTTTCACTATTGAATTATGTATTTTAGATATTAACTCTTTATGAGATATATACATGTACAGTGGGCAAATATTTTCTCCCTTTCTGTAGTTTGATTTTGGTTTGTTGCTTGTTTCCTTTGCTGTGCAGAAGCTTTTTCTCCTGCATTTCTTCTATTTTCATGAACTACTGTATTGATCTACAATTAGCATATTTAAATCTGTACATATTTAATGGAAACAATGTAATGAGTTTGGAGATAAGTATATACTTGTGTAGGGCTTCCCTGGTGGCTCACCAGTAAAGAATCCGCCTGCCAATGCAGGACATGCAGATTCCATTCCTGGCTGGGGAAGGCCCCCTGGAGGAGGAAATGGCCACGCACTCCAGTGTTCTTGCCTGGAGAAGCCCACAGACAGAGGAGCCTGGCAGACTATGGTCCATGGTGTCACAGAGTCAATCATGGCTGAGCACACACATACACATTCACTTGTGATTCTATCATCACAATTAAGTCTGTTTATTTATGAGGAATTTACTTTTTATTTATGAGAAATTTACAAGGCTTTACTTTTATGAGAAATCTGAAAGAGCCAAACTCCTAGAAATGGAGAGTAAATGGAGGTAGCCAAGGGCTGTGTGTGTGCTCAGTCGTGTCTGACTTTTTGCGACCCCATGGACTATAACCCGACAGGCTCCTCTGTCCATGGAATTTCCCAGGAAAGAATACTGGAGTGGGTTGCCATTTCCTTCTCCAGGGTATCTTCCTGACCCAGGGATTGAACCCACATCTCCTGTATCTCCTGCTTTACAGGCTGATTATTTACCACTGATCCACCAGGGAAGCTAAAGGATGAAAAGGAGGAAGTATTCATCAAAGAGTAGATTTGTTCAGTTCTACAAAATGAATAAGTCTACAAAAGAAGTTTCAGTTCTACAAAATGAATAAGTCCTAAAGGTCGACTCTACCACCTAGAGCCTATTATTAGTAATCTGTACTATATACCTACTCAATGGACATGGGTTTGGGTGGACTCCAGGAGTTGGTGATGGACAGGGAGGCCTGGCGTGCTGTGGTTCATGGTATCGCAATGAGTCGGACATGACTGAGAAGCTGACCTGAACTGAACTGAACTATATACCTAAAAACTTGCTGAAAGTAGATATTCAATTTTATTATCACAAAATTAATGATAATAATAAAGAGGCTGGAAGGAGACTTTTGGAAGTGATGGATATGTTATGGCACAAATTGGTGATAGTGTCACAGGTGCATATTTATCTCCAAACTCATCAAATTTATATATTAATTATATGCAGTTTTTGTGTCAATCATACCTCAATAAAGTATTTTTAAGAACATCTTTCCTAAAATAAACCCTATCATTTTATATATGCTTCCTAACAAATCTTAAATATCACTGATTGAACTAGTGATATTCAGGAGACCTCAAATATGATGCAACATTTGGGGGGATATGCAATATAGAACAAGAGCTTGCAAATATAAATGCTTAAGATAAATGACGTACTGTCTATGAGCATGGGCATAAGAGATAGAACTGAGTTTGAAGCTTGGCTTCACTGCTTCCCAGCTGGTGACACTGGGCAAGTTTCCATATCAGAAAATGGGGATGGTAATGACCCTAGAGGTAGTTTTTGAACTTTAAATGATAAATAACTGTAATGGTTTGGCAGAAGACCTATCACTTAATAATCCCTCAGTAAATGGTCACTATGTCACTAGTTTATTTTGAAAGGTAGCATAGGAAGAGAAAGCTAATCCAAGTGCTGATAACCTATCTAGAAAGTGAGCTTAATAAAATTCAGGATTTAGTCTCAGAAAACTTAATTAAATATAGTCATTCTCTCACCTCTTTCCCCTGTAACTCAATAACTCTGTTTTGGAAGGAATCCAAATTTTTGAGGAGCCGGACACTACTTTTTTGCAAGTGCACTTGCTTTAGCTTCATGATGTGGAACGACAAAGCAGATACGATGCTGGGAAATATGAGATGCCAGAGTGCAAATTTGATGGGCCAAATAGAATTTCTGTGGGTGTAATGATTTTTAGGAACTGACAGCAAGCTGTCTAATACTATATTTCCATATTCATCCTCCAGTAGCATGAGCCACAAAATTCCTAGCTCAAAGCCTTACTGGTTGGCTGGGTTATAACTTTGGGAAGCTTTATAGCTGAACTTTAAAATAAATCCACACGATTTGGGGCTTTAAATTCAATTTTTGGAATATTAATCTAAGAGAACAACAGACATTTATTCTGTCCAAATGTGCCGTTGGCTCTCTTAAAACCAAGCTGCGCAGTTTCTGTGAATGATTGAAAACCTTCTATTGCCTTCTTGTCACCATCAGGTTCATGGAAGGCAGTAACTCCTTAATGGATATTTGTTCACCTGTCTCATCTATTCCAATAAAAAGCTGAAATACATATAGACTTGAATTGCTTTGAGGATTTATTCACAGAGAAATTATCTGTCAGGAAGTTAGTTATATCCACGAGACATTCATCTCCTCTCTGTGTATAGTCGGCCACCAGATGGTAGCTCTCCACAGCTCTCCTGGGCTGTGAATTGGCACTAATTGAAACATCAACACTCACTTCAAGTTTCCTATAGAAGAACCACATCTCCAATTCTCCAAGTCCTCTAAACCACGATTTTAGAATGTCCTGCATTTAATGTCATTGTTTTTATTTTGCAAAAATCAATAACATCTTCACAGAAAATGTTACACATGGGTTGGAAAAAAACCCTTGAAGTTTAATCATTTACATTTCACATAATTTTATCCTCATTCTAAGTGGTTCCAAATAGCATTTTTTCCATGACGGTACAAAACATTGCATGTGATGATTTCACTCTAAGAAGGATATCATTTTGAATTGCTTTGATTTCATTGAGGTATACGTAGATTTTTTAATGATTGGAAATAAAAGTAAATTACTATTTGATTATCTCCTGTATCATATTCATGACCCTGAACTAGACAGATAAAAGTGCACTTAAACAGACTATAGTTACTCAATTAAATAATGCCCCATCTCATTATTTTCTCAACAAATATTGTATATAGATCAAGTTCCCAACTGTTGACAAAATGCTATAATAAAAACAATTGAGTTTATTAAATGCTTATTGAAAACTCACAAGTACTAACCATTGTGCTAGTCATGGCAGGAGAACTAAGGTGGCTATATAATAATTTCTGACAATTTGAGGCTTCCCTTTCAGTGGGAGAAACCCAAAGTAGATGAAGACACTAAAAGAATGATTTTAGGGAAATTGTGGTGTCATAATCAAGGCACAAAGAATAACTTTACCAGAAATGTAATAAAAGATAAATTGGATTAGAATAGATTTAGATGAGGAAGGCATAGAGAGATCATGCATGTGTGCATTCTCAGTCACTTCAGTTATTTCCAACTCTTTTGCAAGCTCATGGACTGCAGCTCGCCAGGCTCTTCTGTCCATGGGATTCTCCAGGCAAGAATAGTGGAGTGGGTTGCCATTTCCTCCTCCAGGGGATCTTCCTGACCGAGGGATTGAACCCAAATCTCCTGCAACTCCAGCACTGACAGGAGGATTCTTTACCACTGAGCCGACGGAGAGAACAAGATTACAAAAAATAAAATATGAAAGTAGCCAGTGGGGTAAATACCAGAAAAGAGATTGAGTATGCTGAACAAAAGAGAAAATGGAATCCACCCTGGAAGTTAGTTGGTGACTTTACCCAGATGTAGTTTTCGTTGACATGGACTTTTTCTGATCATATTGGAAAATAACACAGGATACTCATTTTTATTCTGAGATTAATGGCTCTTCTTTGTAGCTCACAGCAAGTTCACTTTTATGTTGCACATCTCCTCAGTATGAAATGGTGAGGTTGAAAGTCAGATCACAAAGGATAACTGAGAAGATCAGCCTAAGAAATGTGGATGGTGTGCCAGATTGGAAAGCATCAACTGTTAGAGGTTAGAGTGTGTAGAAAAACATATCATACTTCACGGAAATCTGTTTTAAATTAGTTGATCGGCTCTCTCCAAAACTCGATTCGGCAAAGAGATTATTTTAGCAGGAAAAATTCGTGCATGAGAAATTCTGGGAGGCTAAAGAGAATAGTGTGAAGAAAGTATTAATACTTAAGGATGGACGTGAACATTGGCGTCCAACACCTGTGTTCAAATCAGGACTCAGGTTGTGTAACCTCCTGCAAGTTATCAAAACTTTTGGTGTCTCTGTTTTCTCATCTATATAATGAGGTAACTAATACATACTTCAAAGTGTTGCTTGTGGATAAATTCAGTACATGCTCAGAATAGTGCCAGAATGTAGTGACCACTCAATAAAAGATAGCTATAAAAAAAAAAAGTGACCATAGTTTACAAACTGTATAAGCAAGTGAAGAACTGATTGCAAAGAACATATTATCTGTTTAAAAAAAAAAAAAAAAACAGACCTATATTTGCCTCCTGTTATACATGGTAGAGGATTGAAATTCTTTTGGAAAAAAATGCTCTTTCCGAGTTTGAAAGTGAAAGTTGCTCAATCGTGTCTGACTCTTTGCAACCCTATAGACTATACACTCCAGGGAATTCTCCAGGCCAGAATACTGGAGTGGGTAGCCTATCCCTTCTCCAGAGGGTGTTCCCAACCCAGGAATCGAACCTGGGCCTCCTGCATTGCAGATGGATTCTTTACAGCTGAGCTATCAGGAAAGCCCATAAGGTTTTTCATTGACTTTGTCTTTCTCACAGGGTCTGAATCTGTCTCTCCCCCTCTCTCCATCTCTATCTCCATCTTTCAGTGACTTCTAGTCAAAAATGCCTGGACTCCACAGTGGGTCTCATCAACAGACTTATTGCTTCAGATCTGGGATATAAACATTTTGCAGAGGTCACATTATTCAGACAATACATAGAATGTGTGTTAGTCACTCAGTCTTGGCTGACTCTGCAACTGCATGGGCTATAGTCCGCCAGGCTCCTCTGTCCATGGAATTTCCCAGGCTAGAATACTGGAGTGGGTTGCCATTTCCTTCTCCAAATACATAGAATATCATATTTCAAAGTGTTAGTTGCTCAGTCATGTCCGACTTTTTGTGACTCCATGGACTGTAGCCCACCAGAGGATTCTTCAGGCAACAATACTGGAATGGGTAGCCATTCCCTTTCCAGAGGATCTTCCCAACCCAAGTATTGAACCTGGGTTTCCTGCATTGCAGGGAGATTCTTTACCATCTGAGCCACCAGGGAAGTTCCCAAAGGCGTTTAAAAGTTGGAATGCTTTTAGTATCTATTGAAATAAATTGAGTGGCTTGTGACAGCAAAGAATTAAGTTGTATGTGTTCCACATCTCTAAACTGAAAAAAAAAAAAAAATCTCATGCCAACAAGTAGAAGGGGCAAGAACAATCAATTGATTTGTTTGAACAAGTTTATTTTTATAGAAATGCAGAATATTGTTCAACTTCATAGGAAAAGTCCAAGGGACACACTGTTATGCAAATTTACATCCTATGCAACATTGTTTTCTTTCATTTTTACTTATGTATATGGCACAATATATCTGTTTTTACATAACACTAGCATTGAGAACTACTTCAAAAAATCAGTGAAACCTTTTGAAGGCACTAGGTGTAGAAGGTTAAGAAAGTCTGACAGCCTTGTCTCTACCCCAGAATTACCACTTTCTCTTGTCTGCCATGGTGTTTCACATAACAAAACCCAGCAGACTGTGGTAAATATCAATCAAAGGAATATTTGCTAGAATGTTAAACATTTATAGAAGTGCTATACATTTAGAAATGATCGAAGCAGAATATATAAGATGATATGAGATAGTTAAGCTAAACTTTAGATCCTGTGTGTGTGTGTGTGTGTGTGTGTGTGTGTGTGTGTGTATGCTGAGTCATGTCCAACTCTTTGCAACCCCATGGACTGTAGCCTGCCAGATTCCTCTATCCATGGGATTTTCCAGGCAAGAATACTGGAGTGGGTTGCCATTTCCTTCTCCAGGAGATCTTCCCAAACCAGGGATCCAACCTGCATCTTTCACATCTCCTGCATTGGCAGACGGATTGTTTACTACTGAGCCACCATAAAATAAAACTTTAAAGGATTATATAATTTTTAATTTATTTTTTATTTTAAATATATCAAACATACAAACAATTACATCTATAGCTACAGTTTAAGGGATAAGAAATAAAATTGATGAGTCTAACCCTCACCTTAAGAAATTAAACATTATTGTCACCTCTGAATGCCTTTGCCTCCCCTTGCTCAATATATCTCCGTCAGAAATGGCCACTAACTCTTGAATTGGAGGCAGATCATTCTTTTGCATTTCTTTATACTTTTAAACATTATTGTCACCTCTGAATGCCTCGGGCTTCCCAGATGACACTATGGTAAAGAATGCAGTGCCTACCAATGCAGGAGACTTAACAAATGTAGGTTCGATCCCTGGGTCGGGAAGATCCCCTGGAGAAGGAAATGGCAACCCACTCCAGTATTCTTGCCTGGAGAATCCCATGGACAGAGAAGCCTGGCAAGCTACAGTCCATGGGGTTGCAAAGAGTTGGACATGACTGAAGCAATTTAACACATTCTTTAACCAAATACACATGTATCTCCCAGAAACATTCAATCTTTGTTTCATCTACCTTTTAAACTTTCATGTAAATGAAATAACACTATATTTTCCTAATACAGATTTTTTTAAGACTTGCTTTTTTGCTCAGTATTAGTTTTGATATTCAATCATATTTATTCATATTGATGTTAATCAATTTGCTTTCACTTTTCATGTAACATGCATGTGTGCTGAGTCCCCTTCAGTCATGTCCAACTCTGCAATGCTGTGGACTGTCGCCCACCAGGCTTCTCTGTCCATGGGATTCTCCAGGCAAGAATACTGAAATGGATTGCCATTTCCTCCTCCAGGGGATCTTCCCAACCCAGGGAATCAAATCCGCCTCTCCTGCTTCTCCCATACTGCAGGCAAAGTCTTTACTTCTGAGCACCGTACCATTCTATAAACGTACCTCGACTTATTTATTTATATATTCTTCAGTCAACAAATTTTGGGGACATTTTCCAGTGGTTTTCTATTATAAACTTGCTATGTTAGGTATTCTCACCATATCCTTTGGCACACTCATACAAGAGTCTTTCAAGAGACTACTTGTATGTGCACCTTCAGTTTTACTGGATAGTGCCAAGTTATTTTCCAAAGTATTTGTGCAAATTTGCCCACCTACAAGTATTAGACAAAAGATCTTGTTGATCCATACCCCTTCTCATGTTTGATATTTTCAGATCTGCTGATTTTTGCCACAAAGATGTTTCTTAACATAGAGATTCTTATCTATTGAGCAAAAGAGAAAGCAAAAGTTTATGTGACCATGAAGTTCTAGTCTTGGTGAATAATAGTAACATTATTTATGACTATAACTCATTTGGAAAGGACCCTTGTGATCAAGTGCATCCAAATACAACCTGTAAGTTTTCATTAACAACTAGGCTTGTAACTAGTCAGCTCTTTGCTATTTTTGCTTTGTAAAAAGAAAAAATTGTGGTTGGTAGTAAAATAACAGAAATTTTAATTACTTATATATACTCGTGCACACATACAACCTTCCTACCTTGTGACAAATGCATATTTACACATCTCTTTTATGTCTAGCCTCGCTTATGCTTTAGGACTTTACATTTGCCTCCAGAAGCTCAAAATTTACTTAATTTTTCTGATAATATAATAATGAATTTAATCATTTGACAAAATAATAAGATTCTATGACATCATTATTTCATATTAATAGGGCACTTATAGACATGTGTGAGAGAGATGTGTCTTATTAGAGGCTTTGTGTGATTAACTTTACAACTCTATTTTCAGTTTGTGGGCATTAAATGAAATTATGGAAATCACAGCAACACCCAAGCAATGTTTTTGGTAGCCCAATTTAATCCTGAGGGGTTAAAATCTTGAAAACTTTATTGGTTACATCAAACCATAGTTTATCTTAGAGAACTACCGGGCTAGGAGGTTAGGGAAATAGTTAGTTTAAAATGGACTGAGTTCCACAGCAAGATCTCTTTTGATCTACCAGAGTAATGAAAATAAAAACAAAAATCAACAAATGTGATCTAATTAAACTTGAAAGCTTTTACATAGCAAAGAAAATCATAAACTAAACAAAAAGACAACCCACAGAATGGGAGAAAATATTTGCAAACAAAGTAACTGACAAAGGATTAATCTCCAATATATACAAATAGTTCATGTAGTTCAATATCAAAAAAACAAACAACCCAATTTAAAAAAAATGAGCAGAAAATGTAAACAGACTTTTCTCCAAAGAAAACATACAGATGGCCTGGAGGCACACAAAAAGATGCTCAACGTTACTATTATTCAGTTCAGTTCAGTTCAGCTCAGTCTCTCAGTCGTGTCCGACTCTTTGCGACCCCATGAATCGCAGCACGCCAGGCCTCCCTGTCCATCACCAACCCCCAGAGTTTACTCAAACTCATATCCATCGACTCGGTGATGTCATCCAGCCATCTCATCTTCTGTTGTCCCCTTCTCCTCCTGCCCCAAATCCCTCCCAGCATCAGGGTCTTTTTCCAAGGAGTCAACTCTTTGCATGAGGTGGCTAAAGTTATTAGAGAAATGCAAATCAAAACTACAATGCGATATCACCTCACACCGATCAGTATGGCCATCATCAAAAAATCTACAAACTATAAATGCTGGAAAAGGTGTGGAGAAAGGGGAACCCTCCTACACTGTTGCTGGTAATGTAAATTGGTACAGCCATCATGGAGAACATTATGGAGGTTCCTTAAAAAACTAAAAACTTAGGTACCATATGATCATCAATCCTACTCCTGGGCATATATTCAATAAAAACCATAATTCAAAAAATACATGCACCACAATGCTCATTGCAGCACTGTTTACAATAGCCAGAATATGGAAAAACCTAAATGTCCATCAACAGAGAAATGGATAAAGAAGTGGTACATATATACAGTCATAAAATAGAATGCAGTTACATGATGGACCAGAGATTGTCATACTGAGTGAAGTTAAGTCACACACAGAAAGACAAGTATCACATGACATCGCTTATATGTGGAATCTGAACAAATGGCTCAAATGAATTTATTTACAAAACACATATAGTCACAGATGTAAAAAAAACAAACTTATGATTTACCAGGAAGGAATGGAGGTGTGTGATAAATTGGTATTGTGATAAATTGATAAATTTATATATAGTAGAGTGACATAGACACACTACTATATATAAAATAAATAACTTATAAGGACCTACTGTATACCACAGGGAACTCCACTAAATACTCTGTAATGACCAATATACAAAAAGAATCTAAAGGAGCAGATATTTCTAAATGTATAACTGATTTACTTTGCTGTTCGGCAGAAATTAAAAACACAACAATGTAAATCAACTATACTCCAATAAAAATTTTTTAATAAATAAGTGAAATGGATTGTGTTCATTTTCCATGCTTATGTCTGCTTTATAGGCATTTGTTTAGATGAAATATAAAGCGTGGAACTATTTAAGCTTTTATTCTTTTTGCTCTTTTTGTATGATGATTTTTTTAAAATAATGTTCAGTATTCTTTAAGCACCATACTGGAATACTTTCCATAAAACCTGTATTGTTCACATTGCTTGAATGTGCTTTTCTTGGTTCTCATTGCCCAAATCAGGACAGAATCTATATAAATCTATGAAGTTCTTAATCATTAACACCATTTCCCCTCACAATAAACTCCAGCTCAGTCATGAAAATACTAATGAATCTTAATATGGATCCATGAACAGTCTTGACTGTGATGGTCCTGAGTGCCTGACCAGTGTGTGTGCCAAGCTGATTGGACCATATTTTTTTAACAATAGCTTTTTAGTTCGGTGTAGAGAGGGAAAAAGTCTGCCTTTTCACACAATGCCAAACCTTGAATAGTTCCAATTTCAGCCTAATCACACTGTCCTTAAAATTTCACTCTGCTTGAATAATGGAAAAGGGTGATATGAAAATTGTATGAAACTAGCATGCCCCAGGACAGGTAGAGTAGGATGTAATTACATCTGCCTCAACAGCTGGAGCAACGTACTGTAAGGAAGGCTTTTCAGGTGACAGAAGTTAATTGCACAGGTTTTAGGGCAGAAGAAAATGCATGTGAAAAAGCAAAGGAGAAGGACACAAACTCCAAAAGGGTGTCAGATTTAGAAATTCGAGAGGAAAAAAAAAAAGGCTTCTTTCAAATTAGTAATGGGCATGAAAAGGTAAATGGTGAGCCACTTTTGTTCCATAGAAGAAATATAAAGGAGAATCTTGGCGGAGTGACCTCCCAAGCATAAAGCTCTTCACATTGTACCTGCATATAAAACAGGACAGCTGCCCATAAACCAGGCTGCGATATTTCCCCAGTGACAGGGTCCACAAGGCTGCTCAGTAAGAAAGAGCATATTTTCCCTCAATATCTGTAATGACAGTAGTGTCTATCTTGGATTGGATACTGTAGGACTATGGAAACCGTGATGCATTCAATCTTGCCTCCAGCTGACAGACACAAAGCTTTCGAAAGATACCCTTTGGGTGGCATTTCTCTAATGAAGGCTGAATCACTTGCTGAAAGCTGTGTGAGTTTGTCACAAAGAAGAGAAAGCGACTATGTATGATAGTAGGTGTCATATTGAAAATAAAAGTTTCAAAAGGGAAAAAGAAGTGAGTTGTCTTATCAGCCTTGGTCTAGTCCATCTTCCCTGGAGGGCTACCTTTTTATAGAGTTAGTTGGACATGAGCTATGCTGTTCACTCCTGGTAGGTGCACAATAAACGCAATTTCTTACAGATATAGTCTTCGTTTCACAATGTTTTCAAAAAGATATATGATAAATCACCAAAAAAGAAATTTTGGGGATTTTGTATAATTACAGAGTCTTCTGGAAATGTGGAAGGGTGTACAAGTATTTTTATAAAGCTTGATGTTGTGAATTACAACATTTGCTCAAGGATATTATCACAAAATCTTTAACTAATACTAATAAATTAATTGTATGGCACTAAAACACTTAACAAAGACTGAGATGGCTCAGAGAGTGAAAGTTTATTGTTTAATTTTAATGCATAATTCAAATACATCAGTTTTAATTGCTTGTTCTTCCCCCTTCTTTGGACACTTCATTTTGATTAGCTAAAAGTGTTTTGAAGACATTTTTTCAGTTTGCTGAAAAAGTCAAAATCTTTCCTAAGCTAGAACGTAAACACAAACACTAAATCATTTACTAAATATCTGTCAGCAATTTACAATCCTATAACCTCATTTCAAATTAAAATCTCTTAATGATCCATCATTCTCCCCAGGGAAGTTCAGCTTGAAATTCTCAAGGCAAATACAAATTTCTCCTCCAGATTCAACTTAATCCTGATTTCTCATTAGAAGGCTTATTTAGAGTGACATGATGTAATCTGCTTTCTCATTATGGACAGCTGTGTTTATCAGCCTCCAGCTATTTTAAAGGTACAGATATATTCATTCATGATTTTTGAAATATAAAGCAATTTCAGTTATTTTTATAGGTTCTTTTGTATACCTTTGCATGAAAAATTTCACCTTAATTTTGTATTTGGTAAACTTCATTTTTATCTCAGCAGTCAGCTATTTTTTTAAAAAAAGCAGAGTGTTTGGAAAGGAAAGCATAACCCAGATTTTGCTTGTTGAAAGTACTTTTCAAGAAGTGGTGCACTGGTAAAGAATCCACCTGCCAATTCGGGAGACACATACGTACATTTATGGATGTGTATGTACATACGTATGTGTGTATATGTGTGTGAGAGATATAAACAGAGAGAGGAATGTGACATTCAAAGTGATCTAATATTGGGGCTAGCAATTGCTAGTTGGATAAAAGCCATTGACAGAATAGAGAAAACTTTCAACGAAAGAATCACAAGTAAAAGAATTTAAATACAAAAAGTAGAAGGTGAGTTGAGACATCTAAGCTATCAAGTTAAACCCTCTTGTTATTCCCAATTCCTATACTATTTTATTGGTAGTGAGTGGTTTCCGGTTTTAGATGGTTTCTTCTATTGGTGTTTGATCAAAGAAGAGGGCAAGAGAACTAACAGGAGCATGCAGCTTTACTGACATTAACACAAAAGCTGTAAGCTCAACTCTTTTCTTTCATCTTTTTATATTCATTATAAGACAAAGCAAAACAAATTTAAGATGAAGGCTATCAAAAAATGCATGTTCATTTTTATTGGTTAATAATCATAAGTCAATCCATTATACAACTGCAAATGGTTTCCCTTGATGTAAGAGATGCAACTTATTTATCCAACTGAAAGCCCCAAATATTAGCTAAATGTTGAGAAGATTTTTTTTTCAGTTTATTTATTTATTTATTTATTTTAGTCTTTTTTTTTCCATTTATTTTCATTAGTTGGAGGCTAATAACACAATGGCAAATACTGTGAATTCAATTCTAAAATCAGAAAATCTCAGGCAAACTGGCAGGTTAAAGGATTAGGAACCTTGCACTGCTGAGCTAGCTCATGAAGGTGACATTTTCCTAGGATTGAGAGTTTTGGTTTCAAAATTACTCACACACATCATCCTGTAGTAAAAATGGAAAGTAGGCATCAGCCTGGCATCAGCTAATAATGCTGGTGCTTTTTCCCAGTCTCCTGTAATCTGGATCCTTGTTGAACAGCCACTTGCAACAGGCAATGGCTTGCTTTGTTGTGGTTTAGTGGCTAAGTCCTATCTGACTCTGTTGCAAACCCATGGGCTGAAGCCCACCAGGCTCCTCTGTCCATGGGATTTCCCAGGCAAGAATACTGGAGTGGGTTGCCATTCCCTTCTCCAGGGGATCTTCCTGATCCCAGGATTGAACCCAGGTCTCCTGCATTGCAGGTGGAGTCTTTACCACTGAGCTACCAGGGAAGCCCTTAACTTTCTTACCTTCCCATTAGCTGTATTTTCTCTCTTCACAGCTTCCTTATCTAGATCCGCAGTATCTTACGGTCTTTCCCTGGCCAGTCAGGCTGATCCTTACTCTTGTTGGCTAGTCGTATCCTCCTGTCTCCTAAACCCCAGCATGACAAAAAGGCATCCTACCTACTTTTACTCAAAGTTACCAGCAGATCTCCATTCTCTCAAATCCTATCAGTTATGAACAGACAATGCAACTAGAAAATGCAAACAATATTAAGTGGTCACCAAAGACAAACTGAAAGTTAGTCCCCAGGGAAAAAGAAGTAGGTGGAAAAACTCATACATTTAAATACCAAAATAATTCTTTCCTTGGATCTTTAGCCAAATCAAAGTTAGAGTGAATAATAGGTGGAAAATAGGGGAGGGGGGAGAAGAGAGAAGATATCTCTGTCTATCTGTGTTTATTGAGGTGTGCCTGTGATGCTCAGTTTTACAAATGATGAAGACTATAGTTAGGGTGAACATTTATCTTGGTTTGCCAGAGACAGTTGTAAATTTTGCCTTTTCCTGGTATAATTACTAAGAGCATTTTTTGGCACTTAAAAGTGTTCCATTTTGAATAATAAATCTCATGATCATTCCACCTAGAGTCAGAGAAGTTGTCATGGTAAGGATGAGTTATAAAAAAAAAAAAAAAAAAAAAATAATTCTGACTGAGAGAAGAGTATTATGACCTGTGGAAGGCAATGAGCCAGCAGTAGGCAGGGAAGTGATAGGAGACCAGGACTGGAGGTTGAGACTGCTGATTCCTATGTGGGTAAGAGTGAATATATTTGCTTTTGTGGAGCACAGTGTTTGACTTTAAATGTTACAGAAAATGAGATCAACTAAGCAGAGAGAATCCTAGTGATTAAGAATTTTGAAGCCCATAATTTAGAATTTTAATTAGACTTTAGCCAGTAGTCATTTTTCTCCTCAGAATAGGAGCACGGCTGTTCAATTTATACAGACAGATCCTTGATTCTTCTGGCTCCAGAAAGTCAGAGTTGAAGGCACAAGATACTGAAATCGGTAGAAGTCTAGACACAGGGTGGATAATATACAGACTGTAATTATGCCTGTGCATATGAAGAGAAGTCAAAAAGAAATAAAAATCTCAACTATGGATAGAGTGAGGCTGAGATAAAAACAGCATCCCTTCTCACCAGATACATATGTATTTCATTGACTTCGAGAGTATAAAGAGAAAAGCATTCAAAATACTAATTAATAACATGCATCAAGATTTTGGAGCTTCCCTGGTAGCACAGATGGTAAAGAATCCACCTGCAATGCAGAAGTCCCAGGTTTGATCTCTGAGTTGGGAAGATCCCCTGGAGAAGGGAACGGTTATCCACTCCAGTATTCTTTCCTAGAGGATTCCATGGACAGAGGAGCCTGGCGTGTTACAGTCCATGGAGTCACAAAGAGTTGGACACAGCTGAGCAACTAACACTTTTAGTTTTTTCATCAAATTTTTTAACTGCTAGGAATTCCCTTTCTTTATTGACTTTTCTCCTATTTATATCTCAGGAAAAGAAATAAAAACAGAATGTTAACCTGATAGTATAAATATATCTTAGATTGCTTATTTATTACACATACAAATCTTACACACTTTAATGACCAAAAATAAAAATAGTATATCTGCATTGTCCTGTCCCGTGCTCTTAACTAGAGGTGTTATATCTGCCGAGCCTTTCCTATCAGTGCCCAGTTGCTGGGTTCTCAGTTCCCAGGGGCTTTTAAATGGCTAATAGGTGACTGTGTGTGTGTGTGCTAAGTCACTTCAGTCATGTCCGGCTCTTTGCCACCCCATGTACTATAGCCCACCAGGCTTCTCTGTCCATGGGATTCTCCAGGCAAGAATATTGGAGTGGGTTGCTGTAACCTTTTCCAGGGGATCTTCCCAACCCAGGGATCGAACCCACTTCTCTTACATCTTCTTCATTGGCAGGAAGTTTCTTTACCACTAGCACCATTCAGGAAACCCAACAGGTGACTGTAACTCATCTGAAAAATCACACTACGTCTAGTTGTGCATTAGACCTGAAAGCACAGCCCACTAATGAGCCAACTTTGCTTGTATATTGCTTTTCATTCTCCTTAAATGTGATTAGATTGGATGTAGTGACCATTTTCTTGTTCAGTCACTAAGTCATGCCTGACTCTCTGTGACCCCATGGACTGTAGCACACCAGGCCTCCCTGTCCTTCACCATCTCCTGGAGTTTGCTCACACTCATGCTCATGGAGTAGATGATGCCATCCAACCATCTCATCCTCTGTTATTCCCTTCTGCTCCTACCCTCAATCTTTCCCAGCATCAGGGTCTTTTCCAGTGAGTTGGCTCTTTGCATCAAGTGGCCAAAATATTGGCGCTTCAGCATCAGTCCTTCCAATGAATAATCAGTGATTTCCCTAAGGATTGCCTGGTTTGATCTCCATGCTTAGCTGTCTTCAAATCCATTCTCCTCCCTTACATTTTTCTGTTTGGTATCACTGAGGGGCAGAAAACATAACCCCAAGTCTCCTTTGGGGAACTGATCTCTGGTTCAACCAGAGTGCCAAGTCCCTTCAGTCATGTCCAACTCTTTGTGACCCCATGGACCATAGCCCGCCAGAGGCCTCTGTCCATGGGGTTTTCCAGGCAAGAATACTAGACTGGGTTGCCATTTTCCTGCTCCAGGGAATCTTCCTGACCCAGGGATTGAACCTGGGTCTCCTGTGTCTCTTGCATTGCAGGCTGATTCTTTACTGACTGAGCCATAGAGAGGTACTGGTAAGTGATTGGACAACAGAAGGAGAAGAGAACCTGGAGTAACCACTCCCTGCCTTTCCCCACCTCTGCTTCAGGCTTGTGTCTACGGCAGTGACTATCTCTCCATGTGCTTCCAACCTCCACAACTTCTGGTCCCAGTACCTTTCTTTTCACAACATAATGCCCTCTCCTGATTATGTAAATGGAGGTTTAGGAGCATCTAAGCAATTAGATCTAAATCTAATCTAAAGCAAAGAGGTCTAGAGATTTAGACAGTTAGAGGTCAGAGGGTTAGCAGTTGGAGGTTTAGAGGTTAAAAGTTAAGTGGAGATTTAGAGGAGGTTTAGAATAAAGTTGTTATTATGATCGAACTGACTACACTCAGTTTTTTACAGAAGATTCCCAGTTTGCGCCTATTGTCCTGACATGATTATGAAAAGCAGTCTCTTTCATCTTCAAAGATGTCTCATTTCATAAATAGTATGGTCACTGTACTCATTTACACTCTAGATTTATTTCAATTTTTACAAATTTGAAGATGGCATATTCCCACAGAAAATGTGGGATTCAGTACCATTTCTGTAACTTGACAAACCCTAATTCTTTCCCAAATTATTTGAGCTTCTCTTTTACCCTAGAGGTCCTGGGGTGAGACTAGCTTACATTTTCACAGAGTATACAAATATTTAATGAGTATGTTTTAAACATATAAGTGAGTAAATATTTACTTAATGCCTGGAAAGTTTGAATCCACATAAATTATAACAAAAAACACTAAAACTTGTATAAATTGCTAAACAAACCAAAATATTCTTAAACAGAAATGTTCAAAGGAGTAGAACAGACATGAGGATTGGGACAGAAATTGGTGCTTTTACCAATGTATCCATGTGGCAATGATGTTTAGGTGTTTATTTGTGCTAGTCTATGGACTAAGTGATGGAGAAATGACAAGGAGCAAAACAAGAAGATTTATTTGCCTTCAGTGGGGCTCCATTGCTAACAACATGGAGAATTAGAACCACAGTTTTAGGGAAAGTAACAGAAATATATTACCAAGGGCAGGGCATCACCTACTCAATGGATGTGAGTTTGAGCAAACTCTGGGAGATAGCAAAGAATGGGGAAGTCTGGTGTGCTGCAGTCCATGGGGTTACAAAGAGTCAGACACAACTTAGCGACTGAACAAATATATGTCCACATCTTTGATTATTAATGTCCCTCAACACTTAATGCTAATGAAATAAGGATAATTATCTATAGGCAAAGTCCAGTACACAAAATATAGCTTGCAATGATGTCTGTAATAACAAAAGTTAGGCAACTGATAGGCTATTAAATGAGCTTCCCTGGGAGCTCAGACAGTAAAGTGTCTGCCTACAATGTGGGAGACCTGGGTTCGATTCCTGGGTCGGGAAGATCCCCTGGAGAAGGAACTGGCAACCCACTCCAGTATTCTTGCCTGAAAAGTCCCATGGACTGAGGATCCTGGTATAAACACACATACAAGTAATTACATGTCTGCTATTATTATGATTATATTAAAAACTACAATGTGAAAGTGCAAAACTAAATGTGATCATTTTGAAGAACAATGACTTTTATAGATTTTTTTAAAATAAACTTTTTGTAATATCATTTTCTCAAGTCCATTTTAAAATAAAAATAAAAAATAAATTTACATTGGCCTAATAAATAATTAAGAATTTAAGACACTGAGGCATGAAGTTACTTTCCTCAAGATGGAAAATTAAACACATGAAATGAATGCTTCTTTGTTTCATTCTATACATAATAATGAGATGAAGACTCAGTGTGATTTAAAAAATAATGAATGTGGGCTGAGAGCCACAGGCCGGGGTTTTGTTGTTTTTCTGTCAATATCCAAGAGCTAACTTTGACTAAAATTTCCTGGAGTGTAGTTACTTATCTATAAACAGGTGAATATGAACTCAATTAGCTATTGGTGTATAAAAAGCTTTTTTAAAAAGCATAAAACATTTTAAGTCTATGAAAGGTTGCTATTACTAACAGCTACAACTAATTGCATTTCCATTGTTAAAGTGGATCTCATTCTAAATAAGGTTTATATTTTTAAACCTGCATTTATCATTTTATGCTTAAAATGTAATTTTATAGATCAATGATAAATCCAGAGACACACAGTTTTAATATAAATGCCATAAAAGTGGTAGACAGTATCATCCTCCACTTAGAAAAAATAGCTAATTTGTTTTCTTTTTTATTGTAATAGCAATGGTGTGTGAAAAAGACGTTATACAAAAAAATCTCATGTACCATATAACATAATCACTTTTTATTAAAATGAAACAAAAAGATAAAAAGGCCCCTGGGTAGAATGTCCCTAACAAACAGAGAGGACATTAAAATGTGACAGGTTGACAGACAGGATAATCTGAAGAACTCAAACATTTTTATTGAACTTGTATGAACAGCCAAGAGATGTGAGACAGACGAAATTACTATACTAATTTATTTTGTCATTATAATGTGTATTTTAATTGACACAGAATTTATTTAAAAGTTCATTTTTGAAGAATGTTGCATTCATAAAAAACATTCATGTGAAAAGTGCACAATAGCTTATATAAAGGCAGGGCCTATTCCATATATGTATTTCTACATACACTTGGTATGTCTTCAGTACTTATATATTTAAATAGCAATAACTAATACTGAAATATAACATACATGTTTATGGATGTATACCAAGCTCCTAGGAGAGTGACTGGCACATAGTAGGTGCAGGAATAGAGTCACAGACATAGAGAACAGACTTGTGGACACAAAGGGGGAAGGAGAGAGGAATGAATTGAAAGAGTGGCATTGACATATATACACTACATATGTAAAATAGACAGCTAGCAGGAAGCAGGTGTTCCGCGCAAGGACTCAGCCCAGCGCTCTGTGATGACCTGGAGGGTTGGAATGGCCGGGGGCAATAGTGGGGTTGGGGCGGGCAGGGGGCGGTTAGGAGGGAGGCTCAAGAGTGATGGGGTATATATGTTATTCAGTCATGTCCAGGAGAAGGCAATGGCACCCCACTCCAGTACTCTTGCCTGGAAAATCCCATGGACGGAGGAGCCTGGTAGGCTGCAGTCCATGGGATCGCGAAGATTCGGACACGACTGAGCGACTTCACTTTCACTTTTCACTTTCATGCACTGGAGAAGGAAATGGCAGCCCTCTCCAGTGTTCTTACCTGGAGAATCCCAGGGACGGGAGCCTGGTGGGCAGCCGTCTATGGGGTTGCACAGAGTCGGACACGACTGAAGTGACTTAGCAGCAGCAGCAGTCATGTCCAATTCTTTGCTACCCCCATGGACTATAGCGCAACAGGCTCCTCTGTCGGTGGGGATTCTCTAGGCAAGAATGCTGGAGTGGGCTGCCATGCCCTCCTCCAGGGGATCTTCCAACCCAGGGATTGAACCCAGGTCTCCCACACTACAGGCAGATTCTCTACTGTCTGAGCCACCAGGGAAGTGGGTATATATACATATATATTTACAGCTAATTCAGTGTTTTACAGCGGAAATCTGGGCTTCCCTGGGGCTCAGATGGTAAAGAATCTGCCTGTGATGCAGGAGATCAGGTTCAATCCCTGGGTCAGAGAGATCCCCTGGAAAAGAAAATGGCAACCCGCTCCAGTATTCTTGCCTGGAGAATTCCATGGACAGAGGAGCCTGGCAGGCTGCAGTCCATGGGGTTGCGAAGAGTTGGGCATGACTCAGCACATCTACCTATCCACAACTTAGTGGCTTAAACCACAATAAACTTTAATAACTTACAGCGTTTGTGTGTCAGCTATGTGAAGATGGCTCATCTCGGAAGTTCTGACTCTGGCTCTTGCGGGGTTATAGCCAAGTGGTCAGCCAGGGCTGGAGTCATCTGAAGGCGTGTCCAGGGTTTGCAGATCTGCTGTAGAGGAGGTCCTCGTGACTCAATTGACTGACACGTTGGTGATGACTGTGAGCAGGTGATCTAAGAATCCCCCCGCCTGAACTTCTATCATGATTCCTGGAACATGGTCATAACATGGCAGCCCCAGGGCCTGAGAATGAGTGATGAGAGCTAAAGACGGAAGCATGGTATCCTTTGCAATCTAGCCTCAGAAATCACACTTTGCCACTCTCATGACATCCCATCCTTTGAAAAGAGTCACTAAGGGCAGCCGACGTTCAGCACAACGGAAGAATGAGGCTGCTCCTTCTGAAAAGAGGAATATAAGAGATTTTTGTGGACATATTTTAAAACCACCAAAGCTAATTGACTGACTTTACATATAAGCTCCTTAGTCATTGCTATAGTCATATAGGGGAAATAAATGAGGGGAGAGTTTCCATTTTACAATAAAATGAGTCCTATTATCTTCCAATAGATATTTTTGCACACTAAGAACTTTCCCCCAAGAACTAGTCAAGTTATTATCGCCACTTTCCACTCCATTTTGCCTATGAGTATACATTATATGTAGAAGGAAACACTTTATTACCAAAGGGTCTAATGTTCACTGTGTGGACTATTGTAGGTATCCATAAGAACCTCCCACGGATGCTTATTAACAATGCAGATCCTTGGATTTCATCCCAGACTGACTAAATTAGAATCTTGAGTGTAAGATGCTGGAATCTTCATTTTTGACAAGCTCCTAAGGGTGATTCTGATTCCACCTGGTCCATGAACTCTAATCTAATAGGCTCAGGAAAAAAGAACTGGCATGGAAACAAACTAAATGTCTATTGACAAATGAATGGATAAAGAAGGTATGGTACACACAATGGAATATTACTCAGCCATAACAAGGAACGAAACTGGGTTGTTTGTAGAGATGTGAATGGGCTGAGAGTCTGTCATACAGAGGGAAATAAATCAGAAAGACAAAACCACATATCAGATATTAACACGTACATGTGGAATCTAGAAAAATGGTACTGATGAACCTATTTCCAGGGCAGGAATAGAGATGCAAAGAGAATGAACATGTGCACACAGTAGGGGAAGGGAAGGGGGGAACAAATTGGGAGATTAGGATTGACATCTATACACGCCCGTGTGTAAAATAGACATGGGGGAACCTGCCATATAGCACAGGGAGCTCAGCTTGGTGCTCTGTGATGACTTAGATGGGTGGGATATGGTGCAGGATGGGAGGGAGTTCCAAGAGGAAGAGGAAATGTGTATATACATAGCTGGCTCACTTCACTGTGCAGTATAAACTAACACAACATTGTAAAGCAATTAAAAAAGAAAGAACTGGTAAAACAGGGCCTCATTTTTAGTGTAACCATGCTAAGACAAATGTCTGGATATAATTTCTCATGTCAGAGGCTAGGTAAGGGAAGTGAGAGTGTTAGTCACTCAGTCGTGTCTGACTCTTGTGACCCCCATGGACTGTAGCCCACCAGGCTCCTCTCTCCATGGAATTCTCCAGGCCAGAAACTGGAGTAGGTAGCCATGCCCTTCTCCAGGGGATCTTCCTGACCCAGGTATCAAACCCCAGTCTCCTGCATTACAGACAGATTATCATCTGAGTCACCAGGGAAGCCCAGTTGAGGGGAAGAGAATTGCAAATGTGCTTTTTTTTTTTCCAACTTTATGAACTATAGCATCAAATAGAACTACTAGAGGAAAATCATAATATTTTTCACAACTCTACTGTTAATTAGGAACTAAGCAGGAAGTATTGATAGGTTTAAATCATTACAGAAACCTGAAACATTTTTTGAAGTGAAAAATTGTATCCCTTAAAATTAGGTTTCTGAGTTACAAAACAGGAAAGGAAAGAAATCAAGCATCACTCATCACCAGTTACAAAAGGTATTATGGAAAATGTTGCCTCATAAACCAAAAGGAAGGAGAAAGTCCTCACTGTGACTCTTCCCAGACAACAGTCATGTTTGCAATTATTTTCTGAAAATAAACAAGCCATTGTTTAATATTTGTAAAATGTCAGAAAATAAATAAACAACTCTTACTGTATTAAATTTTAATTGTATTCAAACGATTTCTAATGCACATTATTTTACTTTACCTTTTTTAAATGTTTCATTTTATATTAGGGTATGGCCAGTTAACAATGTTGTAATAGTTTCAGGTGGGCAATAAAGGGATTCAGCCATACATGTACATTTATTCATTCTCTCCCAACCTCCCCTCCCATCCAGGCTGCCACATAACATTGAGCAGTTTCATACTGTAGGTACTTATTGGTTATCCATTTTAAATACAGCAATGTGTGCATGTCGTTCCCAAACTCAACTAGCCATCCCTTTTTAAGTAAATTTGGAGCTTCATGAAAGATGCCCCACAGTTGTATGTTTTCCATTCATTCACAATAGTGAAGGAATGAAGGCAACAGTTGGGCATCCCAGGTGGTGCTAGTGGTAAAGAACCCGCCTGCCAATGCAGGAGAGTAAGAGACTAAAAAAAAGAGTTCAATCCCTGGATCAGGGAGATTCCCCTGGAGGAGGGCACAGCAACCCATTCCAGTATTCTTGCCTGGAGAATCCCACCAACAGAGGAGCCTGGCGGGCTCTAGTCCATGGGGTTGCAAAGAGTTGGACACAATTGAGTACAGCACAGCTTCTTGGGGGTCAGTTTTAGGCCGGGATTCTGATCCAGACCCACAACGGCCATTCACCTCTGTTAGTACTACACTTTGCCTTGCTTATGAGAACCGAGCCAAGTTGTGTTCATATCAGAAATTCATGTTATCTGTTATACATGGATAAGCCTTTATCTAGATACATTAATTAAAATGCTTTTATTTTCTTAGTTATTGATTTTCTTTAAGTGACTGAGTATAACACTAAAGTGTACATTAGAACTATGTAAGGAGCATTTTAAAAGTTAAAAGTTTTAAGACTTGTATCCCAAAGATTCTGATTCAGAAATTCTTAGGCAGGAATTACAATATACTTTGTTTTACCCTTTATAAAAAATTCCTTTATCTATTTTTAAAAGAGCACATGTTTATATAAACAAAAAGTTGAAACCTAAATATTCACAGAGCATAATTTAAACATTCCCCTGTATTCTTTTTTTCTATTTCACACCTATTAGGTTAACAATCTGCTGTGAATCCCTCTATAGTTTTCTATATGCTCAAATAAACATGTTTATCTGTTTTATTTGTTTATAAATGGGATTATATAATAGATATTATCTGCACCTTTTTTCACTTAATTATGCATTTCTGATATCAAGTAAATATATTTAGACCAATCTCATTATTTCAATTATGCAGTATTTCATTCCATGATATACTACAGTTTCTTGAATCCTTTGCACACTGATGGAGGTTAAGTATTATTTCTATACCTGTGAACTGGGTGCCCCCAGAGGTGAAACCTAGAAATTTTCTAGATAGCCTCCAAATCCAATATATTCTTGAACACAGTATAGTTTATTGATAATTACAGAAGAAGACATAGAATGCAAGCTATAACAGCAACACAAATAACTTCAGCAGGAACTTCAGTCATCACCCTTTTTATATTGCCTGTGCTCCTACTTTAAAACTGTCTTCAATTTACAATATCTTAATCTGCTGGTGTTTTTATTTTGAAGTGTGATTGCTAATCAGTGGTATCTGGCTTTTAAATTTAAATAGAAATTTCCAAGTTACTTTTTTAAATGCTGCATCAGTTCATACTTCATAAGTAATGTAAATGGTGTTCATTTCCTTGCATCACTACTAGCATTAGATTGTATTACTCTTTGTAGTTTTTCTAAATTTGAAGAGATAATCACAATACCTCATTGTTGACTTAATTTACAAAATTCATGACACAAAAGGCCATTGTCTACCAAATGCACTAATCTCCTACAAGCTAGTAACAAAAGAAAACACCCCAATGGAAAAATGCACAAGGATTATGAATAAGCAATTTAAAAAAGGAAATTCAAGTGGCCAATAATCAGATTAAAAAATACTGGACCTCATGAAAAATAGAAGACATATCTCCCCAAGAAAGATGTAAGTTCCACGAGGTAATAATTTTTGTCTCTTCTGCTTATTGATGTACATGGTGCATCTCCCAGCACCAAGAGCAGTGCCTGGCACATTACAGGTCCTCAGTAACATACGGGGAATACTTGGTGCCTGTGCAGAGAGGCTGACAATAATGGAGGAAAAGAATTTGCTTTAAAAAAAAAAACCCAGAATGATACCAGACTCATTCACTCAAATGGAACAGAGGAAAAAAGTAAGATGTGTGCTAAAAATCAGGTATTAATTGAAGGTACTCTGGCACATGGAAAGGCCAAGAGCTAACCTTTCAATGAAGTGGAAAATGTGCACAAAACTCTCTGTGCTTTTTGTGTGGGTGTAGTGGAAGAATATTCTAGATTCAGGCATTGGCTGAGCCTTCAGTGAAATATCCATTCTTCATGAATTAAGCAGTACTTGCCACCCAAAATTCCTATCCATTTAAATTCAAACTCAAGCCACCTTCTTACTCCTTCATTATTATTATGAATGACCAAATGAGAACCTTTAGACATTTGAGGAACTCTTACAAGTTAAAGAAATAAAGAAAGATAAAAGGGAAAGGGGTCCTAAAGGATACAGAGATTATTCAGGGAACAGAGAAACTCAATGAACAAAAGGAAGGAAGGAAAGTCAACTCATTATGTCAAAGAAATGGCAATCCTCTCCAGTATTCTTGCCTGGAAAATCCTATGGACAAGGAGCCTTGCAGGCTACAGTCCTTGGGATTGCAAAGAGTCAAACATGACTTAGCAACTGAGCACAATCTTGTAAATAATACTGCAATGTACATTGGGCTGCATGTATCTTTTTAAACTATGGTTTTCTCTGATTCTGTGCCTAGGAGTAGAATTGTTGGATCATATGCTAGTTCTATTTTCAGTTTTTTAAGGGACCTCCATAGTGTTCTCCATACTGTGTGTAAATAGCCAGGACATGGAAGCAACCTAAATGTCCATCAACAGAGGAATGGATGAAGAAGATGTGGTATATATACACAATGGAATACTACTCAGCCATAAAGAAGAACAAAATAATGCCATTTGCAGGAACATGGATGGACTTAGAGACTGTCATATTGAGTGCAATAAATCAGACACAGAAAGACAAATGTCATATGATATCACTTATACATGGAGCCTAAAAAAAGGGGGGATACAAGTGAACTTATTTACACAACAGAAGTAGAGTCACAGATGTAGAACAAATATATGGCTACCAGGGGATGAAGGCGAGGGATGTGTTGGGAGATTGGAACTGATATATACACACTACTATATATAAAATAGATAATAAGGACCTGCTGTATACCACAGGGAGCTCTTCTCAATACTCTGTAATGGCCTATAGGAGAAAAGAATCTGAAAAGAAAAGTAGATATATGCATATGTATATATATAACTGATTCATTTTGCTATACATGTGAAACTAATACCACATTATAAATCAACCATATTGCAACAAAAAATTTAAAAATAGGAATGCAAAATAATTTGTAGCTATGTAAATTATACCCAATCGAGATTTAACTGATTTTTGTTACCCACTGTGGAAAACATCAGTTTTTCCTTCATTTGCATATTCATCTTGATATTCCTACTCCATAAATGTGTTCCTCCTTTGAACTGGAGGTTACATCTCACCAATTCTCCCTTTAATACCTAAAAAAATTAATTTAGATAAAATCCTTAAACTGTGGGGAAAAAAATTTTTAAGTGTCAGGATGGGACTGGCATCTAGCCAGGAAACACAGAAAATACAAATCTGAACAGAATAAAAAAGAAATACAAAAGAAAAAAAACTACAACTTTAATGCTTGAAAAACAGCATGGCAATATGATTATATTTCATTTCTCCTATTCCAGAGAGAAGAATCGTGAGTTGGCCAAGCAGCCAGATGACATGGAAGGAGAAAAGTGCAGAGGAGTCACTGCTTCCGTCATGAACTGTAGAAGCATAATGAAAAAAACTGAGTAACACCCTCCTTGTACAAATTCAAATGACAACTTGTGCATGTACTATCTTTCCTCTGTGTGCAGGCTCAGTTGCCAACTCTTTGCGGCCTCGTGGACTGTA
Source organism: Cervus elaphus (assembly GCF_910594005.1). NCBI lineage: Eukaryota > Metazoa > Chordata > Mammalia > Artiodactyla > Cervidae > Cervus > Cervus elaphus. The sequence goes on along the minus strand of NC_057841.1, from coordinate 29,913,761 downwards.
GCCTGCCAGGCTCCTCTGCCCATAGGATTTTCCTGGTAAAAATACGGGAGTGGGTTGTCATTTCCTCCTCCCGGGGATCTTCCAGACCCAGGGATTGAATCTGCATCTCTTGTGCCTCCTGCATTGACAGGTGAATTCTATAACACTATAATGTATATTTTAATCGTTACTTAACGTAAACAGTGCCTTAACTAGAAAGTACCTTGGAGGTGGAAATTTTAGATGGGCCAGGGAAGGGAATGATTCCATGTAACAATCATCAAACCATTCAAGCTTATCAAGTTGGTCACTTATCTGCTGTAGGACCTGAAGAAGTGAATGGCGTTCAGGGACTGGGTAACAATGTTGGTGGAAACATGAGAAAATATTCATTCCTTTGTTTTTTGGTTTTTCTCATTCTGGAGTCTTCTTAAAATCATCATATTCTATATTTATTGAGACATAAAGTCATTTTAATTATTTCTTAGAAATAAGTGACATATAAAATAGAACTATAATTTAATTTTTCTCATAGCATTCAAAAATTTTAATTTAGTGAAATATCAAAAAGAAATTGAAAGGCAAACTGCTAAAAAAAATGTTCTGGGCTAGAAATTGAGGATTATCTCTTTAAATTCCGTGCTTGTCAGCAAATGCTAGTATGGTCTCTAGCTGTCATGGGGTCACACGTAGATAATACGAGCAATCTGGGAAGGAAAAGAGAAAGAAAAAATTATTTGTATTTTATAGTTACTATTGAGCTGTTTCATAGGAGACAGGATGCAATAAAAATACCTGATCAATAATATATTATTTTGATGGAACCAAGCAGCTAATCTATCAAATGACTCAGCACTTTCTCAAATCCCAAACAAATTACTTTTGAAATGTATTTCTTTTCATTCTTGAGGTTGAAATCACATAGCAGATTGTCTTTACATACTATAAAATACCCACTTGCCAATGCAGGAGATGATGTAACAAAGGCAAGTTCCTTTCCTGGGTTGGGAAGATCCCCTGGAAGAGGGCATAGCAACCCATTCCAGTATTCTGGCCTGGAGAATCCCATGGACGGAGGAGCCTAGTAGGCTTCCATCCATGGAGTCATAAAAAGAATGAAGAGGCTTAGCACACAAAGACACAAAAGTATAGTGCCATCATTCCGTGTGCATGCGTTCTAAGTCACTTCAGTCCTGTCTGACTCTTTGCAACCCTATAGACTGTAGCCCACCAGGTACCTCTGTCCATGGGATTCTCCAGGCAAGAATACTGGAGTGGGTTGCCATGCCCTCCTCCAGGGGCTCTTCCTACCCCAGAGATCCAACCCACATCTCCTGCAGCTCCTACATTGCAGGTGGATTCTTTACCACTGAGTCACAGGGGAAGAAGCCCACCATCACTCTAGCAGAAGTGATATTTTTGCACCAAATTTTATTTTAAAATATGATGAATTTCTGTGTATCTTTAAACAATAAACATTATTTCCCTCATTGTCAAAGTTGGAAGAGAAAAGCAGTACTTGGTTAGACACAAAAATATTGTCTCAGTTTAAAACATTATCCACAAAATCCATTCTCAAGAGTGTAGAATCAAAAACTCTATGTTGAAGGTATAGGTTAATTTTAAGAAAATTTAAATTGTCTTAGGAAACTATTTTGAGAAAAAGGATATAGTTATTCATTCCATTAAAATATGTTTTGCTATTCTACTGCAATTTAGTCAAATAAGAAAAACACTAAAAGGAACTAAAACTTCTCCCTGGTTTCGCTAGAATTAAAAAAAGGGTAATGAGCAGATAAAGTGGAGAAGTGGAGGGGAATGAGATTTACAATACGTAAGTTTCAGAAGGAAAATTTGAGATATGATGCAGCAGACAGTTGTTGAATCATGAAAGGACACTAAGGTGGGGAGTGTCAAAATTGTAGGCTACAGTTGTAAGCTACAATCTTCTTAAAGAAGATTGATCTTGACTATCTGAGAGTTGACCTCCGAGAGCTATGTTCCAGAAAAGCGTGGTTAATAAGTCTTTGCTCTGTACGGACATCTAAGAAGCAAAGGTCTGTGCAGGAACCCTTACTTTGGTTCTGCCCTTGAAATAAATAGCCAGTCAATACTTTAAAATGTCACACAGATGTCAGCACAGCACCTTTGTGAGCTAGGTCTACTTGACTTGAATTTTTTTCAGTACCAGGTCTTATTAACATCCAAAGAGATCTGTAGATGTCTCAGACCCATTTTCATGGTTCACTTTGCCTACAGGCTTCTGCTTCTGTGTATGCTATTTCTAGGCTTCACTATACTTCTCCAGATATAAAACTGAGAAGAAACTGAAATGATCCCAAGATCCACTCCTGGAATTTTTCATAAGTATAGAAAATTTCACCAGGGGAGGCGGAGGGGTGCTTTATATCATAGCAAGACAAATAACCTTTAAGGGAACATGAACCAACATTTTTAATTGTCCTTTAGCTTACTCACCGCCCCCCCCCCCGCCCCGCCCAGTGCTTATTAATCTCCATCATTCCAGCATTTTTTCATTTTATAAGTACCTCTTTTCCTCTTCTCTTTTTTGTCACTTTGTATTTTCCTCTTCTCTTCCATTTTTGAACCAAAAACTACAAATTGCTAATCTTCTACCCATTACAAATATAGCTTCCTTCTCCTGCATATGATGATTTGGTATCTGACAACATTCAAGCCACCCTGGCCCCATCTAGCCTAAGAATGCAAAGTGTTTCCAAATGAAAAGGTCTAATGCTAGCTGGCAAAATAAAGAAACAAATTTCTCCCCCAATTAATTGCTTGAGGGTTAAGATCTCGCTTCCTCTAAAACCTCATTGCAGTGGTCGTGTATGGAGTTTTGGAGTACACAAGACCTGGGTTAAATGTTAGCCCTAGTAGTGAGCAAGATATTTATCCTCTCTGAGCTTCAAAGATAATATTTTCTACTCTCAAATGTCATGCCTAAATAAAAGATGCCTTTAAGTGTCTAGTACTATGTTCAGCACATGATCTATGTACAGTAGTGAATGCTATTTTTCCCAGCATTAATGAGATATAATTAACATATAACATGATGTAAGTTTAAAGTTTACAACATGTTGATTTGATACAATTATAATTGCTAAATAGTTACCATTATAGCCTTAGCTAACAATGCATCACATAATTACCATTTTTTTGTAGTGAAAACATTTAAGATCATAAAAACTTTCAAATATATAACTATTAAATATAATCACTACATTGTACACAGTAGAGATTGGATACTATTTAGTTAATTTCTTGGGTTGGGGGTGGTGAATTTTACATCCACCTCCAGACTTCTGTCACTTTTCTCTGTCACATGTTTCTCTGTCACATGTTCTCTGTCACATGTTTCATTTACTGAATCAAAGGATGAGATCCTTTGAGAAGAGTTAACTAGCAGAGATCTCAGATTTGACCTTAAGATCAGACCTACGCATCCATCTGACAGTAGATCCTAGAAGAAAATTTCAAGTAACTGTGTTCTGATTTATGTTTTAGACTGGATGCAATAATTATAAAAGGCTTACAGTCAGTAAATGCAAAGAAAACTAGAATTTTCACTTCCTTCTGATTTGAGTTCAGGGTTTGAGTCTGAGACTCATGGCCCTTGGTTATGCTAAAGAAAAGAAAACATAATGTCTGGCCAGAGTCCAGTAGAATTATAGGTAAAAATACCTTTTTTCAAGAAAATACTACTGAGAGTTTCTAATTAATATACTGTAATTGTAAATAATACATGTTTTATAGGCAAAAAATAGTTAATTTTTGCACATTTGAGTATTTTTCCCAGATAAATAGGTGGAAGATTGAAATGTGATTAGATGCTGACACTGAAACATAGCTCATATGGCTACATACCATGATTGACAGAAAGCATGGACCTATTTTTTTTTAAGTTGACCTGATAAATATATTTGAAAGTAAAGGCTTCAGAAATTTAACTTTAATTCTAACAGATAATGTGAATAAGCATGAGTAGAGGTGGAAAAGGAGAAAGATACATTTATAGAGGAAGTATTGTTATTCCACCATCAACATAATCATTATCATAGTTAACATCTTCCAGCAATTTTTACCTGTCAGCCATTGTGCTTGAAGATACACACAATGTTCTAATTAATTGCTGCAGAAACTCCATTTTAAAGATAAGAGATGAGCTTTAGGATTTTTTAAGCCAATGACTTAGGGTTACACACAATGGTAGGTTAACAAGGTTCTAGGACAAGATACCACCTTGCCTTCCAGAGAAATAGTTCACACTTCTATAAACTTTTCCTTGGGAGATCCGGACACACTGGGACTATACTGAAAACTTGGGGTGGGCTAAGGCACATTAACGACTTCTCTTCTATAGATAGCACACTCCTCTCAAATTTAATTAGAACACTCAGGTAGCAATAGTAATATTTTTTAAATAGAAATTTTACTCCAGGAGTCCCATGTTTCTGTAATGAAAACTAATGAAGAATCTTGGCAATAGAACAGAAGAGGACAAAGAAATAAAAACAAATAAGACAAAACAACATATTTGGGGGTGATTGATTTCATTAGTCTTTGATTGTGACTGATAATTTGTGTTTCATTATCACTTGTTCAGTATTGCTGTATATAGTCTGTTTATCATGAATCATTGTAGGTATCTAGCTACAAATTTTGATGAAATCTGTCTAGTTGCTATGGTGATAGTCATTATAAAACGAGTAAAATGAAATTAAGATACTACATGCCTGGAATAAAATCAATGTAATACTTTAGAAGTAGGCATTTTCTTTTTTATATGTTGTTAGAGCACTGAAATAGAACTACATTTGCCCTAAACAGTTGGCATCTCCAGTTTTACATTAATATATATGAAAGAGATAGAAAGGGGAAATATTAACATAGAGTGATTGCGTGAAAAAAAGTGAATTATGTAAGATGTTCTATATTGAGATTAAGAGTATATAATAAAGCATATTGTTTTGAGTTCACAGGTTCAAAAAATAAATTTCAAAACTGATTTTGAAATATCAGCCCATACCTCATACAAGTTTTCCTAATTGTATGGTTCGGCTTTTGTCCATTTGTACTCAACAAAGGAAAATGGAAAATACCCCCCTTTTTCTTTTAAACTACTGATTCAATTACTACTTGGTATTTGGCAGACAACCAAGAATAGACAGTTCTCCCCACGACAGGGTCTTTTTTTTCTTCCCGCAAAAACATTCATCCTCTTTAAATTCTACATATGTGTTTTCTGATGATAACAGATTGAATATGTCTTTGGAGAATTTGAGAAAATATCTTAGGACTCCTGGGCTCTCACTATCACTTGTTCACATCAAACAACACTGCCCATCCCTTTCTAAGGAGCAGAGAAGCTTATGGGAACTTGAAGAACAGAGTCCATAAAGTTTAATCTGCTCTCTTACATTGTGAGAAGTTTGTAAATCGAGTCCTTACCAGATGCTGCAATTCTTTTGGATTGAAGATAAATTGTTGAATTCCAAGAGAGTACAATATCAAGAAAACCATTAGCCATGACAATTCAGAAACCAAATAAAGCACATTTAATTTGTTGTTCTTCTAAAAGAGTATCAGCTTTTAAAAGTTAAAAGAATGATCATGTACATCTTTTCACTGATTTAGAAAAAATAATTGGCTTACTTATGAATAACAAGAATAGAAATTTCATTAAGGAATGTAAAATTAATGGAGAAATAAAAGCTAGGGAATTTCACAGAGCATACAGCACAATCTCATCATTTATGTGGACAATCACAGCTTCCTTTTTTTGTTTTGTTTGTCTTGTTTTTGTTTTTAATAATCTTGCTTTACTGATGTTTTGCTTAACTGAAAACATGGAGAGTCTGAGGCTCGTTAGCTATTGGTGATTAGGTCTTGAGACTTTGATTCAAAAAACCTTTCAAGATACACAGAAAAAGCCCAGGATTCCAAGAGAGAAGCATTCTTATTCTATTATCATGCTCACATCTCCAGCCTCTGTGAATTTAATCATTTCCTCGATCACTGCCTGTCTCACCTTAGAAATTAACATATATTTTACTTTTCTTTCTCTAACATTAAAAATGCATTTCAATGAATAATACAGCAGGGCTGTGTATAAAACTAAGACTTCTGCATCCTCTTTTAAATGTTTGTTCTTCAGCAGAGATCCTCTGAGGAAAACATATTGAAAGGATGAACAGTAATTTAATTTTTTATCATAAGCATTAGTGGCAAATAAAGGACAAAAGCACTTTGCCAGGCTAAAGAAAAAAGATGAGATATTCACCAAGGAAAATACTGCCTTCTTATTGACTGCCAGGTCATTCATATTCTTTTTCTTTTCAAACAGAGAAAATCACAATATTAATATGGAGACCCTGGAAGTATTTTCTATGTATGTCACAAGCAGCAAATATTGCAGACACTTGCTATATACATTGTTGTTGCTTTTAGAAAGATCTCTAAAAGCTTTTATGAAAAAAGATGAGGCTACTAAACATTTTTATTAAAATATGAATCTAAAATTCAGAATTATATTGTTTTCCAAAGTCTCTGGAACCATGATCTTTTCTAAAAATCACTATGAGAAAAATCTGTTGTCAAGTTATATTGTTAATTAGCTGTATAAAGTAAGAACAAAACAAAATCTCAGTTTTGACTGGCGCCCAAAGTCGTCAGGATATATTCTACTTCTACACTAATTTTGTTAATTTGACTAATAGAAAGCTTTAAAAGCCTACAGGTCAGATTCAGTGAAACAGTACTTCCAATCATTGCTTTAGAATTTTGCAGCAGTCTTACAAAGAAGGATAAAAATAAGGTATTATCTTATATTCTAAGGAAAAGTTTAGAAATTATTTTATATTTGCCTGTGATATTTCTAAGTTCTATAACATTTGATACATGAGTAATGAAAAAAAATTAATCGGGAAGGTTTTCTGGTCTGTGAGGAAATAAAACTGAGTCTCATGTAGCAATAACTCTATTAAACAATAATATAATTAAATTGCTCACCGAGACTTGAATTGAAGGTTTCTGTTTAATTATCTATCCTGACCTTCAGCTGTAGACCAGTGTTCAGGAACTAAACTATAATACCGGCAGTATCTCACCTTCAAAAAGCTGAATCTTCTCATCTTAGGCTACGTCTCCAGTTTTCCATTTTTCACCCTTGAGCAAAGTTTCCCAAACAAGGGATCTTTAGTATCTCACCAATTTCTTAACAGTGCCCTTAAGCCAAAAGAAATACCTAAGTGTTCCATTTGTTAAGTTGTGGTATGCAACAAATTAAGTATTTCTGTCCTTAACAGTTTAGTTGATTATTGAAAAGATAATACTCATAAATTGAAAGAAAAAAACAACAGTGTTGTTTCATTCTTAAATAACTGCAATTCCTTACTTACCTACTGGGCATACACATCTTCCAACATTTGGGAACCAGATTGAACTTCTCAAGTAGCCATTTGTTCTTTATATGGCAAATATTGACTAACCCCAGCCACCCAGCCCCACTTTTCAAAGACATAATGTAACTGAAAGGAATATCATAAGATCCAATGTTCAGTTCCAAGTGAACAACCTTGAACTAATAATTTCCCCAGCCTTCACAAATGGCAAATATTGATACTTTCTTCAAAAAATTAAAATTCCTATAGCACCTCTAAATTCTCTGAAGTACCCAAAGAAACAGCAGAATATGGGACCCAAAAGCCCTCAAAGAAATTCTGGAGGGAAATCAGGCAAGCTACATGTATGCCTATCCTTCTCTCTAAATACCCAGATGATAAGCTTTGGCTTCCAATTCCAAATTCATCTCCTTCTCTCTCTCTCTCTCTCTCTCACTCTCTCTCTCTCTCTCTCTGCCATACACACATACATGCACATACACACTTTTGGCACCTTCTACTAACTAATCTATTCATTCATTCAAGAAATATTAGATATTATTTAATGCCTACTATAGATACCTTGATAAATTTATGGACATGGTGATGAGCAAGATTCAGTGCTTGCTCACAAACAGAGTGAAAATCTAAAGAGCAATTAATCAATTCTAATGCTACTCTCCTAAAGAGAAAAAAGTATAGAGCATTATGAGAATATGCAGACAAGTCAACTGGCCAATCTGAGGAATATGAAAAGTGTCATGTAAACCAAAAGTCTAACGTTGTCCTTAGACAACATACACAAATATTGTTCTGTATAGGGCTCAGTGCTTACTTAAATGATGTACTCTAACATAAAGATACTTTTTTCCATCCTTTAAAAATAAAGTCTTGAAAACTGGTAAGCATTTGAAAGAGCTGTACCTTTTAAACCATTAAAGGGAAAGAATAAAGCCTACATCACAATGCACCCCTAGAATTAAGTGGACAAAAGCAAAGTGTGTAAACCGAAGAAACTGCTCTTTGAAGATGGTATTTTGAGGAACTTTGGAAAACGACAATTGCTCCAGGAGAATTCTGATGGAAGAGTATCATATTTGACAGCTCACTGAAAAGGATCTTAGAGTTCAGAGTATCTCCCAATGCATGCTTTTGCTTTTGGCCTGCTTCAGGGTCCTGTGCATGGAGTGCAGCCATGGCACCTTTGAAGGGAGTCACCACTGTCTTCATTACCTCCACCAAGCTTGGCCTCTGGTCAAACAACAGGGAGGGAACACAGCCCCACCAGTCAGCTCAGTCACTCAGTCATGTCTGACTCCTTGTGACCCCATGAACCGCAGCATGCCAGGCCTCCCTGTCCATCACCAACTCCTGGAGTTCACCCAAACCCATGTCCATTAAGTCGGTGATGCCATCCAGCCATCTCATCCTCTGTCGTCCCCTTCTCCTCCTGCCCTCAATCTTTCACAGCATCAGGGTCTTTTCAAATGAGTCAACTCTTCGCATCAGGTGGCCAAATTATTGGAGTTTCAGCTTCAGCATAAGTCCTTCCAGGGAATATTCAGGACTGATCTCCTTTACGATGGACAGGTTGGATCTCCTTGCAGTCCAAGGGACTCTCAAGAGTCTTCTCCAACACCACAGTTCAAAAGCATCAATTCTTCGGGACTCAGCTTTCCTTATAGTCCAACTCTCACATCCAAACATGATCACTGGAAAAACCATAGCCTTGACTAGACGGACCTTTGTTGACAAAGTAATGTCTCTGCTTTTCAATATGATGTTTAGATTGGTCATAACTTTCCTTCCAAGGAGTAAGCATCTTTTAATTTCATGGCTGCAATCACCATCTGCAGTGATTTTGGAGCCCAGAAAAATAAAGTCAGTCACTGTTTCCACTGTTTCCCCATCTATTTGCCATGAAGTGATGGGACTGGATGCCATGATTTTAGTTTTCTGAATGTTGAGCTATAAGCCAACTTTTTCACTCTCCTCTTTCACTTTCATCAAGAAGCTCTTTAGTTCTTCTTCACTTTCTGCCGTAAGGGTGGTGTCATCTGCATATCTGAGGTTATTGATATTTCTCCTGGCAATCTTGATTCTACCTTGTGCTTCATCCAGCCCAGCGTTTCTCATGATGTGCTCTGCATATAAGTTAAATAAGCAGGGTGACAATATAGTCTTGACATACTCCTTTTCCTATTTTGGAACCAGTCCATTGTTCCATGTCCAGTTCTAACTGTTGCTTCCTGACCTGCATACAGGTTTCTCAAGAGGCAGGTCAGGTGGTCCGGTATTCCCATCTCTTTCAGAATTTTCCACAGTTTCTTGTGATCCACACAGTCAAAGGCATAGCATAGTCAATAAAGCAGAAATAGATGTTTTTCTGGAACTCTCTTGCTTTTTCAATGATCCAGAAAATGTTGGCATTTTGATCTCTGGTTCCTCTGCCTTTTCTAAATCCACTTTGAACATCTGCAAGTTCATGGTTCACGAATTGCTGAAGCCTGGCTTGGAGAATTTTGAGCATTACTTTACTAGCGTGTGAGATGAGTGCAATTGTGCAGTAGTTTGAGCATTCTTTGGGATTGCCTTTCTTTGGCATTGGAATGAAAACTGACCTTTTCCAGTCCTGTGGCCACTGCTGAGTTTTCCAAATTTGCTGGCATATTGAGTGCAGCACTTTCACAGCATCATCTTTTAGGATTTGAAATAGCTCAACTGGAATTCCATCACCTCCATTATCTTTGTTCATAGTGATGCTTCCTAAGACCCACTTGACTTCACATTCCAGGACGTCTGGCTCTAGGTGAGTGATCACACGATCGTGATTATCCCGGTCATGAAGATCTTTTTTGTATAGTTCTTCTGTGTATTCTTGCCACCTCTTCTTAATGTCTTCTGCTTCTATTAGGTCCCTACCATTTCTCTCCTTTATTGAGTCCATCTTTGCATAAAATGTTCCCTTGGTATCTCTAATTTTCTTGAAGAGATCTCTAGTCTTTCCCATTCTGTTTTTTTCCTCTATTTCCTTACATTGATTGCTGAGGAAGGATTTCTTCTCTCTCCTTGCTATTCTTTGGAACTCTGCATTCAGATGGGTATATCTTTCCTTTTCTCCTTTGCTTTTTGCTTCCCTTCTTTTCACAGCTATTTGTAAGTCCTCTCAGACAGCCATTTTGCTTTTTGGCATTTCTTTTCCATGGGGATGGTCTTGATTCCTGTCTTCTGTACAATGTCACGAAACTCTGTCCATAGTCCTTCAAGCACTCTGTCTATCAGATCTAGTCCCTTAAATCTACTTCTCACTTCCACTGTATAGGCATAAGGGATTTGATTTAGTTCATACCTGAAAGGTCTAGTGGTTTTCTCCACTTTCTTCAATTTCAGTCTGAATTTGGCAACAGAAAATTGGATTAAAGATTTACTGAGAATGGCCCCACCCATCAGAACAAGACCCAGTTTCCCCCTCAGTCGGTCTCTCTGATCAAGAAGATTCCATAAGCGTCTTATCCTATATTAGAGGGCAGACAGAATGAAAACGACAATCACAGAAAACTAACCAAACTGATCACTTGGACCACAGCCTTGTCTCATCAATGAAACTATGAGCCATGCCATGTAGGGCCAACCAAGATGGACAGGTCAATGGTGGAGAGCTCCAACAAAATGTGATCCACTGGAGAAGGGGATGGCAAACCACTTCAGTATTTTTTCCTTAAGAACCCCATGAACAGTATGAAAAAGCAAAAAGATAGGACACTGAAAAATGAACTCCCCAGGTCAGTAGGTGCCCAATATGTTACTGGAGATCAATGGAGAAATAATTCCAGAAAGAATGAAGAGACAGAGCCAAAACAAAAACAACACCCAGTTGTTGATGTGGCTGGTGATGGAAGTAAAGTCCTATGCTGTAAAGAGCAATATTGCATGGGAACCTTGAATTTCAGGTCCATGAATCAAGACAAATTGGAAGTGGTCTAACAGGAGATGGCAAGAGTGAACATTGACATTTTAGGAATCAGTGAACTAAAATGGACTGGAATGGGTGAATTTAACTCAGATGACCATTATATCTATTACTGAGAGCAAGAATCCCTTAGAAGAAATGGAATAGCCCTCATAGTCAGCAAAACAGTCCAAAATGCAGTACTTGGATACAATCTCGAACACAACAGAATGATCTCTGTTTATTTCCAAGGCAAACCATTCAATATCACAGTAATCCAAGTCTATCCCTGACCAGTAATTCTGAAGAAGCTGAAGTTGAATGGTTCTATGAAGACCTACAAGACCTTCTACTATTAAACTAAAAAAGGATGTCTTTTTCATTATGGGGGACTGGACGCAAAAGTAGGAAGTCAAGAAATACCTGGAGTAACAGGCAAATTTGGCCTCGGAGTACAACACAAAGCAGGTCAAAGGCTAACAGAGTTTTGCCAAGAGAACACACTGCTCATAGCCAACACCGTCTTCCAACAACACAAGAGAACACTCTACACTTGAACATCACCAGATGATCAATATCAAAATCAGATTGATTATATTCTTTGCAGCCAAAGATGGAGAAGCTCTATACAGTCAGCAAAAACAAGACTGGGAGCTAACTGTGGCACAGATATGAACTCCTTATTGCCAAATTCAGACTGAAATTAAAGAAAGTAGGGAAAACCACTAAACTATTCATGTATGAACTAAATCAAATCCCTAATGACTATACAGTGGAAGTGATAAATAGATTCAAGGGATTAGATCTGATAGACGGAGTGCCTGAATAACTATGGATGGAGGTCTGTGACAATGTACAAGAGGCAGTGACCAAGACCATCCCCAAGAAAATGAATAGCAAAAAAGGAAAAATGGTTGCTTGAGGAGGCCTTACAAATAGCTGAGAAAAGAAGAGAAGTGAATGGTAAAGGGAAAAAGGAAAGATATACCCATTTGAATGCACAGTTCCAAAGAAAAACAAGGAGAGATAAGAAAGCCTTTCTCAGTGATCCATGCAAAGAAATAGAGGGAAATAATAGAATGGGAAAGATTAGAAATCTCTTTATGAAAATTATATATAAAAGGGAATAGTTCACACAAAGTAGGGCACAATAAAGGACAGAAATGGTATGGACCTAACAGAAGCAGAAGATATTAAGAAGAGGTGGCAAGAATACACAGAAGAACTATACAAAAAAGATCTTCATGACCCGGATAATCACAATGGTGTGATCACTCACCTAGAGCCAGACGTCCTGGAATGTGAAGTCAAGTGGGTCTTAGGAAGCATCTCTATGAACAAAGCTAGTGGAGGTGATAGAATTCTGGTTGAGCTATTTCAAATCCTAAAAGATGATGCTGTGAAAGTGCTGCGCTCAATATGTCAGCAAATTTGGAAAACTCAGCAGTGGCCACAGGACTGGAAAAGGTCAGTTTTCATTCCAATGCCAAAGAAAGGCAATCCCAAAAAATGCTCAAACTACTGCACAATTGCACTCATCTCACACGCTAGCAAAGTAGTGCTCAAAATTCTCCATGCCAGGCTTCAACAGGACATGAACCATGAACTTGCAGATGTTCAAAGTGGATTTAGAAAAGGCAGAGGAACCAGAGATCAAATTGCCAACATCCGTTGGACCATCGTAAAAGCAAGAGAGTTCCAGAATAACATCTACTTCTGCTTTATTGACTATGCTATGCCTTTGACTGTGTGGATCACAAGAAACTGTGGAAAATTCTGAAAGAGATGGGAATACCAGACCATCTGACCTGCCTCTTGAGAAATCCGTATGTAGGTCAGGAAGCAACAGTTAGAACTGGACATGGAACAATAGACTGGCTCCAAAATGGGAAAGGAGTATGTCTAGGTTTTATATGGTCACTCTGTTTATTTAACTTATATGCAAAGTACATTATGCAAAAAGCTGGGCTGGATGAAGCACAAGCTAGAATCAAGATTGTCAGGAGAAATATCAATAACCTCAGATATGCAGATGACACCACCCTAATGGCAGAAAGTGAAGAAGAACTAAAAAGCCTCTTGATGAAAGTGAAAGAAGAGAGTGAAAAAGTTGGCTTAAAATTCAACATTCAGGAAACGAAGATATGGCATCCAGTCCCATCACTTCATGGCAAATAGATGGGGAAACAATGGAAACAGTGGCTGACTTTATTTTCTTGGGCTCCAAAATCACTGCAGATGGTGACTGCAGACTTGAAATTAAAAAAACGCATATTCCTTGGAAGGAAAGTTATGACCAACCTAGGCAGCATATTGAAAAGCAGAGACATTACTTTGCCAACAAAGGTCCATCTAGTCAAAGCTTTGGTTTTTCCAGTAATCATGTATGAATGTGAGAGTTGGACTATAAGGAAAGCTGAGTGCTGAAAAATTGATGCTTTTCCACTGTGTTGTTGGAGAATACTCTTGAGAGTCTCTTGGACAGCAAGGAGATCTAACTAGTCCATCCTAAAAGAAATCAGTCCTGAATATTCATTGGAAGGATTGATGCTCTAGCCAAAGCTCCCATCCTTTGGCCACCTGATGTGAAGAACTGACTCATTGACAAAGACCCTGATGCTGGGAAAGACTGAAGGCAGGAGGAGAAGGGGACGACAGAGGATGAGATGGTTGGATGGCATCACTGACTTGATGGACATGAGTTTGAGCAGGCTCTGGGAGTTGGTGGTGGACAGGGAAGCCTGGCGTGCTGCAGTCCATGGGGTCGCAAAGAGTCAGACATGACTGAGCAAATGAAATGAACTGAACTGAAGAGCTCAGTGGTAATAAAGTCTCTGCCTACAGTGCAGGAGATCTGGGTTCGATCCCCCAGATCAGGAAGATCCCCTGGAGAAGGGCATAACAGACCACATTCCCACTCCAATATTCAATTGGAGAATCCCATGGACAGAAAAGCCTGGTGGGCTACAGTCCATGGGGTTACAAAGAGTTGGACGTGACTGAGAGACTAAGCTTGCACCCAAGATCTGTATGTATGTATGTGTGTGTGTGTATATATATATATATATATATATATATACCCACTTCAGTGTATGAAGATCTCAGAGCAACTCTACCAATTTTTTTTCTTTCTTGAAATATTTTGTTTGGGAAGTCATTAAGGTACCAAATTAAGTATACATCTTATAAGCTCGTTGTCTCTGGCTGTCAAGTGGCAAATTATTGTTATCACTGACGCACTTATTATTTCTGTCTGTACATTTATACAGTGAAGCTTAAAGCACCTGTTATGCCAGAAGCCCCAGGGCATATTCCAGAAAGGGTTCATAACATGGCAAACAGAACAAGTGTCATCTGAAAGAAAGCATGCTCACTGGTACGTTTTTTGTTCTATGTATCCTTCCCAGCCTTCCCTAAGTGAACAACAATAATAATAGCAAACTCTTATTCCATGCTTACCATGAACCAGATAATTTTCATCATGCTTTACCTACATAAACTGACTGGCTTCCATGCAACCCCATGAATTAGGTACTCTCAGTATCCCAAATAAGACACAGAGACCCAGAAAAGAAACCAGCAAATGGTGAAAAGTGATTTAAAATACAGACAACCTGGTTTCAGAGTCTGTTTTCAAACCATCATGTTATATTGCTTCCTGCCCCAGATTTTTACATTCCCACCAGACATGCGCACTCACCTACAACCCCTGCAGAAGTGAACTTAAGAAGAAATGTTGAAGATTTTTTTAAAAAGTGAGAACAGCCACATTCTCAAGTTCTGTGGAAAGATTCAAGTTCACCGTTATTGCTAATTAAGATTCTCTTCTTATCTTCGGGTGTCCCCATATATCACAAGGCACAAACAGATCTTTCAAGCTCAACACAGTTCTCCCAAATTGGTGTTAACTAAAATGTTAATAAAAGACGTCTGGACCTCTCTCTCTCTCTCTCTTTCTCTCTCTCTCTCTCTCTCTCTCGGTGACTATATATAAAATATGCCTTGCTGTCCTTCAGCTCTTGCTGCCTACATGTTTAGTCAGTCTATGAATCCCTAGATTTGACTTTTAGCTCTAATCCTTATTTTTAAACTCAAAGCTGCTTTGCAACATTGACCTATTTCCATGATATCGCCGGTGACTAGAGGTGACCTAACCTCTATCTTTCCTCCCATTCCCTGGGTCTTTCCCAAGGACCTGAGCCTGTGTCGACACCTGGTACTGTCATCCTTCTCCAACGCCATGCCCAGGGGCCTTAGCATATGATCACAATACATCTGTCACTTGATGGGGAAAGCAGGCTCCTTTCCTGCCTGCCCACCCGCCTCCACCCCCCTGCACCCCCAACCCTGAGCTGACTTAAATACCATGCCACAGAGGTCAGCAAATAGTCCTCCAGCAGTCTGCATTTGCAAAACACTAATATTCATTAAATGCAACAATATCACATTAGTTTTCAATGTCTGCCTCTCCGTTGTAACCCTAGAGTCATCTAGGCTTGCAGTCCTTGCAAATAACCTTCAACCTCACAATAGGGATGCAACACATACTATATTTTAGAACTTATTTTTTTCTCGCAGCTTGCAAGATTTGCATAAAATAGCAAGAGTAACATGGTCAATGCATTCTTCAGGTTGATTTTCAGCAGAGAAGTAACTGGTCAAATGTCAGAATAAGTTCCAGTCGACTGTGATTTTTCTGTTCAGTAAAGTATTGTAATAATAACTTGATGGTGAGTTTGATAGAAAAGTGTGGGTTCTGTATTGTCCCTAATCAACAGCACCACCTTCTGTCTGCAGAAATGCCAAGTCCTGGTGAAAGCACAGCTTGCTTTGCCAAGTGGGAGCCAAACTCGGGGCTTAAGCCAATGATGCAAATCCCATTTTCTCCTTACTTGACATCAGTGAAGTCAAAATCATTTTCAAATAGCCCAAACTGCATTTTAGGCCAAATAATCTAAAAACTGCAAAGAAGTACTTGGAAAGAAATATCACAGCTTCACTATCATTCTCCTAGACCCGATAAATCTTCCAGGTATATCCTTTTATCTAGTCTCCCCACATGGAAATTCTCCAAAATAGGCTGCAAATTCCATGATTTCTACAAAAAAGGGAAGTGTGAGCTCTAGTTTGTTACAACCGAAATGATTTAGAAAACTATGTCTCAAATCTCATAGTTACCTCCATCTGATGTTACAGTACGGGGAAATAGGAGATCTAGGGGTTTGAGTAGAATCACCATCCCGTTGAAGTATGTGTGTCTTCCAAATAAAAAGCTGTGTGAAACACACGCTGTCATTTTCTTTTCTGCACTCTAGTTTGGATAAGTGAAATAACTGAAGCCTTGAGCAATTAAAGAAATTACAAAGCCAAAGTTAATTTGCTACAAAATCCGTAAAATTCCTGAAGTCATGTAATGAATAGCAATGTAGATAAATGTGGAGGAGGGCACAGCAGAAATCTAACTCATCCTTGGATATATTTGGGTAAGTCTATAAGATCCCCTGAAGAAGGGAATGGCAACCCCCTCCAATATTCTTGCCTGAAGAGTCCCCACAGACAGAGAAGCCTGGTGGGGCTACAGTCCATGAGGTCGCAGAGTCAGACACAACAGAGGGACTAACACTTTCACTTTCTCGTTCATAAAACAGGAACAGGTTTCCCAGGTGGCACTAGCGGTAGAGAACCTGCGTGTCCATGCTGCAGACATTAGAGACACAAGTCCCATTACTGGGTCAGAAAGATCCTCTGGAGGAGCGCATGGCAACCCACTTGAGCATTCTTGCCTGGAGAATCCCCATGGACAGAAGAGCCTCGTGGGTTATGGTCCATAGTGTCGCAGAGTCATTCACAACTGAAGTGACTTAGCACACATAAAACAGGGACACAGTTTCTCCAAGAGTCTGTCTCTAGGAGGGCTCTTGGAAGAACTCATCTTGAGATGAAATTAATTCAGGCATCATGTTCTTAAACCCATCCTTCATCCTAAACCATTGACAGTAGGACAATTATGAAAACATGACTTCCATCCTCAGATCGCCTAGTTAAAAACTGAGAAAAGCTTTGACATTAAAACTCTGTCACACATTGGAACACAGGCAGTCCTACCTCTATCAAAAACATCACTTAAGAGGAGTGAGGGTTTTGATCCAAATTTGCCAGGAACCACTGTGAAATTTTGAAATTGTAGAAATCCTGTTCATTATTGATGATGGTGTCAGGCGAAGCATCTCTAGTGCTTGAAGAGAGAACTTTGCAGAAGATACTTGGTGAATCCATTTGAAAAATATCATAGTGGGACTTCTGAAACAGGTGGCAACCAAAATGAGCGGGAGGGATTCATGAGGAGGAAAGATTTGTAGGAGATAGCCTCATTGTTAGAGACAGACAGGCAGACAGAAGGCAAGGGCAGTTAGCATTGTTTTTAAGTCCTCCATTTCCACTTATAAGATTATAGAATCCAAGTGTGAACACAGGAAGACTCAACTCTGGAAAAATTGCAGAAAACAATACATATCATGGTATGCTAGATTTCTCAAAGGACTATATCTACCCTGTTTGAATTACCTCTACATAGTCAAAGTATTACAGAAAGTTATGAGTTAATTTAAGATGGATCCTTCAGGCAGAAATGGAATTTTTCCCCTTAAAATATACCTATTATACATTGCTTATGAAGTCAACCAAAATTCACTGGCATATTACACAACTCTCCATTTAGTGTTGGTTAGATAGAGGGACTTTGACATTATTAAGAGTTATTTTTTCCACTGCCTGGAGACATAGAAGGAATAAATGATCTCTTGAAGTCCCTTATGTTCTGTGATTCTGTTTGTTACCTTGTTTAAAACTTTCTACAGAAAGAAGTTCCAGGTAGAGCCAAAAGTTTCATGGCAAAACCCCACCCAAGACCCAAAGTCACTGATTCCCAAGGATTAAGCCATAGTGCCAGTATTCCTGTGTGCAATACAGAAACCAAAATTGTACCAAATATAGAAATATAGGTGTCCCAAATGTCATCTCAATGGCAAACAAGTGACTTTTCTTCCAGAACAGAACTGTTTCCATCACTGCAATTCAGTTTTTAAAAATCACTTGCTGCAGGAACCCATTGATCAATGCAAAAATACAAGTAGAATAATAGGTTGCTATAAAAAGTATATAAATTAACCATCGGGTAGAAATATTCTTTAGTTTTTCATAATTTATACTTCTCTTTAATCTTTCACAGTCTGCATTAAAAATCATTAAAAAGTTCTCAGAACCAAAACTCATGGTACTATATTTTCTTAGTTTCCTTCTTAGAAGAACCCTGAGTGTGTGTATATGATAAGTCACTTCAGTTGTGTCTGACTCTTTGCAACTCCATGGACTGTAGCCCACCATGCACCTCTGTCCATGGAATTCACCAGGCAAGAATATTGGAGTGGATAGCCACACCCTCCTCCAGACGATCTTCCTGACCCAGGGATCGAACCTGCTGCATATCTTACATCTCCTGCATGGGCAAGTGGATTCTTTATGACTAGCACCACCTGTCACTGAGCAAGTTATCTACATTGTGAATAATATTTTAAAGATACTGACTTTTTGAAGATGCTATTAACAAGAGATGAGAGTGTTATTTTAAGGGAATATTCCTTAAGTTTCCCTAAGAGTAGATCATTTTCAAGCTATAAGCAACATACATTGCAACTTGCATAGCTTTTGTTTGTTTTTACAGCTGATCTCTGAATAAGTACCTTTCAACACAGTTGCCCGTGTTGCAGACTTAATATGAGTCTTTCAGCAAATCCAAAGTGACCTTTTGAGACAGCACAGCCACAGCCATTCAGTCTATAAAAGCACCATCTGCTTTGTTACCCAGGCATTAGGCAGCTAGCTACCTGTAGTGTCTCCCTTTGCCCTGAGTTCCCTGCCAAAGTTAATCCAGAAAAAGCAAGTCATTTCATATTGGGATTCAGCTTTTCATTCAAAGTTGCTGCCCCTTCTTCTCCATGGATTTTAATCATATTCTTAATGTGAAATAGCATCCAGGGAAAATCATCCAGGCTTCGTTCCTACTTTACTTAACCATACCTGTGCTTTATTCAGTTATTACAAATTTTTTTAAAAAATTAAGTATGTGATTTATTTCTCTTCAGAAGAGGATCCTAAGGATTAAAAACACTAAAGTCAGAATAATCTTATGCTAGGGAAGCTGGTGTTATAAAACCAGCCCCTCAGTACTTCCCTCCTAAAACTCGGCACTAATCAAGATGCTAATGAGAAAGCTCCAAGTGAACATCTTCAAGGAATCCATGAAAGAGAAGGACTCTTGTCCAAAAGAAACAAAAAATTGGCCTTCCCTTTCCCCCCTCATATCAGGGAATGTTGATATCCACTGACTCTTTTAATATAATATTCTGTTATTTGCTTTGTAAATTCCTAGATCAAGAGAGGGTAAAAAGCTCAAGAGTAAAATCCAATCAAAATATATCCTGCACTGTGACTGTTCCAGAAATAAGCTGGTTTTGAAACCAAAGAGCCATAAATAAGAAGCTTTGCTATTACCTTATAAATAAATAAAAATAATATCACTGACTTGATTGAAACCAGTTCAGTTCAATTCAATCACTCAGTTGCATCCCACTCCTTGTGACCCCATGGATTGTAGCACGTCTGGCCTCCCTGTCCATCACCAACTCCCAGAGTTTACTCAAACTCACGTCCATTGAGTCAATGATGCCATCCAACCATCTCATTCTCTGTCGTCCCCTTCTCCTCCCACCTTCAATCTTTCCCAACATCAGGATCTTTTCAAATGAGTCAGTTCTTCTCATCAGGTGGCCAAAGTATTGGAGTTTCAGTTTCAATATCAGTCCTTCCAATGAACACCCAGGACTAATCTCCTTTAGGTTGGATCTCCTTGCAGTCCAAGGGATTCTCGAGAGTCTTCTCCAACACCACAGTTCAAAAGCATCAATTCTTCGGGACTCAGCTCTCTTTATAGTCCAACTCACATCCATGCATGACTACTGGAAAAACCATAGCCTTAACTAGACAGACCTTTGTTGGCAAAGTAATCTCTGCTTTTTAATATGATTTCTACATTGGTCATAACTTTCCTTCCAAGGAATAAGCATCTTTTAATTTCATGGCTGCAGTCATCATCTGCAGTGATTTTGGAGCCCCAAAAAAATAAAGTCTGCCACTGTTTCCACTGTTTCCCCATCTATTTGCCATGAAGTGATGGGACCAGATGCCATGATCTTAACTTTCCTGAATGCTGAGCTTTAAACCAACTTTTTCATTCTCCTCTTTCACTTTCAAGAGGCTCTTTAGTTCTTCTTCACTTTCTGCCATTAGGGTGGTGTCATCTTCATATCTGAGGTTATTGATTCCAGCTTGTGCTTCATCCAGCCCAGCGTTTCTCATGATGTGCTCTGCATATAAGTTATTTAAGCAGGGTGACAATATACAACCTTGATGTACTCCTTTTCCTATTTGGAACCAGTCTATTGTTCCATGTCCAGTTCTAACTGTTGCTTCCTGACTTGCATACGGATTTCTCAAGAGGCAGGTTAGGTGGTCTGGTATTCCCATCTCTTTCAGAATTTTCCACAGTTTATTGTAATCCACACAGTCAAAGGCTTTGGCATAGTCAATAAAGCAGAAATAGATGTTTTTCTGGAACTTTCTTGCTTTTTCGATGATCCAGCAGATGTTGGAAATTTGATCTCTGTTTCCTCTGCCTTTTCTAAATCCACCTTGAACATCTGGAAGTTCACGGTTCACGTATTGTTGAAGTCTTGCTTGGAGAATTTTGAGCATTATTTCCCAAATTTGATAATTATTTAACTTTTATTTTGTTTTAAATAAACTTTTTATTTCATATTGGAGTAAATCTGGTTAACAACATTCAGGTAGACAGCAGAGGAACTCAGCCATACATATACATGTAACCATTGTCCCTCAAACTCCCCTCCCATCCAAGCTGCCACTTAACATTGAGCAAAGTGCCCTGTGCTATGCAGTAGGTTTTTGTTGGTTATCCATTTTAAATACAGCAGTGTATACATGTTAATCCCAAATTCTCTAATTATCCCTTCCAGCCATCCTTCCTCCTGGATGAACCATAAATTCATTCCCTAAGTTTGTGAGTCTATTTCTGTTTTGTAAATATGTTCATTTGTATAATTTCATTTTAGAATCCACATATAAGGGATGTCATACAATATTTCTCCTTCTCTGTCTGACTTACTTCACTCAGTATGATACTCTCTAGGTCCATTCACGTTGTGATCAACTTTTAAAAACCTACAGTATTAGCTTCTACAATTAGTAATAATCTTCTTTGTTTGTATAGCAAAAATATACATTTACACCAACATTACAATAACTCTAAAATCACCCTTCTATTTTTCCCACTTTGCATTAATTTCAACTACAGAAAAATAGAAAGAATTTACCTCCCTTTAGGCCAGCACCAGTCTACTCAAGTATTAGTTGTGAATGAGTAAACCATTCATAAAGAACAGAGCTATGTATGTAATGTGGTGGGCAAAGTTTAAGGTAAAAAAAGAAATTAGAATTTAGTGATATTAAAGAAATTAAAATTCAACTGTTCCTTTCTAAATTCTTGAATACATGCCAAATGTTTACATATTACATACATTCCTTCCTACTTTACTAACCTTATGCTAAATTAAGCAAATACATGTTGAAAGTATTTTTCATATTTCTTCCTCAAATATATGAGGAATATATTTGCTGAAATATATGAGCTGCCACTTTGAAATTCTGAAGAATTCGCCATTCAGAACATCTGCTAAGAAATTTTCCTTCTCTGTCATGAAGAAGGGTCTGAAACAAAGACAGACATAAATCATTTTAGAAGATAAATAAGGGATTATTCATTTACAATTAGATTATAAAGAAAGACAAGTCATTTGAAGTAAATGGGAGCTCACTGTTTTTTTAAAATGCAGGGGAGCTAAGAGCCTGAAAAAATCATTATAGCTTATTTTACATTGGAGAATTGGGAGGTCAAGCCATTAACTTTGTGAATTTGTAGAGGTTTCCCAGAAGCTTACTCAAAATCCACTCCTAGGCCAATGTTAAACTTATTCAACTCATTAGCATAATAACATAAATGACCATTTGCAAAATGAAGACTGACAAGAGTTTCTAAACACGGCTAGTGAAAACTCAGGGTCACATTGAAAAATGGTAAAATGATAAACAAGAATCTATACCAGCACCAAGCCAGGCAGAAGATAAGTCAGTCTGTTATCCTCCTGTAAAAAAAACAGCTAGTCTTATTTCTCTGTGTAAACTTGTTTTTATAATAATTACTAGAACTAAAAATTAATAGACTCTACAAGTAATAAAAAAAGATGCATGTGATTTGAAAAGAAAATAAAAACACCAAGTATTTTTACTAAATATACTCAAAGTACTTAGTAAGTTTTAAATTGTTTAATGTTGCTTGGCAATTAACAAAAAAAAATAAGTGATAGTGACTGATAGATTTTAAAACAGTACATTTCTTTACTTATTCGAAGCTAAATCATAGCAGTATTTAATTCAAGGACTAAAACAAGATGAAAACATTTAACCATGACAACTCTTGGCTTTCTTAACAATTTTGAAGCAAAATTCATAGTTTGTATGTATGCTCTGTCTATAATTTTTCCTCCAGCCAAACATCCGATATATAAGAAAAGATATTACTTTGCCAAGGCCTAAGAAATACCCAAGAGAGAATATACATCAAAAGCTCTATATACCACTTGCCAAACCACAGAATCCAAGAAGACTGTATTACCATAAAAAAGCAGAGCATTTATTCAAGATTTAAGATCAGAAATACTGACTGATAATCATTTAGGTTTGTATGGATTATGCAGAGAAGCCTAGATTCTGAATTTAATTCTACTATTTACTCATACAATTGTAGTCAGGATTTAGATTAGGTAATGTAGGTAAAGTGCATGCATGCATGTTCAGTCGCTTTAGTGATATTCAACCCTTATGTCACCCCATGAACCATAGCCCGTCAGGTTCCTCTGTCCCTGGAATTTTCCAGGCAAGAACACTGGAGTGGGTTGCCATACTCTCCTCCAGAGGATCTTCCTGACCCAGGGATTGAATCCGTATCTCCTGCATCTCTTGCACTGCAGGCAGATTCTTTACCCACTGAGCTACCTGGGAAGCCAAACAGGTGAAATTCCTAGAGCCTATTGCTGCAAATAAGGCTATCTGATTTTCTATTCAATTACTTGACAATCAATACAGAGTTACAGCATACTTTGTAAACACTGTGCTGGGTTCTATAGAGAATGTCACAAAACTATATAACATAACTTCTGCCTATAAGGGGCTTACAGAAAAGATAGTTAAGAAACATACAGCTAAAGTATGCTTTGAGTAGATAAAATCTGTAGTTCAGATTAAACAGTGGTCAAAGAAACCAGGAAAAGAGTGACAACATCAGAAAATGTTGTAATCAGGAGAAATCTTAGAATTATCATTTGAAATATCCACCAGAGTGGAGCCCTTTTAGGTCATCTCTTATTTCCTAACTGATAAAGATCTCTAGCTTTTTTTTTTTTTAAGACAAAAATCTTCCTTTCTGGTACTCCCAACACTAGAGCTAGTTTTGTCTTTCAGATGGCTTCAAAATTTAGATATTTTGATAGAGATTTTCCAATGAAGAAAACTTAAAACAAATAGGCTAACAAAAATGAATAGGAAAATTAAGAAAAGTAGTGCATTCTTTCTCTCAACAGATATGTTTCAAAATTATTTTATGTCGTATTGTTAAGAAATGTATTCGCTACTTATTTGGATTGATGCCTTCCTAAGAAGCACTCACTAGGGACCTGTGACTAACACAGATCCATTCAACTATTCATTTATACAACAAATATGTATGGAACACTTCTATGTGCTAAAAGCAATATTATTGTTAATATTAACACTGGGGCTGAAGCAGTGAATATAACAGGTAAAAATCCTTTTGTTGTCAATTTATCCCTCAGAAATCACGTTATCAAACATGAGAGTGATTTTATTTACCTTCTATTTGTTTGATTTTCTTCCCAATATGTGAGGAAGTACAGAAAAAAAATCATGCCTAAATAAACCAGGAGACCTCACAGAGTACACGTACAGACTGCCTCACTAATAGTGAATTCTTGAAGCCTATGGGGGAATAAAGTAATTTGTATTCTAATTCCAAATTCATGAAGAGTCTTAGAGTGTCAAGGAAAGTTGTTCTCTTTGAAGATGATCTAAGTAAAGATATACAGTTCAACCAAATGTGCTCAGATTACTTTTAACTCTTTTCTCTTACCAGTTTCTAAAAATGAGGATATCATTTGCTTTACCACTTGCTTTTTATTACAGTGCTATATCTTAAAGAATTGATCTTGGCCAAGTAAGAAAAATGCTAAACCCTTTGTTTTTTGCTTATATCCACCATGGAAAGAATCCTCTCTGCTGTCATTAAAATTGCTGGGCTAATAGTAAAAACTGAAGAGTTTGACTATTTCAAACAGATCTGTATAAATAATTGAGAGGTCTGAATGCTTAGCCACTTTTCCAAATCACATGAAATCCTTGAAACTTTACAACTGATATACATCAAAAGAACCAAATCTGGAGCTTTTCATCAAGTCAGGCTGAGAATTTTGACATTTCTGCAATTTATTATTTTTTGGTTATTGGTGCAATTGAAAACTGCTCCTCGGGACATAACTTTGTCCCATATGAGTCACAAGAAGTTCAAAGAAATACTATATGAACTAGTTTCTGCACTGAATCTAGATGAAATGACAATGTACAAAGAGGAGGCAACTTGCTTGTCCTCTTGTGAAAATTCTGATACTGTTTTCTAAGTTTGGAGGAAGAAAAAAGATCTTTTATTTATTGACACTGTTCCTAGCACAGCTTTGCCCTTTAGTTCTTTCCAATCCTTTTCATAATAATTTGGTCACCAATCAAATTGTTAGTTCAACCACTCAGCATATGAAAATACTATTTCACCACAGTGTGAAGCAGCAGCATATAAACTACAAGTGGAGAGCCCAGAATTTATCTCTGCAGAATAGAGAAGAGGAATATAGATTATGTTCATATTTCTTCAAATTCCTTTCATTCTATTCCCCAATGACACTTCTTCCTAGTCTAGATCTGTGTCTGCTTAATTACTCATGTTACACTCTGGGTATAGGTTTAATCTACTCCTATTAGTGGTACTAAACATTTCCCTTTTCCTCCAGGAATCTATGTACATAATTTTTTTTTCCCCCTTCAATGTTATAAGTAGTCCCCTGGCTTCTCATTCATTAAAGCTTCTCTATAATCTTACAGGTATTTCTAGACAAGAAAATCACTCAAAGCTGTCTCTTCCTCTATAAATAGGAAAAACAGTTCCTAGATCATAGAGTTGTTAGAAAAATCACATTGAATAGGATACATAAAATGCTAGCTAGCCCTGCACTATGCTCAGCTGGCAGAAAAAAACAAAAGGAGCTCCTACGGTTATTCTGTTACTTACCTTTTCTTACTTACCTGCTGTCTACAACCCACATCATCCTTTCTCGTCTGTGACTTAAAAGCTCATGTGCTGTTCTGTTTTTAGTAGATACATTTTGATTCATTATTCTGCTGATCATTTATTGCTTTTAAATTTACAGTCATATCTGCCCATCATAATTAACATTTATATGAGTTTTGTCTAAACAATGACATCAATACAGAGATTCACAATATAAATTTAATACTCTCATCAAAAAGTACGTACTCCTTTCTCTACGGTACCATAATCTCTTCTTGTAATTATAAGTATCGTTCTTGCAAACATCTGCATCATATGTGTGTGCGCTTATGTGTATCTATTACATGTAGATACTTAAACATGTGTGTGTGTCAATGTGTGTATATAGAGAGAGAAAGAGACGGAGAGACATGCAGGTAAAAAGGGAGGGACAGAGTCTTCATTTTTTAAAACAAAAGTAAAACTAATATTACAGCAAGGTATATTATATGTGGCAGCATATAAATGTTTACTGAGTTAAATTTAGTAGGGCCAGGACTTACGAGTCACAAAAGGTTAGGATGCCACAGAAAAGGTGAGTCACTGTGCTTCTTAGAAATATACAAACTTTGCAATATTTATCCAGCGGCAATTCCATTCTCGTTCCATGAATCTCATTGCAATCTACATACAACGTGCGCGCATGCTTGCTAAGTCGCTGCAGTCGTGGGCAACTCTTTGTGACTCCATAGACTGTAGCCCGCCAGGCTCTTCTGTCCATGGGATTCTCTAGACAAGAATACTGGAGTGGGTTGCCATTTCCTGCTACAGGGGGTCTTCCTGACCCAGCGATCAAACCAGCATCTCTTTCGCCTCTTGCGTTGGCAGGCAGGTTCTTCGCCACTAGCATCACTGGTGCCTATCTCCTGTGCTGCGGTCCCAGTGGATGCCCTCTGTTTGTCTTGAGCATTCATACAGCCCAAAGAGGCAAAAAGAGATCATTTGTTTCCTTCTGTCTCTTTTTAATTACCCACAGTGTCTAAGGTTCTGAACAGTTAGACACAATAAAAGTTATTAATTGTTTCAGTCACTTAAGGTCATTCATATTCCTAGGATCTTCAAGAGTTCTGCCTATGAAAACTCATAGGACCAATACCCATAGGATGTGACAGGGGTGTGGCTTGGCAGGGAGAGAGAACACAGCTCTACTTTGCCAGTGGCCAAGGACTGCTGTCAAATTTCCCAAGAGGAAAACATTTTGGTTATGTTAATAAAATCATATTAATTATGTGAATTCACTTAGAGATGCCCGTCCAAGTCAATTTTCTTGCTAGCACAGAAAATTGCTTATGATGTCACCTGACAAATATTTCCCTAAAATGAATTGAAAATATAAAGTTGTATTTTTTCCTTAGCCCCATAACATACATTCATGTTGCCAAAATGTCAGACTTCATAACAACTTGTTTGCAATAATTCTGCCCATGCATAAGTTAGTGTTATATTTAACAACTCTCCGTGCTTTGAAGAGCCCCCTTCCTAACCACACTTGTCATTTCTTGGCAACTCTAGCCATCTTTTGGCATCAAAGAGACCCAGCAGAGGTTTACCAGTCATCAATAATGAACTGAGAGCAAAGTAAAGAGCTTTGGTACTGTAGGGACTAAAGAATAGGTCCCCTGATGCACAGGAGAAAAAAAATCAATCGTGGACCACACACAGAAAGCAGAGCCTAATCTAGCCTTTAACACTATTTGAATTGAGGTTTGTTTTCGAAAAAAGAAATACCCTAATTAAAACAAATAATATATGACTTAAAACTTTATTAAAAATTCAATAGTTTATTTAATTATTCAGTTACTGGAGAGTTACAAGTGAAAGTAAAAGTCGCTCAGTCATGTCAGACTCTTTGCGATCCCATGGAATTCTCCAGGCCAGAATACTGGAGTGGGTAGCCTTTCCCTTCTCCAGGGGATCTTCCCAACCCAAGCATTGAACCCAGGTCTCTTACATTGCAGGCGGATTCTTTACCAGCTGAGCCACAAGGGAAGTCCAAGAATACTGGAGTGGGTAGCCTATCCCTTCTCCAGCAGATCTTCCCGACCCAGGAATCAAACCATGATCTCCGGCATTGCAGGTGGATTCTTTACCAAATGAGCTATCAGGGAAGCCCTGATATCAGGAGAGTTACAAATCTCTGATATCAGAATCTCCTGATATCAGGAGAGTTACAAAGAGACATAAATAAGACAAAAAATAAGAAAAAATAAGAACAGTAAGGGGCATATGTAGGTTTTTTTCAAAGACATGGAGAAAAGAGAGACTCAGGAGGATTGATACAAACAAAATATTTTCATGGGACATAAGAAGATTCTTCCCAAAGCTTTTAGAACTTTTTGTGTTCTTGAGATGTTAGGAAAAAAAGGAAGTTCCAACAACTGAAACAAGATTCATTGGTAGAAGAAACAATGAACCATACTCAGAAACTGAATGTTGAAAGGCAAACTGTTTTAGTATTTTAATAGGGCTAATTGCATTATTAAGTTATAATGGCAAATGTTAACACTTGATTAAAGCAGCAATAAGTTAATTATTGTGCTTATGATAATATATCAATCAGGACAAGGACTAGAATGAAGTTGGAGAGAGTACAAAATTGATTAAAAGTGGTGTCAAGAGTTACTAAAAATTAAAAGCAAAGAAAATCCAATTAGATGAATAAGTAACAGTTGAAGCAAGCTTAACCAGTAACATTTAATCTAAATCCTACAAGGTCCTACAACAAAGAAAAGTTAAAAATAGGATGCATAGTTGGGCAGAAATGATTCTTAAATATCTTTCAAAGAGTTTGCATCCTGGGAATAGGAAATGAGAATTATCAAGATGAAGGCAAGGCTAAAGCAGGAAAGTTTTAGACACATTGATCGTGTTTTGTATAAAAGGGTCACTCCATTGAAATCACTACTGAATAGTGATTTCTGGCTTTTCCAGGACTCTGGCTGGCCACAAGGTGCTCCTCTGAGAAGATTCTTCAAAACAGACAATGAAAGTGAAAATGAAAATCGCTCAGTCGTGTCCAACTCTTTGCAACCCCATGGACTATGCAGTCCATGGAATTCCCCAGGCCAGAATACCGGAATGGGTAGCCTTTCCCTTCTCCAGAGGATCCTCCCAACCCAGAGGTCGAACACAGGTCTCCCACATTGCAAAACTGACAATATATCAACCAAATTTTAAAGATAATGTATTGACATGATGGTTAGAACTGTGACAAAAAGTCATTAGAAGGAACAGTATGAGAATAAGACCATGAGAATCAGAGAAATTATAGGCAGAAGAAGCACATATCAGGTAAAACCTGCATCCACTTCTCCCAGATGGAGAGTTCTTCTCGTTCACTTTTATTTCTCTGCGCTAAGAAGCTTGTATGGGTTTCCTTGGTGGCTCAGATGGTAAAGAATCTGTTTGCAATGAAGGAGATATGGATTTGATCCCTGAATTGGGAAGATCCCTTGGAGAAGGGAATGGCAACCCACTCCAGTATTCTTGCCTGGAGAATTCCACAGACAGGGAAGCCTGGCAGGCTATATAGTAGTCCATGGGATTGCAAAAGAGTCGGACAAGACTCAGCAACTAAACAACAAACAACCTCAGAGTCTATTCTTAAATTTAAAAGTCCAAAATACCTGATATAATTCTTTTGTTTTCTAATTGTAATCATTAACTGTGATCAAACAATAGCAGAGATTAAAGCAAAACCAAACAGAAAATTATGTTTGTATAAATGTCAAGATTGTATGCTAATACATTTAACTACACATTTCAAGCATTTTGCATTGCAGGGTTTTTTTTGTTGGTTTGTTTTTTTATAAGTGTTTCTACTTAAAATAATCTGATTTAAAATTGCGGGGGGGGGGGGGGTTCTGATCTAATTTTAATGCTATGGTTGGAAATCAACTGTCCCTACACATGAATTCAACCACTGCATGTCTCTGTTAGCTGGTTGAACACTCCAGAAGAGGTCATATCTTCTGAAATTATTAAGAACTTGCAAGATATGCCTTGTTTTTTCCTAAATATTTTCTGAAGTACTCTATCATACTTCATTATGTACACTTATGGTGATAAGAATGACCTTTTTACCACTGATATACATTTTATAATAATTTTACTTATAAATTTTAATGACTTTCTGTAAGAAATATAATTTATGCTCATTTAAAATATTCTAGAATGACCCTGAAAAAACTATATAATTAATTTAAATATTGTGCTTCCTAAGTGGCTTAGTGGTAAAGAATTTGCCTGCAAATGCAGGAGACATGGGTTCAGTTCCTGGGTGGGAAAGATCCCCTGGAGAAGGAAATGACAACCCACTCTAGTACCCTTGCCTGGGAAATCCCATAGAGAGAGGAGCCTGGGGGTGTTTAGTCCATGGGGTCACAAAAGAGTCTCTACTAAACAATAACAATAATTTAAATATCACCTCATCCTTCCATTTGACTAAGATGGCCTAATGTTCTATTTCAACTAGATTAAATAGCAAGCAGGTTGTTTCTGACTGGCCCACTAGCCCCCCTTTGTTTAGAGCATTTACTTTAGAAAGCTTGCTATTCTAAATTCTTTCTCTCTCTTCGAGATATAGATATTCCCCCAGCTTCTTTGTCAGTTTTACAACCCCGGAACATCTTTCTCAAGGACCTGAGAGCCATTCCTTTGAAATATAATTGTTTAGAAAGACAGTGCCTTTATCTCCCAGGCTCTGACGGATAAGTGATACTTAGCAATCCCTTAAAGCATAATCATATTGACCAATCTCTCCTGTAACTTCCTCCAGTACTTTTCCACTAGCTTACACCAGTACTTAAAAATTCTTTCTGCTTTTTGTTTCAGCGAACTTGAGTTCAATCTCTCTCCCCATTACAGTGGCCTTGAATAAAGTCTTCCTTGTGTCAGCTACAAATTGGCATCTGCCAAGAGCATTGCCAGCAACTGAACAAGGGCATTTACCATCTGCCTCTGCAGTTACAGGGAAGTTATGGGCTTCCCTAGTGACTCAGACTGCAAATAATCTACCTGCAATGCAGGAGACCCAGGTTCGAACTCTGGATCAGGAAGATCCCCTGGAGAAGGAACTGACAACCCACTCCAATATTCTTACCTGGGAAATTCCATGGACAGAGGAGCCTGGTGGACTACAGCCCTTGGGGTCACAAAGAGCTGGACACGACTGAGCAACTAACACTGAACACTCTGGAGTTACTGAACCCTGGGCTGCTGCAGTTATTGACCTTCAACACCCTCTGAGTTCAGGGTGGAGTGAGGCACTCTGTGCTCCAGGAATCTGGTGGAACAGGTCTTTAGATAGTTAGATATTTTCAGGAACTGATTTCATTATCCCAATCCTTGCATCTCTTCATCTCCAGAAAAGCATGACTAACAGAAAACCTTTTGTAAAGTAAGCACTTGATTGCACGGAACTCCCTCTTCACCAAAATCTTATTTATTGACCTTCCCCGACTGCCTCTTTGGAGCAGTCTCTCAGAACTATCTAAGGTGCTGTCTCCCAGGCTCCATCCCTCATTTTGCCCCAAATAAAACTTAACTCAAAACTCTCAAATTGTGCATCTTTTATAGTCGACACTTCCCTGATTGACTTGTCTAACTGAATGTGTCTTTGAGACATTATATCCTGTATCATCTCAGTGGAGAAAGGAACACTTTCTCTAAAAGAAGTAATATTTAACAGAATTTTTCAGAGTAATATATTATGCATCATTTTTTATGATGATGATGAAAGACAGCAGAAGAAACAATGTGGAAACAAGACTGTGATATATGGAGAGGGGCTTTATGTGCTCATTCACACACTTGCACTAACCATAACCATAGCCCAGCCACAGCCTCATATGCTGACATTCCCTGATGTTAGAATCTGACTACACTTCTGGGAATCAATTACCAAGGACTGGATACTATTTGCAGGCAGAATTGAGCTAGGAGGTATGTTTGCATATAAGTTTGAAAATCACAGAGTCCACCATTGTTTCCGGTGAATTTGAGGTTTTCAATGTCTCTTCACAGAAAGAATCCAATGATAGATGAGGTGATTGGATGGTATCACCAGCTCAATGGACATGAGTCTGAGAAAACTCCAGGAGATGGTGAAGGACAGGGAAGCCTGGCATGCTGCAGTCCATGGGGTTGCAAAGAGTCAGATACAACTGAGCGACTAAACGACATAATGTAAGTTGATTTATTTGGGCTTCCCTTGTGGCTCAGCTGGTAAAAAAAATCCACCTGCAATGTGGGAGAGCTAGGTTTAATCCCTGGGTTGGGAAGATCCCCTGGAGAAGGGAAAGGCTACCCACTCCAGTATTCTGGCCTGGAGAATTCCATGGACCAGTCCATGGGGTCGCAAAGAGTCAGACATGACTGAGTGATTTTCACTTTTACACTCCCCAGACAGAGTGTGAGCCTGCTCAGAAGGTGAGGGAGCCCCGAAACATGGCATGGTTAGTTTTTGCGGGTTGGGTAATTTCATAGGCTAATGAGTGGGAGTATTATTTCAATTATTTCAGGAAAGGGGTGGGGATTTCCAGGAATTGGGCCACCACCCAGTTTTTGAACTTTTATGGTTGGCCTCAGAGCTGTCAAGGTGCTGGAGGATGTGACATGTAGCATACTAGTGTATTACAATGAGCATATGAAGAGGTTCAAGTTCATTGGAATCCGAATATTCTGCCGTCTCAGACCATGTTGGTTATAAGCAGTCTTCGTCATATCCCATGGCTCTGTTGTTTTTTAAAGGCTATGCCCTGCCTTCTTCCCTACTGCTTCATTATTACCCATGTATCCTACACAATTTGATTTGCTTACATTACCTTCTTGAGTTCACTTGATATATTAAGGTTTATATATATAGCACCTTTTTAACTGACTTTTGACAAAGGTGCAAAATCAATTCAATCAAGAAAGGATGGCCTTTTCAATAAGTTATGCTGGAGCAAATGGATATCTATAGACAACTGATGAACCCCAACCTAAACTCAAAATGAATAATGAACTTAGTATGAAATGTAAAAGTATAAAAATATTTTAAATAAGAAAATCTTTGAGATCTAGGACTAGACAAAGAATTCTTAGACTTGATAATAAAAGCACAATCAATAAAAGGAAAATTTTTATTTTGTCAAAGTCCATATTAAATGAATAAAAATACAAATTGCAGACTTAGAGAAAATATTTGCAAACCACGTATCTGACAAAGAACTAGGCCCTGGAATAAAGAATTCTCAAAACTCAACAGCAATAAAACAAACAATCCAACTGGAAAATATGCAAATATGTGAAAAGACATTTCAACAATAAAAACATACAAATGACAAATAAGCACAGAAAAAATGTTCTCATTAGTTATCTATTTTATACATGGTTATCAGTAGTGTATATGTGTCAATAAAAATTAACACAACATTGTAAAGCAACTATATTTCAATAAAACTTCATTTTAAAATAAAAATTTTAAAAAAACTTCAAAAAATTATTCAACATTAGCCTTTAGGGAAATGTAAATTAAACCATAATGAAATATCACTTCAGAATAACCTTCAGAAAGCTAACATGAAAAATAGTGACATAAAAAACTGACAAGGATTCAGAGAAACTGAATCCCTAATATGTTACTGATAGGAATGAAAAATGATATAGATGCTGTAAAATAGCTTGCCAATTTCTTGTAAAAGTAACCATAGCATTACCACACGACCCAGCAAGTGCACTCTTTGGCATTTACATCAGACATTCAAGCTTATATTCATATAAAAATCGCTACAAGAATCTTCAGAGAAGCTTTAGTCATAATCAACAAAGCTAGGAAATGACAACCCACTCCAGTATTCTTGCCTGGGAAATGCCATGAACAGAGGAGCCTGACAGGCTATGGGGTTGCAAAGAGCTGGACATGACTGTGAGTGACGGAGCACACAAAAACCACACAGATGTCCTTCAACAGGTGAGTAGTTAAACTGTGGCCCATCCAAACAATGCACCACTGATACACTCGAACCACTGATACGCAACATCCGTGAGGAATCTCCAGAGAATGATACTAAGTGGAAAAAAAAAATCCGAAAAAGGTTACATGCTTTATGATTCCATTTACTATAACCTTCTTGAACTGAAAGAAGGAAATGGCAACCTACTCCAGTACTCTTGCCTAGAAAATCCTATGGATGGAGGAGCCTGTTAGGCTATAGTCCATGGGGTCGCAAAGAGTCGGACATGACTGAGTGACTTCACTTCATTTCTTGAACTGAAAAAATGATAGAAATGGAGATTAGCTGAGTGGTTCCCAGTGCAGGGGCAGAAGGAAGGTAGAAATGGCCACAAAAGGGTAAGAGGAAGGATCCTTGTGCTGATAACAGAATTCTGTACCTTAACTGTATCAACATTGGTACCCTTGTTGTGATGTTATACTGTAGTTTCATAAGCTATTAGAGAGTGACTGTGCTAGCCCCTCAGTCATGTCTGACTCTTTGCGACCCCACGGACTGTTGCTCCCAGGCTCCTCTGTCTATGGAATTCTCCAGGCAAGAATACTGGAGTAGGTAGCCATTCCCTGCTCCAGGGTATCTTCCCAACCCTGGGATCAAACCTGGGTGTCCTGCATTACAGGCAAATTCTTTATCCCATCAGGGATATTATAGGGAGTGAAAAGATGCCACGCAGGCTATCTCTCTGTCTTAATTCTCACAAGTGCTTCTGAATCTATAATAATTTCAAAATATAAAGTTTAATTTTAAAAATAAAGAGAAAAAGTTTACAATCTGCATATTTCATACTAAGCAAAAGTATTTGCCACATGTGAAAAAAACAAGAACAGAGTTGTAAAAATACACTATTTTAAAAAATACTTAAAGATAGTATCAAACAAAAAAATGAAGCAAAGTTAAACTCTCAAGAATAGGATATTCAGGGCATTCAGGATTAGCTCTGAAACAAAGGAAGCAAAGACATAAGTGAAGAAATACTGCACATCTGGCTACAAAATTGATGTGCAAATATAATAAGTTACCTTTACAAGAGGGGAATGTAAATGAAAATAACATTTTAATAGAAGTAATCTATATTTAAATACCAAATGCTCTTTTAAAAACAAAATGCTAAGGATCAGGCACTTTAATGGCTTCCGCTTTACATTTAATGCTGAGAATAAGATAAATAGTTGCTTTACAAATTGTGATCCTAGGATAACAATTTTTGAATATAACATTTTTCTTTCATCACTTTCTCACAAATTTCTGTATTATTCGCTACAGATTTTCTCAAAATGAAAGCAAGATCAGATAAAAATCACAATTACCTACTAAATTTTATGTAAAGTTACATATATCTGTGTTTACATCATTAAGTATAATACCTACTTAAAGTTAAGATACATGTTTGCAATATTAAGTTTAACTTCAGCATCCAGCTATTAATCACATGTTCATCCAAATGAAGCTTGATAAAGCTTCATCATCCATAAACAGTATTTATAGTTTGGCCCCGTGTGCCATTATTTGGATCTGTTGTTTGTTTACGGTTTTACATTAGGTGCTGTATAAAAAGTGATGCATATCCTAGATGGCAGAGTGCCATGATAAACATATAAAAACAGCCAACCGTTTCTCAGTTCATTTCAATGTTCATTTAAATTAAGGTGACTAAACATCCTATAATGACATAAAATTATGATGTGACTTTGGCACTCACTGTAAGTTCATAATGAATATCACAATAAGACTGCTTTGATCTTAGGCCCTAGGCATCTGAACACCACATCCAAAGCAGAACCGTAGAAATTGTCTTCATTCTGGAGGAAGAGATGGGGGGATGGGGAGAGAGACAAACAGGGGAAGTACTCTAAAATCTCAGTCTAATGTATTCTATTTGGATAGTAAGGACAGGTGGGCAGTGGTAAAGAATCCACCTGCCAATGCAGGAGATGCAAGAGATGTGGGTTCTATCCTGGATCAGGAAGATCTCCTGGAGTAAGAAGCGGCAACCCACTCCAGTAGTCTTGCCTGGAAAATTCCATGGACAGAGGAGCCTGTTGGACTATGGTCCACAGGGCCACCAAGAGTCAGACAAAACTGAGCGACTGAGCACGCACACACAAATTGAAAGTGAAAGGTGTTCAGTCGTGTCCGACTCTTTGCAATCCCATGGACTATACAAGTCATGGAATTCTCCAGGCCAGAATACTGGAATGGGGAGCCTTTCCCTTCTCCAGGGGATCTTCCCAAACCAGGGACTGAACCTAGGTCTCCCTCGTTGCAGGCGAATTCTTTACCAGCTGAGCCACAAGGGAAGCCCACACACACTCAAGGCAAACATTAAAAAAATGCTTTGAGATAAAGCTTAAAACCCACTATTGTATCACCTGTATTATCGATCTAATTGTCTCACCTATTCATCATGTTTTGGTGAAGGTACCTTAGTTTTTCATAACCTTTCTTTAGATTGTTAACATTCCCAGCCAGAATAATCTTTTCTTACAGCAAAGTTTCTATGATTAATTCTAAGAGCTGAAAGTAAGCCTGTG
This sequence comes from Cervus elaphus, assembly GCF_910594005.1. Lineage (NCBI taxonomy): Eukaryota > Metazoa > Chordata > Mammalia > Artiodactyla > Cervidae > Cervus > Cervus elaphus. The sequence goes on along the minus strand of NC_057841.1, from coordinate 29,877,321 downwards.
AATTGACCTAAACAAAATCTTGATCTTATCTATTTTCTACTATACACTTTCTATACTACCTTTATTTTAAAAAGCTGTTCTTAGAGACATTGTACTAGATCCCACAGTGTTTCCTTAGCAACTTCTGCAATGCCCCTGAGCTATACGGATTTTAATTCCACCACATGCTGTATTTTTTTTTTTTAAGTGTAACATGTCTTAAGCTTCAGCGTTAGTATACAGAAAATTCAACACATTTTCAGGTTTTCCTATGGGTACTTATAATAGCATCTGTTACTAGCTGTAGCTAGAAGTAAGAAAAGCTCAAAAAAAAAAAAAAAGACAATGAATAGCATGATTTCATAAGAATAACTAAATTATGGTTCTTTTGAATTTAATATCTAAATCCTCTTATAAAGATCCACAATGTTAGATCCACATTTAAATCTTGTTTCTGTGTTTGGTCCAAATGAAGAATTACTGTCATCTGAATAGCTTGAAATGCATCTCTCTCATAGATAGCTCAAGGATATTACTTTCTGAGCCCCTTAATCCTGAACCACATGAATTTTTTTTGTATTTAAACTGAGTTCAGATGCTTTTAAGCTTTAATGTGTACTGTTGTATAACAATGATTTCACATTATTTTTGAATTTAATTTCTATTCATTGCTTTTCAAAAAGAAAACAGAAAAAAATGCAAGAAATTTTCCCACTACATTATTAATTTACCATTCTATTTATATTAATCTTATCACCCATTTTCTTCATAAGAACAAAAGAGCAGATATTTGATCACATTAGGTGCTCAGAAGGAGTAACTAAGGTAGTAATAATGTGTGTATTTTGACTGCATCTATTTCAAATAGTAAGCCAATCTATAAACACAAAAGCACCCTCAACTCTGAACAGGAGATGCAGGGTGATGATATGGAATGAACAATGGACTGAACAGGTTGAAAAGATTGGTTCAACTTCCAATGTTGTTTTTCCAACCCTTCCTTTTGGTAAATTACTTACTCTCTTTGCTTACTATCTCATGCATGTTAAGTCACTTCAGTTGTGTCCGACTCTGCAATCCCATGGAGCCCACCAGGCTCCTCTGTCCATAAGATTCTTCAGGCAAGAATACTGGAGTGGATTGCCATGCCGTCCTCCAGGGGATCTTCCCGACACAGAGATCAAACCTGCATCTCTTATGTCTTCTGCTTTGGCAGGCAGGTTCCTTACCACTAGCGCCACATAAATAAAATACATCTACTTCAGAAGACTGAGGGGTTTATTTTCCTTTTAAATTGAAGGTTTTTTTCGCATGTTCTATCCAAAGAACACACATTGTCTAGGATTCAAGAAAGGTGGATCAGTCCAACCTAATGAAGCCTGTATCCTTTGTGGAGAAATTGATTCGGTTTGGGGAGCAATTATTGAGGCTGTACCTCCAAGACTGGACCGTGTTATCTAAGCAGACTTGGAAAGAGTGGGAACTTGGCTGCATTTTCATAGGTGGTTCTGGGAGAGCTGATGGTGACCCGTCTTGATATCAGAGGCACAATGCAGAGAATATAAGATTGCTTTGAGAATGAAATGAGACAATATAATTTTCTTAAACAGAGCTATTTATAACACATCATAGCCATTTGGAATAAATATTAATTATCTTTTGTTTTGTCTCTTTAATTCTCAAATAACACCTTTTGAAAAGCAATAATGTAAATGCAAATAATAAATAGTATGATGTAAATTTAGAAAATAGAGCATTTCCTAAGTGGTGCCATGTTATGTACATATTTACATAGATGGAAATACAGATACAAAGTAGATAATCAGATACTATTAGTGGATATCATTTCCAAGCCCTGTGCAGGAAGATTTAAGTCAATCCTCAAATATTTTTAGCCAACCCAATAGTTTTCTGAGGTGGATACTATTATTAGTCTACTTTGCAAAGGAGTAACCTGATAGTTTTTGCAGAAAGAGTTACATGGCTAGGAAAGCGGACAGGAAGCAAACTAAACCATCCAACTTCAGAGCCCACTTCCAGCAGACGTCAATAATAAACCACAATAGTTGCACCAAATACATGTTTTAAAATGTAAATTTCATAAGGTAGTCACATGTCACTCTTTAACACGTAACTTTAAATTTGCTTCAGAATCCTCTGACTTACCATCTATTTTAAAGTTCAAGAAATAATTTTAATGAATATTGCAAAACTCTAATTCAAAGTTCATTTGTTCTTACAGATTTTTAACCAGGATTTTTAGACCTCTGTCAAGAGCTATAATGACATAATCATATACTACAAATATGAGAAGAAAGTTTCCACTTAAAAAACATCTCCTAGAACTATCAAGTGCCTAATATAAATCCCACACCCAAATGTAAACACTGTCTTTTTAAAACTCTGTGCACTAGATTCTTGAAAAGATTAGACAGCTATTGGGAAACACAGCCTGTCTTAGAAGTCAACCCCAAACTATTTAACTCTGTAGGAGATAAATAAGAGATTTGCCTGGAGAGGGAAGCAAAATATTGCCATGAATCACCTCCCTCACCGCAGTTCTGAAGCTTTTAATTTTCAGCATTGCTGGTCTCCAGGTGCGTGCCCTTGATTAACAGTTAACAGAAATTGAACCAGCTCCATGCAGAGTTGTCAGTGGTAGTGTGTAACACTATTTTCAACGTCTTCCTTCTTTCTCCCCTTTCCTCTTCCTCAGTTTGTACTCTTTTTTCTTGCTTTCTTTTCTTTAAAAAATTAACATTATTTATGTATTGCATGGATGTCCCAAACATATTCCAAACAACCTGAGAAATGCATACATGTTTGAGTTCTTTGTTTACTCTCTTTTTTCTTCTTCCACCATCACTTCCTAAACCTTATAAGTAAACTGATCAGATCTCTGGGAAGTGACTCAGCAAGGATAATACATACAAACTACTGCCAAGAATAACTTCTATTTTTCCATCCTCTCCTTTGTTTCGTGTTAATTTTTTATTCATCTTCTAGTTTCTCTTACACCAATTTTCCCTTCCTTTATCTCCTTGGGGTATTTGGCTTTCATAACATTTAAATACTGATGCTCAGACTGTCTAAGATTCAGGCTTACAAAGTCTCTCAAGAAATTTGGTGACCTTATTTGCATTTGCAGGTAGCATAAAATATATTTATTTTCTCTTTTATCTTAAGGCAATTATATGGATTTTGTGAGATATGTCACATATATTTGCAGATGACTGTGTAAATATGTTTAATTAATTCATTAGCAACCAAAAATAGAAGTAAGAAGGATTATCTTTTGGAACGTCACTCTAACCTCCACCCAAAAACTTAGATAGTAAGTCTGCTGGGAAATCGGATACGTCCCACGCTACTAAATTTACACAGTGTGGAAGATGTTACTCAAAGATAGGGTCAACATCAAATTAAGATAGCTGTTAGATGTAAAGAACACAAAGTGTCACGTAATAAGTATTTCTTGATATTAATGGACAAGCTCCAGAGGAAAAAATCTATGTAACTAAAATAGGTTTCTTGACTTCTAAATCTCATACTAAATGCAAGAATGGAATACCCTCAGCCCCAGCCTCCTATTGTAAACCCAGGGACTTGCTTCTATGCTTTGATGCCTGCAGTTCTGCTTCCTGGAAGTTAAGGTAGATGAAGTGGTGATTCCCAGAATCTTGTCACCTACTCACAAATATTCTCTGCAGATTTAGTCAACTTTGGAGTCTTTGCCTCCTTTTGTCTCCAAGGCTGGTCTTAATCATTCCAAAGAAACCAGTGCTTCCTCATCTTTCCTCAGCAGGCAGTTCTGTTTTCAGCAACTGGTCCATCTGTCACCTGCAATAAAGTCCAGCTCTTAAAACAAATTGTCAAAACCATCAAGAGGAGAGGGATTTATCCAGAAGAGATCCAGCCTGTATATAGTCCTTCTCCTTTGGGCTTACCCCACTCCCCAATCCTAAGTACCTTACCCCTCCGTATCACTGTACAAACATCTGTACCTTACCCCTCCTCCCAAGACATTGCCCCATATGGCCCTGCAATAAGTATAACGTGACCAGAATCATGAATCATGAGTCAAATAGTATGCATATGCTAGTCGCTCAATCATGTCTGACTCTTTGCGACCACACAGACTGTAGCCCACCAGGCTCTCTGTCCATGGGATTCTCTGGGCAAGAATACTGGAGTGGATTGCTGTTCCCTTCTCCAAAGGATCTTCCCAACCCAGGGATTGAACCCTGGTCTCCTGCATTGCAAGCAGATTCTTTACATAGTCAACTAGAGCTGATGCTCAAAGGTTGTGCTCTGGCTTATAGAGCTAGAAGAAAAATCATCTTCTTCCCAGAGTTCAAGCAACTTTACACTTGCATTCCAACATGCAAATTCTTAGGTAAATTCATATTAGCAGAATACTCAGTTGTGTATACATTGGCAATACATGTTTTAATGTTTAACGTGTATCACTAAGATTTTGGATAAATGTCAATTATACCTTTTATACACCTAAACATTCCTTCTAAAATTAATCTCTCAGGGAAGTAATTTGGAGTTAATAGCATGGCAAATGAATTTTGGTGTTGTATACTTCAGAAACCTCAAGCCATTTTCTCCCTTGATCAATAGATATTTGACATATAATAGCTGCATTTTGTAATCTAATTAAAGGATTACTTGACATACTAATAGCTTTAGCACATTGAGTCAAGAGTTTCTGACAGAGAGCACTGATGTTGAATGTTTATTTTCTCTGGAAATCCTTACTTATACACTGAGGACTTGTCTCATAATGAAACACCTCGTGTATAACATTAGCAATCATTTGTATCAAGAAGAGTACTAAATAATTTCTAGATTACTCAATATCATCCATATGACATAGACTGATTGTATCATATAGAAAACCAGGAGAAACAATCATTTCAATTAAACCTCAAGGTTAAAAACCCTTCTGAGGGAAAAAAATACCAAAAATATTACCTGGTGATTGCAATTTAAGTCACTTCCAGTTCTTCAAGTTAGTACTTGATCTTGTATAGTGAAAGCATTAGTTACTCAGTCGAGTCCGACTTTCTGCAACCTCATGGACTATAGCCCACCAGGCTCCACTGTCCATGGGATTTCCCAGGCAATACTGGAATGGATTGCCATTTCCTTCTCCAGGGGACCTTTCCAACCCAGGGATCCAATTCAGGTCTCCTGTTTTGCAGGCAGATTCTTTTACCATCTGAGCCACTCCTGACATACCATGATCTTGTATAACTATATGTTATGTTCTTTTACTCATTTAAACATAATTATTCTGATGCAATTTACCTCTCCCACTTAGAATAATATTTATATTATCCCCAAGTTCATCATAATGATGAGTCTTTTATTTATATGTTAATATTTTTATGAAATACATATTTTCACAGTATATTTACCACTTGTGATATATAGATTATAGTGATCTAGTTTTATCAGTTAATGAAATCAAGGTTCAAATGTCTTGCCTTAGGTCACATAGCTAGTAAGTATTAGAGTGGAAAAGGAATAAAATCTGTTTCCAATGCACGTAGTCTCAAAATCACTTACACTTTTATTGTGCCCTGGAGGGAAGTTTAGCAGCAATATAGGGATGGAAGACCAACAGAAAATGTACTCACCTAGAGGGATCAGCACTTCCATAGGCTCCATTCTTGTGCATATTTTGAGATTGTTTTGGAAGTTTCTGAGCTAAATCTTAAAGCCATTCACAGAGATCACAGATAGATGAACATGACTTTAAAAATCTTGTTCTTCACTTTGAAAATATATTTTTCCTTGCCAACCATGTATTCCAACCTATCACCAAATTCCTTCATGTATAATAACAAATGAGAGCAATGAATACAGTTATACCTACTATCCATTCACTCATTTGTTCATTCACAACTGTTATTCATTGAGAACTTATCACGTGCCAGGACGTCAAGAACTTGAGGTGCAGCCATGATAACAGAGAGCCCAGCGGTGGCTGTTGTTCAGTCACTCAGTCGTGTCCAACTTTTTGCAACCCCGAGAAACACAGTATGCCACACTCTCCTGTCCGTCACTATCTCCTGGAGTTTGCTCAAACTCATGTCCATTGAATCGTTGATGCCATCAACCATCTTATCCTCTGTTGTCTCCTTCTCCTCCTGCCATCAATCTTTCCCTGCAGGGTCTTTTCCAATGAATCAACTCTTCGCATCAGGTGACTGAAGTATTGGAGCTTCAGCATCAGTCTTTCCAATGAATATTCAGGGTTAATTTCCTTTAGGAATGGCTGGTTTGATCTCATTGCAGACCAAGGGACTTTCAAGAGAGTTCTCCAGCCCCACAGTTCAAAAGCATCAATCCTTCTGCACTCAGCCTTCTTTATGTTCCAACTGTCACATCCATACACGACTACTGGAAAAACCATAGCTTTGACTCTATGGACCTCTGTTGGCAAAGTGATGTCTCTGCTTTTTAATATATTGTCTAGGTTTGTCATAGCTTTTCTTCCAAGGAGTACATGTCTTTTAATTTCATGGCTGCAGTCACCATCTGCAGTGATTTTGGAGCCCAAGAATATAAAGTCTGTTGCTGTTTCCATTTTTTCTCTATTTGCTGCGAAGTGACAGGACTGGATGCCATAATCTTTGTTTTCTGAATGTTGAGTTTTAACTCAGCTCTTTCACTCTCTTCTTTCATCCTCATTAAGAGGCTCTTTAATTCCTCTCTGCTTTCTGCCATTAGGGTGGCATCATCTGCATATCTGAGGTTGTTGATATTTCTCCTGGCCATCTTGATTCCCACTTGTGATTCATCCATCCTGACATTTTGCAAGATGTACAGTGCATACAAGTTAAATAAGCAGGGTGACAATATACAGCCTTGATGTACTCATTTCCTAATTTTCCACCAGTCCATTCCATGTCCAGTTCTAACTGTTGCTTCTTGACCTGCATATGGGTTTCTCAGGAGACAGGTTAGGTGGTCTGGTATTACCATTTCTTGAGGAATTTTCCAGTTTATTGTGATCCACACAGTCAAAGTCTTTAGTGTAGTCAATGAAGCAGAATAAATACTATTAATTTAATTTATTAATGTAGTAACTGTACTTAATATACTATTAAATATTTCTTATTAAAATCAACAATTAAAGACTGACTATAATTTGGACATGTTTTCTGTTCATGTGTACAATGATACCTTGCTAGTATTGTATTTGAAAAAATATACTAGAACATCATCATTTTACCTATATCTTTAACTGTTTTTTTATTCCCATTAACTTACCATGTATTTTCATAAATTTACCACATTTTTCATGTTTTCATTTACAATACCTTTTATACTGATTCTTCATTCTACATTTGCATAATTACCAGTCTAATATAGTCCCTCATCATTTTATTTCAGGATAATATTTGACTCCTTATGAAACAATGGTTTGCCTCATCAACAAAAGAAAAAATGAATGCTAACAAAAGAAAGACTATCCAAAGTTCAAGCAATTAAGAAATATGAAGACATAGTACTCCAAGAGCTTACAATCTGTTTATTTAAAAACAGGCAAATAAATAATTACAATACAGGTATGACAAAGTATGTATTTAGACAAAACAACATAGCAAAATTAAATAATGGGGAAAAATAGGTGGACAACAGAAAGAAAATGGAGAAATGCATTAGAAATGCTTTCGCAAGACAAGGTGCTCAGGCTGAGTCTGGAGGACTTACTAGATCAGCACTAGGAAGAATGTTGTTGTTCATTCTTTAAGTCGTATCCAACACTTTGTGACCCTATGGACTGCAGCACACCAGGCTCCTCTGTATTCCACTATCTCCCAGAGTTTGCTCAAATTCAAGTCCATAACGTCAATGATGCTCTCTTACCATCTCATCCTCTACCACTCCCTTCTCCATTTGTGTTAAATCTTTCCCAGCATCAGGTTCCCAGCTCTTTTCCAATGAGCTCTTTGCATACAGTGGCCAAAGTATTAGAGCTTCAGCTTCAGCATCAGTCATTCCAGTAAATACACAGGGTTGATTTCCTTTAGGATTGACTGGCTTGATTGCGTTGCTGTCTAAGGGACTGTCAAGAGTGTTCTCCAGCACAATTCAAAAGCATCAATTCTTTGGTACTCAGCCTTCTTTATGGTCCAACTCTCACTCCTCACTAGGAAGCTGTAATGAAAGCATTCTGAGCAGAAATAATTGTGAAAATATGCTTCCACTGTGTTTATATTAATACTTTTTTCCATAGAATACCCAAAATTGCACAGGTCATTACTAAGACTTTCAGGTACTTGGTGTAGACATAGCACACACACTCAAAGAGGGTAATTGACCATAGGCGAACTTAAGGAAAACTGACCATCAATGATGAGTACCAGGACTAGCAAAAGGGGGAGCTGCAACAACCCTTGGGTATAAAGGAACAATGAGAAGGAATAGTTACCTGAACCTGGGAAAAACTGGCTCTGAAAGGCTCTGAAAAGAGCCAGAGAGATGCCACCAACCTGTTGCCCTCAAGCAGGGAAGGAGCCAGGGCAATAAAATTTTTAACCTTAACTTCTCATCCTCTGATCTCCCAGTAGTGTCTCTCATGGATATAGACAAATGGAAAACAGCAAGTAGGCATCAGTGTTCATAGTTCTGCTTCATGCAGCACAGAATAGAGAGGAAGAATGGAAAGGAAATCTGGAGGGATAAATAGAAAATACTCAGCACAGATCTTTAATTTCCCACAGCACCAAAAAAAGCAGATTATATTATTTTTAATATATTACAAAGAACTTGAGGAGAGCAGCAAAGAAAATTACCCTTAGAATCTTTTACAACTGGATCTTAGAAACATTGTTGCCAGAGCTGAAGATTGTTGACCGTCCTCAAATGTTGTCTGTACCAGTGCTTCTCTACCTCATACAGGTTCTCCTCCTATTGGCTTCCTTCTACACTATCTTTCCTCTGCACCCAGGACATTCCAAGTTTATCTAGACCCTCTAGAATCTAGACCAAACAAAGGAAAATTTGTGGTTCCAAGGCTTACTTACTGTCATAGGACTTGCCTTTTTCCACCATGGTTGAAATTGAAATGGTACACTTCCCTGGTGGCTCAGACAGTTAAGAATCTGCCTGCAAGTGGAAAACCTGGGGTCAATCCCTAGGTCAGGAAGAGCCCCTGGAGAAGGGAATGGCTACCCACTCCAGTATTCTTGCCTGGAGAATTCTATGGACAGAGGAGCCTGGCAGACTACAGTCCATGGGGTTGCAAAGAGTCAGTCATGACTGAGCAACTAACAATTTTCATCCTCCACCTATGGCTTTAATCTATGACCTTGGGAGAATAATATTATACAATTGAAAGAGCCCAGTATCTGTAAAGGGGAAGCAATAGCAGAGGGGTGATTTTATCACATTTCACCCTTCTGAAATATCAAAAGACAAATTTTTCCTCTTACATGTCTCAATATATGGATTATTTAACTTTAAATGACTACAGATGTCCTCATCAACACTACAGTCCTCCTAGAGTCTCACAGAGAGTTGGGGTTTCTCCCTAAAAATAAAGAACATAACTCATATCCTTCCTGCAGTTTGTAAATCTCACTTCCAAGCTCTTCCAAGCTGCATCTTAATATATACATATATATATGTATCTCCAAAAAAACAAGCAACAATTTGCAATCACACCATAATTAAAATCTATTTTGAAAAAGACACTTTTCTCAAGAGGAAACACAATATAGAGATGCAATTCTGCTTACAACACAAAAATGTTATGCATTGTTACCCAGGGTAATTTACTTAGAGCTGCAACTTCTCCCACATCTCAATTTCTGCTTATGATGGGGGACCCCAAGACCACCATTAGGTCTGATAACATGCTGGGCTTCACAGAACTCAGAAAAGCTGTTTTACTCAAGGTTAGAGTTCATTGCACCAAAAGATACAGATTAGAATCTTCAAAAGGAAAAGATACATAGTGGGATCCAGAAGCCAGACTCAAGATTCCAGTTGTCTTCTCTCAGTGTAATCACACAGGCAGAACTTAATTCTCCCAGTGCCATGTATGACAAGACATTCAAAGTGTTACATAACAGGGAAGCTCATCAAGCCTTGGGTGCAGATTTTTTTTTTTCCTAACTGAGGCTCAGTCACAGAGATGTGGAGCTTCTGCATGACTGACCTTGACTATTTAGTCTCCAGCATCCCCAGAAGTCAAACTGATATAGCACAACCTTGGATCACAGGCGAAGAAAACAGGCATTCACCATAAACCAATTATCATCATAAACTATCTGGTCCAAACTTTTATTAGACTGGATATTCCAAGCGCTCTAAAGTTATCTTCCAGGAACTAGACAAGGGCTAGCCTAACAACCTTTGAAATGTTCAGAGTTTGGACAACCTAGGTCTGCTGAGTTAACCCTTTAATTCACATTGCTTATGGACTTTTAAATATATCTCTGCAGAGAAAGCAATGGCAACCCACTCCAGTACTCTTGCCTGGAAAATCCCATGAATGGAGGAACCTTGTAGACTGCAGTCCATGGGATCACTAAGAGTTGGACATGACTGAGCGACTTCACTTTCACTTTTCACTTTCATGCATTGGAGAAGGAAATGGCAACCCACTCCAGTGTTCTTGCCTGGAGAACCCCAGGGACGGTAGAGCCTGGTGGGCTGCCATCTATGGGGTCGCACAGAGTCGGACACGACTGAAGCAACTCAGCAGCAGCAGCTGCTGAAAGATATAGTCCATTGCTTTGGTCTTTCCATTGCAAAAACCATTAGCAAGAAAGGTGTGTTCAGAGCACTGCTTCAAAGATAGAAAACTGCTAGTAGCTTTACAATAAGAATGTTTTGCGTATCTTTTAACCCAAAGTCCAACCTCTTATGGTTTCAAAACTCTCAAGGCCAGGTTTTAGTCACAGCTCTAACTCAAAGTATCTCGCACGTCCCTACGATTTCCCTGGTGGCTCAGACGGTAAAATGTCTGTCTACAATGTGGGAGACCTGGGTTCTGTCCCTGGGTCGGGGAGATTCCCTGGAGAAGGAAACGGCAACCCACTCCAGTATTCTTGCCTAGAAAATCCCATGGATGGAGGAGCTTGGTGCAGGCTACTGTCCATGGGGTCACAAAGAGTTGGGCAGGACTGAGTGACTTCCCTTTCCCTTTCCTTTCCTCAGTAGTTGTGAAGGAAACATCTACCAACAATATGGCTGGAAATAAATGTTCAGATCTAGGGAAATAGCAGGTTAAAGTGAATTCCCTTTTTGCTGGTTGCTTTACAGATTCCTGCCATTTTAGCTTGTAGAAACTGAACTGTCAAGTCTCAGCTTGAACCAGCAAGTCAAGTACATTCCCTTACAGAAATCAAGTAATAATGTCATACTAAAGTAATAGTGGTAACTCTATATGACACTCAAAAGAAAGAGCAGTTGACAAAATGAAAATAAAAATCAGAGCTATTAATTTTAAAAATAGATTATCTTATATTACTAGTAAGTAAACATATTAATTCCGGGATTCTTCAGGCAAGAATACTGGAGTGGGTTGCCATTTCCTTCTCCAGGGGATCTTCCTGACCCAGGAATCAAACTTTGGTCTCCTGCATTGCAGGCAGATTCTTTACCATCTGAGCTACCAGGGAAGCCATTAATTCTTTACATTCTGCTTTGTAAGTATTCTTTTTAACAAATGCTATTTTCTTTCCTACACATTATATTTGACACACATTGATTTTTATTGAACTCTCTTTCTAAAATATTCATCTTTCAGACAAATCATGTTGAACTATATGGTCCTATGAAAAAGGCAGTATTTTTATAATGCAGTCTTGTGAATTGTGTTCTACTGCCCCTAATGGGTCTGAAATGAAAAAATGGAGGATAGAATATAATCAGAGTAAACGAAAGAGCCTTCAAAGAATGCCCATTCTTACATCTTTTATTTAAGGGCACTGTGACAGAACATGCTGGTGTATTGTAGTTTAAAGAACAAAACTATAAAACCACATATAAGCCCTCAGATGAAGGTGACACATATAACAAGTGCTTCAACTACCAGTTTTGTCCATCCACTGCCAAAACTGGAAATTAGACAATAAAAGCATAAATTCAATTGCATTATTTTGAAGCAATTAAACTTGCTTGATCACTTTGACTGTGAAAGAAAAAGAGCATTTGCTGTCACAGGATTAGATCCCTGAGAGGAGAGATAGTACAGCATGAGGTAAAATAGTGATTTAAATTTTGCCTCAAGGTCTGGAGGGACTTGCTTTCATTTACTAGAAATAAGCAAAACACAAGAAGGCTTAGTGTTGCATAGAAACAGTTATCAATCAAGATATCTACCTAATGCCAATAGACCTTAGGGGACAGTTAAATGACTTGTATGCAACACAAGGCTTCCTGAACATCAGAAGAAAACCACAGCATGATGGCGAAAATCATATTTCACTTTTATTGAGCCATTTATTGTAAATCAAAAAATAACAACAAAGATTAAGTGGGGAAAATGTCTGTTGTTTGAATTAAAGTATTTATCTTTTTCCTTTCAAGAATGCGTAAGATATATACATTTTTTTCTGCTATTCTGAACTCAAAAAAAAAAAGCAGGTAGTCAAATATTTTGTGTTGGATTTCTTGGCCTAAGCCATGAAGAAATTAATTTGACATTTTTTTGATGATGCATTGCTCGCCTGAGTGTCTCTGTGCTTGGGTGATCAAAACATCCTGACAGACTGAACACAGCATGATTTCTGTTTCAGAACTTCCTGTATAATAACTATTTGAAAAAGGGTTTTTAGCTCTCAATGCTTTAGCCAATATAATGTTTAGTAAAAATCAGTTGATTAGTTATTTGTCCACACATCATAGCTGCCTCCTCCTCTGTAAAACAATTTTATTCTGCAGGTGACTAATAACTTCATGATCTGAGTATTGACATGAAGCAAAATCGAGCCTCCTGAAATACGTCTTTCCCTCTCTGAGGTTCTGGGTGACTATTTTTGTCAAGTATCTCCCCTTACCTAACAGATCCATTTTTACCTCTTATCCCACTTCTCTTTTTCCCAACATTCCATAACATGTGGTTCTCCCCGAATTCCAGTCCTCTACCTCTGTACTCTTTCTTTTCTTGAGATTATTTTTCTTGGTAATGTGATGCATTGCAGTATAGGAGAATGACCCTGAAACTGCGGTCTCTATCCCAACACCCTCCTCCAGTGTTCCATCTCCCAGTGCTTGATCGATACATGTCAACAGATGATCCACTGGAACCTCTAACTAGCCAAAAAAAAAAAAAAAAAGTGTATTACCCTTCCTTGGTCCAGATCCCTCACCTTTTATTCCTTCATTCAACAAATAATCTTTGTTTGTTTGTTTTTAATTTATATTTTTTATTGAAGGATAATTGCTTTACAGAATTTTGCTGTTTTCTGTCGAATCTCAACATGAATCAGCCATAGGTATACAAATATCCCCTCCCTTCTGAACCTCCCTACCATCTCCCTTCCCATCCCACCCCTCTAGGTTGATACAGCACCCCTGTTTGAGTTTCCTGAGCCATACAGCAAACTCCCGTTGGCTATCTGTTTTACATATGGTAATGTAAGTTTCCATGTTACTCTTTCCATGTATCTCACCCTCTCCTCCCCTCTCCCCATAAGTCTATTCTCTATGTCTGTTTCTCCATTGCTGCCCTGTAAATAAATTCTTCAGTACCATTTTTCTAGATTCTGTATATATGCTTTAGAATACAATATTTATCTTTCTCTTTCTAACTCACTTCACTTTGTATAATAGGTTCTAGGTTCATCCACTGTTGGTCCTTTAATGGACCGGAACCTGGTGGTTCGGAGTCGACGATAAGAAAGTAAGAGAGAGAAAGAGGCTGACATCCCCTGGTTTACACAGAAAGCCAATAGAGTCCTGTTCTTAGGGCTCGCGCTGCTGCACGTAGGCACCAGGCGCCCTCTCGAGTGGGTGAAGGCACAGTGCGCCTTCTCAAGAGGGTCTTAGAAGCCCGGGCAAGAAAGTGAGCTCAGCGGGCCTCCACGCTCCAAGGAATTAGCCAGAAATAGAGAGAAAGAGAAAGACAGAAAGAAGGAATAGGAAGAAAGAAAGAAAGACATGGGGACCAAAGCTCTGATGGAGCAAAGGTGTTTTAATCAACATGGCGTGGGCATATATACTGTCTTACAAGGTGGTTATTCTCAGCAAAGACAAAGATTAAAATTCCAGACTTACAAAACATAAGATGATCCCTATCAAAGAGAGAGAGTTGCAAACAATCGCCTTTTACCATTTGACTCATAAAAAGGAAGAGGGTACTTATCACTGTAATGAGAAATGCCTGGATTCCTCAGCCCCGGGAAAGGCGTGCCTCTCCTCTTAATTCCTGAATATTCAGGAATCAATAAGGGCCAGAGGGTTCCTGACAGATCCAAAACAGCACACAGGAAGCCTTTTGTTAAATACTTCCTGACAATCCACCTCATCAAAACTGACTCAAATGTGATCTTTTTATGGCTGAGTAATATTCCATTGTGTATATGTACAACAACTTCTTTATCCATTCATCCACCAATGGACATCTAGGTTGCTTCCATGTTCTAGGTATTATAAATAGTGCTTTGATGAACAATGGGATACATGTGTCCTTTTCTATTTGGTTTCCTAAGGGTATATGCCTAGGAGTGGGATTGCTGGGTCATATGGTGGTTTTATTCCTAGTTTTTAAAGGAATCTCCATACCATCTTCCATAGTGGCTGTATCAATTTATAGTCCCACAAACAGTGCAAGAGTGTTCCCTTTTCTTCACACTCTCTGCAGCATTTATTCTTTGTAGACTCTTTGATGATGGCCATTCTGGCCAGTGTGAGGTGATATCTCATTGTGGTTTTGATTTGCATTTCTCTAATAATGACCAATGTTGAGCATCTTTTCTTGTGTTTGTTAGCCATCAGTATGGCATCCTTGGAGAAATGTCTGTTTACATCTTTTCCCCACTTTTTGATTGGGTTGTTTGTTTTTCTGGCATTGAGTTGTATGAGCTGCTTGTATATTTTGGAAATTAATCCTTTGTCAGTTGTTTCACTTGCTATTATTTTCTCCCATTCTGAGGGTCATCTTTTCACCTTGTTTATAGTTTCCTTTCCTGTGCAAAAGCCTTTAAGTTTAATCAGGTTCCACTTCTTTATTCTTGTTTTTATTTCTGTTACTTACTAGGAGATGAGTCATAAAGGATCTTGCTTTGATTTATGTCATTGACTGTTCTGCCTATGTATTCCTCTAAGAGTTTTATAGTTTCTGGTCTTACCTCGAGGTCTTTAATCCATTTTGGGTTTATCTTTGTGTATGGTGTTAGGAAATGTTCTAATTTCATTCTTTTACTTGTAGCTGTCCAATTTTCCCAGCACCATTTATTGAAGAGGCTGTCTTTGCCCCACTGTATATTCTTGCCTCCTTTGTCCAAAATAAGTACCCAAGGTGCATGGGTTTATGTCTGGGCTTTCTATCTTGTTCCATTGGTCTATATTTGTTTTTGTGCCAGTACCACACTGTCTTGATGACTGTAGCTTTGTAGTGTAATCTGAAGTCAGGAAGGTTAATTCCTCCAGCTCCACTCTTCTTTCACAAGACTGCTTTGGCTAATCTGGATCTTTTGTGTTTCCATATGAATTATGGAGTCCTGGGTTTGATCATTGGGTTGGGAAGATTCCCTGGAGAAGGGAAAGGCTACCCACTCCAGTATTCTGGCCTAGAGAATTCCATGGACTATATAGTCTATGGGGTTGCAAAGAGTTGAATATGACTGAGTGACTTTATATATATATGTAGATATATATATGAATTATGAAATTTTTTGTTCTAGTTCCGTGAAAATTGCCATTGGTAATTTGATAGGGATCACATTGAATCTGTTGATTGCATTTGGTAGCATAGTCATTTTCAGAATATTGATTCTTCCTACCTAGGAACATGGAATATTTCTCCATCTGTTTATGCTGTCTTTGATTTCTTTCATTAGTGTCTCATAATTTTCTGTGTACAGTTCTTTTGTCTCCTTTGGTAAGTTTATTCCAAGATATTTAATTCTTTTTGTTGCAATGGTGAATGGGATTGATTCCTTAATTTCTCTTTCTGATTTTTCATTGTTAGTATATAGAAATGTGTGTGATTTCTGTGTATTGATTTTGTATCCTGAAACTTTGCTAAATTCACTGATTAGCTCTAGTAATTTTCTGATACTCTCTTTAGGGTTTTCTATGTACAGTATCATGTCATCTACAAACACTGAGAGCTTAACTTCTTCTTTTCTGATCCAGATTCCTTTTATTTTTCTTCTCTGATTGCTGTAGCTAGGACTTCCAGAACTATGTTGAATAATAGTGGTGGTCTTGTTCCTGATATTAGGGGGAGTGCTTTCAGTTTTCCACCATTGAGGATAGTGTTTGCTGTAGGCTTATCATGTATGGCCTTTACTATGTTCAGGTAGGTTCCTTCTATGCCCATTTTTTAAAGAGTTTTAATCATAAATGGGTGCTGAATTTTGTCAAAGGCTTTTTCTGCATCCATTGAGATTATCATATGGTTTTTATCTTTCAATTTGTTAATATGGTGTATCACATTGATTGATTTGCATGTATTGAAGAATCCTTGCATCCCTGGAATAAACCCAAATTGATCATAGTGTATGAGCTTTTTGAAATGTTGCTGAATTCTGTTTGCTAAAATTTTGTTGAGGATTTTTGCATTTATGTTCATCAGTGATATTGGCCTGCTGTTTTCTTTTTTTGTGTTGTCTTTGTCTGGTTTTGGTATCAGGGTGATGGTGGCCTCATAGAATGAGTTTGGAAGTGTTCCTTCCTCTGCAATTTTTTGGAAGAGTTTTAGAATAGGCATTAGCTCTTCTCTAAATGTTTCATAGAATTCTGTGAAGCCATCTGGTCCTGGGCCTTTGATTTTGGGGAGATTTTTTTTTTTATCATAACTTCAATTTCAGTGCTTGTAATTGGGTTGTTCATAATTTCTATTTCCTCCTGGTTCAGTCTTGGAAGATTGAACTTTTCTAAGAATCTGCCCACTTCTTCTAAGTTATCCATTTTATTGCCATATAGTTGTTCATAATAGTCTCTTATAATATTTTTGTATTTCTGCATTGTCTGTTGTAACCTCTCCTTTTTCATTTCTAATTTTGTTGGTTTGATTCTTCTCTTTTTGATTGACCCAGCAAACAAAGAAAATCAAAAATTATATTTACCAGTTAAGAATAAAACTAACTAAGGCACAAACTAGAAAACAAAACTAAAGCAAGGTGCCAAGTGGGGAATAAAGCAATGAAAACAAAGCTAACAAATATGTTGAGTGAAAAGGAGAGAAAGAAAAGAAAGAATAGATATGTAAAGTTAAATAGAGGTAGATGAAGATTCATATACATTAAAGTTTAACTGCAAAGGGAAAAGAACAGTAGGAAAGGCAAACAAAGGAATAAATGTAGAAAAAATATAATAAGTTTAAAATATTAAATTATATAAAAGAGAAAAGAAAAAAAAAATGGGGGTGGAGAGAAGGAAAAAAGAAAGAAAGAAATCCAAAAGAATATACAGAACAAGTCAAACATAAATATAATAAGTGTTTTCCTTGAGTCACTGCTATCAGAGTCCTGTCCCTCGCTGGGAGTCATAGTCCACCTCACCTCCCCAGGATGCCCTCTAACACTGTGCTGATCTCTGGACCTGCTGTGAGGGCAGCTCAGATTCTAATTTGGTCCTTCTCCTATGTGTTCTTTCCTCCAATGTCCACAGCTATCAGAACTAATGCATTTTCTTTTGTGGGAGCTCTCAATGACCTTTCATATATTCCATAGACACAGAGTCTGTCTAATAATGTGGATTTAATCTGCAGCTTGGACAGCTGGGCTGGGGCGGGTGGGGGGGGGGGGCGGAGGTTTTGAGTCTTCTTCCTTAGCCACACTGCCCCTGTGCTTCAATTATGGTTTTATTTCCACCTCTGCATGTGGGTGGTCCACTGGGGTTTGCTCCTGAGGCTGCCCTGGAGGACTTGGGTTTGCCCCTGAGAGGGCCAGGTGTGGAGTTGGTGCAGCTGCTTGGGTTGCAGGGGTTCTGGCAGCATCAGGTACTCAGGGGAGTTGGCGGCTAGGGCAGCAGGAAATACAGTGCTCGAGAAGGGTATGGCAACCAGTACTGGTCAATACATTCTAGTATTCTTGCCTAGAGAACCCCCCTCCCTCCCTGACAGAGAAGCCTGGCAGGTCCACAGTCTACAGGATTGCAAAGAGTCAGACGCTACCAAAGTAACCCTGCACACATAGAAGCAAGACTTTTTTGCCTGTGGCAGCTCTGCCCCAGAGAGAGTTGAGCATGAAGGTGGCATAGCTTTGTCTTGCGGGGTCCCTGGTGGTGCCAAGTGTGCAGGGGCACGGACTGCCTCTGCCACAGGAGTTACGGTCCTATCGGAGTCTTTTTTCAAGCCTCTTGTAGCTGGTGATCAGAAGCCCTCTTCAGTCTTTCTCCATGTCTCCACCTATTCAGGCACTTAGAGGGCGCCCTTGCCTGGGGTCCTTCTCTGTTGTTTGGTGCATCAGGGAAACAGAGGGGCCCCCCTGGCTGGGGTCCTACTCTGTAGGTTGGCACATCAGGCACTTAAAGGGGCACCCTGGGTGGGGTCCTACACTGTAGTTCAGTGCGTCAGATGGGCCATCCTCTTTATTGTTCAGCAACCGATGCTGGCCTGTGGGGAGAGAGAGGCTATGGTGATGGCTCCACCCTCTCCATGTGACTCAGCAGTATCCCCTTGCTTCCATGGCTGCTGGCTTTCCTCCACAGGCATTTCCCACCACAGTTTCCTCCATCACACCACCTCCTCTGTCTCTCCTCAGTCAACAGCAGCCCTCGCCCTGGGATTTCTCCACAATCCCTAAACTCCAGCTCCCAGCCACTGCACTTCCAGGGGACCTGTGTCCCTGTCCTGGGTAAGTATGGCTGCATCAAGGACTGTCTGATTTTTAATCTGTTTAGGCTGGCACAGATCAGTTGTTTCACTCTCTCTCAGCCTTAAATGTTTTCTCCTCTGACTCAGACAACTGCCCCAATGTGGGGATCAGACTCCTGCTTCAATTTCCCCACCCGCCAAGGGCAGGTCCAGTCCTACTAACACTCCCGTTTTTCCCCCTAGTTCCTTCATCCCCAAGTTTTGCATGCTTCTATATATTATTTTCTGCTAGCCAGGTACTCCTGTCTGCTCTCAGCTGGGGTTCTTCACGCACTTCTGTGCCTGAAGGTGTATTCCTGATGTATCTGTGGAGAGAGATGTACTCCATGTCCACCAACACCTCCGCCATCTTGTTCTCTCCCAACAAATGATCTATGAATACTGAGTATGTGTTAACTTTCTTCTAGATCAGGTATCAACATGCTATCCTCCTTGCCCTCAATAATCTAAAATTTTAAAAGAACTTCTCATATGTCTGCTGATAATGACATTCTCTGTTTATACAGCAACCTGTGTCAAGTTTATTCCCTATTACTTTCTATAATCTACTCAGTCAACAACCACTTTGGTCCTTCTTTATCCCAGGTCTTCACATCATCAAACAAAACAGTTTATATTGGGGAAAAAATCTTATAGATGTTAATTTCAGCTTTATATCATTTCAAGTTCTCTCAATATCCATATATAAATGGTTATATTTATAAATAGTTGAAATATTTTGTATTTCCAAATTTAATCTTTTTTTTAACTAGGCATTTCCTATATTGACTTTATTTTTAAAGGCTTTTCAAGCAGCTTTATTGAGATAAAATAGATATATAATAAGTTACATATATTTAAAGTGTACAATATATTTTTACTTATATATTCAAAATTTTAAATAACAACTTTCCTGAGACACAATTCACATATCATAGGAGTCACCTTTTTCAAGCAAACAATTCAGTGATGTTTAGTATGTTCAGAATTCTGTAACTATCACCACTATCTAATGTCACAATTAGATCACCACAAGAAGAAAGTGTATATCATTAGCTAATCTCCATTCCCCACTCCTCCCAGCCCCTAGCAAACACCAGTTTCCTTTCTGTCTCTATGAATTTGCCTATTCTGAGCATATCATACGAATAAAATCATACAATATATGCCGTTTTGTGTTTGGTTTTTATCACTTAGGACAGTGTTTTCAAAGTTCATTCTCCTTGTACCAGGTATCAGCATTTCATTCCTTTTCATGCTGAATAATATTCCATTGTATGATATACCACATTTTGTTTTGCTATTCAACAGTGATGGATTTCTGCGCTGTTTCTACTTTTTGGCTATTATGAATAGTGCTTTTATGCACATTCACATATGTGATATTTACATGTGGATGTATGTTTCACTTCTGTTAGACCTACTCCTAGGAGTGGAATTGCTGGATCATGTGGTAACTCAGTATTTAACATTTTCAGAAATGCAGCTGCACTATTTTACATTCTCAGCAGCAATGTATGACGGTCCCAATTTTTCCTCATCATATGTATAACTTTTGTTTTTTCTGACATAGTGGGTACTGGTTCAAATCTTTCTCACATTATTCCTAGACTATTGAAATAGCCTCACTATTTACTATTCTGTCCTCAGTCTTTCATCTATTTCAATTCATCCCACAATACCATCAGTATCAGTTTCATCCTAAACAATACTAAGCAAATATCACTGTCCTACACCACAGAAGTCCCAGCAGTTACTTACCATTTGAAGATAAACTGCTAATGGCTCATTCTGAAAATCCCTAAAGACATAGACCAGCAAAATTGGATATCTGTTTCCCAACAGCTTATAGCATTCTGCAACAGAAACTCCCTAGTTCAACCAAAACTGTTTATGCCTAGCCTGGTTACCTCTTTCACAGGCAGGGCTGGCTTCATCAACCTGCCACTGTGTAGTCACACAGGGAAGCACATGTAAGACACCCTTGCACTTACTTCTGGGTTATCTCGTCACCACCTTGAAATTTTAATAATATTTTAACAAGAGGCTCCACATTTTCAATTTGCAGTAGACCCTGAAAATTTTACAGCTAGTCCCCGGTGGCTCAGACAGTAAAGAGTCTGCCTCCAATGCAGGAGATTTGGGTTGGATCCCTGGGTTGGAAAAATACCCTGGAGAAGGGAATGGCAACCCACCCCAGTATTCTTGCCTGGAGATTTCCATGGACAGAGGAAGCCTGGCAGGCTAAAGTCCTTGGGCTCACAAAAAGTTAGATATGACTGAGGACCAATACTTTCACTTTTCACTTTCTGTCTGTGAAAGTTGAGTTTTAGTGTCTAACTCCATCCAATACAGCACACACTTTTGCATCTCATCTGCTTTTGTTAAGATCGCAAAGCACTTGCCTTCCATGTTTCAGACTACCTAGTTTCTTTATATCCTTTTTATGATATTAATGCTTACCAAGTTTTCATTCTGAGTTCAGTTTCCATCTTTATTCTTCCAGAGAAGTCAAGATACTCATCATTATTTTATTTTTAGTTCACAGCCCAAGATGACATATAACCTTAAATAGTTTAGCAACTTTATTTTTGACTTTGAGATACAGAGGCTTTGGGCATTTGCTTTTAAAAAGTACTCTAGCTTAGAACAAAGGCTCTCACAGTAGAGGTTTTGATCAAATATATACCTTGATGATGCTAAGGCCCCTCAGGCAAAAAAAGAAAAAAAAAAAGGGAGGAGGGAAACATACATTCTCTAAGTGGGAAAAATGTCTTGCCTATAAGTTTCTTTTCTGTCCTAAAAAGCAGATAATACCTTTTAGCGTTAGCCCTCAATTTTGGCCCAGTTGTAGAGATGTACTTCACTTTCTGAGAAGTGTCACGCTCCAAAGCAAGTGTATGTGAATTGAAGTTTTATAAATTTAGATACATCCTTTCATTGCTATAAATTGAAATCTCACTGCTAAGAGGTAGAACTCCACAAGAAATTGTTTAAAAGAAGGCTTTAGACCTGCATTTTAAGGTCTAATATATTTCATTTGACTACTGCTCACAATGTTAGAGCAAACAGTGGAGCAAGCCCATTTTTAAAACAAGTTACATTGTTTGCATTTGGGGAGATTTTAGGTACACGAAAATTAAAATTCAGTTTTTCTTGTCTAAAACAAAAGTGTGCATGCATGCCATGTGTGCATGCTATGCCACTTCAGTCCCGTCCAACGCTTTGCAACAAAATAGATTGTAGCCCACCAGGCTCCTCTGTCTATGGGATTCTCCAGGCAAGAATACTGGAGTGGGTTGTCATTCTCTTCTGCAAGGGATCTTCCCAGCCAGGGATTGAACCTGGATCTGTTACATCTACCTGCATTGGCAAGAGGGTTCTTTACCACTAGTGCCACTTGGGAAGCCCAAAACAAGACAGTTCTTATCAAGAACTTGAAGAAATATCAGGAGTTAGCAGCCTTATTTCCTATTCACCATTAGCAAAGACTAGGTTTTTTTAAAGATTATTTTTTTAGAGTAGTTTTAGATTCACAACCAATTTGAGAGAAAGGTACAGAGATTTCTCATCTACCCATTGCCCCCACACATGCATTATCCATTATCAACATCATTCAACATTTGTCACCAAAAAGGAACCTACATTGAGTTATCATCAGTACCCAGAGTCTATAGTTGACCTTAGAGTCTGGTCTTGGTACAGTACATTCTCTGAGTTTGGACAAATGTATAATGATATATGGGCTTCGCTGATGATTCAGATGGTAAAGAATCTGCCTGCAATGCAGGAGACCTGATATCGATCCCTGGGTCAGTAAGATCCTCTGGAGAAGGGAATAGCTTCAGTATTCCTGCCTGGAGAATTCTTTGAACAGATGAGCCTGGCAGTCACAAAGAGTCAAATATGACTGAGCAATCAATACAACAAAATAATAATATCATTATAATATTATACATAATATTTCAGTCTTAAAAATCCTTTGTGCTCTACCTAGTCATTTTTCCTCCCCTTCCCCTGGAAACCACTGAATAATTTTTTTAAATCATTTCCATAGTTTTGCCTTTTTTGGAATGTCATATGGTTGGAATCATACCGTATACGGCCTTTTCAGATTGACTTCTTTCAATTATTAACGTGCATTTAAGTTTCCTTTATGTCTTTTCATGGCTTGATAGCTCAATTCCTTTTAGACATGAATAATAATCCATTGTCTGAATATATCACCACTTATTTATTCTTTCACTTCCTAAATGATATCTTGATTGCTTTTAAATTGGGGCAATAATGAATAAAGCTGTTATAACATCTGTGCTCAGGTTTTTGTGTGGACATAAGTTTTCATGAGAAATGCTGGGGACTTCCCTGGTGGTCCAGTGGTTAAGAATCTGCCTGCCAATGCACAGGACATGGGTTCAATCCCTGGTTTGGGAAGATTCCATATGCTGCAGTGCAACTAAGCCTGTGTGCCACAACTACAGAGCCCGAGTGCTACTGAAGCCTGCAAGCTCAAAAGCCCATGCTCTGCAACAAGAGAAGCCACCACAAAGAGAAGCCCTTGCATCACAACTAGAGAGAAGCCCCCACTCGCCACAACTGGAGAAAAAGCCCTCATAAAGCAAAGACCCCGCACAACCAAAAATAAATAAATGAATAAAATTTAAAAAAAAAAAAGAAATGCCTGTCTGGATGAGTTAAAAGCTGGAATCAAGATAGGCAGGAGAAACATCAACAACCTCAGATACGCAGATGATACCACTCTCATGGTAGAAAGTGAAGAGGAAATAAAGAGCCTCTTGATGAGGGTAAAGAAGTAGAATGAAGGAGCCAGCTTAAACTAAATATTAAAAAAAATGGATCATGGCATCCGGCCCTATTACTTCATGGCAAATAGAAGGGGGAAAGGTGGAAGTACTGACAGATTTCCTATCACTGTGGTTGGTGACTGCAGCCATGAAATGAGAAGACTGTTGTTTCTTTGCAGGAAAGCTATGACAAACCTAGGTATGGGCAGGAGAAGAATTTGTGGCCGTTTTTAGAATCTACCACAAATGTGTTGCTAATATTAACATTGGCAACAGTGTGTTGAAAAGCAGAGACATTACTCTTCTGAAAAAGGTCTGTGTAGTCCAGACTATGGCCTTCCCAGTGGTCACATATGGTTGTGAGAACTGGACCACAAAAAAGGCAGAATGACAAAGAATTGATACCTTAGAACTGTGGTGCTGGAGAGACTCCTGAAAGTCTCCTGGACAGCAAGGAGATCAAACCAGTCAAGCTTAAGAGAAGTCAACCCTGAATACTCATTGGAAGGACTGATGATGAAGCTGAAGTGCCCATATTTTGGTCATCTGATGCAAACAGTCCACTCATTGGAAAAGACCGTGATGCTGGCAAAGACTGAGGGCAGAAGGAGAAGAGGGCATCAGAGAATGAGATGGTTGGTTGGCATCACCGTTGCAATGGATATGAACTTAGGCATACTTCAGGAGATGGTGAGGGACAGGGAAGCCTGGCGTGCTGCAGTCCATGGGGTTGCAAAGAGTTGGACACGACTGTGCGACTGAACAACAACATGTTTTCAACTGTTTTTGGGTTAACACCAAGGAGAACAATTGTTGGATTGTACAATAAAGAGCAAGTTTAAGTTTGCAGGAAACGACTGAACTGTCTTACAATGTGGCTGTACTGTTTTGTGTTCCCATCAGCAAAGCATGAGAGTTCCTGTTGCTCCACAGCCTCATCAACATTTGGTGCCATCAGTGTTCCAGATTATGGCCATTCTAGTGGGTATGTAGTGACATCTCACTGCTGTTTTTATTTGCATTTTCCTAATGATATATATGAGTGAAAGTCGCTCAGTCTGACTATACAGTCCATTGAATTCTCTAGGCCAGAATACTGGAGTGGGTAGCCTTTGCCTTCTCCAGGTGATCTTCCCAACCCAGGAATCGAACCCAGGTCTTCCACATCACAGGTGGATTCTTTACCAGCTGAGCCACAAGGGAAGCCCAAGAATACTGGAGTGGGTAGCCTACCCCTCTCCAGAAGATCTTCCTGACCCAGGAATCAAACCACAGTCTCGTGCATCGCAGGCAGATTCTTTACCAACTGAGCTAAATGATATGTGAGGTGTTAAATATTTTCATGTGCCTATTTGCCCTCTGTACCTCATCTTTGTGAGGCAGAAATTTTCTTCAAGATGTGACCTTCCACTCTTCATAACAGTCACTGGCTATATTTAATCAAATTTAGTATAATCATTCTCTGTTTATTATACAACAAATTTTGGTACAGTTTCTCTGGATCTGAAATAAGTAAGTGAAAATTGGGGTATTAAGCATATATTATTATTTGTCATCAAGACTTGAGAAAAAATGGAATTCCTGGTGATTGGCTTCCAAATTGGATCTTTGAATAGTTGTAAATTACCACCTTCTAATCTATTAGATAAATAACTTCTACTGGCTTATTTTAAAGTAGAGTAACCTGTAGAAATACCACATCAATCACTCTACTGAAAATATGAAAGGAATTCCTCTGTCCAAATACTTCTCTTTAGTCAGAACAATTAAGTACAACTTTCAGGAGTCTCTTGTACCAACACAAATATAAAAAGAAAAAGGTACTGAAATTTCACCTAATAGTGCTTAAATTCTGCAGCTCTAGGTTGTTTAGATCTTGAAATCAACTAGATAATTTGCCTTCACTAACTATTCCACATGAGAATGATTGCTAATTAATGACTCATCATCAAAACTATCCCAAATGAGAACATGCATAGAAAATACACAGTTATATTATTACCTCAAATACAGAGACAGTATAACTCAGTGGCCTTCAGTATGGTAGCATATTTTTAGAATCACTTGCATAGATAGCAGAGATGGAGAGGAGAACAGAGATGAACAAAAAAATATCCTAAGAATTTCTGATTTATTTGATTCTGATGGAGCTGAGGAATGGACTTTTAAGTACTCCAGGTATTTCTAATGTGCAGTTGTAGTGGTTAGAATTTTTTTTTTAATTTATCAAAATAAAAATAGATCAAAATCAAGCCTGTTTCAAGACAGGCTCAGACTTATGGGTCACAGATTAGTTGTGGTCACACTAAAGACGCATGAAATCTCAGTATCAGTGTTCCATGTGAAATAAGTTGTTCTGGCTCATGTTAAATGCAGGCACATTCCTTCAAGCAGAGCCCCAAACTGCGGTGGTGTAGTTTCTGTTTGCTTTGTCTCACTTTTGTGTTTCATCTCTGGGTAGGATAATTACAGCTGAGGCCCAACAGCATATGGTAGTGGGTTGGGGAGAAGAAGCCAAATAAGGACAAAAGCACAAATACAAAAATAAAAACATAAGTCAAGTTGGTGCTGCTGAGCAGTTTTCTTTCATCTTTCCGTGAGGTTAATTAACTGCATGATATGTCTTTGCCACTCTGATGCATCGGAAGCTTCCCAGAAGACTCCTCCTCCACAATCTAAATTATAATGATGTCTGATGACAGTAGAATTTTCAGTTTAACTGGAGGGAAATGAGTCTGAGCAACACAGAGGCACACCTTCACCATTGAAAGTGAAAGTGTTAGTCACTCAGTTGTGTCCAATTCTTTGGGACCCAATAGACTGTTGCCCGCCAGGCTCCTCTGTCCATGGGGTTCTCCTGGAAAGGATACTGGAGAGGGTAGCCATTTCCCTCTCCAGGGGCTCTTCCTGACCCAGGGATCAAACCCAGGTCTCCTACATTGCAGGCAGATTCTTTACCTTCTGAACCACCAGGGAAGCCCTACTTTTACCATTATCCTTATGATAAACTGAACCCCCACCGCAAGGTCTCGCTGAGGCCAAGAGATGGCGCTAGTGGGTTTCCCCACATACGCTCTGGCCTCACCCTTCATCATATTAAGCCCACCAGATGCCCCTATGAACCACATTGTTCTCTTTAAAAGTTTTTACAAAGTGTTACAAATTTGCTTTCAAAATTGTTTGCCTAAAAAAGAAAAATTTCCTGAGGCCATCACTTAATTATAATTGACTACAATTTTGTGTGCAATTGTCACCAATAGAGAAAAATTTAACCCTCCAATTCTCATTTTGTAGACACTTACACATTATTTTATTTGTTTAGATTCTCTCTGTGTTTTGCACCCACCATTTTCTTTGTAATCCAAGATATTTTCAGTGGCTCCTGAATTCTCTGAGGCTTAAGATTTGTGCCCAAGTATCTGATGGATAAATGGGTCTTCGTTGTCCCAACTCTAAGACTCCAGTGAGGAACAATATACAAAAGGACAATGGCAGACCAAATTCTGAGCCGCAACTTCTAAGGCAACCAGCTCAGAACAGTGAGCACTTGGTCATTGCCAGCTTTTCTATTCTCTTTTCTATCTAATCAGAACATTTGCCTGAAGCCTTCATTTATTCCTCTATAAAGCTCTCCCACTTCTCTACCTGCCTTTGAGTTTCCGCCAAACACAGGTGATGCTGGCTGATTCTCTTTCCATAGCAAGCCCTCAATAAATAGCTCTTGCATGTTCTCATTCAAGTGGTCTTCACTGGTTTTCAGCCAGCATGGAAACAGTGGGAAGGGGCTGGTGAGTGAATCTAGATCTGATTTCTCCATAGTGTCTCTCATTCCTGCTTGCATTTATGTATGCAAAAGAATTCTGGAGACTGATATATTCTCTAGATACATAGACAACAGATGAATGAGGAGGGAAGCAGTTGTTTATATTGTATAGACTAAAGAATTTGTTAATTATGTCACAGTGGTTACTATTTTAATCAATAAAATATTAAATATATTTTTAAATAATAAGGTTCTGAGTAATAACATTTGGAAATAGATTAAATCTACCCAGTGGCCCTTATACAAAAGGTCAGATATGCCCTGCCCAGTGGTAAAAAGTCATTTAAGATCATTCAAATCCCTGGTGGCTCAATGATAAGGAACCTGCCTGCAACACAGGAGACACGGGTTTGATCCCTGGGTCAGGAAGATCCCCTGGAGAAGGAAATGGCAACCCACTCCAGTATCTTGTCTGGGAAATCCCATGGACAGAGGAGTCTGGTGGGCTACAATCCATAGGGTTGCAAAAGAGTCGGACATGACTGAGCAACTAAAAAACAGCAACAAAAAATAAATCCAACCAGAAGTGTCAAGGAGAAGTGGCTATTAGTCACCTGAACTTCAAAAAAAATTTTCTGGTAATAAGAAAAAAAATCTTTAAGGCAAGAATAGTTTATATTCATGGACATAATTAAATGAAACAAAGTCTGATGTTAATCCATTTATTGCCTTACCTTCATTTACTGCTTTTCTCTGTATTGTTTTCATTTTCTTACTTGCTCTAACAGCATAATACAGGAAGTCAGCAATTTAGAATAGTCCATTTTATTATAGTTGCAAAAGCAAACCAGTGAAGAGGAAAAAATAGATCTTAGCTTCAAGTTTGGAAAACCGTCTAATTAAAACTCAAGGTTATATTCCCCACTGTGTAAGTGGTGCCCTAAATTTGGGACAGCTTTATTTCACTGTAGCAACTTTCATTGTTCTCAT
The DNA here is from genome assembly GCF_910594005.1 of Cervus elaphus. Taxonomy (NCBI): domain Eukaryota; kingdom Metazoa; phylum Chordata; class Mammalia; order Artiodactyla; family Cervidae; genus Cervus; species Cervus elaphus. The sequence goes on along the minus strand of NC_057841.1, from coordinate 29,848,784 downwards.
TTGATGACTGATACAAACAGGCGAAATTAGCCTGTGTGTGTGTATCTCCCAAACAGCCTTACTCCCCTTGTTTCCACATACCCTTGAAAATATTTGTAATTTTATTCATTATAAATATATGGAAGTAAAGTATTTCAAAATGCATATACTTTATTATAAAATATGCATTTTAACATTTAACCATTGATAAAACATCAAGAGAGAATAAAGTTAAGAACAATACTGAAAGAAGTACATTCTATGAAATGTAATGTTCATTATCTTACCATTAAATTTTCAGGTGAAGTTTCTATCAGTTATTTTCAGATCTTTTGCCAGTTACTGTATGGTAGCCAGCTTCCCAGATGATCCTTCAAGATTCCCATCTTCCAGTATTCACTTCCTTTTGCAGTCCCCTCACACACTGTTATCAGAGTTGTTTGCTTTTTGTTTAGTCATTAAGTCATGTCCAACTCTTTGTGACCCCATGGAATGCAGAAATCCAGGCTTCCCTGTTCACAATCTCCCAGAGTCTGCTCAAACTCACGTCCATTGAATCAGTGATGCCATCCAACCATCTCATCCTCTGTCATCCCCTTCTCCTTCTGCCCCCAATCTTTTCCAGCATCAGGGTCTTTTCCAATGAGTTGGCTCTTCGTATCAGGTAGCCAAAGTATTGGAGCTTCAGCATCAGACCTTCCAGTGAGTATTCAGTCTTGATTTCCTTTAAGATTGACTGGTTTGATCTCCTTGCTCTCTGAAGAATCAATGCTTTCCAACCAGCAATGGTACGTACAAACAATAGAATATGGCAGAAATAATGATACTTCACTTCCAAGACTAAGTTGTGAAAGTCACTGTGGCTTCTGTCTTGGTCCTTCTCTGTGTGTGTGTGTTTCCCCAAATCTTTCTTTCTCTCTCACGTTACTTGCTCTGGGCAAAGCCAGCTGCCACAACGTGGGCAGTACAAAGGACAAGTCCATTTATCAAGGAACTGAGGCCATGTGAGTGAGTGACCTTGGAGACAGATACCTCCAGCCCCAGCCATGATCACTATAGCCCCAGCTGACATTTAACTGCAACCTCAGGAGAGACCCTGAGCTAGAATCACAGTTAAGCCACTCCTAGATGCTTGACTCTCAAAAACTGTGTGAGATAAAAATTTTTGTTACCTTAAGCTGCTGTTTTGTAGTAATGTTATGCAGCCATAGATAACCAGTTAGTACACATTAGTATACATAGATAACCAGTTAGTATACATTAATTGAAAAGATAGCAATAAGCTGTTGTGCAAACTTACTCACCTGTAAAAAATTTTATTTTTCTAAGTGTAGTTTCATTTTAAATGACTAGCAAAGGAATGAATGCTTATAAAGCATTTACAACAATGACTGACACAAAGCAAATGCTATGTAAATAGCAAATATGATAAAGATGTTGATTTAACACCAAAGGAAAAAATACTACTTAATGGGAAAATGTTTAAGGCCGTAAAATAGAAATTCTTACAATGTGAGAACAAGTAAATTCGTATATTATTTTGTGGCTAGATGTTAACACTCATCCCTTCCAGTTAGAAGAGGGAATTGGAATCAGAAAGATTCTCACTGGAGCCTAATGCTGTGCATCCTAAATGGCTAAAACAAAACTATTCACTGTTAGTCATGACTTAAGCCAGGCTTCTGAAGGAGTTAACATCTTGGAAAGATCCTCTGGAGAAGGGAAAGGCTACCCACTCCACTATTCTGGCCTGGAGAAGTCCATGGACTGTAGAGTCCATGGGATCGCAGAGTCGGACACAACTGAGTGACTTTCACTTTCACTTTAACCCAACAGTGGCAAGATTGATGATGTACAAGTTGTAGGTTAACATCATGTTAACAAACAAATTATGCTTTTCTCATATGCGACTAAGTGTGCTTTCAGCTGTAATAGCCTCCTTAGTAACTAGGGAGAAACTTAAACCTTATTTATCTTCTCATCAACTCAGAGGCCATGTATATCTCATTAGCATTTAGCAGAGGGCCAAAAATTTTTTCTACTTTTAAAACTAGTCTTTCAATGAACTACCTCCCCCCACATTTTGTTGGTGATGTTAAGTAGCTTTTATTTTAAAATATCTTTTTTTTTTTTTTAATTTTCAGAAAACCTAGAATTTCAGACATAAGAGCTTCAAAAACGGCCATTTCAGAAACAGGAGCTATGAAAATGGGCCATTTCAAGCTGCAACAGCTTCAAATGATTCTCCTTTTGAGACAGCAGGTGTTAGATTCAGCAGGGTCCTAACGCCAGGAACACATTTACATTCAAATTAAACTGAAGATAATTTGAAGCTATTTCTTCAAAATAGGAACCCCTTTGTGTAAGCAAATAATTGCACATATGCAAAATTTGAAATAAATTTTTATACTTAAAACACCCTTCTTGGCCATACTAAAAATGACACTGAAAACCGGCTCAGTATTTCCCCCTTTTGATACTAAATGCTACTACATACTTATCCTTCCATTAACTGACCCATCATTTACTTTGAATTCTAACTTGAAAAATCAGAACTGTATGCCCATATTCAAAATAAACATAACTGAAAATCAAATTTCCATTATAATTGCCAAAGTTATTTAAAACACTTTAAATGAAGAGACGGATTTCTATAACTAAAGCAAACCCCCTTTGCCCAACCCACCTCCCTGCCATCTGCTACTCTCAGTATCTCTACTGAAACAGGTAAACTTTCCTTCATGTAAAGTCTGATTGTGGTTTATCTGATCTGATCCCCTTACAACAATGACACATGACCATGCCTTAGAAAACATTTTCTCCTTCAGTGAATATCAGTGATGCTACAGAAATATCAAGAGGATACCAGAAAAAAAAAAAAAAAAGTTTCTCAGTGACATTATGAGACTCTGAGTGAGAACAGGCACATCTCTCAAGATCATCTGCAATGGCTTCAGGGAAGAAGGAAAATATACTGGCTTCTGGTTTTTATTGTGGCTACAAGGTAAGGACAGGTTGAGGGATCCCACATGTAGGTAGGAGCTTGTGTGGTTTGAATATTCCACCAAAAGAAGGAGAATCCAGGCTTTCTTAGTTTGCACAAATGTAGAGAGGAAAGGGGAAGGATGGATCTTTAAAGCTGTCATCAGCCAAGCATCAAAAACATGGAGTCAGATTATTTATTGCAAAGGGATTTGTATGATTTGAGGAAGTTTACCAATGTGTGATGCAAGGAATTTGCATAGATGTGATAAAGACATATATCTGAATTATTACATGCACCATATCTAGGTTTGCATTATCCACTCAACTCCCAAGAGCACCCAGAAACACAAATAATTGTGGATTTAATGTCCCTATTTATTAGCACTAGACTTTGAATAACCTGAGGACAAGAAATATATTTTATAGGCCTTGGTATTTCCAGATTCTACTATGGCATCTGGCACATAGTGAATGATCAATAAATGTTTACTGAATAAATGAATCCATTAACTCTACTATACTATAAAATTCATTTTAGAATACTTGCGCATAAATGATGTAATAGCTGGCATAATAGTTTGCCCTCGGGGCAATTAGATAAAATGTGCAATACTTTCATCAGGATTATACCCTCCAAAGTGGTTGGTTAACATTTTAAAGACTCTTATCAGAAGTTCTCATTCTAGAGGAAGCTTCTACGAAAGCTCTAATTATCTTTATGTATCATAAACATTTATAGGGTATGAATTGGCAAAACGGATCAGAAAGTGGTATTTTGCTGGTAGAATGTGTTTTGTCCACCATATGTGGATTGACTAGAAACACATCATAGGTCCCTCAGCCCTGGCAGGGACATAATCTAAGAATCTAACAAATCTTGTAGCCCGTAATGTTTATAATTTGGGGCTCTGTTCAGCCTCCTCCTCGGGAAAGTTCAGAGGAGTCTGAGCATCAGGGCTCTGGTGTACTGCCCTACACAGCAAAATGTGACTTTGATTGACCTCGTTCTTTCCCCACAGTTGTATCAGAGGCCAATAACATCCTGATATAGAAAAGGCTGGGGGCTTCCCTGGTGGTCCAGTGGTTAAGAATATGCCTTCTAATGCAGAAGACATGGGTTCGATCCCTGGTCGGGAAACTAAGATGCCACATGGCGTATGCCACAACTACTGAGACTGTGCACTTTATAGCCCGCCCTCTGCAACAAGAGAAGCCCTTGTACCACAACTAGAGAAAGCCTGCACGCCTCCACAAAGAGCCCACACAGCCAAAAATAAGACAAATAAAAAGTCCATATAAGAAAAGAAAGAAAAGTTTGGAAGGAGCTGCTCTAGATTATTGTTGCATCTGCCTCAAGTGAACATTTTAGAGGTGATGCTAAGTGGAGTGCCTAAGAAGACAGAGGGCTGGGACCACATGGGGCTTACAAGCAGGGCATGAATGATTGTTCTGTGCTTCTTGTCTAGTATCTGCTTTGAAGTATGCAGAATTTGGTTTGCAACTTGCTTTCTTTTAAAATACAGCCATGTGGCTGATTCATATCAGTGTATGGCAGAAACCACTACAGTATTGTAAAGTAATTAGCCTCCAATTAAAATAAATTAATTAATTTAAAAAGATGAATTTGAAAACTATGCACATTTGAAATAAATATTTCTGAAATTTCAAATCCTGGAAATTTATTTTGCATATTTGAAACTTCTAGTATTTTTGTTAACTATTAATTTGGGCTTGAATGATAACTAAACTAACTTTCTTTATATTAAAAATTATCCCTTGATGATAAAAAAAAAATAAGATTAAAAAAAGAAAATACAGCCATGTACAGAGGTTGTGTGGGAAGCCTATAGCCATCACCTACTCCCACTAATTAAAAACAGCAATACCATCAGAAGAAAATATATTAAGTGAAAGCCACCCAAGTGGCTTAGGTAAGTCCACAGCATCTCATCTGTAAAATAAACTACTTTAATATAATATAAAGGCACATTCCTTAAGACTTGCAGACTTTTAATTAAGAAATATTTCATGAGGAAGGTCTGAGTTATTTTCCTAGGGCTGTTGTAATAAAGTACAATAACCTGGATGGCTTAAAACATAGAACTTTACTGTCTCATGGGTCTGGTAGCTAGAAGTCCAGAAACGAGATGTTGACTCTCTTAAACCTGCTGGGCATCCTTCCAGGCCTCTCCCTGCCTTCTAGTGGCTTGTGGGCAACCATTGACTTGCAGATGAACCACTCAAGTCCTCTGTCATACCACGACTTCTCCCTGGGTGTCTTTCTCTCCACGTAGCTGTCTTCCTGCAAAAACACCAGTCACACTGAAGTAAGAACTCACCCTCATCCAACATAACCTCATCCGAACTTAGCCAATGACATCTATGATGACCTTATTTCTTTAAAAAAGAAGAAAAATCACAACCTGAGGTACTGGGACCTAGGATTTCATGTCTTTGTTGGGGGATGGGGGGGGGCAGAGAAGGGAGACAATTCAACCCATAACCAAGTCTATTTTTGATCTTGCCTATTTGAGAATTCCAGATCCCAAAAGATAGCTGATTTTTTTAAAGCCTTTCATTGCGTTTGTTAAAATATTGCTTGTTTTTTCTGTTTTGGTTTTTTGGCCACGAGGCATTTGTGATCTTAGCTTCTCCACAGGGATTGAACCTCCACATTGGAAGGTGAAGTCTTACCCACTGGACTGCCAGAAGAGTTCCTGATTTTTAATTTATTGATTAAGGGATAGTTTTTTGAGTTTTTTTTATGTAACAGAACTAAAATCTCAGTCCTTGTTCTCAATGAGCTGTTAGTCTAATGACAAAGCAAACATATAAACAAGTAAATACTGTGAAGCTGCTGAGCTAATGGAAGCATGTGCCTCATTATGGTGAAGCATAAAATTTGAGAGATGAAAATAATTATAACAGACTGTGTTACTATTTTATTGAAAATTAAAGATAAAAAAATTCCACACATTGCCCTGAATTCTAAAATGCTCTAAGATCTCATTAAGAACTTTTATTTCTCCTGAAGAGAAAGCAAAACTTTTTAATGTCTTATCTCAGAGAAAGTAAGACTAATAGCAGAGCAAGATGATTCAGCAATTTTGAAAGTAATTTTGGAAGCAAAAAAAAAAAAGCTAACATCCATTTTTTTTTCCAGCTCCCACATATCTTGTGTTCTAGGAAGTAATCAGTATTGTCAGCCTCACAGAAGAAAATACGAGAATAGCATTCTCATTTTCACTAACAGATCAAATCATATCCCAAGCCCATCACCAAGAAAGCATTTTCCTTTGAAATATAATTTCTAATACATTTAATGCTTATGTAACTCTTTTTTCCTAGGCACTTAACATCAAAAAGGACAGCACATACATATATGTGCTATAAAGAAAAACAAGAAACAAGAGCAATAATAAATAACAATATAATAATTATATTATATTTATAAATAAATATATTGTATTATATATAATAAATAATAAAATTTAATGTTGCTCCTAAGCAACACAGATGAGCAAGGTCCAGAAAGGTTCTCAGAAAAGCTCTTAAATTCAGGTTGGGCCCTTGGGTTTGCAATGTACAGAGCCCTTCACAGACAGGGAATCTTTCCAAGTCACTCACTTGCCCTCAATTAGTGAGCTTCCCAGTTCTCATCTTTTAGGGAATCCCAGACTCTCTCCCATAACCTCCGTGCTAATCTCTGAGACTCTTAGATCATTTATCTCTGCTTCCCACTGCCCCCTCCCCCACCTAAAATTCCCTTCTGCTCAGCTTCCAACAGGGATTGGACGTCAGGGACCCCATTGCTTCTTTCCAGCAATCTTACCTTCTCTATGCTGAAGACTTCAAAACCATGCACCTAGAAGCATTTATTTTGTGCATTAAGCTAAAAATACCCATCTCTTTCTTTGTCTTAAATTGCATTGAGGTGGGAAAGCAATGGGCAGGGGTAAGTCCTCTCATCCCGTGACCTGGGGAGTATCTGGTTCCAAAATTGAAATTGGCCAAGGGTGTGCTCCAGCTACAGGGGAAATTAAAAGATGCTTGCTCCTTGGAAGGAAAGTTATGATAAAGCTAGACAGTGTATTCAAAAGCAGAGACATCACTTTGCTGACAAAGGTCTGTACAGTCAAAGCTATGGTTTTTCCAGTAGTCACGTACAGATGTGAAAGTTTGACCATGAAGAAGGCTGAGCGCCAAAGAATTGATGCTTTCAAGTTGTAGTGCTAGAGAAGACTCTTGAGAGTCCCTTGGACTGCAAGGAGTTTAAGCCAATCAATCCTAAAGAATACCAATCCTGAATATTCATTGAAAGGGCTAACGTTGAAGCTGTTCCAATACCACCTGATGTGAAGAGCCACCTCATTGGAAAAGATCCTGATGGGAAAGATTGAGGTCGGGAGTAGAAGCAAGTGGCAGAGGAGGCAATAGTAAGCTAACATCACCAACTCAATGGACATGAGTTTGAGCAAACTCCCAGAGATAGTGGAAGACAGGGAAGCCTGGCACACTGCAGTCCATGGGGTCACAGAGTCGGACGTGACTTAGTGACCGAACGACAAGGACATGCTCCAGCTACAGGGAGAGAGGGAGAAAAAAAATTCAGATATTTCATCTTGAGGAAAAATTTAATCTTATATAAAACTTGGGCCAGAAGACATGAAGTTCTAACCAAGTCCTTTTATGGTATAATCATCTCTTTTATGTGTCACAGGAAGAAGTACTGTGAAAGAAAGAAGGAAAGGAAGTAAACGAGAGAGGGGAAAAGAGAGTGAGAAAGAAAGAAAGAGAAAGAAAGAAAGGCAGGAGGGAGAGAGAAGAAAGTACAGAAAACAAGACATATTCTCTCAGAATGTAACAAAAGAGTGTTCCTTATATGTGTTGACATTTTGAAGGCTGAAATGAAGGACAGAAATTTCTACCATGACATTAAGAGTTGTAACTAACACAGATAATTTTTCTTCTTTGAGTCATTCATGGAAAAGTTTATATGTTTCACTTTCAACACTAATATAGGATATATTAGAATTATTTTTAGGTAAGAAAAAACCCTTAAATTAACAATTTTTTCAATCCCATAAAATCTTCTAATACCCTAAATGGCTTCATAATATCATAAATTGTTGTCACTAAGTAGTGTCCAACTCTTTGCGACCCCATGAACTGCAACACGCCAGGCTTCCCTGTGCTTCATTATCTCATAAATAGTTTCTAATTATAAGAAATGCTTTTTAAAAATAGATATTGTCTAAATTCTCTCTTACCCTGTTATCTTAAATATATTTTTTCTAATTCACTATAATTCAGTATAGAAGTAAATGATCTCTACAACAAGAATATTTGACGTAGAAATTTGTAAATAACATGATATAATTATCACATATGATTATAAAACAAATTCTCCAAGCCAGTTAATATGAATACTAACTGATAAAGAGATGCCCTCTGCAGACGGTGCTCGCATTAAAGAATTTATGTCCTAGCAGGAGCCTTGCATAGTAATTTTTGACATTCCCACTGAACAAAATTTGCAACCTATAGATGCAAAATGAGTCTGGTTGATCAAGTTTATTGAATTGTATCACTCTATTAATAAGATGCTTTATGGCAATACATAGAGTTTACAGCCCTTTTTCCAAGACACGTTCTAAAAAGTATTTTTTATTTCAATATGAATGTGGCAGGTAAGACAATGATCTCCTGATCCTCCCAACCTGTGAACATGGTACTTTACATGGTAAAAGGGATTTTGCAGGTGAGATAAAATTAATGGTCTCGAGACGGAGAGATTTACTAGATTATCCAGGAGAATCCACTGTAACCTTGGGGTCCTCATAAGATGGAGGCAGGAGGGTTAGAGAAGGAGAAAGGACACAAAAGCAAGAAGCCTCTAGAAGCTGGAAGAGCCAAGAACTGAGCTCTCTCCTCCAGCCCCGAGCAGGAACTCAGCCTTTGATTTTAATCCTGTAAACCCATTTCAGACTTAGGTCTTTCAAACTATAAAATAATGAGTTTGTATTGCTTTAACCTACTAAATTTGCAGTAGCTTGCTGTTGTAGCAATAGGAGACTAATACAATGTGTTATATTATTTGATGTAAGAGAGTAAATCAAATATAATATTGAGAGCTCAGGCTCTGAATTCAGATAGATGGAGTTAGAATTTGTTTCTCTGCCTTTTGTCATGTAAAGAATCTTTCGACAATGCAGGAGACCGGGTTCCTTCTCTGGGTTGGGAAGATCCCCTGGAGAAGGGAATGGCTACCCACTACAGTGTTCTTGGGCTTCCCAACTGGCTCAGCAGTAAAGAATCCACTGAGGAGGATTGCAAGAGCCAGAGGAGACATGGGTTCAATCCCTGGATTGGGAAGATCCCCTGGAGAAGGGCGTGGCAACCCACTCCAGTATTTTGGCAGGGAGAATCCCATGGACAGAGGAGCCTGGAGGGCTACAGTCCATAAGGTCACAAAGAGTTGGACACAACTGAAGCAACTTAGCACACACACACACACACACACACCCTGGGCTAGGCAATTAACATCGTCCAGCCTAAATGTTCCTTGTTTATAAAATGGATATTAAAGTAGGGCTTTTGTAAAGATTACAGGAGGTATTTATGAAGCACTTTAAATAGTGTCTAAGTCTTTAGCAAGGCCTTGCTTCTAGCATTAGCCACTGTGATCACGTATTATAAATATATTAGCACAAAATTTTTACCAGGCATTCAAGAGAGGTTTTTTGTTTTTTATTTTGTTTTTTGTTTTTTTTTTTTTACTATTTTCAGGTGAGTATTGGAACCACCTTGTCAGGGTAACTACTATTATCCCTTCATTGCTGTGAAGGAAATGAGACTTCAGAAGTTGAATTGAACCAAGTTATCCTGAGCCGTTCTCACAATTTTATGGTTAAATATGAAACAGAAGATAGAAGAGCTGATTCTGAGAAATATGATCCATCTATAACATCACAAAATGGAGGGAAGAACAGATTAAATTGTGACTTGGATCACATTTTTTTAAAATATTCCTTTCCTGAAACAAAAGCATAATCAGGCAATTTGTAGTCAGCTTTCTATTATAGATACCAAATCATAGTCTTGGAAAGCTTGAAGGTAATTGACTTTTTATTCATTTTTAAATACCTGAAGTCATAACTTTAACCTACCTTATAAAACAAATGTGGCTTTTTATTTTCACATCAGGATATTTTTAAAAGGTTAGTGTGAAGTGCCTATAAATATGCAAAGATTTCAACAGCTAAGACAAACATCTCAGTAAATAACTTAATTGAGCTGTGAATATTTAGTGATTGAAATCCGATTACTTTGTGGCTTAATTTGTGTACTGCTTGACTGCTCTGCAGTTTCAGGCAATTTAACAATGTAGACAGTATATGAAGATGGAATGTTAAATAGTGAGTGAGACATTCAAGGCAAAAATGTCTGAGTTGTGTTCATTTTTTAAACCATCTCGCTGAGTGAGATGCAGGCTCGATTTAAAGGCTCCAAGTAGGCAGAATATATAAAAGTCATGGAAGGCACAGGTTCTTTCTCCCCACATCTCTGGATAATTACTTTTACCCTCTTGTTGAATTTTGGTAGCTATTAGGCTCATAAAGATTAATAACATAGCGCACAAAATCACCTTCCCTCCTGTAAACTGCCTTTCTCTCTATGACTGCAAATAAGAAGAATCAGTGAGGCTTTGTGATGATCTAATGCTATCAGAAGACACATAGAGTACAGGCCCTTCTGAGAGATCCTTTGTTATCCCAAAACCCAACTAAATGGGATTCTGATATTTTATAGAGCTCTATTCCCAGAGACACAGAATTTTAAGAGATTGATAAGTTAGGTTAATAAAGAGAACAAATTTAGACATTGTGTGCCAAACACTGGAGTTTCTCTTCCATATGTCTTTTTACAAGCACATTCCAGAATACTGCTTCTGTTATCTGTTTATTTTATTCTACCTTCAAAATAAGGCCATCAGTCTGTCCCTCTCCACCCTCTGCACTCACACCTAAACCACTTGGATTAATACAAGAATCCCAATATTTCTACATCAATCTCATTCCCCCACCCCAATTCCATTCTTCTCACAGAAGTCAAATGAGCTCTTCAAAAGCTAGTTGTGTTACTGTCATCTCAAAACCTGTTGATGTCTTCTTGGGCAGTTACAAAAAAAAATGTCCTTACTCTGAGCCTCAAAGTACTGTTGTTTTGACTACTGCTCACGTCTTTATTTACATCAACATATCCACACACAATTATTTCAATATGTAGCCAATATGACCATAAGCTATTTCATACATCTTTGGTCATATTAAATTATCAAAATCTGAATCAGCACTTCTCCATTCACATCAGTCACATGTCTAGCCATCAACAGCACATGTAATGTTTATGCGGAAGTCATAATTATAGAAAATTAATCCATTAATATCGATGAAAGTATCAAATGATGAGAAACATAGGTCACTAAATAAATAGTTTCCTTCACAAACTAGAAAATATTTTTCTAGAATCAGAAAAAAAAATCAAGTAAAATCTTTCCTCCAAATTGTTACATATTCATTTCTAAGTTATTTTATGTTAATATAAATTACTCTTAGCATTTTAATAAATTCTAATATCTTAGATTTAATAGCTGTTCCTTTGATGAGTATTGTCTTTATGCTTTATAATGATTACATAATAATGTAACAAATTATGAAGTTTCAATACAAGTATCACATACTGAATGTGTCTTTACCAAGAAATATTTCATGAAAACCATTTTTGGCATTTATAATCAAATTAATGCAACAGTAAACACAGCAGCAAGTTCATAATTACTGTGATAAATGTGGAATAACTGTAGGCGCTAATAACATCTATTCTTTAAATAGTATAACTTAGCTATTAAAGGGATTTAAAATGGATTTAAACATTTTCTAATTTTTATTGTCAATAATTTAAAAAGACAGAAAGCTACAAAAATTGATTGCAATGTGAGCAAAACTACACACAATTAATTCTTCCCTAAATTATCTTGTTGTTTGGTTGATTATACCTTTTAGGCTTTTATATTACTGAGAACCAGGCCATTGTTCAGTCATGGAAGACCATTTAAATTCAATGTTTTTAAATAGTCATTTGGACTTACTAAATAAAATCCTGAATGCCAAGGTCTAAATTGCCATAATCATGTAGCAACTGACTGATGGGTTATCTATTCTCATAGCAGAAACATCTCTTCAAATTAATCAGTGGTCACAGGCACAGCCAGAAAGAGGACTTTAAGTATAATTCCACTTACACTATATCTCAAATGTAGAATTAACATGAATCATTGTTTTCTGAAATGAGGAGCTGTTGTTGGCAAGTTACTAAAAAAAAAAGCCAGGTTTTAAAAGTTTGGTAAACCTTGCTTTCTCATCGCTTAACATGTTTTAGCTCCAGCCTGGTTAAGCTGTGTCTTGAGTTCTCGATTAAACAAGGTTATCTTTGTCTGTAATTCAGATGTAACTTCACATTTCAAGTAGAGACTGTTTTCCTAAAAGCCACCTGACACTCCTGGCTGCTAGTGCTCTTTCCCTTCATTATAAATACACAATCTGATGAAGTTATCTTTCCCTTGTGGTCTTGTCCTAGATACAGTTTCATTGTCACTCTTCTAGGTATTTCTGGTTTGATTCTAATATCTTGTCAAGCTTTTTTCAGCCTTTTAGATCTTCAAATTATATTTCTAGATCCTTCTCCATTTCTGTCTCCTATCTTAATTCCTACTTCCTTCCCAGGAATTATCTCAATCCTAAATTTCTGCCTATGATCATTCTTTCTCCTTTCAATAGGTTTTTGTGACATTATAAAAATAACATTCCCAAGATCAATATGTTCATCCAGATACACGTGAATACACTTGTTAACTTGTTAAAACAGGTATCTTGGTTTTCTTCACATTGTGAGGAAGAAATAAAAATTCCAGTGTCTACAAAGCAGTACTTCTCAACCCCATTTGCACAGAAGAATCACATGGAGGGACTCGGGTCAGACCTCAGAGATTCTGATTTAAATGGCCTCAGAGGAGACCCAAGCATCTGTATTTCTACAAGTAATTCTAATGTACATTCAAGCCTAAAAATCCACCCTTAAGTGTCTGCGAAGACTTGAGTAAGGAAATTACTACCAGCTCAGGCACCATGGAAAGGAAGTGCTGAGAAGAGATGTTGTGAAGTGGTCTTGCCCAGGAGGAAGGACCTGAGAATAGCCAGGCAGGCTGGGAACCAGAGAATGGGGAAGGCTGTCTATGTTAGAGCTCAAAGGCCCTTTGCTAGCAATTTATACTAAGGATTTAAAAGAGAATTAGAAACATAAAGACACAAAGTGGGTATTTAGTGACAAGCTAGCAGTGGGACTTCCCTGGTGGTGCAGTGGATAAGAATCTGCCTGCCAATGCAGGGGATGAGGTTTCCATCCCTGGTCCAGGAAGATTCCACATACTGAAGAGCGACCCCTGTGCCACAACTACTGAACCCAGACTCTGGGGCCCATGAGCCGCAACGACTGAAGCCTGTGCGCCTGGAGCCTGTGCTCTGCAACAAGAAAAGCCACTGCAATGAGAAACCTGAGCAAACAAAGGGCAGCCCCCCGCTCATTGCAGCTAGGGAAAGGCCTCACGCAGCAACCGAGGCCCAGCACAGCCAAAATAAATAAGGCCCAGCACGGCCAAAATAAATAATTTTTTTTTTTAAGAAACTAGCAGCAAAGTATAAATCAAAATACTGGATCAGGCCAAAATCAGTCAAAATTCACTTTTTATACATTAAACAAAGGTAATAAACCAACTCTTAAAAAGACACATGGTCAGAATTAACATGCAAACAAGTTAATGTTTTAAAAGCTCTTCTCTGAATCCGAGGAAGAAGGGATATATGTATATGTATGGCTAACTCACTGTGCTATGCAGCAGAAACCAGCACGGTATTGTAGAGCAACTATACTCTAATAAAAATTAATAAATAAATAACCCCTTCTCTGGACCCTGTGACTACATCTATCTGAATAGGTAGGTGTAGTCTCTTCCACTCACTGGCACTCTGAAGCCACCTTCAACCCAATCAATAGTGACTCTTTATTGGTAAATCCCATGGGCTGCCTTCAGTCATCTTGCAGGGACTCAAGCAGGTTTTGACAAAGTTAACCATTCTCTGAATATTCACTGGAAGGACTGATGCTGAAGCTGAAGCTCCAATACTCTGACCACCTGATGCAAAGAGGCGACTCACTGGAAGAGGCCATGAGGGTGGGAAAGACTGAAGGCAAGAGGAGAAGGGGACGACAGAGGATGAGATGGTTGGATGGCATCACTGACTCGATGGACATGAATTTGAGCAAGCTCCGGGACATGGTGAAGGACAGGGAAACCTGGCATGCTGCAGTCCATGGGGTCGCAAAGAGTCAGATACGACTGAGCAACTGAACAACAACGACAAACCATTCTCTCAAATTCCTCTTTCCTTGGTTTTTGTGACACTGTCTTACATGGACTAGCCTCCCATATCTTAGAACATCTTACTATTATTTTCCTTTAGTGGTTAACCTGTCCCTCACCATCCCATTCTTACAGCGCTCAGACTCCATCTTTGGCTACAACCACAAATCACATTTTACCCAGGTATTTCTGTCAACTCTGATGGTTTCAGCTACTCTCAAGAGGCTGATGATGTAAACATCTTTGTCTCCTGCCCAGATAGCTAGTTCAAGCTCTAAAACCTGCATGTTCTTTCATAGTTTTCCCAGGTACATTATATGTAATATGCTCAAAACTGAATTCATGATCTTGATCTCAACTTTTAAACTTTTATTACCAGATTCCTTTAGATACTGTAGTCAGAAATAAGAACCCATCCTTCACTTTTTTCCTCTTGTGCCCATAAAACACACCATTTTATTCCACAAAATATGGTCTGCAGACATCTGAGAGCTTGTTAGAGGTGCAGAATTTCAATCCTCACCCTAGACCTACCAAAACAGAATCTGAAGTTTTTGCCAGATCCTCTGTTTATTCTTATGTAAAGTTTTAGTAGCATTGCTCTGCAATTCACACCTTAAAAACTCTAACCCAGCTCCTGCTCTTCACCTCTACCCCCACAATCATACTCCAGGACCTAAATAAAATTAGCTGCATATCACAACACTTTGGAAATTTGTTTTTAAATACGCATACCAATTTCTACTCCTGGAGATTCTGATATAATTCACTAGAGTGAAATCCAGGAATCAGTAATTTTGAAAAACTCCCCCAGTTGTTTTACTAAATGGCCAACACTGACAGCTACTTATTTAAACTATCATCTCCCTTCAAACAGACTTTTTAAAGTGAAAGCATTAGTGTGTTAGTCATTCAGTTTTGTCTGACTCTTTGCGACCCCATGGACTATAACCCACCAGGCTCCTCTGTCCATGGAATTCTCCATGCCAGAATACTGGAGTGGATTGCCACTCCCTTCTCCAGGGGCTCTTCCCAACCCAGAGATCAAACCCAGGTCTCCTGCACTGCAAGCAGATTCTTTACCTTCTGGGTGACCAGGGAAGCCCTTTAAACAGATTATTAGAACATGATAATCTCCTAATTCGTCTCTCAGTCTTCTGTTTTTCCAATTCTTCTTATTCACAATAAAGTCATCTTTCTTAGAAGCTGTGTTTCAATGTTAATGTTGACTCCAGCGCTAAGCCCATACCCTGAAGCATGACAGTCACACCCTGTAGTATCTGTTCCCAACTCATTCAGCCAAAGTCATCTCACTAGGGCCTCCCTGGTGGCTAAGCTGGTAAAGAATCCACCTGCAATGCGGGAGACCTGGGTTTGATCCCTGGATTGGGAAGATCCCCTGGAGAAGGGAAAGGCTACCCACTCCAGTATTCTGGCCTGGAGAATTTCATGGACTGTATAGTCCCTGGGGTTACAAAGAGTTGGACACGACTGAGCGACTTTGACTTCCACTTTTCATGTCTCACTATAACCTCTCCTCCCCTTGGGCTCTTCTGCATCACAGTCAGGCTGAATTGTCTGCAGTTCGCCAAATGAACCATGGTGTTTGTAATTGTTTCTGCTCTTTTCACAGCTATATTGAGATATAGTTGATATACAAAGGACTGTAAATATTTAATCTGCACAATTTGATGAATTTGGACATATTCAAACACTCATGACAGGCTTCCCAGGTGGTGCAGAGGAAAAGAATCTGCCTGCTGACGGAAGAGACACAAGAGATGTGGGTTTGATCCCTGTGTCGGGAAGATCCCCTGGAGAAAGAAATGGCAACCCATTCCAGTATTCTTTCTTGGAAAATCTCATAATTATAATGTTAATAATTCTTTACAATCAAAGGTTTGAGTGGTTTGATCTCCTTGCTTTCTCACGATCCAACAAATGTTGGCAATTTGATCTCTGGTTCCTCTGACTTTTCTAGACCTAGCTTGTACATCTGGAAGTTCTCGGTTTGTGTACTGCTGAAGCTTAGCTTGAAGGATTTTGATCATAACCTTACTTGCATGTGAAATGAGCGCAATTGAATGGTAGTATGAACATTCTTTGGCATCGCCCTTCTTTAGGACTGGAATGAAAACTGACCTTTTCCAGCCTGTGGCCACAGGCCACATATTGAATACAGCACATATTGAATACAGCATTTTAATAGCATCCTGTTTTAGGATTTTCAGTAGCTCAGCTGAAATTCCATTATCTCCACAAGCTTTGCTCATTGTAATGTTTCCTAAGGCCCACTTGACTTCACACTCCAGGATGTCTGGCTCTAGGTGAATGATCACACCATCATGGTTATCTGGGTCATTAACACCTTTTCTGCATAGTTCTGTGTATTCTTGCCACCTCTTAATCTCTTCTGCCTCTGTTAGGTCCTTACTATTTCTGTCCTTTATCGTGCCCATCCTTGCATGAAATGTTCCCTTGATATCTCCAATTTTCTTCAAGAGATCTCTAGTCTTTCCCATTCTATTGTTTTATTCTATATCTTTGCATTGTTTACTGAAAAAGGTCTTCTTGTCTGTCCTTGCTATTCCCTGAAACTCTGAATTCAGTTGGGTACATCTTTCCCTTTCTCCCTTGCTTTTTGCTTCTCTTTTTTCCTCAGCTATTTGTAAAACCTCCTCAAACAAGAACTTTGCCTTCTTGCATTTCTTCTTCTTCAGGCCAGTTTTGGTCACTACCTCCTATACAATATTACAAACCTCTGTTCGTAGTTCTGCAGGCACTCTGTCTACCGGATTTAATCCCTTGAATCTCTTCATCACCTCCACCATATAATCATAAGGGATTTGATTTAGGTCATACCTGAATGGCCTAGGGATTTTCTCTACTTTCTTCAATTTAAGCCTGAATTTTGCAGTAAGGAGTTGAGGATCTGAGTTGCAGTCAGCTCCAGGTCTTGTTTTCGTGACTGTATAGAGCTTCTCTATTTTCAGCTGCAAAGAATATAATCAATCTGATTTTGATATTGACCATTTGGTGATGTCCACATGTAGAGTCATCTCTTGTGTTGGAAAAGGGTGTTTGCTATGACCAGTGCATTTCCTTGGCAAAATTCTGTGAGCTAGCCTATCCTCAGGGAAATCAACCCTGAATGTTCATTGGAAGGACTGATGCTAAAGCTGAAGCTCTAATACTTTAGCCACCTGATACAAAGAGCCAACTCATTGGGAAAGCCCCTAATGCTGGGAAAGACTGAAGGCAAAAGGAGAAAAGGGCAGCAGAGAATGAGATGGTTAGATAGCATCACTGACTCAATGGACATGAACTTGAGCAAACTTCAGGAGATAGAGGAGGACAGGGAAGCCTGGCATGCTGCAGCTTGTGGGATCACAAAGAGTCAGACATGACTTAGAGACTAAACAACAACAACAACAATCGAGGGATACTGGCCAAACGGCATCTGATTGATGCTCTCCACCAGTGGCATTGATAATCTTCCATCTTGCAGTCAAGCAAGAAAGCTAATTATCGTAAGATTAAAAATTCACTCAGTCTTTTGATGCTGAAAATTTAGGTACTTGGACACATCTGGTTAATTCACAGAAGTTTTCCTTTTCATCCAGATGGCTTGTCATTATGAATGTTACAACATAAACACAGCAAAACTTGAACTACTCGAGCTTGTCTAAATGGACCTCGAAGCACTCATCACTCTTTCAGAAGTGTAACGGTGACTTTGGTACACTACCATCTTTTGTGTGATGTCCTATAATTAAATGAAAATGGTCTCATTACAAAGATATGAAACGAGGAAATAGAAAGTTGAGATGAGATGTCTAAAGTTTACTGCTTTCTGAAGAATCTAGAAAATGGAGAAAGACTACTGGTGTTGCAGTTCCCTCTGGGGACTGAGGAACTGATGGACAATACAAGCACCTGAATGTTTTAATGTTTTAGTGTCTTAGTGTTTCTATTCAGATATTCCCCCAATTATACAAGGGTTTAGGGTCCAGCTTTCTCCCAGCAGTGAGACCATAGGTTACGATGTCATTATATCAGGTAGTAGCCAATAATTTTTTTTTGTTTTCGTATGCTGCTGCTGCTGCTGCTAAGTCACTTCAGTCGTGTCTGACTCTGTGCGACCCCATAGACAACAGCCCACCAGGCTCCGCCGTCCCTGGGATTCTCCAGGCAAGAATACTGGAGTGGGCTTGTTTTCATATAAACAGCATGAAATGTAAACGAGATGAACTTTATTGCTCTTCAGACACATTTAGTATTTATGGGCCACATCTCACATGAAAATGGAATAATAATACCTGCCCATGTTGATACCCTTAAAGAGCTACCATCAGCAGAAAAAAATCTATTCTCTTACTTCTTTGGAGTAGGAACTTTCATTTTAGCTAATAAACATTCATTTTATACTGATTAAGATTTTAGTCACATGCATCATCATTGTGCTGCGCTTAGTCACTCAGTCATGTCTGACTTTTTGTGACCCCATGGACTGTAGCCCGCCAGGCCCCTCTGTCCGTGGGATTCTCCAGGCAAGAATACTGGTGTGGGTTGCCATACCCTCCTCCAGGGGATCTTCCCAACCCAGGATCAAACCGGCATCTCTTACATCTCCTGCATAGGCAGCCAGGTTCTTTATCACTAATGCACCTGGGAAGCCCTCATCAATAGGATGAGATAATAGAGTTCTTTGTGAAGCACCAATAGGTCCTTTAGAAAATCAAACAGATTGTAATTAGGAATTGTTGAGATATTTGGCAGAACCATGGAACCTTCTGGGTCACCTTCTGCTTGTTCTTTGGGATGAGCCTTTCACATGAAGCAGCTGGAACTTCAAAAGGACATTTGACTGGTAAATTGACTTGATTGATTCAAATTTGATTACATACTGGAAACACATTTAGTTCAAGTTAAGCACATTAATATATATCAGTTAGAATAAAGACCCAATTGCTCCTTTGTTATTCATTAATGAAACTTAATGACTTCAACAAAACATTAATGAAGAAAATATATTGGCTTGCATAATTCACTTGGAAAAATTAATTAATTGTTGTATTAAGGGCAGCCTGTTCCAAAAAGTAATTACTGAGGCTTTGATGGAGAATTGTTTTATGTTATTTATTTAGCAAGCTGTTGTTTACCTTTTTCATTTTACATTGATTTGTTATGCATATAGTTTTTTTCTCCTACAGAAGGAAATTAATTTGAATGGATGACTGTAAGTATGTACTTATAATTGATAAGGTAGCTACATTTTAATATGATGTTTACTAAATTCAACATGCAATACAAAGATAAAAGGATTATTTGGTCGTAATATCCTACACAATTAGATTTTTAGCACAATATGTGACAGATAATGTTCTTATTTAGTAGGTAACTAGAAGGCAGAAATGGGATAAAATAAACTTCAGCAAGTTAGCATCTTGGCTTTCTTTTTCACTAGGCAAAGTCATGATTTCTAACTGTTTTAACACAGAGGTGCCAGATATAAATATTTAATAAGAAAATTTAATATTTTCTAAAATGCAGTATCAATGGCTATATGAATGAATAATTCAACATAAACCTGAATCAATAGTTTAGAATTCTCATTTTCTTTCAACTTCTGTTTTCTCCTGTGACTTTGATCTACATACTAAACCTCATCATATCTATTTATGTAAAACAGAAACATTAACAGAAAAATTCTTGATTAGGGTTTACTGGCTAATGACTTTAATTGGTTTGACAATTAATACAGTGGTAAGATGATTATTAAGATGATCCTTAATAGAATGTTCATTAAATTATCTTTTCATTAGCTGCAACTCTGAAAGAGCAAGTAATTTGTTTTAAATTTATAAACAAGTGATCAAAAGCTACCCTTCTTTTAGAAGATAACTCATTATCCACTGTGAATAAATGAAAGTGTTTCTACATTGAATTGCTTCAGACAGACTTTCATTCCATTACAGGGTAGATTATTTTGCAGGTAATGGCCAGGCCACTTGCATAATAGCACCATGTTTCATTAAAATAAAAAAAGATAAAACCTGCAGGATTCACGTTCCAGAATAAATCAGCCCAGCTCTCAGCTGATGGGCTTCAGCTTTTTCATTACCATATGGATATGATGGATATTTTTCAAAACCTAGTTTAGACAAACTGCTCAAAAAGAAATGAGTTCTCCTGATCAAACCAAAATTAAGGTGAAAATTGATGTCCCTTTTCCCTCCCCCTCCCCTTGGAAATATTTAAGAAGAAGAGACAACTATTTCTCAGAACTGTTAAGTCCTCTCAGGATTTGTCTCCTTCATACATTATGCAGTGACTATTTTAAACTCAGCCTATCTCTGAGGGGTGAAAGATAGAGAAAATAAATGAAGGAATGCCACCAATATCATTCTTCCTGGAGACAGAAAGCACATGCGTGCTTGCAGCTCTTATTTCTCTTATTTCACAGAAGCAGATAGCTCAAATCATTTATTTAAACATTAGATTTCTCCACTTTATTCATTTCTCAAGTAACCACCGGATGGCAGCATAGGACGATAAATCAAAATTGATTCCTAATTCAGAAGCACCCACCAGAGGTTATTAATCAGGCGTGACTTCTTTCGTGCCTAACACATGGAACTGGTAACAAATTTATTCGAGGCGAAAATGTGTGTGATATTTAGTCCCACCGTGTGTGGTTGCAGTCACACTTTACCAAGTAATTTCTCAATTTAGTCCAGCAGAAACCATAGCCGAATCTGTCTTTCATACCGTAGTCTGGTAGGGTGTTACCAACGGGAACATGAATTTGTAGTGAGAAATAGGCAAGTTTCGCAAGAAAATGTGAAAAGTCCATAACGGCCTGAGAATTTGCTTTTTAAAAACCCATTCCAGGTTTCCTGTTTGTAGCTCCATGTCTCTTGCTCATGAAGAGGGAAGTAAAAAGTTTAAAAATCCTTTTGAAGTATATCTAGTGATTTGGGCTCGTTAACACAGGCTTTTTAATAGCCCCATTATCTTCTGCAGAACTGGATATAATTTATCTTCAGACTGGATGAACCAGCCAGTGAGTTTTAGGGACTGTTTTTTTTTTCCCCTAAGTCTCAGGATGCCTCAGAGGGTGAGTTCCTCATTCCTCCACTAATTCTATTTCTCTTCTGTTTGGGAGCCATTTTCCTCATTATCTAGGCTCTTCTCCCTCCATTTGGATGCCTTTGTTTATCAAAGATGCTTTGGGTCAGCTCTCCCTAGGGTCTTACCTCTGACTGCCGCGCCACTCCACCCCCACCCCCAGGAGTTGGACCATTTGAGACGGTCTTGACTGGCCATGTTTCTTCTTGCTGCCAAGCTGTTCTTTGAGAGTTTACACCTTATTTTTTTTTTTTTTTTTTATGAATGGAGATATAACTGACATATAGCATTATAAGAGCTTCAGATATACAACAAAATGATTCAAAATTTGTGTATATAGCAAAATGCTCTCCACAGAAAGTCAACATCCATCAACACACAGAGTTACCTTTTTTTTTTCCCTCTGGTGATGAGAACTTTTAAGGTACTCTTAGGTAATTCTTTAAAGCTTAAAAATTGCAATATTTTAAAAAATTAAATTTAGAATCCCCACATTCTATATTTGCTTTACATGTTATTTTCTATTTTCTCACATGCCTACATAAGAGCATTTTCGTTGGAATATTGTGGAGTACTACTACCTAAGGAAATGTTTCTCAAAAGGAAGTCTATTTGAGACATAATGTACAAGATTTCTTTTGAAAAGAAAGAATACATATTAACACATGAAGTCTCTGAAAAGCCACGCAAAAAATAATTATTTCACCATTTATAAATCCAGCTTTTTAAACCCTGCTATTCACCTGCATTAAGAAAAGCTAACTTAGAGCATATGAACAAAAACATTAAGATTACATTTCAAGATCCATAATATCTTTTACATGCAAAACTGGCATTTGACCCCACAAATACTGAGATTCCAATTCAATTAGTTATCAATACAGAATATTTGTTAACATTGAAAATACCATCAAATTCCTGAAACAACAGTTTTGGCTTATTTTATAAGTTTCTCATGTATCTTAAATGATGTAAATCACTCAGTTAGCTTAAAATAAACCTTCTGTATGAAAATTGTGCCCTGTGGAACTCTGACGTGACCTGTGAAAATCATCTAATTTAGCGATATATATTGCCATCTAGTGGCTATGTGTTAAATCACAGTTTGAACTCAAAAAGAAGTGGCCATTTGGCTGGAAGCTGTCATACACAGTAATTATATTCAGAAATAGATTATCACTAAACTTCCCTGGGGACTCAGACTGTGAAGAATCCACCTGCAGTGAGGGAGACCTGGGTTCGATCCCTGGGTTGGGAAGATCCCCTGGAGGAGGGCATGGCAACCCACTCCAGTATTCTTGCCTGGAGAATCCCCTCGGACAGAGGAGCCTGGAAAAAGGCTACATTCCATGGGGTTGCAAAGAGTCCAACACGACTCCAAATAGAAGAAAAAAGTATATTTAAAAGCCTCAGTGTAGAAAGGAACTTAACCTCTTAAGAATCACTAATATCTGTATGTCATCATCCCTTCACAGTCTTTTATAACTTCTTGGACCCAAATGTTTTTAGGATATGTATTTCTTCCAGTGAATGCTGTTAACATGTTATATCTCTTTATGTTAATGAAACTCGGGCTTGGTTATATTCCAGTGATATCTGCTCCTCATTTTCCCCAGACTGAGCACACTAAACTAGCCAGTTCAACCCCAAACGTACAGAAATGTAAGTCCACTCCCAGCCACATGCCCACTACAATAGGCGTGCAGGAGTCAGCTTGGAGACTCAGGTGTTGGGAATTATGGAACAGAGATTTTCATGAGACAATGATTGTGGTATGTCCTTAAGACATGGATTGGTTGTTGATCCCATTCTCATTTGAATGTGGAATGCAAGTTGTTTGGGGCATTTTCATGGGGACAAAATAGTTTTCAGTTTGAGTAAGAGAGTGTTAGTCACTCACTCATGTCTGACTCTTTGCGACCCCACGGACTGTAGCCCACCAGGCTCCTCTGTCCATGGGATTTTCCCAGGCAAGAATATTGGAGTGGGTTGTCATTTCCTTCTCCAGGGTGTCTTCCCAACCCAGAGATCGAACCCCGGATCTCCCTCATTGCAGGCAGATTCTTTACCTTCTGAGCTACCAGGGAAGCCCTGTATTTTTTTTTTTTTTTTTCAGTTGAGGGCTCTGGATATAATTGTGTGATCTTCTGCTCAAACTACTCACAACTAGCCCCTGGGAGTCTCCCCACACAAATACTGAAGGGCGGAGGTCAGCTCTTGGGTGACAATGGTAACACTCAAAATGATGCTGACCAAGTACGGATAACTTTATTTATTGTATCCAAGAGTGTTACCCTCCCTTCAAAGACAGACTGAATATCTTCCTTCATTGTAGCCAGAGTTGTAGGGAGTGGAGAGAGAAAGAGATTTCTGTAGAGTTTTTACAGCTGGTTCACTTGGAAACAAGTTCAGAAGTACCTGGGGAAATAGACGCATCGAACATCAAATGAGAGGGGGGAAAATTGCGTGTGTGCTAAGCCCCTTCAGTCAGGTCCAACTATTTGTGACCCTGTGGACTGTAGCCTGCCAGGCTCCTCTGTCCATGGGATTCTCCATGCAGAAATACTGGAGTGGGTTGCCATCTCCTTCTCCAGGGGATCTTCCTGACCCAGGGATTGAATCCACATCTCTTGTGTCTCCTGCACTGCAGGCACATTCTTTACCTGCTGAGCTGTTGGGGAAGCCCGAATATTCCTACTAAAAGCCTTCAATTCTGATATATGGGGGCTGATAATTTGAGTGAGCAGACCTAGAAATTAGAAATGAAAAGCCACTGTGAGTAGAAGTTCTTGGGGTTCACCTTGAGACCTCAGCTTTGATAGAACGATCAAACGCAGCTTTTATCTTTTGGGACAAGAAGCTGAGTGAATGATGAAATTTTCCTATCATAAGAACAGAAGCAACATCTAACTGTGATAGTTCAGACTGATATAATTTGGGGATGATATGTATTTTGTTATTTGTACTTTCATGTCAATGTTTATATTCTTGAATAATGAGTTTGCATCATTTTTATTATTCAATACTTATTTTTTTAAGAAGCCATAAATATAAAACGTATAATGGAATAATCAAAAATATTCACAAAACACAAGCACTAGAAGTTTTATCATGATATTAGCAGTTATCATCTCATGTGGTTGTTATTTTGGCATGATTTTTTCATTTCTATTTTATATTGGAGTATAGTTGATTAACAATGGTGTGTTAGTCACAGGTATATAGCAGAGGGCTACTGTTATCACCATACCAGTATCCTTTCTTTTTCAAATTATTTTCTTATTTAGGTTATTGAAGAATATTAAGCCAAGTTCCCTGTGCTATACTGTAGGTGCTTGTTGATTATCTATTTTAAATATAGCTCTTGGCATGTTCTTACAGGCTGTCAGAAACTTAAAACACCTTATCTCTTGAATGTTTACTCTTTCTTCCTTAAAAGTGCTTGGCTGGTCATTCTCTCAAAATGACCCCTTTATTCTCAAAGGTCTTATTTGAACAAATTTTCAGCCATGAAGCACTTCTTAGTTAATTGAAAAGGTAATTGAAGGTAAAAACCAACTTTGAAACCTACTTGGGAGGATATCTCATAATTACAATGTTAATTGGGTTGATTAAATCAACACAATTTTGAAAATTACCTTCACAAAGACAATTCCTGTGCCCAAATATTACATTTTATCAGAAGAGAAAGATCATTCTTTGACAATGAAAACCATAAGAAATTTCCAAAAAAGGATTTTAAACATGAAAGCAATGATACTAGATATTTTAAATTGTACTTTAAGAAGCAGAAACCACTATTCCTTGTTTTAAATTGATAACAAACAATTTTATGACTTGAAATCAAATGTGATACTTGAAGTATGTAAAAATATAAAGATATTTACCCACTGTACAGGGAAATCAAACATAGCACCATAAGATATTCTATATAAGCATTACCCAAGTCAGAAAAATTTTATAAATATTTTTATGTGCAAGCTCTCTCACTGAGCCTGAACTATTAGGATTTAGTATGTTACTTATAACACAATGGGGAATAAAGCTCAACTTTCAGACAATAAACAATGCATCGTTTAATTTTTTCTCATTCCTTAGCCTGTCTGGCAAATGAAATGCCAGAAAGTGGGGAGAAACATGGGGAAAATTGGCATCATTTGGGTAGTTACAAACTCTATAGAATCTAACATCAGAGACAGACTAAGAAGATCCCAACTCTCCTTCCTACCTAAAAACATCAAGAAAACAACCAGAAGCTATCTGCACCAGCTTTGTAAGTTCTGGAAACAAAGGTTTGTGATATGGCAAACACACAACCATGAAAACGCCATCTCCAAAGTGGCAGGAAAGTTTTTTGGGTTTTTTTTGTGGGGGGGGCGGGGGAGTGGGCAGGGGCTGGTCATTTAAAATTTTCCATTTTATTTCAAGTGTATTTGTAATTATTCAAATAATATACACAGATGGTATTCTAGTAAAAAAAAAAAAAGTCAAACCTTCTAAATAAAGTGAAAGTTCTGTTGAATCCTCATATAGTCATATTCTTCTTCTCAGAAATAACCACTAATACAGCCTACTTTCTGCATGTCTTGACTTTAGCATATTAATTTACAAGCATACGCATATCCTCCTTTTTTTTTAGAGTAGCTTTATAGTAACTATGGAAATCAAGCTGTGTACATCCTCCGAACTTGCTTTCTTTTTTCAAAGTTGCTTGAACTATTCAATTTTCTTTTCACTTCCACATGAATTTTAAAATCAGATATAATTTTTCAAGTGTCCATTGGGATGTGGATTATAATGACATTTAGTTTATAGATCAGTTTGGGGATAATTGACATCTAAACAATATTTAACCTTCTGACCTGTTAACACAATAGAGCTGTCCTTTTATTTTTCTTTAAAATTTTTGTGCAGTGGTTTTCAGTTATCCATGTACAGGACATTCATGTACTTAGTCAACTTTATCCTTAATTTTTTTTTTTAGTGCTATTGTCAATGGCTTTGGATTTCTACCACTAACAATTCTGGTAGCAAAGATCTATTGGTAGCGAATTCTTTCAGCTTTTGTATATCTGGGAAAGTTTTTATTTTGTCTTGAACTTCAAAATGTATTTTTGCTGAGCATAGGATGAGAATTGACCTATTTTTTTTTTCTTCATCACGGTAATCTTCTCCATATCATTCCAATTTTTTCGTATATGTGCTGCTGAAGCAAGCAGTGTGGTGTTTTCCATCTACCCTCACCTCCTGCCTGGTGCAGTGGCAGACTTGGTCTTAAGCAGCAGCAGTCCGATTCCCACATCTTTGGACTGGAGGGAGCAAAACAGACTTTATTTGTAAGTTACTATGTAAATGCTGCTCAGTCGCTCAAGTCGTGTCTGACTCTTTGCAACCCCATGGACTGCAGCCAGCCAGGCTTCTCTGTCCATGGGATTTTCCTGGCAAGAATACTGGAGTGAACTATCACTTCCTCCTCCATGGCATCTTCCTGGCCCAGGGATCAAACCGTGTCTCCTGCAGCTCCTGCATTGGTAGATGGATTCTTTACTGCTGAGCCACCTGGGAAGTCCCAAGTTATTGTATATGTCTGTTCTGATCTGGTCAGAGGATATTTGAATGGCAGAATCACCAGCCTCTGTCTCACAGAACTTGGAATTCAGGCAGGGTCAAGTGACAGACTCCTCAAAAGAGCTACAAGGGGGCTTTAGCAGCTGAGATACCAGGGAAGCCCCACAAGGCGCTACAAGCTTGCAGACACCTGGAGTTCAGAGGTTACAGACAGACATGCAATAGACCATCGAAGGCCTAGAGGAGAATCTGGAGTGAGGCTCTGGGAAGTCAGGACGCTCAGAAGTAGCTGCTTATAGGGGAGATTCCAGCACATCATGTACACGCCAGATGGCAAGGAGCAGGCTCAGAAGAGTCATGAGGGGAGCTTATGCTTACACTTTGTGCTGATCCATGAAGGACTATCTCAACAAAAGCTAGTCTGAAAAAAAGGAGAGATAGTTGTTGGGTTTTCTTCATGTTTTCTTTTTGGTGTATTTTTGTCTGTCATTGAGATATGACTACATCTGCTGAAATGGCTACAGTCAAAAAGCATAAGATAATAAGTATTGGCAAAGATGTGATGAAAGCAGAACCTTCATACACCATTTGCGGTCATGTAAAATGGTACAGCTGCTTTGAAAAACACTTTAACCATCCCTCAAACACTTAGACATAGAATTACCACATGATCTGGCAATTTCACTCCTAGCTATATAGCCAAACAAAATGAAAGCATATGTCCACTCGAAAATGCGTACATGAATGTTCATAGAAGCATTATTCATAATAGCCAAAAAGTGAAAGCAATCCAAATGTTCATCAGTGATAAACAAAATGTGTATAGCCATACAATGGAGTATTTTTCAGCCATATAATGAATGAAATAATACACATGCTACAATATTGCTAAACCTTGAAAATATGATCTTAGGTGAAAGAAATCAGTTTCACAAAAGACCACATATTATATGGTTCTATTGAAATAAAACATCCAGAACAGACAAATCTGTAGAAACATAAAGTAGTGGTTACATATGGTTGAGGATACAAGGGTACAAGGAGATGAGTATAGGATTTCTTTTGGGGAGTGATGAAAATGTACTTAAATTGATTGTGGTGGTGGTTACACAACTTTGACTATAATGAAAACCATTCAATTAATTATACATTTAAAGTAGATGAATTGTATGGTATGCGAATTACATCTCAATAAAACTGTTAAAATAAGTAAGCTAATTGATGAGCAGATCAATAAATAAGTAAATGCAGAAAACTGGTTCAGTTCAGTCACTCAGTCATGTCCAACTCTTTGCGACCCCATGGACTGCAGCACGCCAGGCTTCCCTGTCCATCGCCAACTCCCAGAGCTTGCCCAAACTCATGTCCATTGAGTCAATGATGCCATCCTACCATCTCATCCTCTGTTGTCCCCTTCTCCTCCCACCTTTAATCTTTCCCAACATCAGGGTCTTTTCCAATGAGTCAGTTCTTCGCATCAGCTGGCCAAAGTATTGGAATTTCAGCTTCATCATCAGTACTTCCAATGAATATTCAGGACTGATTTCCTTTAGAATGGACTGGTTTGCTCTCCTTGCAGTCCAAAGGACTCTCAAGAGTCTTCTCCAAAATCACGGTTCAAAAGCATCAATTCTTCGGTGCTCAGCTTTCTTTACGGTCCAACTCTCACATTCATAGTAGAGATATAATGAATTTTTTTTAACTGAATTGATGCAAATATAGCAAGAAAGAGGAATAAAATAACAAAAAATAGATGATACCAAAAGAAAACCAGGCTCCTCTGTCTATGGAATTCTCCAGGTAAGAATAGTAGAGTGGGTTGCCATTTCCTTCTCCAGGGAATTTCCCCACCCAGGGACTGAACCAGGGTCTTCTTCATTGCAGGCAGATCCTTCACCATCTGAACCACCAGGGAAGCCCATGGTATACTCTTAGCAAACTATCTAGCAAAAGAAAGCTTGTATAGCTGTATCACTATTAAACAAATCAGAATTTAAGGCTAAAAATATTGTAAGTGATACAAAGAACACTTCATAATGATAAATCAATTAAACAGAAAGATATGAAAATTCCAAATATATATAAAATTGTCAAAAAAATTGAAAAGCAAATAATCATAGTTGGAAGTTTTAACATACCTCTCTCAGTACAGATGTGTGATAGCATGAGCAAACCAAATTTGTAGTAAAAAAAATAATAATAATATTTGAAGAGCCTTATCAACCAAATTGACCTAGTTCAGTTCAGTCACTCAGTCATGTCTGACTCTTTGCGACCCCATGGACCGCAGCATGCCAGGCTTTCCTGTGCATCACCAACTCCCAGAGCCTGCTCAAACTCACGTCCATCAAATCAGTGAT
The DNA here is from genome assembly GCF_910594005.1 of Cervus elaphus. Taxonomy (NCBI): domain Eukaryota; kingdom Metazoa; phylum Chordata; class Mammalia; order Artiodactyla; family Cervidae; genus Cervus; species Cervus elaphus. Next base: position 29,819,282 of record NC_057841.1, on the reverse strand, counting down.
GCCATCCAACTATCTCATTCTCTGTCAACCCCTTCTCTTCCTGCCTCAATCTTTCCCAGCATCAGAGTCTTTTCCAATTTTTCCCCCCATTGGAAAAATGGGAAATGATTGACCTAACCAACATATATAAAACATTACCTGCAGCAACTTCAAAAAATATATTCTTTTACATTTTGAAAAGCAGTGAAGTAGAATACCCCATTTTTTAGACCAATTTCAAATAACAAAATGTATTGTGTAAGAAGTTTTCTATGTGATTTTCAGCATTATAACTACTTAGGAACAAAAAAAATAGTAGAAATTGAATAAGCATTCTAAAGGAAACAAATTGATATATGAATTTAAGCTTCTCCATCTCTTTGCTCCCTCATATCTCTACAGCTCTGTGCCAGTTCCTGAATTTCTGACCTTGGGCTACTTAATCTACAAAATAATAATAATAACACGTCAGAAGAGAATTCTAAACCATCCAACATGTATTCAGTAACGTTGGTTTTCTTTCTTCCTTTCTTCTTCCCAATCATCTAAAACAATACAGATTCCAGTTATAATCTTAAATTTCATCTAAGTAGTTACAGCAGGAAATGTGATGTGTTTCCCATACAGATGTAAGATGTTACATATGAAAAAGTACGTATCAATGAAAAAAGAAAGAGATGTTGTTGTTTAGTCGCTGAGTCATGTCTGACTCTTTTGCAACCCTATGGACTATAGCCCACAAGACTTCTCTGTCCATGGGATTCTCCAGGCAAGAAAACTGGAGTGAGTTGCCATTTCCTTCTTCAGGGGATCTTCCTGACCCAGGGATCAAACCTGCGTCTCCTACATTGGCAGGTGGATTCTTTACCATTGAGCCACTAGGGAAGCCCTGAAAAGAAATGTGTCCCTCAGTAAATCATTATGTAATGAAGTCTGCCAACAACACAAAAGAGTGTGGAGGTGATGCTTCCCGATCAAGCTTCCAGAAGAGAGCACAGCCCAGCTGACATCCTGAGAGCAACCTTGTGAGACCCCAAGCAGGTAACCTCTCTAAGCTGTGCGCACACTCCTGCCCCATGCAACTGAGATGACAGAGGTGGGTTGTTTTAAGCCTCTAAGTTTGTAGTAACTTGTTACACAATGATAGAAAGTGAATCCACAGATCTAATTCTCAGGCAACAAAATACATGCCACAGTTACTAAAGAGCAGCAGAAGTCAAACAGAAACATCCCAAGGAAGAAAGAAGCAGCGAATTGAAAGTGTCAGTAAGGGAAAATCTAAGAATATACCAGCAACAGCACATTCCTGGAAAGTTCATCCTAAAGTACAAAAGCTTTAGAACTTGTTTAAAAAGTTGCATAGGCTCCGGCATCAACAGTTACCTTCAAGGAACCAGATTAGTTCACAGATGCAAGGAAGACAGGATTATCGAAGGCACAGCAGGGCTGCACTGTAGGAAGAAGCTGAAGGGCATCTTCAGTTGCGAAGGTGATTGTTTTCTCCCTCCCATCCTCAGGGACCTCCTCATCTAGCTGACTTAATACATTCCCTTTTGTTTAATGCTAATGGAATGTATTCTTCTCAAAGAACAGAAACATCATTAGCTGCATGGAAAGAGTCAGGGATATTTTAGCCTAATAAAAGAAAATTAATCATCTGTCACTTTAGGGCATAAACTATACATGACATTCCTTAAAACAGAGCGTCTTCACCCACGTGCTGTGCCACTCAAGTGATTAATCATTAAATAGTTTTTTTGTTTGTTTAGATCCTGGGACAACTAGGGATAAGATGCCAAATTGTCAGGTGGTGCAGTGGTAAAGACTCTTCCTGACAACGCAGGAGATAAGAGAGACATGGGTTCAACCCATGGATCAGGAAGATCCCCTGGAGTAGGAAAAGGCAACCCTCTCCACTATTCTTGCCTGAAAAATTCCATGGTCTGAAGAACCTGGCAGGCTACAACCTATGGGATTGCAAAAGAGTCAGATACAACTGAGCCACTGAGCACACACACACAGTGATAAAAGTTAGGGATCCAAATGGACCGTGCTAATCGATGCCCCTTGATGTACTGGTCAGAGTCCGGATACTAAGGTCACTCAACTCACTGTCAGGGCCTCTCCAGTATCATAAGTTGAGGGATTCCAGAAAGTGATGAAACTGGGAATTCAAACCGAAATCTCACTCTAGATGTGGTCATATTAAATAATCAGACAAATGCTGACATTCACTGAACACTCTCTCAGTTCAAGCTCAGAGCAGTCCAGTGAGGTAGGCATGTCTCATATGTCTCCCTTGATTAAAAGCCACCAATGGGTTCTCACTTCCTGCAGAGTAAAATCTCCCACAAGAAATTTACAAGAACTGTATATCACTTCCAAAAGAACACTGCAAAATTCATCTGAAAATTTTCCAGATCAAGAAATTACACCAGCTTGCCATGTAATGTTATTGTTAAGGAATAGAAAAGAAAGCTTCCCATTAAAATTGCCTCAAATAACGTAACATACTTGGTATCACTAATAACTGTCCATTATTTCTGCCTCAAATGTCATAGTGAAATACACCACTTTACTTGGAAAAAAATCCCCACTGTCCAAAATGCAGGGATTCTGAAACTGCCTAAATTTGAAGGGGAAGGGGAAAAGTCACCTCATCAAAAGAGGTATGAAATGAATGTGGTCAATATCTACATGTTTAGCTAATCTTATTTTAGGAAGAAGGACTTCCCCGGTGACTCAGCAGTAAAGAGTCCACCTGCAATGCAGGAGCCGCAGAAAGATGTGGATTTGATCCCTGGGTCATGAAGATCCCCTGGAGGAGGGCATGGCAACCCACTCCAGCATTCTTGCCTGGAGAATCCCGCAGAGAAGCCTGGCAGGCTACAGTCCAGAGGGTCACAAAGAGTCAGACACGACTGAAGCGACTTAGCACTCATGCATGCAAATTTTAAGTAGAAAATAAAGGAACAGGGCAAAGCACCGCTTATGCTGGTCTCTATTCTGAAATCTTAACCTTGTTAATTTTAAAATAGAATTTTAGAAATATAGACCAGAGCCCAGAACTGGTATTTTCACCTAATGTTGACAAGGTATGAAAAATAAATTAATTTTCTCATAGAAATCATCTCCAGTACATTTATTTGATTCATGTTTGGTATAAGCAGCAGCAGCAGTAGGAAGAAGGCACTTATAAATAGCTATCTACCACACATGAACTGCTCTGAGTTTTTATGGTGTGTGAAATAAAGCATTTGGTTTTAAACAGAGAAGAAGAAAGGGGGGGGGGGGGGGAAGAAAACAGTAAGTTAACTGCGAGTTCAGGTAGAGCTGACATAATTAAGAATGAAGTGGATTAATAATCACTCTATTATACACTAGTCATGTTGGATGCCTTTCTAAAATTATCTAAACATTATTTGGGCACATAATGAACTCAAAGACAAAATTAGCTCTGTAGTAAAGCAACTGGATGAATGCCTGATCTCTTTTTATAGTGAATATCAGTAAAGACAATTAAGGTGATTTTTAATTTATAATAAAAGTTAGATAAATTGCCAAATCTAATCTCCTTGAGATCCTGGCTTTAACCTGCTGAATCATCAAGAAGATGGCTCTGTATGTTTGTTTATCTGATAGGCTCCTTGGATCATACATATATACGTCCCTTTCTTACTAGCACGGAAACTTGTAGGACTGTTGATGTATAGATAAATAGAAAACCTACTGTGGAATATGGAGAGCCCAAATCATGACATCGGATTAGGAAGGACACATGGGCTCTGTTTAAGAGGAATATTTTTCAAGCATTGTAGCAAAAATGGATCCACTTGGGGAGGAGACAAAACATTCAAAGGTGAGGTAAACAGGCTGGAGGGCAAACATCAAATTTGAAATCAAACCAGGCTCATGGCTGTAAAGACATGTTAGAAGACAAGATTTAGATTTCCATTGTTAGAAGAGAAGCAAGATGCCAAATGCTGACACTGGCAACTTCGACTCCCCAAACCACTTGCCGGGTCATGCCTTTTTGTATATTCCTTGTGATATTCCAAAGTCACTCACGTGGGTGCCTCCATGGTGACATGTGAAGGAGGGTGTCTGGCAAAGCTAGGGGGCCACTCAAGTCTAATTCAGGAAGACTTTAAAGACAAGAAGGAGAAAGAGGAGCTGGCAGGAGAGGAGGGGGGCAGGGAGGAGAGGAAGAAATGAGAAAGAGGGGAAAGCTGAGAAGAGAACTTTAAAAAAGAAGGAAGGAAGAAGGAAGTGAAGAAGGAAGAGGAAGAGGAGAAGGAAGAGAAGAGGAAGAAGAAAACCCTTTCTATGAGTTCATCTCACCGCCGGAGTAGGAACTGTTGTTCTAATTCACATCTCCCCTCTTCTGAGAGCCCCCCAATGGGCTCTTCCCTTATTCAAAGGAAGACCCCAAACCATCCTCATAGGTACAGAGCCCAAAGTGACACCCGCTCTTCAGCCTTCCCACCCTTCCTCTCTTGCACTCAATCTCAGCAGCACCAGCTGTATGGAGCACATCATCAAGCAAAATCCTGCCTCAGAGCATCTGTGTTAGCTGTCTCCTTTCTCCAAAACATTCTCTGCCCTCCCCTGCCCTCTCAACAGGGCTTCCCTCATTCACTTCCTCCAGGTTGTTGCTCTAATATCACCTAACCATAAAGACCATCTCTAACCACTGTTTAATAAAATGGAAATCTCCCGCAGTTCTGTATGCTATTTTCCTGCTTTTCTTTTTTTTCACATCATTCATTGCTGTGTGGCATGTATTTCTACACATATTCTTTATCTATCTCCACTCTCTTCTTGGGATTTGTCATAAGAGCACAAACTGGCCATTTTATTCACTGCTGTATCTTTTAGTGCCTAGAATTGTGCTTGGCATGCAGCAGTTGATCAGGAAATCATTGTGAGTGATTTAGTGATTGACAAGGAAGGAAGGGAGGGAGGGAAGTGGGGAAGGAAGGAAGGGACTTACTTTAGATAATAAACTGAAGCACAGTGAAATTAAATAGTTTATTTGGGTTACATGGCAAGTTAAATAATTTTCCTATAATAAGCCAATAAATCTTTGTAGAAATTTAGAACATACATTGCATCAAATTTAAAGCTGATGTTTTCCTTGTGTATACACGTGTGTTCCTGTTTTATTTTCTTGTGCTTCCCTTTGGCTCATCTGTCAAGATAGTAGTCTTATTCCATCACTACATCTTTGGTGTAAGTGTTGGTATATAGATGGGAGATAGAAAATTAGTCTAATCAAAGGCCTGAAATGATATGCTTAATTAAATTACCTACAAATCTGGGCTTCCCAGGTGGCTCAGACAATAAAGTGTAGGCCTGCAATGTGGGAGACCCTGGTTCGATCCATGGGTCGGAAAGATCCCCTGGAGAAAGGAAAGGCAACACACTCCAGTACTCTTGCCTGCAGAATCCCATGGACAGAGGAGCCTGCAGTCCATGGGGTTGCAAAGAATTGGGCATGACTGAACAAGTAACACTTTCATTTTTTCACTTTCACAAATCTGGTCAGAAAACAGGCTAGAGGCACTTACAACTTTTTCAAGGATGAGCGAAATAGCTTGAAAAAATTAGGGTGTATCCTGGATCTGAAGATCTCAGGAAAAGAAACCCTTCCTTCTGATCCTCAATTGCTTGAAACAGCGTAAACTCTCTGAAACTCAGACACAATCCGTAAACAGATGAGTGAAAGAGAACCCTCACTTTAGTCTGAAAAAATAGTATATTTTAATTTTATTATAGTCAACCAGCTAACTAAACTGTGTGGAAAGTGTCAAGATAAAGGCAAGTTATTAATTAGTTATGAAAGAAGTTGACATTTTCTACATCTGGATTTGTGATCATGCATATTAGTTGTATCCTAGGTTTATACATATACAACATAGAATTCCTTCAAAATCATGTAGGATTTTTCTGAATCAAGGGGGTGAGGGGAATAACGCTTTCTTTTGAAGAGTACAGTGTTTTGAGAATTGGACTGAAGAAAGTATTCATGTTTAATTCTGAGGACTATTCCCATAGGGATAAAGATACTTCCAGTATCATCAAGTTAAAAGTACAGAACAAAAAATGTGACTAAACCAATGTGCTTCTAATAAAATTCAGATCACCTTGTTTTTTCCTCTCTGCTTTGTTTTTTCTTTCTATGCCTAATATATTTAAGCAGTTTTCTTGCATTTCCCCAAATAAACTATTATTCTCTATCCACTTTAATTTACTATGATTAAGAAAAAAAAAACACAAAAAAATTTCAATGTATCAGGAATCTTTGTGAAATTGCACTTTTGCTTGAAACCTGTCGCATCACATCAGAGAAACTCACATAGTCTATAAGCAGAACACTGGGGCTGCAACCAGTAATACAATTCACCCCCCACAGGCAATTTATCTCTATACAGGAAGTGAATCTAGTAAGGTAACATGAAAATCTGTCTTTTATTAATTATTTTAAAAATGTGTAGACACTACTTGTGGTAGACATATTCTAGATAGCTTTTTCAGATGAGGTTTTTTAAAAGCAATCTTGAAAAGGAATGCATTAACTAAATCGGCCAAAAGGTTCTTTTTCTTTGATGAGAACTAAGCCCTTCCTAAAAAAGTTTCTTATGCTCTAATAAATTAAATGTAGAATATTCTCATCACTCTTGCTGCTAATCAAGACATTAGCCATATAATACAGAGTTATGTAGTTCCTTCCTAACTAAAACTTTTATACTACACTTTTTAACAGCATTTATTTTGAGGAAAGGAAAGGGACATTTGTCTGAATATGGATTCAAAGTTGTATATATTCCCTGTCATTCTACAAAGTGACTTTGTAAAGCAAAATTTTGCTAAATGTTAAACTTGAAAGTTTAGTATACCAGATTAAAATACTGTCCACTCACTAGTTCATAGATTTTAAAAATAAAATATGTACAACTATTAAAACAACATGAAGAAAATTTCATTTTTGTCTAATTGCAGTTAAAAGAAAATGTTAAAATATTAAAATGAAAATAAAACTAATACTTTCCAACCCCCCCAAAAAAAAACTGTGTAGACACATATCACACAGCTTGTATTTACTTTATGTGTTTTAAAAAGATAACAATAAAATCAATTTTAAAATATGTGGGAACTCAGTAACAAATATTCAGGTTTCTTCTCGAATATTACATCTATTATCTTTCCCTTACATAAAATACTAGCTTATAATATTGCACATGTATATGTTTCCCTCCTATTATGGTTCTGCTGGGCACAGGAGACAGATGATTATATAAGACATAGGTTGCAGGTATTTCTGCCAATGTTTATCTTGTTTCTAATGGGCTCCAAAGAGCCTTCTGCTTTTGAAGTTACATGTTAGAACAACAGTGTGTTTCTCTGGCACAACACATGTGTTTGTGCAGCCCCAGGTGTCTTCAGGTTTTGCTCAAACACAGCAGATGTCTGAGTAACTGAAGGGTGTGCCCTCCATTTTATAGACACTTGAAAGAGGCCCCGGATTCTGGGAAGCAAAGGCAAGGGCAGAACATCAAGCCTCTCCTACCTTGAAGACTCATGGAAATTACACCTGAAACCAGTTTTTCTTGAAGAGAAGTATGCGGGGTCTTTTTTCCGATGTGGTGGGAAACCAATGACTTGAGATGTGCCGTCAACCTGCGTTTGGGTGTGCAGTGTGGTACAGCTAAGTGTGAGCCCAGTGTTGTAGAGCAGACCTCTAGAACATTCTTCCTCCATGATGGAAACTCTACATCCATCGAACAGCAATGGCCCCTTTCCCCCTCTGCCCCAGCCCCCAGCAAACACCATTCTACTTTGTGCTTTCATCATTGTGGCTACTTTTCATACATTGACTTCCCTGTGGCTCAGACAGTAAAAGCATCTGCCTACAATGAGGGAGACCCGGGTTCAATCCCTGGGTGGGGAAGATCCCCTGGAGAAGGAAATGGCAACCCACTCCAGTATTCTTGCCTGGAAAATCCCATGGACAGAGGAGCCTGGTAGGCTACAGTCGGTGGGGTCACAAAGAGTCGGACGTGACTGAGTGACTTCAGTTTCACTTTCATACATTACATACGTATGATTGTGCAGTACTTGTCCTGCTGTGTCTGGCTTATTTCACTTAGCATGATGTTTTCAAGGTTCATCCATGTTGTAGCACATGGCACGGGTTCCTTCTTTTTTAAGGCTGAATGGTGTAGCTGCTGTGAGAAACATATGGTGGTTCCTCAGAAGTTAAAAACAGAACTACTATATGAGCCCAAAAAATACCTAAAATCATGATCTTGTAGAGATACCTTAACTGTCATGTTCACTGCAGCACTATTCACAAGAGCCAAGAGGTGGAAACACCTGAAGTCCATGGATGGAATGGGTAAAGAGAATATGGTGTATACTTAACTTCCCTGTCTTTCAACAATTACCAGCTCCTTGTTCAAATAGTACCAAAAAACCTCACAACGTCTCCAGAAGTTCCAGAAAAACATCTGCTACTTTTCTATTTTCAATTTCTTTTTCGAGTCATTATTGAGTCAAGGTGGCAGAAAATAAGCCTCAGTCATCTGGGATTTTACCTTCAGCTCTCTTTTCTGGGGTTAAGTCTCATCACTCCTGTAGAGTATTAAGTGGCACCGAGAAGGAAGAGTCTGGTGGTTGGTCACCAACTCACTCCAGTGGCCACTAAGGTAACGCCTCCTCTGATCATGGTCACCTGGGTGCCTTGGACTGGAGTCTTTAGGTGTTAGTGTTCTGATAATGTTCTGTTAGTGTTAGATAATGAGTATCTAATAAACACAGAAGGACTTAGTTCCTTACATGGGATGGTGGTTGGGGAATAAAAAATACTATCAGAAAGAAAAGCATTCTATAGAATTGTTTGTGTATTATGAGCACAAATTACAGAGGGGAAATAAGTGTCTTTTCCCCCATTTTCCTTTTCACCTATATAACCATGAACTTTTGTATTAAATTCAACTGCATAATTTTACTTCCTGTATACCTAACATTCACAAATTTTTTACTAGGTACAGTGTTCTGGAGAAGGGCATAGAAACCCATCACGTAGTATTCTTGCCTGGAGAATCCCATGGACAGAAGAGCCTGGTGGGCTATATAGTCCGTGAGGTCACAAAGAGTCAGACACGACTGAACTGATGTAGCACACACAATGTTCTATATGTTTTAAATATATTAACTCATTTAATCATCCCCATGACTCCATAAAGTTGGTATTGCTTTTTTTTTATTTTAGAGATAAGAAAAGTAAGGCTTCGAGAGGAGATAAGTAGCTTTCCTAAAGTCACACAGCTAGCAAGTGGCAGAGCCAGGATTCATATTCAAACAATCTACCTTCTGACTCTAGATTCCATGCTTCTCAGCCACTGTGACCCAAAATCTAACCAAACCAAGTCTGCCAAACACTTGGAATTTATCCAATATTTTGCTATCACAAACAAAATTCAAGGAACCTTGTTAAAGTTAAATATTTACGCACAAAAATAATGATCACAATAAAAGTTCTTAAAATTGAAATCATTCAAATTAGATTAAAATTGAAAGATTTTGCTACAATCCACACATTTTTTAAATGGGCAGTCTTATATTTGTGGGGAAGCATAAGTGTGTGCGCATGCACACACACACACATACACTCACCAGGGGAAAGATTTGCCATGAAGTGCACATAACCACATAATCCAGTTGTGGTTAAAGCTGGGAGGGTATGCACCCTATAAGTGACAGACCAAGAAAGAAATATCACGGTTTTTTAACTCATTTTTCCTTGACTACACTGCTCCTCCAAGTAAGAATACTGTATCACTGTATTAACTCTGGAACATTCTGCAATCACAACCTTATAATACTTCACTCAGTCAAAATCAGCTGATAGATAGATACATAGACAGTGAGCAGACAGCTATATTTGGAAAGCTGTTCCCTAAATAGCAATCTCCTCCCAAATAGTATAACAATGCTGACAATTTGGTAATGACCCCTTCTCTAAAGTATTTCCCTGTAACTAAAATGAAGCTATTACTGAGGATCTGTTTCCATGCTGGTCTAAAGTACAATTTTGCAATATGACCACCTTGGAATAATTTAATCTCTAAAAACAGCAAAGACAAGAAATCAAGTTAACATTACTTTATTACACACCTCATTTCTGTAAATATTGCTTTATACATTAAATGTTTGCTTATTTTAACCTGCTGTGCTTCTCTAAAAGCAAAGTAACTTCTTTTAAGAACAAAATTAAAGCTCTGTTAAAAAAGGTTGCAAAACCTCACTGCATTTTCAGACAGATAGTTAGCTGCTTCCTTACAAAAATAAGAAAAATTGATCTGTACATTGCCACAAAAACTCAAGAACTTTCACTGGAAGAAAAGTGAAAGCTTCAAAAAGATTTTTCCTTTCACACTAAAGTAGCCTAATTTTCACCTTACATATAAAAGGAAAGAAGAATACTCTTCGTTAAAAATGTTTACATTAAAAATAAGGCTTTAAAAGGAAAATTTCTCTTTAGCAAGTCTAAGTCTAAGAAGCGAGATTTCAGGAGCAAATTAGAAAACAGAAAATGGAGCATCAAATTCACAGACACCCGTTTAATGGAAGACCTGCTACCTTAGAGAGACCTGCCCAGGGAGCTGTAAGAAATCCCGAGACCCCCATGAACACTGTGTTTGCCCTGCACAACCAGTTCGGCCGTCCTGAAAATGCCTTCAGACTCAGCAGGCAGTCAGCTCTCTTCTTGTTTCCACACTCTATATAAGGTGAGGCTCAGAGAAAGGGTTGATGACACTTCAGTGACACTTCACCAAAACCAAATGGCAGCTGCCTCTGGCCTAAGGAAAAAAGGGGCAAAAAGGGCCTGGCCTAGGACAATTTAAGAAGCAAACAATGTTGCTTTTACTCCCACTCATGTCCTTTTCATGGCCTCTCTCCTTGCCCTTGAAGGCCTGGGTTTTCATGTTCCTCTACGTGCAAATACCCACTCAGGCATGCTCTCTCCTGGAGTTCCCTGCGTTCCTAAATGACCACGTGATCTTTTTCTTTTATGAATTCAAAATTCTTAATTCTATTATTTTAAAATTTTTAATAAGAAAGCAAACTCATAAAAAAATGTAATTCATACTAAAGGGTGATTGACAGCCTGAAGTATTTGCTAGGTAAGTGTTACTGACAAGGTTGGGAGAGAGATGAAAGAAAGTGGGCCTGCTGGCTGATTTCCTTGAATCACATCTATGTCTCTTTAAAACATGGCAGTGAGGGACTTCCCTGGCGATCCAGTGGTTAAGACTTTACCTTCCAACGCAGGGGGGTGCAGGTTCAAAGCCTGGTAGGGGAATTAGGATCTCATATGCCTTGTGGCCAAACAAATCAAAACATAAAACTGAAGTGATATTGTAACAAATTCAATAAAGACTTTAAAAGTGATCCACAAAAAAAAAAAAAAAATCTTTAAAAAAATTTTAAAAATAAATAAAACAAGGTAGTGATTAGGAAAATGACATTTTATAGTTTCCAGATTAGAACCCACTGCAAAAGTGACAGATTTGGTATCTTAGGACAGTCACGACTCACTTATGTAAAATTTTCATGCCCTACTCCTAACCCCTAGCTCCCTTTATCTGTTAAAATCTGACTGAGAGAACATGGTTATTTGGCTCTAAATTTTTCAAAGCATTGATCGGTGGGAGAGAGAAAGAAAATGGTGGTAGAAGATTTATTTTTACCAGAATTAGGTTAAAAGAAGTTTTTAATATTAGCACCACAAAAAAACATTTTATCTCTGGAAACCTACCACCGCAAGTCAGAGAGCCTTAGCTAGATAGCCAGTCACATGTTTGCTCCCAGTTTGTGGATAAGGAAAGAGACCAAAAAGCAAATCTATAGTTCTACCTAATCCCCTCTTTCCACTGAAACCAAAAAAGTTTAATTAGCTGTATACTATTTTAAACATTACATAAATGTACATGAACTATCTCCTGATATGCTTAGTTATCATGCAGCACCTAAGAACCAAATATAAGTTCTATTTTTTAAACCCTGTATTCCTATCAGAGGACACACCACACCCCAGCCACACTTAAAAGTAATATCTCCTCCTTTGCTTTTTCACTTTGTTTTAATTGTTGCATTGATTAATGGTTATACAACTATTAATCAATAAATGATATATACGTGCAGAACAGTGCCACTATAGATCATTGCTACCTCTTGGGAAAACTCAACAAATTCTACCTCCAAAGTCAAATAAAGAATTTTTTCTTTTTTTTGGCAAGAGTCAAGGGTGGGGAGTAGGTCCTAGTTCTGCATAGTTGCAAAATTTTTAAATTAATTTAACCTTAAGTATTTTCTTTCAAAATTTTTTCAACTAGTGATACCTATTATTTGTTGCCTATTTTTTTAATCATTTGAAGTAAGTATACAATAATGTGATACTAAGTTTATCATAAGAGTAGATGCTAATTATTTAAAGTTTAAACATCCTTGCCTTGGGAAATTTTAAAAGGCTTTCCAGAGGTTCTAGCACATGAACCAACTTGAGAAACACTAAATTTAACCAACATCTTGGAAGATGTTAAATTGCACCTAAGGTTTAAGTTTCCTTCCCTATATTTGTTTGATTCTTTCTAGCACAGTGTAGTATTTACCTGCTTTAATAAGGAACAATGTATTTTATTTGAAAATGGTAGTGAATAGAAATGCATGTTAATACTCATTGCTACCGTAACTATGAAGGGAGTCTGTTTCTTCAGATTGACTCTATGGCATAATCACAGTCCATCTAAAAATAAGATATTCTAATTGCAAATGACTACAGTCAGTAGAAAAATAAAGAGCCACACGTGCTAAACATGCAAATGAAAATATGAAAGTACAATTGTCAAGAGGAGAAAAGCAACTTTTCCTCAGTATAATTTTCATTACTGACAAGTTACCAAGAGTAGTCCTGAATCTCAGGGAAAGGACTTATAATTACAATCTCAATAGAAGATCTTTAATTTTTTTTCATTAAAATACTGGCAATAACTCTCTGTGTGGTGAGTATAGTTTTGCTCAAAAGGAAACAGATATATTCCTCATAACAATCCTTTCATCAACCATAAAACACATAGGGCTTCCCTGGCGGTTCAGCGGTAAAGAATCCACCTGTCAAGCAGGAAACCGGTTCAATCCTTGGATTGGGAAGATCCCCTGGAGAAAGGCATGGCAACCCACTCCAGTATTCTTGCCTGCAGAATCCCATGGACCGAGGATCCTGGAGGCCTATAGTCCATGGGGTTGCAAAGAGTTGGACACGACTTAAACACTAAACATAAAAGTATAAAAACAACACTTTTCTTTCTTTCTTTTTTTTTTTTTTTACAATTTCCTAGTGTAGTTTTCACATTGTGACTCTGTATTATTGAGACCCTGTTAGGGCAACTGGGTAGCTAGAACTGCTCTTCATGACCTAAATGCTACCTAAAAGGAAAACAAAATTCTAGTTAACTTCAGGACAAATGATCAGGTGCTACAGATTTTTTAGAGCTAAAAAAAATCCAACACAAGTTACTATACTGCTTAATATTCCACTTTTAACTAACTGTGGAGTAAGAATGGAATTTCTAGTCCAGAAAGCTGTTCTACTATATTCAATCAAGTACAAGTTTCTATTGTTGGACTAACATTTAGCCAATGCATTTACTGAAAACATATTTGTAAATGAGAGATGGTCATAAGGTCCTTTATAGACCTTAAATCCAACGCTATAGCATGAGATTTCCTGGTTGACTATTTACTCAGTAATAAAAGAGAAAAATCTGTTCTAACATTTTTAACTTCCTAAAAAAATAAGTAGCAAATTGCTTGAAAGTACAAATTGGTAGATAGCATAATTTTAAAAATTTAGAAAAATTCATACATATTCATAACATCTATATATTGCTAGATATATAGAAATAAATTGAATTGTACAATATCTCTTTTAGAAAGATGAATCTGACAAAGACATGTCTAATTGCAACACTGTAAATTATCTCTTTGTGCATGTTTCTGCTAAGGCAGTAAATTTGGCTTCCAAATTATTTAAAAAGTCAAGACCATCTTCTTCCTGCTTTTCACTGCAGCAACCCACAGAACCGGCTGGAGACCCTCTTCCTTCATAGTTGTATGTAAGGACGTAATCTTGTGATGGCATATGCTCTTCATCCTGATTACACAGATGCAATTTCTGTAAAACAAACAAAAACAGGGGTAGTATTATTGTTTTAAACACACTGAAACCGATAAACATAAAATTTATTTTTATTTACCTTTTATGTTTAATTTTTAACCAGTGTGTCCTCTAATGGATTCCTACATACAAAAAATGCACATGGTTGGTCTATATCACAGCCATACCACAAAGTCAGTACATTTTAAACTTCTAGTAACCCATACAAATAAAAAAATGTATACACATTATATTTAAGTACATTTAAATTACTAAATGTAATATTTTAAATATTAATTAATATTTCATTTAATTAGTAAGTACAATTAAATTAGTATTAAATTAAGGTTTAATTTAACAAATGTTAAATCTTAAAAGTATAAGATTAAATTCTTATCCCTAAATTTTCTATCATCACAAAATGGTGATAACGTGCATAGTTATTTGGAATTTGAGCTTGGATAGTTAAACAGTCCTGATCTGGAGTCATAACTTAGTTTGTCAACTAGCTATATGAATTTGAGCAAGTTACTGAACATCTTTAAGCCTCAGTTTCCTGATTTCTAAAATAAAAATCAGACAATGAGTATCTCACAGGATCATAATTAAATGACAAAATAATAATGCATGAAAAGCACTCTTATTAAACAGCCAGCACACAGTAAATGTTCAATCAACATCAACTAAAATTGCTATTATATGCAGAAATAATGTGGGTAAGGATTACCACATTGTCTTCAGAATCAAGTTTCCAAGAGAGCCAAAACACAGCAAGATAGAAAGATGCACAAACTTTCAGTGAAACTTAAAGATAATCAAGATAACCTACAGTGTAAAAACCAGGCCAGAATAGAGGCCGAGTGATCAGCCACATTCACCCTGGCTGGCTGTCACTGGCCTGTCTGTGAATTTGTCAGACTCCTGAGCTCCCCCCCTTTCTAACCTATCCCTTCTCAAACCCAGAGCGTACTTCCTTGGCTTATGTTAGCAAGCGTCTCTCTTCATGATCATTTTAGCATCACACCCCATTATGAGACATATACATTGGAGAACACCCCTAAGAGTGCTTCTTAAGCTTTGCTCCACCTCAATCCACCTCATCTCCTAGACAGCTACTGGCTGTCTAGAAACAGAAACGAGATTAACTCAGTACCAGAAAAAATACTTAATCTAATGGCTCTCTACTCAGGTTGCACATTTCAATCATAGAGGAGATTTAAAAAAAAGAAAAGCCAAACCAATTAAATCAGAATCAGTCAAGGTGAAGCACAGCATTAGCAGTTTAAAAGCTCCCAGTGAATTCTGAGGTGCAGCCATGACTGAAAATCCCTTACTGAACACCTCACATCTTTTACATCCTTGCTTTCCTCTGATTAGCAACCACTATACTTTTGCATGGTGCATAGCTCATTATGGCTTCTCTGGTAGCTCAGATGGTAAAGAATCTGCCTGCAATGTAGGAGACCAGGGTTTGATCCCTGGGTCGGGAAGATACCCTGGAGAAGGGAATGGCAACCCACTCCAATATTCTTGCCTGGGGAATCCCATGGACAGAGGATCCTGGCTAATTTGCATGGTGCTTTTACATGAAAAAAAATAGTTCATACAGATCATATTATCTCATGTTCTTTCTAGAATTCTGTACAGATGCTTCGCTTTCACAGAGAGATGCAGATTTGACTTGGGGATTTTTGTAATTGTGAAGAATGAGATTTTTCCCTCTATTTTTCTATATTAAAAGAGTTTGTGAGATAAACACACACCTAAAAGTGAAATGTAACTTTAGTGAGGAAGAGTAGACTCCTCCAAGTTTCATGAGATTTTAGAAATTAAGAGAAAATGTGACAGATGAAATAAAATCTTTTAACTTAAGTAATGAAACAAAATCAAAGAGCAGGGGCAAAAATAGCCAGAGAGTGAGAGAAAGGATACATTGGAGAATATGAAAAAGAAGTTTCTGAAAATAGATGTTAATCTCAATTTCCTAAAGTTCTCCACTAGGACATTTAAATTGTAGAGACAGAATGCTCAGGGAAACTCACTTCACCAAGACGGGGTTGAGTGAAATTTTGCCACTCGGAGTAAGTGTATCTGGAGTTCTCCATCTCAACAGTGCCTCCTCTGCAGGAGCCCAGGGTGTGATGATGCCCGGCCCCATGGCATGACTCCAAGGTCTGGTGTCCTCCTTTCACCATTTCAATGGTTTCCTGCCCTCCATTTTTGACTCCAGATCCCATAGTACCACAAAAGCCCTGGTTAGCGTTGTTGACTGTCTGGGTCATAAACCCATTGGCAGAACACTGAAATGAAATAAAAGAAGACAATTCATGTCAGTTGGAAATGGAATCAAAGTAAAGTCACAAGAAGGCAAAGGAGAGAACTGGTTTACTCCTAAATATTTTATTCATTCATTCATTCAACAGACATTCATCATTTTCAATTGTGTGCCCAGTCTAGGGCAGACAATGCAAAAATAGAGACATGGTCCCTCAGTGGCCACAATGAGCTCTTACTCCAATGAGGCAGAAAAACAGACAATTACTCTAGGAATGATTACCATGATGTATAGGTGAACACATCAGAGGGCTTTCCTAGTGGCTCGGTTGGTAAAGAATCTGCGTGCAATCAAGAGACCACCCACAATGCAGGAGACCCAGGTTCCATCCCTCGGCTGAGGATATTCCTGGGAGAAGGAAATGGCAACCCACAATAGTATTCCTGCCTGGGAAATCTCATGGATAGAGGAGCCTGGTGGGCTACAGTCCATGGGGTCGCATGAGTCGGACACGATTTAGTGACTACACCACCACATAGGTGAACACAGAATTCTAGAGGGACACAGAGGAAGAGTATGAAAATTCAAACTCAGAGAAACTAAGTGGGACATACTGGGGAAACTCCAGGCTGAGGGACTCCTATTGAAATGGGAGAAAAATACATTATCTGCAAGAAGATCTAGATGAAAAGGCAAATAGAGTTCCTTCAGGGTTCTCAATTACAGCCTGTTGAGAATGGCTACTACCGATGGTTCAGAGAGCGAGAGAGAAGCTGGAGAGGTCAGAAAAGGCTATGCTAAAATTTTTCAGAAAATCTTGAAGACTATCAGTTCAGTTCAGTTTAGTTCAGTTCAATCACTCATCTGTGTCCGACTCTCTGTGACCCAATGGACTGCAGCACACCAGGTCTCCCTGTCCATCACCAACTCCTGGAGTTTACTCGAACTCATGTCCATTGAGTCCGTGATGCCATCCAACCATCTCATCCTCTGTCATCCCCTTCTCCTCCTGCCCTCAATCTTTCCCAGCATCAAGGTCTTTTCCAATGAGTCGGTTCTTCTCATCAGGTGGCCAAAGTATTGGAGTTTCAGCTTCAGCATCAGTTCTTACAATGAATATTCAGGACTGATCTCCTTCAGGATGGACTGGTTGGATCTCCTTGCAGTCCAAGGGACTCTCAAGAGTCTTCTCCAACACCAGAGTTCAAAAGCATCAATTCTTTGGTACTCAACTTCCGTAAGGAAAGTTCAACTCTCACACCCATACATGACTACTGGAAAAACCATAGCTTTGATTAGACAGACCTTTGTTGGCAAAGTAATGTCTCTGCTTTTTTATAAGCTTTCCAGGTTGGGCATAACTTTTCTGCAAAGGAGCAAGCATCTTTTAATTTCATGACTGCAGTCACTATCTACAGTGATTTTGGAGCCCAAAAAAACAGTCTGTCACTGTCTCCAATGTTTCTCCATCTATTTGCAATGAAGTGATGGACCCAGATGCCATGATCTTAGTTTTCTGAATGTTGAGTTTTAAGCCAACTTTTTCACTCTCCTCTTTCTCTTTCATCAACAGGCTTTTT
The DNA here is from genome assembly GCF_910594005.1 of Cervus elaphus. Lineage (NCBI taxonomy): Eukaryota > Metazoa > Chordata > Mammalia > Artiodactyla > Cervidae > Cervus > Cervus elaphus. Next base: position 29,801,227 of record NC_057841.1, on the reverse strand, counting down.
AGTTCTTCGCTTTCTGCCATAAGGGTGGTGTCATCTGCATATCTGAAATTATTGATATTTCTCCCAGCAATCTTGATTCCAGCTTGTGCTTCTTCCAGTCCAGCATTTCTCATGATGTACTCTGCATATAAGTTAAATAAGCAGGGTGACAATATACAGCCTTGATGTACTCCTTTTCCTATTTGGAACCAGTCTGTTGTTCCATGTTCAGTTCTAACAATTGCTTCCTGACCAGCATACAGATTTCTCAGGAGGCAGGTCAGGTGGTATGGTATTCCCATCTCTTTCAGAATTTTCCACAGTTTGTTGTGATCCACACAGTCAAAGGCTTTGGCATAGTCAATAAAGGCGAAGTAGATGTTTTTCTCGAACTCTCTTGCTTTTTCAATGATCCAATGGATGTTGGCAATTTGATCTCTGTTTCTCTGCCTTTTCCAAATCCAGCTTGAAAATCTGGAAGTTCACGGTTCACGTATTATTGAAGCCTAGCTTGGAGAATTTTGAGCATTACTTTGCTAGAGATGAGGGCAATTGTATGGTAGTTTGAGCATTCTTTGGCATTGCCTTTCTTTGGGATTGGAATGAAAACGGACCTTTTCCAGTCCTGTGGCCATTGCTGAGTTTTCCAAATTTGCTGACATACTGAGTCCAGCACTTTCACAGCATCATCTTTTAGGATTTGAAATAGCTCAATTGGAATTCCATCACCTCCACTAGTTTTGTTTTCAGTGATGCTTCCTAAGGCCCACTTGACTTTGCATTCCAGAATGTCTGGCTCTAGATGAGTGATCACACCATCGTGATTATCTGGGTCGTGAAGATCTTTTCTGTACAGTCCTTCTGTGTATTCTTGCCACCTCTTCTTAATATCTTCTGCTTCTGTTAGGTCCATACCATTTCTGTTCTTTATTGTGCACATCTTTGCATAAAATGTTCCCTTGATATCTCTAATTTTCTTGAAGAGATTTCTAATCTTTCCTATTCTATTGTTTTCCTCTATTTCTTTGCATTGATCACTGAGGAAGACTTTCTTATCTCTCCTGGCTATTCTTTGGAACTCTGCATTCAGATGGGTATATCTTTCCTTTTCTCCTTAGCCTTTTGAGTCTCTTCTTTTCATAGCTGTTTATAAAGCCTCCTCAGACAACCATTTTGCCTTTTTGCAGTTCTTTTTCTTGGGGATGGTCTTGATCACTGCCTCTTGTACAATGTCATGAACCTCCATTCATAATTCTTCAGGCAGTCTGTCTATCAGATCTAATCCCTTGAATTTATTTGTCACTTCCACTGTATAGTTGTAAGGGATTTGATTTAGGTCATACCTGAATGGTCTAGTGTTTTTCCCTACTTTCTTCAATTTAAGTCTGAATTTGGCAATAAGGAGTTCATGATCTGAACCACAGTCAGCTCCCGGTCTTGTTTTTGCTGACTGTATAGAGCTTCTCCATCTTTGGCTGCAAAGAATATAATCAGTCTGATTTTGGTATTGACCATCTGGTGATGTCCATGTGTAGAGTTTTCTCTTGTGTTGTTGGAAGAGGGTGTTTGCTATGACCAGTGCATTCTCTTGGCAAGACTCTGTTAGCCTTTGCCCCTGCTTCATTCTGGACTTCAAAGCCAAATTTGCCCATTACTCCAAGTGTTTCGGAGAAGGCAATGGTAACCCATTCCAGTATTCTTGCCTGGAGAATCCCATGGATGGAGGAGCCTGGTGGGCTGCAATCCATGGGGTCACTAAGAGTCAGACACGAGTGAGCAACTTCACTTTCACTCTTCACTTTCATGCATTAGAGAGGAAATGGCAACCCACTCCAGTGTTCTTGCCTGGAGAATCCCAGGGACAGGGGAGCCTGGTGGGCTGCCGTCTATGGGGTCGCACAGAGTCGGACACGACTGAAGCGACTTAGCAGCAGCAGCCAGGTGTTTCTTGACTTCCTACTTTTGCATTCCAGTCCCCTATGGTGAAAAGGACATTTTTTGGGGGTGTTAGTTCTGGAAGGTCTTGTAGGTCTTCATAGAACCATTCAACTTCAGCTTCTTCTGCATTACTGGTCAGGGCATAGACTTGGATTACCGTGATATTGAATGGTTTGCCTTGAAAACGAAGAGAGACAGTTCTGTCGTTTTTAAGACTGCATCCAAGTACTGCATTTCAGACTCTTTTGTTGACTGTGATGGCTACTCCATTTCTTCTAAGAGATTCCTGCCCACAGTAGTAGATATAATGGTCATCTGAGTTAAATTCACCCATTCCAATCCATTTTAGTTCACTGATTCCTAAAATGTCAATGTTCACTCTTGCCATCTCCTGTTTGACCACTTCCAATTTGCCTTGATTCATGGTCCTAATATTCCAGGTTCCTATGCAATATCGCTCTTTACGACATCGGACTTTCCTTCCATCACCAGTCACATCCACAACTGGGTGTTGTTTTTGCTTTGGCCCTGTTTCTTCATTCTTTCTGGAGTTAGCCCTCCACTGATCTCCAGTAGCATATTGGGTACCTACCAACATGGGGAGTTCATCTTTCAGTGTCCTGTATTTTTGCCTTTTCATACTGCTCATGGGGTTCTCAAGGCAAGAATACTCAAGTGGTTTACCATTCCCTTTCCCAGTGGAGCATGTTTTGTCAGAACTTGAAGACTATGGGGACTCAAAATAGGGTTTTAATAACAGACAGGGGCCTTTTTTGTTTTTGTTTTGCAGCACTAGGTCTTAGTTGCGGCAAGAGGAATCTTTGTTTTGGCATACAGGAACTTTAGTTGCAGCATGTGAACTCCTTGCAGCATGCAGGATCTAGTTACCTAACCAGGGATCTAACCTGGACTCCTTGCATTGGGAGTGTGGAGTCTTGGCCACTAGACCACTTGGAAGTCCCAAGTGACATATTTTTTCTAAATAATATTAGACAACAATGTGAAAGACAATACAAAGGAGACAAGTTTAGTGTCATGGATATCAGAGAAGTCACAAATAATTCTAGGTGAAAAATAACAAGGATATAAACCAAAGTAGAAACAGTGATGACTAAAAGAAGAGGATGGACACCATAGAGAGCTTACTGGTGGTTGGATGGATGAGGCAGCACAGGGAAGGGTCAGGAGTTACTCTTATGTGTCCTGCTTGTACAACTAGATAGATGGCATAATTCCCAGAAATGAAGGATGCACTTGTGGGTGAGAGGAGGGTGAGCAAGTCAATTTTGGACATGGTAAACTTGAGAAACCTGTGGATATCCAAGATGAGTATATGAGAATGTGGTCTGGAGCTCAGGTGAGAGACCTGAGCTGAAGTGTAATTCTGGGAGTCACTTCCATGTAGCGGGGAGCTGAAACCATGGGAGTAAATGATCTCATCCAGAGAAAACTACAGACTGAAAAAAAACAAGCTAAGAATAGAATGACAAGAAAAAGCATGTTTTAGGGGGCGGATAAAGGAATTAGAGCTGTAACAGAATTGATCTGGAATAGCCACTGAGATAATATAGAACCAAAAAGGTGAGACTCTGAAGCTAAGAGAGGATTAGGGTAAGGTCAGTGGTGCAGAAAAAATCCATGTAGGGTAAGAGCTGGCTCAAATAAAGTAAGCACCCATGAGAGTCAAGTAAAAAGGTGGTCAGTGGTGATCCTTGGCAGGAAAATTTCCTGAGTGCTGAGTGAACAGGACTACAGTCAGAGAAACTAAGTAAAAATCTTTCTCTCAAAAAAATCAGTTTCAAAGAAAAAGAAATACAGAGAGATCTAGGGGAGGACAGAGTCAAGAGAATGTTTAAAAATGGAAAAGATTTAATTAAACATTAACTTAATGGTGGAACTACACATCAACCCTCCAGGCCATAGAGGAGAACCTGAATTATAGCAAATTACAACCTTGGTGTATCCATTCAAATTGTAAACCTTCACTTTCATGACAACACCTCCAGTATAAATAGGCACCGTTATGTCATCTTCTTACCAATTTATTTTTTATATTGAATAGGCAGGGTCTCTATCAAAGCAAAAATTTTCAACTTCAGATGATTTACTGAATCTGAAACATATCCATAAAAGTCATATATACTATTTCACTGCCTTGGGAAAAAAATACAAGTAAAGAGAACTGAAAAGTAGCCATTTGGTGGCACTGCTACCCTAGATTTTTTGTTTAGGTTGTTGCTACAGTAAAATTCTATTACAAAAAAAAAAAAAAAAATTCTTATTATCAAATCCTCTTGATGGCATGAGTTAGTCATTATAAGTACATGCTCAGAGATCCTATTGTGAGGCTAATGAAAGGGGAATTGGAAATAAACTAAAATCAAACCTGAACCCACATGCTCTCTAATCTCGGCTCCTTCCTACCCACCTCCAAGGACCTCCCTCAAGTTTATTCTCGCGGGGTATCAACAACTCCTTCTCCACATCAAGGATTTTCAGATTTGCCTTTCCAGTTTTGATATTTTACCCAGCTCGTAACCCCATGTGAATGCCTTTGACTTAAACTCAGATCTAAAGTTGCCATCTTTACTCACTGCATTAAAATAAGTTTACAGATAAACTGTGGAATATTGTTGCATTTTGTAAAAATATGCCGAAAATTATATACTGGTATAAAATTAATAATTTCAAGTCCTTTTGAGGAGTGCTGGTAACAGAGATCAGGTAAATAGGTGTGAGTATGTTATAGCGAAGCGGCTGATCAAAGTCACTGACTCCAGCATCAAATGGCAAAGAAAAAACAGTGAGTACAACTCAGTCATTCCCTTCCTAGACATAAAATAAGAAGTTACTATGAGTAAAATAGGGATAAGAAATATTTTAAATATATAAATAAGATTGTTTACCACCAACCATGGTGCAGTGGTAAAAGAATCCATAGGCCAACGCAGGAGATGCAGGAGATGTGGGTTTGATCCCTGGGTCGGGAAGATCCCTAGAGAAGGAAATGGCAACCCACTCCAGTATTCTTGCCTGGAAAATCCCATGGACAGAATAGCATGGCAGGCTAGAGTTGACAGGGTCACAAGGAGTCAGACATGACTGAGCACTCAAGATGGTTTACTTTTAAATAACCAAATAAAAAGTAGAGTCAGTGTGACAGAAGCTATAAGCCAGGGACAATGACTTTATATCAGGCCTTTTCTACATCTCAGGGTGAATATAGATATTTCTTATCAACTGTTTTTCTTTCACTTCCTTCCCACTATCAGATAAAATCATAACTCACTATGTTTGACTTGCCTGCATGAGGAACCCTGTAATTATTTCTCCATTCATAAAATAGATTTAGTCCCTAGTCCTCGACTCATACTCTCTGGGCTTCCCTGGTAGCTCAGCTGGTAAAGAATCTGCCTGCAATGCAGCAGACCCCAGTTCAATTTCTGGGTTGGGAAGATCCCCTGGAGACGAGATAGGCTACCCACTCCAGTATTCTTGGGCTTCCTTGGTGGCTCAGTTGGTAAAGAATCTGCCTGCAATGTAGGAGACCTGGGTTCAATCCCTGGGTTGGAAAGATCCCCTGGAGAAGGGAAAGGCTACCCATTCCAATATCCTGACCTGGAGAATTTCAAGGACTATAAAGTCCATGGGGTCACAAGGGTCAGACACGACTAAGCAATTGCAACCCCATCGACTCTAGCCTGCCAGGCTCCTCTGTCCATGGGATTTTCCAGGCAAGAATACTGGTGTGGATTGCCGTTTCCTCCTCTAGGGATCATCCTGACCCAGGGATCAAACCCACGTCTCCTGCATCTCCTGCTTTGGCAGGTGGATTTTTTACCACTGCACCATGGTTGGTGGTCAACAATATTTCTTATTCATCCATATTTTAATTTTCCCATAATCATTATTCTAGAAGAGCTATCTAGCTCATGCTGAAACTACCAAAAGATCCCAATTATTTATCCTCCCCAGCCCTGTGTCTTCCCGATCTTGTTGGTCAGCGTACCAGTTGAGCATCACACTGCTTACATTATGCCACTTTCATGCAAAAAAGCCGTGACTAGCTCTCCCTTATCAAGAAAATAAATCCAAAACCCTTAGTGCGGCATATAAAAGTCTCATACCCCACTGCTTTTTTATTACATCTTCTTCCTCCGGAACCTAATTCAAGTGTCAAATCTCTATTCCAGAACATCATTTCTTCCATTTTAAAGCAATTTATGTCCTATTTGTTGAATAATCCCTAAACTTTGCCATTTCCTGTTTTCATTCATTAGGCTGTTGTTCATATCTTCACTTTCAAGCCCTTCCTATTCTTTAAGTTACAGACTAACCTGTGAATCTTCCACCAGGCCTTTCTGTTTGATCCAGACATCATGAATATACTTACGCAGCATCCGTATCTTTGAACTCCACCTGTACCCTAACAAATTGGTGCTGTTTATTGTCCTGTTCCTATTTAGTTTTCCCACATGAGTAGATTCAATTTTTCATAAAGTGCAATCTTTTTGAGGGGAGAATATGCCTTATAAGAACTCTTTCATATATTTCCTCCAAAAGAGAAGCGTAGCGCCAAGCACCGCAGATATGTAAGAAAAAATAGTGGCAGTTATCTTCTAATCTAAACCCATCCCCACACACATACATTTATTAAAACACATGTATCTTTTTTTGTATTTTCTTAGTTTGCGTTCTCAGCAAGCTTTTCCTATTATAAATGGTCAAAGAGTGAGATAAACAGATAATATCTGAAAATATACATTGTAGAGAGCAGTCCAAAAGACTGCTCTTATAGTAAATTCACATCAAAGAAGTCGTAGTAAATCATAACACGAGAGGGTGGAAAAAAGATAACTAAAACAATGTATCTGGTGTAAGATGTTAAATAAATGCCACTACATAAGTATTAGAATATTGGCAGATAAAATATTTATGCCTACAAAATCTGACCAAATTAAGAAAATAAATTAACTCCTAAATTTTGTAGTAACTTCATAAGGATGAGTTAAAGAAATTATGCAAAATACTCAGATATAAATATCCATTTTTTTAAAAAATTACTTACCACCTTATCATCTCCAGGTGCTTCTGTGTTTGATATAATTAGATTTTGCTGGGCCAAATCTTCAGGAAAACCTTTTTTATTTCTGGCACTAATAACTCCACATACTAAAGTTAGCAATATAGCTGAGTTAAAAACAAAAACAAAAAAAAAAGTTTAACATGCATAGAATAAAATGCTCATCTTTTATTTCTTATTAGCTAAGATACACAAGAAGAAAATAAGACACTGAACATGGTGTCCCACAGATGACCTTGGCCTTTCTAAAGAAATAGGCCTTGATTTAGCTTACTTTTAAAATTTAAAGTAATTATATTTATATATTGATTACAGCCGTCTTTAAGAGTTTGAATTCCACCCACCATTTAAGTATTTCAAATCATGAATTTTTTAAAAATTAATGACTTTTATTTAGACAAAGACTTTAAAGAGATTTACTGACTCACAAAAGAATGGTTTGCCAATGTGAAAATATAACAAAACAGACTCTCCTCCCACCACCACCCACCCCAAAATAGAGTTATCTCCCCAGGTATCTTAATTAAACTTACTTTGTAATTTGCCTATTCAGAATTCTCATTCTACCTCATAATTGTATGAAGCTGGAATATGTGATAATAAAACTAATAGCAACAACAACAACAATTCTTTACAAAATTCAATAAGCCTTCATACCAAGGACTGCCAACCTACAGCCCTGAATCCAGCCCACCATGCTATATATCACTCATGAGCTGTGGTTTTTATATTTTTAAATGACTGAAAAAATTCAAAAGAATAATAGTTTATTACATGTGAACACTATATGAAATTCAAATTTTAATGTCCATAAATCAAGTTCTAATGGAACACAGTTATGCCAGTGGTTTAAATATTTTCTATGGCTGCTCTCTTGCTACAAGAGCAGATGTGATTAGAAACCATATGATCTGGCCCTTTACAGGGGCTTCCTCTGGTGGCTTAGATGGTAAAGAATCCACCTGAAATGCAGGAGGCCCAGGTTCAATCCCTGGGTCTGGAAGATCCCCTGGAGGAGGAAATGGAAAGTGGACCAACTCCAGTTACCTGTGGCCCTTTGTTACTTTTCCAGCTCCATTTCTCACTCCTCTTCCCTCATCCCCTACTCTCAAGCCACTTCAAGCTCCTCGCTTTCCTTGATTTCTCCAAGCATTCCCTCACCTTAGGCCCTCTGAACTGACTTTCCCCTCTTGGCTGATTCTTTCACCTCTTTCAAAAATCATCAAGAATAACCTTCTCACTTAGGCTGGCCCAACCATCTATTGAAAATGACCATCACTAACATCCAACCCCACCCTCACCCATACACACTCTACCCCACTACAGACCCTAATTATCTGGCTCTATTTTTCCCTCCAGGGTGTTTAATTTATTTATCACTTTACTGTCACAAGGAAGACTTTGTTTTGGTTTGTTAATTTTCATCTGCTTTGTTCACTGATGAAACCCAAGCACCTAGACACTTCCAATATATAATAGGTGCTCAACATATATTGGGCTTCCCTGATAGCTCAGTTGGTAAAGAATCCACCTGCAATGCAGGAGACCCCAGTTTGATTCCTGGGTCAGGAAGATCCTCTGGAGAAGGGATAGGCTACCCAGTCCAGTATTCTTGGGCTTCCCTTGTGGCTCAGCTGGTAAGAAAGGAAAGGCTACCCACTCCAGTATTCTGGCTTGGAGAATTCCATGGACTGTATAATCCATGGAATCACAAAGAGTTGGACACAACTGAGTGACTTTCACTTTCTCTTTTTCAACATATATTAATATTTATTTTGTTGAGTTGATGAAAAACAATGAACACGTTAAAAATGTACCATGCATTGCTTCATATGCATTAACTCAGTGAATCTTCAGTGTTACCCCATAAAATAGCTATTATAGGGCTTTCCTGGTGGCTCAGTGGTAAAGAATCCACCTGCCAATGCAGGAGACATGGGTTCAAACCCTGGTTCAGGAAGATCCCACATGCTGTGGGACAACTAAGCCCATGAGCCACAATTACTGAACCCATGTTCTACAGCCCGTGAGTGGCAACTACTGAGTCCACATGCCACAATTACTGAAGCCCATGCCCTAGAGCCCATGCTCCACAACAAGAGAATACACACAATGAGGAACCTGGGCACTGAATAGAGAGTAGCCCCCACTCACTGCAACTAGAGAAAAACCCCCAGGCATGCGGCAACGAACACCCAGCACAGCCATAAATAAAGATAAATAAAACTTTTTAAAAAATGAATAAGAAAATAAGCTACTACAATCATCCCCTTTACAGAGGAGGAAACTGAAGCACAGCAAAAAGGAACTTGCCCCACATAACATGGCTTAAAAATAATACAGCCAGGGTCCGAAACCAGACAGTCTGGTTCCAGAGTCTTACTCTTAACCACTAGTCCTATTACAGAATAAAGGAACAACAGCTAAAATAGACTAAAGGACTGAATGGAAATGAAAAGACAAGGAAAAACATGGCACCATTGGGAACTACACAACTGGTGAGAAGGAGGTTAACAGAATTTAATAAACATGGCAGGGTACACCTAAGAAGAAATACTGCTGTGATTTGAACATCTCCCACAAATCTGCAACTGAAACGAAATGATGTAAAATGCAAGTGGCTTTTGGTGGACTCGCATGTGGCAGAAGTTTTCAGATTGTTTGATTTGACCTTAAAAGGGGTAGTACGAGGACCAAGAAATAAAAGCTACACAATGACAGGTTTGGCACGATCTAAGGAATTTTCAACGGTTCTGTCCCAGTATGAAGTCTCTGATCTCAAACAGGATCTTGCTACCTCTCACAGAAAAGAGGCAATCAGAACTCAGAAAATAACACAAAAAGAATTTGTAAAGGGGACTCATGTCTGATGGATGGTTGGACAAGATTTCTTTTTAAAGACATTTTCTTGCACTCATATTTATCTTTTATGTTAACACTGGGTAAATAAAGGGACTTACAGAAAAGTAGTGCTATGCCCAGAAGTATGGCAAGGATCGCCCATTTGCCAAGTATCACGTCCGCACTCCGCGCAGCAGCCCGGCATTGAACGGGGTTAGTACAATCACAGAGGTTCACTCTCAAGGTTTTTGTTGCAGATAGCCCTGCTCTGTCTTTTACAGCAACAGGAATGAAATATTCTTGAAATTGGGCATTTTTCTGATATGCAAGACGGGCAGCTGTATCTGAAAGAAAACAAAGGAATTAGGAATTATATTTTTAATGAACATTGGTTCCTCCTTTAAAATCTGTTCTACCACCTCTATTTTTTAAAGATATCATTCTCGGGGAACCACCTGCCACGTGAAAATGGATAAAAAAAGATGACGATCTTCAACCTTTTCAAGCACTAATATCACCCTATATATGTCACCCACTGTAACTTTTTAGAAGAGAGGCTTAAAGAAATAACTTGGCATTGCAGTGACCCAGTAGCATTTCAGCAATATTTAATATCCCCTTATCTCTTCCCTAATCAACAAGCTAATGACACTAGATTGGCTCTTGACATACACTCTAAGCATTTCTCTAAAGTAGCAGGTTACGGTACTCATAAAAATTTAACACCAATAGGTACACATAACAGATGCCCTACGTTCATATTCTCTTAATCATTTACCTCCTGGTACCTGTCCACTGTCTTTAAGTATAAGACAATTTTTCAGAACACAACAGACCCTTCGTTAATAGCGCCTTCCCTCTGGAAGTAATCTCAATACCAGAAAGCTAATGAACATCCCCCAGACTAGGTATAAGGCTCACATCAGCATGGATATAGTTATATCCTAACAACATAAATTTCTATCAACTGTGATATTTCCCCCATGATCTTGTTACCTTATTTCAATGATCCATATTATCAACTGACCAAAAGTTCCACACACTTTCAATGGCAATGACAATCTTTTGGGGTTTGTAATAAATGAAATGACAAAATACTGCAATGTACCTCCTGGAAGTGATCTGTAATGTTTAAGCGTTTCTTAAATGCACTGTTAGAGCTATTAAGAACTTCAAAGATTTCTGGCTGTACCTCAGACCCAAAGCTCCCCAGAGGAATGTGAATTACCACTGAGGGTTATTTGGAACTTTTGCAGGATTATATTGTGTCGTAAGTAAAACCTTTCAAATCCCTCTTGTCCCTCAAGACCATAAGCTGAGCCATATCCATGTCTCATTCATTCATATTAGTGCAGCAGCCTCTGACTTTCCTTGCCATTCAACTCTGTCCTCTTCAGATTACCCTCCCAATTGTTATCCCTGTCACTTCTTTAAAGACATAAATCCAACACAGCATTGCCTTGCATGCATACTCTCAATGCATACCTGCTGTCACCAGCCATACAAAGGTCAGTCTGGCTGGTACAGAAGGCCCTTCACCACCAGATTCCATCCTTCTTCCTGCCAAGCTCTCGGCATTCCTACTAAAACCTTCTAAACTCTGACAATGCCAATGCTTACTTATTGTCCTGGTATTTCCTTTTTTATGCATATTTATTGATTATTGATTAAACAAACATTTATTAAGCAGTTAGTATCTACTAAGCACAGGACTAGGTGCTGGAAATACACAGATGGGTTACAAATGTTCTGAGGAAGTCATGTATTAGAGCAGAAAGGTAAACAGATAATAATACAACATGAAGATTATATGTAGACAGAATAGGTGGATAGTAGGTTTTTCCATAAATATTATGAATTAATACCAAGCTAAGAAGTGGGAGGGCTTCCCAGATGGCTCAGTGGTAAAGAATCCACCTGCCAAAGCAGCAGATGCAGATTCAATCCTTCCTTCTCGGGATCCTTCTCAGATCCCCTGGAGAAGGAAATGGCAACCACACCAGTATTCTTGCTTGGGAAATTCCATGGACAGAGGATCCTGGCAAGCTGCAGTCCATGGGGTCACAAAAGAATCAGACATGACTCAGCGACTAATCAACAACAACAACAAAGAAGTGGGAAGGAGGTATTCTAGGCAGAAGGAACAGCATATGCAACAGTCAAATTGCATGAAAGAGCATAGTATAGTAACAAAACAGTAGTGACCTATGACCGTAACACAGAAAACTGCACCCTCTAGAAACTATCATTGTACGAAGTTGCGCTACAGGCTTCAGTGGCTGGCCTCTGTCCATAGCCTACCATGTTTCCTTCCAGAACATCACAGAGTGCTTATCCCATATGCCCAGATAGCTCATTTCCAGAGTTTGCTTACACTAAAGTTTAAGGTGCCCATCTTCTGTTTTTTCTTCATCTTACTGTAGTTACTTCAAAAACACAGCAAAAGCAACTTGTTTTAATAATAAGTTGCCCAAAGTTTAACAAGGATTTTTATCTTTGTTGTAAATGCAAATTTTGCCTTCATAGAAATTATGAGTTTTTTTCATTTTATGTATTAATACAATATATAACACAGGCCCCATACAATATTTGCAAAAGTTAAAGTTAGCCTTCTAAAATCTGCTCATGAGAACCCATTTTACATTATGCTTCATGTGAATAAAACAGTAAGTCCATCTTCAGTTATTTCAGAGCATACAAATCATTATTTTTCATAAAATACCATTAACTCTGGTGATCGTCCATAGTCTGTTGATTTCTGGAGAAGTGTTTGCCAAGCTGAAGTAAAATGGAGCACCGTTGCTGGAATCGTCATGATCAATAGCCGAAATGTCAACATACTCCATGTTTGTTTTGCAAATGACTAGGTAATCTTGAAGTATTTCTGGTGGATTATCATTCACATCTTCAATGCTCACTGCGAGGGTTCCAGTACATGATCTACCATCTAGGAAGAAAGAAAAAAAGTTGAGTGTAGTTCGCAGTTTTTTAAGAAAAAAAAAATAATAAGCTAGATTCTAAATATGTGTGGGTTTTTAAATTTTTTTAATTTTATTATTTACGGCCATGCTGGGTCTTCATTGCTTGCACATGGGCTTTCTCTAGTTGTGACAAGCCAAGGCCACTCTCTAATTAGTGCACAGGCTTCTCATTGCAGCAGATTCTCTGGCTGCAGAGCATGGACTCTGGGTTACGTGGGCTCATTAGTTGTGGCACACAGACTTAGTTGTCCCACAACATGTGGGATCTTTCCAGACCAGTCCCCTGCATTGGCAGGCAGATTGTTTTTTTTACTACTGAGCCACCAGGGAAGCCTCTGGGGTTTTTTTAATAAATAAACTGATAATTAGAGAAAATGGCAAGTAGGAAGGTAAGTGGATAAATGAAACCTGTAGAGCATCTAAAATGACTACTGTGCTGCTGATAGTATCAGACGTAACTGCCCATAAACTTTGGGATACAAAGATAAAGAAGGCATTGTTTCATGTCACCAAGCAGTTTCACCTTGTTTTATGGTTAAGGTAAATAGAAACAATCTTTAAAGTAATTTCTCTATATACTCTATATATATTTATATATATATTTCTATATATACTCTATATACTTGGTGGCTCTGATGGTAAAGAATCTGCTTGCAATGCAAGAGACCTGGGTTTGATACCTGGGTTGAGAGATCCCCTGGAGAAGGAAATGGCTACCCCCTCCAGTATTCTTGCCTGGAGAATCCCATGGATAGAGGAGCCTAGCAGGCTACAGTCCATGGGGTCACAAAGAATAGGACATGACTGAGTGACTAAGACTTCACTTTCAGCACAAGAATATGGGCTTCTCAGGTGGTGCAGAGGTAAGGAACCCACTTGCCAGTGCAGGAGACACAAGAGACTCGGGTTTGATCCCTGGGTCAGGAAGATCCCCTGGAGAAGGAAATGGCAACCCACTCCAGTATTCTTGCCTGGAAAATCCCATGGACAGAGGAGCCTGGTGAGCTACAGTCCATGGGGTCCCAAGAGTAGGATAAAACTGAGCACACACACACACATATAGCACTAAAGTGATTCTACTCAAAAATAACTGCAGTTTATACTCTAACTCTTCTATAATATCCCAGATATTATAAACTCGTGTTTTACCTTGATCTAGTGCCATGACTGTAATATTATACAACTCATTTCTGGGAGTTATAACCTCCCTGTCCAAGATTTTGGAAGTCTCTACTGAGCCTGAACGTTCATTAATGGTGATCCACTCTTTAGGATCATGCAATATTTTGTACCTGTTAATAAAAAATAAAAATTATTTTAGCACTACAAAATGTATTGATATATTAGTGTCCAATTATTACAAATACATTATAAGTATGTGGTTATAGATTTCTTTGTACCTTAAACCACTGGCACTTTTAGTTTCAGGGTCATATGCCTTATAGCCATTGATCTTTGAACCCACTGCAGAGTTTTCTTTAATCCGTATATACTGGACTTCAGGGCTGCATTCAGGCCCTTCATCCTGATCCTTCACATGAACTGTGACCATGGCTCTGTTCATGGTTGTCATCCTGAGTGCAACATCTCTAGTAAATGGAGCTTCATTGGTCACTCCAATTTCCAGGACCATTTGATGGTTTTCTTCATAATTCAGTGGCTTTCAAAAAAAAAGGAAAAGTATATCAACATCAGTGGAAAATACATTTGGTATTTCAAATAACAAGTGAACTTTTGTCACTATAAACAGTGCTGCATAAATTCTGTGCTCCCATTTAGCCAATATTGACTTTCATCCTTCACTAAAGAGAGAGGTGATTTTTCACTACGCTTTTAGCAAAAGAGGCCTGAAAGTTGTGGAATCCAATTCCTAAAATACTTCTATAGCTCATTCTTACTAAGGGAAAATATTCTGAACCTGAAGATAATACAAAACCAGGACAGAATTCTGGCCTTGTTTAGAAGATGAACTTAAGGGTCATCTGACTCGTGGACAATGTTCAACTTACTATTAATATTTTCTTCTGACAAGGGCTCTTATAAAATTAGACGTTGACTTGCAACTGAGATGGTGCAGTGATTTTATCTCTGATATAAACCATATTTCAAATACATGTTTGAATTGTCCTATAAGGTATGCAACTGAGCAATATTTATTTCAGCTTTTTCTTGTAACAAAATTCACACAGGTTCTCATTTCTTCTTAGAAATCTGCTTTGGCTTTTTGCCAATTCCCTCTTTGTAGAGTAAGATTTTTACCCCTGTTCATCAGCTATTTGCATGAAAATTTTATTTTTGACAATTTGAGAATTATACTTTGGTATCACCTGTAGTTTATCCAAAGAAATTATCACAGTGAAAATGCGCAGGAGGTGGTGCTAGCAGTAAAGAACTCACTGCCAATGCAGGAGATGTAAGGGACACAGGTTTGATCCCTGTGTTGGAAAGATCCCCTGGAAGAAGGCATGGCAACCCACTTTAGTATTCTTGCGTGGAGAATCACATGGACAGAGGAGTCTGGCGGGCTATGTTCCAAAGGGTGGCAAACAGTCAGATGCAACTGAAGCGACTTAGTATGCACACACCCAAGAAAAATATATGTGCTAATTGGTACTATTATTATCATCATCCCCATTTTACAAAGCAGGAAAATGGAGAAGAGAAAATAAATTGATTTTCCCATCGCCAAAAGAAACTCATTTGCACTAGAGTTTGAAGCCATGTAGTCTGGTTTAAGTCCATATTCCTAACCACCCCACTATAATTCTGTTTTTGTTTTTGTTTTTTTTTTTTAATATCTATGTCTTTTTTTTTTTTTTGCTTTTTTTTTCATTTATTTTTATTAGTTGGAAGCTAATTACTTTACAATATTGTAGTGGTTTTTGTCATACATTGACATGAATCAGCCATGGATTTACATGTATTCCCCATCCCGATCTCCCCTCCCACCTCTCTCTCCACTGGATTCCTCTGGGTCTTCCCAGTGCACCAGGCCCGAGCACTTGTTTCATGCATCCAGCCTGGGCTGGTGATCTGTTTCACCCTAGATAATATACATGTTTCGATGCTGTTCTCTCGAAATATCCCACCCTCGCCTTCTCCCACAGAGTCCAAAATTCTGTTCTGTATAATTCTGTTTAATTGATTCGCCAGCCTGTGAAATCTTTTGAGCCAATTCTTTCATTACAGCTGATTTATATACAGCAAATCAAGCTAAATCTGGAAAACACTATTTTACTGTACTGTAAAAATAAAGCATTTCTCTTTTTTAAAATTGAAGTATAGCTGATTTATAGTGTTGTATTAATTTCTGCTATACAGCAAAGTGATTCAGTTATATGTACACATGGTTTTTTATATTCTTTTCCATAGTGGTTTATCTCAGAATGTTGAATATTATTCCCTGTTTTATACAGTAAGACCTTGTTGTTTATCCATTCTATACAAAATAGTTTGCGTCTACTAACCTCAAACGCCGAGTCCATCCTTCCTCCTCTCCTCCTCCCCCTTGCAATTGCGTTTGTTTGTTCTCTATGTTAGAACAATTTTTCTTTGATTCTTTTTCTGCTTATTAAATAATCACTGGCTAAACATTAAGCAAATCAAAACTGAAGAGCAAAATTTTTGGTTTAAACCTTTCTCCACATCTCCACACCTGAGTATTATCAAGTTGAGATACTAATGTGTTGTGCTTCAGTCACGTCCAACTCTTTGCGACCCTATGGACCATAGCCCACCAGGCTTCTCTGTCTTTTACATCTCCTGGATTGGCAGGCGGGTTCTTTACCCCTAGCACCACCTAGGAAGCATACTAATACTATTCCAATAAGAAGTCAAAAAAATTTCTGAATCTTAGAATCTGCAAAATGCATGTGAAACTCTTTTGACTCTCTTATTAAAAGCCCAGAAAATGTATCACCAAGAGAGAAAAAGGATTGATATCTGTTAATTGTTGCTAGTGAACACTATCTCACAAATTGCATGCATTGCTATGGTCATGCTGAGAGTTAGAGCATCTGCTGGCAATGAGAAATGGATAGAAATTTAGAAAACAGCTGCTGCCCTGGAGGAGGTGCAGTTGTTTGATCTAGAGTTACTTGCTATAAGCCCTAGAGTTTCTTTACATAATTTTTTTTTCTTTACGTAATTTTTAAGGCCCACGCTAGATATTGCCTAAGTAGCTTAAAGTCTCCAAAATTAGAAATCTTGTGAGATGAAACAATGATTAATGAAGAATTATGAATTCTCCTCAACCACAGAGTATCTTCTTGTTTCATCAATTGAAAAAATTTGTCCAAAAATATTCCATAATATCCTTTACCTGCACTAAGATGCTAACAACTCCCTAGAAAATATAATGTTGTGAAGATGGAACTAAAGATGCTCTGTGCTAAAATGACCAAGGGGAAAAAAGTCACAAAGTTGAAAGAATAACAGTAAATATTAGTATTAAATATATTATTAAAACAACTATAATTCAGCTGGGAAAAATATGACCAAGCAGTAGAAGGGGGTGACAGAGGATGAGATGGTTGGATGGCATCACTGACTCAATGGGCATGAGTTTGAGTCAATTCCAGGAGACAGTGAAACACAGGGAAGCCTGGCATGCAGTTCATGGTGTCACAAAGAGTCAGACACGACTTCGCCAATGAACAACAACAAGTTGGAGTCAAAGAAACATAGACTCAGATTCTGTCTCTACAACATCCAAGCAGTGTCACTTTGTGTAGGTGTCTTAATGTATCTGAGACCAAGTTTTCTCTTCTGTACAGTTCTCAGAATGACATTTAACATTAGTGCACACAGTAAGTGCTTTGCACTACAAGACAATTTTCTTTCTTGTTCTGGGTTAGGAACACAAAACAAAGGGTCTTTCCCGAAAGACCTAGAATGTAGTAGTGCAACCAACAGTACAATATATAGAACAAAGAATATGTTTATTCAGTGCTGTTTGAGGTAATACTATATCTCATCCTCAATATCACCTTTTAAAAAGGCCAACTACACCCAGGCTTATATTCAAAAAAGAAAGAGTGAGAACAGTATGAGCTGCTAGATTATATCATTTAACTGTTGGTAAAGGAATTGGAAATATTTATCCTAGACAAGGTAAGTGTCAAAGGACAAAAAAGCCTTTTCAAAATATTATACCTGTTCTGTAAAGCATTAGATATAAAACCTGGTCCAAGACATGTGTTACAGAGAGAATAATTTAGACACTGTATAAATAAGACCTTCTGAGGATCAGAGCTCTCCAGACACCAAGTAAGCTGCCAATGGAGATATGGAGATCCTTAATAATCTAGAATGTTCAAGCATAAGTAGGTGCCTAATAACTGGCAACAAAATTATAGAAGAAAGACAGCATTAAAGCAGAACTGCTGGACTAAATAGATTAAATTATTTTACAACTTGTAAAGTGTATAATCTGAAACCATTTAATTGATTAAACCATTAATTGATTAAAACTTAACTTGTCTCTTCAATATTCACAAATCAATCAATGTGATATACCGCATTAACAAATTGAAAGATAAAAACCATATGATTACCTCAATAGATGCAGAGAAAACCTTTGACAAAATTCAACATCCATTTATGATTTTTAAAAAAACCCTCAGAAAGCAGGCATAGAAGGAACATACCTGAACACAATAAAAGCCATATATGATAAACCCATAGCAAACATTATCCTCAATGGTGAAAAATTGAAAGCATTTCCCCTAAAGTCAGGAACAAGACAAGGATGCCCACTCTCACCACTACTAATCAACAGTTTTAGAAGTTTTAGACACAGCAATCAAGAAGAAAAAGAAATAAAAGGAATCCAGACTGAAAAAGAAGAAGTAAAACTCTCACTGTTTGCAGATGACATGATCCTCTACATAGAAAACCCTAAAGACAACACCAGAAAATTACTAGAGCTAATCAATGAATATAGTAAAGTTGCAGGATATAAAATTAACACACAGAAATCCCTTGCATTCCTATACACTAACAATGAGAAAATAGAAAGAGAAATTAAGGAAACAATTCCATTCACCATTGCAATGAAAAGAATAAAATGCTTAGGAATAAAGCTACCTAAAGAAACAGAAGACCTATATATAGAAAACTATAAAACACTGATGAAAAAAATCAAAGATAACACAAATAGATGGAGAAATATACTATGTTCATGGATCAGAAGAATCAATATAATGAAAATGAGCATACTACTCAAAGCAATCTATAGATTCAATGCAATCCCTATCAAGCTACCAATGGTATTTTTCACAGAACTAGAACAAATAATTTCACAATTTGTATGCAAATACAAAAAAACTTCGAATAGCCAAAGCAATCTTGAGAAAGAAGAATGGAACTGAAGGAATCAACCTGCCTGACTTTAGGCTATACTACAAAGCTACAGTCATCAACACTGTATGGTACTGGCACAAAGACAGAAATACAGATCAGTGGAACAAAATTGAAAGCCCAGAGATAAATCCACGAACCTATGGACACCTTATCTTCGACAAAGGAGGCAAGGATATACAATGGAAAAAAGACAACCTCTTTAACAAGTGGTGCTGGAAAAACTGGTCAACCACTTGTAAAAGAATGAAACTAGAACACTTTCTAGCACCATACACAAAAATAAACTCAAAATGGGTCAAAGATCTAAATGTAAGACCAGAAACTATAAAACTGCTAGAGGAAAACATAGGCAATACACTCTCTGACGTAAATCATAGCAGGATCCTATATGGCCCACCTCCCAGAGTAATGGAATTAAAAGCAAAAATAAACAAATGGGCCCTAACTAAACTTTAAAGCTTTTGCACAACAAAGGAAACTATAAACAAGGTGAAAAGACAGCCTTCAGAATGGGAGAAAATAATAGCAAATGAAGCAACTGAGAAAGAATTAATCTCAAAAATATACAAGCAACTCCTGAAGCTCAATTCCAGAAAAATAAGCAACCCAATCCAAAAAATGGGCCAAAGGACTAAACAGAACCTTCTCCAAAGAAGACATACAGATGACTAACAAACACATGAAAAGATGCTCAACATCACTCATTATCAGAGAAATGCAAATCAAAACCACAATGAGGTACCATCTCATGCCAGTCAGAATGGCTGCTATCAAAAAGTCTACAAACAATAAATGCTGGAGAGGGTGTGGAGAAAAAGGAACCCTCTTACACTGTTGGTGGGAATGCAAACTAGTACAGCCACTATGGAGAAGAGTGTGGAGATTCCTTAAAAAACTGGAAATAGAACTGCCATATGACCCAGCAATCCCACTTCTGGGCATACACACCAAGGAAACCAGAATTGAAAGAGACATGTGTACCCCAATGTTCATCACAGCACTGTTTACAATAGCCAAGACATGGAAGCAACCTAAATGTCCATCAGCAGACGAATGGATAAGAAAGCTGTGGTACATATACAAAGTGGAACATTACTCAGCCATTAAAAAGAATGCATTTGAATCAGCTATAATGAGATGGATGAAACTGGAGCTTATTATATACAGCGAAGTAAGTCAGAAAGAAAAATACCAATACAGTATATTAATGCATATATATGGAATTTAGAAAGATGGTAACTATGACCCTATATGTGAGACAGCAAAAGAGACACAGATGTAAAGAACAGACTTTTGGACTCTGTGGGAGAAGGCAAGGGTGGGATGATTTGAGAGAATAGCATTGAAACATGTATATTATCATATGTGAAATAAATTGCCAGTCCAGGTTTGATGCATGAGACAGGGTGGTCAGGGCTGGTGCACTGGGATGACCCTGAGGGATGGGATGGGGAGGGAGGTGAGAGGGAGGGTCAGGATGGGGAACACATGTACACCCATGACTGATTCATGTGAATGTATGGCAAAAACCACCACAATATTGTAAGGTAATTAACCTCCAATTAAAATAAATTTTAAAAAATAAAATAAAAGCAAAAAAAAAAACTTAACTCGCCAAACTATCAATCACTCATTATTTACTGTACCTTTATGACAGACAAAACACCTTCATTAGTTGCTTTGTCTGTACTGATTTTGAAATGTCCATTTTCATTGCCCTTTAAAATAGTAAAATTGGCTCTCCAATTGGCACTGTTAATCAAATCCTTATCTTCTATAGGTATTCTTAGGATTTCCACATTGACTGTGTTTTCCTCGACTGATGCTTCATACTGAAACAGAAAGAACTCATTAAAACCTTATTTTATAAGGGAAACTTCTACAAAGAAAGTAAAATATGTCTCTCACTCCAAAAGTACTTGTTCTTAAAGCTTTTGCCTAGATTATTTCAAAACATGAATCACAAAAGCATTGTTTTATTAAGGGTTATCTTTTAAATGAACAAAGAACTTTGATAGAAATGAAGACTAATACTATAGCCTTTAACAAAAGAAAGATAATCTAAATACCAATACGAATACATAAAAGAGATTTATATGCCATATGTTTCATTTTATTGATAAGCATAGATACTTCAAAGTATGATAAATACTTTGTTAATTCAGATTAAATTAAAAACAGCAATAGAGATCAATTTTTATATTATCTACTTACAGCATTTTGTTTGAAAGTGGGCAAATTGTCATTTGAATCTTTTACTGTTATGATGCAAGTTGCAGTACTCATCAATCCAAAAAATTGGCCATCCATATCTTGTACTTTCATTATCAATGAGTATTTGTCTACAACCTGAAAACAAAGGAAATATGTAATTAGTTTTGAAAACCACAGTGGCACACACTTCTATTCCATGCTTTTATTTTATTTCCCTATTTGTATATACCCAAAAGTATGGTAGACAGGAAGAAAGCTGAAAGTGGGCAAAGCTTCAATGACAAAGATCCATAGTAAGAAAGTAGACTTACGTTTTAAGTTGCAGGTAACAGAAGAAGGTTTTATGGGAGTCATATGGGGAGTACAAAATAGGAATATTTGAGTTTTAGAAAGAATGTTTTTAAAGAAGGTTGAGCATAATTGGGAGTGAACTGAGCTGGGATTCAAAGGAACCTGTTGAAGGCTCCTGCAAAGCTGGGGCATTAGCAATGAGGACAAAAAGCAAGGGTGACAGGAAAGTTATTTATAAGTCAAAATGCAGTTTGACTTGAGAATAGATTGTATGCATAGTTACAAAAGAAAGAGCGGTTGAGGATGCTGCTCGGGGGTCCTATTTAGATAGATGGGCAGACAGAGAGGTATCACCAACCAATACAGGAAGACAGTGGTTCCTTGAGGAGGAAAGTACTGGCAAGGTTGGCAAGGAGGAGTGAAAAAAAATGAGTTTTCCCTGGTGTATATTGAATTCTATATTCCTGTGGGAAATCTAGTGGAAGCAAAGTCGCTTCCCTGATGGCTCAGTGGTAAAGAATACGCCTGTAATGCAAGAGACTCGGGAGATGCAGGTTTGATCCCTGGGTCTGGAAGATCCCCTAGAGGAAATGGCAACCCACTCCAGTATTCTTGCCTGGAGAATCCCATAGACAGAGGAGTCTGGTGGGCTACAGTCCAAAGGATCACAAAGAGTCTGACATGACTGAGCACACACACACACACACACACACGGGAAATCTAAGGAGAAAGGTTCAGAAGACAGCTGAATAGATAGACCTATACTCAAGGGCAGCTCAAGGACCAAAATACCAATCTAGGGGTCAGCAGTAGCTGGACAGTGGTTGAAATTATGGCAAGAATCAAATTTCCAGGGAGAAAGTGAGTGAAAATCTCTCAGTTGTGTCAGACTCATTGCAACACCATGGGCTGTACAGTCTGTGGAATTCTCCAGGCCAGAATACTGGAGTGGGTAGCCTTTCCCTTCTCCAGGGGATCTTCCCAACCCAGGGGTCAAACCCAGGTCTCCCACATTGCAGGTGGATTCTTTACCAGCTGAGCCACAAGGGAAGCCCAAGAATACTGAAGTGGGTAACCTATCTCTTCTCCAGAGGATCTTCCCGCCCCAGGAATCGAACCAGGGTCTCCAGTATTGCAGGCAGATTCTTTACCAACTGAGTTATCAGGGGAGAGAATAAAGGATAAGAAAAGCAGAGGATGTAAGGAACACTAGAATTTCATGCTTAGAAGTAAGAAGACTAAGCAAAGGACAGATGCTCAAAACAAAAGATCAGGGAAGCAGGAGGAGAACCAGAAATCCAAGAGAAGAGAGAGTTTTCATAATTGCCAGCAATAGAGCTTTAATAATTAACCACTGGATTAGGCAGTTAGGTGATCATAGTTGACCTTTGAGAGTGGAGTTTTCAGATAGTATGCTGATGCTGAAATGGACTCACTGGTTTGTGGCATAATCACCTCTCTGGCCTTCTCTTCATTTTACTCTTCTTTAGCCACTCCTTTTGTCCTTTTATTTTTCATCACTTTCTATTTCCCTCTATGCCTTCCTTGGTCTTTATTTTACTCATCCTTCTTTTACAGTGGAAACTAACATTCCCATCCCAAAATATTCCTCCCAAAGGTTCTGGCACTCTCTGAGATCCTCCTCTAAATGAAGTCTCTTCATCTCCCTTTTTCATTTCTTTACTTCCTGCATTGTCCCCTACAACACATTTCATGGTTGTTACCCACAAAATTCCATTTGATTTTTTTTATCAACTGAGCAAATCTGGGGTTTGATCCCAAATCTGTATCTTACAAGCTGTGTAACCCTAGTTTATTTAATTTCTCTAAGTCTCATTTGTCAATATTGAAAAATTAGGAAAAATCCTTGTTTTCACTTGATTACCACATCCCACAGATACAGAAATATATTTATATAATTCCCTTCAAACTTTCCCATTTGTTATGACCACTGTGTGTTTTATCACATAGAATGCCACGATCCCACAAAAATAAAGTAATAATAAATAAAACCTTTGTATTTTGTTTATTCTTTTTGATAGGTTCTCACCATCCTCCCTTTTGCTCTGGGGTCAAATACCATTGATTTCTTCTTTAATATCTCTCCCAGTCATATCGATCCTTCCATTTATGTTATTCTAGCTTTAGCAGGCACCACTGAAGTGTTCTAATAAAGCTACTTTTTACATGTGAAACTGATTGATCTGCTTCAGTCAATAATGTAAGACTCTGGCTTAAATATGGGCTGATGAAATCTATAAGAGCTACAGTGAAAGATCAGAAAATACAGTGCAGTAATTTGACCAGGGCAAGTCAATCAATCCTTCTGACTGTCACCTTTCTCCTCCATAGAGTGGATGTAATCCCTATCTAATCCAACAAGGAAATTATCAAGATGAATTAAAATTATGCATAAAGAATTTGAGCATCAAGTGCTATACACATAACAGTATGCTAATATCATCCAAATAGTGCTACAAATTTTTAACAGTCCACCTACTTTATCTTAACTAATCCTTTCCTAATTAAAAGTTGTTTTTTTTCTGTTGTTGTTTAGTCATTAAGTCGTGTCTGACTCTTTGCAACCCCATGGACTATAGCCTGCCAGGCTACTCTGTTCAGGAAGAACAATGGAGTGGGTTGCCATTTCCTTCTCCAAGTATATATCTATAATAACAGGATAGGGATCAGGGTATAATCTATACTCATGGAACAAGCAAAACCAATTGTCTTACATGAGAACTGAGCTGGAACACTGAGCTAGAACCAACTAGTCATACACAAGAACTAAAATAATATTCAATAATATCAACTTTCACAAGTAATATCTTTTTTCTCACCCCTTCTGAATACCAATTGATTTTTACTTCTATCTCTCATGGTTTCTCTTATATAAGGAAATAGAAATCATATTATAACAAGTGTTAATAATATAGCCAGGAATTCTTATTGTCATATGCCTAAGTAAAATAAAATGAGAAACTCTTAACCCACCAGCTTCTCAGGTGGCTCAGTGGTAAAGAATCCACCTGCCAATGCAGGAGACACAGGGGATGAAGGTTTGATCCCTGGGTTGGGAAGATCCCCTGGAGTAGGAAATGGCAACCCACTCCAGTATTCTTGCCTAGAAAATCCCATGGACTGAGGAGCCTGGTGGGCTACAGTCCATGGGGTCACAAAGAGTCAGACATGACTGAGCATGCACACATGCCTAATCCATAGGATAGCAAATTATAGTAAATTGGAGGTGGTGGGTTCAACCCCAGTAAAATAATAAATCTGTAGATTGTGGAAGTTACCTCTCTGTCCAAATAATGAGAGACTGTGGTGATCACACCTGAGCTGGGATGCACAGAAAACAGCCCAGGTGATCTCGGCGTCTGCTCCAAAATGCTGTACTTCAGGCGAGTGTGCATCGTGTCCGGTTCATCTCTGTCCGTGGCACAAACCACTCCCACTGTAGTACCTACATGTTTGGTGTTTTTTTTTTAAAAAAAAAAAAAAAGGAGTCTTTACTTTCCATAACTGCAAAATATGTTTAGGCATATCTACACTTCTCAAAGTTTAACATTAATAGTGGAAACCTCATTTAAGTTGTATTTCTTATCAGCAATATTCCATCTTTACATAGTACTGGTGAAGATGACTTCAAATTTATAACATGAAATATTTTAATGCTGAGAATCAAGATTTACTTTGTCTATAAACTATTTGAAAGTAAATTTACTAAAAATACATATAAATAGCATCCAAGAATAATTTCAACACATATTCCCACATATTGCAATATGGAGAGATAAACCATATCTCTAAAGTAAATCAGATTTTTCAAAATCAAAGTTTCGATTAATAATTAATCAAGGCTGACTTGGAATATAATTGGATAGATGATCATGTTGACCTTTCACATCTCAGTCTCTCCTTTCTATGATTTTCTTTTTGCTAATTCTTGACTTGACTCATTCTTCACCAGATTAGTATCCAAACCCCATTGCTGCCAGCCCTACTTAATCTTATTTCATGCTATTTACTATTCAGGGAGAATTTAAGTCAACTGTTGCTTCAGTTGGAGCTACCGGTATTTTTCATCAGTATGGAATGTAAGACTATTGCTCTGGTAAAGGATTTCAAGTATCAAAGAGGACATACATGTGGCATTTTAAAATGTAAGAAGAGTGTTTCCATGAAATTATAATGCATAGATCCACTCTGCCTATAGCCCTGTATGTGAGGCTGACCTGAGGAACAATATATAGACACATACAATCATATACACATATACATATATTCATTGAAACTTTATATTTGAGGAAATAAAAACCAAGTAAAAGTATTAGTGCAAGGAAGTATTAATTTTAAATAATTTTTTCATTATATTTTTAAACCTTATATATGTGTATGTATGTGTGCTTAAATATACATATGTGTATACATATATATGTAGCCTGCCAGGCTCCTCTGTCCATGGAATTCTCCAGGCAAGAATACTGAAGTGGGTTGACATTTCCTTCTCCAGTACGTATTATATATATATAGATAGATATAAATTTGTAGAGAAGGTCCAAATACATACTTATAACTAACAAAAAGATTTTTGCAGTGGATCAATATGAAGACATGAAGTAATAATCTTATTATAAGAAAATAAATTATCTTCTCATAGAAAACTATTTATAAGCTGTACAAGACATACATTTTCTTTCTGCAATTTCACTGACAGGAAGACATAAACACTATTTTAATTCTCTGGATATAGAACACCTTTACTTATTATATAAAATCATCCTAAAATATTGACTTGGAAATTCTTTTCCACAAGTGCTATACTTCACTATTAGTGGAGCATCCTTTGCCCAAAGCATCTGTGTGTGAGCTAAATTCAAGAAACACCTTCAGACTATCACAGTTTTAACGGGTCTGAACCTACTGGTGTGAGATACTTAAAGCACCCTGGGTTAATCTGGGCATCAAAGTGTTTGTCCTTGACTTTTCTCTGTTACTACCAAAGAGAGAGAATGTCCAAGGAAGAATCTAAGACCAATCATCCCTCTTTGAAAATAGAAAAATGTAACAAAATCATAGACTTATGAGGTTAAAAACATTTTAAGTCATCTAACATAATTAAACTCATTTTATAGATCAGAGGACTCAAAGTAACTTCAATGAGTTCTCATAGTGAAACAATAACTGACCCTGATTCAAAAACTAGGCTTCCTAAACTCCAAACCAACTATTTTTATTTTTTTAATTGTACCATGTGAGTACTAAGGAGGTTAACATCTATAACACCAAATTATCAAAGCAAAATATAAAAAGAAAGAGCAGCTATAAGAAGCCAGTGAAAATATAAATAACTATACTAGAAACTTTAATAAGCAAGTTAGCAAAGTCATCCTTTATGGTTCAGCTCACTTCCTTTCAACTTTATTGCAAGAGGTAATTCTCTGCTGGCTCAGCAATAAGGAATCTGCCTGCAATGCAGGAGACACAGGAGATGTGGGTTCGATCCCTGAGTCAGGAAGATCCCCAGGAGGAGGAAATGGCAACCCATTCCAGTATTTTTGCCTGGGGAATCCCATGAACAGAGGAGCCTTGCAGGCTACAGTCCAAAGAATCACAGAATCGAACACAACCAAGCAACAACAAATACACAAACAACAATTTTCCATATTTCAAGTCTAGAAGACATCAAGAATGCCACATTTAAGGGCCAACTAAAGTGAAACACTGGTTTTTCCTCAAGTGAGAGCAAGTGTTTAGGATGGAGAACATGTAATGCAAGTTTCTTTAAAGTTATTTCAGTATTCACTCTAAATTGGGAGTAGTAAAACAGTACTTTAAAGATAAGAGATAAATAAGAGCTTAAAAAATTGTATACTCAGTGGATGTCATTCAACACCTTCCTACATAAAACTTAATAAAAATATCTATACTGATTTTAGTTTTATTATAGTCTACACTGCATATCTTCCTTTGGAGCTGAGGATAATGATAAACCCACATAATAATAAAATAAAGTATAAAAGCGAAATATGGTACAAAGCTTGAATAACTGTTATCTGCCTTTATAATTCATTGGTATACCAGCAACCCCACAAGCTCCTATGTTGTTGTTGTTGTTTAGTCCCTAAGTCATTTCCGACTTTTTTGCAATCCCATGGCTCTCTGTCAATGAGAATTTCCTGGCAAGAATCTTGGAATGGGGTGCCATTTCCTTCTCTAGGGCATCTTCCTGACCCAGGGATCGAACTCATATCTTCTGCTTGGCAGGTGAATTTGTTACCACTGAGCCACCTAGGAAGCCTATAATATCAAATTCCTATAATACCTTGTAAATTACACATTGATTGAATCTGATGGGATCATACGTATCCAACTAAGTAGATATGAGCCCAATGATCTGGCATTGAGTAAAAACTCAATCTCTCAAACGATGCATATAAACATTTAACAGAGCATATTGTGCTCTTCAATGTCATCTTACCGATTCTACTGCTTTCTGGAACTTCAAAATTATAAATTGCTTCTGTGAAAATAGGATGGTTGTCATTTTCATCCTCCACTCTGATGGGCAGTGGAAGAGGGAAGTCTGCTGAATATCCGTCTGCAGTTGACGCATAGGCAATCAGCTGTAAAACAGTGAAAAACAAACTCAACAGTCCATTTTGAAAGATTCCAGCAAGAATACTACGCTTTATCTACTACCTTCTCTGAAAATCTTTTCAGTAATAAGTCATTCCAAAAATTTCTATTTAATACTTCTTTAGTTATCAAAGCATTGAAGGTAGAAAGACTTTAACTATTAATAATATAGTTCAAAGTATTCCGTGTTTGATAGAAGTGGCTGCACTTCAAATAAAACCTAGGTCAGAATACAGCATGTCAGAGAATACTCAGGCCATTAGACTAAGGAATTAAATGTGAATGTAGCAGGGTGGATTATAGTCCTTATTCTCTCCATAATCATAAAATCATATAGGGAGAAACAAGCCACTTCACTGCAGTGGGAAAAATCCCAACTACATCATCTAAATAAAGTAAAGATTACCAAATTTTGTCACTATTAAGCCCCTTTATTATTATACCTCATAGATCACATATTTGTAAGAGGTTTTCTCACAAAACCTCTACATTTACTTCTGCGTTCCTGGTTAACCAAAAGCAGTGCAAAGTCAAATAGAATATATTTCTCTTCAGCGTGTGATTACAACACTGAGGTGAAAAATTTCCAGCCAAAAGTAAAGTGTCCCGTGGGGACCATCAGTCGTGTTTTACTTACCCAGCATCTCTTCCTTTTTCTTTTAGGAAGAGAAGCCCTCTTTTCTATGGAGAATCAGCTCTCCTGAACCACAGGAATAATTACATAACCCCAGAGCATTTATCACATCATGCTGAAAATTGTCTGAATTATTACACTGAAAATTAAGTGACTTATTACCCATTGATGTAAGCGCATCCTTATCAGTATACTGACTTATTGTGCCTTGTTTGGGCTTCCCACTTTTGCTACATTATGTAGTTCTCAGATATCATCAGATAATCATACATGCTGAAGACCAAGAAAGAAAGACCAAGAAAGAAAAAAAAAAAGGAGTACTGACTTATTGTGCCTTGTTTGGGCTTCCCACTTTTGCTACATTATGTAGTTCTCAGATATCATCAGATAATCATACATGCTGAAGACCAAGAAAGAAAGACCAAGAAAGAAAAAAAAAAGGAGCAAAAGAGGGACATTGGAAGAAGACTCTTCCAATCAACTGTGGCCATGTCCTAGAGAGAGGAGAAAGGACCATGACCAGAGAGAGAAGGAAAACCTCAGAAGCAAAACTAACTTCTGGAAATTTGCTGGAAATTACATCCAAATGCAGTTAAATTTCTTGGCTTCATTTTAGGCTTACCTAACAGAAGTTGAGATAAAGAGCAGACCAAGCATTCCAAAATATTATACAATCTATTTCCTTTGTCTTTAAGATGCCCTCTAAAAAGAGAGTGCAGAAGACAGGAAAGAGTAGATGGAGTAACAGAAGAAACATAGTTTAAACACTTAAAAGTCATGTATATCAGTAAAGCTCCTACATCAAAAACATCATATTCTTCACGATCCACAGGCCGGGTACAATACAGATTTCCAGTGTCTCTGTCTATGAAAAACAAATTTAAAGGCTCTTTGTCAACTCCACGCCCACTTATGGAGTAGAAGATGGTATAGTTCTGTGCAGCATCAGATTGAACCTAAAAGGAAAAAACATATGTAAAAAAATTTTCATTAAAATGCTGTTTTTTTAAATACAACTTATATGTTTACATTTTTAATTTTAAAAAGATTATTTTAAGAATAATCACCTTTGTCACTTCATCAACATGCCAAATGGTAACAAACTATGATAATTTGGCAAAGATTTTTTAAAAGCTCCCAAATTTAATAACGACAATTTTCAACATAAATAGTAACCAAAGAAAACCTAATTGAAAACAAAAAGGCATAGTTTCCCATCTAGTGATTTGGCAAAGGTAGAAAAAAAACAATACTACCCATTTTAGGCAGGGATGAGGCAAACAGGGATTCTCATATCCTGATGAAAGGAATGTCAATTGGAATGTTTCTTAGGGAGATGAATTAACAAAACTGAAAAGAATGACAATAAACAGAGAAGACTCTTCCTGGCAGAGGAAACAGGAAGTGCAAAGTGATCAGACCAGGGTTATGTCTGGGGTGTTCAAGGAGGGCATTGTGATTGAAGTAAAGAGGATTAAGGGAAAAGAAAGTCATAGATGACGATGAACGCAGTAACAGGGCCATGGCATATAAGAGAGTCCAAGGATGTTGGCTTTTTCTTGGAGTCAGACTGAGAGCCATTGGAGAATTTAGATAAGAGTAATATCCAATTTATGGACTTCTGGTGGCTCAGTGGCAAAGCAACCCCCTGCCAATGCAGGAGATGCAAGTTCCACCCCTGGGACAGGAAGATTCCCTGGAGAAGAAAACGGCAACCCACTCCAGTATTCTTGCCTGGGAAATCTCATGGACAGAGAAGCCTGGAGGGTGATAGTCCACAGCATCTCACAGAGTCAGTCAGACACGACTGAGCGACTAAACAATATCCAATTTATATTTTAAAAAGCTAATTCTTGCTGTTCTGTTAAGATTAGACTTGGGTGAGAAGAAAGGGAAGAAACAAGAAGGCCATTTAAAAGTTACTGCTAAAAAAAAAAGTTACTCTAAGAATTCAGGAGAGAGAATTGCTTGTTAGGCTAGCATGGCAGCAGCAGCAGTTGTGAAAAGCAGTTAGATTCTGGATAGAATTTGAAGATACAGCCAGCAGGTTTTGGCAATGGATTGGCTGAAGACTGAAGTCTTCACATTATTATCCTATAATAATAAAGGAATTAAATAATAAACATAATAATTAAATAATAAATTTAATAATTAGATTTTTAATTATAAAGAATGGTTGGATATGGTAAATTGGGGCTCAACATCTATTTCATCTGGAGAAGGAAATGGCAACCCACTCCAGTATTCTTGCCTGGAGAATCCCATGGACAGAGGAGCCTGGCAGGCTACAGTCCATTGGGTCACACAGAGTGGGACACAACAGAAGCGACTTGGCATGAACGCAGTAAATTCCAATGTATTAATTTCTTAAAGAGAAGTATGCTCTCCACAATAAAACCTTACCAAACAGACTCTACTGTGGTAACAACTGAAAGGATGGAGCTGCCATTAATTGAGATGGGAGGACATTTTTTATAAGAAAATCCAAATGCTTGATTTTTGTATATGAAGTTTGACATGTCTACTTAACGTCCAGGTGGAAATCTTAATTAGGCATTTTGGGCTGGAGATACGACATTTTAAGTTTCCAGTGTATAAAAAGTACTTAAAGCAATGAAGCTGGAGCAATGAGAAGCTTAAAGCAATGAGATCACTGAGAACATGAATATAAATAAACATGAGACAAGGTTCATAGGTGAGCTCTCCAAAGTTTAAGACTGAGGGATTGGGCTGGTGGGGAATAGGGGGAAGTGGGAGTGAGGATGAACCAGCAAGATATACTAAGAGAGAGTGGCCAGCAAAGTAACTGGAAAACTAGGTGAATGTTGTCCTGAAGGAGGAAAGGGAGAGGTCGGCTAAGTCAAATGGACACACACATCAAGGAAATCAGGACTGGTGACTGGTTTAACAGTACTAAGGCCATGATTACCTCTGATCAGTGTAACTTTGGTAATCAGAAATCAATTTCTTAATAGGCCTCATCAGTGCTTAAAGTACAATTACCTAAAAGAAGAAACAAAGGGATAGCATGCATAGAGTTTTCTACAAGCAGGAAAGACACCGGAAGCATAGTTAAAAACGTAAATAGTAGGGCACAGGTGGCACCATTAGCATTCAACATTGACCAGAGTAATAGAAATTTAAAGGAAAAAGGTAAGCTCCACGCCATAGCTCTGCCTCAGTCATTATTTTCATTGCATATTTATTATTTATTTTCATTTATGTAAAGTAAATCTGAACCTGCTTTAAAAAGACTTGTTTTTAGGGAAAAGTTAAACTACCCAGCAGAGCACACATGTCCCATTCCGGTTGGACCCTACCCGCCATTCTGCCCCATCTCTCTGTTCCACTCCCATCATACACAGGAAGACTAAGCTCTTGAGAGCTCCTATGAGGAACCATGCTTACTTTCACCTCTGTCCCTCTTTCTTCTTCTGCAACAATTAACCTGCATGACACTCTCCCATCCTTCAGCACTAAGCTTAGTTGCTTCCCTTCTAAGTCTTTTTTTGTTTTTTACCACATGTCATCTCAGGGCGTGGTGCTCACCTCATGAATTCTCAGATCACCCCAATCCATTCCCATCTCAGCACTCATCACTCAATGTTACAATCATCTGCCCACTTCTATCTTCCCCACTAGATTAATATACTACATGAGAGCAAGTGTTAGTCATTGGTCATATACAACTCTTTGCAACACCATGAACTGTAGCCCTCCAAGTTCCTCTGTCCATGGGATTCTCCAGGCAAGAATACTGGAGTAGGTAGCCATTCCATTCTCCAATTCATCTCCCTGACCCATGGATCAAACCCACGTCTCCTACACTGCAGACAGATTCTTTACTGTCTGAGCCACCAGGAAAGGTCATGAGAGCAAAGGCCATGCCATGCTAGGTCACTTCAGTCACGTCCAACTCTGTGCGACCCTATGGACTATAGCCCACCAGGCTCCTCTGTCCATGGAATTCTCCAGGCAAGAATACTGGAATGGGTTGCCATGCCCATCTCCTGAAGAAGGAGATCTTCCCAACCTAAGGATCAAACCCACATCTCTTAACTCTCCTGCATTGGCAGGCAGTTTCTTTACCACTAGCAATACCTAAGAAGCCCAGATGACTAAATGTTATTTCTAGCTTCAGAACTTAGAGTGGTGTCTTCCACAGGACAGAGTAGGTGCTCAGTAGCCAGCTACTAAATGAAAGAATAAACTAATAAAGATCATTTAATGGCTATAGACTCTTTATCATATTATAATTATCAATTTTTAGTGATTTTCTAGTTTTTCTTATTATTAGCTTTTTAGTGATTTTACTCTCCATGAATATCTTCTAATCTGTTTTTTTTTTAAACGTTTCAAGAGTTATTAAAACCTGAACAAAACAGACTCTTGGAGCCAAAGCAATCCCAGTCAGAAAGAATGGAAAACCTACCTGTTGAAGGAACAAGGGGAAAGGTCCCAGGGAATTCTCCTGCATTGAGCAGGGAATAGGCGCCCATCTCCTTTTGGAACGCCTGAGAACAATTTCTTTAGTGTGTCTTTTCCTCAATACCTGAATCGAGAGAAAGACAATTAGCAATTTTAAACAAAAAGGCATCACAGCCTACTTCATTGTAAAACAGTAGACGGACCAGTCTCCAGAATGTCCATGCTGAACCTAAAGACTAGATAATACAATCTTCTCTGAATTAGGTTAAAAAAATGTAACCAGACTTGAAAGCTTTCATGAACCAAAGAATTTCACTTTGCATACATTCCTATGTTAATCCTGACCAAACTTTCAGATTAGGAAAATCATCACTGTACTCTCAGTTCTTTCTGTTCTGTCTCAAAATGAAACAGAGAACGCATCCTCTTTCTAACAATCTATAGACAGCTCTTACTTGTTCTTTCTGCTAAAAACTCATACTCTCAGGTGAACCAGAGTGAGATCATGCATTTTCTTCACTGCCTGAACACTCTAACTGCACTGTCCAATATGGAAGCTACAAGCCACATGTGACCATTTTAAGTTAATTAGAATTAAGTAAAATACATATTCCATCCTTCAGTTGCACTAGTCACATGATAATTGTTAGTAGTCATTAATTAATTAATGCTGGGTGACCATATCACACAGTACAGATTATAGAACATTTCCATCATTGTTGAAAGTCCTATTGGAGTTTTTAATGATTTCCATTTCATTTCATGGTATAGTAACGAAGATGCGGTATTTCCTGAGAATTAATTAATAATACATTAGGCAATTATTAAAGTGCTAAGCAGGCATTTAATAACTTAAATAACTTTTTCATTAATATAATACACTTCACACTGATTAGTTGTAATTCACTATGGCCTTCCTCTTGATGTAGAATCTAGAACTATAGTGACTAATCACTGGGTGATGGCTGATACCATTCAGACACATACATACTACAGGATTTCCATCTTATTTTAACATCAGAATGACGGTGGCACTTGAAATCAACCCCTTATTCACTGGAAACTACTGCACTTGGTCTTAATTTAACATGCACCTTTTGACTCTGGGTCAGGGGTAACTGAGCAGTAACAGAGGTAACAAAAGGGATTGACTCATACCCTTAAGCAACTTTGGATAGGTTGTTTGCACTAATAAAAAATTACCAATGCTACAATAGAGGGATTACCAAACTGACACAGGCAGGCAAAAGCAAGTAGACTTTGGAGCTGAAAGAAGCCTTCACAGAGAGGTGCCATTAGATTTAATAAAGCCAGATCCAAAGTCAATGTCTAACCAATGTCTTTAAATTTTTTTTTCCCATTTATTTTTATTAGTTGGAGGCTAATTACTTTACAATATTGTAGTGGTTTTTGCCATACATTGACATGAATCAGCCATGGATTTACATGTGTTCCCCTTCCCGATCCCCCCTCCCGCTTCTCTCTCTATCCCATCCCTTTGGGTCTTCCCAGTGCACCAGCCCTGAGCACTCTAACCAATGTGAAGAAGAGAAGAGGAGGGAGAAAAGGCAAACGGGAGGAAAGAAAAGCAAACAGGGGAAGAAAAGTAGAGGAAAATAAATCTTATTTATCCTTTGTCTTCTTTGCAATTTTTAATGAGAGCATTTAAATGAGAAGAAAAACACGCCTAAAAATATCAAAGGACTTCGAATACCTTCTTCTGATATTCCAGGAGCACAAGAATCTCTTTCTGTGTCTGTTTCTTTGTGTCAGAGAGCCGTATGGTGAAAAATCTTTTCTCATCAGACAATACAACAGCGTGGGCTGTGTATACTGACCCATCTTCTAGAACTCTGAAATCAGGATCACTGGACTGGATGTGGTCTACAGACCTGAGGCATTCTTTCAGATTAACTGCAAGTAAGAATTTTCAAATTGTAAAGTATGAAACACATGCAGAAAAGGGGGAAAAAATGTTCTAATAATGTATACAATCTTCTCAAAACCCGGAAGTGGAATGAAATGAACCAATCAGTCTGCATTTAGCAAATATCTTAACCAGCCTCTTTACACGTATTTTTTTTAAGTGATCATTCTTTTTCTGTTAAAAATTATAATTCTGGATTGCATATTTGTTTAAATAAGATACTTAAAACTTTTATATTCTTCTAAAAGGCTTATGAAAATGATCTTCCTATTGAAGACACATGCATGTTGCAATCATGACAAAGCTGAGCTACACACTCCCACACACACCTGGATAAACAAACAGAAGAGTTTTTCTTAACAATATAGTAAGTCTTCTAAGATACACCTCTCTCCAGCCAGAAATGATACACATGAACCCAAAGAATGACAGAGTATATGAGTCTGGCAAATAGTCAAATAAGAAAAATCTTTAAATTCTTCCTGCTCCACCCCAGCCTCACCAACTCCCCTTGGGGACCATGGTTCTCTTCGTGTTGTTGTTCTTTGCGGGGCTTTCTACTGAAACTCTGAAATTCTTCTCTCATGGGAATTTTCCCAAGTGCAAAGTTATAAAATACAAGTCTCATACCAGTGTTTCAATATTATATCTAAAAGTATCAAATGCATCCCATTCTTCCACTATCTGCCTTAACAGAAACCACACTGATAGGCTAATACCCACTTAAGTAATATCCTCTCAAAGAATTCATATGTTACCCATGTGCAGTGTTTTCACTTTAATTCAAATCTGTCACAGATGGAAATGTTAAGTCAAAAAAAAAAAAAGAAAACTAAATATCTTTAGACGTGATGACATATTTCCCTTCTGTTCACATTTTTACCAGAGTGATAACCTCTGGTCCATTTCCCTAGAGGAACACCCCTGACTTTTCTTTACATCCTTTCTTTACTTCCTTCCCAGGAATGGGACACTTTTTGAAAAGGTAAATTTGGTATCTCTGGGACAAGCTTTATCTCTCAACAAAATCATGATATTTTCCTCCAGTATTCCCGGTACCATGGAGAAATTCCACCTGAACAGAGCTGCCCAGCTGTTGGGAAAGTTTGAGGTTCCCCAATTTCTCAATGGACAAAGGACTGATCAAACCCAATTTTGAAAGGAACAGCTCATCATGTAATATTTCCCACTGCAGCCATAGCATTGATAAAAATTCTGCTCCTACTCTCTGAGCTCCTTACCTATGTCTCTCAAATGCTTGGAATCCTAGAGTAATGAAAGGGCTACATTCTACATATAATTATTTACATAATTTTTACTGTTAAAACATAAATGACTACAAAAGTGTGGATTAGAACATTTGCCTTAGAATCTATGACAGAATTCTATAGAGTTATAAAGAACAGAACATATATTTTAACATATCTTGAATTATATCTAATTATATATACATTCAGGCTAATTCCAAAGGCAAAGATTGGATAATATGCCCTTTCCAGCATAAGTAAATTACATTTCTCTTTTTAAAACATTGTTTGGAAAGTGCTCACCTCTGCCAATCAATTTGTCTGCCTCTAGTTTGGAAGGTATATTAAATATCTCCTTTTTGCAGGCTTCACAAGCAAAACTGAAAACCTAAGAGAAAAAATGGTCACATTAATACAGTATAGAATAGAGAACAAAGCTTTAGATATGCAAAATAAGTCCTAGAAATCTACCATATAACATAGTGCCTACAGTTAATAACACTGTATTGTATACTAAAATTTTTGCTAAGAGGATAAAACTTAAGTGTTCTTACCAAAATAAAATAATAGCAATAAGTGAAGAAGGCTAGAGAAAACTTGGAGGTAATGGATATGCTTATGGCATAGAGCGTGATGATCTTGCAGCTACATACTTACCTCCAAGCTCATCGAGTGGTGTGCTTTGAATATGCACAGCTTTTTGTGTGTCCATTTCACCTCAGTAAAGAATTTTTTTTTTAAAGAATTAAGAACAAAGCTATATGATCATCTCAATAGGTGCAAGCAATTGACAAAATCCAACACTGATTTACAATTAAAAATTTTCAACAAACTAGGAATAGAAGAGAAGTTGCTCGATATGATAAAGAGCATCTAAGAAAAGCATCATGATTAACAGAAAAAGACTGAAAGCTTTCCTCTGACTTAAGGAGCAAGACAGTGATGCCTGCTCTCACCACTTCTATTCTACATTGTACTGGAGCTTCTAGCTTCTAGCCAGGGCAGTTATGCACACACCACACACACACACACAATAAAAGGCATCCAGATTGGGAAAGAAGAAGCAAAATATTTTCTATTTTCAAATAATATGATCTTGTATTACACATAGAAAATCCTAAGGAATCCACTAAAAGACTATCAGAAATAATAAATGGTTTCAGCAAGGTTGCAGAATACAAGGTTAACATACAAAAACTGATTGCATTCCTGCCCACTAGCAATGAAAAGAATCTGAAACAAAAGTAAGCAAACAATTTCATTTACAATAGAAAATCCATCTTCATAGATCAAAACACATATTCCCAAAATTCATCTGGCAGATTCAAGGCACTCCCTGTCAAAATCCCAATTAGTTTTTTTGCAGAAATTGAAAATCAATCCTTGAGAAAATGCAGGGCACTGAAATACCCAAATTTACTTGAAAAAGAACGAAGTAGAAAATTTTCCCAATTTCAAAACTTATTACAAAAATACAATAATCAAGGCCAAGTGGTACTAGCATAAGGATAAACATACAGATGAATGGAATATAACTGAAATTCCATAAACAGGTCTTTATGTTTTTAAAAATACATTACTGGTCTGGTTGGCTGCCATTTATTTTAATATTTAAAATACATGACAGTAAGAGAGATCAGGCTTCTACTTTTTCTTCATACCATCTTCCTAAAATGAGTTCAGGAGAGTTCCAGTTTGTTTGTTTTTTTTTCCCCTATTCTTTGAAACAATTTGTAAAAGGTAGAGATTATCTGTTCCATATATTTATGGAAGAATTCACCTATCACACGGGTCTAGGCTTGATGGATATGAGGGTGTCTGTAAATGGAGACATTTGGCTTCTAATTCAGTGTCTTTATAAGTCTATTTGGAATTTGTACACTTTCTCAAGTCAAAGTGGGCAATTTGTACCTTGTAGAAAATTGCCTGTTTTGTCTCTTTTCAGATTAACTGGAATAATATATAAATATTATTATCTAGTTTTTAAAACATCTGTCCTCTCCATAAATATGTCTGTTTTTATTCCTAATATTGTTTTATCTATACCTTTTCTATTTTTCACTTGTGCAATTGTAGCAGGTTGGTCTGTACTTTCAAATAATAGTGTTTGGTTTTGTTAATCCTCTATATTGTTTCATTTTTTAAAAAACTGTTCCTCTTAAGATATATTCTAACTACACATATATTTTAATAAAAAATAAAAGGAACACTGGGGCACTTGCCTTAAAGTTATAGTTTGCCTTAAAGTTATAAAGTTTTAGAAATACAATATTACTATTATTTTCAAAGTTCCTATTTAACTCTCCCCAATTGCATTTTCTTCCCTGACGGAGGGACCTCTCCAAATTCAAGTAAACTCAAATGATGATTTTTTTCTTGGTAAATCATTTACTTCCCCATTTCCACTTAATTGTATCCCACGTGTATGTACCCCTAAAGAAGACTGGTTCATTTTATCAATTTTAAGCTTTACATATATATAGTCATAGATAATTGTAAGCAACTTGATTTCTTTGCACGAATTATGTTGTGTAATTTATCCATGCTGAATATATAGCAGCAGGTCATTCATCTTTGTCTCTGTATAATAAACACCACTGGAAATGATGTACAATTAATTCAAAGGGAAAAGTATGCTATAAAGGAAAATGCTATTTTAATTCCTTTTGATGAGTCCTTTTAGCAAATTATAGATTAACCATGTCCAAGTACATACCATTTATAATACAGAATAGATAAAGTAGGTGGGCAGACAGAGGTATCACCAACCAATACCACCGAGAACAGTTCCTTGAGGAGCAGAATACTGGCAAGGTTGGCAAGAGAGGTGAAAAAAATGAGTTTTGCCTGGCATATACTGAATTTTATAATCCTGTGGGAAATCTAGTGGAAGCAGAGTGGCTTCCCTGATGGCTCAGTGGTAAAGAATTCACCTGTAATGCTGGAGACTGAGGAGATGCAGGTTCAATCCCTGGGTCAGGAAGATTCCCCCTAGAGGAAATGGCAACCCACTCCAGTATTCTCGCCTGGAGAATCCCACGGACACAGGAGTCTGGTGGGCTACAGCCCAAAGATCACAAAGAGTCTGGCATGACTTAAGCGCACACACGCAAACAGGAAATCTAAGGGGAAAGGTCCAGAAGACAGCTGGATAGATAGACTTAAACTTAAGGGCAACTCAAGGCCAGAAATACAAATCTGGGAGTCAGCAGTAGCTGGACAGTGGTCGAAATTATGGCACAACTCGGACTTACAGGAAGAGAGTGAGTGAAAGTGGCTCAGTCGTGTCTGACTCTGTGACCCCCCCTTGGAATCCTCCAGGCCAGAATACTGGAGTGGGTAGCCTTTCCCTTCTCCAGGGGATCTTCCCAACCCAGGGATGGAACCCAGGTCTCCTGCATTATAGGCAGATTCTTTACCAGCTGAGTCACAAGCGAAGCCCAAGAATACTGGAGTGGGTAGCCTATCCCCTCTCCAGGGGATCTGCCCAACCCAGGAATCCAACCAGGGTTTCCTGTATTGCAGGCAGATTCTTTTTACCATCTGAGCAATCAGGGATGCCCTAATATAAGGGAGGGATGTTGCACAGGATGATATTCACATATAAATTTCAGTTATGCCAATTTTCCTGAAATATAAAGAAATGTAATGCTATGTTAGTGAGACTTGGATATATTACTGAAAATAAAGTTGAAAAAAAAATAAAACCACCATTAGATGACAAACTTTTAGAGGTATTTTAAGAATAATGATGACTGCCCATGAAAAATACAAGATACAAAAATTTTTTTTAATATTAATGAATTCTGGATTGAGTGAGTTATAAAAGAATTTCTTTTAATGAGGAACCCTCTAGAACAACTTTAAATATCTGACTGATAGAACCTAGAGTTGTAAGCAACTTTTAATTAAAATGTAACAAATTATGTTTTTTTTTTAAAAATGATAATATAAAGTATTGTCTGTGCTAGTTTGGGAAAAATACATTACTTTGTTTCATTTCACAGTACTGTCCAAATTTAATTAATCATATCATAGAAAGCTTATCATACAAATCATCAGGTCCTCACGGAACTGTCTAATGCCAAGAGAGAATGAAAACTAAAGGTATACCTGCCAGTGTTTCACTTCTGTACTATTGCTCAATTTTAGAGTGAATGTACAAGGTAGGCTTTCTAAAATGACATCTTTCTCAACAGAGGAAAAAGAAGCCAAAGAACAGGAGTTTACAGAATATCCGAAAATAAAGGATATCTTCTTGAGCATAAAGATCACAGAATTTTCAATTCATCATTTCTCCTGTGGACACTGGCTGTCTCCAAGAGAGAAATCTTACCTTTCAAACTCTTATCACCTTGAATTGTAAGATTTATCTTTCTATATTCTCAATGCTTTGATGAGTCTACTAAATTTCTTTCTATCCAAACTCCGTAAGATGGGATCCTAGTTAAATGGGAAGTCTAATTAGCCACAGGTCACCAGAGATACCATATATGGCATGGCAACTGTCACAAGGATTACAACAGGACCAAAAAATGTGCATGGTTTACACATATTTAGTGACTCAGAAAGTGCAGTAGAATATAGCTGTATCTCAGTATGAACACCAATAACAATAACCTTCTTTGAATAAGGTAAATAAAGATGCACTGATGTAAATAAATACAACTCTGACTTCCTAAGCACACAGTTTAGAAATAAGCTAGTTCTCCTCCTTTTTTTGTCCTAAGCTTTTTTTTCTCATCAATGCAAAAGATAATAGAAAGTATTATACTCACTTTTATCTTAAAAAGGTGAATATATCAAATGTTATCAAGAACAACAATAACCAAAAAGTCGGGAAAGGAGTCATATTATTCTCATTATTTAATGCTATGAATTCTGGGAAAAGACACAACACACATAGGTTGTCAACATCGGTTGCAAGTAGAATTCCACACACTTCAAGGAGAAAAGTATGTTATAAAGGAAAATGCTATTTTTAATTCCTTTTGGAGAGCCCTTTTAGCAAATGATAGATTAACCATGTCCAATTACATACCATTTATAATATAGAATAGATAAAGTAATTCCCAAAGTGGATTTGATATGGCAAACAACATTAAATACACATGTAAAAGGATTTCATTATTTATAACAGAGGAGAAGACATCTGAGCAACTGAGCTAATATGAATTAGTTTTCACCATTCCTAACAATTTGTGTTACATTAAAAGGAGAAACATTTTAAGAGACACTCAGTTCTTTCAGTAGTAATAGGATCTGACAGGGTTCTTTTCTAGATTCTTCCTCTCCTTTCTTCCCTTCCCCCTGGCACCCCCCCCCCCCCACCCGCCCCTTTCTTTATATATGTGTAAGGAAACATGATTAGAATTTGCAGTTAATTGTAGCAGTTTAGGGGCTTCCCTGGTGGCTCAGAAGGTAAAGAATCTGTCTGCAATGCAGGGGACCTGGGTTCCATCCCTGGGTTGGGAAGATCCCCTGGAGAAGGGCAAGGCAACCCACTCCAGTATTCTTGCCTGGAGAATCCCCATGGACAGAGAAGCCTGGTGGGCTACAGTTCATGGGGTGGCAGAAACGGACACGACTGAGCGACTAAGCACATTAAATAGCAGTTTTGAGTACACACAAACTATACTGAGGCTAGAAGGGTGGGACAGGGATGCAGATTCAGAAGCAGAAAAGTGAAAAAGGGTAGATCCCACAAACTATGGGGTGGTTGCCTGGGAAAGTGAACACGTCAAAAGTTTCAGTTCTGTGTTAAAGACCTGCTTTGAAGGGTTCTCACTTCAAACAAGGGATTGTCTTTGAGAGCTCCATTAAGGGTTCCATAAAATGAAAATTGCGTTTCCAAAATGCTATGCTCTGAATATTAAACTGAAAAGTGGAGAGGTCCGAGGAGTCAAAAGGAAATAGAGACATAAGATGGTCAACAAGAAGTCTTGAGACTTCCCTGGTGGTCCAGTGGTTAAGACTCCTCTTCCACTACAGCCAGTGTGGGCTTCATCCCTGGTCAGGGGAGCCAAGATACCATTTAATCTAATCTTTAGAAAATTCTTTTAAAAAATAATCCTAAACAAGAAAATCATTTACTAAAGCTGGTGTTATCTCTATTTAGATATACAGGCACCTTCTTGTCTTGCCACACCCGACACCCCCTGCCACCCAGACAGTTCCTCCAATTCCATGCCCTCCCCTCCAGCGAATACACGGGAAATCTTGGGAACCCAGCACCTCCACAGTTTCTTCTCTCCCTTCCCGAACTCCTTTCTCAGAGAAAGCACAGAAGGCTAAATTCATGCTTTTAAACATATTAGCTGGAAACGCTTTGAAATATATCAGAACACACTCTGAGAGCAGTTCTCATGTATAAAGAGTCCTGTCATCAGCTAATTTTTTTTTTTTTTTTGCAATAGCTGCCAGGCAGATCGACGTGCCCATTTATACGATGCTTTGTCCATAAATACATCTTAGATCAT
This sequence comes from Cervus elaphus, assembly GCF_910594005.1. Taxonomy (NCBI): domain Eukaryota; kingdom Metazoa; phylum Chordata; class Mammalia; order Artiodactyla; family Cervidae; genus Cervus; species Cervus elaphus. The sequence goes on along the minus strand of NC_057841.1, from coordinate 29,758,180 downwards.
AGCTACTAATTCTTTATTCACAACTCGATGATTCAAACAGAGCACAAAGCTTGCACCCACTCGCCCTGCTTGGGGGCAGACGAGCACCAAGAATCCACCTAGCCAGAGTCGACCTGCTCCCGAGCCAGGCTGGTCCCTCCAGCCACCGACCGCCAGCGCGGGGAAGTCGAGGGTCCGAGGCTCCTTTCCAGAGCATGCCTAGAACGCAGCTCAGCGGGATCGCAACGTCAGGGTTCCCCACTTTTTGCTTTGTGTCTCCCGAGTTCGAGAATCGTCCCAAACTTCCTCTCCGGGTGAATCTCATCTCGGGTCTCAGGTATCCCGGGCGCAAAAGACCCCAGGTTGGTCTCTAGGCTTGTGCAGTCACTCCTGGACCCGGACCAGGTACGACCCAACCCCACACTCCTACCCCGACACTCCTCTCAGCCTGATTCTATCTGCTCTGCCTCACCCTACCCCACTCCCCCATCACACCACCGAACCCCAACATCCAATCCTAATTCAGCCGTCCACCCCCTGGCGCCCCAGGTACACTCTGCCCCCGGCCTGGTGGCTCGCGGAGATAGACCACTCCCGTGAGCTGCTGAATAGCCATCAAACGAGGCAAAACCTGGAAGCCGCTTTTCAAGGGTAACTCATCCCGGGAACCAGGGACACCGCTCCAACCCCTCCACCCACCAATGTCCCCATCCCGGGGGTCCCGGAGTGAGGGGCAACCCCTGTAACTCACTCCGTGTCCTGTTCTTTGCAACAAACACCACGGACTGTAGCCCACAAGGCTCCTCTGTCCATGGAATTCTCCAGGCAAGAATCCTGGAGTGGGTTGCCATTGCCTTCTCCAGGGGATTTTCCCGACCCCGGGATTGATCCCGGGTCTCCTGCATTGCTGGAGAAGGCAATGGCAACCCACTCCAGGACTCTTGCCTGGAAAATACCATGGACCGACGGGGTCGCAAAGAGTCGGACACGACTGAGCGACTTCACTTCACTTCCCGCATTGTAGGCAGATTCTTTACCCGTCTGAGCCACCAGTAACGCCCTGTAACTCATCAGGGATCCTCAGAAACCTAACCAAACACTCTTCTTCCCTCTCTACCCAAACCCACCCCCACCACCATCACTAGGAGTCCAGAAAGGAGCGCGAACCCCAACCCTGGACCACTCGCGGCGGCGCAAAAGGGAGCTCAGCGAAGCCAGAGCCCAACCCGTGTTGAAATAATCGAACAAGTCCCAAACAAAAACCTCGGTCCGGGTGCGTCCCGCTAGGACGCGTTTCCTCCACTCATCCCTCCGAGCCCCAATTTGGCTCACATTGCCCTGCAAGATTGAGCAGAGGCGCGGACGTCCCCCTTCGGTCGGCTTCGCCCGCATCGGTCCCCCCGCAGGACCACGGCCCATCCACCACCACCCCCTGCTCCATCCCGACTCTGGGTAGGTCCCACCCCACCCAGGCTCCACTCACCACAAGGATCAGGAGCAGCTGCCTGCAGAGGGCTCCGCGCAGGGAGCTCCGGGGCCCAGGCGCAGCCATCCGGGCGCGGGGCCGGGGACGGGAGGGTGCGGACACCCGGCGGGATGCAGGAGACCAGAGGCCGCCGAGATGCAGGGGCGCCGCGGGTGCGCTGCTCTCGGCTACTCGTTAAATCGCCCGGGCCTCTTTCAGGCTTGTCTTGCCCGAGAGCGTGTTCGCTCCTGAGACGGGATTGGACTCTGGAGGCGTCGAGCCGCCCCTCCTTGTTATTTCTCCAGTTTTATCACCGCGAGAGCCGCCGGGGGAGCTGCCCGAGCCTGCCCCTCGTCTTCTCAGCGGCCCGGCTGTGTGCTCGCTCTCTGGAAAGCGGTCCAGGCCACCCCCTCTCGGCCTGCTCTCCCACGCCCCGCACCCCGCGGCTGCCCCGCCTTCCGCCCCGACTCCTGGGGCGTCCTCCTCACAGACGCCGCTCGGCGCACTCCCACTGCAGAACCCCAAACCGCCTTCAGGGATCCCTGCCCCAACACGGGCGCTCCTGGGTGCCAGGAACACCGTTGTCACTGGACCGGCGAATCCTCCCTCCAGCTTCTGATCAAACGCTGAGCGAAGTCTCCTAGTTAATGCAAAATATTTGTATTCTTCCCAAACTTGACTCCCTCGACAAGATAAAGGACGGGAGGAGAAATTATCTCCAGTGGCACGAATAAGCTGACACTGGGTCTATCAGAAATTGAAAGCAAATAAAGGAAATGCTAACATCTCGCCATTTTCACGCACCCCAAATGTGAGGGATTAAGCTCAGCGCGTTCATGTCCGGCCTATGGTGTGGCCTTATTTGTAAGAAAGAATTTGTTCTTCTTATATGAAACTGTTGATTTGAGGAATTACCTGGTAATTGTACTAAGATGCAGTTTTTCAGTTCGTGGTCAAAGAAAAATTCACCACACAGAAGCTTCTAGTCTAAAATGAGGCTTCCAGATTCAGTATCATTTAACAAAGGTTCATCAGGGCCAAGAGTTGCACAGGCACTGGAGGAAAGAAAATAACCCAGATCCTACCCAAAGAAATGCAAAGTCTAAAAGGGATTAAAGGTAATGATCATTGCCCAGTATGCTAAACCTTTAAATAAAGAGGTAGCTTATAACATTAGGGTGTGCCTGCCAAGTGCTTCAGTGTATCCAATTCTTTTCAACCCTGTGGATTGTGGTCTGCCAGACTTCTCAGTCCATGGAATTCTCCAGGCAAGAATACTGGCGTGGGGAGCCATTCCCTTCTCCCTTCTTGGGGATCTTCCCAACCCAGGGATTGTACTGAGTCTCTTCTGTCTCCTGCATTGGCAATCAGGTTGTTTACCACTAATGCCACCTGAGAAGCCCCCTAACATTAGGGCATGTTCCTTTATTTCTCTCTAGACTGCGTATTGTGTTCTCTAAGCCTCCATCTACTAGACTCAGTATGAATTCCCTCTTGGACATGTGTTATTGCTTCTCAAAGTCTGTGCACAAAGTCCAAGGTCAGGATTCTCAGGCAGTGCAGATTAATCAGAGAAGGCACTATGACCTTCATTCATCCCATGCTGGGCACCCCCAATAGGCTACTTGTGTAAGTTGTGGGTTTTCCTAAAGTCTCGGGTTTTCCTGAACTACTAGGCCTAAGCTCTCAGGACGCAGACAGTAAGCTCAGTTTCCTAGTCCTGTCTCTGAGGCATCCAAGGCTCCCAGGCACTCAACAGAGACTTTATCTCACCTCTGGAGGCCTCTGTATGAAGGAGCTCTTCCAGTCTCAGAGAAAGTTCTCCACACTTCACTCCAACAATTTTCATCCCCCATCCTCCAGACCTTCACCCTGACCATGACCTCAAGAGCGAGGCTCTCAAAGTGTTTTCTGGCCTCAGGTAAACTTTAAAACATAAGCCAGGACCATAGCTCTCATCACAAAGGAAATCTACTAGCCCCTTGATTTTTAACCCTCAGCCTCCAGGGCTGAATAATGCTTGAGATAAGAACCAATAGAGAAAAGGGGGAGGGTAGGAGCATGTTTGGGGTTAAGGCTGTAGAAATAACCCTAGCGGAACTCTGGAGAACCTTATGAGGGCTTCCCACATCAAGGAAACAGAAAGAAGTCTCTTCAGAACCATGATGGAAGAACTCCTCAGCTGGGAATTAGGTTAAAAAGATAGTCTCCTAACAAACCAGGCTGAGGAGTTGAATTTCATCCTGTAAGAGGAGAGCCAGCCACTCAGTCTGTAAAATGATCACTTTGGGTGAGTTAAATGAGCTCACTAACTTCATTAATGAACCTCTTTCTGCCATTATATGGGTTTTCCCTGTTGTTGTAGTTGTTCGGTTGCTAAGTCATGTCCAGTTCTTTGTGACTCCATGGACTGCAGCGCCCCAGGCTTCCCTGTCCTTCACCATCTCCTGCAGTTTGCTCAAACTCATGTCCATTGAGTCAGTGATGCCATCCAACCATCTCATCCTCTGTCACCCACTTCTCCTTCTGCCCTCCATCTTTCCCAGCATCAGGGTCTTTCAGTGCTTTCAGGTTTGTCCACTAGAGTCTGACCTGATTCCCACTCTCTTCTATGTGACTAAAACCATAAGATAACTAACATATACTGTATAATTAAGCCGATTGTTAAACCTACTGATTATATGACAGCTACTCTGAGCTTCCATGCCTAGCTTCTACAAAATAAAAGTTATAGGGATTTATTCTAGAAATGCTGAAAGAAAGCATATGGGTGATATTTTCTATTTGTATTATAAAATTCTAGGTGCAATATGCAATATGATTACCGAATAATTTCTATATGGAGTATTAGTAACTATCTTGGAATTTTCTGTTTTGCTAAGGCATATATCTGTCCATCATGTGTATATTAGCCTAGTCCCAATAAAAAGCAATGCATTTTTATAATTTAGAAGTGAATCTTCATGGGCAGTTATGATTATAACATAACTATGACTTGAAGATAAATTGAAACTGCTTTTATTGTTCCTATGAAAAATAATTGTAAATGAGATTATTGAAAATGTATTTAAAATATGAGCTTTGGTTTGAGTATCATTAGAACCAGTAATTTAAAATCATCACGAGACATTGTAAACCATAAAGAGTTTTTCTGAAATATCTTTATTTCAATATCCTATCCCAAATTGCAAAGTCAGTTGGAAGTCACTACTAAAAGAATAATGTGCAAAAAATGGAAAAGAAATATTAGTTTTCCTTGTTATCTTCTTAGTTTGAAGAGGGAGAGCAATAATTAAATAGATCAAAAATGGAAGATGAGCTTATACTAATGTGTAAAACATCAGAGATCCAGGTGAACTGTCAAATTTTCAGTAGAAAGCAAATTTAAGATCATTAGGAAGAGTTCTCCATAGCTAAGGGAACTCTCTAGCCACAGAAAGAATAATGACCCTAGGAGCTGGGAGCTGACACCTGGCCCACTGAGAAGGCTGCCTTGCACAACTCCATGCCCACACGTGCTGGTTTCACACACCCACTCATCTCAGGGGTTTAAACAGGCAATGACACCCCAAATGTGGGTCTCCTCACATATCCCTGTAAAACACAACCAGAACAACTGTATGATGGTTGGCACAAATTTGCTGGTAAGGGTAGAAACATTTATGAAAAGCAGACATTAAAACTGAGTGAAAGTTTCACATTGAATAGTCCTGCTAGTGACACAAATGAGCTCTGCCCTGAAACATTAGTTCTGAGGCATTTGTAGAATATTGTTTAGGATAAATAGTAACCGTGATAAACAGTATCCAAACAAATTGCTTATTGGAGCAACAGTGAGGAATACTGTACAAACATGTATTCAAATGCCAGGAGCCTTTCCAGACTTTATTTTTAGAAATCAGCTCCCCAGGATTATCTCCCATTAATGTGGCCTTCCCAAGTGGTTCAGTGGTAAAGAACCCATCTGCCAATATAGGACACATAGGAGACGTGGGTTCGATCCCTGTGTCAGAAAGATCCTCTGGAGGAGGGCATGGCAACCCACTCTAGTATTCTTGCCTGGAGAATCCCATGGATGGAGGAGCCTGGCAGGCTATGGTCCATGGGGTTGCAAAGAGTCAGACATGACTGAGCACGCAGGAATGCACCCCTTAATGTGTACACTTGCTGTTTTGGAGAAGGCTCCTCCCTGGTGCTTGGGAGCTGGACAGTCGGATTCTCTCATCCCCGCTACCCCTTTCCTCCAAGAGTAATAAACTCTGCCACTGCCATGCCAGCCTCCAGGAGAGGACTCTGCTTTCCTGTTACCACATTTCCCAAAGTGTGAAGTTCCTCCACTAAATTCCCAGAACATCACTAAGAAGAGCTTGATTCTGGCGGTCTTTTAAAAAGACTACTGGAGACAGTTGAGGTCAAGAGTAAGCTATAATATTTCACTGCTGCTCAGGATAAGAGCCATCCCAGGGTCTCCATCTGCCTCCTTCCCCTCCTGTCTTCCCCATGTCCAGCCACCCCTCCAAGCTCTCCTTTCACCCCTACGGAAATGCTCTAGGAAGCAAAAAGAACCTCCAAACAAGACCACAATGAGCCCTGGCCTTCCAGGGAATAGCAGTTTACCCCTTCTCATCTTTCATGCTTGGTTCTTAATCCTGAGGATTAATCTTTACAGAGAGTGATTGACAGGACTATCCATTTCTTCTCAGAGAAAACACTCCCCTCCACAAAGGTGTGGCCTTTTGCTCAAACTTTGCATCAAACATACACAGTTTGAACATTGGTTACATCTTTCAAATTCAGAAATATTCCATTTAAGTAACAACCTTGTCAATAGTTCCATCCAGATAGGGCGCGCCAGGTTCAGAAATGCTCCCTTTCAGTCTCTCCTTACTTAAGAAATGATTCAAGCCACTGTGACAATGGTTTTACTCTTCCTCCACGGAACTCTTCAGAGGCCTTGACCAACAGCCTGTCTTCTGCAAACAGGCCTTTCAAGGAGAGAAAAGGAGTGGTCTCCTGATGACTTCACACCAGGCTGGAAGGAATAGGAATTTCCACACAGACAGCAACTCCATTGTGTGAGTGATGACTTCTTACAGTAGCTGGAGGAACCCAGTGTAACAAAGCCCTGTTACAGGGTGAACTTAGATCCTCTCAGCTTAGAACTTTCCCATGATCCTTTGCTTCACTCAGCATGAAGATCTCCTCCCACTGGGTGAGGCTGTTTCTCCCGTATGTTCTCATGATGCCGAGAGCTCCCTGTGTGCTTCCGTTGTTCAGAGGGTGTTACTTGAGCTCCAAGGCTACAGGTGTGAACAGGCCACCTTCCAGATCCCATGTGTCATTCATCTGATTCATTGCCCCGTCAGCCTTCTTTCTTCCCAGAAGTTTAGGAGGACCATCCCTCAAAATCAGCTGGGGGAAGGGGCGGACCCGCAGCTCCGGAAGCTCACTCAGGAAGGGAGAAGCAGCTTTTCCCACCAATTCTCTATGGGCAGTCAATGACTTACTTCAGCAATTATTACTTATTGCTATTAGTCATTTATTTTATTGATTATTCATTATCTGCTCTTTAATGTCATTTACCCAACATTTATTCTTCTTGATTTTTTCTCTTTTCAGGCTGCTCAGTTTCCCAAGCCCTTCTGTATCAAGATGAGCAGTAGCTTTCCACCTATTAGCTACTTAGTATTCACTGAACAGGCCAAAGCCAAGGTTCTTTTCTTGCATTGCTTTCAAGGATCATACTTGAATTTGCCTTTCAGTGTTATAATAAGCTACATATTTTCCTAATTGACAGGTTCTAGTTTTAACTTTCAGGGCTTCCCAGATGGCTTAGCAGGAGACAAGGTTTGATCCTTGGGCCAGGAAGATCCCCTGGAGAAGAAAATGGTTACCCACTCTACTATTCTTGCCTGAGAAATCCCATGGACAGAGGAGCCTGGCAGGCTACAGTCCGTGGGGTCACAAAAGAGCTGAACACAACTTATTGAATAAACAACAATATTCCCAAGATACCTGACACTAATGTCATCCGATATCAACTTTTCCTTTTCATTTGGCACACTGGGAATAAGGTTTTCTGTCTCCAGAGAGATATTGGAAAGTGATAAGTACACACATGTTCTTATGACATAATGTAAGATAAAGACATCTTATTTTCAGCCACATTCCTTTATCATAATATACAAAGTGTTCCCTGAGAACAGATGGTTTGAGCCTTGCTTTACTAGACTCTCTCAGAAAGAATTTTCCAAACTTTTCTATTCAAAGAAGTAGGAGATACTGTGTAATGGCAAATGGCCAGGAATATGCCAGTTTTTGTTTTTTTTTTTTTCTCTTCCCTAAGTTTGTCCATGGCCCTCTAGCTTATTCTTCCCCCTAATCCTTTCTTTTGGAGAAGAAAATGGCAACCCCCTCTAGTATTCTTGCCTGGAGAATCCCAGGGACAGAGGAGCCTGGTGGGCTGCCATCTGTGGGGACACGAGTGAAGCGACTTAGCAGCAGCAGCAGCAATCCTTTCTTTTAATTTTGAACAAGTGGGATCAATGTTCTTTAGTTCATAGTGAACCTTTGTGCTTGGCCATTGTTGAGGCAAAATCAAAGAGATCTTTTTAGCAACAGCATAGTATTAGTAAAATGAAGAAATTCCCTCCAAAAATAACAGGGATTCAAGTCAGCCTGATCTAGGCACTCTAACCCCATCTGTTTAGAGATTTTAAATTTTAAATTGCTTGTTAATTTGTTTGACATAATTGCCCTGGGGTAGATAGTTCTTAAGTCTCTGATCTCTGCATCTTGTGAACGTGTACATTTTTAGAAAAGACTTTTCCTTTTACATCTGAGTTACATAGGATAAAATTCATAGACCTTAAGCATTCACTTCAGTAAGTTCTGACAAATGTAAGTGTACAAGTTATGACCAGGTATGCTGTGCCTAGTCACTCAGTCGTGTCGACTCTGTGACCCCATGGACCGTAGCCTGCCAGGCTCCTCTGTCCATGGGGGTTCTCCAAGGCAAGAAACTGGAGTGGGTTGCCATGCCCTCCTCTAGAGGATCTTCCCAAACCAGGGCTAGAAACTTGACCATGTATATATGTGTGTAAATGTGTTATTAATACTATCATTTATGAATAAAGCTGCTGTGAACATGTGCAAGTCTTTTGTAGGCACAGAGTTTCATTTCTTTCCCTTATGTCCCCAGTAGTAGATTACCTAGGACAAAAGGCATCATGATGTTATGAAATTTGTACATGCCAAAAGTCACCTACATGAACTTAAATCCAGCGGAGCCTCAAGTAGACTACCTACAAATTTAGCAACGTCATCACCAGGATCAGTAGTTCTTGCCGTGGCTTCTCCTGTTTCTGAGCACAGGCTCACAAGTACAAGGACTTCAGCAGTGGCAGAAAGTGGGCTCAATAGTTGTGGCATGTGGGATCTTCCCCGACCAGGGATCAAACCCATGTCCCCTGCAATGGCAGGCAGATTCTTTACCACTGGACCACTGGGGAAGTCGGGAATGTAGAAGCTCTTGACTCACTCTGAAATATGATGACAGATACAAAACCTAGGAAATGATGAGACTGATGTTGCAAGAATTCAGGTCTTTGGGTTTTCCTAAGATGCAAATTCCTAACCTCTTTTCATCTATAAGTAAATCATTTCCCCATTTTTTAGCCCTCTTTTTTAGCACTTATATATTCTATTTAATCAGTACAAGAAAGACTTAGGTCTGCTTTTGTATATTTCATCAAGTTTTTTTCATGGTGAGCATGGTGAAATATATTGTGGTTTCTGGTTCATTTATTACCTAAACTATTGTTACCTATATTTTTTAATTCTTATTTTCAAAGTCTCTCCCTGGATTGCAGTCACTTATGGAAGAAATCTATATCAAGGAAGTATTTCCTACACAGACTCATTGAGGTCTAGAATTTCCTATCTTTGGTGAAATATTCATGGCTAGAAAGGTTCTCATGGCTCCGTTTTCCTATTTCAAGGCAAGAATATTTATTCTAACTCTTGGGGCTTGGTCTTTTAAATGATTTCCAGTTTATTCAGTTTATTAAGACTTTGCTTGCAATTGACACAATTCTCACCATTTACTTTGATGCCTGCAGCAATTGGGAAAAAGAACAAAACAGATCAGGTATTGTTTTGGTATTCATTCCACTTAGACAACCAAAGCTATCATATAAGACTTTTTAACACTGTAACACAGTAAACACAGGACAAAGATCGGTGTTTCCATTGCCTTCCCACTAAGTACTGCAAGGCAGTATCAGGATATAACTTTCAAACCTGTGGTTTGAAAAAAAATCACAGGTCCCTTTGACATATGTCTGCTCATTTCTGCCTGGATGTTGGGGTTTTGTTTTTTTGTTTGTTTGTTTTAATATTTATGTGTTTACTTATTTATATTTGGCTATATCTAGTCTCAGTTGTGACCAGCAGGCTCAGCAGTTGTGGTGTGTAGACTTAGTTGCCCTGTGGCATGTGGGATCTTAACCCCTGACCAGGGATCAAACTGGCATCCCATGCCTTGGAAGGCTGATTCATATCCACTGAACCACCAGGAAAGTCTTTTTGGTTTTTTTTTTTTTTTTTAACATTTTGGGATTATTTTTCTCTTTTATTAATTATATTTATTTTTAATTGATTGATAATTTTTTTATTATATTGGTTTGATTCCTGTCATACATCAATATGAATTAGCCATAGGTGTATATAGCCATAGATATACAAAACCCTCCCCTTGAGTTTTGTATTTTAAAAAATCTTTTACTTTGGCTCATGGCTTGCCTACTTTTTTGCTTTTCCATTCCACAGTTTCAAGTGGGACAATAAAAATAAAAATGTTCTCAAGGCACAAGTAACTGACAGCAGTGAAGGCATGCTTCCTGAAACCATAAGCTTTCTGCCACTCCTCTTTTAGCAAGACCAAACAGCCCTGATACCCAAGCTAGTTTAAATATCCTGGGAAATGGGTATTTTATACAGTAGAGCCATCTAGAGAGATTTACCGAGATGCGAGCTTGGAGATCTGAATGATAGAGGGGACCAGTAATCTGGAAGAAAAGCATCCTAGTCTGAGAGAATAGCGAGTGCAAAAGCTCTGGATATCAAGAACAAGCTTGTCTGTTCCGAGAACACATACAGAGACGCGTACAGGTGCCGGGGTGGAATGAAGGCTGCTAGCACATAACGTGGCAAAAAAGAAGCAACAAAGGGGGAAAAAAAAAAACCTCATAGGCCCTGTTAAAGAGTTTAGGCTTTATTTTAAATCTCATCTGCTCATAAAAATGTACAGAAACCTCTTGGGGAAAAAAAAGGTATAGAATGATTTTTGGGTAGTGGTGAGGGAGGGAGGCATGATCTGATTTATATATTTTATAAATCAATTATGGCTGCTGTAAGAAACTGGTGATGAAATTTAGATTTGTGATATAACTTGAAATTAGACCTCATAGGAGTCATCTATAGATTGGAGATGGGATGTGAGAGAAAGAGAAGATTCAAGAGTGTCAGACAAGGGCTTTGGACTAAGCAGCAGTATGAACACAATGAATAAATGAGTGAAGGAAACGGGACAGAATTTGGCTTAAGATACGAAGGGTTTTATTTGGATGTAAAAAGTTTGAGGCAGGTATGTGGAGCTGTCAGCCTAAGCAATTTGAAATTGGGTTCTAAAATGTTCTATGGGACTCAAAGTCTTCTGCAACAACATCATTCAGGTCTCTGTTATGTAGGTTTTTCTATGGAGGGGGACAGAAAAAATGAGGAAATAGCCGAAGAGCAACTTGAGGTAAATAAGTTGTATTCACAAAGACGCAAATTGCAGAGTGGTTAAGAATGTAGATTCTGGAGTCAGATTGCTATCACATGGAGTCAGGTTCTATCACATCCTAGTACCACTATCCTGAGTAGTCATTTAACATTTCTGTCTCACTTTTCTCATCCATAAAATGGGGATAATAATAGTTCCTAATTTGAATGGGCATAAAAATAATTAACATATGTAAAGTCTTTACAGTATAGCACATAAAAACTACTATATCCATGCTAACTATTACTTCCATTAAGCATTTTTATTTATGATCCAGGAAAGAAAATGATCCAGGAAATGATCCAGGCCAGAACAGATTATAGATAATGTAGGAGAGGTTTGGGCTTCCCCAGTGACTCAACAGGTAAAGAATCCTCTTGCAATGCAGGAGACACAGGAGACTCGGGTTCTATCCTTGGGTCAGGAAGATCCCCTGGAGGAGGAAATAGCAAGCCACTCCAGTATTCTTGCTGGGAAATCCCATGGACAGAGGAGCCTGGCAGGCTACAGTCTGTGGGGTCCCGAAGAGTCAGAAATGACTTAGAGACTAAGCGCACACAGACAGTGGAGAGGTTTAATTTCTTGAACAAAGATCTTGAGGAAGCAAAAGGGCATAGGAACCAGTGTATTATTGGAGAGCTTGCCTTAAAGGGAAGGAGAGAAATTCAACTATTATAAAGGATGGAGGTCAAATTACATGGTATAGTTGGAGTCTGGTAGAGTTGGTGGTGGAAAGATAAGGGAGTTCTCTTCTGTTTTTATTTTGCCATTACAAGCAGATACAAAGTTATCTGCCAAGTGAGGAAGGTCAATTGAGACTTATGCAAAGAGTAGGTGTAAAATAGCAAATTGACCAGACCAGTCTTTTGACTTATTGACTCTACTAGACAAGAAGTATTTTTAATGTTGTGAAACTGGTACACATTTCATACATGTAATCTGGAACCTAAATTTCATAAATAATACCTAATATCCCCATGTGTAACAGACAGTGACCATGTCTGTTCATTGCCTTCTAATTCATTAATAATGCAGGTGATCATTTCTCAAGTTAACTGGCTGTGTTTCAGCCAGTTGTCTGTGTCTCACTGTTTGAAAAACCCTGAACTTGGGTAACAGGGCAGAATTGTGAGAGTCAGTATGGTTAACTGTTTTTTTTTTCCTTCTTGAGCCATGTTCAAGTAAAATTCATGAAATAGTTGGCAAATGGGGTTTATCCAGTGATAGGGTTTTACTGAGTAATTACAAAGATGGAAAAGGAAAGTTGAGGTTATAATGGAATATAGTAACGAATAAGTAAACTGAAGTAGAGAAAGGAAGGAAATGGTGAGAACAAAAAAAGAATGAAAAAGTAGAAGGGTTTTGCAAGAGACTGAAAATTGCCAAAATGTTATTGGAAGAATTCCTAAAGGAATTCAGGCCCAAAAAAAGGCAAAAGAGAACTTTTTAAGTAATTGAGTTTTAGGCACATATCCAGACAACTATATAAATCTAAGCATCAGTAGAGTTTTTGGATAGACTTGTGCATTTTGTCTGTTAAAGACATTTTATCAGGGACACTTACCAGCTTCATGTTATCCTGGAACCAACACCAGACTAATCCAACTACCCTTCCCAGTCCTCGACGTACATTCCCCCACACCACAGATACTGCAGTGCAACCTCTTTGACTTGGAGGATGTTTGGAAATCAGTGACAAACCAAGACTGAATTACCACTTCACTCATATTTAATTAACAGGATAATAGAAAATTATAACAAAGCAACTAGATATTTAATCTGGTCTAGAGTGTTAAGTCGGGGAAGGCAATGGCAACCCACTCCAGTACTTGCCTAGAAAATCCAATGGAAGGAGGAGTCTGGTAGGCTGCAATCCATGGGGTCGCTAAGAGTCGGACACGACTGAGCGACTTCACTTTCACTTTTCACTTTCATGCATCGGAGAAGGAAATGGCAACCCACTCCAGTGTTCTTGCCTAGAGAATCCCAGGGACAGGGGAGCCTGGTGGGCTGCCGTCTATGGGGTCGCACAGAGTTGGACACGACTGAAGCGACTTAGCAGCAGCAGCAGTGTGTTAAATCACTCAGTCATGTTCGACTCTTTGCAACCCCATGGACTGTAGCCTGCCAGTCTCGTTTGTCCATGGGATTTCCCAGGCAAGAATATGGGAGTGGGTAAGCCATTCCCTTCTCCAGAGGATCTTCCTGACCCAGGGATAGAACCTGGGTGTCCTGCATTGCAGGCAGATTCTTAACCATCTGAGCTACCAAGGAAGTTACTCTAGTCTAACTTCTAATTTTACTGAAGAAACATACACCCAAAGAAGAAATTATGTGATTTAGCTAAAGATGCAGATGAGTTCCAAAATGGTGGAGATAAAAATTCAGAATTTGGACCCATATTCCTTTTTCTTAAAAATAAAATTTATGGAGATAATCTGTTAAAAACAAAAATGGTTGAAACTCATTGTGTTGCTTTTTTTCTTTCCCGCTTAAATGTAAAGATGCACTGGCAGGTTTTAAATTATTATTATTCTTGTAAGAAACAGCACCCAATTATAACCATTAAAAAATTAAACTGTATCTGCAAGTTAAATCCCGTTCTAGGAAACTATCCAAATTCTTTTATTGTGAACAGTCAATGAACCATATAAAGAGTTTTGGAAATAATTTTATTAATTAGAAGTTTTAAAATGATATTTATACTCTAAAACATTTCTATATGCGTCATGCAGAAAGAAGGAATTCAAATTACTGAAGCTTATATGGAAATGTTGTGTAAAGGAGATATTAAAATAATTAGAAACTGACTTTTTCAGCAGTCTTCTGAAAGTCTTTTTTTTTCTTTTAAAGTCTTAACTTTGTGTCCGTGGTAGGAAGAAGTGGTAAAGCTTGGCTTACTACAAATGAACAATTTACTGGGTTCACAGTTGCACTCATGCAAATATTTGAAATAGTTCATTTGGCATGTCTAGAAAATTGATTACTTTTTCTTGGTCTAGCCAGCATGTGAAAATTTAATGATAATAAAATTTGTGTGTTAAAGGACTTCACATGTGGCACAGTGGTAAAGAATCAGCCTGCAATGCAAGAGTCTCGGGAGACAAGAGTTGGATCCTCTGGAGGAAATGGCAACACACACCAGTATTCTTGCCTGAATAATCTCATGGACAGAGGAGCCTGGTGGGCTACAGTTCATGGGTTTGCAAGTAATTGGACTTAACTGAGCACACACACACACACACACAAAATAAAAATTTTAGACCAAAAACATGAGTGCACTCAATTATCATGAAACGATAAAATTTTTTTTTGCTTCAACTCAATCATTTACTATGAATGTAGTATGTTCATTGTAGCCTTGATGTTGTAAGGCTAAAATTTAAAGTTATTTTTTTCTTTTTCTCAGATGTCTATAAATCTCCAAAAGGCTAAAGTCCATGAACTTTTGTTATTTATTAATTTCCCCTGATTTTACAATAAAGACTCACTGTAAAATGGAAACACAGAAACATAATGAAGAAATATTTCATCTGAGATTACCACTCAATATTTTAGTATATTACATAGGTTTACATTTATGAATTTGGAATTATACTGATCTAGAGAATAGTTCTACTTTTTCATGAAAACTATATTTTATACCTTTTCTTATTTAAATAGCCTTCAAAATAAAATTTTGCTGTTGCTGTTTAGCTGCCAAGTCATGTCCAACTCTTTGGCGACTCCATGGACTATAGTCTTCTATTCCATTATCATCATCACAACTATAATAGCTACATTTTTTAATACATTGATGAATCAAGCACTAAGAAAAAATCTTTACATGTATTACTTCATTTCTTCCTATTTTGTCCCCATGTTATACATAAGAATTCTGAGGCTCCCATTACTTACCAAGGTTCCTCAGTTAGTGAAAACAAAGTTGGTATCTGGATTCATGTCTTTCAGACTACAGAGTTAGGGTGCATGGTCACCACATTCATTATCCTCAATTATAGTACCTTGTATCACAATAATGTATTACAAATCATTTATTTTCCCATCGTGGGACATTGAGCTTACTTCCAATTATCCACATTATCTCACGCCAGTGAGCTAAACATCCTTGCGTGTGTGTAGAGTCTTTGCACCATTATCTCACCTTGTCAGGATAAATTCTTTTTACCTGTTTTGACTGGTAATTCTGCACCAAAGTTCTGTAGGTTGACCCCATCACTCTCCTTTCAACTCCAGCTTTCACAACATCTCATTCCCCATAGCTTCACCTCATGTCCTTGGTTCTCAGCAAATTTCCAGCTGGCCCACTTCCCACGGGAAACATTCTTTAAGCCAAAGTCTTAACTCTTCCCCAAGTTCCTGTCCTATTTCATAAGGCCCTCTGAAGCTCCTAGCCATCATGGTTATCCAGTGATCAGTGCTTGTCACCCTACCTGTCACAGCGTCCACGTGATAGCCAAGTATCTGCCACTTAATAGATAGAGTCACCTGTGGCACCTGATGCTGACCTCCTTATCCCATTTGTCTCTGGAGATCTGAAAACCCTGGTTTGTTCTGGGAATATATACAACATAATTTGCATGTATTTTATTGGCTAGCAGCATTTATGCAGCAAAATTAGTTCATTGTTATTGAGTGTTTTTACTTAGTACCTTCATCCCACGATCCTACCATAAGACTTTGCCTCTAGTTCCCCTCCATGTGGTTGGCAGGAATCACAGAGCAGAAAATTCATTCAGAAACGGCTAGTTAACCGAAATTATGGGATTTTACGAACTCACGTGTGTCAACTTTGATACATTTCCAGCATTTTGCACAAAGCAGCTGATCTGAAGACGCAAACTTAAAATACTTGTTTCATAAGCTTCCAAATAATTACTTAAATCCAGTTACCAATCCCTCTCTATGGTTCTCAGACTTTAGAGGTTGTAAAAGTGACCTAGGAAATTTATAAAAAAGCGCAGCCTTCCATGCTTCTTCTCAATAGCCTGTCAACCCTGTGATTGATTCAATACAAGATCTTTATTTTAACAAACACCATGGGTGATTCTATGAACCCACATTCTAAAAGACAGTGCCAGCAAATATTTCAGCAATTTGCTGAAATTTGCTACTCTTTGTCAAGTGTGACAGAATCAGCATTTTGCTCCATCCTCATTCCTGCATTCTAACATAACTAAGAGTAGGCAGGCAACCAGCAGAAACTCGAAAGCTCTAACCTCTTAGCTTTGCACAGATTTTCCGCAGGAGCACAGGGGACCATGCCTTGGTCCATGCCAATGTGGACCCCGAGCACAGCTGATTCAGCTTGCTCCTTCTGACATGTGAGCACAGTCTGTATCAGGAAGGCCTTCCATGGCGGTACTGGGAAGACATTAAATAACTATGCAAAAAAATGAACAAAGAAACTGTGATTAAAATTCTCAGAAAGTTTGGCAGTTTGGGGCAACAAAACGATGTGCCATGCAGGCATAAAAGAGAAACTGAGAATTCTCGAGTTTCATGTAATTTACAAGGAGCCAACACAGGACACTCAGGAAGGCCTGACTGGATGTGGTAACATACTATTTGTCTTTACTCACAATGAGTTAAAAGTTACCAGAGTAACATGGGTCTCACAGAAGAACGGGAATGAGAGGTGTAGACCTACACAGATATCATGCAACCTCTTAGAGCTTCATTATGGATGGAGGCAGAAAAAAATGATGGTTCTAGGTCCATAGAAGGAAGCGTTTTGTCCTTAGGACATTACTGCCTAAGGGGATGACCAGGGCAAAATCTGGGCTTGAGATTTCCATCAGGAGCCCAGGAAAAGGCTGGAGATGGAGATTAAAGGAAAGCTTGTTGTCAAAGTCAGATTTTCCACTAAAAAAAAAGTGGGGGGGGGGACCAAGATAAAGCCAGTATCAAAATGGGGGATCCCTAAAAGCAGAAAATGACTACACGGAGACCCCCAAATGCAGACTGCACTGAACTAATGGCAATTCCCTGTAGGTTTCCCCTGTTGAAGCAGTATTTTATAAGGAAATCTCTAAAATTTTGCTTCGTTTTTTGCTTCCCACACCAGTGTATAGCTTATGAGGAATTTTATCTGCTTTTCATTTAAATCTGAAAATTGATCACATGGATTTGTGGGCTATGGATATGATTTAGCTTCTTGACTACCAAGAATGAGAGACCTGGACACTATCACTAGCCATGAAGTTCTCAAAGACTATCACAGGTAAAACACTGATCAAGCTTCTGGGGAAAATAAATGGGAACATCGTGGCAAGATGTCAGTTAAACAGAAAGTGGAGCCTGGATCTATGATTATTCCCAACTATGGCACCTTCCTTTCCTATGATAACAGCAGCAGGTAACATACATGACTGCTTAGTTGCTCAGTCATGTCCAACTCTTTGCGACCCCATGGACTGTAGCCCGCCAGGCTCCTCTGTCTATGGGGATTCTCCAGGCAAGAATACTGGAGTCGGTTGCCATTTCCCCCTCTAGGGGATCTTCCCAACCCAGGGATCAAAACCCAGGTCTCCAGCATTGCAGGTGGATTCTTTACCATCTGAGCCACCAGGGAAGCACAATACATATATTGAGGGCTAACTCGGTGACAAGTCTTTTCATGAATTAACTCTTTTGTTTCTGACAACTATGAAGCAGACTCTTCCAGACCCTGGAGGAGGGGAGGGCCTGGCAACCCACTTCAGTGTTCTTGCCTGGACAATCCCACAGACAGAGGAGCCTGGCAGGCTATAGTCCATGGGGTCGCAAAGAATCAGACACAACTGAAGCAACTTAGCACGCATGCAGACTCTTCCAACACCCTCAGTACAGGTCATACAAGTGAGGAAACTAGACTCAAAGTCTGAGTGACTTCTCCAATCCCACAGCCAATAAGGGCGGGGCTCGGCCTTTGCATCAAGGTGGTCTTTCTCGAGTGTTTGCATTTAGGTTATATCACAGTGAATGCCAAAGAGTCTTAAACTCCCAGGCAAGCAATTGCTTGCCTCTGAGGAAAACCATTCCTTAGCAGAAGAAGCTAGAAGAACAGCTAAGAATAAGCTTGAAGGAGTCGTGTTAAGCACATGTAATTTTCATAGGGGTCCATAATTAGTGTCCATTTTAAGAAGTGGATGTTCTTCTTTCCATTCAATTTGAACAAAGTAGTTTCATATTACTTGCAACAAAGCAATCCTTTGCAGATACTTCAGCAATCTTTGCAATGTATGTTCTGAAACACTGGAAATAGAAGACTCTGTCACTGGATGATCATTGCAAAGAAACATACGTTCAACTGACAGATATTCAAAAGTCAAAAACAAAACAACAACAAAGACAATCCTTCCATTATCTTATTGATTTTTGTTAACATGAAATGGGTTGTTCATGCAACTTATTTAAAATTGTTTAGTTTTATTAGGAGTGCCTTTTGGGTGGACCACTCTGCATGACTTTCATGCTTAAAAACCATTTTTTATTCAAATGTCTTACAGCCAATCCAAGAGAACCCTAGAAAAGGAGTTCTATTATTATCCCCCATTTTAGATGAAGAAAATCAGACATGGAAAAATTATACAATTTAACCAACATTCAATAGCATCACAGTCTTTAGAACAGTAAAATTAGATAAATGTGATGGTAACAACCAAAGACCTCTCCAAATCAAACTCTAAAAGTCTAAAATGTGTAGAAAAGGATTCTAAAAGAACCTCACTTCTTTAAGTAAGAAAAGCACCATCCCATAAGCTCATATCAGACACATGATTAACAAACACACTGATTTTTAAAACTACCTGATTTACTTTATCATAACTAGTCATGTACAAGAATTTATAAATAACATTGAGAAACTGTATTTTTGACTGAGCAGCAATAAAACTACTGAAAAGATAAACAGAGTATTCAATAAACTACCCAATGTTAATTCTTAAAAATGATTGGTATAAGCCAATCTTGTGAATCCAAAAGCAGGTATATCATTAACAATTCTAAATATCAGAAATATTTTTTAAATGTCCAATGGTTAGTATAGATAGAAAATTCATTGACTGAAATCAGCTGTGAAACCTAGCCTGGAATTTGGTTGGCTATTAAGTTTAATTTTGTCTTATTAATTCAAAATTTAAATAGTTTGGACCACTTCTACATCCATTAAAAACTTTAATCTTATAATATTAAAAAAAAAAAAAACTTTACAAACACATAGATGTAACTAGCCATCTCATCTAAAAAGCTATGTTATTCCTAGACTGCTTTCAAGATCCCTGCATTTCAAAGCTTATTTCAAAAACCATCACTATTTTGCATTTATAAACTGGATCTTTGCAATAATGAACTATAAATATACTACTGGGCTTCCCAGGTGGTGCAGTGGTAAAGAATCCGCCTGCCAGTGCAAGAGATGCAGGACACATGGGATCGATCTCTGGGTGGGGAAGATTCCCTGCAGAAGGGAATGGCTACCCACTCCAGTAATCTTGCCTGGGAAACCCCAGGGACAGAGGAGCCTGGCATCTATAGTCCATGCAGTCACAAAGAGTCAGACACCACTGAGCAACTGAGAACCAAACAAATATACTCTTATATACTAAATGTCCACATCCCAATTTTAATTACAGTATTCCTTTTGTTAACATAAAATGCTGCACCTAATAAAAGCATGATATATTTCTACAATTCAGTGGCAAAATTAAAGGGTCTCTGTAGGGAAGATAATGAAGCAAGCACCAAAATAGTTCAAACCATAAAATCAACATTACATTGATTTTTAAGAAAAGCCAAGAATACAGGTGCTTATATAAAACAGAAACACAGAACTTTATAAGAGAGGAAAGAGAGATGGCTTTTAACTATATTTAGGTTCTCCAACCCAAATACAAACTTTAAGAACACAAACAAGATAGAGACAAAGAGAGAGAGGGAGAAGGAAGTGAAGGGGACGAAGGGAGGAGGGAGAAGGTGAGAGACAGAGACGGAGGGGGCGGTGGAGAGCGGGGACTAGGAGACCAAAGACCAAAACCTCACAGAAATAAAAATACACTCTTACAACATTTTTTAAAATGTAAATGTTCGGAGAAGGTGAGTAACAGAGCAAGTGTAATTCAGTGCCAGATTTCACAAAGAATACAAGGCAGAAACTAAACTCCACCAAAATGGAATTATAATAACAGTCAACACTTGCTTTATGAAGACAGGTCATGTTACAAGACTAAAACAACATCAAGAATGCAGTATAAACACTTCAGAATGTTTAGGAGAACAGCAGTCTTTAAGTACCATACAAATGATCAATGAATTAGGTAACTGAAGATTAAATTAGAGCAAGGTCTCTATAATTTTCCATTTGGTTCTACTTCAAGTAATCTATGATATACACGTGAATTCATTACATTGTATTGCACTATACATTGGCTGCTGTCATTATACCCAAATGTAAACAATAACACAGACTTTCTTGTCTATCTGCAGGTGTCCTTAGGTGGAAGATAAGTAACTAAACACTATGAAAAAGCCAGGAAATTTGTGTAGTTATTTACAGCATCCCTCAGTGAATGCGCATTTGGCTAAAGAGATTCCAACAAAATTAAGGGGAAAAGCCCCAAATATAGCATCTTCTATATTTTAAAAAAATCTTAGCTTATAAAAAAAAAAAACAACAACAACAATAAACCATTGACTTTTGTAGACCATTTAGAAGGAACTCATCTCTTCATGCATGTTTCCGCAAGTGTCCTAAATTTGGGTCCCAGATGATCCAAAAACTCAAGTCCATCTTCTTCTTGTCGTTCGCTGCAACAGCCCACAGATCCAGCTGCTGATCCTCTTCCTTCGTAGTTATAGGTCAGGACATAGTCTTGAGCTTGCATATGGGTGTTATCCTGATCACACTGCCGGACCTTCTGCCAAGAGGAAAAACACAACATACTTTATTATTATTATTTTAAACACCAAGACTTACTAGCATAAAAATAATTGCTTTGATTTACCTTTCATTGTTTAATTTTTAACCAGAGTGTGTCCTCTAATGGATTCCTATGTATAAAAAATGCACATGATTGGTCTGTATCATAAATCACACCATCAATTAATTCACTACATAGCAGGTTTCTAAAAGTCACACATGTGGCAGCAAGTACGCAAGCGTTTGTTTTAAGTTATCATTGCTTTCCCTTTCCAGATTATGGCTAATGTGAAATGCATTCATACAACTGAACCCGAATGCATGTGGCTCAAAGCTTTCCAGATAGGCAGAGTGACTGCAGGTTGGAATTCCCTCAGATTCCACTGTTGGTCTCTAAGATCTGATTTGTCTGATGGAAAATGGCAACACAAGGCCATGAGAAAAAGAATTTAAGTATCATCTCATTCTTTCAGAAAGAATGAACAGCCAAACAAAACAGGAAGAAAAGTCAATACCCATTTAACCTCTGATTGCAATTCAATCAAAATTGAGGAAAATCAAATTTCTAATGAGTAGATTAATCATTAGGTGAAAAATCAAAATCATAATCATTTCATAATCATTTAGAAAGTTGAAAAGAAAGCAAAACAGATTTATGGGAAACTCACTTCACCGAGACGGGGCTGGGTGTAAGAGTACCACTCGGAGTATGTGTATTTGCAGTTGTCGGTTGCTATTGGTCCTCCTCTACAGGAATCCAGAGTGTGCTGTCCACCTTCCTTACACCGTTCCAGGGTGTGATGATGCCCGGTTTCCTGGCAGGACTCCATGGTCTGGTGCCCTCCTTTTACCATCTCGATGGTCTCTTGCCCTCCATTTTTCACTCTTGATCCCAGGGTGCCACAAATTCCCTGAGCAGAGCCACCCACAGCATGGGTTGTGAAACCATTTGTGGAATACTGAAACAAAACAGTTGGCAATGGGGAATTACAGAGAAAACCAAAAAATGAGAAAAAGAGAAAACCATGAATTTTCGTGCTAAGAGGTAAGCATTCCAAGGGCTGGAATTCAATCTGTCTTGGCAACCCTGAGTACCTAACTACCTTAATTCTACTACTTTACTAGGTAGCTTCCAATACAGGAAGCCAACTGCAAGATGTCAAGTGGTCTGAGCCTTGAGTTAAGTAAGAAAACTTAATGTGTACTCCTTCTTTAATAACTTCTTAGACTACTGTACAACTTCATTTGTGAAATCCTTCCAGTATCTCACATCTCAGGATTCCACACTATTGTCTCACACAGATTGATGCTGCTTAAATTCAGTCCCTTCACCTGACTAGAACAGAAACAGAAATAATAATCGGTATTTTTATTCAGTGACTAACTGAGTTCCCTTCAACTGAAACAAAATTAATAGAAATAACAAGTTGCCGTAAAAAGCAGCAATATTAAATACTTGTCATCTAATTAAATAAAAACAAATCAGCAGAGAAAGTAAGGACACCAAAGCTCTGGACACTAACTTTCCATGTTATGTTTTTATAGGAAACTCTAAGTTTCATTTTTTCTAATACCTTCCTAGATGCCAACATCCTTTTGTTTTCTAGATCCTTTCTGCTCTAATCATCAATTACATTTTGGTAGGGAATTTATTTGTTCCTCATCCACATACTAGAGTTTCCCTCATAGCTCAGTTGGTAAAGAATCCGCCTGCAATACAGGAGACTCTGGTTCCATTCCTCGATCAGAAAAATCCGCTAGAGAAGGGACAGGCTACCCACTCCAGCATTCTGGCCTGGAGAATTCCATGGACTGAATAGTCCATGGGGTTGCGAAGAGTCAGACACGCCTGAGTGACTTTCACTTCACTTCTTTCCTTCATCCACATACTAGGCTGGAACCCAATGCTGAAGCAGTGCAATCACCTGTTAGCATGATTGCTTCATATATTTGACCGCAGGCTCCTTTCTAACCCATAGTAGAGCCTGAAAGCCTCCATTAAAGTTCTTCCCACGATGATCAAAGCCTGAAACCATTTTATGGCTGCTGCCAGAAAAAAAATTAAAACCATTATGCTGATGATCGGTGAATAACTAAATGAAACCCTTTTACAGCACAACCAGCAGCTTCAATATATAAAAATGACAGGATTTAAAGTTGAAGCCGTGACACATTTGAAATAGGAAAAAAAAAAAATAACGATATGCCAAAGGATTTTTACTATTAAGTAACATTACATGGCCAAATTGAAATGCCACATATCACCATGGGATCAATGTCATTTGATTTGTCCCCTGCAACTGATGACATGTTATATATTGTAAGCTATCTGATTTCAACAGAACTTTTCCCAGAAAAGATCACTACAGTTGTTTAGGCATATTTATTGTTTGAATGTATACTAATATTTGGCTGAGCCACGTGGCAGGAGGGATCTTAACTCCCTGACCAAGGACTGAACCGGCGCCCCCTACAGTGAAAGTGCAGAGTCTTAACCACTGACCACCAGGGAAATTCCTATCGTCTGTACCTATTTTGAAAAGACAAACAATTTACCACTTTGTCATCACCGGGAGCTTCAGTGTTTGACACGATGAGGTTCTGCTGAGCTAAATCATCAGGAAATACTTTTGGCTTTTTGGCTGCCCCAGTAGTAGCCCCACAGACCAAGGTGAATAGGACACCTGCAGGATGAGAGGGATGACTTTGGTTTATCATAAAAGACTGTTATGAATTTATGATGACAAATACAAAAACAACTTTCTGGAAAACATAAATACTATTGCTTGAGTCAAAGCAGCATCCATTAGAAAAGCCTGCCTTAAATGGATAATGCCACAAACAAGGACACACTCAGTGCTGTATTTGTGTTGAATTTTATGTCTGCAGCAATTACGACAGCGCTGATATGATACCTACATGCAGTTTCAATATAAGAATTAAATATGTGTGTATTAAATAGAAATATAGCTATATGCAAATGAGCAGCCATAGATAACAGTGTTGATTCTAAGAATGTGTCCTGAAAGTTACTATAAAGGTTATCGTTTAAATTCATGAAAAGACTTACAAAATAGCAGTGCTATGCCCAACAATATTGCAAGGATGGCCCACTTTCCAAGTATCACTTCTCTGGTGCCATCACTCGGACCTGAGCGAGTGATGCAGTCATTTGGGGTAACACAGTCACATAATATCACGTCTAAGCGAGTGACAAGTGACAGGCCGAGTCTATCTGTAACTCTGACAGGGACTGTATATTTTCCAAACTGGAGGTCATTCACATAGGAGAGACGTGCTGATACACCTGAAAGGAAATAAAACCATGACTTATAGAATGTCATTGATTTCTCCTGGGCATAAATAACTAGTGACAGGATATTCACTATTATTTCCATACAATGGATATTCCAAATGGGAACAGCACAAGTGCTACATGATTGCAAGTGTGCATGGACGAAATCTTTCTGATCATATACAAGGTTGTCTATGCTGCCTCTTTGTATAAAGGTCTTTTGGCTTTTGTAGTAATATATTTTATCTGTCCGTACACAAACCCTTCTTATCACAAATAACAGATTTGTTAAGAGATTGACTTTTATCATATCTTTAAAAGTTTTAATATGACCAAAATTTTAATTTTCATGTATCTTCTTTTATGCATGATTCATCAGAGAATTTCATAGTCTGAATTCCGGATATTTCTCCTTACTTTATTTTCATATATTATGCCAAACCATGAACTTACTATCAAGGCATCAGTCATGATGCTGGAACTTCTTCTCATAATCCTATAAAACACTGGGACCAACCTTCTATTTTTTCCTTTTGATATTTTTTTCTTTAAGTCAAGAGTGGAAAATATCCAGATCAAAATCCAACAGTCTTGGGGACAGAGCCAAAAATATACTACTTTACATATAGATTACACATGCCCATGCCCAAGAATAATCCTCCCCAGTTAGCTGGCCCGGTGTGACATTTTTATTATTTCATATTTGACGCTCTAAATGTAACTTCAATATTTGCGTAAAAAAATAAATCATTGAATTGAGTCAACTTTAAAAGAAAGCATGATTAACCCAGTGTCCATGAATGTGTAAGAAATAATAATAAGACTAACAAAACCAAAATATAGGATTCAAAACATACCATGGTCTATTGCATTGTCTGTCTTATTTACTCCCCTCTATAAACGCATTTTACACATGAATAAATGAATACCCAAGAAGAATAAATAGTATAATGAGACCTAAAGCCTCTTTAAGACACAGTCTTCTCAACTTAGTGTTTCCCAGGCTTTTGGACTACTTCACAGCCCAGCAAAACTTTAAACTAATACAGCTTTGACCAACATAATCCTGTTAGTATTTCACTGTACTGAGTAGGGATTTTTTTTTAAATTACCACCTCTTTTAACATATAAAAAGATATGATATTATGACATCAAAGAAGTAGCATCAAAGAAGTAGTAGAAGAAGTCATCTAAATATAAGGTTGCTTCTCACATACACACTCATTGGTATGCTAAGTCACTTCAGTTGTGTCCAACTTTTGCGACTCCATGGACTATAGCCCTCCAAGTTCCTCTGTCTGTGGGATTCTCCAGGCAAGAATACTGGAGTGGGTTGCCATTCCCTTCTTCAGGGGATCTTCCCCCAGGGATCAAACCCGTAGTTCTTATGTCTCCTGCATTGGCAGGCACACTCTTTACCACTAGCTCCACCTGGGACTCATTGGAATGCTATTAAAGACACTGAAAATTATGTCAGTTCACACAGCAACTTATAATAGGGAGTCAAGAAAGATTCACTGAAAGCATGGGGATGAAAACCATTCAAGGGCATTTTAAAGGTAACTCCCATTCAGTTTCCAGTAGATGAAGGTTAGCGTTAGGGTCGGGAAAGCTGGACTGACAGGACATGATACACAGATTGTGCCGTCAAGAGACACAGAATGTGCTGGCAAGTTATGAGCTGATGTAGGGAGTGAGGCAACGGGGGCATGGAGAGAAGCTCCTTTTGCTTTTGCCATTCTTGCCACCAGAGATTTTAACAAAGGTAAAGTCAGAAATACACACTGGGACCAAGTGGGGGAAGAATCCCACATGAAAAACATTAGATAAGAAACAGTCAGAAGTCAGTGCAGTGCAGAGAAGGGATCATACAGTGGACACCGTGATGCACTCCCAGATCCCCTGCAATCAGGGAGGTATTGTCCCAGCTGCTTGGGAGGCTATCAGCAATGCCAGGGACTGGGCCTTCCTGCCAAAGGTCATGCCCCCTCGGGCAGCCCAACCCACTGGCAGAGTCACGGAAGAGCACAGAACGGAATGGCCACTCGGGAATGGGGATGACTCATGCGTTAGTCAAGGCTGTCCTTCCGCCTGAGCTGCAGCTTGAGTTTCCTTTCCATTCACGTCTACTGATGCCAAGGAAATGCCTTGATAAACTTTCAGCCTAGAAACACGATCTCAGCGCCCGCTTCCCTGGGAACACACCTGCAAAGAATGGGGATTCCCTTCTGACCAAGGAAACCACCGTCGTGTGAAAAATCTGTGTGGGTGGGAGGCACACAAGCCTGGCAGTGGTTCTAGCAGACCTAGTCTGGTGGGGTCGGGACGGGAGGGATAGCGTGTAGCACGGGAATGAGAATTCACACAAACCGTAGGGAATCTCGGCACAGGACTGACCAGAAACAGACTCTTCCCACGGCACCAACGCTGCGAAACTCGCCCTCATTTGTTGGTGGTGGTTACCACACAGTGAATTATTCTTCTATATTTTAGACATTTTGATGCTGAAAACGACAGAGTAACATTTAGAAATACATACCGTTAACCTTCGTCAGTCTCCACATTCTAAGTACCTCTGAATCAGAAGCACCTTCCAAACTGAAGTCAAAGGGTGGGCCGTGTATGGGTTCATCTGGATCTGTAGCAACAATCTCGGCCGACGACATGACAGGTTTACAGATTATCACCGTCCGCTGAGGTATGACTGGGCCGTTATCATTCACATCCTCAAGAATAATCCCCAGTACTCCATTACATGTTCTCCCATCTAGAAAATTGGATATGAAAATATAATTTCTTGATTTTTGAGTTTCTATTAGGCAATTACACATTGAAAATTACACATTATTAGGCACTTGTACAATAGAAATGACAGGAACAAGCACAGTCCTAGGTTATATCATTAAGGTACATTAAAAGAAAGGCAAAAAAAAAAAAAAAAAAAGAAAGACAAAATCCATTTCAAATATGTTGTACAGAAAATAACTGCTCTTTAGATTTGTCATCCATTCACTAAAAAGCTGCCATAGACATGGAATTGTTGTAGAGGTGAGTTTTGACAGATTTTTAAAAAGAGGAAGGGAGGACCAAAAAGGGCATTTCTGGTATAGTCAAAACACAAGGAGATTTAATGAGGTGGGAAAACACATACACAGACCAATGTTCTGGACATAATGAAAGGGAAGGCATGTGGAAAGCACTTAAGGTTTGGGGGCAGGAAAAGTAAAAGGTAAAAGGCATAAGATATGCATTTGGAAGATTAGAACAAAATTAGTACACAGAAACGTTTAACACACAAAACACCCCAGAAGTGGAAAATCACTTGCAAACCTGAATAATCACTCTGAGGTAGCCTAAGGAATTCATCTATCAACCCAGACAATAAATTTACTGAGTAATTACTTTGTACAGAGCACTGCAGTGGAAAACCTGGGAGATTTGAAGATGAAGTGGGCAGGTCCTGGCTACAAATGAGTAACACAGTTGTGAAGCCTAAAAGTAAACATAAATCCAGGACTTGTGTGTCTAAAATATCTTTTATTTCTGCTTATTAATAAGGAGGCCATGGTTATGAGAGGTGGAAAAAAGGATGAAAAAACTTGTGCCATCTGCGACCCGGGGCTATGTCTTATACGAAGCTGCTCTCCTAAGGAGAGCTGGGAGAACAGGCAGAGCCCTGCAGCCACTACCTCAACCCAACAACAGGACCAGTTGAATTTCAAGGGTCATCATGGGCCAGGAGCCACAGCCCATCAAGTTAAGAAACCGGTTCTGAACTGGGGGCCACAGAAAAGGACATGGTGGAAGCAACTACAAAATTGCTCAGGGGTAAAGTGGAAGAGAGGAAAAGTCTGAAGTTGAAGGCAAATTAATACCTCCTATTTAATATCCTGCAAATTAAAATTCCAGAATGAGCAAGGTTAATGCTTAAAGGAAAGCCAACAAAATCACTCATCAGAAGATTAACTCACTCTATGCAAGATAGCTTCAAATCATGAATATTTACTATCTTCAAAAACATAAAGTTAACTGTTTAAATAAGAATGCAAATGACAGTTGAAATGCCAGTAGAAATAATCTAATAATCATCTAATAGGGATTCTAGAAGAAAAGGATAAATAGAATGGGAGGGAAGCAATACTTAAAGAAATACTGGCTGAGAATATCCCAGAATTAAAGAAAAACATGGATTTTTTTTTTTTTTTAATGTTCTGATCTGACTGCAGTGCTGGGTGAATAAAGCTAAATTCTCAGCATAAACACTGAATTAAAACTATATATTGAATACAACCTAGGGAACTACAAAAGTTATCTGGATGTATTACCTACAAAAAGACAATAAATAGACAGCAAAATAAGCGAGAAATGCCAAAGGATGATGGAGTACCACTTGCAGGGTAATGAGGGAAAGAGAGTTAACTCAAAATTTTAAACTAAGTCAAATGACAAAATCAAACATAAGGACCATATTGAAATATTTTTCAGAACAATAAAACTGACAGGGTTTATCACCCACATCGCACCACTGAAAGAACTAGTAAAGCATGTAGTTCAGCAAGAAGAAAAGATAACTAGAAGAGAAGAAATGAGATACAAGAAACAAGGAAACTATCTCTCACTTTGGACAACTTAAAAAAAAAAAAAGACAGAAAGGTAGCAGGAATATATGCAAACATGTATTTTACCTGCCTGACAAACTTTTCTATTAGGACAGAATATTCTCTTCCTTCAGATTTTTCTGGTTCTCAAGCTACATAGTGTTTTCTTGCTCTCTCTGAAAATAAGGATTACAGGATGTCTTGAATATTTCTTTCGATTTGGGCCCAAACAGAGTTGAAAGTACATGTTTTACTGACTGAATCTGATTAATTGTAATGGCTTTAAAAATTGACCTCTACAGTGTTTGCTGTTCTACCACTGTAATAAATGCTTGAGTTTCCCTTTCATGAAATGTGTAGAGCTGTTCAATAAACTTTTTTTTGCACACTGTGATCAGCATTGGTATAGAATATTTCAACCAAAGATTTTAGACATCTAACTTGGTATTTCACAGCTCTGTTCTTCATGTGTTAGTAATAAATCATATTCTTTTATTTACTGGATTATATGCATGCAATGCTCACCTTCTAATATTAATATAATTCTATATGCGTGTGTACATGCTAAGTCACTTAAGTTGTGTCCAACGCTTTGAAACCCTATGGACTGTAGCTCCTCTGTCCCTGTGATTCTCCAGGCAAGAATGCTGGAGTGGATTGCCATGCCCTTCTCCAGGGGATTTTCCCAACCCAGGGATCAAACCCGCATCTCTTATGTCTCCTGCATTGGCAGGCAGGTTCTTTACCACTAGCGCCACTTGGGAAGTCCTAGTTCCCAATTCTATACGGGTAAATACCAATTTCAAAATTGTCCTGGAAAGTGGTCCACAATTTATGTGCATGACACTCTCCTGCTAAATGTTTTTACAAATCTGAAAGCACACTCCTCCTCCTCCCAACTACACAGAGGAGACACCTGGGTGAAACTGCCAGCTGAGGTTAGATCAAGAAGGGAAATTGAACTCAAAGCTTAAAAAAGACCTATGTTTAGGAGATGGGAAGGCAGTAAAACCAGAAAGTACAGAGATATGAGAGGAATGTGTGGTAAAGCTGAGACATTGAAGACTTGAGGGAGGATTTTTAAAAGAGGAAGCAAGTGCTGTATGTAGGGAAGCCGGAGAGAGGAATTTAGCATAAGCCCAGAGGTCAATGCTCACAGAAGACAGCATTTCTCATATGGAAGCAGGTGGGGTGGGGAAGGTCCAAAGGGAATGAGTTGATATAGATCTTTTAAAAAGGTAAAGAACAAAAATAAATAAAAAACATACTTTAGTACAATCTCAGTTCATATAAAAAAAAAAAATATGTCGAGTTACTTATCCCCGACCAGCTTCAAAAGAAATGAATGGAAAAGTCCCCATTACACATTTATTTTCGACCACAAAGATGATACAGTGCCTCTCATCTAAACGCCATGAAACATTTGCTCTCTCGCTTATTTTTATCTCCTCTGCAACAGAGGAAAATGTGGAATAAAAATCATATCCAAAATCTCTCATTTCAGACTAATTTTTATCTCGTCAATGAACAAACCATTTGCCAACTGCAATATAAAATGTAAAAATAATGGACTTGATATTCATATTATTTCTCTTTTCACTTGTCTTTGACCAAAAAACATGTCTTGACAAAGGGACAAAGGAAGCTGAGGTCTTTAAGGATAGTCTTTAATTGGATGAAGTTAAATTAACTATGATTTCAACTTTACCAAATCAATCAATGGATATGAGCCATTTCTCATTAATTTAGAAAAAGCTGAAGTACCTAAAACATCCTCCAAAGTCACTTCTAAAATCTTATTTTGCAAGCTACAGTATAATAATTTATGTTTACTGTAATTAACATTTATTTTACAGAGACACAAAGTTCAAATGTATGTTACGGTAAAAATTATATTTTATGTACTAAGAGGATCCCATTCCTGATCATTGTGCTCACATTCCAACTTTACAGGGCTCATAGAAAATGATTTTACATTTTACATGATTTTGTGGATTCACAGTATTTGTTTTTCTAATTTTATGGTATCAGTATACTAACCCCCAAGTATATTGTTAGTTTCCTGTAGAAAGATATAACATTTTTAGGATTGTGTGTGCTAAGTAGCTTCAGTTATGTCTGACTCTTTGCACACCATGGACTATAGCCTGCCAGGCCCCTCTGTCCACGGGATTCTCCAGGCAAGATACTGGAGAGGGTTACCATGTCCTCCTCAAGGGGATCTTCCCGACCCGAGGACTGAACCAGAATCTCTTATGTCTCTGTCATTGGCAGGCGGGTTCTCTAATACTAGCACCACTGGGGAAGCCCTCTTAGGACTGTCTATGAGGAAATTAAGTATATTATCTCTCTAATGAATTT
Source organism: Cervus elaphus (assembly GCF_910594005.1). Taxonomy (NCBI): domain Eukaryota; kingdom Metazoa; phylum Chordata; class Mammalia; order Artiodactyla; family Cervidae; genus Cervus; species Cervus elaphus. The sequence continues at coordinate 29,726,758 of NC_057841.1, read as the reverse complement.
TCCTACTGAAGTATTTTTTAAGAGATATGAATAAATAAATTGAAGCTGATTTTACTAATTTTCTCAACTAAAATGAATGATTCTTTAATTTTAATAAATTACAGTCGTATATTTTCCATGACTAAATTATTTTATACTTACATACAAAATTGAGGGTGCTACTGGAAAGCAAACTTGAGTTAATAAATAATAACAAACTCCTCAATACTTGTCATCTGGGGAGGAAAAAACTCTGAATATACATTGTTAATTTAAAAATGGAGGATGTACATGATTGAGAGTCTACATAGCTGGCTTAAACACAAAGTCCTTACCTTTGTCTGAGGCAATGATTGAAATATTATATACACCACTTCTGGCTTCTCTATCGAGTCTTTTCAAAATGGTGATTACTCCTGAGTTTTCATCCACATCGACCCACCCTTCTGGATCACTTGACTTCATATATCTGTGAAAAATGATGAGTTAAAATAACAAAACAGATCATAAGTCAAATAACAATCCTAATATCAAAATAAATTACACATTTTAAAAAGTGAAAGTCATTTCAGGCGTGTCTGACTCTTTGCGACCCCATGGACTATACAGTCCATGGACTTCTCCAGGCCAGAATACTGGAGTGGGTAGCCTTTCCCTTCTCCAGGGGATCTTCCAACCCAGGGATCAAATCCAGGTCTTCCACATTGCAGGCGGATTCTTTACCAGCTGAGCCACCTGGGAAGCCCAGTGTACACAGAACCTTTTTTTTCCTTTTCTAAGGAAAAAAAACATGGTCAACTTGACGTTCACTAAAATAGAATTACAAGTACCTTATGCCACTGCTACTTCTTGTTTCCGGGTCATATGCTTTATAGCCAATGTTCTTTGTTCCCACTGGTACATTTTCTTTCATTCGAACAGTTTGTACCTGAGGGTCACACTCAGGGCCCTCATCCTGATTTAGCACATTAACAGTGATTGTTGCTGTGTTCATGGTTGATCTTGAACTACCAGTATATGGAGCTTCATTAACTACACCAATTTGCAGGGTCACCTGCTGTTTTTCTTCATAATTCAGTGGCTACAAAAGCAAGCATGTTGAAAATCAGATCAAGAGGCAGTATTTGGCCATGTGAACTAGTGTGTAACTAGTTAGCTTCAGAAATACGTACTAAGTGCTGCCTCAGGAAGAGTCATGAAAATACTAAACATATACCCACAGATGTGCTGATTCAGTATTTGGGTAGAACCAGCAAAAAAAACAGAAAAGAATCCTTCAATTGCAAATTTAACACAACATCACAGGTTCTAACAGCAATTTCAGATAGTATTTAATGAACTATTATTATTTGAAATATTACTTTTGGGACTTCACGCTCTAGTCAACAGTAACTTACTATTCCATCAATTTGGGCATCAGTTTATCCTATCCTCCTGAGATAAATACAAATATTTGTACCTCGTTTAGGGTAGAAAAGGTGGGTCAAATTTTATAAGATGTTTTTAAGATAAGAGACAAGAAAATAGAAAGATTATGGGCTTTGCACTTTCCTTTTCTACCTTTTTTACCCTAATTACTCTTTAAAAAGTGGGTAATACCAAGTTTAATGGAAGGTGTTAATTTTATGTTGCCTAATTCGTAGCTGTATTGAAAATGGGTGAAACCATTTCCCAGAAGACAGAATTTTTTTTCCTCTATCTTTTAATTGGAGGAAAATTGCTTTACAATGTTGTGTTGGTTTCTGCACTGCAACTCGAATCAGTCATAACTATACATACATCCCCTCTCTCTTGAGCCTCCCTTCCCTCCCTCCATCCCACTTCTCAAGGTCATCACAGAGTATACCAGGCTGGGCCCCTGTGCTGTCAAAGATTTCACAGAGATGTATTTCCTTTCTATAATGCCAAGGATTAGGGCAGGGTTGGAGGAAGAAAGAAACAAGATTTAAGGGACAATCCCTTTGCTGTTTGAAGCCAATATTAACCCACAGACTGCAGCTAATTTTCATCACAGTAAGAAAAACCAATCATCATTTTTAATCCATTCTCTTTGTGAATGTAGAAAAGGGAAACCACAGAGACCCAGGATAGAATTATGTTCTAGTAAAAGAGGCAGCAGAACCATAGGCTTCTATGGTTTTGTCCAAAGCCAGAGCTCAGGTGACTTTATGGGTTAACTCTGCCACCTGAATTAGCAGTGATGTCTCCTGAGACAATTAGAGATTATTAGAAAGAGGTTTTGGAAGTATTTACATCTTTGAATGATTGAGGACTCCCGTTCTGAACCAGGAAGTTAAGAACCTAATGTACACTGTATTCAAAAGAACAGATCTATAAACAGCTTCCCTATGAGTCTGACCAAGAATAACTGATTATTTGGGAAATTCAGTAATGAAGGAGAAGCTCCTTGACACAGCGATAGAAAGAATGGACTAGGAAAGCCTGGCAGTGTCCCACAGGTGCCAAAGCTGTGCTAGCTTTTTAATTGTTAAGAGATACTGGTTAAAACAAAAAAAGGAAAAAAAACCCAGAGATGTTCGTTACAAAGTGGGTAATACATCATATTAATTGAACATACATATATATAATAATTCTAAACTATCATACCTTTACAAAATGTTCTCCAAAATGAGTACAATCATCCCACTATACACATGAAGAACACAGTATTTACATTTACTTAACTGTCTATTTTAGATCTATATTTACTAGAATTCCTTTATTTTCATTAAGCTCTAGTATACTAATCTATCATATTATAAGCTGCAAATAACTAATTTGCTGATTTATTCTTACCTTAACCACACACAGAACTCCTTCATTGGTTTCGGAATCTGTTACAATTTTAAAATTTCCATCTTCATTACCCTTTAAAATGGTATAATTAGCCCTCCAATTAGCAGTATTGATTAAATCCTTATCCTGAACGGCAACACGTAAGATTTCCACATCAATTCTATTCTCCTCCACGGATGCCACATACTAAAATAACAAAAAATGACAAAAGAAGTTTTAATTAGTAATTCTCACAAAAGCAGAACATCATGTAAAGTAAGCCTGGTTCTTCTAATTTCCAAAAATTATGTTTAAGAAGTAAAAGTGAAAGTTGCTCAGTCGTGTCCGACTCTTTGCGACCCCATGGACTATATATACAGTCCTGGCCTGGAATTCTCCAGACCAGAATACTTGGTGTGGGTAGCCTTATCCCTTCTCCAGGGGATCTTCCCAACCCACGGATCGAACCCAGGCCTCCCACATTACAAGCAGATTCTTTACCAGCTAAGCCACAAGGAAAGCCCAAGAATACTGGAGTGGGTAGCCCATCCCTTCTCCAGGGGATCTTCCTGACCCAGGAATCAAACCAGGGTCTCCTGCATTGCAGGTGGATTGTTTACCAACTGAGCTATCAGGGAAGCCCAAAACTATGTTTACATGATTTTAAACCCCAAGTCCAAACTACTAACATATGGCTGGGAATACTTCCCTTGAAATCATGGGGCATGAAGGGAGATGTGCATATTTAGCAGTTAACTCTGCCTTTTACATTTTCTTATATTAAAATCACACACTTACAGAAGAACGGGTGAATGTTGGCAAGTTGTCATTCACATCTTCAATATTAATGATGCAAGCTGCAGTTGTCTGCAAACCAAAATACTGACCATCCATGTCCTGTACTTTAATTTTCAGCTGGTATTTATCAATTAGCTGAAAAGAAAGTAAGAATTTAATTACTGAGTGAAAGCAACTTTATAAATGAAATCATAACTTATTCTATAATTTTCCTTGCATTGAAAATTTAAGAAGTACACTATTAGACTTTATATTATCACATACTGGCAGAGGAATAATTTCTTCGTACTAATTTTCAATTAATTTATGAAAATATAGTAGTTTCTCAAATTTAAAGTGCTACTCATAGAGTCAACTTGGTTTTTGTATTATTTAACAGAAAGAAAAAATATTGTCATAACATACTTAAAATTGCCTTGTAATTAATCAAAATCTTTATCTCCTATTCAAAGTACATTCTTACATTCAAAAATACATTAACAGTGACTCTATACCAGTGTTATAATAAAGCAATAACATATGCTCTTGTAAAAGTGGTGGATTTTAAACATTTACTTGACATTAAAAGATTAAATTAGTATGAGAAGAAAGTTCTGGAGCTTTGTAAACTTTTTTTTTCTCTTCATGGAAAATAGTGTCTGTTTTTTAAGGATTTTCTATTCTTCAGAGATTGCAGACTTATCACTAGTTTAAGAAAGTGTGTTTCCCCTCATAACGGTCTGATCTGTCACAAGTATTGAGATATGGAAGGATTAACAGCAACTCTAATAATAACGCCACCTAGACTGAACATTAGGAAGCTTGGGTTCTATTCCCAACTTCAAAAATAGCAAATGTAATCTTGGGCAGTTGGAAAAGTCTTTTTCCTTAGTTTTCCTCTTCTATAAAATGATGATAATAACACCTCTGCTAAGTAATTGACCTTTTATCATAAGACAAAAAATATATAAAATACTTCCTAGCCTTCCACCTAGAATAGTTGCCCTTCTCTTAAAAAACCAAATTGAACCGGGGTCTCCTGCATTGCAGGCAGATTCTTTACCAACTGAGCTATCAGGGAAGTCCTTTCCTCCCCTTAGACTTCTTAAACTTTCTAGTCCTCATGCACTGGACTCAATATTACCTAAAATAAAACTATTAATACTATTTCTCTCAATGGCTATACTTTTTACACTCCTGATTTTTCCTGATTTACTCCTCTCTCATAATCAATCACATATGTAGAGCTGAAACAATTAATGGTCTTATTTTATTCAAAAATTTTAAAAGCTCAGACTAGTATACTTCTAGGAGGAAATATGCATTTTTGCATACAAATATGCATATTTGTAGCAAACTATGACTTATTGGGAATGATCAACTAGCAGATAACACAAAGACAGAAATAAAGGTTGGGACTTAAATATCAACCTATGATTATCTTCAGATGGAAGAAAAATTCTGATGCTTAAAGAGATTAAAGCGTGGAAGGCCAACAGAAAAAAAATCAGAAACCTGGGATCAGAAAGTGAGTCCAGAGCTTTCTTGGGTAAAAGAACTCCAAGACTCCTTCATTAGTCAAATGTTCTCAAGTGTTTTATCAGAAGAATCTATTTAAGACTCGATAAAAGAAAACTTGGTTCATAACCTGCTCTTCCTGAGCATACAAATTCCATGAAGAATCTCTATAATCTGTAGACCTGTGACAGCAATCCATTCATTTAGCAAATGATACCCCATTCTTCACTGGCATGTGCGTGCATGCACGCTTGCTCAGTCGCTTCAGTCGTGTCTGACTCTTTGTGACCCTAGGGACCATAGCCCACCAGGCTCCTCTGTCCATGGGATTCTCCTGGCAAGAACTCTGGAGTGGGTTGCCAGTTCCTACTCCAGGCAATCTTCCTGACCCAGGGATTGAACGCACTCTGCATTACAGGTGGATTCTTCACCCCTGAGCCACCCAGGAAGCCCTTCACTGGCACGGACTTATTTTAAGAATATATAAATTATAAGTAACAAAATTGAATTTAAAAATAGAAATTTTATTTAGGAATATCCTTGTAAATGCAGTAAAAATGATTAATTTTAACCACTGTTATTAAATCTCAACCTTCAGTCCACGTGAAGAAATGGGAGGTATGTATAAAGCCCTTCTGCATAATATAATATGATGTTCTTCCAACCAAAAGTACTTTCAGGATTGTTTGATTTAGAAGCTAAACTGTTTTTACATAAAAGACACCTAAGGTTATTCAGTTTGGTATTTGGAAGACATTTTGGCATACATAAGGCAAATCTGTCACTTAAAGAAAAGGCTACCTGATGCAAATGATCGATTGGAGCTTTCAAGCAAAAATAAGGATTCTAGAAAACTTTTATGAACTATTGTGGTATTAATGGAGATGAGTAGGGGATTGTTTTAATATTCTTTAATTAAATGTGTCAATATTTGGGGGATCTGCATAACTCAGTGAACCAGTATTTCCCATATGACTAATGCATGATGTTACAAAACCACACATGGTAAATAAACTAGTCGCTTATAGTACAAGACAATGGATTTTGATATGACAAAGTATGAAAGTTCACAGACAAGGCTTCTTAAGAGTGCACACTGCAAAACGCTTTTATCAAACTACCACCTGTCAAGCTTTGGTGTAGTATATCAAAGAAGACTACCCACAATATCTGGAATTACTATTAAAATACTCCTCTCTATTCTAACTTCAGGTCATCTTGGATTTTCTTTATATACCTTGACTAAAACTATATAACAGACTGAACACAGGAGATATGAAATCTAATCACTCTTACATTAAGTCAGGTATTAATCAGATTTGGAAAATGTATAATAATGCTAATCCTCATTAAATTGTTTGTTTTGGAACTGTGGTTATTTTCATAAAAATATTGTTTATATTAACATATAATACCTTAAATGGTTAAGTAAATATATATTTTTTAACTTCTATCAGTTTTAAACATTTTTGGATTAAACAGTGATAAATATAACCCACATAAACAAAAGCCTGGAATTTTCAATAAAATCTAAGACTATAAAGGGCTCCTGAGACCAGAAGACTTGCAGACCACTTCCCTAATCCATGGGAGAGGAAATGAATTAATATGAGTTTTAGGAATCAAAGGGAAAACCTGACAAATACATATTACTATATTTTAAAATTAAAGATTATAAAAGTAGGAAGTAGGTCAGATAAGCTACTATAAGAATTCAGATAAATAAATGCTAACTGTTGAGTAACAGTTGAATAACAAAATGAATAATTACTAAACTAGGATAGCTGCAGGGACAATGGATAGATATGAATGTAAGATCATTGTGGAGTTAATATCAACTTGCTTTGGAAAGTAATTTGACTTGCAAGAGGACACATCAAATACAATTTTGAGAACAAAAAGTGAAAAGAAAGTGAAGTCGTGTCCGACTCTGCAACCCCATGGAGTGTAGCCTACACCCTTCTCCGTTCATAGGATTTTCCAGGCAAGAGTACTGGAGTGGGTTGCCATTTCCTTCTCCACTTGAGAACATAAAGCCAAGGTGAAAACAGAAAAATCATTAAAGGAAAAGAATACTCTAATATCATTTTAACTAAAAGCATGGGAAAGAGAACATGTTCAGAAGGAAAGAAGAATTCTAGATGCACTGCATCTTAGGTAGCTGTGAAATGTTCAAATAAGGATTCCTGTCAGTCAACTGAAAATATTGAATCAGAGATCAGCAAGAGAAAAACTTTCATTTAATCTATGTAAGGGGAAAATGTAGATGAGATTGTTAATGAAGTTACACAGATAGAAAGAGAAGCACTGTTATATGTAGATAAGAAAATTCCACAAATTCCAAGTTTTACTTTACAATTACATTTCTTGTTTTTTTCCAATTATAAATATGTTTATATTAGGAAATTTGATTTTATAAATCATATAATCCAGGAGAGAATGAATTAGCAGTTCAAAATCAGCATGCTGCAAGGTTAACGACCTCCACCAACCTACCTAAAATAATTTTTGTTAGATTCACAATATGCTTTTCAAAAGCTTATCTGCAGATAACATACAGAGAAACATAGGTACTACCAAAAGAGCCGACTCATTAGAAAAGACCCTGATGCTGAGAAAGATTGAGGGCAGGAGGAGAAGGGGTCGACAGAGGATGAGACGGTTGGATGGCATCACTGACTCAATGGACATGAGTCTGAGCAAGCTCCAGGAGGTGGTGGACAGGGAAGCCTGGCATTGGCATGCTGCAGTCCATGGGATCGCAAAGAGTCAGACACGGCTAAGTGACTGAACAACAACAAATCAGGTTTTATTTGTTAGCATTTGTTACCTCTCTGTCTAGCTGAGATGACGATGTGGTGATCACGCCTGTGGTTGGATGCATAGAAAAGAGGGTGGGTGATGCTGGAAACTGCTCGATGATGGAGTACCTTAGACGCGTGTGCAGGGTGTCAGGCTCATCTTTGTCTGTTGCACAAACCTGTCCCACGGTAGTACCTACATACACAAAAATCCTCTTTAATTTCCAAAACCTTTACAGTTCCAACTTTCCCTTTGACTCCTCTCTATCTATCACAAAAAAGTTTTGCACGACGAATAACAGGAATAAAACGTTTGTACATTTTCAGGATCCCATATAAAGTATCACTTCCTTTCAAATATCCCAATATTCCAAAATTTTGAAATTTGGTGACCATATCCATATTTACTATGTTTATTGTATAATTTTATAAATGTTGATAATATCCCCCCATGGCCTTTGTATTTCTTAACTAAAGAATTCCAATTATTCTTTAAGATTTTTCTATTTATAAGCCTGCACTTAAATTGATCATATGGGTCAGTTTGCTCTGAAAATTCTTAGCTTACTTAGATCTTTCTAGAGGATAACTAAAAATCTAATTCTAACTCCTAGTTGAAATGGTCCATTTTTCAAGAGATTGAGAAAATAAATTATTCTCTAAGACCTTTATAACAATGCCCAGAATGCATGTGTGTGTGCGTGCTAAGTCACATCAGTCGTGTACAACTCTTTGCGACCCTATGGGCTGTAGCCCACCAGGCTCCTCTGTCCACGGGATTCTCTAGGCAAGAATACTGGAGTGGGTTGACATGCCCTTCTCCAGGGGATCTTCCTGATTCAGGGATTGAACCCACATATCTTACATCTCCTGCCTTGGTAGGCAGGTTCTTTACCACTAGGGTCACCTGAGAAGCCCAACGATGTCCAGAATACAGTCTATCATTTAATCACTACAGAACATCAGCAGATCTCTTCAAGGCTAAGACTTCCACTGCTCAAGAACTTCTTTTCCGAAAAGAATATTCTAAACATATTCTTGGAATATTTAGAAAACATGGTCTCTTAAAAGTATTTCTTTTATCTCACACAGAAAGGCAAAATAACATTGAGTAACTCCTATTTTTCAGGCACTATGCTTGGCATTCAAGGCATACTGCGCTTCATTTAACCTTGTATGTTAGCATCTCATGTTACAAATGGAGAAACCAAAGTTTGCCAAGATTAGGAAACTTGCCCAAGGTCACAGCACACAGCTAGCAAAAGGCAGAGTAAAATGCCTCCCTCAGCCAGCTGTCTGGCAAGTCCCTTGCTCTCGGCAGCAGACTGTGCTACCTCCCAGTGGCCAGGATGAAAGTCAACTAGTGAACTGCAACACTATGCTGCCGTACATTGCCCAGGTGGCGACTCACCAATTTTGCAGTTTTCAAAAACTTTAAAAACGTAACTTGTTTCTGTAAAAATTGGGTAGTTATCATTTTCATCCTCAATTCTGATGACCAGGGTCAATGGATATTCTGGAGTATATCCATCCGGAGTTGTTGCAAAGGCAACTAGCTGTGAAGAGAATAACATTGAAAAAAAAAAGCGAAAATAAAATATGGTTCAAACTTGCTTATGCTTTGCCTTTCAACTGGAGACTGTTGAGCATCACAGTTTGGGTTTTACCATTTGATACTACTTTTGAATGTGAGCATAATCTTAATGCCACAAGAGATGGCTAATTTCATTGTGTACTATGGCATTTTATATTATACCTAATATAATAACATAGACAAATTTGGTTTCCTCATCATTGCTGTATTGTTGTTCATGAATGTAACAGTTTTTATTATTATTTTCTTGAAAGGGTCCTGAGAACTATTTTGTTTTGCTTGCAAGTTTCAAGTGCAAGTGTTTTAAATACAATTTTCTGGATCTTTTATAACTGAATTCTTCGGATTCCAAACTCCCCAGGTGCAGTCAACTGAGATATTATTTTATTTTCTAATTAGAATTTTAGTCATATTGATGGCTATATTTAGATAACTGTCTTCATAAGAATTTTTTAATTTAAAAAGGAGTCAGAAATGGACCAAGTGAATGGCCATAAATTGTGTCTAGAATGCAATTTATTCTTTTGATTATACAATATGAATTTAAATTCCATTTTATCTCCTCCTTACTTGCTCACAAATTAATTTTCTCTCATTGCAAAGGCTCTGAGGCTTAACTTCTGAACTTGACTTATCTCCTACGGCATCACTCTCAGTACAATAAAGAGGTTCACAGATCTTTTCCACCAAATAAATAATTACCTTAAAAGTGGTACTCTTTTTCTTTTGAAAATAGAAATAGTAAAACTGTAATTCCCAGAACAATCTAATAAAATTGAAGGCTATTTATTTTATAAAATTCTTTTTGCTTCCAGGCAACTATCAGCTCTGTACAACACTATCAGAGCACAGATGAAAAACTCAGGAAACAGAAAGAGTAATTGAATTGAGGAAGAGAAGCGAAATAGCCAAGCTTAATTTTACTAATACAATATGTAAACATTAGACTTTACCTCAAACGATGGATACGTTTCACGATCTATAGAACGAGTACAAAACAGGTTTCCAGTATCTCTCTCTACATAAAATAAATTGCGAGGTTCTTTGTCAACTCCAGGCCCACTTATGGAATAGTAAATAGTGTAGTTTTGGGCTGTATCAGATTGAATCTAGAAAGTAGACAGTATATACATAAAAGGCAAATTTGTATTTGAGCAAAACTCTCATCTACACATTTTGCAATCACATTGACATTTTTATTACAATAAGTAATTACCCTCTTTAACTTACTATTATGTATGAATAAAAGACAGCAATAGAATAAGGAAGCCTAATAATTGAGAAATTCAAGAGTAAGGCATGAGGAAAATAACGAAGTTAGTTTTCCAGGATAACTAACGAATACTTTCAAAGGCTACATGTACTTACATGGATCAAGCATTTTGGACTTTTCTTGTCTTAGAAAACAAAGTATTCTGAGTATGAAAAGTTATCTTTTTGTCAATTTTTTTAACATCTGAAGTTTTATTATATATAACAATATTTGAGACACTGAATTTAAAGTATACTGTCTGCAGGGCAAACATTTGGAAAGTGGTTTCCTTAATTAGTTTTTATTTCTCAGCATTGTCTTTATCATAGGGGTTCAACAGGAGAATGAAAAAGAGTGAAAATGGAAATGACAGAATATCCTGGTGAATGTGCTACTTTGATATTTGATTCAAAAGGAAAATTTTCTCTGGGATTTCCCCAGCAGTCCAAAGATTAAGACTTTGCCTTCCAATGCAGGGGGCACATGTTTGACCCCTGGTCAGGGAACTAAGATCCTACATCAAAAAGAATTTTTTCCAAAGTGTTTTCATCCTCTTAAGTAGGATCTTTGACTACCTATCAGGATGACTCACAATTATTTTCAAAAAAAATTTTTCTCAACTTTAAAATGCTCTTCTCTCAGTTGCACTGAATTTATTGGTGGGCTCTAAACAATGTTTCTCTCTCACCAATTCAAGAATTGGTGGGAAAGAAACCTAAGAGATAGACTGAATGGTAGTGACCACTGATAGTGGAGAAAAGCACAAAACTTGCTGAGGTTTCCACTGAAAGTTAAAAGAGAGAGAGAATATGTGGACCCAGTGCAATTTAAATAGTGAACTTGGAAAGAAACCATGGAAAGGTGTACCATCTTTCCCTTTCATGGCATTTGATTTTTTATCGACAATTTCATCTTTTATTATGGAAGATGTTTGGGGGTTTTCTAGACTACGTCCAGGCTCTGAGATACACTTGATGATATGAAAATCCATTGAAGAAGCATGTGTTTGAGAGTGCTAGATGGGCTTTACCGTTTTATAAATGGCTTTTGAATGACTACAACTGCAAAAAAGTATATACAGGTATAGAGAGATATATTTATACCATATATTAAGCATATGATAGACACACTCATTCACTCATATATTCATACATACACATTTTTAAAAATAATTGCAAACTCATTGTCCATATTTTTAAAAAAGATGGAAGCCATAGACTGTCACAGTGAAAAGAAAGTAAATTGTACCTGTTGAAGAAAAAGTGGGAATGGACCCAAGGAATTCTCAGGCACTGAGCAAGGAATAGGAGCCCATCTTCTTTTGGCACGTCTCAAAACTTTCTCCTGAGAATGCCTTTTCTTTAGTACCTCAATTTAGAAAACAACGACAAAAAACAATAAAGTCAATTACTACTTTATTTTAAACTTGAAAACTGATACATCTTTCTTCTCTCGTTCTCACGAGGATTAGCTGGGGAGGCGTAGGACCATGGTAGTGCTTGAAAACCAAACGAAATGTCAATACCATTAAAAAAAAATGAAGAAAACCCTGCCCTAACTGTTATCTCAGCAATCCTCTTGAGAAAATAAGTTGGTGGGAACATGGAAGAGAGAGAGAGAAGGAATCGGAAGCCTAGAAGCAAAACTGGAAAAAAAAATTACTGTTGCCACATTGCCATGCAAAAACACAGGAGGAGAGATATGCAAAGAATGTTAAGTGGATAGGTGCCCTTCTAAATTCAGCATAAGCATCTTGCACTCACCAGCAACTAGGAAGAGCCAGGGGGCCAACAGAGAGATCTGTGTCAGAAGGAGGAGAGAAACATGGTGACAACTCTCAAACGGCTGTCATGAGTAATGGCCAGGGGTTGAACAGAAGTCATTTTGATCTTGAGTGTCACAAAGTCAAATGTGTGCATGAGATCCAAATCGTACCCTAAAATAGTCCTCCATTTTCTAACAGTAAAAATTATGCTAAGATACATGAAACCCTAGTACCGCTGCCTGAATAGGACATCACAGTAAGTCATTAACATGTCCTACGAGTTCCTGAATCTTTAAAAACTACATACTCCAAATTACATACGAAAATCTTAAGCAATAATGTTTTTTGTTTTGGAAACCTAGTCCACAGTAAAGATCAAGAAAAGCTGCTCCATGTCTAATCTCAAGTTCTCATTCTGTCCCATATGCCAACTTCTTTTATGTCCCAAATAAAAGGAAATTATAACCTGGGATAACCTAGGTTGAACCACTCTTTTCCATTTCAACACTGTTAACTTGAGTCATGGTTTTCCTTCTTCAAGCTAAACTAACCTCCATCTCTTCTGATTCACATCTTCTCTGGTCATGTGAGTTACACCTGAAGAAAACAATTCATTATACTTCATTTTTTTACTTGGGCATACCTCTGTTTGATGCTCTAAAAGGACAGGTATCTCCTTCTCTTCTTGGGTCTCTGTGTTGGAAAGCAATATGGTAAAAGAGCGCTTCTCTGAGGACGAAAGAATGGCATGTGTTGTATAGACTGAACCATCTTCTAAGATTTGGAAATCAGGGTCACTTGAGTGAATGAGAGTTGCAGATTTAAAGCACTCCTTCAGGTTAACTGTAGAAAATTTACAGAGCAGTCATGTGTAAGGTAAAACAAAGCAATATATAGTTTAACCGTAAGCTATGCATTTGAGGTGGTACAATCAAAAACTTTAATTACACTGTAATTAAGTTTTGCATTTTTTAAAAGGACATATGAAACTACACGGTTAATTAAGTTGTTCTTAATTAAACATATCTACCACGTCTTTTACCTACTTCACATCCTTTTAAAAAAAGAGACATTTGTTATGAAATAAAGACATGTAAACTCCACAGTCTGAGTATAAAACTCACACCAAAAGAAGTTTTTATTAACTGAAACCAGCCACAGAGCAACACATGAAAACACATAAAGTAAGTTAAATAGAACCTAAAAATTAGAACTGGAAGTTATTGAATTATTACTGAACTCTTTGCATCTGTTGTTAAATAGTCATCATATTCTGTCTCTACATTGATCTGATCTTTTGTTATACATTTGAGTTATATGAAAAAAGTTAATTGATAAAAAAGCAATGAAGTTAGTCGCTCAGTCGTGCCTGACTCTGCGACCCCATGGACTGTAGCCCACCAGGCTCCTCTGTCTGTGGAATTCTCCAGGCAAGTATACTGGAGTGGGTTGCCATTTCCTCCTCCAAGGGATCATTCCCACCCAAAATCAAACCCCAGATCTCCTGCATTGCATGTGTATTCTTTACCATCTGATTTTTACCATTCTTTGCCATGTGATTCTTCATCATCTTTACCATTCTTCCCCACCAGAGAAGCCCATTAAAAAAAAAAAAAATGTGGAAATAAACCTCAGGAAGATGCCAAAATAGTTTAGGATAAAAATCCAAAAACAACACCCTTAAACTCAAGAAGTAGTTTCAATACTATTTCTCAATTTCAAAGACATGTTTTGACACATACCATAGCCTACATCTAATGTAAATATTAGTAATTACTTCATTAATCAAATTAAAACAATTTTATGTTATATAATCATATCTTTCAATAAAGAACAATATTTTGTTCATTGGATTGACACCATATATATTAAAAAATATTGTATTACGGTGTACTGTGTTAGTTTTAACTATTAGTTCCAATACAGTCACCCTTCTAAAGATTACACTAATTTTACAAGATCACAGCAAATTAGGATTTATTACATATTTTGGCAGTTTCTTACCTCTACCAATTAATTTTTCAGCATCTAGTTTAGAGGGAACATGTAGTGTCACTGTTTTGCAGGCATCACAGGCAAATGTTAAGATCTAAAAAAAATCAATATTATGCATGAAGAAGAGCCTTTTCATGTGTACACAGTTTGCACACATCTGTATAATTATAAATCTGTTTATAAAATTATCAAAATAATACCAAGCATATAATGGGATTAAGAATTCAAGAAAAAAAAACTGCATAGAAAAGAAGAACAAATCTGATAGAGAGCCATGGTTCCCTCCCTCACAAGGCATGTAAACCAAGAGAATTCCTTATCCTCTTGGACTTTGTTTCCTAGTCTGAAAATGGAGTTAATAATAACTTTACTAACATACTGGGTATATTGGGAAGCCAATGACACCCTTTTGTGGGAAAATACTGGAAACTATTAGGAAGGCAGCAGAGATATGTAAAAAGAACAAAATAAAAACAAATTTAATGAGTCAGCAAATCATTTCAATTATCTGTCAACTGCCTATGAGTCATGGTACCAAATCAAAAATATCCCAATCAAGAAAAGCCCAGCACTTTTAAAGACAATCCCTGACTCACTGCCATGGAGTGACTTAAAAATTATTTACATGTGACCCCACGCATACAAGCACATGATTTTGAAATATGAACTTATTTTGAACTTCTCATTAATGAGAATTAAGGTCAGTGTTAAAAATATTTCACTTAAAAAATGTAAATGATTTTGTGATTTATGGTGAACCAGTTACAATACAATACATATCTGAGCACATTGAAAATAAATTCTGTATAACAGATGCTTCTGAAAGATTGCTGGTTGTTTTTATCTTTTCTATATTTTTGCAAAGGTTTTTGACCGAAAGCAAAATAGCTAACCAGTATTTACATTGTTATTTAAAAATCTATAAATATAAATTAAAATCGTCAAAATTGGGATGAAAATTTTTGTCTCCAAAACACATTAAAGACCCTTTTAATTATCCAATTTAAATTGTGTATGAAGAACTTAGCATGACGGAGATTACATTTCATTTGGAACTAAGCAAGGACACAACCAAGAGACTACACTCGAATTGGAAATAAAAAGATGAAAAGAATTCTCACTGGTTGCCTAGTCTAGAGCAAATAGGGGCAGGACATGTGTAGAGCCCAGCTCGAGGGGACAGAAAGCACACTCCCACTGATTCATTCAACCCACATTTCTTGGTTGCTGCCTGGGTGCCGGGCAGTGTTCAAAGGCTACCACAGTGAACAAAGAGAATTTCTTGACTTCACTGAGATTATCTTATAATAAGAGATGACAAAAAGTCAATACACAAATGCACAAAGATCACATAACACCATGAGTAAGTGTTATAAGAAAAGTAAAACAGGGACAGAGGGGGATAAAGGAAAAGAACAGAATGAAACAAGGAAGCAAACCAATTCACTAACTTGGGGAGAGCCTTCCAAGTGAAACAAAAGCCGCACCAAAGGCCCTGAGAGGCGACTTCACCTGGTGTGTCAGAGGAACACAAAGGAGCTCGCAGCAGTAAACACAGGGTTCCCAGGTGGTTCGGTGGTAAAGAATCTGCCTGCCAAGCAGGAAACATGGGCTTGATCCCTGGATCAGGAAGATCCCCTGGAGAAGGGAACGGCTACCCACTCCAGTATTCTTGCCTGACAAATCCCACGGGCAGAGAAGCTTGGCAGGCGACAGTCCATGGGGTCACAGAGTTGGACACAGCTGAGCGACTAAATCAACAAACACAACAGCAGTAAACAGAGAGGGAAGAGCGACAGGGCATGACATTGAAAAGACAGTCGTGGGCATATTAGATAGATAGACCACAGGAACGAGTCCCGTTTTATTCTGAGGGCAAAGAGAAGCAACCGTGTGTTTAGAGACTATGGCATCACGTTGTGAGCATTTATACAGACTCATTCCGGTGGCCACAGGAAAACAGACTGAAAAGTGAAAGTGTTAATCACTCAGTCGTGTCCGACTCTTTGCAACCCCATGGACTGCAGCCGGCCAGGCTTCTCTGTCCATGGAATTCTCCAGGCAAGAATACTGGAGTGGGTTGCCATTTCCTCCTCCAGGGGATCGTCCCACCCAAGAATAAAAGCTGGATCTCCTGCGTTGCAGGCGGATTCTTTCCCATCTGATTTTTAGCATTCTTTGCCATCTGATTCTTCACCATCTTTACCAGTAGCCCGGCTCCTCTGTCCATGGAATTCTCCAAGCAAGAATCCTGGAGTGAGAAGCCATTCCCTTCTCCAGGGGACCTTCCCAACCCAGGGATCAAACCCGGGTCTCCTGCGTTGAAGGCAGATTCTTTATTTTCTGAGCCACCAGAGAACATACTATAGAGGACCAGAGTGGAAGCAAGGAGATCCACTGGGAGGAATCTAAGAGAGGAGGGGTGGTGACTTGGACTAAGGTAAAAATGATGGAAAAGGTGAGGATGGCCAAATTAAGACAGCATCTCAGATAACAGTGCCCTGGACATCCACTCATTCATTCATTCAACAAATATTTATTAAATGTCTACTATGTACCAGACATGAGCAGCAAACAGGGTTCTCATGAAACATTCAAGTCAAAGGTAAGATATTTGCAATTTCAATAAAGGAGGATAAAAGCTATGACAGGGAAGTTCAGGGTGCTTTGGGAGAGCACTGGGAGTCAGCCCCTTCTAAGGCACAGGTGAAGAGGGGAGACATGTTAGTCATGTCCAGGGAGGCAGAGCTTGTATGTTCCCAACACAGGAACTGCATGCGCACAGACCCCGAGGGGCCACAGACCTTAAACACCATTTGCCATGGTTGATGTATATAGCACAAGAGGGAGAGGAACTGAAAATGGATTCAGAGAAGCAGGTGTGGGAGAGAGTCTGAACAGCCTTAACATAGTACACAAATAGATTTTTTTTTCTTAATGATAATAAGAAACCAAAGATTTGTTTTAAGCAGATAAATGACATAAGCAAGCTTTCCAGGTAGCTCAGCTGTAAAGAATTTGCCTGCAAAGCAGGACCATGGGAGATGTGGGTTCAAGCCCTGGGTCGGGAAGATCCCCTGGAGGAGGGCAAGGCAACACACTCCAGTATTCTTGCCTGGAGAATCTCATGGACAGAGGAGCCTGGTGGGCTACAGTCCATAGGGTTGCATAGAGTTGGACCAGACTGAAGTAACTTAGCACGCGCGCGCACACACACACACACACACACACACACACAAATGACATAAGCAACTTTCTATTGGAATAAAGTCACTCTAACCAGTGTGACAAATGAACTCGGAGAACAATTTTCTTTGCCAAAAAGGGACCTAGGGCATTCAGTCAAATCCCCAGGCCAAAACTAAAAATGACGAATACGTGTTTTCAAACCATCCTAAAACATCTTGCAAGAAGCGCTAGGCAAAAACTGAGGATAAAGATGGAACACCGGAGTAACCAGAAACAACTTCTAATCTGAAAAGATTAGATTCTGGTTTTTTGGCCTCAAATTGAAGGGAGTAAAATCAAAGCATGGACCTGCCTAAGACCGAAGAGAAGAACCACTCATGTTAATCTGGATTCCCAAATGCAAAACCTTCATGGTGGGTATGAGCTAGAAGTGAACTAGCCTCACATGGACTTGTGAGCCACACTCATGTTATTCGGAAACTCAAGCCACTAAGTAAGTTGACCTAGCATGTGATCCGCACCATGGCTGCTGAAAACCATTTGGCCAAATTCAATAATCATTCTTAAACTTTTCTTTTAAAAAAGAGCCCCCAATAGGATTTGATAAGTGCCATTTCAATATGACTTTTATTTTATATTATAATCACATCACCAATAGAAAAGCACTAGGATAGCCTCACTAAGAAACAAGATGGACTTCCCAAGAGTCATCACCTATAGTTAACATTACATTAAAGTATATTAGATATATGAATGAAAAGAAGGAGGTAAAAATAAAAATAACTATTTGCATTTGATACGACTATTTATCTGGAAAACCCAAGCAAATTAACCATAAAACAGTAAGAGAATTTCACTAAGGGTGCAGAAATAACTGCTAAAATACACAAATCATTAGTCTTCATCCACATAAAGCCAGTTAAGCAATATATTGGAAAAAAAGAAATCATTTTCAAAAGTGGTAAAAGAAAAAAAGTTAGAATACCAAAAAGTAAACTTAAGCTTATCTGAGAAAAATCTGAAAATATTTCTGAAGGATACAAAAGAAGACTTGCACAAAAATAAATATGTATCATTATTTTGAACAGAAAAAAAAATCAACAATGTAAGTATATCAATTTACACAAAGTTAAATTATGAAGTTTATGACCCTAATAAATCCCATCAGTACTCTTTTTCCAGAACTAGACAAGCTAACTTAAAAGAGCATAAGGAAACCCAGAGATTGTCATAATGAGCAAACGATCTTAAGTCAGACAGGAGAAAGAATGTATGACATCCCTTATACACAGGATCTAAAAAGAAATGATACAAATGAACTTACTCAGAAAACAGAAACAGACTCACAGACTTAAAAGAACAAACTTATGGTTGCATACACCGGATGGGAAGGATAGTTAGGGAGTCTAGGATGGACATGTACACACTGCTATATCTAAAATGGATAACCAGACTTCCCTGGTGGTACAGTAGATAAGAATCTGCTGCCAATGCAGGGGGATACTGGTTCGATCCCTGATCAGGAAAATTCCACATGCCATGCTGCAACGACCGAAACCCCGGCCCAGCAACAAGAGAAGCCACTGCAATGAGAAGGCCACTCACGACAACGAAGAGCAGCCCCTGCTTGCCACAACTAGAGAAAAAGCCCGCCACACACAGCAGGAAGACCCAGTGCAGCCAAAAATAAATAAATTAAAAAAACAAAAAAGAATTCAGGCTTAAAAAATAATAATAAGATGGATAACTGAGGACCTACTAAATTGCACAGGGAACTCTGTTCAATATTATGTGGTAGCCTGGATGGGAGGGGAGTTTGGGGAAGAATGGATACAGGTATATGTATCACTAAGTCCTTTTACTGTTCTCCTGAAACTATCACAACACTGTCAGTTAGCTATACCCCAATACAAAATAAAAAGGTTTTTTAAAAATGAAGGGATAATTGATATGTTTTTAAAGAGGTCATAAGGAAAAAACAATTAAAAATAGAAAAATTATGAAAAAGAAAAGCCGTGAAAGGATATTAGCTTTAGCTAACAGTGAAAGGTCTTAGGAAGTCTCAGTAATGAAAACAATGCAGCATTTGGTATATCAATAGAAGGAAGTGCATACAAATTGGAAAGGAAGAAGTAAAAAACTTTCTATTTGCATTTGTTACAACCCATACAGATCATAAAGGTTGTAATTTTTTGTTACACTCACCAACCAAGAGCTGCTATTTCTCCTCATTCTTGCCTATAGAGCCTGCTCTCAGACTTTTGGTCGTTTGCCAAATGAGAAATGACATTTCAATGTAGTTTTAAATTCACCTTTCCCTATTATGAGTGAGGCTGAAATATTTTTTTTTTCTTTTTCTTTTTTTTTTTTTTATTAGATGCCATTCCTTCCAAGATAGTCTCCCAAATGGCTGTAGTGCCCAGAAGCTGTTGCAAAGAAACGGCACAAAGATGTCCTCAGTGGTGTTGAGGATGAGCTGGAGTTGGTCCAGTTATAAGTTGAGAATAAAGGGTCAGCACTTGTAAGGGTTAGAGGGAGGAGAATAAAAGCAATCTCCTGGGATGGTCTGCCAGTGGCTTGGGTGAGATTATTCACTGTAACAGAGGGTGGAACAGCAAGAGTGGAAAACCAAGTGTCTGTCAACAGAGGGACAGGCCACACAACTCACACCACAGCGGCACGATGGGCGGCTCCAGAAGCCTCAAGAGAGGTGATCAGGGTTCACACACTGAGACAAAAAGACCTTCACGACAGGGGCTTCCCTGTTGGTCCAGGGGTTAAGAATGCCCCTTGCAAAGCATGGACAAGGGTTCGACCCCTGGTTGGGAACTAAGATCCCATGTGCAACAGAGGAATTAAGCCTTCACTCTGGTGCCTGCACAACAACTAAGACCCAATGCAGCCAAATAAATAGAGGTTTGAAGGGGCAGGGAGTAGTGGGGGAGAAAGAAAAGACCTCCATGACATTTTTAAGTGAAAAAAGGAAAGCGCAGAAAAATGGACTGGATAGACTGTGTGTATGTGCTCAGTTGCTTAGTTGTGTCAGACTCTTTGCGACCCCATGAACTGAGCCTGACAGGCTCCTCTGTCCATGGGATTTCCCAGGCAAGATCCCTGGAGCCAGATTGCCATTTCCTTCTCCAGGGATTGAATCCAAGTCTCCTGCAGTGGCTGGCAGACTCTTTACCACTGTGCCACCTGGTTAGATGATAGCCCTGGGGTGAAGTGGGGAGAGGTTGGGGTATACACGGGAAATAGAGTAGGCATGGGGGAGGTCAGCTGTAACCACAGGGCACAGAGATTGCTTGTGCTGCTCTTTCCCCTGAAATATTTTAAGAGACATTTTTATTACTTTATGGTTTTTCATGTTAACGCTGGACTTGATTTATAAGAATTCTTTATGTATTGGTAGATTAGCTTTTTCATAAAGGCTCCAATCACAAGATGAAATTGCGTAAGGAATGATTTGAATTTAACAAAGGAGATCCCTGACGGACCTTAGAGACAGAAGCTTCATTAGGTGTTTAGGCAGGAAGTCAGTCATGTCTGATTCTTTGAGACCCCCTGAACTGTAGCCCACCAGGCTCCTCTGTTCGTGAGGATTCTCCAGGCAAGAATGCTGGAGTGGGTTGCCACGCCCTCCTTCAGGGAAATTTCTCCACCCAGGGATCAACCCTAGGTCTCCTGCATTGCAGGCAGATTCTTTACATCTGAGCCATAGTGGAAGTACATTGAGGTGGAGGCAGAGTGCAAATGTGTGAGGTGAGGCAGGACGAGGAAGTTGGGAACTAGTTCATGGAATGGTGAAGGATTACTTGGGTGCATGGGGAGGAGGTGATTATGTCCCACAAGCCATTTTTATTCAGTAATGCTTCTCTTCTCTAAACGTCTATCACACATGAGGCTCACAACCACAACAACCATCTGAGGCTGGCAGGGCTCTGCAGACGTGCACGGGAGCCTCAGAAGAGCTTAAGACACACCAACCCGACCAGCAAAAATGCAGCAGGATGAGGGGTGCAGCCGGAGTCACCCCACTTCTGGCCGATGCAGCTTTGAAGCTAAGGAAGGTCAAGGAAAGCAGATTATTCAACTTCAGTTTATTCCCTATATCTGCTTTTTCTAAAAGGGCCTGAGAAGATACACAGAAACTTCTGTTAGTATATCAGTGTTAGCTGCTCAGTCGTGTCCTACTCTTTGCGACCAGGTTGACTACATGTAGCCTGCCAGTCTCCTCAGTCCATGGAATTCTTCCGGCATGAATACTGGAGTGGGTTGCCATTCACTTCTCCAGGGGATCTTCCCGACCCAGGGATCAAACCTGGGTCTCCTGCACTGGAGGCAGATTCTTTACCATCTGAGCCGCCTGGGAATATTTATGGCCTGTGCATTTCATTACCCGAGCCTAATCATGCTTTTTTCCTTCAAGGGCAACGATTCAGAAAGAAGAGTCCAAAAAAAGGGGGGGGGGGTCAACTTTACTGAGAATCTAATCAAAATCAAGAGACATTTTTGACCGTTATTTACATATTCCATTCTCGATTTCCTCGACAGTGAACTGTTAATTGCCGTGCACCTGGCCCTTTGTATGTTATTAACTTGCCCCAGGAAATGAGTTAAGGTTTGAAGTCCATAAGGAAAGCCATTCTCAGACAGCGACGACTACAACTTCATTCATTAAAAATTTCAGGAATTCCGTTAAACAGGAGCGCGGTAGAGTAAGGGAAATTGACTGGATATTTCACGCCGCCAGTTCCACCAGTCCCAGAAGGAATTCCCCAACTGTCTGTTCTCCAGGTTCGTCCCCGTGTCCTTTAGGTTTGCCCGGAGCCCTAACGCCTGCGGCTCAGCTTGAAAAGGACACTATGGGCTTAGCCCCCTCGCTCTTCGTCTCTGTAACTGTTCTTCTTCCTGGGTACCCCGGGAGCTCAGCCCCTGGTCCCACACTCTCTCAGGGACAGCTCCGCCGCTCTAGATTCCGTGCCTGCAGCCCCCTCCCCTAAAGAGATCCCGGGCTTTTCTGCCCGGAGGTGGCGGGGTGAGGGTGGTGGCGTTGTCCTTTCCAAATAAGGCCACCCCCACTTTCTCTCAGAGCTTTGGGGAGGTGGGCTGGTAGCTATTGTGTTTCGTAAAGTGGAAAAAGAAACTGGAGCTGGAGGGCGGGAAGGGGCGGGAGGTGGGAGGAAGAGTCCGGATGCCTCCGAGGCGACCATTTCCCCAAAGTTTAAAGGGAATGAAACCTCACGTGTGGACCAACAATGGAAACCTTAATGGAGGACCGTCTGGGAGCCGTCTACCATTTTCACGTGCAGAGGGTCCAGACAGCTCGGTCCCCGCGCTTCCCTCCCCTTCACCCACAGCCTAAGATCAATTCCCCAAAAGGCGCCTAGACCTCTCTTTCACCCCAGGATCGGCGCGTTTGGTCGCGTCCGCCCAGCGGCTCGCCCCGTCAGCCGCCGGAACCCGGCCCTGAGCCGGCCTGGACTGTCCTCCCCCGCGAGGTGCGCAGGCGGGCGGCGCTCGGCGGCTCGTACCCAGGGGCCACGGATTTCCATGGGCGTTTGCAGCTGCTACCAGAGACACCCTCCTCCTCGTCCCCTGCGGGATCGCAGCGCCCAGGTCGCCGTCCTCTGTCCGCCCTCCCCCACCCCAAGCGACTGCACTTTTGCAGCCAGCCCCAGGCGCCAGGAGCCCCCGCCTGGCTCGCCACCCACAGATCTCTGCTCCCAAAGGTGCCCCCTCTCTCCCGCATCTGTCCGTGCGCCCTCCCGGGCCCGGTGTCCAGGCGGCCACTCACCGCGAGAGTCAGCAGGAGTTGCCGGCAGAGGGCCCCGCTCGGGGAGCCTGGGGCTCGAGCTGGCGCCATGGGAGGACTCCGGGGCAGGTCGCCGGCCGAGGCACCCGGAGGCCGGGGAGGGAGGGCGCGGCGGGGCGAAGGGCCGCGGCCGGGGCGCAGGAGTGCGAGGCCGAGGACCCGGCGCGCGGAGGAGCTGCTTTTCTTCTCGGTTTTTCTGAAGCTCCTGCCTCTCAGCCCAAGGGCTTTTCCTCTGACCGAGGGTGGGGTTTCCAGGCGCGTCCGAAAGACACCGATCGGCCCCTCCTAGGTATTTTCTTAAGTCTTCATTTCTGGAAAAACGCAACAGGTGGGAACTCCCTCTCGCCGCCACCCTTTTACCTGCGCTAGGTGTTTCTCACCAGCGGACGCCACCTATATGCCCCATCTCCCCCCCCCACGCCCCGGTGTCCGCCTGGAGGATTAACAGCTGGCCCTGCCCAGCAGAAGCCCTGACTATACAAAGACTCACTCCCCGAGCGCGCCCGGCCGCGGGAGGGGGCGAGGACCCGGGCGCGCTCCCGGCCCGACTCCGCCCCGCGCGCTGTGGTCAGTTGCAGACCCGCAGAGGCCGGCCGGGAGGGAGGTGGAGAGGTCGCACTTTGGTGTCACGGCTGCCTAAGGCCCACCTAGTAGAGGGTTAGCCCCAGGGAGACTGGGCTTCCCTGTGGGCTCAGACGGTAAAGAATGCGCCTGCAATGCGGGAGACTTGGGTTCGATCCCTGGGTTGGGGAGATTCCCCTGGAGGAGAGCATGGCAACCCACTCCAGTATTCTGGCCTGGAGAATCCTCATGGACAGAGGAGCCTGGGGCGCTGCGGCCCCTGGGACCACAAAGAGCCGGACACGCCTGAGCGATCAAGCACCCAGGGATACTGTTTTCCACACTCTCCTGGAGTTAATTTCCTGCGGACGACCAGTACGCACACCTTTCTTGGGATCTTGTTTGATCTTTGGTTTCGGGCGGGGGGGGGGGGGTCTTTTTTTTTTTTTTGTAAATAAATGTCATGGCCAGAATAAAAAGATACAAGGAAATTAAAATAATTAATTAAAATAAGGGAACCCAGGCATCAGGGGTGAGTTAACTACGGAATCTCTCTGAGATCCTAGACGTTGGCTAAATGTGGCCTCCTGATTTTCTCCAAGACCCTCCTTGGTCACAATTAAAGCCAACCACTGACCTTCGTATCACTTATCTCCTAAGTTGCACTCCTGGACGTCTCACTGAGATTTCTTCCTTTCCCACCACCCAAACCAGAGTTCGTGGTAAGAAAAGAAAAATAATAGGATAAAATGTACGTTTAGGTTTGAAGTATACTTAAACCAGGTGAATTATAGGAGTACTTAACCTGGAAGATTAAAATATAAAAGCAGTATTCTTGCAGCTCTTCAGAAAGCAATGACGGGGCATTCTGACTCATTATGCTGTACCTCTTTTCAATTACTGGCTTAAAGAGAGAAGTCTGACCACAAAGAAGAAACCTGTCCCATTTCATTTGGTTTGTCTGCACAGGGGTGTGTGGAGAAACCTATTTGAAAAGCCAGCCAAAACACTTAGATTTCAGCTCTTGAAAATATGTGTAGTCCCAATACCATTATACATAGAGCCAAAATTATTATAATATTGAGCATATACTTAAATTCAAGAGTATTGTCAAACAGTACCTATCTTACATTCTAAGCATTAGTCCCATGCTCTACTTTATCACTGAATGACACATAGTGAGCTGTTCTGTTGCCTCCATGTTTATAAAATTATCACTGAAACTTTGCTTGTAAAAGCAGCCTGGGTCATCGGCATGAGACTCTGATTGACATCCTTCTGTTTCCACATTTTTTAACCCTCATGTTTTTCCAGCAGTGATTTCATTAACACTCCTCGTCCTGTTAATGATGATATCATGCCAGTTTCATGTTCGACAAATGTACTCAGGCTGTATTGTCTTGGATAATAGAACATTTTCCAACTCTTGCTTACCCTTTAACCTGAAACACCTAAGGGTGACTCATGTTTCCCCACATTCCAGAAGAGGAAAGAGGGCAATTTGAAAAGAACTTGCCTTAGATCCTTATTTTCATCTTTCACACTAGGTAACTGACTGAAGCTATTAAGATGGTAATTTGTTTGTTTCTTCGTGAATTTCTTGTGTGTGTGTGTGTGTGTGTGTGTGAATTTCTTAAAGAAATGAAATATAAACTCTAAACAAGGGACCAGATTTATTTAATAGTTTTAGATTAGACTATATGGCTTCTGAAATAGTTTCTTGTATAATACAATCTTGAAATAGCAGACATAATTTAAAGAGACAATGAAATGTGAGAAAAGGAATTTTTTTAAGAATGTATTTTGGCTGTGAACATGATTTTGCTGATTTGAAATAATTTTCCATTGAGCTATGAGTCAAGGAGGCACCAGACCAACAGTCAGGACCAAGTTCCTTTGTGTTTTGGGCTGCTCATGTAACCTCAGCCCTCAGCACTCTCATTCATTAAGGAAGATAATTAAAATAATACTGGATGCTGTCTATGGCAGCTTCCACATCTAAAATTAAACTATTCAGACTCCTTGTGGCTGATTTTTGAGAAAGTTGGCTGGAGATGGGTGTTCCTTTTCAAAGAGAAAGTCAGAACCAGAGTTGTTCTTAAAAAGATGAACAATTAGCAACCCCAGGCCCTTCGGGCACATCTCTGCAACCAAGCTTCACAATTCTCTAATTTCAGAAAGTGGAAACTGAATATAAATGGCAAGAACAACAAAATACCACTTCATCACTGATGTGCACACAGCAACAGCTCTCTTTGAGCTGCACAAGGCCACTGTTGGAGCCTGGAGAGAAGGGTCCGTGTGGACACGTGATGTTTAGGGTGCATCTCTCTTGGCATGGCCAATGACCAGAATGGAACCCCAAAGCAAAGGAAACAGACGGAAGGGAGAAGACAAAAACAAGATTGAAGGACATTGTCTAGTTATTCACAGGTGAGAGTAGAGAGGAAAATATCTGATAGCCATGGTAAACAGAGCACAATTAAACTATTTATACCTTTCAGGATTGTTACAGGATTAAATAAGCTTCATGAAACCTAGCACATTCTAAGAACTCCATAAGTGTTGGTTAACATGGGTATCCCTCTTTACCCCACAGCCCCGTACCTTTTCAACCCACCTCATCCCTGTGACAGCTCCTTAGTTCCTACTTTTCCAGTATCTCTCCTCAGGTCCTGGTCAAGGGCTGAAACCCAGTGTTAAGGCACTCACCGATCCCAGATCCTTCAGCCTCCTTCCTGTTGACGAGACCCTCAGACCTTGTCTGATTCAAAAGGACTAAACGATGCAACCCTAAGATGAGATGCTACAGCTTGTGCTAGTTCCTACCTACTGAAAATTTGGATCAATTTTTTTCAACATTTAACAAGCATTTACTGAATGTCTTCCATGTATTTCCATAGCCCTCTTGGCATGCATTCCTAGTATTGTGATTAACATATTCAATAGACATTCTGTTCATTTTTCCTGTTTGTCCACTACACTGTGAGCTTCTTAGGGCAAGGACCATCCAAGTCCTTTTACGATAGGAAAAAAAGTTGTTTTTTTTCTTTCTAATGCAGCATTATCCAATAAATAATTTTTTTTAAATGCAGTCCTTATTTCTTTGAAGTTTTCTTCCAAATTGTGCTCAGTAAGAGTGTACTGTTCAATTTTGATTACCTTTCAAAATGTATTTTTAAAGTAAATAAGTGAAACAAACAATAAGTCAATTCTTATTATGAACTTGCTTCCCTGGTAGCTCAGACAGTAAAGAATCCGCCTGCAATGTGGGAGACTTGGGTTCGATTCCTGGGTTGGGAAGATCCCCTGGAGGAGGGCAAGGCAACCCACTCTAGTATTCTTGCCTGGAGAATCCCATGGACAGAGGGTTGGCGGGCTATAGTCCAGGGGTTTGCAAAGAGTTGGGCATGACTGAGCAACTAAGCATTCAGTTCAGTTCAGTCGCTCAGTCGTGTACGACTCTTTGTGACCCCGTGAATCGCAGCACACCAGGCCTCCCTGTGCATCACCAACTCCTGGAGTTTACTCAAACTCATGCCCATTGAGTTGGTGATGCCATCCAGCCATCTCATCCTCTGTAGCACAGCAATAAAAAGAAGCCAATGAATGAATTCCCAGGCGGTCGTGGTGAACCTGACCCTGTCTGCTCCTACCTTTAATAGATGCCATTTACATGTGCCACCGTGGAGTGCTGTGAACAAATATATCCTTACAACCACAGAATTTTGAATTATTTGCTTTACTAATTGACTACTTTGACAAATATTACTCAGTATCTACTCTGTCTCAGGCATGCTCCCAGCACTGAGATTGCTGTGGTGCCTAAAACAGAAAGGGCTTGTGCTCCAGGCAAACAACTAAGGGATCCTTCTTCATCTGCAATTCATCTCATGCTGATGCTTTTATAAAAGAAAAGACTAATCTCAAGTTAAGTGCAAAATGATATATAAACAGCATTCCATAAGGATGGAAAATCACCTTGCGTAAAAATCATTTGTTGCCATGTTAATCTCTCAATTTGTCCTTCCCTCTCCTTCCCCCACTGTGTCCACAAGTCTGTTATCTATGTCTATGTCTCTCCACTGCTGCCCTGAAAAATAGATAACCAGTGGGAATTTGCTGTAAGATGCAGGGAGCTCAACCCAGTACTCTGTGACAACCTAGAGGGGTGGGATAGGGTGGAAGGTGGGACGGAGGATGAAGGAGGGGACATGTGTATACCTATGGTTGATTCATGTTGATGTGTGGCAGAAACTAACACAACAATATGGTAAAGCAATTATCCTCCAATTAAATTTACTTTTTAAAAAATCATTTGTTAAATCTGCTCATGAATTGCAAACTGTTACCCTCTTTTGAGGACCTTCTGGTTGCTCAGTGGTAAGGAATCTGCCTGCCATTGCAGGAGACATGTGTTTGATCCCTGGTCAGGAAAATCCCTTGGAGAAGGAAAGGGCAACACAAATCCCACGGACGAAGAGATCTGGCGGGCTACAGTCCATGGGGTTGCAAAGAATCAGACATGGCTTAGCGACTAAACAACAACCTTCTTCTGAAGTGGACCTAGGGACAGGAAACTCACAGTTTTGTGAGATCACTTCACCTAGAACGTATTTGCTCTTGGCTTCTCTGACAGCCAAGTCTCCTGTTTTCCTCTTTCTCTGCTGGCTGTGTCTATGCATTCTCATTGCCTGGCTTCCTCTGCACGGTCTGATCTCTAAATACTGTACACAAACACATCCACATCTTTTCATATCTTTGGACTCCAGCGGCTCCTACCATCTGCTGGGTGCTTTGTATCTGCTCTTCCCTCCCCTGGAACTCTCTTCTATCTCTCTCCTGTCTCTCCTCCCACTCATCCTATAAATAGCAACTTTTATTTCCTTCCCCACAAGGTCAAACCCTCTCTGATAGAGTCAAATCTTTCTTACCAAACAGCTGCCTCTTCTTTAGAACACCTGTCACAATTACAATGTTAAACTTGAGTCATTTTTTTATTAATATTTGCAGGAGACACCAGAGATGTGGGTTCCATCCCAAGGTTGGGAAGATCCCCTGGAGAAGAAAATGGCAACCCACTCCAGTATTCTTGCCTGGGAAATCCCATGGACAGAGGAGCCTGGAGGGCTGTAGTCCATAGAGTTGCAAAGAGTTGGACACAACTGAGTGACTGAGCGCGCACACACAGTCACCAAAGACTACATTTTCATGACTGCAGTTGACTTTTTTTGATTCTGCCCATCTCACCAGCATTAATCATCATGAGTCCTGGCACATAATAGATGCCTAATAAATATTTATTGAATGAGTGAGTAAATGAATGAATGGTTCCTGACAGTCTCTTTGTTTTCCTGATTTTAATGCTTATTGGCCTATTAAAATAAATCATGTCTTGAGTCAAATTCAGCAGGGTGGGCATTCCTAATCTGATCTCAAACATGATGGACATGTATTGGTATATTTGGCAAAATGTAAGCAGGGCCAACCAAGAATTACTAGCATGGTTTTTGCACAAAAACAGACAAATAGGCTAAAGAGCTTTAAATTAAAATTCAGAAAGACACCAGTGCAGAAACAGGAACTTATATATGATGAAAGTATGGACAGTACACACCACTGGAAAAGAAAATTATTTAGTGTTCGTGTTAGGAAAACTGATTCATTGTTAGAGAAAAACAAAACTAATTTTCTACTTAACCTCAGTTAGAGATAAACTCATATCCAAGTTCAGGAGTTTCACTTTAAGGTCATGAGCAGTATCTTAAGCAGGCTTTAGAACTGCCCAGTAGTCTTGCTCTATGTCTAGTCCTTTCACTTCCTCACTCTCCTTGGCAGTATTTTTGTACTTCCTTACTTCTGCTCAAGCTTCCCAAACACACTCCTTCACCCTCAGTTTCTGTTACTGACTTAGCTTTCTATTTCATAGAGAAAATAGAAATGATTAAGGAAAACTATCAAGCTTCCTCACACTGACCCAGCTGTCCGCATCTGTGCCATATACATGGTCTTTTCTTCTATATGTGGAGGAACTGCCTCTGTTCATGGCTAATGTCACCTTTTCCACTTGGGATTCCATTCCCATCTCCTCCCACCTACTCAAGAACATTGCTCTAGCAATTCTTCTCCTTCTTTCCTATGTCTTCAATTTATTCCATCTCTATCTTCCCTGGGCTTCCCAGATGGCACTAGTGGTGAAAGAACCTGCCTGCAATGCAGGAGACCCAAGAGATGCGGGTTTGATCCCTGGGTCAGGAAGGTCCCCTGGAGGAAGTCATGGCAACCCACTCCAGGATTCTTGCCTGGAGAATCCCACGGACAGAGAAGCCTGGTGGGCTATAGTCCATAGCATCACAAAGAATCAGACACGACTGAAGTGACTTAGCACGCACTATGTCCCACAAGTGTATATATATAAACAAAATGAACTTCTAGTTACAACATTGATTTGTAATTACAAGCATAGAAATGTAATTGTCATAAAGACAATTCTATGTAACTCCCTCCAAAGAAACTGATAGGAGGGATTAATTTACTAAACTGAGGTTAAATGTTTTTCATCTGATCAGTTTTGGGGAAGCCAGCTTAAAATAGGGAGAGATACACAGGTAAATAGATACATAGAGCTATATATATATATAAATAGATATTTGGGTTGTAGGGAAATAGGGAAATAGGTGCAAGCCTTCAACACAAGATGAATAAGCTCTGCGGATGTAATGTACAGCATGATGACTGTAGTTAATAAATTACGATTGTTGTTCAGTCGCTCAGTCGTTTCTGACTCTGTGATACACACAAAAAAATTAAAGTATGTGAGTTGATGAATGTGTTAACTTGATTCCAATAATCATGTCATAAATATACAGATATGAAATCATCACATTGTACACTTTAAGCATATCAATTTGGTCAATTGTACCTCAATAAAGTTGAAAACAAAAACAATCCAATCAGTCTCCAAACATTTACCTGGCCAGCTACCATATTAGTATTTTTAGCCTACCCCCACACAGAGTTCAGTCCCAGCAGAGTGGGTTTTCTAGGAGTCATAGTCACTAATCTAAAAATTGTTTTTAATTTTGAAAAGCTGTTCAAGTATTTCAAATCTTTTCTATTACTAAGGCTCAGGGTGGGCCATCTCAAAACATGCCTCCATGGCATAGTGATTATTTTGAGTTAAAGCTATTTAAGAAATGGCCAATGCAAGAAGGACACTATGACCCTCCTCTCCGTCTCTCTGAAAGTGGGAAATAAATCTCTCCACGCCCTCCTGAATCTGGAGGTAAAAGGTCATCCTTATCACAGAGACAAGGAATTTGGGCTGAGAAACCTGTATAAACAAACCTTTTACTTCTTTAATTGACTACCCCAAGCCCAAACTCTGTTTAGATTCTTTACCAATTAAGCACGAAAACCTAAGCCGCTTTGTCCTGTCAATTCCTCACAAACTTCTTGTTCCTTTGTCTAAAAAGTATAAAAATTGGCCTGTTTTTGCCACTCTTTAGATTCATTTCTATGACACTTCTGTGCTTGCAAATTAAAATATGTTTATTTTTCTCCCATTAATCCATTTCCTGTAGATTTTATTATTAGTCTGGGCACAAGAACTCAAGAGGGTAGAAGGGAAATTTCCTCCTCCCTGACACTAACTAGCCTTTTCAGGGGTATTCTCAATACACAGCAATCGCCTTTAAATTGTCTTCTTGGGGACTTTCCTGGTGGTCCAGTGGTTAAGAATCTGCCTTGCAGTGCAGGATTTGACTCCTGGTTGTAGAACTAAGATCCCATGTGCTGAGAAGCAACTGAGCCCTTGCTCCACAAATGGAGAGTCTTTGGGCCACAAGGAAAGATCCCATATGAAGCAACGAAGCTCCCATGAGCAGGAACCAAGGCTTGACACAGCCAAATAAATTCATTTTTTAAAAAATATTTTCTTCCCGTGGCTAACCTTCTGAGTGCCCTTTATATGGTTTGCTGCTGGTTCCTGAAAATTTAAATGTACTTTTTTTTCTGCTTTTTCCTTTCTCAGCCTCAGCAATAACAATCATCACCACATAAATAAAATGAACCCCCTCCTCACTCTCTGGTCTTCTTGTTTTTTTTTTCCATCTCTTTTCTTTCATTTTTTGATAGAAGATTTATCCAGATATAATCCACATCCTTTCTCACATTGATTTTACTTCACCCAATAGTAATCCTCACTGACATGTCATTGACAACTTGATTTTCATAACAAAACCCTCTAGCTTAGAGTGGGGATGAGGAGTAGGGGAGTTTGGGGGTCAGAGAATGAAAGAGGACAGGACAAAATAAGGGGAATGCCTAGTCAGTCCTCAGCAGAGGAAAGAAAAGATGCTTTGAATATTCATGCAGAAAAAAAGTATTTATACTATTATCAACTAGATAGAAAACTAAATGTTAATAAAAAGTGCTCCCTGCCCTAAGTGAGCATCCAGTGTTTGGAGAAGGACTGCATGGATATTAAGTAATAAAGAATGGAAGGTGGGGGTGCAGAGCATCAAATCTGTTCATTGAACAGGAAGTACCTTCCCGAGACTCCCATAAATACCTCAAGTTCAGAATATTCCAATCAGCAGCCACTAACAAAACAGCTTTGCTTCTCTCCTTGCGGTTAATGGTTTCATGATGCTCCCACTTACTCAAGAAAGTAACTAGGGCCTCATCCTCACACCCTCACATACTATCAGTCTCCAGATTCATTGCTGTGTTTAACCCCTCATCTCTTATCTGGACCATCTTCACTGGTCCTCCAGACCCCATGGACTGCAGCCTACCAGGCTCCTCCCTCCATGGGATTTTTCAGGCCAGAGTACTGGAGTGGGCTGCCATTGGCTTCTCCACCTGCATTAGCAGGTGGATTCTTTACCATCTGAGTCACCAGGGAAGCCTGGAATAGGCAGTATGGATATGGAATTCAAGAGACATCTGCTTAGGAAATGCAAATTTGCTTACTATCAGGATATGAAGAGTTAAGAGCAACTTCAAATGGAAGCCATCTATTTAACCCATTGATTCTGGGGTGGAGAGAATGGCTCTGAAGTGAGGAAGATTATGTGTCTTCCTCTTTACCACAGAAATGTCCCAGGTGAAGATCAAAATTTACATTATAGGAGGTTGTGAGTATGTAAAATATTAATATTTAACACAGATTCATAGGAAGCATATTTTCTTTCAGGATTGATAAGCTAAAAATGCTTTTCCCACTGTATTATGGACCCGAGATGGCCATTTCAGGAACAATGCTCACGGGGTCATCTTTGCTCAGACTTGGATTTAAATCTTTGCTCTACGGAAGCCTAGCAGTATGATCTTAAGTGAGTTAACCTCGCCCAGCCTCAGTTTTCTTACTGGTCAAAGGAAGAGTAAACATCTAAACTTGGAAGTGTGTTAATAGTTTTTTTCAATGAGATAACATTTGTATATGTATCCTATAATGCTTTCACATAGTAGGAGCTCAATAAATGTCTTCAACAAATATTTATTGAGTTCCTTCCATGTTTCAGGCACTGTTTTAGACACTAAGATCTCTGCCCTCATAGAGCTTTCACTCAAATGTGAAGATGGGAGTGAAGACAATAACAACGACCATAATGAAGAAGCAAATTCCATTGCACAACAAATGACAACATAATCTATTTTATATTGAAAAGTCATGGAGTGCAAGCAGTCATAACCTTTAAGACCTGTAGGGTCCAGGGAAGTAATTAAAATAAACATATTAGGTTGGTTGAATAAAGTAGTCCTTTTTCATTATTCTGCTTTTGAGAAGATAAAAGCACAGAAAATATGTCTCTTTTCTTCACTACATTTACCTTGAGAGAACAATAGTACAAGTGTCATGATAAACGGCAGTTGACAGGCTTCTTATCTGAGACAGAAATGGCAAGCCTCAGAGGGCACTGGAGCTGGCAGGGGCCCTCAAGAAGTCACTTGTCACTTCTAAGCAATTGGTGGCCTTTGGGAAAATGGATTCAGTGTTGCCGCTCCTGCCAGTTTTTCAAGGGAAGCCACAAATTTGCACGTGGAGTGAAATGTCCTGATTTTTTAACATAGCCGTTTATTCGTAATATTTTCCACTGTAAGAGCTTCTCTTCTGCTCTTTTTCGTGGCGCCTCGGAGGCTGTCGGCCACTTCAGAATGAAGCTGAACATCTCTTTCCCGGCCACTGGCTGCCAGAAGCTCATTGAAGTGGACGATGAACGAAAACTTCGTACCTTCTACGAGAAGCGTATGGCCACAGAAGTTGCTGCTGACGCTCTGGGTGAAGAATGGAAGGGTTATGTGGTCCGAATCAGTGGCGGGAACGATAAGCAGGGTTTCCCCATGAAGCAGGGTGTCTTGACCCATGGCTGAGTTCGCCTGCTACTGAGTAAGGGGCATTCCTGTTACAGACCAAGGAGGACTGGAGAGAGAAAGCGCAAATCTGTACGGGGTTGCATTGTGGATGCCAATCTGAGTGTTCTCAACTTGGTCATCGTGAAAAAAGGGGAGAAGGATATTCCTGGACTCACTGATACTACAGTGCCTCGTCGCCTGGGTCCCAAAAGAGCTAGCAGAATCCGCAAACTTTTCAGTCTCTCTAAAGAAGATGATGTCCGCCAGTATGTTGTGCGAAAGCCCCTAAACAAAGAAGGTAAGAAACCTAGGACTAAAGCACCCAAGATTCAGCGTCTCGTGACTCCACAAGTTCTGCAACACAAACGCCAGCGTATTGCTCTGAAGAAACAGCGTACTAAGAGAAACAAAGAAAAGGCTGCAGAATATGCTAAACTTTTGGCCAAGAGAATGAAGGAGGCCAAAGAAAAACGGCAGGAACAGATTGCCAAGAGACAGAGGCTGTCCTCTCTGAGAGCTTCTACTTCTAAGTCTGAGTCCAGTCAAAAATGAGATGTTCTGTATACTATCTATGGTGAAACAGGTCACCAGCCCAGGTGGGATGCATGAGACAAGTGCTTGGGCCTGGTGCACTGGGAAGACCCAGAGGAATCGGGTGGAAAGGGAGGTGGGAGGGGGGATCGGGATGGGGAATACGTGTAAATCTATTGCTGATTCATGTCAATGTATGACAAAACCCACTGAAAAAATAAATAAATTAATTAATTAAAAAAAAAGAATTAAATGAATTAACACATGCCAAGTACTTAGAATACTGGATATTACATGATAAGGACTCCCTCAATAAATGTTGGCTTTTGTTATGACTAACAGCAAAAAAAAAAAAAAAAAAAAATGAGATGTTCTAAGAGTAACAAATAAATAAGATCAGACATCAAAAAAAAAAAAAAGAGCTTCTCTTCTCCTCAGCCTCAACTCCTCCCCACCACCCTCCAACAAAATTTGCAAGTCACAGCTGGCTTAAGGATGCAAACAGGTTTTGCATCTTGCATTTTTTGAAAAAAATGAGGTTTTATTTACATGACTTTTAAAACTTCTGTTTTGCAATATTTTTTAAAACTTGACAAGTGAAAGAGCATGAGCCTTCCGCCTAATTACTCTGTAGGCCCTTAACTATCAAATAAGGGATAAATATTTTGCTAAGAATCTTACTTGCTAAAAAAAGTGAAAGTATTAGTCGCTCAGTCATGTCCCACTTTTTGCGACCCCATGGACTGTAGCCCACCAGACTCCCCAGTCCATGGGGTTCTCCAGGCAAGAATACTGGAGTGGGTTGCCATGCCCTCCTCCAGGGGATCATCCTAACCCAGGGATCGACTCCAGGTCTCCTGCCTTGCAAGTATATTCTTCACTGTCTAAGCCACCAGAGAAGCCCCTTATTTGCCTGGAGCAGGATAATGCTGGTTAAGAATAAGAAACCATGGGCTTCCCTGGTAGTCCAATGGTTAGGGCTCCATGTTTCCACTGCAGGGGTTGCAGGTTCTATCCCACATGCAGTGCAGCAAAGCCAGAAAAATTAAAATTAGATTTTTTTTAAAAGACCAAGAAACCATATTTTTCCCACAGATTACCTCCTATCATTATTAGACATCTTCCTTAGTTACAGTGCCCTGACTTTGGTCAGCTGAAATACCACATTTCTCACTCTCTCTTGCAGACAGGGATAAACAAGTGACTAAGTTCTACAAAGTGTATGTAGGCAGAATTTGTTGGAGGAAGTCTCTGGAAATGCTCCCTAAAAAGAAAGTCTTCCTCCTTCCTTGTTTTTCTACTCCAGACTCAGATGTGATGGCTGGCATTGCATTAATCATTTTGTGATTGTGAAGCAATTTGTACAGAGGATGGTTGAGCAGAAAAAGGGAAGGCTCCTGGAACACAGATGACATTAAGAAGCCTTCATACAAGTCCAAGACTCTCTAAACTTGTTTTACGTTAGTGAAAATCAACTTTTACCTGTTGATTTTCTTAAACCACTTTATAGGTAATTGATTAAGAGATAATTAGGAGGTAGAGTGAACTGCCTGTAGTTCTATGTGGGAAACTGGGGTGGGGGAAGGAGTCAAGGGTGATGCCCATGGTTCTGGCTTGGACTACTGGGAGACACTATGCCCTGAGCTGGCAGGATCAGATGGTGCATGACTTAAATATAAATAAATAAACCATTTCTCCGTCATCAAGTAGTCTAATGCAAGTCCTAGCTAATTCACTGAGGTCATTTAAAAAAATATCTTTTTGTATAGTCTCCAATATGAAAGAATAGAATTCCATCTAAGTCAATCAGCATGTGGAATCACCATTTGTCATACAGCAAAACCATAAAGTTGTCTTCTTTGTCACCTGTTGAAACCTCCTCAACTTCCTGTGTTTGTTAAACTCACCTTTACTCATTGTGAAGTCTAGTTGAGTTGGCATAAGAAGCATTTTAGATTGTGATGTAATTTGTTGGATTAATTAATAGGAAAATAAATTGTATTTATTTTTATTTATCTGTATAGTAACTGGGGCTTCCCCGGTGACACTAATGGTGAAGAACCCACTTGCCAATGCAGGAGACATAAGAGGTGCGGGTTTGATCGCTGGGTCAAGAAGATCCCCTGGAGGAAGGTATGGCAACCCACTCCAGTATTTTTTTTTTTTTTAATTTTTTTTTTTTTCCACTCCAGTATTTTTGACTGGCGAACCCTGTGGACAGAAGAGCCTGGTAGGCTACAGTCCATGCGGTCACAAAGAGTTGGACATGACTGAAGAGACTTAGCATACACCAATAGTAATTAGCTGAAAAACAATGCCTCGGGATATTAGACTGCAACCATTGAATCCCTCAGACTTAGGGAGCACATCCATTTGATCACACAATTTACAGGGACAGAGACTGAAGCAGTAGAAATAGTATGCTAAATCTTTAAAAGTGTGTTTTAAAATTAGGGAAGATATTTTCTTTAAAGATTTTAACAATGCATCAATTAAATATTAAAATGTCATGTATGTATACTGTGAACATACACACAAGCAAACAAATAAAAACTCTTGTCAAGCACAGGTGTAAGGGAGAACACAATGATGGCTGAAACATCATCCTTGCATTGAAGAACATCTGTTTGGCTGATAAAATCAACAGTAAAATCCTTTTTATAGTTGAGGAGTTGAAGTAAATGAGATTCGATGACTTGTTAAAGATCATACACCAGATTAATAGAATAATCCAGATCCTTTACTGCTAGAAACATGACTTCTGACTTTAGAAAGAGTTAAAAAAAAAAAAAAAAAGAGTATGTTCAAATGACCCAGAAAAGGTACACCTTCTGGACTTCCAGCTTCCCAGGTAAGGCTCAGTGGTAAAGAATCCACCTGCCAAGCAGGAGATATAGGTTTGATCCCTGGGTCAGGAAGATCCCTGGAGAAGGAAATGGCAACCCACTCCATTATTCTTGCCTGGGAAACCCCAATGATAGGGAACTCTGGCAAGCTATAGTTCACAGAGTCACAAAAGAGTCAGACACAATTAAGCAACAAAACAACAACAAATAATTAATACTTTATTTTGTCTCAGGACTGTTCAGAGAACACTGAACTATCTTCAAAATCAACCATTTTTGACATCTTAGCCTAAAGAAAATGAGTTCCCAAAGCAGATTAATTTTAATTTTATTGTATCATGACTTAAGTAAAACAATTATTTCTATCCAAACTCTATCCTCCCTACATCAGATTAAACTAGCTACTTTTAACAGAAAATCTAAAATTGCATTGCTTAAACGCAGAAAGCTTTATTCACTCAAGTGGACAATCTAGAGGCATGAAGTCCAGGCCCTGCAAAGCCGCTAGGGATCTGGGCTTCTTCGGTCTTTGTGCTCTACCACTCTCAACAAGTGGCTCCTGGTTTCCAATTTGCAGCGTCATAAGACAGCTGCTTGAGCACCAGATATCACATCTGTGTTCCAGCAATCATGAAATGCGACTGAGGGTAACAAAACAAACACAAAAACTACAGACATCTTTCAGCTAAATCAGCTCCTTTAAAACACCTACTCAAACATTTCAGACACAACAATCCACTTACTTCTCACTGACCAGAATTTAGTTCAAAGGATTGGGACATAATGGTCTCCGATAGCCATCTCGAATGAAATTAAGCTCCATCTGTAAGAAACAGCTAGGTGAGGGGATAGCTGGTAGACGATCAGCAGTGTCCCCCAGTGGACTTTCATGAACTATCAAGGGATATATGTTTGTCAGTGTCAAACGTCTCCTTAACATTTAACTTTATTTTCTTTAAGATTTTGTTTGATGTGGACCATTTTTGAAGTCTTCATTGAATTTGTTACCATGTTATTTCTGTTGTTTAGGTTCTGGTGCTTTGGCTGTGAGGCACGTGGGGCCTTAGATCCCTGATCAAGGATCGAACCCACACTCCCTGCACTGGGGAGCGAAGTCTTAACCACTAGACACCAGGGAAGTCCTTAATATTTAGCTTTAAATACATTTAATATTAAAACAT
Organism: Cervus elaphus; assembly: GCF_910594005.1. Lineage (NCBI taxonomy): Eukaryota > Metazoa > Chordata > Mammalia > Artiodactyla > Cervidae > Cervus > Cervus elaphus. Next base: position 29,687,820 of record NC_057841.1, on the reverse strand, counting down.
CAGTACCAAATTAACATTTAAGTTTTAATAAGTATTTGTCATATTTGTTGTTGTTTAGTAGATAAGTCATATCTGACTCTTTGCAACCCAATGGACTGTATCCCTCCAGGCTCCTTGGTCCATAGGACTTCCCAGGCACTAATACTGGAATGGGTTGCCATTTCCTTCTCCAAAAGATCTTCCTAATCCAGGGATCAAACCTGTGTCGCCTGCATTGGCAGATGGATTCCTTACCTCTGAGTCACCAGGAAGTCCATTTGTTATATATTTAATATTAATTAATCATGTATAAATATTAAATTATTAAAATGAAAATAACTGAAAATTTGTTTTCATTTTCTTCTGCTTGATTTTCCAGTTTGAAACTAAAAGAAATAATAATGAAAGAATATGTTTACTCAGTAAAATACAACTGGTTCTGACAGCTTCCTAGCCACACCTATGATACTCTAAGTCAGCTACATCCAGAAAAACAAAAGGTTAAAAAGGCATGTAGTGATGAGCTGGCTTAGTAAGAAAAGAATATGTCAAGACATCTATTTGCTAAAATGATCTCAGGGCACTGCATGCATTGCTTAAACTATCCACGTTATTCAAGTTGGTTTTTAAACATAATTTGGTAAATCGGTTGCCTAGACATGATCAGAAATAATGTCAAAGTCTACCATAGTATATTCTCCGACATATGGCACCATAAGGTACAAAATTCACAGAGAGTCAATTATCCAAGTACAGAATAACACAGAATGGGGTGGGGGTTCTGCTGTGCGGGTGGACAGAAGACAGAAGACAGCTGGTCTTGAATTGGGGTCGCGAGGTGAGCCAGGACAAATTCCCCTACCCTTTGACAGCCACAGACCTGCTGTCTGAGACTATCTGTGCGCTCACTTTAACTGGCTAATCGTGTTGTTCATCTACTAGTTTTTTCAGGTTCCAATCAAGGGATCATCTACACAGAGCATGTCAAAATTTCATGTACAGAGGGATTTCCTGGAGGATCTTGCTGAAGTGCAGGTTCTGATTCAATAGGTCTGGGGTGGGGCCTGAGTCCACTTTCTGCACTTGCTCTCAGGTGCTGTGAACAGCACTCAGGAGCAAAGACCCGGTACAGAGGTGAGCTTGAACACTGCAAACACGTGGAGGGCCTCCCCTGAGAGTTTTATTTAGTGAATCTGAGGAGGAACCCAAGAATTAGCAATTCTGGCACATTCCCAGGCGATGCTGATGCTGCCAGTTCAGGAATCACACTCAGTCCCTCTTGTGGAATGCCAAGTATGGACAAAAGGTCTTTGTGAAGTTGGATTTTAAATTTTGTGTAAATGAATTATATAAATGTCATTCACTCTTAATTTCTAAGTTTTCTACATATTTTAAGAAAGACAAAATCAAAACAAGAAAATTCTTTCATTTCCACACTGGATCAGAGGGTTCCTTTTAGTTTTCCTTGAACTATACCTGGCAGAAAATAATTCTATTTGAATTTTTGGTATGAATTCTAGGTAAAAACTCAGGTATCTCAAAGGAAGCATTGAAGTTTCTTTTTAATAATACTTCCATGTTTTAGCATTTAATGGTCCCTAAATACGAACAAATAAAAACACTCCACCAATATAGGTATTCACTGTTGCACTCTGACAACTAAACTTTAAACATTTTGAAATCTCATGTATTCTCAGGCCAAACACAGAGGACAGTCACACTTATTTTTTAATTGCTTTTTCTCTAACGTTAGTAAATAACATCTTCTCTACAGATTGATTTTATAGAATGCATTTTATTCCTATTGTTCAAAACACTTACTTTAAGAAGTAAAGATTTTAAAATAATTTGATCTACCTGCATGAAATGCATATTATAAATATACTTGGCACATAACATTTCTTAAAGAATTATTCTACTTATATATTAGAAAATGGTTATCATTTCATTTGCAGTGGCAAGGATATGAGATCAACTGGGGTTTTTACTTCTCATGCAACACTATCCTTTCAAAGAATTTTTTTTAAACTATGCTCGCTCAAATTTACTAGGCCCAAAAAAAAAAAATTTTATTAGGCCCTATAAAGTATGCAAAGTTCTATCCATTCTTAGTAATGCTTTCTGCTGCTATAAATAGTCCTCTTTTCTTTAATCTAACCATGTAGTAAGACAAATGCAATATCTGGCCAAATGAAAAATGTTCCTTCAGATTTATTAGAAAAGCAGATAAAAGAGACCAAAAATATGCAGCAATATACAGTTTGTTTCATTAATCTAATTGAGGAATTTCAAGTAGTACAGGACTTGTATAACTAGCACACAACAAAAAAAGTTAGCTTTTCTTCTCTATGATAATGAAAGTCCTCAACTCTAGAATAACTATTGTGAATATTTTCCAAATAACAGCATATTCCATTCTCTAAAAATAAACATATGCATAGATATCAAGTTTTACAAAATATTTTTAAAAAACCTAGGAGGAATTAAAAGTTCAACAAAGTTAAGGAAGTATTTAACAAAAGTTCATTTATAGCAATTATTTCAATTTTCTTCTATCTTGGAGTTTCCATCAAATTTTTCACATGAAATAGTTTGAGATCTTGATAAGATAGGAAAGTTTTAATTGTATGTTTTCCATAACTATAGATTTCATTATTGAAAACAATTCAGAATGATTAACTTACCAACAATTAAGTGAAAATTAACATACATGATATAATTCATAATAGACAATATTCTATTAACTAAATTCATAAACAGTCCAGCAGTTTCATAAATTTCATTAATCATACAATTAACATTTAATTTTGAGTGTAAATAGAGAATGACTTCGAAATTCCTAAGTAAATCAAAAGACATCATAGTTCTTCTATGAGATAAATTTTAATGATATTTTGAAACATCTTAAAATAGTCAAAATTTCTTAATACGAATTCATTTCCTATACTTTCTAATAATTCTGGTCATAGTTGTAAAGTATCTTCTCTTGTTGATTTGAGAAATCAGCCTTTGGCCTTTATTTGTACTTTATGTTCAGATTCAAATTTTCTCTCTCACACTTAATTTAAGAAATACAAAGACATAAGCAAACATGTAAGCTAGTGTTCAACTAATGATTTTTAATTGCTCAGCAAACATTCTGCATCTATGTTCAAAAATATGACTTAGAACATTATTATGATATATTTCCAAAATTTTAATATTAGAAAATTTCAAAACTAGCATCATTGTCAGAATAACATGTACATCAGATAACAGATATTCAGAAGCTGCATTACTCTCCAAAATTATTTTACTGACAATGGCCATAAAAATAATACATAGAGGACACCTTATAAAATAAAAATTTTACTTACTAAAGCTATTTATTTATTCTGCTCTATTGTTCAATTTCAAGAAACATCTTTATTTAGATCCTGTGACTAAGAAGAAGAATTCACAAAATTTAAGAAAATTAGTCACTCATTTTTTTTGAAGGTTAAGTAGCTAAAAGATGAAAAAAACTTTTTTGTCTGAATGAAAAATTTCCTTGTGATATATACTGTTAATGTTTTACGAATCTACAGCATTTGGCACAAAAAACTATTAAAATATTATTTAAATATATGGGTTTTTTCTAAATTAATAAAATAGAATATCTTACTAAAATGCTATGTATTCAAAATAGCTCATTAACTCATGTTTTCATTCTTTTATCCAGCATCACTCAACAAATGTTTGGTAAGAATTGAGTTAACACATTTCAGTTTTTTAACATATATATGCCAGACACTTTTTCTTATTTAACATTTTCTGAAAGTGATTACCTATGTAGCCTGAGTATCCATTCCAGCATGGATAGTCATTCAGTGTTTAGCATATTCAAAGGGCTATCAGGGTTATAAGCCTAATGCCTACTGGTCTAGTTACTCAAATGCTTGAGGATGGTGGGATGGTGTCAAACTAGAAAGAACATGTCCTTACCAAGGTATTTACATTTTTAAAAGGTAATAATACATCATGGTGGACTAACAAAACAGATTTGGGTTTTTCAGTCAACCCATGGGCATTAAGGCTGCAATTCTTTCATGGAAATGCTATTTTTAAAAAATCTCAGTGACTCAAATTGCTGTGAGCCTCTTCTGGTCCACATCTTTCCAACAATTCTAGAACCTGTAGGAACCTGATCATGCATCCACATCAACAGAGATCCCAGGAGCAAGCTGGGAGCACCTCCACAGGGTGAAAACACAATGAAAGATGAGCTCTTATTCACCAAATCGAAGACTGCATCAGAGAATGCATAAAAAATTCTTCAGCACAGAGCCATTCAGGTAAAGGAAGCAATTCTGCAGCACCAAAGACAATACTTCTAAAAGCATAATTGTCCCCAAGATTCTGAAGGGAATATTTCATTTTCATCTAAAATAACAATGCATTTTTCTTTAATCTCCACAATCCCTAACTCCCTCACATGCTCTTCCAGAGCATACCAAGTAACATAAGTTTTCAAACAGAAGGTGCAAGAAAGCGCACAGTGCAGTCCTGGAAAGGGCAAGAAAATGTACATGCATAGAAAAGGAAACTAAGAAACAAAACACTGATTTCTAGAGAAGACAAAAGTTATCTCAGACAAGGAGAATTTAAGGTAGCTTCATGTTCATAGGATCCGTATCTATATATGACTGGAAGTTTACCTCCATAAACAAGTACTTTGCCAGATACTGCTATTGTTTTACATTCAATAACCTCCTACATATGCGCTCGTAGATGTTATGCTATTAAAAGGCACATTTATTTCTTTACACATGTCTTCGCTAGCGTCCTAAATTTGGGTTCCAGATGATCTAGGAAGTCAAGCCCCTCTTCTTCCTGCCGATCGCTGCAGCAGCCCACGGAGCCGGCCACAGACCCTTTCCCTTCATAGTTATAGGAGCGAACGTAGTCTTCGCAGAGCTTGTGTTCCTCATCTTGTCCGCACAGATACACCTTCTGTGTCGAGAAAGAGCACATTTTATTATTTTTTTTAAAAAACACCTAAATGTATTAGCTTAAAAATAATGGCTTTGATTTACCTTTTACTGTTTAATTTTTAACCAGAGTGTGTCCTCTAATGGATTCCTACATATAAAAAATGCACATGATTGGTCTGTATTATATTCATTCTTAAAATATAGCAAATACATAAATGCTCCTACTGAACACATTGATAAAAACTGAAGCTCCACATGCATCACACAACTAGCTTACAATTTCTCATTTAAACATGAGATTTGTATCATTGAAATATGTCTACAACTTTTTTACATATTTAGGGGAAACTAAATTATGACCCTTATGTTTATACATTATTACATACTTATAATAATATATTTATCTGGCTAATATTAATCTACATTGATCTGAACATATAATGAGGAACTAAAACCCAAAATAAAAGCTTAATGATCTGTCTGGTTGATGGCGATCATTAAGATTTCATAATCACATGGATGATTCAGCATACTAAGAATATTTATAATTTGTGATCCACATAGTACCCTGTAACATTTCACTCTAGGTGATTTTCCTGGCAATTTTTAGGAAGGAAGCTGAGTCTTTTTATACTTCCTAAAGTATAAAAATGCCTACATATGCCACTCCTAGGTCAAGTTTTTGAAACCTTACTTTAAAAATTGGACTTTACGAAGTCATTTTTCTCTTTGGGTTTGGATCTAATATTCATATATCTATAATTCAACATGAAAAAGGTGATGAGCTTCAGATGTATAAGGAGTAAAACTTTGGGAAAATCCTGATTTATAAACAGAGTTTAACTTTCATGTAAAATGAACATGAAGACACTGGCACTTACTTCGCCAAGCCGAGGTTGGGTGAAGTTGTGCCAGTCACTGTATGTGTATCTGCCAGTGTCCGTCACTCCCTTAACAGATTCCAGGGTCTGATGTCCACCTCCTTTGTTGGCATCCAAAGTGTAGCCGCCTTTGACCATCTCAAAACTTTGCTGTGTTTTGACTCCCTGGCCACCAAGGGTGCCAACAGACATGTTTGTGTCACAAACGTTGGATGTCTGTGTGGCGAGTCTAATATTTGCATCCTAAAATAAATAAATCAAATTGAAACTAACCATTTTCTTTCATTTATTTCCCACCATAGGCAAATCTGATAGGGCAAATCTGAGGGCTTCCCTGATAGCTCAGTTGGTTAAGAATCTGCCTGCAATGCAGGAGACCCCAGTTTAATTCCTGGGTGGGGAAGATCCCTGAAGAAGGGATAGGCTACCCACTTCAGTATTCTTGGGCTTCCCTTGTGGCTCAGCTGGTAAAGAATCTACCTTCAATGAGGGAGAATTGGATTCGATCCCTGAGTTGGGAAGATCCCCTGAAGAAGGGAAAGGCAACCCACTCCAGTATTCTGGCCTGGAGCATCCCATGGACTGCATAGTTCCTGGGGTCACAAAGAGTCAGACGTGACTGAGCAACTTTCACTTTCACATGGGCGAATCACTTAACTGCTGTGCCTCTCTATTTCCCCATATGTAAAATCAGGATAATAATAACACTCATATCATAGGTGCTATAGGTTAAATCACATCCCCCACCCCAATTCAATTGTTAAAGTCCTAACCTTCAAGTGTCTCAGAATATGATCTTATTTGAAGATAGAGTCATTTTTAGATGCAATTAGTTAAATTAAGACAAGGTCCTAATCTAGTAAGATGGGTCTCTAATCCAAAAGGGGAAAGTTGGACTCAGACACACACACACAATGCGATATGGAGACTCAATCAATGATGTCATAAGCCAAAGAATTACCAAAAGCTGGGAGGGAGAATTGTAATAGAATCCTAGCACCTTCAGATGGAGTAGGATTCTGTTAACACCTAATCTCTCATTTCTAGCCTTCTGAACTGTGGGACAAATTTCAATTCAGTTACATTCAGTTTGTCGTGCTTTGTTATCATGTTGCCATGCCCTCCTCCAGGGGATCTTCCCAACCCAGGCATCAAACCCAGGTCTCCCGCGTTGCAGACGGATTCTTTACCAGCAGGGCTACCAGGGAAGCCCCTGTTTGGCATAGTAAGTGCTCAATAAGTATTCAGTTCATTTTAGTCACTCAGTTGTGTCCGACTCTTTGTTACCGCATGGATGGCAGCATACCAGGCTTTCCTGTCCATCACCAACTCCTGGAGCTTGCTCAAACTCATGTCCATCAAGCTGGTGATGCCATTCAATCATCTCATCCTCTGTCATCCCCTTCTCCTCCTGTCTTCAATCTTTCCCAGCATCAGGGTCTTTTCCAATGAGTCACCTCTTCACATCAGGTGGCCAAAGTACTGGAGCTTCGGCTTCAATATCAGTCCTTCCAATGAACATCCAGGACTGATCTCCTTGAGGATGGACTGGTTGGATCTCCTTGCAGTCCAAGGGACTCTCAAGAGTCTTCTCCAACACCACAGTTCAAAAGCATCAATTCTTTGGCGCTCAGCTTTCTTTATAGTCCAACTCTCACATCCATACATGACTACTGGAAAAACCATAGTCTTGACTAGATGGACCTTTGTTGGCAAAGTAATGTCTCTGCTTTTTAATATGCTGTCTAGGTTGGTCATAGCTTTTCTTCCAAGAAGCAAGCATCTTTTAATTTCATGACTGCAGTCACCATCTGCAGTGATTTTGGAGCCCAAGAAAATAAAGTTTGTCACAGTTTCCATTGTTTCTCCATCTATTTGCCATGAAGCGATGGGACCAGATGCCATGATCTTAGTTTTTTGAATGTTGAGTTTTAAGCCAGCTTTTCACCTTCTCCTTCATTTTTATCAAGAGACTCTTTAGTTCCTCTTCATTTTCTGCCATAAGAGTGATACCATCTGCCTATCTGAGGTTATTGATATTTTTCCTGGCAATCCTGATTCCAGCTTGTGCTTCATCCAGCCTGGAATTTCTCATGATGTATTCTGCATATAAGCTAAATAAGTAGGGTGACAATATACAGACTTTTTGTACTCCTTTCCCAATTTAGAACTAGTCCATTGTTCCATGTCCAGTTCTAACTGTTGTTTCATGACCTGCATACAGATTTCTCAGGAGCATTAGCTGTTATCATTATTCGGGCTTCTCAGGTAGCGCCAGTGCTAAAGAACCCATTTCCAAGGCAGGTGGGTTTAAGAGACTCAGGTTTGATCCCTGGATCAGGAAAGTCCCCTGGAGGAGGACAGGCAACCCACTTTAGTATTCTTGCCTGGAGAATCCCATGGACAGAGGAGCCTGGCAGGCTGCAGTTCATAGGGCCACACAGAGTTGGACATGACTGAAGTGACTTAGCTCACACGCAGGGTATCATTATTACTATTTTACATAATAATCAACTATTAACACTGAACTTGGGCTTCCCTGGTGGCTTAGATGGTAAAGAATCTGCCTGCATTGCAGGAGACCTGGGTTTGACGGAGAAGAGAATGGCAACCCACTCCAGTATTCTTGCCTGGAGAATCCCATGGACAGAGGATCCTGTGGGGCTACAGTCCATGGGGTTGCAAAGAGTCGGACTAGACTGAGTGACTAAGCACATCACAGCCTCATTGAACTACCATACCAAAAAAGGTGAAATCTGATTTACCATCACTTCTTCTCCAGGTCCTTCAGTATTTGATACAATTAAATTTTGCTGTGCTACATCTTCTGGAAAACACTTCTTTACTGTTTTCTTAACAGTAACACAGAAACATGTGAACAAAATACCTAAAAAATAAAATTATATAAGTAAAATCACATTTTTTTCATGCTGGTACAGATCATTTGATTTATAGTAAATGATTATAATCATTTGAATTATATAGTAAATCATTTGAATCAATTTTTTTTTAAGTTTCTTCACAGAACTTTAAAAAAAATTGGTTCCATACATTGAAATTTCTTTGGGTCATACAATTTAAAAGAGATTATTAACAAATATATGTAGACTATCTCTGTCTTAGTGAGGTTATGTTATTAGGCTAAACAAGAAACAAATCAATAGAAAGAAAGAGGAAGTGAACATAGTTTGTGAATAGCTCTCTTCCCAGGTTCAGAATTCAATGTTTTCCTTCTTTTCTCCACATTGATATAGTAACTTCATTTGATTGGACTTTAAGCTAGTATTACTGGTATTAAAGGCCATATGGAACAACTCAAAGATCTTAGAATCACAAAACAAGGAACATTGGACATAAATCAAACAGGAAAAGCCATTACATAAAACCAGTGTTCAGTTTTGAAAGCGTCCATCAAGTGCTAAGAGGAATATCCAGTTTAACGTGAAACACAAATCACTGAACACAGACACAGTAAAGGCTATGGGAAAAGTCTGTAAATGCAAATAGACTGCGTGTAGTCAAACAGATTTTTGAAAAAGAAAGAAGGAAGGAGGGAAGGAAAAAGAAGCAAAGGAAGGAATAAAGGGAGAGGAAGGGAGGGGAGAAGCCTGAGCAAAGATTTCCATCACTTTTGCATCTCCAAAAACCAGTTTGCAGAATGCAAAATCTTCCATTGCTTTCCTCAGCCCCTCATCATATGGCCATTTCCCTCACACTCTGGAGTCTAATTAAGATGTATGCTAAATGATGTCATCAATATTCATTAATATCATTGAGCACAAACATCTAAATAAATTTTTAAACTACTCTTTTCACTAACTCTTTTTGTGCATCCACGCCATGAATGAGGCTGGTTGAAAGATAATCATACTTTGTATGGGAGGGAAACTTAACATTAATTTTATCCAAACTCTTCATTGCACCATTAAAAAAAAAGAGCTTAAAGAAGAGGAAATGATTTATCCAGTGTCTCACAGCTAATTATTGGAAGAACTGAGGCCATAGTTCTGAAAATTCCTTTTCTTCTGTGACTCACAACTCCAAGCCATAGAGTTTGCACAAGAATTTTAAAAGGACACATTCCTCAAAGGCTATCAATGTCATTAATGTAAAGAATTGTCATATATTTTTGAAAATATTAGATAACGTTTCAGCTAACACATTCTGTATAATTATACTTACATAACAACAATACAGAACCCAACACCATGGCAAGAATAGCCCATTTTCCAAGGAATACATTTGCTAGTGTCGCCTCTCTCGGAAGTTTAGTAGGCATTCTACATTCAGATGGAATTGTACAATCACATACTCTCACTGATAACATTTCTGTTGCAGAAGCTCCATGTCTGTCTTTTATTTGGATAGGAACACTGTAGTAGTTATAATCAAGATCTTGCTGCCCCCGAAGAATGGCAGTTTTACCTAGGCAAAAAAAAAGAGATTTTGATTTCTTGAAAAGACAGGAAAAGTAATTGATATTGCTTTATACTTATCTTTACTATTCTATATTTACTGTTATTCAAATATTTTATTAAAATGGATTTGTCTGTTTTCTTAAAGATATTCAGCATAAGAATCTAATCATATTACTCATTGTTTTAAGAAACAAGGTATTGTCCTTTATCTGAGATCAATAAAATAATTTACTAAAATTAAGATTTATTTAGTATAAGTAACTAAGGTAACAGTCTAGGCCACCAAACATTGTAAGTTCCTATTGATTAGAAGGTTTAGCATAATTACATACCATCCCTTGTCTCTACTGTCCAAAGTTTGCTGGCAGAATTATCGAGAATGAATTGAAAAGGTGGTCCATTGTCAGGTCCATCTTGATCTATAGGTTCGAGAACAGCAAAATCCTTATCATGCCGGCAAATTGTCAGTTCTTTTTCTTTTATCTGTGGTGGGTGGTCATTTTTATCTTCCAAAAGAACTACTAACGTTCCAGTGCAAGATCTGCCATCTAAGAATAATAAAAAAAAAATAAGATGTTTCTCCACTTAAACACTTATTTTCAACAATCTCTATGATGTACAGTTGACATCTGCTTTCTACTAGTTGTCTGAACTTGAATTCTGCACACTTTCCAAACCACAAATACCACTACTATCAGTACAAAATAGTGACATTGCTCTTCCCTGGAGATTGGGAGCTGTGTTGGATGACATCGTGAAGTGGTTTTTAAAATTAAAAGGTATCAGATTATGAGTGATGCCACTACAGAATGACCGATTTAGAAGACAATTGATTCTTACATCCTTTTTTGAAAGTGCATTCATGCTTAAACTATAAAGACTTTACATTAGGTCACAATCACTTCCTGACTTCCTCTCCTGACCCTTTTCCTTATATACTCATTGTTCAAGCTTTGTCTCATGTGTGCTTAGTCACTCAGTCGTGTCTGACTCTTTGCGACCCCACGGACTGTAGCCCGCCAGACTCCTCTGTCCATGGGGATCCTCCAGGCAAGAATACTGGAGTGGGTTGCCATGCCCTCCTCCAAGGGATCTTCCCAACCTGGGAATCAAACCCAGGTCTCCCGCATTGCAGGCGGATTCTTTACCATCTGAGCCACCAGGGAAGCCCAAACTTTGTAAACTTGATTATCAAACCCAGAAACTGTGCTCCATCCTGCGTGCAGCTTTGGCATGTGCTATTGCCATGCTGGGAATACTCCTCCTCCCCTTTGCTGGTAAAACCTCATTATCCTTTAAGCATCCATTCAAATGTCACCTCTGCCTGAAACTTGCCTGACTTCTATGGACAATGTTTGCACATTCTCCTCCAGTTTCTCAAAACCCTCCTTCATCTTTAGCTCATGCACTTACTTAACTTTTCATCCTAAGGGCTACTTTGTATTCATCTTGACAGCTCAGTGATCTGCCCAGTATTTCCTGGCTAACTTAATATTAACACACTGAACACTTGCAGTTCAGTTGCTAAATTTTTTCAAACTCTTTGCAACGCCATGAACTGCAGCACTCCAGGCTTCCCTGTCCTTCATTGTTTCTGAGTTTGCTCAAACTCATGTCCATTAAATTGGTGATGCCATCCAACCATCTCATCCTCTGCCACCTTCTTCTCATTTTGCCTTTGATCTTTCCTAGCATCAGGGTCTTTTCTAATGAGTCAGTTCTTCACATCAGGTGGCCAGACTATGGGAACTTCAGCTTCAGCATCAGTCCTTCCAATGAATATTTGGGGTTGATTTCCTTTAGAATCAACTGGTTTGATCTCCTTGCTGTCCATAATTTGAAGGCATTAGTTCTTTGGTGCTCAGCCTTCTTTATGGTTCAACTCTCACATCCTTACATGACTACTGGAAAAACCACAGCTTTGACTATTCAGACCTTTGTCGGCAAAGTGATGTCTCTGCTTTTTGCTGTCTAGGTTTGTCATAGCATTAATTTTTATACTTAAAAAAATCAATTGAACAAACTGTAAAAAAAGTTGCACCCCCCACTGTAATCTAATTAATATGCTTTTGAGAATAAGAACTCTTACCTCCAGAACTCCACTATTAATAGCCTAATGCTTCAACACATAAATCTAAATAAATATCTTAAATTAGCATAATGCCCATTATTGGTATTTAAGAGATAATGAAGTTTAGAGAACATGTTCAAATTTTAAAGCTTGTGATAAAACTACTCTAAATAGTAAGATTTCAAAATTGAAATAAACAGAAAAATAACTGATGAAATTCCTCACTTTTATTGCTTTGAATGCTGGTCTAAATTTTGGTGCATAAACATTGAATTTATCATATAGACTACCATAAATCATGTGAAAATTTAATGTTTTTTCTTTTTAGATTGAAATAACAATTAAGCCATATCAAGTAGTGTATTTCAGTGAAATTTTTTTCTGTTGAATAAGAATTTATTCAAAGTGACTTTTAAATTAGTTACTTACAAGGTAACAGCAGTATATACCTATTTAAAAACTATTCAGTCTAAACAAATTTAACAACATCTAGAAATTAAAGAGAAATAACCACTTTTGTTTTAAAAAAAATCTATAATAGCGTAGATATATCCCTGGTGATTCAGATGGTAAAGAATCTTCCTGCAATGTGGGAGACTCAGGTTTGATCCCTGAATTGGGAAGATCCCCTGGAGAAGGAAATGGCAACCCACTCCAGTACCCTTGCCTGGAAAATCCCATGGACAAAACAGCCTGGTAGGCCACAGTCCATGGGGTCACAAAAAGTCGGACATGACTGAAAGATTTCACTTTCACAATAGCATATAAACGTTTTGAGATTGCCATAAATTTGTAAATAAATTTGAATACAAATGACAACTTCAACACCTAAAAAAGAAGTGAGAAGTTGGAAAAATAAGCTGTTTTAATGCAAAAAATAGTTACAGATACTAGGGTGAATCAACACGTGTGTTAGGATTTTAACTATTAAAATATAAGAAGAAAGCTATTTCACTTTAAGGTACAATAGAAATCACACTTTAAAAAGTGAAATAAAGAAATAGGGCAGCCATCCAGAAGCAAATAAAGACTCATTTAATTCCATATTCAACCAACATTTATCACATAAATGATTATTTTCCATCACAGTCTCTGTTTTAAGCATATTGTTAAAAAAGAAAAACTCAAAACTGTTAAAATGGATAGTAGGCAAAGCCACAGCTGAAAACAAAATCCTAGATGTCTTCTAAAACTACGAAAGACTGATTGCAGATTTTTTCCTTCTGGGAAACAGAGCAAAAAAAAATTTTTTTTAAGTAATTCCTGATAATAGTTGAAAAACTGTGAAAAGGTAATTAAGTATGTATGTTTGCCTGCTTCCAAACCTTATTTTGGGCTTTCCAGGTGGCTCAGTGGTAAAGAATCTGCCTGCAGTACAGGAGACTAGTTCAGTCCCTGGGTCAGGAAGATCCCCTGGAGAAGGAAATGGCAACCTATTTCAGTTCTTTCTTGGGAAATCCCATGGACAGAGGAGTCTTGCGGGCAACAGTCTGTGAGGTCGCAAAAGAGTCAGACACAACTAAGGAACTAAATAAGAGCAAACCGTATTCTAAGTTAAACACATAAGCAAATGCCAAGAATCATTGAGTAAGGAATGTCATAATCTCCAGGCTAAAAAGTACATCTTGGGTTAACTAAAATCTAAATTTACAATAATAAGAACTCTGAAAAGCAAGAGTTCCCTGTTGTTATTTAAATGTTTCTAGGAAAAGAAAGTTCACAGGGTTATAAATCGGCCTACTCCATATACAGAACTCTTTAATTAATGATTGGAAAGTTTTCAGATTCTTTCTTACCAGGCTATAATACACCTCCTAATCATTTCTAATTTTTTCTTTTTTTGGACTGTACACACAAAAAGTTTACCTCTTCCACATGACAACCCTGAAGTATTCATTTTAAGAAAATTCTTTTTACACTCGAGTATATCAAAGCATTTGTAAACTTTTGAACTCAAGTTTCTACATTAAAGCTAAGTGTTCCAAGTGCCTGTTATGCACCTGAATTTGCAAAGATCTTAAGCAGCAAAATTCACAACCTGGACCTGGAGACTCACAGAACAGCAGAGAAATGGGAAATACCAGTACCTACACGAAGCAAACATGCCAAGATCTCTGCCAGATCCTTGGTAAAAAGATATTTAACAAAGATAAGGGTCTTTATATGAAAATGAGTTCATAGTCAGCCTAGCTAGAGGGAAAGACTGTACATGAGAAACAATTAGAGCTCCATTTTATAGAGAAGACACACCGCCTATATGTGTCTTCTACTTAATTATATATAAGTATATATACTTATACTGTGATAATTACAGTATTATTCCCAGGGAAGGAGGGTTTAAAAGGTATTCAGAGAGGAACTAAACAAAGATTAGTGAGAGTTATCACAAAAGTCATCACTGCCATCCATTTGAAGAAGCAAAGGGACCTGAATTTCAAACAGAAGGGGCAGTCTTATTGTGGGCAGAGTGAGTGAGTGAAGTCGCTCAGTCGTGTCCGACTCTTTGCGACCCTGTGGACTGTAGCCTATCAGGCTCCTCTGTCCATGGGATTTTCCAGGCAAGAGTACTGGAGTGGGTTGCCATTTCCTTCTCCAGGGGATCTTCCTGACCCAGGGATCGAACCCGGGTCTCCCGCATTGTAGGCAGACGCTTTTACCATCTGAGTCACCAGCGAAGAGCCATTGTAGGTAGAGGGGGTACAAAACAGTGCTTTTAGAGTGAAAGCAGGGAAGCAACGTGGTTGACAAAAAAGAACTGACACAAAAAAAACAAGGGGATTAACTGGATACCTAGATCATCATCATGAACTATATATGAGCATCAAAACTAAATATTCATGTAGAAATATAAGTAATTACTTATATATCTGACCCTTGGAAGCATATATTAAAATGGATTAAAGTTTAAATAAACAAAATCCTTCACCATATGATCTTCCATTAAAATTTCTAACACCCTATCTTTCCTTCTTGAGCACACCCAGGTTATCCATGAGCTTGGGACATAGATATGACATTTCATTTCTTGGTACCATGATCACTATACTTACAGACATTCTTTTATCACCAAAAGACAAAGTTAACTTCTTATATCTCTGTTTTCCGTATTTTCCTTCTCCCCAAAGAGTATTTCCTTTTTTATCACCAAGCTTTTGCATTTCTGTGAAATCACCTCCTTTTATCCTTTCAGCTTGGTAACATTTTAACTGCTTTCCACTTCTTATGATAGTCATACATTCTTTGATGGGGAAAGTTTTTATACCAGAGAATATTTTATGAGAATATAATCATCCTTCAATTGATATTATGTGAAAAATTTGATTTTGTCTTATGAATCCTAGTTTTCATGGCTTAGAACTTAGGACTTTAAAGACAATCAGCATTAGTGTAATAAGTGAGTAAATATAAATCCTTGTTTCTCATCAAAATTGTGTTCCTGAACCAATCAGATTTCACCTTTGCTTTTTTATAAGCAGCAAATCTCCATGATTATAAAGTAGTGGCAGTATTAACTGTATTTCTCAGTTAATGTCCCCCCCCCCAACTGTTTAGTAGGGTATTTTCTTTTCCTACTTATACTGAAAGAATGATAATAAAAGATTCTGTGAGAGGTGCCAAGAGGAGAGGAAGGACTTCTCTAGTGGTCCAGTGGTTAAGAATCTGCCTGTCAGTGCTGGGGACACAGGTTCGATCTCTGGTCTGGGAAGATTTCACATGCAGTTAACCCCACACACCACAACTATTGAACCTGCACTCTAGAGCCCCCAGAGCCACAACTACTGAAGCCTGCAAGCTCTAGAGCACATGATCTGCAACAAGAGAAGCCCCCGCCTAAGAAGCCTTCACATGTTGTTAATTAGAGAGTAGCCCCCACTCACTGCAACTAGAAAAGAGCCCATGTAGCAATGAAGACCCAACACAGCCAAAAATAAATAATAAGTGAATAAAGTTTAAAAAAAAAAGATTACAGGAAGATCATATGCACATGATTAGGCAACAATATTCAAACTGTGGTTTTCTTTCAGACTTTGAAACCAAAATATTTTTGGCTCATGGACATACTTTTTTCAGGCTGCTTGGTTTACTCACTGATTATGATGTGCAACAGACCATTCCCATTCCCAGGCAAAAAGAATGCACCAAGGCTGAGAGAGAAAGTAAGGAAAAAACCTAAATGGGACAAATGTTAATGGACTGGCTTGCCCTCACCATGAACATCATAAGCAGCAGCATCTTTATTAGTTTAACCTTTGTCTCTCAACAGAGAATCTATTTTTCTAAGTAGATGTGGCTTTTATTGTGAAGCTATAGAAAAAAGTAGAAGTATGATATGTGAGAAAATATTTGTCTTTTCTTATTATCAAACTGTTAACGGGTAAAATGAACAAGCATGAACAAGTCAATTCATGACTTTGGACCATTTCAGCTTTTGTTTATTTCCATGGGATTTGACATGTTTATTAATGCACTTGCCCATTCCTACTAAAGAAATTCAATGATTCTATAGAAAAAGACCACAGCATTGCTATACCAGCTTGTTTTGAACATCCAGTGTATTAAAATATGCTAACCATAAAAATAGTGAGCACCATTGTAGAGCTCTATACCAAGATCACAGGTGTGGAACCCTACACCAACGTCACAGGACAAACATCTCTGGAGCTGACCAAGCCCCATAGCAACTGTTGCCATGAGTCTCTAGACCTAAACTGGCCAGTTCCTTGACCCCATATTAGGTAAAATACCCACCCTATAGCATCCTAACCAATCACCTAATGCCACCATTTTCAGCAGGAATTTCCTCTGTCTTGAGGCCATAAAAATCAGCTACTAGCCCAAGAAACCCACTCCAGTACTCTTGCCTGGAGAATCCCAGGGATGGCAGAGCCTGGTGGGCTGCTGTCCATGGGGTCGCACAGAGTCGGACACAACTGAAGCGACTTAGCAGCAGCAGCAGCAGTCCAAGAAAAGGGTTGGTTCTCCCTTGAGCCGGCCCGCTGTTCTAACAGCCTCTCCCACTCTGATAAACTTTACTTATCTCTCATTCTGCCTCATGTCTGGAAATTCTTTTCCAACCCAGGTATAAACCATGACAACCATCTTGGATTAAACAGATAGTCAAAAACATAGGCTGTATCATAAAAACCCAAGTTCATTCTTCTTTATCATTTATGGAAATTTACCTCAAATGAGTGAGTGTATAATTGATGAGATGAAATGCCATATTGTAACTTTTACTTATTTTTTTATAATCTTCTCTTAAAGTCTATTTTTATAATGTATACATAGTAGTATGTTATGATGTTAGCATAGTATTATATGTATATAAATAAACACACCAATAAGTTTACTGGGGTAGTTGTTTGACAGGTCTCAGCCTATCAATAATCAAGGTTGCAGCTGAACTGACCCTTGTGATCATAATGATTGCAAGATGCCCTAAGTAAAAACCATCAGGAAGCTTTGGGGGCTGGGGAAGGTTTATTATTTACCAGCCTTGTAAATCATGCATCACACAGCCAGAGTAAGTTTGTGGGGGGTGGTGTGGGACAAGGGGAGTGACACCTGCGATTCTGTTTGTATTGAGGTGGAGGTTTCACAGGCCTTGGGTTTCACAGGCTCACTCTTTATTGATGAATTTAAAACACAAGAGCAAGAATTTAAAGCACAGGAAGAGAAAAACAAGCAGCTCAAATAGTGAGTTATTGAAATCAACCAAGATCTCCAAAACAAAAGAGCTTGGGGAGATGGCATAGGGGTTGACATGATTTTGGATCTAGCTCTGTGGCTCAGAATGTGTTTATTTGAGATGGCAATCAAAGCTTAAGTCAAGCACTTGCACTGCAAAAAGAGAAACCAATGGACAGAGCATACACCACAAAGGTTCATATTAAAAAATGATTTACTGCTTGGAGGGTATGTTCAAAGGGTTTTGAGATCACTATTTTAGGACATTTCTTCACAAGATAGGTTCTAGAATTAACCTTGGAGAATGATTGCGAATCTTAAAAAAAAAGACTTCAAAAACCACTGTTCGGACATTTATTTAGGAAATAGGATAAGTGTTTTATTCCCCAGTAAGAAAGACTCAGAACAAACCTATTTGAACCCATCTGTTTTAGGCAGTTGAACCCCTCCAGCAAGCTCAAATCCAAATAATCTAAACCTAAAATCCTGAAAACAATAGAGATCCTTGATGATGCCACTAGGTCCATGGCAGACTTCAAATAATATGAACCTTGAAACTGAAACCTCCAAGTTTTGAATTAGTGATACACTGAGACCTCAACTGGGTGGTTGCCAAGAAATTAAGGAATCATGATGCAACCATTGTTTGCAATTAAGCAATCATTGTTTGTATTAAATTTTGAGGTAGAAACAAATTTAACTCCAAGATTTCCTTAAAAATATGTCCTATGTTTATATTTTATTTCTAGAAATTTGCACTCACCTGCATCGAATGCAATCACAGAAACATTGTACTGGTTGTTTTTTACAAATGTTGATTCTCTATCTAGCACTTTTACGGTTTTCAAGTCACCAGTATATTCATTAATTTCAAACCAGTTATCTTCATCTCTTATCTTCTTATACCTAGTTTTCAGAAATCAAATGTAAAAGTTCAAACCAAGGAGTGGACATAAGCTCAAAATCTGTCATTCCAAAAAACATAGAATGTTCCCAAATTCAAAATCAATTATCATCACAACTGGGGCTTCCCAGGTGGCTCAATGGTAAAGAATCTGCCTGCCAGTGCAGGAGAAGTGAGTTCCATCCCTGGGTGGGAAGATCCCAGGGAGGAGGAAATGGCACCCTTATCCAGTATTCTTGTCTGAAAAATTCCATGGACAAAGGAGCCTAGTGGGCTACAGTCCATGGGGTCACAAAGAGTCAGACTCTACACAGTCAGTGGGGTCACAGAGAATCAGACACTACGGAGCAACTGAGCACAAAGATGAACATCACAATTAAAAGAAGAAAGATTTGAAAATACCTTACCTGAAGTTCTCGCCAGTGCCCCTTTCTGGGTCCACTGCTTTGTATCCAAGGAGTTCTGTGCCTGCGGGGAGGCAATCTTCACTCTGAATAACTTTCACTGGTGGCTGGCATTCAGGGCCCTCATGAATGTTTATAACTTTAACAGTGACAGTTGTAGTACACATAGTTGTAGTCGTTTTTGAGTTTACTGCTTTAGCAAATTGTGCTTCGTTAAGTACACCAATTTTCAAAACAACTTGGTGATTGACTTCATAGTTCAGTGGCTGTTCAGTAAACATACTTGAATGAGTCAATATTTAACACCATATACAGAAGACAAAAGTATGATTCTAAGTTTTAGCACCAAAGGGAGAATCATTTTTATGTATAAAATGTTACTGAAAGTTGCAGCTCATGTATTAACAATGAATAATCAGCTTCCTATAAGTGACAAACACTACCAAGTGCAAAATTGTTTATTTTTAAGATTCAACCAATTTTTCTTCTCGCTTTCCTTTGGGAAGTTCCTGCCTCCATTTTTTTTTTCTTTTTTTACAAGTTTGAATATGAATAGAAATACAGAATACTTGAATGAATTTCAATGGGCTATTTCTCACTATTTTATTATTTATCAAATGGGGTAGCAGTGATAACTAAATCAGCAAAAGTCCCTCTAAGCTAAGTATATAAAATAATTAGACAGACTGTAACCAAACAGGACCCTATGGGGCCTTCCCAGGGCAGCCTTGTCCCACATATCCTCTGTTTTAGCTCCTTTCTGAAGTACCTAGATAATGGCACCTGGTGCACACTTTTAAAGATGTGAAACCTCGCCCCCCAACCCACCAAATGGAAGATGTTAACTCCTTGATGACCATGAGCACATAGCCCCCAGACCTAAAGACTGATACTGTGAACTCCCGTGACACCACCCTGCTCCCTCACTATCAGCCAATCAGAGCACTGTGCACAAGCTGACCACATACCTGGGAGGTCCCTTCCTCACCTTGCCTTTGTAAATGGCTTGTTGAAACCCTTAGGGGCTTCCCTGGTGCCTCAGACAGTAGAGAATCTGCCTGCAATGCGGACCTGGGGTTTGATTCCTGGGTTGGGAAGATCCCCTGGAGAAGGGAATGGCAACCCACTCCAGTATTCTTGCCTGGAGAATTCCATGAACAGAGGAGCGTGGTGGGCTACAGGCCATGGGGTCACAAAGAGTCCGACAAGACTGAGGACCTAACACAACACACACACACTATGGGGGAGTCTGGGGTTTTCAAGCACAAGTCAGTCACTCTCCTTGTATTGGAACTTTTACAAGAAAGCTGCACTTTACCACAACTGAGTGTCAGTAGATTGCCTTTACCACGCAGGAGTGAGCGGACCCAAGTTTGGCTCCGTAATGAGACTACTAGGACACCAGATTTGGCTATAATGGAGCTGTTACTATGAGTATCTAAATCAAAAGATATAATCGTATTATCTAGCAGCACCTTTTCAAAGTACAATATATTTGGATTTCTTTGTTCCCAAAGTGAATAACTAGAAAGAATCTCCAAACAATTAACAATTAGAGACTAAAATCTACCAAAATAACAAAAAAAGAGAACTAAACCTAGAAAAAAAGTCCAAAAATTTTAAAAAGAAAGAGAGAGAAAAAAAAAAAGATAGAATAGGTAATTTTATAATTAAAGGACATTTTCTAAAAATTTCATGAGGAAGGCAAAATTTATGCATATCCCTTCTAAGAAAATACACTGTCTCTAAGAAATTAATATAGAAAGTTGTGAGAAGTTAGTGAAGACTGCAGTTAGAAGGTCTCAGAAAGAAACCAAACTCAGTTAAAGTGAACATTCTCTGAGCCAGCAAATGCAATTAAATTTTAAAAATCCCAACACACTTGTTACCTCAAATATAGGAGAATTAATGGGAATAGATGCTAAATGTTTAGTAAATAGTCTGTCTTATAAAACATATTGTAGAGCGGTAAAACTATAATGTGAGTGTGAATAGAATCGAAAAGTCAAGAGGTTAATTTCAAATATTGATTTTTCCATTTCTCTCTGTCTTATACTTCATAAGGAATTAGATAAGTGGGTGTCCAAGACACCTTCTAAGGTTAATATCTATTTATTAGTTTAATATTTCTCTGCCTTGGTTTTCCTCATATATAGAACAATCAGTTTTGTACCAACCACGTCTTTCACCTAAGAGGAAATGAGGATAAAGTAATAATAATAAAGCTCATGCATGAAACAATGTAAATCATTTCAGCATTGCATTGCAACAACTCTAGTTATATACATACAGGAATTACTACATACATACATATATATATATAAATATTTTTTACCTTGACAACACACAAGACTGCTTCATTTGTATTTGGGTCTGTACTAATTTTGAAGGTTCCATTTTCATTTCCCTGTAGGATCTGGTACACAGCCCTCGAGTGAGGCGTGTTTGGCAAATCATGGTCATGTACCGCCATTCGTAAAATCTCAACGTCAATTCTGTTTTCTTCTACTTCTACAGTATACTGAAACAATTGTTCATTGTTACTATAAATTCATAGTTTTAATGTAATTTTCTACTCAAAGTTACATTTAAAGAAAAGGAAAGCAAAGTGATATGGAAATGTGCAAACACAGTGGGAAGGATGTACACATTTAATTCATAAACTCACTTCTTTCCTCGATAAACTAATAATACTGTTTCAAATCTTGTCCATTCTTCATGCCTTAACTTTTCAACTTCCTGACCAACAAAGGTCCGTCTAGTCAAGGCTATGGTTTTTCCAGTGGTCATGTATGGATGTGAGAGTTGGACTATAAAGAAAGCTGAGCGCCAAAGAATTGATGCTTTTGAACTGTGGTGCTGGAGAAGACTCTTGAGAGTCCCTTGGACTGCAAGGAGATCCAACCAGTCCATCCTAAAGGAACTCAGTACTGAATATTCATTGGAAGGACTGATGTTGAAGCTGAAGCTCCAATACTTTGGCCACCTGATGCGAAGAACTGACTCCTTGGAAAAGACCCTGATGCTGGGAAAGATTGAAGGCAGGAGGAGAAAGGGATGACAGAGGATGAGATGGTTGGATGTCATCACCGACTCTATGGACATGAATTTGAGCAAGTTCTGGGAGTTGGTGATGGACAGGGAAGACTGGCGTACTGCAGTTCATGGGGTCACAAATATTGGACACAACTGAGCGACTAAACTGAACTGAAAGACTTGTGGATGACTAAGAGAGTACTTATATTCCTTGCATCCTGATTTTCCTTGCATCCTAGCACTGTGATTATTTTTACAGAAATCATATTTTTTTGTGGATGTTATTTGTAAATGGTAGCTATTAAAACCAAAATCTCATGGAGCTACCAGACTCCAGATTTGTTTTTTGAAGAAGTAAATGAACGTAGATAAATGAATACACATATATACTCACAGAAGTTTCTGTAAAATATGGTGCATTATCATTTTCATCCTCAAGAGAAATAGTAATTGTTCCTGTATTAAATAAACCAAAAGGTTGGCCCCCCATGTCTCGAACTTCCATTATTAACTTGTACGTATCACATTTCTGAAAGAAAGGAAAATGATGAACACATATTTCTCATAACTTGTGCGTCTCATAGCCATTTCTCAGACTCTGATTCTTTCACAAACGTTCTTTTTTGATTAAAAAAAAAGAAGCCACCATAAATGCAAATAAAGAAAAGATATGTCAGTCAGTACAATTAAAAGCTGATGTTTCTGATATAATATTTTAAAAAGTAAAGCTATTTTAATATCCACACATCAAACCAGGTCAACGATCTCTGAGACCCTGTATATTCCCACTATTTCTGTAGGGACAAAGGAATAGACCTGAGAAGACTTACACACAGTCTATACAGAAACATTCTTGGAGAGGTGGCCACCAAGCACCTTATTGTAACTTCTCTGGGAAATCATGATCAGTTTAAATATAGTTTAGTGATTGAGAAATTAAGCAATTCATTACTTCTCTATCCAGTAAAGGTGTAGTTGTGGTGATGACACCTGTGTCTGGATGTACGGTGAAATGTCTTGGATTGTTTGGAATTTGCTGCAAGATTTTGTATCTCAGACGAGTATGTAGAGTGTCAGGTTCATCGAGGTCTATTGCAGTCACTTTTCCCACTGAAGTTCCTGTTTAGATAAATCCAATGTTGTCAACAACTTAAAGTAGTGATCTAATTGAATTACAAACAAAAATAAAATCAAGGCATTGCTGTGGCATTTTCTCCCCTAAAACCCCCAGGTTGATTAATTTATCAATAAATAAGCATGCCACCTGATGAGAAGAACCGACTCATTAGAAAAGACCCTGAGGCTGGGAAAGAGTGAAGGTAGGAGGAGAAGGGGACGACAGAGGATGAGATGGTTGGATGGCATCACCAACTTGATGGACATGAGTTTGAGTAAGCTCCGTGAGTTGGTGATGGACAGGGAAGCCTGGTGTGCTGCAGTCCATGGGGTCACAAAGAGTTGGACATGGCTGAGTGACTAAACTGAAGCATGCATGCACGCTCAGTCATGTCCGACTCTGTGACCCCATGGGCTGTAGCCCTCCAGGCTCCGCTGTCCATTTCTCAGACAGGAGTACTGGAGTGGGTTGCCATTTTTTCCTCCATGGGATCTTCCCA
This sequence comes from Cervus elaphus, assembly GCF_910594005.1. Classification (NCBI taxonomy): domain Eukaryota; kingdom Metazoa; phylum Chordata; class Mammalia; order Artiodactyla; family Cervidae; genus Cervus; species Cervus elaphus. The sequence goes on along the minus strand of NC_057841.1, from coordinate 29,663,871 downwards.
ACCCAGGGATTGAACCCACATCTCCTGCAGCTCTTGCACACAGGCGAATCTTTCTTATCACTGAGCCAGCTGGGAAGTGTCTAAATGCTCTCCCACAGCTTCAAGCTCCCCTTATCTGGAAACTTCAATTAGGTGGCTACCACTGACAATATGATTTGTATTCTACGTAGGTGAGACTATCCACCCCACCCTTGGGAACAGGGGTGCTCAAATTCTTCCTCCTAATCTAGTCCATGACCATTTTTTGATGAGACCTTCTCTATATATCTTGTTTCTTTTATATTCAGCTTGATAATGTTAAAGGAAAAGAATAGCTTTGCATATGATAACAAAGGTTTCATGCTTTTATACTTTAATAAATGTGCTGAATTGCTAATACATACAAGACAAACATTGGACAAGCTTTATGGCTCAGAAATCAGAGTATTAGTAAAGTTGCCTTAACAAACCATTTCTTGCAGAGAGTGACATTAAATATGCACACAAAGTGACAACAGAATGGAAAAGGCTTTAACACTAAGAACATATCTTGTGATTTTTAAGAATAAATTAGACTTGTTACACCCTTTGGTTTGATGAGGTCACAATCTTGGCTGCTAAGAGCATCAGACTAGTTTAAAAAAATTTTTTTTTTCAATTTGTTTGGAAAATAAGCAAAGTAAAGGAATACATACGTTATAAGCCTGATCAGCATTTCCATACCATAATCTATTTTTGAGTCCTTGAAAAGGTATTGTGACTTTGTAAAGATTCAAAAGATCTATTGCTTTATAAATACATCATGGACACCTAGCACATGATCAAAATAGAAAATATAAACAGCATTTGTCTGTCATTGTGGATTAATCTAACAAAGTTAGAAACTTTGTGGATCAGTTAGCAGCCTTCTACATGTGCCTAGAAAATTAGTACAAAGACTTTGACTTTGAAGAGCCTATGATCTTATAAGACTACAAAGTTTTATGTAGAATATTTTTTTAAATATTTATCCATTTGGCCGCACTGGGTTTTAGTTGTGGCATGTGGGATCTAGTTCCCTGACCAGGGATGGAACCTGGATCCCCTGCAATCGGAGCATGTAGTTTAAGCCACTGGACTGCCAGGGAAGTCCATATGTAAAATACCTTGAAAGTCAAACATTTAAAAATATTTTGCCTAACCATGCTTAAAACAGTAACAAAGAATTCAACTGAAGCAAAAAATCTCGTGTTTTCCTAAAACATGAACTTACCAGTTCGGCAATTCTCAGGCACAGTAAAGACGGTCACTTTACTTTCAAAATATGGGGCATTATCATTGTCATCTTCAACTTTGAATACTAGGGGAAGTGGGTACTCAGGTGCATAACCATCTGCAGTGGTCGCATAGGCATAGATCTGAAAGGTAAATGAACACCATCAGTTGATTCTTAAATAACAAAGTAGGCACAAAATTGAACTTAGCAGTTGGGGAAAGTCATAATACTAAAAAACATCATTGGCAAAGGTCTATCTAAGAATGTATACAACAGAGAGACAACACAGCCGCACAGTCTATGCCTGCCCTCCAGCTTTGATCCTTTCTCGTTGTTTTCCCATCAAAGCCCACACACTCCAGCTCAATGAGGCTTCTCTGGGCCCTGAATTAACTGTGTACTGTTTTCCTTGTTAGACTTTCCTAGGTCATGCTAATGACAAGTTACTGGTTTTTTTCTAAAGTTTATACAAAATATGATTCTAGTTATTTGTAGACTTGTATATGGACAACAGAGGATGAGATGGTTGGACAGTATCACCAACTCGATGGATGTGAGTCTGAGCAAGCTCCGGGAGTTGGAGATGGACAGGGAAGCCTGGCGTGCTGCAGTCCATGGGGTTGCAAAGAATCAGACCCAACTGGGCAAATGAACTGAACTGATACACATATATGAAGAAGGAAATAGCAATCCACTCCAGGATTCTTGCCTGGGAAATCACATGGACAGAGGAGCCTGGTGGGCTACAGTCCGTAGGTTTGCAAAGAGTTGGATATGATTGAATGACATAAGAAATAAACAATATATATCAACTATTTCTGGGTGATTCAATTATGCTCTTTTCTCTATTTACCTGTATTTTCTCATTTTTCTATCCTTAAGATGTATTTCTTGTGTAGTAAAAGTGTTAGCAAAATCATATAAACATTCCAAACTCTATCTCAAAAGGATATATCTTGGCCCCAAATGCAATGATTTAATGCCCTTTCTCTTTAAATACCATCAGATTACTTTTGAACTCTTCTTATGTGGTATATGCACAGTGAGTCTTTGGTAAATGGTTGTTGAGTTAAACAGATTTTCTCCACTGACAGGAACAGCTAAAGCTGCCCAGAGTGAACTCTGTGTGAATTCAGTTCTTCACCATAGCTAACTTTCTTGATTTCCCTACTGTAACCATTTTCTAGAATGAACCAAGATTAAAATCCCAGGTATCTAACCCCTCCCTCTTTAGCCTTATATTAGTCAATTGCCAGACTCAAGAGAGTGACGTTTCTGTGCACTAGGTTCTTGAGATTACAGCATTTCTGTGTCTATTTATTATTCATCTCCTCTTTTCTATTTCCAAAGCCACCATCCTCATGTGACCCCAAATGCATCCTGTCAACTTTCCTCTTGTATCCTACACACATGTCCGACCAGTTCAGTTCATTTGCTCAGTTGTGTCTGACTCTTTGCAACCCCATGGACTGCAGTATGCCAGTCTTCCCTGTCCATCACCAACTCCCAGAGCTTGCTCAAACTCATGTCCATTGAGATGGTGATGCCATCCAACCATCTCATCCTCTGTCGTCCCCTTCTCCTCCTGCCTTCAATCTTTTCCAGCATCAGGGTCTTTTCCAAGGAGTCAGTTCTTTGCATCAGGTGGCCAAAGTATTGGCCGACCAACTCTCCAACCAACGTCCGACAAACTTTCCTATAATTGTTCTAACTGACCTTCTCCAAACTATGTAGCCCTCAGGAGTCAGACGCATTTCCATAAAGCACAATTTTAATCATGATATTCCTGAATCAGGCTCTTCTGTGATCTCACCATTATCTACCAAAGTAACAGAAAATCCTCATTGCTGTGTTGAAAGGCCATATTTCATCTTCACATGTTAACCTGAAGGGGGAAGACATTTCCACTTCTAATCTCTAGGAGGGAAGGTTTTGAAATAACCATGCATGTTCCCTCTGTTCCCTTTTACATTTTTCCCCAAACAACCTCCAGCTGGGCTTTTTCAGTAATAAAACTTATACTTCGGTTTCCATCAGCCTGAGCCCTGTATCTTAATAAATTCCACACTGAGGGATACAGCAGTGTATTATCACCACCACACTTTCAGCCTTCCTATCAAGCCCTCCCTCTCCCCTCATATTTGATGTAATTTCTCTCTCTTTAGACTGCTGTCATTTTGAAACTTTTGGCTAGAGGAAACTCTATAATTGTTTTATGTCCCTATTGGTTTCCAATTTTTCTTAGAGTTGAAGCCTGAGACTAAGGATATTTGTGTGACTAAAGCACCTAACATAGTGCCTTACATGGGATAATTCGTCAATAAATAGCTTTTTACATGTAATTCCATCCATCTTTCTTTTTTAGGAGAACAAACTACCCCCAAGAGTTTGCCCTCTATAAAAACTGCCTTACAGGATCACTTGTAATGAATTTCTTTACCTCATCACATCGGCAGTAAAACATCTCCCCATCTAACCTAAGTCTATCCTGCTGTAATTTACATTAGTTTTAGCTAGTTTTTCTCCTCAATGGAAATGATCATCTACTTCTTACTGTAGAATCACTTGTAGTTTAAAATTATACATCCCAATGTTTAAAATAAATATCATTATTTCACATTCCACTGATTTTTCAGATGTAGTGATTTTGTTTCTGGTTCTAGTTTTATTTTTCACTATTCATGTGCTGAGCATCTCAAAATAAATAAAAAGATGATTTAAACTGGAAATTCAGCTAACTTTAAACTACAGTCTGGATCCCTAGGATAATTCACTTATGCTCACTTCTTATAATAAAGGAACTATAAATATTTTCATAATTAGTTACTACAGAACAGTTTCAAAAAGCTCAATGAAACTAATGACTTTGTAGGCTAGTTCCCATTATGCTATATTGAAAGCAATAAAAATATATTTAAATATTACATTAAGTATAAATAGAATATTGTATTTTATAATTAGTCATATTTTTAGCTGAGTTAGAAGACTATTATTTAAATTTTATACTGTCGACTACAAATTTTCAATTGGTGACTCAGACGGTAAAGAATCGACCTACATTGCAGGAGACTCAGTTCTATCCCTGGGTCGGGAAGATCCCCTGGGGGAGGGAATGGCAACCCATTCTAGTATTCTTGCCTGAGGAATCCCATGGACAGAGGAGCCTGGTGGGCTACAGTCCATGGTGTTGTAAAGAGTCAGACAAGACTGAGCAGCTAACAATTTTACTTTCATCCTGAAACAATTAAATCAGAATTTCTGGGAACTGGCCCAATCATCGTATTTTTAAAAAATTATCATGTGATCAAAGCTAAGTTATTATAGAGAACTTTAAATTCAATAAAATTCACTGCTATTATCCCAGGATTATATACATCAAAACCTGTCCTTTAAAATTGTTATTATATTTTCCCTTCCCCCTCCCTTTTTTTCCCTTGTAATAATCATCCTTTTTCATCAATCGTACCAATAGAAATTTAAAGTTTGTATGACACATGAACAATATTTAAAATATTAAGACAAATCATTGATTCCTCTGATATATATAAATAGCTTGAAAATACCAAACCAGTAATAAAAAACATAAATCTGAATGAATGATGCAATCATCTTACCGGAAACTCTTGATATTGCTCACGGTCTATGCTTCTTGTACAAAATATATCCCCTGTATCTTTATCTATGAAGAACAGATTGAAGGGCTCTTTGTCGACCCCTGGTCCACTTATGGAGTAAAAGATGGTGTAGTTTTGTGCAGCATCAGATTGAACCTGTAACAATAATTGACAGTTTAGGAAAAGAGCAAATATATCATGATAAATACTTTCAACCTAATCTCTTGTGATAGTTTATTTTTTATTGTTGTTGTTTAGTCACTAAGTCATGTCTGACTCTTGTGACCCCATAGACTGTAGCCAGACAGGCTTCCCTGTCTATGGAATTTCTCAGGCAAGAATACTGGAGTGGGTTGTCTTTTCCTTCTCCAGAGGATCTTCCCAACCCAGGGATTAAACCCAGGTCTCCTGCACTGGCAAGCAGATTCTTTACCACTGAGCCACCAGGGAAGCCCTTATTTTTTATTTCTTGCTCTCTTTCCCACATATCTATTCTTTCTTTCCCAGTGTCTCCCATATTTTTAAATTCTCACTTATATCCTGCATTGTGCGAAGCCACAAACTCTGTCACTTATTGGATACTAAACTCTTTGAAGTTATCTGCATATGTATGGAAAAATCATGGCATTGAATATTCTTTTTCTATTCTTATTCCTGTATACAGCCATGATATCAGTGGTTTTTAATTATTTGGAATGGAAACTTTTGTGACTAAAAAACTGGAAATAACACATCTTTCCTCCCATAGTTAATGCATCATGAATTGCCCAATTGCAACCAAAGATCATGGCATCCGGTCCTATCACTTCATGGCAAATAGATGGGGAAACAATGGAATTAGTGACAGACTTGATTTTCTTGGGCTCCAAACCACTGCAGATGGTGACTACAGCCATGAAATGAAAAGACACTTGCTCCTTGGAAGAAAAGCTATGACCAACCTAGACAGCATATTAAAAAGCAGAGACATTACTTTGCCATCTAGTCAAAGCTATGGCTTTTCCAGTAGTCATGTACAGATGTGAGAATTGGACTATAAAGAAAGCTGAGTGCCAAAGAATTGATGCCTTTGAACTGTGGTGTTGGAGAAGACTCTTGAGAAATCCTTGGACTGGCAAGGAGATCAAACCAGTCAATTCTAAAGGAAATCAGTCCTGAATCTTCATTGGAAGGGAATGATGATGAAGCTGAAGCTCCAATACTTTGACCACCTGATGCAAAGAACTGACTCCTTGGAAAAGACCCCAATGCTGGGAAAGATTGAAGGTAGGAGGAGAAGGGGACGACAGAGGATGAGATGGTTGGATGTCATCACCGACTCGATGGACATGAATTTGGGCAAGTTCTGGGAGTTGGTGATGGACAGGGAAGACTGGCATGCTGCAGTCCATGGGGTCGCAAAGAGTTGGACAAAACTGAGCAACTGAACTGAACTGAACTGAAAATTGACTTATGCTTACATTCAGTTAAGTGGCAGTAACACCACTTTTTGGAAAACAGATATATTGGCCTTTTTTTTTTTTGTGAGGGTAAGTGCTAATGAAAGGGAGAATTGAATTATGCAAAATCTGTAGGCATGTCCTCTGTATGTGAATGCTAAATTCTGGCAAGATATTTGGAAGAATCTGGGTGCAGACCTAAAAGAATCAGAAACTCAAAATATACCACTTGTTTCTAATGCTAAAATGTGACTTTTGGAGGTAAGTGATAAAATTTAAGCTCTCGTCTACAGGACCCTAGTTCTCATAAATAGATGGTCCTTATTAGTACCAACAGGTTAAAACCCTGATTCAACTCAAATGGAAAGTTTCAAAAACAAAGAAACAAAGCTAACATATAATATCAAATGAGAGGAAATGGACCTGCTGCACGTGCTGTGGAAATGGCCCTAGTGAGTTCTCCATCAGTGAGCACGGGATAGGCGCCCATCGCCTCTTGCTTCGCCTGAGGACTGTGTCTTTCATATGTCTCCTAGGAATCTGCGTTTGATGAGAAGTGAAAAGATACAGCATTGTTTATCATTCTAGATACAATGATTTTTCACATAAACAGTAACATGAAGAAAATAGGTAACAGTTGCACATAACAATGTTATGGATAATACCCAAATTCTGGTTTTTTGTTAGTAACACACACACACAAAGAACCAGTTTCACCTGTTTCCTGTTTTAATCATTTATCACCTAACCAACCAGAACTTTTAGGGTTTTGATGAAAGATACTATCTGAAGAAATACTGAGTTGCTAAAAAGAAATAACCCATTAATAAAGAATTGATTTTATTCCACTAACAGTGGTACAACCAAAATTTGCTAAAATATTAGCTACCTTAAAAGCATTTGTATACCTATATAAAGACACACAGTGTGTGTTCCAGCATATTTTATTTCATGTGGAGACTCTTTACAATTTGGATATAAAATAATATTGTATAGCCTTATGTAACATTAAGGCTTACATTAATGTTATGTAATTATATAACATTAAGTCTAAATTTTAAACAAATGTAAAGTATATGTAAAATGCAAGCATATTCTAAATTTGATGAAGATTCTTATAATCAAAAGGAACTGAGCTGAAAATTTTCCTTATAAATCAAATTGCTTATGAATAAGTTATCTTGTAAGACCAAATTCATTGTGCATAATTTGTTTAAAGTGAGATTTATATGAATTCCAGGAACCTTCTCCTTTCTCACTTCCTAAGCATCACCACTCCCTGCCAGAAGACTAGCTTAGAGTCAGAACACTCGAACCAATCCTGTGGACTGGCCATACAGCATTCTCTGAAAAGAAGGACCTTGTAAAACGTTCTGTTAAGATGGGGATAAACCAGAGGCCTTCTCATCTTTTCTTTAAAGAGAGACTCAAACCCACAGTCACTTGAGGGAAAGCCATACAGGGTGGAGTGCCACTTCTCCAGCCAGAACCAATCTGCAGTGAGTCTTAGACCTGCCCCGCCTTGTTCTGCAGGTAGGTAACTCTTGTTGCCACACCTGAGAACATTATCTGAAACCTTTGATATTCTGCCTTCGTTCCTGGCTATGGAGCTGTTCATTTTTACACCACTTATAAATCACTCTATTACTCATTAAAGCAATCTAGTCTTTATATATGTTTGTTATAAATGGAATAGAAAAAAAGTGAGTATTCAATAACAAGAATTTTAGCAAGCATGAAAATAAATGAGATGAAGGGCTCTGGTGAGCAGATTATTGTGCTTGAGTCTTGTCTAATATACCTTCTTTCCTCCTGCTTCCAGTACGATTTCTATCTCCTTCTGCCCCTGTCCCTGACTGTCTGAGAGCAAAATGGAAAAACTCTTCTTTTCAGAAGACAAAACAAGGTCATGTGTTGTGTAAATGGAGCCATCTTCTAGGATCCTGAAGTCAGGATCACTTGACTGGATTAGGCTGGCCGACTGGAGACACTCCTTCAGATTCACTGCAGGGAAGAAATTTCACAGTAATTTGTCACGTGAAACAAGGATAGAACAGGTTTTACAGGAATGACAACCTCTAGTTGGTATGCAAGAAGCAAAAAGAGGGAGGTTGCGCTAGGGGTGTGTGGAGTACTTACTATTCTAATAGTAAGTATACTATTCTTATAGGCCATAAAAATTAAATAATTAAATTGATGGAGTCACTGTCTCCACTGATTTCATTAGCAATTAATTTATGAATAGATATAAAATATTTTTGATGTCACTGGATTTATTGTTTCCACTCTAACTCATTATTATGTACAAATGCATCATTCTATCTTACATGTAGTATAACTAACTGCATGATGACAGATTTTGAACTTCTTTGTAATCATCTGTGATAATTATTAATAAAACTGTCTTGCAAAAAAATTAGAAAATTGTTCCATACTTAAATAATATTTCTCAGTAATATTGCAAGTACTACTTCTATAAAATCTTTTGGAAGCTTAATAAACTCCATGCTTAATAATGCTTAGTGGTTGTATCAAAATATTTCCTTTGCAGATTCATATTTAACATATTGGATTGGCTAAAAAGTTCATTCAGATTTTTCCATAGGATGTTACAGAAGAAACCCCAATGAACTGTGTGGCTAACCCAATATTTAACATATTTACTATATGTCTTTAGAGTGTAGGCCGTGTATCCTTTCAGTACTTTTGAAAGAAAAAGGGATTAATTTAAAACCTCCAAACACTGGGCAAAACATTGTCTGTCTTGGAGAAAATACCACTTCTGTATATGAGATGTGTTTTTCTAGTCGTAAACTTAAGGTTAGTGAAAAATACTGATGAAAGGGATATCATTCCTAGACTTACAACAACTCATGCCTCAGGTGTAGCTGTGACAGTGTGTGTATGCATCCTCAGTCACTCAGTCGTGTCTGACTCTTTGCAACCCCATGGACTGTAGCCCACCAGGCTCCTCTGTCCATGGGATTTCCCAGGCGACAATGCTGGAATGGGTTGTCATTTCCTTCTCCAGGAGATCGTCCCAATCCAGGGACTGAACCCACGTTCTCTTGCGTCTCCTGCATTGGCAGGCAGATTCTTTACCACTGAGCCACCAGGGAAGCCTGGCTGTGACAGTAAGACTACTTAAAATTTTATTTGACTTTCAGAAGCTTTTCTGTAAAATAGATCACATAAATTCTTGCTGGGCACCTGGTCTTTGTCATCAACCTCCAGCATAAATTTTATTTTGGGGCATTTCAATTTTGACATGTCTATTTTCTATCTAATCAATTAAAGAATGTTGGTTTGGCGATTTTGGCAGCAGATCAGTCATAGAAAATTAAAATATGTTTTTCATTTTGGTGCTTTGTTGTACTAAACTAAGATAATTTAGCCTTTGATGTTTGCTAATTTTCCTGGCAAGAAAAGTACACAACTAACTTGGTTCTTTAATTGTTTCTAACCACAAGCAAAAATCAAGTTGTTTATCTTTCATTTCAAGTCGAATTTTAATGCCAAATGACTACCGTATGGCTTGAGCAGCCAAAAGCTAAATGTAGCAGCTAAAACTATGAAATTCTTAACATCCTTTCTCACCTTTGCCTACAAGTGCTTCAGCCCGAAGACGAGAAGGAACTTGAAGGGAAATTTTCTGACAAGCATCGCAAAATAATATTAAAACCTCAAAAGAAAGAAAAAAAATCAAGAGTTACATTTGATCAGAAGCTTTCACATTACAGTTTTGTCTTATTGATAAAAATATTGTGAATTTCAATAACAAATTAATCTTCTAATCTTTCAATATTTTTCATATTCATTTTAAAAGGAAACAGCAAAGAAAGTGGCTTTAGGAACACAACAGTCATTTAGTAGCAATGGAAAAATTAAAATGAACAGAGTTCTTAGAACCTGAATTGTATTGCATCATTTCAAGAAAATATGTTACAAACTATTGACTTTATGTAGAGTTTATCATCTCTGAGGTCATTTGTAAACGTCATTCTGATTTCTCAGCATGAAGAAAGTACTTAACTTTGGAATTCAGTAATCATGTATTTGTATACAAATCATCATTTTCACAGCCCCAAGCAAACTGAAGTATAGTTGATTAAGTCAAAAAATACTTCAGGATGTTTTTAACTTCCTCAAGATCAACACCCACCAGTATTCCCTGATCTCAAATTACTCCTCGGAAAGGCTTGGCTCATAAACTTCAAAGTCTAAATCTCATTCACAAAATTAGCCTAAAAAGAAATGTATTTCAAAATATGGAGAGTAGACTTCAACAGGGTAAAGATTTTTAGTTCAATTCAAGACACAAATATTGCTTTACAAAGCCATATACCTAACTCAAGAAAAAACCGAGACTATCTGAAAAATAAAAGAAGCGCTATCAGTTTTTTGTTTTTTTTTTTTTTTGCGCTATCAGTTTTAAAGTGTCTGTAGTAAGTTCAGAACCTATTTTTCTTGGCATTTTCTGTTTATTTGCTTCCTCTACTGTTTTTCAAAATGACTGTTTTGCTATTGCTTAAATATAAAGTAGAGCTTTAACAGGAAGGTGAATTTTATAACCAATATTTCTCTGAGGACATATTTCTAGAGTTAAGTGAAAGTTGCTCAGTTGTGTCCAACTCTTTGCGACCACAGGAATTCTCCAGGCCAGAATACTGGAGTGTAGCCTTTCCCTTCTCCAGGGGATATTCCCAATCCAGGGATCAAACCCACATCTCCTGCATTGCATGCAGATTCTTTGCCAGTTGAGCCACAAGGGAAGCCCTTCTAGAGTTAGGGGACCCATTATTTGAGAGAAAGAAAGAAAACCATCAGCTATACTATGGATGTATATTTCTTTTCTAACTCAACCCAAGTCTATTGGATATATCATGTGAGTCCATTTAATAGTCTGTCATTTTACAGTAACTCTGTTAGATAACACCAAAAACTGGAATTTAAAAAGTTGTCTTTGTATTCTGGCTTTAAATTAAATAACCTCTTTTTTAAAAATGGGTCTTTTTACTACTTACTTGACTTTTTAATATTTTCATTTCTAGTGTCAGGGAGTATACAAAAATATACCTAAAGAGCTTTCTGTATATAAAAAATTATATTAATAATGGTCTAGGTATATAACATGGAAGAGCATTTGTAATTAGAAATAGATATGTGTATATACACACATATATAGATCTATACATCTATACTATATAGTCACACATTATTCTCAGAGGATACATCTACATATCCTCTCATACCTCCATCATTTTTCCTTCCTGCCCTAGGGTCCCCACTTCATTGGTTCTGCCTCACAGACAGAGCCAGTGCAGGTCTCTAAGACACACTATATCCCAGTCTTCAAGTTAAACAAGCAGCTTAGTTATTTGGAGGAAGCTGTGGTCAGAGGCATTTTTAGGCATCATGGGCATAAGGAATGAATGGGCAATGGATGAACCAAAGGGAACTGGGCAGAGCAGAGACCAAAAGTTAAAGAAATCTGGGTAAATATCTTGGAAAGCTTTCCCCTCATTTTACCTAATAATACTAAATAAAGATCTCTGTTCTCCCTCCACATTACCCCCAGACAATTATAGGTTGAGTATATGACCATTAACCCCACTTACTGTATTTTTTTTAATTTATTTATTTGGCTGCTCTGGATCTTAGTCACGGGATCTTAGTTGAGGCATGAGAACTCTTAGCTGTGGCATGTGGGATCTAGTTCCCTGGTACAGGACTTGAACCTGGGCCCTGCATTGGGAGCATCCAGCCTTAGCCACTGGGCCACCAGGGAAGTCCCCTAGTGTACTATTTATACAGAGAAAATATTCACCCTTATACAATAAAATTTTTAAATACTGAAAATATAATTTGAAGCTAAAATATTTTATTAAAATGAAAACAAGAAAGAAATTCAGTGCTCAGAAATGCCAGATATAGATATGGAACAACTCCCCTCTTCCTAACCACCACCAAAGAAAAAGTAGCACCTAAATACACAGTTACAAAAAACATAAGTGCAACTCAAGTTCATGTATTTTATCAATGAATGTCACATTTTTCTTTATTATTATTTTTTTCCCAGTTAAACACCTCCCTTGAACTAAGAGTTCCACCCTTCTCTCAGCCCTTTCTGCCTAAAATGAAGCAAGTCTTAGATATTTCACATCTTCAACCAGACTCCTTTTCCTCTTCTCGAAGCTCAGGGGAACTAAGCAGGTGAAACAAGTACAGCTTATTTAGTGACTAGTAGCAAAAGCAAACCTCAGAACCTTCTGGGCCAAATGCCTGAGGAGTGAATTCATCCCATTGCTCCTTAGAAAAACACCCCAGCAAGATTGAACAGGGGATTCCCTTGAAAAATGAACAGCTTGGTGGTGGAAACTTGAAAAGCAAACCAAACACCGGCCGTCCTGGGCCACAAGTCTCTTTGTGCTCCCTTGAATTTTACTCAGCTCTGCTCCTGTTCTTCCAGTCTCCCTTCTCTGCCTTCCACTCCCGCCCTCCTCTCTTTCAAGCCCAACCTGAAGGAAGGCAGCATGCTTGGACTCCCTAATCCTTTGCTTGTTACTCACCAGGAGAGAGAATAGGAGCTGCTTCCAGAAGATGCTCCCTGGGGCGGCAGAGGCCACAGCCATCAGAAGTGGTCCTGATGCTCAGGGATGGTGACTGGATAACAGGGCAGCGTGGGATACACGGAGCGGCTTCGGCAGATTCCCCACGGCTGGCACCGGGGCAGGGTAACCTGTTGCCACCTTGGCACGGATGAACTTGGTTTGGAGAAAAGTCAGGAGGCAAATGGGTGAAATGACAGGAGAGGGAGCAGCGGGACAATTGCTTTCCTCCTATTCCCGGGTCAGTCTTCGTCCTTCAATTCAGTTACCTCGGAATGGAAAGAGGTTTACCTACAAATGGGAAGGGTGGGGTACAAAACACCCCCAAACGCAGCCACTGGCTCCTCCTCACAGCTTTCAAAATTTCTCCTGCCACTTGACACATCGGCAGAAGCAACAGGGAACACCCTCCATCCTCAGCTCTCCTCCCTTCCCCCCAGGTGGATGCTCTGAAGTCCTCCCCAGTTATTACCCACTCCCACGTCCTCCCCTCCTTCCTGGCCTTATTAACCTGTCTTGCCCCTGGGCACAAACATAGATTGTGCACGAACTCCACGCAAAGAAGCGATGCCTCCTCAACCGCCCTTGGCAAATCAGGGATACACAGGCATGTGCGATCACATGCATCAGGAGTTATCTCCCCATCTAAGCATTTAGGTGTAGTCTGTCACACACAGCAAAGCCGCTCTGCCGGAGATAGAGCGCCGCCGTCCACAGTAGCAACTTCGCAGACGGCATTGTGTCTGCTCCTTATTATTGACAGCACGCTGGTTTGATTCTCTAGCTGTCAGAGGAATTTACTACAGTGTATATTGATGTTATAAAAGTAAGTGAATGAGATATAATTTTCTTATTGTAGTCTTCAATTTTTTTTATTCCACTTATTTAAACTGGAAAAAAACAAAAACAAAAAGCCCTGAGTTAACCCATTTCTTCCACCATTTCCCACCTCCTGCTTCTCCTTCTAAACCACCAATCTGTTCTCTGTATCTATGAGTTTAGCTTCCCAGCTATTTATTTTTTTCTTAGATTTCACATGAGAGTAAGATCATGGGCATTTGCCTTTCTCTGTCCTATTTATTTCATTTAGCATAATGCCTTCCAGGTCCATTCATGTGTTCGCATGAATAATATTCCATTGTGTATATACACACCACAATTTCTTTATCCACTCGTTCCTTGATGGAGACTTGATCAATGGAATCCAGGTTGATTCCATATCTTGTCTATTGTAAACAATGCTTCAAAGAACATGGGGGTGCATATATCTTTTCAAAGTAGTGTTTTCATTTTCCTTGGATAAATACCCAGAAGTGGAATTACTGGATATGGTAGTTCTATTTTTAATTTCTGAGGAACCTCCATACTGCTTTTCATAGTGGTGGTACCAATTTACATTCCCATCAGCAGTGCAGAAGTGTTCCTTTTCTCCACATCCACACTAACACTTGTTATTTCTTATCTTTTTGATGATAGCCACTCTAACAGGAATGAGGTGATATCTCATTGTTGTTTTGATTAGCATTTCCCTGTTGATCAGGGATATTGAGCATCTCTGCATGTACCTACCAACCAATCTCTATGTCTCCTCTGGAGAAATGTCTATTCAGATCTTCTGTCCATTTTTATATTGGATCGTTTGCTTTTCTGCTATTGAGTTTCATGAGTTCTTTATATGTTTTGATATTAGCCCATTATCAAATATATGATTTGCAGTTATTTTCTCCCATTTAGTAGATTGTCTTTTCATTCTGTTGATAGTTTCCCTTGCCATGAAGAAGCTTTTTAGTTTATATAGTCCCACTTGCTTGTATTAGTATTTGATTTTGTTGCTTTTGCTTTTGAATTAGGTTAAGAAAATCATGACCAATATTTAGTTCAAGGAGCTTACCACCTCTGTTTTCTTTTAGGAGCTTTATGCTTCCAGGTCTTATGTTCAAGTCTTAGTCACTCTGAGTTTTTGTGTGTGCTGGAAGATCGTGGTCCAGTCTCATTTTTTTTTTTTTTTCTTCTTTTTTTTGTTTTGCATTTGGCTCTCCAGTTTTTCTAGAACCATTTATTGAGGAAACTCTTTTCCCCATTGTATATGCTTAGCTCCTTTGTTGTAAATCAATTGACCACATTAACTGTAGGTTTATTTCTGGGCTCTCTATTCTGTTCTATTGATCTGTCTGTTTTCATGCCAATATCATACTATTTTCTAAAAAATAATGTTAGGCAGTACTTATAGAATGCATCCTGGTCGGGGTCCTCCTCTCCCTCCTTGAGGAGGTAGCACCCATTGACCAACATCCTCCTCCCTTGGCACCCTTACCTAAAGGTTCACTCAGGAAACCCTGAGGCTGACACCCACCCCTGTGGGCCTGGGCCTCTGGCCTCTCCAAGCCTGGCAGGTGGGTCTGGGGAGATGCCCCCTTCATCAGCAACTCCATGGGCACATGGACCTGCCTGCTCGAGATGCCAAGCCTTGCTCACTGCCCCACTGGATCCAGATCTAGCTGACCAGACATGCTGGGTCTTTAGCTCAGCTGCTGCTGCCACTGCTCCACTCCGCTCCTGCAGCCACTCTCTGAGTGAAGTACCACACTATTTTGATTATGATAGCTTTGTGATAGTTTGAAATCAGGTCCCATAAAGTCTCTAATTTTATTGTTTCTTAAGACTGCTTTGGCTCTTTGGGGCCTTATGTGGTTCCATACAAATTTTAGGACTGTTTTTTCTCTTTCTGTGAAAAATACCATTGGAATATAAAATGTCAATTTTCTTCTTATTGCATTCTTTTTATTACTCATGTAGAGATGTTGTCCCTTGAATATCTTTATTTGAGAACACCTATAATCTAAGACCAACTCTTTTTAAAAATGACTCCATTCGTCCAAATTACTTATACATTACATGCAGGACATTCTTGCCTAAAAGTACATTTTCCCATCAAGCTTAGTTTTTTTAAACACTAATGATCCCTGCAATGGCAACTTTAGCATCATTTCTCCCATCATAACTCAATGAGTTCAATACCAATATCAATTGAACACCCACAGCAGCAATGGAAGTTAGGAAAAGAGGGTAAATATTTTCATATGGTAATTGTTTACTTTGAAGCATCAAAAGGAAACTTAAATTCATGTTTAATTAGCCACTACTAAGAATCAGAGGGAGAAGGAAATGGCAACCCACTGCAGTATTCTTACCTAGAGAATCTTGTGGACAGAGGAGTCTGGTGGGCTGCTGTCCATAGGGTCGCACAGAGTCGGACACAACTGAAGTGACTTAGCATGCATGCATGCATTGGAGAAGGAACTGGCAGCCCACTCCAGTATTCTTGCCTGGAGAATCCCAGGGACAGAGGAGCCTGGTGGGCTGCCGTCTATGGGGTCACACAGAGTCGGACACGACTGAAGCGACTTAGCAGCAGCAGCAAGAATCAGAAACCACTGACAGGCATTCACTAAATCCTTCCAAACAGCCCAGTGAGGGCTCCTTTTAGGTAATGAAACCTTGTGAAAGGAAGTAACCAACCTCTGCCCATTAACCCAGAGAAAATGGAGAAGTAAACATGTGAACTCAGGTCTGACTGTCACCAAAGTGCAACTCCTTTCGCTCTTTCATGCTATTCTGACAATAAATGTATATCAATATACTGAAAATGGGCAGAAAATGATGGTCAGGAATGTGAGAATTCTGTCTTGTTGAACGATAAGCCAGTTTGAAACCAGTGAAATGTATTCAGAAGCAGTTATATGCTACACCTCTTAATTGCAGTCAATTATTCTAGAATAGTATGGGCATCTCGCCTCTTTTGTGAGGGTCTTTCTACAGGCAAAGTAAAATGGCTATTCAACTACTTACTTTACAAATGTTTATACTTGAAATGGAGCTTCCCTGGTGGCTCAGACGGTAAAGCATCTGCCTGCAATGCAGGAGACCCAGATTTAATCCCTGTTTCGGGAGGATCCCCTGGAGAAGGGAATGGGTACCCACTCCAGTATTCTTGCCTGGAGAATCCCATGGACAGAGGAGCCTGGTGGGCTACAGTCCATGGGGTCGTGACTGTGGGATCACAAGTTGGACATGACTAAGCCACTAACATGCACATATACTAGAAACTAGTTTTCTTGCTCTTGTTATTTATATTTCTACCTCATGTTTAACTGAAAAGATTAAAAATAGGTACAGTTCAATCTCCATGCTTCAGAGAAAGGAAAAATGAAAGATTTTCTTTTGATAATCTGACAGAATATGTAGAGATGGAAATAATAATATTCCTGGAAAATAAAAGGTCCTGGAAAAAGAACTGAATGATATTTTATAGTATGTTATTGCCAAAGATAAAATCACCAATAAATACATATTCTGAATCTGTGTTGCAATTGATTTTCACTAAGAAAATAAAATCATTTCAATTGGAAAATTTTATATTTGATGTTTTGGAAAAAAAGAATGAAAATGTAGAAACAAGAATAATTACCTAAATGTATATGTGTAAATTCAACTGAAATTCTGTCTGTGTATGTTTAAGCATAATTATCTAAATATAGATTTAAATAATAAACATATATTTAATTTTATGTATATATGTGTGTGTGTGTGTGTGTGTATTCCTGAATTCAAAGACTAAAGTTCTTCAACTCTTGAATCCTGGAAAGTTGGGTTATATTTTCCAATTAATGAAGTCATAGTTGCATCTTCCTATATTATGACATTCTCCACTGAAATGGGGAAGAATGCATTGCAAAAATTAAATTGGTGATACTGAAAAAATTAGTATGTATGACCTGTAGAAGAGATGCAAGGCATTCATCACTAAGTTCAGGTTAATCCAGAATATTCTCCATGGTTCTGGAATCTTTTTTTTTTTTTAATTCATACTTCTTTTAGCCGGCCTGCTACATGGTTTTTGTTTTTCCTCCAATTAACTATTTCTTGAAAGTAATTTAAAAAACTTTTTAAAAGGTTAACTCTGAATCACTGGTTTGCAAATTTACCACAACTATTTTCCCTGCATTTGCTACTTATGCACAAAATTTTCCTTAAAAAAGTTAAGCACTTTATATGAAAACAATTTATTTTTATAATAAAATAAAATTATAATAAATCAATTACCTTAAAATCAAGTTAAATGAAAATAAAATGCATCCTGAAAGGGTTTCCTGCCATCAGGTTTTTCAAAAAGAGCTCTATTATATTTTTATGTGTACATTTGTTGTATTTTGTTTCTTTTAATCTGTGTCTGAATTAACAACATAACTGACTGGTAGTGTTGTACTGTGGTTAAGAGCTTAGACTCTGGCTTCAACTCCTGGCTTTACTACTTATTCACAATATGCCATTAGGTAAGTCACTTAACGCTCTGTGCCTCAATCTCTTCATAGTAAAATGGGGATAATAATAGCTGCTAATTTATAGGCAGTTATGAGGGTAAATATGATATTACTTAGAACACTTTGAACACTGGTTCATAGCAAGTACTAATGTTTTATACCATTTAATTGCCCAGGAGTGTAGTAAAAAATCAGAGACTGAATTTTAAATGAAATAAACACTGAATTATTGCAAATCCAAGGTCTCTTGAAAATGCTATCTAAAGATATATAAGCAGAAAAAAAAAAGATATATAAGCAGATAGATTCATTGAAGAAATATTTAAAGGTTTGTACACTGAGCTCTGACCCCTGCTAGATGATTAGCACCATATACAGAAAGAAGAGAAGACGAAATCTTACTATTTAAAAAGGCATACTTTGTGGAGCAAAACACAAATGTATTCTCTTTTAGTTCAAAATCACAGCACAGCACATAGGTTAAAAAGAGGTCCTTTAACAAATATTAAATACCTTAACAATTTAGAGAGAAATTAAGAATAGATGAGGATTACATGCTTAACAGAGAGACTCCTGTAAAAGAAAATAATTAATTTAAAATATGTATATATTGTATATTTTGTTTTCCACCATAGATTTATTTATTTAGATTTATTTATTTCTCACACAGAGAAAGATTTAAGTCTAAAGATCCACCTGAGCTTTGCAGTTCTTTAGTTTTTAGTTTAAGAGATGTCAAGAATATATGCCTTCCTATGAATTTCAAAGAATGTCTCTTATAGAAGCACAGTGACAGATTTCATAAAAGATATTTATTCACAGCTAATTTGCAGAAAGTGCTGCTTATGAATAAAATCTAAGCCTCAGGATAGCCTCTTGCTCATAAAATATTATCTATGTCAGGTTACCCAGTTTGTTCTGAAAGACTGTGGACTGGTAGGAATGCTTTACATGTTAATGAAGCCCTCACAAAGCATTTTTAGGTTAAGTGTACAGGCCTGAAGAAAACAGAAACTACAGGAGTAAAACAGAGTGTGTGCACCTCATGTGGAAGATTAGAAAAGTATAAAGAAGTTAAAAAGAAGTTAACTGTAGAAGACATCTGGCTCTCAGAGATTCATGTGCTGTGGAAAGTCCCTATAATTCCAGTGAACTCGTGGACTTTTATCTGGGTAAAATGTTATTAAAAATTAGAAGTAACTCATAGCTATTGACAGTTACTAAGGAATGATTTCTTAAGGCTGTTTGCATAGAAGACTGACTAATTTTATGAAAAATGACCACTTCCCATTATCATCAAAATTGTTGGCAGACTTATGAAAAGAAACATCAGCATAAATATCTGTATAATTTAGAACTCTCTCTATTCAGCACACACACCCAACTTAAATTGGCTTAAGAGAAGCAAAACAAAACAAAATTGTTGAGGATAAAGGCATTTGTTAGGTCATGTAATTGGGAAGTCCAGGGATGCCCTAGATTCAAGCATAGTTCAAGTCAAGCGATCAAATGATGTCACCAAG
The DNA here is from genome assembly GCF_910594005.1 of Cervus elaphus. Classification (NCBI taxonomy): domain Eukaryota; kingdom Metazoa; phylum Chordata; class Mammalia; order Artiodactyla; family Cervidae; genus Cervus; species Cervus elaphus. The sequence goes on along the minus strand of NC_057841.1, from coordinate 29,644,132 downwards.
ATACTGGCTGTGTCAGACTTCCCTGGAGGCCCAGGGGTTAAGAATCTGCCTGCCACTGCAGGGGACACCAGTTTGATCCCCGGTCCAGGAAGATCCCACGCGCTTCACAGCAACTAAGGCCTTGTGTCACAGCCACCGAACCTGAGTCCGCACATCACAACTGCTGAAGCCCACGGGCCTAAAGTCTGTGCTCTTCAACAAGAGAAGCCAACACAGTGAAAAGCCTGTGCACCACAGCAAAGACCCAGCACAGCCAAAAATAAGTGAAAAAATAAAGCTATCGATTCTCTCCATCTCTTAGCTCTGACTTTCTGTTGGTTTCACCATCATTCCGTTTTCTCCGTGCAGAGCCAAAGACGGTAACCAGAAACTCTCAGAATACAGTCAGTTGCAGTAATCCATAACTGGAAGAGCATGTCTCACTTTTACTAGTTGGAGTAAACACAGTCCCACTGGAGAATCTTGCCCCCAAGGCTAAACTCAAGGGAAGGCCAGACCACGTTGGCAAGAAGTGGTGAGGAGGATCTTGCTCCAAGACAATTGTCAGCTATTGACAGAAAAAGGAGTCTGGAAAAACCAATTATATGATGCCCAGTAAACTGACCTTTTCTTTATTCTATTTTCAACAATGTCAGTGGATTATCCATCACATGAAGCTTACAGTCAACTATCAGTTTTGAAAATTAAAGTACTTCAACCTGGTGAAAGAAACACAATGAATATTTTAGACTTTTATTCTCTTTCTGATATTTCCTCCAATTATTATTTTCTGTGCTGGTTTTCAAAATTAAGTTTTTAAAAAGTATTTTTAAATGACAGATGGAATTTTACTGTCAATTATTCATATCATATATGAAAAATCATATTTTTAAATGTTGATTTTTAAACATAAAAACATATATTCCCTACCTAAACTTTGTTAAGATAAAAAATGAGGAAGGGAATCTTCACCTATGATCTAAATAAAGGTAATCTCCCAGGGTATATACTCCAGTCAAGTTTCTGTATATAGAATTTTTTAACATTGTTACACTGTGCTATAAATATAATTACATAGCATGCCTTGTCCACTTAAAATAAAACAAACATTTGTCCTATTTCACAAGTCCTACATAGATTTGCCAGTGACTGTATTAAACTTCTTCAAATAAATGATTTATGATTGATTTACCCAACTCCTTAATATTGGGTATCTAAGTCATTTTCAATTTTTTATTTTTATGGTTATAAAGACCATCTTGATAGATAAACACTTCTCTAGATTTGTTTGCTAAGTTGTCTCAGTTGTGTCTGACTCTTTACAATGCTATGGACTATAGCCCACCAGGCTTCTCTGTTCATGGGATTCTCCAGGCAAGAATACTGGCGTGGATTGCCATTTCCTCCTCCAGGGGATCTTTCCAACCCAGAGATCAAATGCGCATCTCTTGTCTCCTGCATTGGCAAGCAGGTTCTTTATCACTTGTACTATCTGGGAAGGCTCTCTCTAGACTTAGGAGCATCTTTTCAAGATAGAGTCCTACAAGTAAAAGTTCTAGGTCAAAAATATTTCATGGGACTTAATAGCTTTTGGTATATGAAATCAACTTGCGTCACAAAAGCAGAGTGCCAATGTATATTCTTTTTTTGTTTTCTAATTTTGTCAACCTGGGTATTTTCTTTTTTTTAATTAATTAATTAATTTTAGTTGGAGGATAATGACTTTACAATACTGTGGTGGTTTTCGCCATACATCGATATGAATCGGCCATGGGTGCACATGTGTTCCCCATCCTGAACCCCCTTCCCATCTCCCTCCCCACCCCATCTGTCTGGGTTGTCCCAGAGCACCAGCTTTGAGAACACTGCTTCATGCGGTGAACTTGCACTGGTCATCTATTTTACATACAGTAATATACGTGTTCCAATGCTATTCTCTCAAATCATCCCACCCTTGCCTTCTCCCACAGGGTCCAAGAGTCTGTTCTTTACATCTGTGTCTCTTCTGCTGCCTTGCATATAGGATAGTCAATACCATCTTTCTAAATTCCATACATGTGAGTTAATATACTGTATCAGTGTTTCTCTTTCTGACTTAATTCACTCTGTGTAATAGGCTCCAGTTTCATCCACCTCTTTAGAACTGACTCAAATGCATTCTTTTTTTTATAGCTTAGTAATATTCCATTGTGTATGTGTACCACAGCTTCCTTATCCATTCACCTGCCAACGGACATCTAGGTTGATTCCAAGTCCTAGCTGTTGTAAGCAGGGCTACAATGAGCATTGGGGTACATGTGTCTTTCAATTCTAGTTTCCTCTATGTGTGGGAGCAATCCGCCAGCTGTGGGATTGCTGGGTTGTATGGCAGTTCTATTTCCAGTTTTTTAAGGAATCTCCACACTGTTTTCCATAGTGGCTGTACAGTTTGCATTCCCACCAACAGACCGAAAATGTTCCTGTTTCTCCACACCAGCATTTATTTTTTGTAGACTTTTTGATAGCAGCCATTCTGACCAGCATGAGATAATACCTCATTGTGGTTTTGATTTGCATTTCTCTAATAATGAGCTCAAAATTCTTCAAGCCAGGCTTCAGCAATACATGAACTGTGAGCTTCCAGATGTTCAAGCAGGTTTTAGAAAAGGCAGAGGAACCAGAGATCAAATTGCCAATATCCGCTGGATCATCGAAAAAGCAAGAGAGTTCCAGAAAAACATCTATTTCTGCTTTATTGACTATGTCAAAGCCTTTGACTGTGTGGATCACAATAAACTGTGGAAAATTCTTCAAGAGATGGGAATACCAGACCACCTGACCCACCTCTTGAGAAACCTATATGCAGGTCAGGAAGCAACAGTTAGAACTGGACATGGACCAACAGACTGGTTCCAAATAGGAAAAGGAGTACATCAAGGCTGTATATTGTCACCCTGCTTATTTAACTTATATACAGAGTACATCATGAGAAACGCTGGGCTGGAAGAAGCACAAGCTGGAATCAAGATTGCCGGGAGAAATATCAATAACCTCAGATATGCAGATGACACCATCCTTATGGCAGAAAGTGAAGATGAACTAAAAAGCCTCTTGATGAAAGTGAGGGAGGAGAGTGAAAAAGTTGGCTCAACATTCAGAAAACTAAGATCATGGCATCTGGTCCCATCACTTCATGGGAAATAGATGGGGAGACAGTGCAAGCAGTGTCAGACTTTATTTTTCTGGGCTCCAAAATCACTGCAGATGGTGATTGCAGCCATGAAATTAAAAGACACTTACTTCTTGGAAGGAAAGTTATGACCAACCTAGACAGCACATTAAAAAAGCAGAAACATTTCTTGGCCACAAATGTCCGTCTAGTCAAGGCTATGGTTTTTCCAGTGGTCATGTATGGATGTGAGAGTTGGACTATAAACAAAGATGAGAGCCGAAGAATTGATGCTTTTGAACTGTGGTGTTGGAGAAGACTCTTGAGAGTCCCTTGGACTGCAAGGAGATCCAACCAGTCCATCCTAAAGGAGATCAGTCCTGGGTGTTCATTGGAAGGACTGATGCTGAAGCTGAAACTCCAGTACTTTGGCCACCTCATGCAAAGAGCTGACTCATTGGAAAAGACCCTGATGCTGGGAGGGATTGGGGGCAGGAGGAGAAGGGGAGGACAGAGGATGAGATGGCTGGATGGCATCACCGACTCAACGGACATGAGTTTGGGTAAACTCCGGGAGTTGGTGATAGACAGGGAGGCCTGGTGTGCTGCAATTCATGGGGTCGCAAAGAGTTGGACACGACTGAGCAACTGAACTGAACTGAACTGAATAATGAGTGATGCTACCACTGACAATGAATGCAACAATAAACACTCTCACCAGGGTCAAAAGTTATCATATCACTAAAAATCTTTCTATGTCACTAAGTAAAAAAATTATAATTTTAATTTGAATTATTTACCTATTCATGATGTATAGCACTTTTCACAACTACCAAGCCATTGTATTTTTTATGATTCCTATGTTCTTTTCTATGTATTGGCACATATTTGAATTTCCTTATAGTTATAGAACACACCAAACAAGTTAATAATTAAAAGGCTTTCTTCAATGGAGCTTCTCGAGATAAGAAAGTTTTTACACTTAATTTCTAGCCTTTTGTAACTTTGTGATTGAGTCAACAGAACACATTGACTGCAAAAGTATTTCTGCCTTATAAGTCCATTGAAACACTAATCTTCCCTGAGAAACTACTGATATTTTCTGAAGTAACAGCCATGAATTTCACCCAGAGCTTTATAAATTGATTTTTGGCTAGATTGAAATTTGTGTTGTCATTTCTATAGCAAGTGTGATTCACACTCAATGGAACCATTTCTAATTTCTTTCATTCTTGAACTAAAAGTAAAACCCATTCCCTAAGGTTCTTGTAGCTTGTTTTGGATGTCATAAAAATAAATCTCTATTGATCAGATTTTGTAGTGTTTCATGAAATGCCCCTAAGAATTTGTTCTTATCTAAGGTTAACTGAACAAACAGACTGTCAAATCATCAAATCAGTGGTCCTGCTGCGCTTAAGGCTCAAAGAGTAAAGAAGAGGGATTAAATTGTTGGTCCTTACAAGGGTTGCTATGAACTGCTGCTATTTCTCATATGCAGTGTTGCTGTTTAGTTGCTTAGTAGTGTCTAACTCTTCGCAACTGCATGGATTGTTGCCCAGTAGGCTCCTCTGTCTACGGTGGGATCTCTCAGGCAAGAATATAGTGGCAGGTTGCCATTTCCTTCTCTAAGGGATCTTCTTGACCCAGGGATCAAACCCAATTCTGCTGCATTGGCAGGTGGACTCTTTACATCCTGAGTCATATTCAGGAAGATAATTAGAAAAATGAGAATGGGAAATAGAAACTGCTGTGCATGATCAAACAAAATATGTTCTCCTGTGTGAATAGAGAAACACTTTTTAGCGTGTTTTGTCTTTTAGTAAAAGTTTCCCTATACACATTTGAACTAGACTGTTTCTGAGAATGTTTGTGTTTCAAAGATGTGCCTGGCTGCCCACTGTGCTTCTCCTGAGACTGATCAGAGGTCTCAGGTACAGTGAAAGAACTCAGCTTTATCTCAACTTGCTCTCAACTATTGTGCTCTCTTTTGCTATTTTACCTTTATTCAGAAAGAAAAGAATTCTACTCTCTGTTTTGCTGAAGCCCTGATGGTGTTACTTTCATTAATAGAATATATAAGAATTTTTAACTCATATAATACATAATGCATAAAATAGTGATTGATGGAGAAAGGGAAGATAGTACCCCATGAATATCTGTGGACTAAGTTACATTAAAAATACACATCTACACTTTACGTTTGTATTAACTGTGTAAACACATTCCTTTATGTAAATGGATTAAGAGTGATTAACATTAAACAAAAGAAACCACACCCTTTAAAGCATACTCCCTTATGAAATAGCCTCAATTAGCCACTGGACTCAACTTATTATTGCATTGTAGATGATTCTGCAATCAATTGGTAACATAGAATTCTCCAGCTGTGGAATAATTTAGGGAAAGTGAGTCTAGAAAGTGCTGACTGTAGGAACTCCCAGACTTAACTCGCAGAGTTTGGATTCAGATTGGAATGGGCCCAATATTTTGCCAGGTCGTCAGACAGTGTGAATTAGAATAAGACCCCTATTTATTCATAAGGATTTGCTATGTGTCTATCACACTGCCTGGGAATGTGAGAAAAACAAAATTTGTAGGGGAAAACACTTATGCCCTAAAAAATGCTTACAATGTTGTGAAGTGGACAAAATGCCTATGTTTCAAAGAGAGAACAGACCAAGAAGTATATGAAAAAAAGAAAGTGTTAGTTCCCAGTCATGTTCGACTCTTTGCAATCTCATGGACTGTAACCCATGAAGCTCCTCTATTCATGGAATTCTCCAGGCAAGAATACTGCAGTGGGGTCCCATTCTCTTCTCCAGGGGATCTTCCCAACCCAGGGATCAAACCTGGGTCTCCCACACTGCAGGCAAATTCTTTACTGTCTGAGCCACGAGGGAAGCCCCATGAAATACATGAGCACATGCTAAATATTGGTCAGGATTTTAGTTTTCCAGCATTCAGAGGAAGGACATTCACAGAAGAGCAGGATAATTAGAAAACCAGACCATCAGAACATCTTAGACAGTATTAGGTGACCAAGCATAGACACCAACATGTTCTTCAAGCCGAGACCAAGGACTTCAAGCATAGACCAAGAAAATGGTCCTGAAATCAAAGTAAGTGCGTATTAAAACAAGGATAAACAAGCTAATGGTGCCTCACTAACTATAAGTGAAATGGAGGTTCAGAAAGAAAGTGTATCTTGTAAATGGAGACTTGAAAGGTAGATAGGAATTAGATAAGCAAAAAGAGGATGCAGAACATCTGATCTAAAAGAGGCACGTGGACACAGTGTCCCCACCCATGGTTGCAGTTACCTCCTTGGATTCCAACCTGTGGATTTCAAGACCTAACTGTCCTATGTCATTTTATATAAGGGACTCGAACATCCACAGATTTTCATATCCTCAGTGGTGTGAGTGGGGCGTCCTGGGACCAGCCCCCCTTGGATAACCAGCGACAACTGTAAATTTGAACAGAGAACTGACCAAAATGGATTAGCATTACCGGCTAGTCTAGGTAGGACCAACTTTATCAACTGATAATCAGCATGCCCCTTCTTTGTATCTGGTGCTTTTCTAGGTTTTCCAGGATTACATGTCTGTTGAGAAAAATTATAACACTGAATGATGTAATAGGAGCTATGAACAAATGTCATGAGAGTACAGAGAAGAGAGTCACTCGGCACGGTGGATAGGAAAGCGGTGCGTTAGATTTGGTGTGTCACAAAGGAGGAGGTGCTGTTTGAGTGGCTCTTGAAAGATGAAGTGAAGTTAAGCAACTCAAGGGATCCAAAGGAAGAACAATCTTCAGAGACGTTTATAACCAAAACCAAAAACAGTCTGAAGAACAAGGCTTATTCAAGAAACGATGAGAAACTCCCAGGATGGAGGAACTTGAAGATGTAACACATAAAGGATCATTAAAGAAACTGAGAATTTCCATGCTATAGAAGAGAGGATTCAGTGGTGATATAATAGCTCTTTTCCAAATGTTTGTCCCATAGAGAAAATCTTACACTTGAATTTTTTTGTTGCTGTTCTTGTTGTTATGTTTTAGAACAGTTTCAATCTTCTAGAAAAATTTCAAGAAGAGTACAGAGTCCCTAGACATTCTACACTCACTTTCTCCTACTATTATCTTACGTTATTGTGGTACATTTCTTATAATTGGTGAGCCAAGATTGATACATTATTATTAACTAAAGTCCATACTTTATTCAGATTTTTCTTTAGCTTTTATTTTGCTTCCTTTTTCTGTTCCAGCCTCCCATCAGGGATATCATATAACATTCAGTAAGTGCATCTTCTTAGGTTCTTCTTGACTGCAGTAGTCTCTTACATTGTCCTTGCTTTCAATGACCTTGACAGTTTTATTTTATTTTGTTATTATTTTTTTTTTACCTTGACAGTTTTAAAGAGTACTGGTCAGAGACCATGTGTCCTACTGGATTTGTCTGATATTTTTCCCATGATTAAATTACAGCAAAAGTGCCATTTTCATTACATCATATCAAAGTACATGCTAGCAACTGACATATTTTACACTTGTTTTGAAACATGCTGAGAAGCAGATAACATTCAAAAGGAGATGGTTATAGAGAAAGATTTAAATACATTAGTCAGAAGGACTCAGGATCAGAGAGAATGAAGTTCCTTGCCTGAGTTCATATGGCTAGTAAGTAGCTAGACCAAAACCCAAACTTAATTGATTTTAAGTTTCTTCTTCCACTTTATTAGGTTATAATGGATTAAATTAAATGAATAAATGCTCATAACATTCCCACCAGGGATGTACTGAAGGCACGTGTCCTGGTTCTTTATACCCAACTATGCACATCTCTTCCAAAATCTGCTCTCAGAGACATCATGTTGGTAGCTTGAAATCAACAATGGTGGGAGTATTTACCCCATGGCAAACATTATAGGCTCTAAATCAGAACATTTTTTCAAAAATAGTTCTTTCTGGAGAACTGGTTGTTAAACAACCAACAGGGATAACATTGATTATTTATTCTATTTGTTTTGTTTTTAGACTAGGACAATCTTACTCTATTTCCGATTGTGAGGCGGGAAAAAAATGAAAGAAAATATATCAATATGTTTCACTTTCTTGTAAAGAATTAACTCAAAATAAACATGTTGGGGTCTAAGTAAAAAACCTAACTACAGAGGGCCTGAAGATTCAAGTGAAAAACAGCCGCAGGTAAAAGCAAAGAGTACAGCAAAAAAGGAAAATAGAGAAAGAAACTCTGTGGGTTCTTGCCCCTTTATTTTGTCATTATTTTCTTTGGTGATGATGCTGTTCTATTCATTTTTGTTTGTTTGTTACATCTGGAAATCCTAGTATGCTTGAAGCAGCAACTTGAGGTTTATTTCCTGAATACAAGTTCCAAAGAAGTCTTTCTATGTGAAATGCATACTTCTAGAACTCCATGCTGATTTAAGAAGTACAAATGTGCTTAATAGATACTGTAAATTAGAATGCTGCTTATAACATTTAAACTATGAAAATATAGAAGGAATTCCTTCCCTCTCACCCCACCCCAGAAACTCGGTAGCTGCAATTTGAGTCCTGGCTGAAAGGCACCTGTCTAACAAGAAACACCTTTTACAGACTCTCACTGGGCAGAGTCACTTGAAAAGTCTAGTCAGCAGAATGGAGCTTCCTTCCCAACCCCAGTTAGTGATGAAAGTGTTAGTCGCTCAGTCATTGGGTTTCTTTGTGACTCCATGGACTGCAGCTTGCCAGGCTCCTCTGTTCATGGAATTCTCCAGGCCAGAATACTGGAGTGGGTTGCCATTCCCTTCTCCAGGAGATCTTCCCAATCCAGAGACTGAATCCAGGTTTCCTGTTTTGCAGGCAGATTCTTTACCATCTGAGCCACCAGGTGTTACCTGCCAAATGAGGTTGAGGACCAGGTGTTCTGACAGGGGGGACTTGAAGGAAATTGAAGGAAAGTGCTTGATCGTATGCATTCTATATTCAATGTCAGACTCTGAGAACATCATTTAAGAATCCCAAATTCATGTGGATAGAACATGGTGATTCAGTCAGTAAAGAAAGTAGCATCTGATTGCAAAGCAATTTTCCCTAAAGAAAAATATCATTTAAAAACTTCTTTCCAGTATTTAGAGTGATTAAAAATACATAAATATTTTGCCGCTATTTAGTTTTTTTTATGTTATGGGCATCTGTGACTGTGTATGAATAAAATGAATATTGAGAATTGGTCCTTGAATGCTCTGAAAGGGATGGATGGTTAGTTAAACCAAATACACGTGCACAAACACATATGCAAGGAAAAGGTAGAAAATTTTAAAAGAAAAACTTTGTTTTTTTAATGAGAGGCAGCAGTAAGATGAATTGGAGGGAATTTTGTCATCAAACAAAAAACAGACCAGTTGAGCTTGTTTAGCATTTTTATTGGACATCTCCTGTGTTTCTCAAACTTGGCTCATTATCAAAACACCCAGGGTGCTTGTTAAAAGCACAGATTCCTTTGGCCCACTTCAGACTTAAGGAATCAGATTCTTGAGGGAGTGACCAAGGAAGCTACATTTTTAACAGTTGTCCCTGGTGATTCTGATGACTAGCCAAGGAGGAGAAACACTGCTTAGGTCAGGGGTTCTCAACTTCAACCAGTTATAAAGTTAAAAAATAAAATTATTGATGTCTGGGCCCCACCCCAGGCCAATTAAATCCAAATCTCTGGGATTTGAGCTCAGATACTTAAATAAACAAAGAAACCAAACAAAGATATCCTTCCAGGTGATTTTAATGTGGTGCCAAGAGTGAAGACCACTGGCCAAGCTAAATAAGCTAAGAGAATCCTCCTCTAACAAGAACTAATAAACTTTTCACAAGAAATGCCTTTCGTCCAATCTGAGGATATCTTTAGAAATTTAAAATAAAAGGTAGCAAATTTGGGGCACTTCTGCGTGTTTTCATGACTACAAAGAAATGAGTCTATTTCTTCCTTTTGTCATTTCATGTATTAATTTTTAAATAGAGAAATGGAAGGTAGAGAGGGGAAAAAAGTGGATTTACTTCCATGTATATTCTGAGTATTTAAAATCTCTAAGGACATCTCACTCTTTCCCCAAATGATTTAAACCAGAGCATACATAGCAACTCACTCCAGTATTCTTGCCTGGGAAATTCCATGGACAGAGGAAACGGGCAGGCTACAGTCTATGGGGTTGCAGAGTCAGACATGACTGAGTGTGCACGCACACACACATGCTACCCTATGTACACAAATATCTGCTTGCTATTTAAGAATTTTCTTTTTATTTTCATTACCCAGTCTTGTAGAGAAAATTTTCTTCTTTAATTTTAATAAGGTCCAATGAACATTAAAATAAATAAAAAGTGGCTCATGGCTAAGATCAATATTATTGGAGAAAACTTTCTTTTAAAATAATTATGTTTCTTTAAAATTTCCAGTTTCGACTGGGACTGGTTGTGAATCCTAAGTGTTACTTATGCAATAAAACATAGAACTAATGTAATTACCAAGAACAAGATACAAAGCTGCAGATTTACCTATAAAGGTTTTCTTTGAACAGTCAAGAGAAATGTCATGCTTCGTATTTACCAAATTAGGAAGATTAAGCTTGCTTTTGCATACTTTGTATATTCTAATTAAAGGGCTCTAAGAAATAAGGTACAGCATTTTTTAAAGTAAATCTTTTTTAAAAAGCTTTTTTGGTTGTGTGAAATGTGGGATCCTAGTTCCCCAGTCAGGGCTTGAACCTACACCCCGTGAATTAGAAACATGCAGTCTTAACCACTGGACTGCCAGGGAAGCCCTGACCTTATTTTTAGAGCAGATTTAGGGTCACAACAACATTGAGAGGAAAGTACAGAGAGTTCCCACATGTCTCCTGCCCCCACACATTGTAACTTCCCCTATTTGCAACATCCCCACCAGAATGGAACATTTATTATAGGCACACAGATACATCACTGTTATCCAATGTCCAGAGTTCACAGTAGAGTATTTCTGTGGTATATACTGTACGGGTTTGGTGAATGTAGACTCCATTACAGTATTGTACAGAATAGTTTACCTACCCTAAAATTAGGCTGTGTTCCACCTATTCATCCTTCCTTCCCACCTCAACCTTTGCGGACCACTGACCAATTTACTGTCTCCACAATTTTTCCTTTTCCAAAATGTCATATAGTTGGAATTATACAGTGTGGAAACTTTTCAAATTGGCTTCTTTCACTTAGTAATATACATTTTAAGTTTCTTCATTGTCTTCATTACTTGATAGGTCATTTCTTTTTAGACTAATGAATATTCCATTGTCTGAATGTATTGCAATCTAAGAATCCATTTAACTGCTGAAGGACATCTTGGTTTCCTCTAAGTTTTGGCAATGGTGAATAAAAATGCTATAAACATCTGTGTGCAGGTTTTTGGGTGGATGTAAGTTTTCAGTTCTCTTAGGTAAACACAGAGATACAATTGTTGGATCATATAAGTATGCTTGTTGTCGTTGTTTAAGTCACTCAGTCGTGTCCAACTCTTTGCAACCCATGGACTGTAGCCCACCAGGCTCCTTTGTCCAAGAGATTTTCCAGGCAAAAACATTTATGCTTGCCGAGTCACTTCAGTTGTGTCCGACTCTGTGTGATCCTATGGACTGTAGTCTGCCAGGCTCCTCTGTCCATGAGATTTTCCAGGCAAGAATAATAGAGCGGGTTGCCATTTCCTTCTCCAGGGGATCTTCCTGATACAGGGATCAAACCTGTGTCTCCTGCTTGGGCAGGCAGGTTCTTTGCAGCTGAGCCACCTGGGAAAGAAACTGCCAAGCTGCCTTTAACACAGCTGTATCATTTTGTTTTCCTTTTATTCCACACGCTTGTCAGCATTTAGTGGTGTCAGTGTTCCAGAGTTTAGCCATTCTAATAGGTGTGCAGTGGTATCTCATTGTTTCAGTTTGCATTTTCCTGATGACAAGATGTGAAGCATATTTTCATATGCTTATTTGCCATCTGTATATCATCTGGAGAAGGGAATGGCAACCCACTCCAGTATTCTTGCCTGGAGAATCCTGTGGACAGAGGAGCCTGGTGGGCTACAGTCCATGGGGTTGCAAAGAGTTGGACAGGACTGAATGACTAACACACACACACACACACACACACACACACACACATATCATATTTGATGAGGACTCTAGTTCTTTGGCCCATTTTTTAGTTGACCTGTTTGTTTTTTTACTGCTGAATTTTGAAACATTCTTTGTATATTTTTGGCTACCAGTCTTTTATCAGATACATCTTTCACAAATATTTTCTCCCAAAGGTATAATATTTTTGTGTGTGTGTACTTTTAGGATACATTACCAAGTTATAGGTGAATATATATACATTCTGTGGCTTCCCAGATAGTGCAGTGGTAAAGAATCTGCCTGCCAATGCAGGAAACTCAAGAGACTTGGGTTCAATTCCTGGGTCAGGAAGATCCCCTTGAGAAGTAAAAGGCAACCTACTCCAATATTCTTGCCTGAAAAATTCCATGGACAGAGGAGTCTGGTGGGCTATAGTTCATGGGGTTGAAAAGAGTTGGACACAAATGAGTGCTTATACATAACACATATACTTTCTGTATCCTTTCATTTAAGACAGTCATGTAGGTATTTTCTAGTTTATATTAGCTTAGTAGAGCTGCTGTAACAAAATGTCACAAACTGGGTGACTTAAACAACAGAAATGTATTATCTCATTGTTCACAAGATGTGAGCAAAGTGTTTTTTCCAGGGGACAGGATCTGTTCCAGTCCTCTCTCCCTGGCTTAGAGATGACTGTCTTTTCCACATGCCCCTTCACATTACCTTCCCTTTTTACGTGTCCCTGTGTCCAAATGTTCCCTTTTTATAAGATACCAGTCATATTGGATTAGGGCCCATAATAATAGCCTCATTTTAGCTAATGGGCATATGCTACGACCCTGATCCCACGTTAGGTCACATTCTGAGGTACCAGACCTCAGCATATAAATATGCATATGCGTGCTAAGTTGCTTCTGTCGTGTCCAACTCTTTGCAACCCTATGAACTGTAGCCCACCAGGCTCCTCTGTCCATGGATTCTCCAGGTAAGAATACTGGAGTGGGTTGCCTTGTCCTCCTCCAGGGGATCTTCCTGACCCAGGGATCACCCCATGTTCCCTGCAGCTCCTGCATTGCAGGTGGATTCTTTACTGCTGAGTCACTGGGGAAGCCCATATGAACATTGGGGGAACACAGCTCAACCATAGAGATGTTGAAGTCATTTATTCAACTCTTCCAGTCCAATGAAAGGAGACAATTATACCCACTGTGTTTCCATGCCCTGTTAATGAAATATAATTCCCCTTATGCCCAGGTGCCTGCTTGGACGTTACCTGTGTGGGCAAACCTTTCCTGGTTCATTACCCCCACGTGAATTGGTAGTAGGCATGCTTCTCATATAAAGCTTCTTTTTACTCTGATTAGTCATTTCCAGTTGACTGACAAGTTTTCCTTCCTGAACGATAAATTCTTTCTGTTCAGGGACTGTTTAATCCCATTGACTAGAATTATGCCTCCCACATAGAAACAAATAAATATTTGTTGCATAAAAAAGAAATGACAGGATTAGGTGTTGAGAAATTAATTGGTCCCCATGAGACCACACAGGTAAGTCATCGTTCTTGCCTTGACTTGGCCACGTCCTATCCCTCTGTCTGGAATTCCTGCTCAGCAGCTGTTCACTCCTGGTTCATCCCCCTTTCCATGGTGGTGGTGATTTAGTCACTCATCTTGTCCCACTCTTTTGTGACCCCATGGACTGTAGCCCGCCAGTCTCCTCTGTCTATAGGATTTCCCAAGCAAGAAACTGGAGCATGTTGCCATTTCCTTCTCTAGGGGATTCTTCTGACCCGGGAATCCAACTCAAGTCTCCTGCTTTGCAGGTGGATTCCTTACTACCTGCGAAGCCATGAATCAGCTTGTATCTTCCTCTCAGAGAGCTTCTCCTGGCCACCTAACAGAGCAGATCCCAAGATCCCAATGGCTTTCTCTGCCAGTCCCTTCTTTGTTTCCTTCTTAGCAGTTATTACGATTGCACACTGTATCTCATTTATTTTTGCCTCTTTGTCTATCTTCTCCATTAGAGTGTGCCCTCCGTTAGGGCAAGGACCCAGCAGCCTTGCTGATCATCATATCCACAGAGTCCAGCAGCGTTCAGCACACAGATTTTGTCCCTTCCCCTGGTGCTGGGGTTTCCCTGGAGGGGGGAAAAAAGCATATGATGAATAGACTATTTCTCTTGTCTCTTTAGGAAAAATTAACAGGCTTTTGTATTCTGAGTTTGGAATTCCTTGCCGAAAAATCTGTTACAGAGTCCTAAAAATTCTTTTCAAGCAGCGGACTTCCCTAGTGGTTCCCTCTGTGCTCCCAGAGCAGGGGCCCAGGTTCCACCCCTGGTCAGAGAACTAGATCCCACACACTGCAACTAAGAGTTCGAATGATCCCACCTGCTGCAACAAAGATTGAAGATCCCACATGCAGGCACAGCCAAATAAGTAAATAAATTATTTTCAAGCATAAAAAGGAGCGAGATAAATATAAAAGAAAAAGGAAGAAGAGGGATAGGGAACATGGCCGAGCTCCTGGAATAATGCTCTCATTTAGCGTAATTCACTCATGCTAAGTCATTTCAGTCGTGTTGGACTCCCCTGTCCCTGGAATTCTCCAGGCAAGAATATCTCAGTGGGTTGCCATGCGCTCATCCAGGGGATCTTTTGGACCCAGGGATCGAACCTGAGTCTCCTGAATTGCATGTGGATTCTTTACAGTCTGAGCCACCAGGAAAACCCCATTCAGCATAATAGGTAATGACATTTAGCCATTTAGTCATTTAAGGGGTAGGTTTGCCTCTTACACTTGTGTACGTTGAGTTAAAACACTTCTCTGCACATTAATTGCTTAATCTGTGAAACTTGCAGTTACCTGGATTAAATATTGAATTTGTTACAACACTGTTTCTCTTTTATATTTTGGCTTGTGAGTCAGGAAGCATGTGATATCTTAGCTCCCTGACCAGGAATCAAGCTCCCACCTCCTGCATTGGAAAGCAAAGTCTTCACCACTGGGCCACCAAGGGAATCCCTCAAATATTCGTATATAAATCTAAAGGCAAGTACATTTCACAGCATCTTGATATAAGGTTGCAAAGTTTCTGTTTTTGTTTTCATTTTTGACCTCTTCATTTGTATGAGAGAACATTTTAATAAAAAACATTTGATTTCTTTTTATTTTGTTGAGGATATTAAATATTAAACTCTAGTTTTAGCTTAGCAACTTAGTGGAATTGCATTAATAAATAGAGTCAAACAATATTCTTAGGAAACTTATTTATGAAATCATTCCAATAAAGTAGCTGCTAGGCTTCTTGGGAGAATTTCCTTCAAAAAGATGACTCTTACTGTTATAAACTAGAAGTCTATTAAAGATAATATAACAACATAAGATATAAACTCCCAATTATCCTCCGTGTACAACATGGAGGTATCCATGTTTAAATTCTGCTTATAACCCATGCCATTATTTTAAATATTATAAAATTAAAATGACATTTTCTGAGCAATAGTTTATTTAGGACTTAAAGTCACTCCAAACCTGTGTGATGGGGATATGGAAGGGACATGGCAAAAAACTCTGTATGATCAGGAGGCAAGATGCCCTTTGTATCTATGTTAAGTCAGCCAGGAAACATGCAGATCTGGGAGCGAAACAAGAGAAGTCAAGGAAGAGATCGAGGGTGGAACATACAATGTGTCCCATGCATTACATTCATTTCTCAGAGATGAATTTAGGCTCTCAAAGACCTGATGCTTTCAAACTGTGGGGCTGAAGACTCTTGAGAGTACTTTGGACAGCAAGGAGATCAAACCTATCAGTCCTAAAGGAAATCAACGCTGAATATTCATTGGAAGGACTGATGCTGAAACTCCAATACTTTGGCCCCTTGATGTAAGGAGCCAACTCATTGGAAAAGACCCTGATGCTGGGAGAGATTGAGGGCAGGAGAAGAAGGGGACGACAGAGGATGAGATGGTTGGATGGCATCACCGACTCAATGGACATGAGTTTGAGCAAACTCCGGGAGATAGTGAAGGACAGAGAAGCCTGGTGTGCTTCAGTCCATGAGGTCGCAAAGAGTCGGACACAAATGAGTGACTGAACAATGACAAAGGAGAGCTGTCTTCCCAAGGAAAGAGAGAGTTTTAAGATTCAGCAGTGATCCCTGTAAGCTGTCAGGATTCCTGGCTTCAGACAAGAGAAATGAACACCAGTTAATATCACAGAAAAGGAATTTGATGAAGTAATAAGACATACATGACAGAATCAGCACAAAAGCTAATGAACCAGGTTCAGAAAACTGGGAAGAGCCAGGGAGACATCACTCTGAGAAAGCGCAC
This sequence comes from Cervus elaphus, assembly GCF_910594005.1. Taxonomy (NCBI): domain Eukaryota; kingdom Metazoa; phylum Chordata; class Mammalia; order Artiodactyla; family Cervidae; genus Cervus; species Cervus elaphus. The sequence continues at coordinate 29,627,541 of NC_057841.1, read as the reverse complement.
TGAAGACCCTATTACAGATGCTTCTGCCTAGGATGGCCACCTGCAGTGACAGGACACAACACTGTCACCCTCACAGGCTTTCAAAGCCTCTGATATAGCCAGGAATATCTTCTCAGCCTCTGTTTCCCTTGCTCAAGTATCAAATCCCCAGGAGAGGGAGTCTAAACTCCTAGCTCGCATGCCAGAAGGCAGGGACAGGGGATCCCTCACCTTTGCATTGCCTCCCACGAAGTCTCTCAACAGATGTATTCCCTGCATCAAGAAGAATAATAGCTTGCGATTTTTGGCCTCACTGTGCGGCATGAGGGATCTTAGTTGCCCGACTGGGGATTGAACCTGCATCCCCTGAATTGGGAGTGTGGATGAAGCCTTAACCATTGGACTGCTAGGGAGGTTCCAATAATAGCTATTGCTAATATAGCTCATATGATGTTCTAGGTCCTGTTCTGAGCACTTCACAGACATTAACTTCTTCTCACAACCACCCAATGTGATGATGATGATTATTATTTTCCATGTTCATAGAGGTTAAGCTGAGAAATCCAGTAGCCAAATAACTCCCCAAATGTTACACTAGTAGAAAGTGGCAGAACAGAAATGGAAAGCCAGCAGTGAGTGGGTTATAGGGTGCTCTTGGGACAGGGTCTCATACATTGACAGTCACGTGTAGGTAGCAACAGGTGCGTTGATCAAGGAAGCAAGAGCAAATGTTGAACTCTTAGATTTAGATAATGGTACAGACTGCCTTCTGAGCTTCAAGGAAAGGAGGGAAGAATGGATGAAGATGCCGTAGAGGATGGTTTTGAGGTCCTTGTCTTGATTCAAGTTTCTGCTCAAAATAAGTAAGAACATCACTCAAAAAAAAAAAAAATGGTGAGATAATGAAAGTCAACTGCAAAGGGCAAGCCTTTGCAGTGACCACTGTGTAGAAAGGTCTTCCTTGACCTTCCTCAGCAGTAAAGAATCTGCCTGCAATGCAGGAGATGCAAGTTTGATCCCTGGGTTGGGAAGATCTCTTGGAGGAGCAAATGGCAACCCTCTCCAGTATTCTGCCTGGAAAATCGCATGGACAGAGGAGCCTGGTGGGTTATAGTCCATGGGGTCGCAAAGAGTTGGACATGACTGAGCAGGCACATAATGACTGTGCAGAAAAAGTAGACTTACTCTAGCTAAAGCTTAAGAAGATGAGTAAGTATGAGCCCTAATCTTCCTTTTTTGGTAATTATACTTGAAGAGTCCAACTAAGATGAAGAGACCATAAATTCAAATTTGACATTTATTGGTTAGGACCAGCAGAAACCCAAGGGTCAAAAGGTGAGAGAGTAAATGAAGTGATGAACTGTAGTGCCTGAGCTGGACAAATACCACCATCATTATTATAATTACCATCATAGTCATACTAGCTGTCATTTATTGACCAGTTTCTATGTATCAGACCTTGCTAAATGCTCTATGTGCATTATCTCAAACCATGCTCATAACAATTTTATAAAGTTGGTACTGTTATTACCCCATTTTTATAGACAAGAAAACTAAGGCCTAGAGAGTTTAAGGTCAGAGAGTCAGCAAGTCATGGAGATAAGATTTGAACCTACTTGGAAGCAGTAGAGCCCTGTGAATGGACAAATTGTAAGAATCAAGGATTAGAAATTGGGGGAAAAAAGATTACAAGTTGGAAAACTGGTCAAATAAAAGTAAGAAAGAGAGTGGATTGAATTCCAGAAGATTGGTTAAAGTCAGAGAACAGAATGTTTGGGTTACTATCTTACCTCTCCAGTGGCTCTGGGTGACCAGCTCCAAGGTTCATTATGGGATTAGTAAATACACACAAAATTAAAAGACACTTGCTCCTTGGAAGGAAAGCCATGACAAACATGGCAAATTAAAAAGCCGACATCACTTTGCTGACAAAGGTCCGTATAGTCAAATCTATAGTTTTTGCAGTAGTCATGTACAGATGTGAGAGTTGGACCAGAGCAGGCTGAGCACCAAAGAATTGATGCTTTCAAATTGTGGTATTGGACAAGACTCTTGAGAGTCCCTTGGACAACAAGGAGATCAAACCAGTCAATCCTAAAGGAAATCAACCCTGAATATTCATTGGAAGGACTGATGCTAAAGCTGAAGCTCCAATACTTTGGCCACTTGATGTGAAGAGTGGACTCATTGTAAAATACCCTGATGCTAGGAAAGATTGAGGGTAAAAGGAGAAGAGGGTGGCAGAGGATGAGATGGTTAGATAGCATCACCAACTCAATGGGCATGAATTTGAGCAAACTCTGGAAGATAGTGAAGGACAGGGAAGCCTGGCATGCTGCAGTCGATGGGGTTGCAGAGATTAGGATATGCCTTAGTGACGGAACAACAAAAGCAAATACACATGATGCCCAAATATGCACAATCTTAAACAACAGAGGACACAAACTGGTGAAGAAGTAGTTCTCCCTTTTATTCTCAAAAGTTTTAGGGGATATTTCATAGGGCCTCTCAGAAACTGACATGGGATTGAGGGCCTGTCACCTACAGTGGTGATCAACCCAGTAATGTCCCCGTGTATTGGTTCCTCCTCCCCCAGTTTTCTCTCTCCCATCCTTTACTCTGTCTTCCTCAAATAAATAACTTGCACTTAAGAGTCTACATTGCCTCAGGCTCCGCTTCTGGGAGAACCCAAGCCAAGACAATAGACAATATAGTATCCCTAGAAGAAAAAACTTTAAGATGAGTGGGCCTTCCTGGGAATAAGCATTCTCTTTCCAAATCTACCCACTCTCTTTTCATTGCTTTCAAACCTATGATCAAGTTTGGGTTTGGGTTAGAGATTTCAGAGAATCAGAACCAACAGAACCAACAATCAGAACCAACGAAAAAATATATATCAAACACTGTGTGTGTGTGTGTGTGTGTGTGTGTGTGTGTAGATTGAAAGAGAAAAAGAGGTCTATTTTAAGGAATTGGTCTGGATGATTGTGAGGTCTGCCAACTTGGAAATCTATACAGCAGGCCAGCAAGCTGCAAATTTATGAAAGTGTTCAACATGAGTCCAAAACTGGCTGAAGAACAAACTATAAACTCAGGTGAGGATTTTTATGTTGCAGTCTTGAGGAGAATTCCTTTCATTTCAAGGAAACTTTGTCTTCACCCTTAAATCCTTCAGTGGATTGGATGAGGGTTGCCCATATTGTGGAAGGTAATATGCTTTATTTCAAGTCTACTGACAATTTACAACTAAAATATACCTTCACAACAACATCTAGACTGGTGTTTGGCCAAACAACTGACACCATAGCCTAGCCAAGTTGACATGTAAGATTGAGTATTACAGTTCTCACAGGGCTTTATGGAGAAATACAATCTCTGCTATGGGGAGAAATAGCTTACACACCAAAAGAACTGAAAGAGCTTGTCTATCTATACAGGTAGGAACTTCGAGATCACATGTAGGAGTAGATGTTGGGCTTTAGAAGGTAGCGTATAAAGCTGGTTAAGAAAGGCTCAGACTGTAAAGAATCTGCCTGCAATGCTGGAGACCCAGGTTCAATCCCTGGGTCAGGAAGATCCTCTGGAGAAGGGAATGGCTACCCACTCCAGTACTGCTGCCTGGAAATTTTCTTTGACAGAGGAGCTTGGTGGGCTACAGTCCATGGGGTCAGACACGGCTGAGCAACAAACACTTTTGCTACTTTTGCTACTTCACTGAAGGCAGAATTATTTGATATGAGAATATTCCCTTGTGGCTCAGGATTTAATGTCTGCAAGAACAGTTGGAGCCATTCCTAATATGCTGCTGAGAATATTCCTTGGACTTTGGATATGGAAATGACCTACAGTAAATGAAGGGGCAATGTTGAAGTTAGAGGATTAGAAGGTTTGGGAGGCGGGAATATTTTAATGAATGTGTTATATGAGATGATAGAAGCCACTCTTTGATTATGTCCTTGAGAAGGCCTACATGGTGCTTATGCTCAGTCATGTCCGACTCTTTGAGACCCCATGGACTATAGCCCACCAGGCTCCTCTGTCCATAGGATTCTCCAGCAAGAATACTAGAGTGGGCTGCCATGCCCTCCTCCAGGGAATCTTCCTGACCCAGGGATCAAACCTGCATCTCTTATGTCTCCTGCATTGGCAGGTGGATTCTCTACCACTAGCGCCATCTGGGAAGTCCCAAGGCCTACATGGCACTACTTAAACAAGGAAGTAAGGACTACACTGGTACAAGGATACTGGCATCTTTGAGACTGACAGTGCTCGTCCTTTATTGGCTGGAGTTTACTGTAAAAGATGCTGCCACCATTACCTCTATGGTAATGACATTCCAGAATGGCAGAGGCCAGAGGTAAGTTTGACACAGTTATTACAATGAGTGGCAAGGCTGGAATGACAATTATTAAGGTCTGGAGAAACTGGTATCTGTGGTGATGGACCACAGTTTGTGGTGTTATCAGAGTGGAAGTAGATAATCAGTCAAAATACTGCTTCATCAAAAGATGGTGCGCAAAAGACTGATAGTCATCAGGACAGAAAACTCATGGTCCCTCATCCAGTTTTCAGATGTAAGAGAGCTTATAGACCCAGAGTCCATTCATTGAAGAGTAAATTGGGTCTCTTTGAGGAAGGACCCTGCAATTGAGTCTTTCCATCAATAACCTGGGTATTATAAAATCCACCAAGAAATAAGACCTTGGTCTTACTTGTGAGAACATGAAAAATTTATTAGCTAATGGAAACTGAAATTTTGGGATGGATCCCAAGAACACTCAGAAAACACAAGTACATGATATGATTTGGTGATCCTGACTGTTGTGGCCCCTATTTCCTTTGTATTCTTGTCTCTTCCCCAATTAACACAGATAACCTCATGGGCATCAATTATGATCCACAGATGAAGCATGGAAAAAACAAAAACAAGATTAGAAATAAAAGCTCCTGGCTCACAGCTGAGTCAGCACTCTATGTCAGAGCCAGTTGTAGGAGGACTGTGGCCACATTACAGCCCCACTCGGGGTGGCCACGCTGGTGAAGGGAAATCCTCCCAAAGGGCAAGGCCAAGAGCAGTGTACCTGGTTTTTCACTTTGTATAGAGGAAGGAGGAGCTTGAATTAGGGATAGTCATGAACTCCTGGGCGGGGATGAATGGCTAGGCTAACTGGTCAGCGTCGTCACAAAAAGAAGATTAGAAGATTGGAGAAATTCAGAATGAAAGATGATGGTAATAGTGATAATAGTGGCAAAAGTAAGCAATGACATCTAGACCCATCTGCTAGCATTTGTTCCATCTTACCATCTGAATAGCGTCAATCTATTTGTCATAAATAGTCACCCTTTCAGCCTCCTTTCTCCTTTCCCTACTGCTTATAAGATTTCTCCATTTCGAAGGCAGTTATTGAGACTTGGAGAGCTGAAGGGGATGAATATTTCTGTGGGATTGTGTTGTGGTCAATAAAGGGTCAATAGTGAATAAAATAAAATAGATAATTAGTAAGGACCTACTGTAAAGCACGGGGAACTCTATGCAGTACTCTGTCTGTTCTGTTTAGTCATTCAGTCGTGACTGACTCTTTGTGACCCGGTCCATGGGCTTTTTTCAGGCAAGAATACTGGAATGGGTTGCCATTTCCTCCTCTAGGGGATCTTCTCAATCCAGGCGATCGAATCCATGTTTCCTGCATTGCAGGCAGATTCTTTACCTGCTTGAACCATCAGGGAAGCCCACTGAGTACTCCATAATAACCTATATGGGAAAAGAATCCAAAACTCACTGGATATATGTATATTTATAATTGACTCACTCTGCTGTATACCTGAAACACAGCATTGTAAATCAACTATACTCCAATGAAAATCATTGTAAAGTAAACTAATAAATAAAGTTCAGATTCACTCATAATAAAAAAATAAAAATAGAAATTAAAAAAGAATATTGAAAATCAATTATCCTCTAATAAAAAATAAATCAATTAAAAAGAGTTTTCTAATCTAAAAAACACCCTTTACATCCCCCAGAGCCTCTGCTGCAGAACAACAGTATTTTAGTTGGAGTTTCCAAAATCTGTCAATAATTGCATGAACAGTTGATGTGTTTAAAATTTTTAATCTTCCAATTTAGTTACAAGCTATGACTCTCAATTTATTATTTTATATGAATCAGTAAAGTTTTGAATTTTTTTCATATGGATGATGCATATATCTTATTCAAGTCATCCTTAACCATATTATATTTTATTCTTATGGTTACCAATAAGTTCTCTTTCCACACATCTGCTGTATATTTGTTTGGGTTGATCTCTGAGTAGGGGGGCCAGGGGAAGGGCAAGCGGGAGGTGGAAGCTGGCCATGATCTCCTCACATCAACTGCGTGCCCTGGTGTGAAGCTGTGTCTGCCAAAAGGAAGAGCTCCTTTGTCTATTTCACACACAGGTACCTCCTGGACCCCGTGTGTGTGTGAGAGAGAGAGAGAGAGATTTTAATTGTCATTTATATCCAAAATATATTGATTTACATATTTGTTTTCCTTATAATCCATTTTAGCAAGTATATTTTTAATTATTTTTTCCGCTGTCCACTGAGATGGAAATATTAGCTGGTGTTGCTTAGTTTCTGGGCATTCATTTCAACTTAGCAAGACCCTGTATTTAGAGTTCACAATACCTTGAGGGTTAAACTTAAGCCCTGTAAATAAGACAAAAGAATTTATAAGAATGACTAAACCTGTATTCTATATCGGAACTGTAGTCAGCCTACTATAAATGTTTCTAAAAAATAAATTATAAAGATGTGTTTCACAGAGGTTCCCGTGAAGCATCAATACACAACTCTCTACTGGTTGTTTACTAATTTCACGCACGGTAATATGTTGATCCTGCAGTGCAGGAGACCCGGGTTTGATTCCTGGGTCAGGAAGTTCCCCTGGAGAAAAAAATGGCAACCCACTCCAGTATTCTTGCCTGGAGAAGCCCATGGACAGAGAAGCCTGGCAGGCTACGGTCCACGGGATCACAAGAGTCAGACACGACTTAGCGACTAAACCACCACCACCAGTATGTTGATTAAAATGTTATGTGCAAACAGCAATAATTTTTCTCTATTCCCTTCCAATTTTTCTAATTTTCTATCTCTTTTTCTGTTGTGGATTTTATTATACTTCTTGGAATATTATCTTACTATACTTGTTGGAATATTATGAATCTACAAAATTGATCAAATGGGGAAGGAAGAAGGAGGCACTGCCCACTCCCAAGTCGGGGCGACCCTGCAGCTGCGCCTCCACACCCCTTGCTGATTCACAGGCTGCCAGTGCTTTTCTGCTCTCAGCACGTGGAGCTCCCTGGCCACGCTTTCTGTGAGTCTGTCCAGTCAGCCCCATTGTCCCAGCCTTTTACTGACCACAGTGCCACCCCTGACAGAAATGCACAGGCACACCAGGGTTCGCTGGAGGTTTGGAGAGATGAGGGAGTGGGTAGGAGAAGCTAAGAAGCAAAAACAAGAAAACAAAACATTACAAAATTTAAAAATGCTTCTTTTTAAAATTCTGGGATTTACTCAAACGCCTGATAGCTTTTGTCATTCTTTGGCTCCAACCCATGTGGTCATGCCTGAATTCCTTCTCTTTTCTCTGCTTTCCAGTCTTTCCTTTTCTATTTTCTGCTCTGATCTCTTCTCTAGTCCCCTCTAAATTCAGGTTTACTTCTAATGTAGAATGGTTTATCCATTTTGGGGGTTTGTTTCCTTAACTCTTCCCAGTCTTTGCTTCAAGTCCTCACTTCATGTCAACAAACTTATCAAAGTATATCCTTGAACAAGGGCATTTTTCTCCTAAGGCAAAGGTCTGGTGTCAGATGCCAAGATACCCTCATAATGATGGTCAACCACCAGTAGGGACACAGATGAGGCAATACAGCAGACAAATGTGAGCTCACAGGTTAAGCTGGGAGGATTTAGCTAAAGTTAAGGAAATGTATTTATCTTCCTCAATTAAAAAATTACAGTAAGGTTATTAGGAATAGTTGCCAAATTCTGTCAAATGGCTTTCTGTGTATCTTCTGAAACAATTCTTACTGTTTTACACATTGATAGGAGACACTCAGCTTCATTCACAGATATCTCACTTATTTTCAAGTTCTCCCCTGCCTTCTTTAAGTTGGTTATTATGCCTAAGTATGGATGTATTTATGTTTATAGAGAGGAGCCAATGGTTCCTGAAGATTAGTAAAAAGAACACTTCTTTCCTTAAATCCAAGACTCAAAGCCTCAATTGTTTCACACCAGGTATTTAGGCCCAGAAAACTGGCCCACTGGCTTAAATATAACAAATCATAAGTAAAACTTTTTCAACTTTAACATTTTCTTTGTGCTATTTTAAACTTTGGCTACCTGATGCGAAGAACTGACTCACTGGCAAAGACCCTGATGCTGGGAAAGATTGAAGGCAGGAGAAGAGGACGACAGAGGACAAGATGGTTGGATGGCATCACCGATTCAATGGACATGAGTTTGAGCAAACTCCAGGAGTTGGTAATAGACAGGGAGGCCTGGCGTGCTGCAGTCCATGGGGCTGCAAAGAGTCAGACACAGCTTAGCAACTGAACAACAAGCCAGCAATCCTGGCTTCAACTATTACACAAAACTTGCTAACAAATAGTGGAGCAGTTGATGAGGAATATGTTTCAGGAGTACTCTCTTATGGTGAAAGCACTTCCTTTGAAAGGGATTTACTGTAAATTCCTAGCAGTTATCATCCTAGAAAAATGAAGAGAAATTGGATCTCATCTGAAGGGCCCATGGGGTGGAGAGTGGATTTGGGGGAGGAGCTGATAGAAAAGGAAGGGATGGCAGAAAATGAAATGTTACAGTTTTGGTTCTATCCCTATGGATCTCCACCCTGGCTGGCCCAGGCTATGAGAAACATTTTGTTGCTACCTTAGCCACACCCGTCTTACATTTCCAGCTGCTGTTCTAGTCACTGATAACCTGCAGGTGTGTTCTGGAGTGGTATCTGGATTACAAGCTTGGGAAACACCCAGGTGCTCAGTAAACCTGATATTCCTGATCTGGTTCCAGATCAGATGACTGTGTCCTGGGGTGGGGGAGGGGAGGGATCAAGGAAAATGCACTTTGAGCAAGAACCACAGGCAGTATTTCAAACTACATGTTGCAAACCACCGCTTGACCGCTTTTTGTGGGTGAGTTTCTCGTGTTGGTTAGCAGTGGGGCTTCCCTGGTGGCCCAGATGGTAAAGAATCCGCCTGCATTGCAGGAGACCTAGGTGTGATCCCTGAGTTAGGAAGATCCCCTAGAGGAGGGCTTGGCAACCCACTCCAGTATTCTTGCCTGGAGAATACGCATGGACAGAGGGGAGCCTGGCGGGCTATAGTCCATAGGGTCACAAAGAGTTGGACATGACTGAGTGTCTAAGCACTGAAATAACTGCAAAGGGGTCTCTTTACCTAGATTCTACAGTCCTGGGCGCTTGTGTGCTAAGTCACTTCAGTTGTGTTCGACTCTTTGTGACCCCATGGACTGTATCCGGCCAGGCTCCTCTCTCCATGGGATACTCCAGGCAAGAATACTGGAGTGGGTACCATTCTCTTCTCCAGGGGATCCTTCCGGCCCAGGGATCGAACCCACATCTCACATTGGCAGGTGAGTTCTTTACCACTGAGCCACTAAGGGAAGCCCTCCTGGGTACAGAACCCCAATGTAAATGATGAGCTTCTTCACCTTAGGGCTCAAGTGTTCCTTTGACGTAGCAAATAAACGGATTGGAAACTGCAAAAAATCTCTTTTCCTATGAAAGAGAGTCAAAGGTATACCTCAAAAAGATTAGTATAACTAACCTAACCTTAATAAATCTATAGGTAAATAACTTTACAAAATCAAAAATCCATTAGTCTCCTCTTGTAATATCTTTTACTAGTATTTGTAGTTGCTCTAACGGAGAAGGAAATGGCAATCCACTCCAGTATTCTTGCCTGGGAAATCCCATGGACAGAGGAGCCTGGCGGGCTACAGTCCATCGGATCACAAACAGTTGGACACGACTGAGCACACCACACTCACATAGGTGCTCTAAAGCATCTTTTGTCACTTATGTACGAAATGATTGTGTTAAGTGTCTCACAGTACATCCTTGGGATCAAGTATTTTGATGTTGATTTTGTGGATTAAAATGTATTTTCACACACCAAGCAAGAAAAAATGTCCATAAACATAAATGTCTGTTGCTACACTAAGCACCGTATTATAATTCTACCATTTAATCTAGTACCCGGACACTTCAGATCATCCTAAATATAACTGAGCCAAAGAATGATGCTCCAAATCTGCACATTGATAGAAACTAAGGAAAAGAGATCAACTGAATAGTCAAATCATTTTTCCACATTGAATTTTATAATTTTATATCTTTAATTTGCATAATAACTAGATAGACTATAATCATTTTCAACTTATTCTTTAGTTTAACATAAAGTGACAGTATTCCTTTTATGATGTACTTTTAAAATATTTTATTTATTTTTAATTGGAGGATGATTGCTTTACAATACTGTTAGCTTCTGCCATATATCAATATGAATCAGCCATAGGCATATATATGTCTCCCCTCTCTTGAACCTCCCTTCCACCTTCCACCACACCCCACCCCACCCCCTAGGTTACCACAGAGCACTGGGTTTGAGCTCCCTGTGAGACTTGTTAAGTTTTTGAAAGACAGCACAGTCCATAGCGTCACACAAAGTTGGACCAACTGAAGCAACTTAGCATTCACACACACAGGCATGAAGTAAAACTGGACAAGATTCTATTAATTTGGCTTATCCAATCTTGAATCATTTGGGATAATGCTGACAACTTCAGAGTCTACTTCTGTTTGAGAGTTGGGTCTTCCAAGGCATATAATTGAACAAGTTTCTACTTGTATTCTTAGTGCTTATCCCAATTCAAAATATGATTCAGTCTATCTGAGCATGCACAACAAGTTTTAGTTTCTTGTTAAGTAACGATCACACAGAGCATTTGTCATTATGAATTGACTAAGCATTTGCTAATGCAAAATAATGAAACTCATTAGAAGATACACCAAGTGGATATTTGAGGTTCATTGCTTCAGATGGTGTTCATGTTGAGAGAGTGTCACAAATAACCCTAAAGATACAATCCCAGGGTCAGTTGATGATAATAATATCTTACAAATCATCTTTCATTAGGAATCTCAAATGGATTCTATAAATACTAATTTCACCTTTTCCTGAGATGTGTACCGATAGCAATTGTACAGGAGAGAGAAAAGGGCTAGGAAACAGCTCCAACATGTTCAACCCTTGGGAAACCCAGTGAAAGAGAAACCAAAAGTGGGCTGGCACCATGACAGGCAGAACTGAGTTCCATCCCAACCACTGTCCTGGGAGAGTTAGAGAAGCTCTCTTTTGTTTGGAATTTTGTTGGCAACTCAAGCAGATTTAGGTGAAAATGTATCCCTTGGACAAATTAAAACATTTAACTTTTTGAGTGGATGCTGATATAAGAAGATATTTTCTCATAATGTGCATGGAGATGGTCCCATGAAAGTTAGAAACGAAAGATGAAATTACTATGATCAAGTCCCTAACCTACAGTGCCCCTGGCTAGGACTTCTTGGTGGCTTAGATGTGACTTTATGTTATGGTGACCCCAAGTTCCAGAACCCCCAGACAGTCCTAGTCTCTACCCATTATTACAACATAATAACATTAATTTCCATCAACTTCAAAAGTGTTCTGGATTAGGTAAGAACATATATGATCACAAAGATCACTTCAACCTCAGTGCATAGTTCTACGTGTAAAGATCCTACTTTAGAAGAAAGGAAATAGACAGCCTCAATGAGTAAAGAGAGAATGTTCAGCTCTGCTTATCCTTTCTAATCCTTAAGTTTCTCATAAGGAATATGAGTAATGTCATCTACTTTACAGTGTTGTTATGAGGCTTAAATGCAGTAATACAAGTAAAATGCCTCCTTCCCCCACCGCCTCTACACACCCTCCGCGAAGGGCCGGGCATATCTCAAGAAGGTCTAATCTCAGTTTATTCATTTCCCTTTTCCCTTTATCACACCAAAAGAAACTTCTAAGAACCATTCTATTCTAAAGAAATGTTGAAGAGTTGAAGCATCTTCTTCACCTTATCAAGTCCTCAGTGGCACAGGGATTTTCTGACAATTCCAAGAAGTCTCAAGGTCCCTAACTCTCCTTTTTTGGAGGAACACTGGACTGTAAGGAGATTCAACCAGTCCATCCTAAAGGAAATCAGTCCTGAATATTCATTGGAAGGACTGATGCTGAAGCTGAAACTCCAATACTTTGGCCACCTGATGCAATGAAATGACGCATTGGAAAAGACCCTGATACTGGGCAAGTTATCAGGTGGGAGGAGAAGGTGGGAGAACAAGGGGACAACAGAGGATGAGATGTTTGGATGGCATCGCTGACTCAATGGACATGAGTTTGGGAGTCGGTGATGGACAGGGAGGCCTGGCGTGCTGCAGTCCATGGGGTGGCAAAGAGCCGGATACGACTGAGCCACTGAACTGAACTAAAGATGAGAAGACAGGAGCTTAGTAACTCTTAGCAAGGCTTCAGATATATCTGCCTGCAGAGGGCAGGGGCCCAACTACCAATGGGGCCAAAACTTCAGATCAATCTCAATTAAATATAAGAAAGAGCCTTCTAACTACAGTAAGTCTTCTCAAGTTGCGAACTTTCAAAGATGCAAATGTATGTTTGCATGTTCAATCATGTAAGTTAGGTCACACGTCTGGTGTACCCTGTCACATGAGTGCATGTGCTTTTGTTAACTGTACAGTACCGTATAGAATGATGCTGCTGCTACTAAGTCGCATCAGTCGTGTCCAGACTCTGTGAGACCCCATAGATGGCAGCCCACCAGGCTCCTCCATCCCTGGGATTCTCCAGACAAGAACACTGGAGTGGGTTGCCATTTCCTTCTCCAATGCATGAGAGTGAAAAGTGAAAGTGAAGTCGTATAGAATACAGCAACACAATATTTTTATTTCTTGCCCGTTAATTCAATGCCAGCCCCTGTATGCCATCTGTTATACCGTATTACTGTACTTTTCAAGGTATGGTACTGCAAGATTAAAAATGTTTTATTTGTTGTTATAAACCTATTACAGTACAGCACTATGTAACTGATTGTGTTAATTGGGTATGTAGGCTAACATTGCTGAAGTTGGAATGAACACTCTCTCGGAAAGAAACTCATTTGTATGTAGGGGACTTACGGTACATTATTCAGGATGGAATGAGTGTCCCCACAAGCTACTGAGTTCCTTGCCATCACTGAGGACAAATATGGGTGGGTTAATCATTTGATTGGGGTATTATTCAGGCTTCCACTTCAGAGAGGGCTTAGCTCAGTACTAAGAAGGCCCCTTTCTTTTTTTTTTTCTGTTCTTACACATTTTGGTATGGTACAGTTCCTGTATTTTCCAACAAACTGTTTTATCCTGTATTTTTCCTTTTCTGACCTTTCAGTGAAAAGTTCAATTTAGTCTTGTTTTTGGGTGTTGTTATTCAAAAGGACCATGCCTGACACACATTTTGACTCTCCCACAGTTGTGATCTCAAATGCTGAGCACTCTCAAATATTCAGCAGGCATTTTACTGACTAGAAACACAGCCACAATCAAGATTTTCCCACACCTGTTCTACTACACATTGACACTGCAGTCCGCGTCACCTGCTTTACAGCATCTTTCCTGTCTTCCCATGAGGCAAGACACATGGCATTAGGCAAACTCTAAAAATGCTTTGGACCTTTGATTATGACTCAAATTCTTGATTCTAGAGACTACAAGTCTGGGTCAACAGGGCAATGGTGAATAAAAACACAAAATACATAAACATGACAAAAAATATGACAAGTGGAACTTGATAAGCTAATAAAAAACAGCATTAAAAACTATTATAATTATTGTTCAGAACATTAGACATCTTGGGCTACTTTGTTGCTTGAAAGTCTGAAAATATTTCATATGTTAGGTCAAACAGAGGTCAGAACTGAGATTATAGCTAAAAATGTGATGAAAGTGACAGACTCTGGCAAGAACATGGATCATTTCAAATCACTTAGAAGATTTTTATAAAATATTATTTATTACTATATTATTTTGTTGGTCAGTTGCTAAGTCATGTCCAACTCTTTGTGACAACATGGACTGTAGCATGCTCCTCTGTTCATGGGGTTCTCCAGGCAAGAATATTGGTGTGGTTGCCATTTTCTTCTCCAGGGAATCTTCCTGGACCAGGGATTATATCTGTGTCTCCTTCATCGGCAGGAAGATTATTTAGCATGAACCACCAGGGAAATCCATATTATAATTAACCAATAGATAAAATACGTTTGAATTGAAAAAAAGCACACCTAACATTCTATTGGAATTTATAACTATATGAATAATAGATTTAACTTAATTGGGAAGCTTTTCCCCAAATCACTGGTATTTTGAAATTAAAATACACCAAAAATTCTTAAAAAGGAAGGGGGGACTTTCCTGTTGGCCCAGAAGTTAAGGCTCCCACTTCCAATGTAGGGGGTGCAGGTTCAATTCCTGATCAGGGAAATAAGATCCCACATGCTGCAGGTATGGCCAACTATTTTTTAAAAATAATAGTACACAATATGGCATTAAATTTAGTCTATAGGAAATTGAAGTATGTCAGTGCACTTATGCCAAATACAAAATATTATTTAGTAATAACTGTTGAAATCTACTCTAATATGTACTGTTCCTCTCTTGGCTTTTGTTGTTGCTGTTTTGAGCTTCTTATTTTTCTAGAAAATAGCCAGCAGTGAAAACTTCTGTGAGAACAGCCACCAATATATTTGCCTCTGCCATCCTCTCTGTACTCAACAAGTGCATTCTATGAGAAAGTCAAATAAGGTGAATTTTCCCTAAATCCTGAGGGTGTTCTGAATTTTTATTGTTTTAAAACTCTTTTGCCTGCGAATTACACACATGGAGTCCAAACTTGTTTTAAAGCCAAAAATAAAAACATATTGATTCACCAAAACAAAGGAACAGGGTGGACAGGCTGGGTAGGAGACTCATGGGATGACGGGACAAGGACTCCAGCCCTGCCAACCCTCCTACCCTATTTCCAGTCCCTCCCTTTGCCTTCACTTTCTTCCACAGAAGATGATCCCGTGCCTTCACCAGCAGAGGTGAGAAGGCTTTCTTCTCTTAACTCCCATTTTAATCAATCCCAAGGAGACCCTGTGCAGATATTCTTAAGCCATGTGTCAACCCCTGTGTCTTAGTGAGAAGAATATTATGATTAATACCATCTTCTGAACGCATAGCTTAAAAGGAAAGGAAGATGAATTTTCGGAAGAACAGAAGTGTTGCTCCCAGGAAAGTGGAAAAGTGTTAAGGGGAGAAGGCTATAGTTGTCCCCTATAACTAATGACTGTCTTTGGAAGCCTATTTGAATCTTCAAATGTGACACCATTAGAAACATCTTTTTTGGTCTTTTAATTATGTAGCTCATTGAAGTGATGAGCAGGGGCACAATTAGGAGGTAAGTAGAAAAGACCTTAGAAAACTGGGGTTTATAAAATCCTATGTGAAATATATCCCCTACACTAGCAGTCCCTATCCCCCAGGGCATGGACCGGTACCAGTTGATCCATGGACTTTTAGGAACCAGGTTGCACAACAGGAGGTGAGCAGCTGCCAGCAAGTGAAGTTTCATCTGTATTTACAGCTGCTCCCCATCACTCACATTACTACCTAAGCTCCCTCTTCTGTCAGATCAAGGGTGGCATGAGATTCTCATAGGAGCACAAAACCTACTGTCGCCATCTCCCATTATGCCTGGATGGGACCATCTAGTTGCCGGAAAACAAGCTAAGGGCTCCCACTGATTCTGCAATATGGTGGGTTGCATGATTATTTCATTATATATCACAATGTAATACTAATAGAAATAAAGTGCACAAATAACTGTGATGCACTTGAATCATCCAGAAACCATCTCCCCCCACCCCCACCCCCAAACCAGTCCATGGAAAAATTGTCTTCCACAAAACCAGTTCTTGGTACCAAAAAGGTTAGGGACCACTGTTCTACACATCAAGCTTGGTCTGTGATTTTGCCTAATGTCATTAGTCAATTATTTGGCCTAAGATGCTGTGGTTTCTGTTTTTTGTTTTTTTTTAATGTTATTCTTAGACACCAATCAACCATAGACATCCTTATACTACTATTTTTAAAAATGCACCATTCATTAATTCCTATTGGGTTATTTATTCAGAATTTAGTCCAAACACTGAGCTCTCAGTTTAAAATACTCCAAGATGTATTTTGGTGATAGAGTCAGTTGCAAATGCCTCAGTGAAAATTAAGTGGACATGCCTGTTCATTAAGCTCAGAGGTTCTCTTACCAAAGCTAGAAATGACACAGTGACAACAAGGATCCTGGAAAGAATCAGCCTGAAACTGAAAATTATTGGAGTTTCACCAGACTAAAATCTTACAGCTGTATTCCTTAAGTAGCCAGATACTTTAGTTGTTTTATCCAACCTTCTGCTGAACCACCTTGGAAAGCAAAGTGTTACCTATTCAACATCCTCTATTTCTCAAACAGTGGATCCATATTCATCACTTTAGCAACACCCGGAGAGTTTTCTCATCATATACTAGTGCCTGGGTCCAACCTTACCAACCTGAGTCAGTTGGTCTGTGTTGGATCCTTTAGCTGTTTATTTTCTTGCTTTGTTTTTCTGATTTCTCAGGTGATTCAGAAGCACTGCCATCTTGGGGAAACCATAAATGTAAACTCAAATGACTAATCTTTCTGCAGATTTCATTAGTAATAATTTGCAATAGGATTCATTTTATATAACTCACAAAAGAATGCTGTTCTTAAAAATCAGAGTATTAGCAGAGGAGATAATCCTGTGTAACAGTAGATATGGCCTCTATTTTGCTCATCTACAAAATGAGAGGTATAGATGACGTGATTCTTAAACCTTTAAGTCATAAATTTTCTTAACCTATGTAATCCCACAGAACTAGACATTAAAAAGAAATGCAAGTAGAAGCGTTTATTACAATTTTTTCAAAAGTGTACCGGTCATATAAAATTGTAGAAAAAAATGTAGAGCAAATCAAAAAGCCATACATAAATGAGATTAGTTGTTGAATTAAAAAAAAAAATCCATACTCAGAGCTGAATCTATCACAAGAGCCAGCAGTAAAGTCATATAATGATTTAAGCTGACTTGGTCAGCATTTTCATATAATTTCCTTGCCAATCCAGAACAACATGGTGACATGTCTAGAAAGTGGTTGTCAGTATGCTGAGCTTGGGCAAAGAACAGTTTCCAGGATGGGTGGAGTAAACCTTTTTTTTTTTTTTTAGTGAGATGTCTTGCCTGTCTGATTAGGACGCCATGAATCACTGTATTTGGCATACTCTCAACTGAAACACACATCTGCTTTTCTTTCTTTGGTCTCTCCCTCACTTATCATCCTGGGAAAAGACACAATTCACAAACTACAGATGAAGATACTACCACTCAAAAGAAACATCCCATTTTAGAAATACAGAATCTTACCTTGCTTAGATTGCCTTCAATCTAAAAATATTACCCGTGATAAAATGGTCTAAATGTTTGCATTGCTCTCTTATGCCTTTCAATTGAACTGTGAGCATATTTACTTTTCATTCCATTCCACTGGTTAATGGCTGTAGATTAAATATTAAATAGGGACTGCTAGATGTTCAGGTGGCAATATTACAAACCATTTCTTAACCTTTGAAGATTATTTCCACCTTTACTCTCTTGCACCCTGAATAATCCACTTCCATTCCTTTGCTAATAAATGCTATTATATAGATATCAGTCCCACAATGGAGAATAAAAAAGAGAAATAGTCATGAGTTTTATTTAGAGTGTTGTGTGTGCTCAGTCACTCAGTTGTGCCCAACTCTTTGTGACCCCATGGACTGTAGCCCATCAGGTTCCTCTGTCGGTGGGATTTTCCAGGTAAGAACACTGCAGCAGGTTATTACTTCCTCCTCCAGGGGATCTTCCTGACCCAGGGATCGAACCTGCATCCCTTGTGTCTCCTGCATTGACAGGTGGATTCTTCACCCTAATGGCTTCATCAGAGTAAATGCTACAAGATCTTGGTTCCTCTGTCTCCACTTTTTCATTTACTTTGAATGAAAGTCAAAGTCATTTTCCTTATTGCAAGCCTACCTTCAGACTTTGGCAATACACTGCCCTCAGTGAGACAATTCCAATGAGCTGCAGAAGGACACACATGAAGCAGGAACCAGGGAGAACAGGGCAGAGTCAGGTTCCAGGAGAGGTGGCCTGGCTCTAAGACAACACCCAAGAAGTCAAGAAGTTATGACTGAGATTGTAGACTCATCATTTGAGGTCTGATTGGAACATATCATAAGAAAAAAAATTTTATAACTATGTACGGTGACAGATGTTAACTAGACTTTTTGGGGTGATCGCTTGTGCAATATTTACAAACGTCCAATCATTATGTTGTACAGCTGAAACTAATATAATATTGCATGTCAAAGAAAACAAAGACAATTCCATTCCAAGTGTTCTCCCTGGCCCACTGGCCCTGCCAGTGCCCATTTTCTGAAGAATGAAGCAGCCATCAGCCTCCAGGTCTCTCCCAGGTGTCCTGCTCGTGATGATTTCTTTCCTGTCCTTTCTTTCTTCTTCTTCTTTTTTAGTCTTTTGGCCACACCACATGGAATGGGAGATCTTAGTTCCCTGACCAGGGATCGAACCCGTGCCCCCTGCATTGACAGCGCAGAGTCTTAACCACTGGACTTCCAGGTAAACTCCCCTGCTAGTGATGGTTTCTATGCAAATCAGTCTATATAAAATTCTCAAGCACCCAAGCCCATACCTCCTCCATGTTGAGACTTGCCCCACTAGTCTTCCAAGGTCTCACTAAATGCAGGTGAAAGTCCTGATTGCTGGCTGAGATAATCTGGAATAACTTTATTGCATTTTGCAACTTCTCAGCTGGGCGGTGGTGGTGGGTCAATCATTATAATTGAGGGATTCCATAATGTCTTCCTAGAGATTTCTATCTGTATCAAAAGCCCTCACCTAGACACCATGGGATTTGTCTTGGGACTTTAAACTCTGCAAACTTCAGGAAGCCTCTTATATAAAAGCTGACAGTTTTGTTTACATTACCCTTGACCTGTAGCTTGGCAAGAAAAATGCCTTTATTGCTTCCCCACGTGAGAATGTCTGATATCATAAAAATACAGAATACACAACAAGAGAAACCAGTGTTGATGCACTGGATGTAATATTCCAGACACACTGTCTTAAAAATATACTTTTCTGAAGTAAAATCAACTACAGTTACAAATTATGAGTATTTTAGGGAAATGTATATTCTATAGCCAGGAAAGGCACTTTGCCCTAAGTTTACCTACCTGTTTCCTTTTTAAATCAGTTTCTTAACATGTCTTGAAATTATTTGTAAATGCTATCATGTATAGACCAAACACAGTGTTCATTGAATTTATGCTTAGAAAATGCTCATATTCTCCTTTTTTGGGAAGTAAAATATTTCTTTTCACTTTCCACAATATGTTCTTTCTAAAACAGAAGTTCCCAAATCAAGCCCTTAAATTCTAGAACGTAACTGTCAGAACTTTTAAACAGGAGCCATCTACTGTTATGTTTAAGAGTGCTCATTTTTGTACATTGGTGCAAACACTCAGATCTTGCAGAAATAATTAGTATCATGCAAAAACAAGAAATACAGAGATAATTATATGCATGCTTGTGGTATTACGGCTGAATACAATTTGCTGAAAAGCTCTGCTCATAAACGCCATTTTTTCCCTGAGAAGTTGCCTTTGCAAACTGTAGAATTATACTTCTGAGCATACTTCTGCCCTTTCAACAAATATTTATGGAGAGCCTGCACAGCTGTTTGCTGGGCCTGGAGTTAGGATGAGGGGACACAGTGCTGAACTGGGAAGCTGTGAGCCCTGCCTCGGAGGAGGGGTCTTAGGGGGGTGAGGGGGTGGGGTGTGTAGGAGGGATGGGTTGGGGGGAGTGGGGAGTGAGAGAGGGGGTGGGAAGAGCCAAGGCAGCAAAGCAGTGAGCTGGCATTGGGAGCACCCACCAGCAGCTCCAGTGCAGACTTCATGAAAAGGAGACCATTCCTGCAGGCAACTTGCAAGCAACTGTCTGCTTCGCAAAACAATTATCGATGCAGCAAGAAAGGCTGCCACACCTTCAGCCCACCCTTTCTTCCTCCCACAGTTGCCCGTCTTTGACGTCTCTATTATAGACATCAAATGCCAACTGTCACTGGAGAAGCCCAGTTGTCTATGAAGCCTCTATTGCAAGATGGTGTCTTCTCTGTCCTTTGAACAGGGAAAGTAAGCAGGAAGCCCAAATGTGGAGAGCTCAGCTATTTTTATTCTCGGTTTTCCATTGCCTTCCTTCCACAAGTATATTAGAGAACCATTGGAGGGAGAAAACTATGAAGTGTTGCTTTTTAGAAATGACTATGAAAGCTTTAATCACTGCTATACCCTTAAGAGCCTAAGCTCTACGTTTTTTGAAATTTTAGGGAGAGTGAGCCTATAATTTCAAGATACCTAGCAAAATTTGAACCATGTCTTCTAAGTGCCATTCTTCATAAATCTATTTAGAATCAAGCTTAAAAACCACCAGCAGCAAATCATTTTTGAAGCCTATATGGTAACTGAACTTTCTTCTATTTAATTTTTCAGCTCTGCTTTATTATAAGACATAGGTTGCAAAAAATAATAATAAACTATTTGTATTGTAAGCTTAAAAGAATGAGAATCATAAAGTAGATGTGCAGCAATCTCTTCTGAGGATAGCAAGAAAAACAGACATTTCAACTGTGCCTTTAGATTCACAGTCAGGTTGATGGAAACGAATAGACCAGGTCACTCACCTTAAAACCTAAATAAAGAAACAAGCAATTGGCCCACCAGAGGTGTAGAATCAGTATAGAATTTAAAGACCCAAGAGACAGCTTTCTATAACAGGTTAACTGGGGTATCCTCTAATGCACATTAATGATGTCTCCTTTATGTACAGTTGGGAAGGTCCCCTGGAGGAGGAAATGGCGGCCCATTCCAGTATTTTTGCCTAGTGAATCCCACGGACAGAGGAGCCTGGCGGGCTACAGTCCATGGGGTCGCAAAAAGTCAGACACGACTGAGCGACTAATACCACTTTTATTGTGGACATATCTCCTGAGGCATCCCCACCCACCCCCACCCTTTGCAAGTGAAGCAGGAAAATTATCCTGGATGTTCAGATCCTCCAGGGATAGAGGATCTATAAAAAGCTCGTCAAGCCCAAATGGCCACCCCCAACTGAGCCCAACAACTTCCTTTCCTGGCAGTGGAACATGTGATAATTTTCACATCGTGCTAAGTCAAGCTGAGTAAATACTGAACAGCTGTCCTGATTCCTAGCTCCTCGTGTCTGTACATTGTACATGCAAAGGGCACCGGGTTTGGAAGTCAAAAGATTCAAACTTTAGTGCTAGCCTTGCTACCAGGCAGCTCTGTGATTCCAGCAAATAGTGTAACAAGTGTAGCCACATGCCCTTCCTCTGTGAAACAAATCACACTCCTGTCTCAGTGACTTTGAAAGGACATCTGAGATAACTAAAAAGAAAAAGCATCTAAGGTAAAACTTAGTGGCAAGAGCTGTCATTTGTTGTGTCTGGCTATGCTATACACTTTATTTAATCCCCATAACACCTCCTCATAGGTATCACTTTTCACTTTCTGCAGGTGAAAATAACCTCTAAAGGGGTTAAGTCACTTGCCTTTAGAGCCACATGGCTAAGCAGACGAGCTGGAATTTGAACTGGGTTCTAGCTTATATTGAGCTTCCCTAGTGGCTCAGATGATAAAGAATCTGCCTGCAATACAGGAGACATGGGTTTGATCCCTGGGTTGGGAAGATCCCCTGGAGAAGCGAATGGCTACACACTCCAATATTCTTGCCTGGAGAATCTCAGGGACAGAGGGGCCTGGCAGGCTACAGTTCATGGGGTCCCAAAGAGCTGAACATGACTGAGCAACTGACACATTCACTTTATCACTTCTAGTTTATACCAAAGCCTCACTCTTCACCCCAGAGAAGTTCTCTCTCCTCTTCTTTCCTATTTCTTACATTTCAACCACATAGTGCTATAAATACTGAATACAAACATTTAAATCATAAAACCCCAAATACTACTTAGGTATGCACATCATTTCATGAGCAACACATTTTTGAAATATAATTAATTCAAGTAATAATTCTGTCCCACCCCGATATCAGGTCTGTCCCTTTCCCAATACCATCTTCCGTGTCCCAGAGAGGTGCAATCCTGTGCTTGCTCAAGCGAAATAGACTCAGCTGCTTCTGGGCCACTCACCCCGCCAGCGGCGTGAAGCCTTCTGGCTGCCTGGGTGAGTCATGAGAGATTAAAGACAACAGGGAAAGGAAGCAGGGCCCTGATAATAGAGCCGCCAGAGAAAAAGACATTCAAGCCAATTGGAACCACTGCAGATGATTTATTGGGAGAGCCCCACCCCACCAAGCCCAGCAATTTCCCATTTGTCCCTTCCCAATCCTGCCCCTCCCATGTCTCCACCTCCCCACCCCACCCCCACCCCGGGCCACCCTTCCCAGGCACCTCCCAAGTTTTAGGGTGATTGCACCTCTGCAGCTCCAGGCTCACACGCCACACCCTGTCTACCACACTAGCTCTGACTCCAGCAGATCCTCTTTGCCCCAACCTTCAACCCCCACACCCACCTCCCACCCATCCCCACCCTCTGCTTCTACCTTAATGAAGCCTCCCATTAAGGGGTTCTCCTTAACTGCTCCACAGATAGTTCTCACCTAGAATCTTCAGCCTGTCTCCCTGAATTTCCCTTCTCATCTTGGATTCTTTCCAAATTACTTCAACTCACCAGCAAACCGGATCAACTGAGGAAACCTCCTGGACGACTTTTCCCAAAGACAGATCACCTGGCATGCATGGATGGCTGGACTCAACTGGTCAATCCAGCTTTCCCGGTAATGAGGCAATGCCTCCTATAAACGCTGTATCATGTCCATTCCAGTGCAGATAGACAACCACAAACCACTGACTAACAATTAGGATGGTTCTTATTTCCTCACAGTAGCCATCTAATAACAAGAATAATAATAACTTCCATGTATTGGTCCAGAACTCATTGTGTGGCAGGTGCCTTTCATGTAGTTGCTCACTCAGTCCTCATAAGCATCCTGTTTAAGTAGGTTATTTTTATTTCACTATAGAGATGTGCTTCCCTCATAGCTCAGTCGGTAAATAATTTGCCTGCAATGCAGGAGACTTGGGTTTGATTCCTGGGTTGGGAAGATCCTCTGGAGAAGAAAATGGCAACCCACTCCAGTATTCTCGCCTGGAGAATCCCATGGACAGAGAAGCCTGGCAGGCTGTAGCCCACGGGATTGCAAGAGTCGGACACGACTTAGTGACTAAACCAGCACAGAGATGTGAAGGAAGAGAAGTGGGTGACAGAGGATGAGATGGTTGGATGGCACTGTTGTTGTTGTCACCCAGTCTTGTCAACGCTTTGTGACCCCATGGACGCCAGGCCTCCCTGTCCCTCACCACCCCCCAAAGTTTACCCAAGTTCATGTTCATTGCACTGGTGATGCCATCCAGCCATCTCATCCTGTGATGCCCTCTTCTCCTCTTGCCCTCAATCTTTCCCAGCATCAGGGACTTTTCCAATGAGCTGGCTGTTCACATCAGATGACCGAAAAACACTGGAGCTTCAACATCAGTTCTTCCAATGAATGTTCAGGACTGATTTCCCTTAAGATTGATTGGTTTGATCTTTTTGCTGTTCAAGGGACTCTCAGGAGTCTTCTCCAGCACCACAGGTTGAAGTCATCAGTTCTTTGGTGCTCTGCCTTCTTTATAGTCCAGCTCTCACAACCACATGTGACCACTGGGAAGACCATGGCCTTGACTATATGGACCTTTGTCGGCAGAGTGATGTCTCTGCCTTTCAACACACTGTCTAGGTTTGTCATAGATTTCCTGCCAAGAAGCAATCTTCTTATTTCATGGCTTTGGTCACCATCCGCAGATTACTGACTCAATGGACGTGAATTTGAGCAAACTCCAGGAGATAGTGAAGGGCAGGGAAGCCTGGCGTGCTGCAGTCCACTAGATTGAAAAGAGTCAGACACAACTTAGCAACTCAACGACAATAATAGAGAAGTTCAAAATAAGACAGAAAGAAATGAATATAGATATTTGTTATATGGAATTAAGTACCAGAAACAGATGCAAACCCAGTCTCTCCAAATGTATAGCCTTCCTAATGCCACCAACATCTGCTCTTTCGTCAACCCATCACCAGCATCTCCACCCTCTCCATCACTTAACACCACAAACCACATAGTCATGGGTGGTTTCTCCTTATTCATCACCTTCCTTAAACAATCCTTGCGAGAATCCTATACCTTGTATCTATTTAACACTTTTTATAGTTGGTCTCCTTTTTTCCTTCTCACTGTAACCACCCTAGCTCAGACCTTCATTATCTTTCTCCTAAACTATCCCAAAGAGCTTCTCCAGTGGCTCAGTGGTAAAGAATCAACCCACCAATGCAGAAGACGTGGGTTCAATCCCTGTGCCAGGAAGATCCCCTGGAGGAGGAAATGGCAACGCATGCCAGTATTCTTGCCTAGGAAATCCCATGGACAGAGGAACCTGGTGGGCTACAGTCCAAGGGATTGAGAAAAGTCAGACATAACTTAGAGACTAAGCAACAACAACAAAGTATCCCAGTGCTCTTCTGATTCTGATTGTTCAGTCTCTCTCTCCAAATCCAGTCTTCATACTACTGCATATCCTTGTTACTTAAAAATAAATAAATAAATAAAGTATCTTTCTTCCTACTTAAAAAAAGAAAAATGAGTATCTTTTCTCTGCCACTTGAATAAGGGAAAAGTCTCACCCTGGCCTTGACCCAAAAAAAACCTTCATAAAATGAGATCTGACCCATGTGTTGCCATATTTACCTAAAGTAGTCATAAAATATCACAGGAAGGGCTTGGAAACAGAGACCAACCACACAAACAGATTGAGGATCATGACTAAAATGTCTATAAAGGACCAATTCCACAGGCAGAGATATTGGGCAGGAAACCCAAGACTTAGCTTCAGGCAGAGAGATGAGAAGTACTGAGGCCCATAAATTTTGTAGTGGCAGGAACAGCACTCACAAGGAATGGGTTCATTCAGAAGATACTGCAGAGAGAGGACTGGGGCAACTTAATGAGAAATCGGGGTGGTGGTGAAGGAAGTAGTAAAAAGAATAAGTCAGAGATAGTGTGGCTTTGAATCTAAGTGAATGAGAAGGTGCCTGTGATGCAAAGAGGGAACAGCAAAGAGAACATTTGACCTAGAAAGATTGAATTTTGCTTTAACCCAATTTATCCCTAATC
Source organism: Cervus elaphus (assembly GCF_910594005.1). Taxonomy (NCBI): domain Eukaryota; kingdom Metazoa; phylum Chordata; class Mammalia; order Artiodactyla; family Cervidae; genus Cervus; species Cervus elaphus. The sequence goes on along the minus strand of NC_057841.1, from coordinate 29,601,981 downwards.
TTGAAATTATAAACTTCTGGTGCTACTGACATATCCTGGTATACCTACGAAAATGAATTGAGCAAATACACGTTTTTTGCTTTCACCATCCAAGACATGTCTCATTTCTAAAATTTGCATGTTGAGGAACTTCCCTGATGGTCAAGTGGTTAACTCTCCCTTTCCAAGGCAGGATGCACAGGTTCAATCCCTGGTTGGGGAGCTAAGATCCCACATGCAAAGCGGTGAGATCAAAAAAACCCAACAGAGCAACGAAAACCTGCTTTTTGAGTCTAAAGACTAAATCCTAGATTCTATATTAAAAAGAGAACCATTTTATGCTTCAGTTAGTCAGAAACTCACCAGCATATTTAGAATCCATTTTCATAGTTTATGATTTTCTTTGCCTTTAAATAGTTGCTACAGGGTTTTCCCCTCAATGCTTATTGGTAACAATAATATGTTATGAATTAGTAAAGAAAGAGTCCCATCTCAAGCTCCTGTCATTAACCTCCTCTACACTTTAAATGGGATAGTTGCATTAAGACAGGTGAACTTGGGCTAGTGACTAAAATATTTCAAGGCTATTGATTAATGAAAATGTGTTACAATATATGAGTACTGAATCCAAAATGAATACTTGTTGAAAAATAGCTCCCATTGGTGCTTAAAACTTCCATTATTTTATTCATTCTTTTTGTATGTACATCATTCAAATAATTGAGGAAATATTTCAGAGGAGTTTTTACAAATGTGAATAAAGCTGATTATAATAAAAAAAAAATACCATTATTATTCCTTTGGAGAGCAAGGCAAGGTAAACTGAATAGTTAAACCATGTAATTATGCAAATTATTTAGCAAGAGATAGTCACCCGGAACATACCTCAATGTTCTTTAACACGCCCACAAGGATTCCTTAGTGAATGAACAATCTGATGCCTTGTAAAATGATGAGGAGAGAGTGACAATGGATATTTGTGAGGAAGAAGAAAAGGATTAATCCAAATGTTAAGTAATTAAGAAACAATTTTTTTAATTAGCAAATATTATAGCACACATTATAAAGAATCTGGCTAGGTCCTATTCATTCACATTTTAATTTAGTGTTCTCTGAAAGGTAGGGCCACTTGAGAAGGCACTCTCTTGGAATTTCAACTTGGAATCATTTAGACATTTCAGAGTAAGAATAGGGGACTCCCTCTTTAGTTCAGTGATTAAGACTCAGACTTCCAATGCAGGGGATGTGGGTTCAGTCCCTGGTCTAGGAACTAAGATCCCACATGCTGTGGGGTGAAGCCAAAAGTTAAAAAAAAAAAAAAAAGTAAGAACAAATTATGTATGTATTGTATACTTGCTAAACATCACCCACCCTAAAAACTACTCTGATACCAAAGTGTGTGTACAGAAACAAAAACAACTCACCTCTTTATTTTTTAATGTGTTTTTAAACTTATACACAGTATATTTTGCTCTATGTGATGATTAGTTCTAAGCCTTTTGACAAATACATTGAGTCATATCCACCATCAAAATCATCCCAGGGAACAGTTCCATCACCCTCTCTCCCCAAGTTTCCTTATCTTGCCTCTTCGCAGGGAGTTCTTCCTCCCACTTCCAATCCTTATCCACTGATAAGTTCTCCATCCTGTGCTGTTTGTTATAGTGTTTAGTTGCTAAGTCGTGCCCAACTCTTTTGCAACCCCACAGGCTATAGCCCACCAGGCTCCTCTGTCCATGGGATTTTGAAGGCAAGAATATCGGAGTGGGTTGCCATTTCCTTCTTCAGGGGATCTTCCAGACCCAGGGATCGAACCCACATCTCTTGCATTGGCAGGCAGGTTCTCTACCACTGAGCCACCAAGGAAGTCCTCTCCATCCTATAGTTTTGCCTTTATCAGAACGTCATATAAATAGAATTCTACTGTATATAGTTTTGGGGGTTTGACTTCTTTCACTTAGCAAATGTATTCAAGGTTCAACTATGTTGCTCGTGTGTACCAAGTCTGTTCCTATTTATGGCTGAGTAGTATTTTCTTAGGCTTCCTGGTTGCTCAGATGGTAAAGAATCTGTCTGCAATGCAGGAGACCCGGGTTTGATCGCTGGGTCGGGAAGATCCCCTAGAGAAGGAAATGGCAGCTCACTCCAGTATTCTTGCCTGGAGAATTCCACAGACAGAGGAGGCTGATGAGCCACAGTCCATGGGATGGCAAAAAGTCAGACATGACTGAGTGACTCACACACACAGTATTCCATCATATGAATGTACCATAGTTTGTTTTGCAGGCAGATAGATTTCTATAGAATGGATGCTTAAAGTATCATCATAAATGCTCTCTTCTTCTTGGCATATAGTAGTAGCACTGTCTTTCCTGTGTCTTTTTTGGTTAGGCATGACCACATGGCATCTTCTGCCAATCAAATGTGAGCAAAAGTGATGGATATCACTTCTGAGAACTAGCCCCTCTCAGCCTGGGTCTTTTTTTTTAAGTACTTTTATTTATTTATTTTTTAAATTTTGGGCTGTGCTGGGTCTTCACTGCTGCACAGCTGCAGGCTTTTCTCTAGTTGTGTTGAGCGGAGGCCACCCTCTAGTTGCAGAGCACAGGCGTCTCATTGTAATGGCTTCTCTTGTTGCAGAGCACGCACTCTACTCTAGGACACACAGGCTGCAGTAGTTGCAGCTCTTGGGCTCTAGAGCACAATAGTTGTGGCACACAGGCTTAGTTGCTCCCCACCATGTGGGACCTTCCCAGATCGGGGATCGAACCTGTGTCTCCTGCATTGGCAGATGGATTCTTTACCACTGAGCCACCAGGGAAGCCCCTTAGCCTGGATCTTTAAGTGACTACAATCAGCAATCTTCCCAGTCCACTTATACTGCTACGGAGCCCTAATAAACCTCTATTGGCTTAAGCTTCTGGCATATCCATTTGAATATGCAATATAACCTAACCTGTCTCAACAGATACACTTTCAAAGAGTTAGAATCTTATGTCAATCTTCTTTAAGAAACTTTAATAGGTAGTACCAAGATACTTTCCAAACAAACAGTACCATTCCATAAATTCACCATTTTTTTTTCAGCTGCTAGGACTGGAAATTACTATTCTTTAAAATTTTTGCCCATCTGATAGATGAAAAATGACGTCTCATTGTTCTTTAATTTTTGTTTCCTTAACTACTATTGACTTTGAGGTATTTCTTCATGTATTTATGGGTAATTTGTATTTCTTCTTTGAGGAATTGTTCATTCATATCCTTTGCTCATTGAGTTACTTTTTCCTTTTTAAAAAAATAATTGTGGAGTTCTTTTTATTAATTCTGTTAATACTTCATACCTCAGACACATTGCAAACATTTCATTAGATCTATTTGTCTTTTGATTTTGTTTCATCATTGTAGAGGAGGAAAGCTTTTCCTTTCTTCCCTGCTAGGTTTTTTGGCTGGTTGACAAATTGACATAAGACAGCTTCATAGGAGAAAAACAAATTTAATTTTGTATGCACAGATGCTCACTAAAAAATGTGAGACTCAAAGAAGTGACCAAAGCAGGCAGCTTTTATGCTTTTAAGACAAAGGAACAATAAATTTGTTTAGAACTGACAAGTAAGAAGTTTGTGTTGGGGTAATAAATTAGTGAAGAAGTAACAAAGTTTGTTTATACAGCCTTCTTGACTCTGAATTCTCCATCTCTGGTGATAAGATAATTCTCTAACTCTGCCTCTCTATCTCCTGGTATTTGGAGGGTAACTTTCACCTGTGAGTGTCATTTCCTGCTTTGAGAGGGAATCTACCTGCAGTGTAGGAGACCTGGGTTCGATCCCTGGGTCCGGAAGATCCCCTGGAGGAGGAAATAGCAACCCACTCCAGTATTCTTGCCTGGAGAAGTCCATGGACAGAGGAGCCTGGTGGTCACAAAGAGTCGGACACAACTGAGCAACTAACAATTTCACTAGCTATCTCTCACTCTAGCCACCCCACTAGATATAAACTTCTTTCCATAATTAGAACACAATCATCTCCTTTCCAAGGGAGAGAGTCTTAACCTCTGATGCAGTTATTTCATCCAGCTCAAAGTTCAGGATTTCTGATTGAAGTACAATCCTCTTTGACAAGTCAACATATTCTCTCCCTTCCATAGCCCTCCCCCCCTAAATAAACAGTAGAGGAGCAGGTACAGTGTTGACTTCAATAGAATCTCCAATTTGGAAAAGGAACATTTGAGAACACACTGGACAGAATGGCCTAGCACAACTTTTACTCTGCTTGAAAGGAGCTGTTATCCTCCTCTGCTGACCGTGGAGGTCCTTGGGGGGTCCATCTGACTGTCCCTGGTTCTGCTCCCTGAGAGCAGCTCTTCTGTTCAATGTGCTTACTGACCTTTCCTTCTGCGAGCTGTTTCATGTCTGGAATGTGCGCTGGAGAGGCGAGCGGCTGAGAGGAGATACCCCATGTCTGAAGGCAAAGGAGAAGCCCCAGTAAGACAGTAGGACGGGTGAATTTGCGTTTAGAATCAAACCCCGTTCCCGCCGAGACACTCAGAGGGCTCCAACAAACCTTGTGCACACCAGGACCCAGGGACCCCACAGAGATGGAGACAGACTGTGTTTGAGCGTCTCCTGTGGAGGGACGGGTCGGCAGTGGTCTGCCGCAGGAACTGGGGCTCTAGGTGTGGGTATGGCATAAGTCCTCTTGGAGGAGGTTGCCATTAACCCCATTGTAGAGCTGCCAGAACTTGCGCAGGACTGGGAAATAGACTCTTGGAGGGCAAAACAGAACCGTGTGCACCAGGACTCAGGAGAAAGGAACAATGACCCCACAGGAAACTTGCCTGTGGGTATTCGGGCATCTCCGGCAATGGTGTGGGTTGGTGGTGGCCTGTTGCAGGGCTGGGGGCACAGACTGTAGCAGTACATGCCTGGGATCTTTTGAGGGAGGTCATCATTGTCTTCATTACCTCCAGCATAGTTTGGCCCCAGGTAAACAGCAGGGAAGGAACACAGCTCCACCCATCAACAGAAAATTGGATTAAAGATTTACTGAGCATGGCTCCGCCCATCAGAACAAGACCCAGTTTCCCCCTTAGTCAGTCTATCCCATCAGGAAACTTTCAAAAGCCTCTTATCCATCAGAGGGCAGACAGACTGAAAACCACCATCATGGAAAACTAACCAATCTAATCACATGGACCACAGCCTTATCTAATCAATGAAACTATGAGCCATTCTGTGTAGGGCTACCCAGGACAGACGGGTCATGGTGGAGAGTTCTGACAAAATGTGGTCCACTGGAGAAGGGAATGGCAAACTACTTCAGTATTCTTGCCTTGAGAACCCCATGAACAGTATGAAAAGGCAAAGCTAGGACACTGAAAGATGAACTCCCCAGGTCAGTAGGTGCCCAATATGCTACTGGAGATCAGTGGAGAAATAACTCCAGAAAGAATGAAGGGATGGATCCAAAGCAAAAAACAACACCCAGTTGTGGATGTGACCGGTGATGGAAGCAAGGTCCAATGCTGTAAAGAGCAATGTTGCATAGGAACCTGGAATGTTAGGTCCATGAATCAAGGCAAATTGGAAGTGATCAAACAGGAAACTGCAAGAGTAAATGTCAACATTTTAGGAATCAGCAAACTAAAATGGACTGGAATGGGTGAATTTAATTCAAATGACCATTATATCTACTACTGTGGGCAAGAATCCCTTCGAAGAAATGGAGTAGCCATCATAGTTAACAAAAGAGTCCAAATTCAGTACTTGGATGCAGTCTCAAAAATGACAGAATGATCTCTGTTCATCTCCAAGGCAAACCATTCAATATCACAGTAATCCAAGTCTATGCCCCTACCAGTAATGCGGAAGAAGCTGAAGTTGAATGGTTCTATGAAGACCTACAAGAACTTCTAGAATTAAAACCCTAAAAAGATGTCCTTTTCACTACTGGAGACTGGAATGCAAAAGTAGGAAGTCAAGAAACACCTGGCGAAACAGGCAAATTTGGCCTTGGAGTACAGAATGAAGCAGGACAAAGGTGAATAGAGTTCTGCCAAGAGAATGCACTGTCATAGAAAACAACCTCTTCCAACAAAACAAGAGAAAACTCTACACATGGATGTCACCAGATGGTCAACACAAATCAGATTGATTATATTCTTTGCAGCCAAAGATGGAGAAGCTCTATACAGTCAGCAAAAACAAGACTGAGAGATGACGTGGCTCAGATCACAAACTCCTTATTGCCAAATTCAGACTTAAATTGAAGTAAGTAGGGAAAACCACTAGTCCATTCAGGTATGACCTAAATCAAATCCCTAACGCTTATATAGTAGAAATGAGAAATAGATTTAAGGGACTACATCAAATAGATGGTGCCTGATGAACTGCAGTCAGAGGTCCGTGACATTGTATAGGAGGCAGGGAGGAAGATCATCCCTAAGAAAAAGAAATGCCAAAAACCAAAATGGCTGTCTGAGGAGGCCTTACAAATAGCTGAGAAAAGAAGAGAAGTCAAAAGCAAAGGAGAAAAGGAAAGATATACCCCATGTAGAGTTCCAAAGAATAGCAAGGAGAGATAAGAAAGCCTTCCTCCATGATCAGTGCAAAGAAATAGAGGAAAACAGTAGAATGGGAAAGACTAGAGATCTCTTCAAGAAAATTAGAGATACCAAGGGAACATTTCATACAAAGATGGGCTCAATAAAGGACAGAAATTGTAGGGACCTAACAGAAGCAGAAGATATTAAGAGGAAGTGGCAAGAATACACAGAAGAACTATACAAAAAAGGTCTTCATAACCCAGTTAATCACGATGGTGTGATCACTCACCTAGGGCCATACATTCTGGAATGTGAAGTCAAGTGGGCCTTACAAAGCATCACTACGAACAAAGCTAGTGGAGGTGATGGAATTCCAGTTGAGATATTTCAAATCCTAAAAGATGATGCTGTGAAAGTGCTGCACTCAATATGCCAGCAAATTTGGAAAACTCAGCAGTGGCCACAGGACTGGAAAAGGTCAGTTTTCATTCCAGTCCCTAAGAAAGGCAATGCCAAAGAATGCTCAAACTACCACACAATTGCACTCACCTCACACACTAGCAAAGTAATGCTCAAAATTCTCTAAACCAGGCTTCAGCAATACCTGAACTGTGAACTTCCAGATGTTCAAGCTGGTTTTAGAAAAGGCCAAGGAACCAGAGATCAAATTGCCAACATCTGTTGGATCATCAAAAAAAGCAAGAGACTTCCAGAAAAACATCTATTTTGGCTTTATTGACTACGCCAAAGCCTTTGACTGTGTGGATCACAATAAACTGTGGAAAATTCGTAAAGAAATGGGAATACCAGACCACCTGACCTGTCTCTTGAGAAATCTGTATGCAGGACAGGAAGCAATTGTTAGAACTGGACATGGAACAACAGACTGGTTCCAAATAGGAAAAGGAGTAAGTCAAGGCTGTATATTGTCACCCTGCTTATTTAACTTACATGCAGAGTAGATCATGAGAAACGCTGGGCTGGATGAAGCACAAGCTGGAATCAAGATTGCTGGGAGAAATCAATAACCTCAGATATGCAGATGACACCACCATTATGGCAGAAAGTGAAGAACTAAAGAGCCTCTTAATGAAAGTGAAAGAGGAGAGTGAAAAAGTTGGCTTAAAGCTCAACATTCAGAAAACTAAGATCATGGCATCCGGTCCCATCACTTCGTGGCAAATAGATGGGGAAACAATGGAAACAGTGACTGACTTTATTTTTTGGGACTCCAACATCACTGCACATGGTAACTGCAGCCATGAAATTAAAAGACACTTGCTCCTTGGAAGAAAAGTTATGACCAACCTAGACAGCATATTAAAAAGCAGAGACATTACTTTGCCAACATAGGTCCATCTAGTCAAGGCTATGGTTTTTCCAGCAGTTATGTATGGATGTGAGAGTTGGACTATAAAGAAAGCTGAGCACTGAAGAAGTGATGCTTTTGAACTGTGGTGTTGGAGAAGACTCTTGAGAGCCCCTTGGATTGCAAGGAGATCCAACCAGTCCATCCTAAAGGAAATCAGTCCTAAGTGTTCATTGGAAGGACTGATGCTGAAGCTGAAACTCCAATACTTTGTCCACCTGATGCAAAGAGGTGATTCATTGGAAAAGACCCTGATGCTGGGAGGGATTGAGGGCAGGAGGAGAAGGGGACGACAGAGGATAAGATGGTCGGATGGCATCACTGACTCAATGGACATGAGTTTGAGTAAACTCTGGGAGTTGGTGATGGACAGGGAGGCCTGGCGTACTGCAGTCCATGGGGTTGCAAAGAGTCAGACACAACTGAGCAGCTGACCTGAACTGAATGTGTGTGTGCACATGTGCTCAGTCGCTCAGTTCTGTCCAACTCTTTGTGACCCCATGGACTGTAGCCCACCAGGCTCCTCTATCCATGGGATTCTCCAGGCAAGAATACTGGAGTGGGTTGCCATTTCCTTCTCCAGGGCATCTTAGACCCAGGGATAGAATCCACGATTCTTGCATCTCCTGCACTGGCACGCAAATTCTTTACCGCTGAGCCTCCTGGGAAGCCCCCCATGTCTCTAATACTCTATGGTAACTCTTAAGTGAATGTTGGAAAGTATGCACTCCTTCAGAACGGCTTCAGACCTTGCAGTCTGGGTTTTGCAGGCTAGGGTAATGGCTAATTTAGTAACACGATCCCTTAAAAACAGCAATCTGTGTTTTTTGCTTATAGTGTATTTGTCTTGCTTTTGCAAAGATTTGTTTGCTTATGGCATATTGCATGCTCCAATAACCTCACTCACAGTTCTTTGTTTTTGTACTTTTTCATTCTTGATCATTTGTTTTCTGACTCCTATGTTGTAACCATCATTCTCAGTTTATCATGCCAGAAATTTCCAACTACTTCACCTTGAAGTGTAAGCTCAGTGGGAAATTTGTCCTGCAAATGATCATATGTAATATCAATACTTTTACCAAATGTTGTCACAGCATGAACAAGGGTAACCATCTTTGCAGTCTACTATATGTATACCCTTGCTGTATATTCAAGCCAATATTGCATCCGTGTCTGTAGTGACTGCACCTCACTTTTAGTACTAATTTCTCTGTTATGGCAAAGCTAAGCTGTAGTTAATACAGAGACTCCCAAATACAGTGGCTTTATTAAAATAAGCGTTTCTTTCTTTCATATGTAACATAACAGCCCCCAAATAGATGATTCAGTTTTCCAAGGTCACTCTGTTCCGTGTAGCTGTCCAGTAGCCAGGTTCCTTCCATTCTGTAGTTTCATCACATCTCAGACTTTATTCTTAACTTTATGGCCAAAGCTGGCATGTGAACATGTTTGTATTCAGTTTGCAGGAAGAGGAAAACCACTTTTTCTTTAATTTATAGCAGAGATTTTTCATGTCACTTCTGTACAATCCACTGATGATAACTTAGTCACGTGACCACAAGTAGGCACTCTTTTTCTCTTATGCCCTATGGTTAGCTTTCTATTTTTAAGACTCACAAATAAATTAATATTTCTCTATTACTAATTTAAAATTTTAAAATTTTTATACTTCCCCCAATAATTTGTCTATCTCCTACACTGAAAAAGAAACTTTTAGAATGCTTTTATTTTCCACACTTCCTTCTCTTACTCGTTCTACGCATAACTCTGGTGCTTTCCAAAACCAGTTCTAAAAAATTATTTCTAAGCCATTACTTAGTTTCCTATTTGTACAATGTTTCTCCTGGTTAAAAAATAAACCTAATGTAAGGGCAAGAATTGTGTTGATCTTAGTATATTTCCTGGCATCCATTATACATGCAATAAATTTTTACTGATTAAATAAATAAGTACTTTTTCCCACTGAATCATCATGTCACATAAATTATATATATGTTTATATCTAACTATATTTGGGCCTTCCCCAGTGGCTCAGGGGTAAAGAACCTGCCTGCAACGCAGGAGACACAGGAGACATGGGTTCGATCCCTGGGTCGGGAAGATTCCCTGGAGGAGGAAATGGCAACCCCTCCATTATTCTTGCCTGGAAAATCCCATGGACAGAAGAGCCTGGCAAGCTACAGTCCATAGGGTTGCAACTATATTTATTATATACATATCAGTATACCAATATGTAAGTATTCATTGGGATTCCCTGGTGGCTCAGTCAGTAAAGAATTTGCCTGCAATGTGGGAGACCTGAGTTGAATCCCTGGGTTGAGAAGATCTCCTGGAGGAGGGCGTGGTAACCCATTCCAGTAATTTTGCCTGGAGAGTCCCCATGGACAGAGGAGCCTGGTGGGTTGCAGTTCCATGGGGTCACAAAGAGTCGGATACAACTGAGCGACTAAACACACACACACACACACACACACACACACACATATAATAGCCATATAATTCTAATACTATATATAACTGGGAGTGAAACATAACAATGAAAATATACAGGATTTTATTAATATCATTTAAAAACTTTAAAAAATAATATATGTTATGCCAAGTAATCAGTAATATTTCATTGGTATATGGCCAGGTGTATTTTCCTTTCACTAATTTTGAGTAACACTTTGTATGCTGTTCAAAAAAAGTCTATAAACTATTTTCTTTCATTGGTACTTTGATTTTTGCTTTATTGTGGTTATGTTTTTATTTATGATTAGCAATCACAATAATACCACAAGGCAGATCATTTTTCACTTGAGAAATATAAGTAAAGATATTTTGTATATCAAATATTTAATCAAGTCAACAGTGAGTAGCCAGTTTCCTTTTAACTCTGCTGCATTTTATCAGTGTCTTTGCATTGTTTACAATAGGCCCTACCTGTTGGTCTGCTTGGCAAGTCACCAAGCCTGAGGGATTTATGATCATTTTATACACATAAACAGTTCTCATTCTAACAATTTCTTGGAACAAGACAAACAAACACTGCAATATCTCCATCTGGCCAAAGAAAAAAGTGAAACTGGAGATGTATAAGAAATAACAATAACCAAGAGGTAAGGAAAAGATATTCTAATTCAAGTCTCCTAACTGAAATTTGCAGTTTGACTGTGAGACAAAACTATCTCCAAGAGTTAATTCACTTGCCTGACATTACAAAATACCGTACTATCTGTAAGTCTGTGAGAATTAAAATAGTCCTGCAGTTTTATGATAAATAATAATGCATTGCTTAAAGTATCACATACTTTTATCAATCATAGTGAAATTATTTTCCACTTTACTTCTATTATTTTCTCTACACTTTTGATTGTATAATGACCCCATGCTGTAACTCCTAGGTATGACTCAGAGGTATAAACGCACAGTAAAAGAACAGCAGAATTGTCATCCAGGTAGCTATCTGTTTTAACTAAATAAGATTAACAATGCTCTGTTTAAACAAGTTTTCTTTTCAGTAATGAAAGACCGCCTTTCTGTTCAGTGAGTCATAACTAACCAAAGACATGCCAGAATGATGCAGTGAATGTATGGGAATAATATATGCTTTGTCTGACTTCTCTGAGAAAGGAAAAGGTAACCTGTATTTGTTAGTCAAGTAAATTTTGGATTAGGTGAGACATTTAATTGCCAAATGAGTATAAAAGTGCTTCAAAATAAATTTAGTAGTTTATTTTCTAAGTACATATACGGTCTTATTGTGGTGAGTCCAATTCAATGGAATGTCAAATTCAGAGTGATTCATAGATTTATAGAATTCATAGATTTATGGAATGTCAGATGATAAGTAAAGTTGTTTTGAAAATCAGGGGAAATACCATACTCTTTTAAAGAAGTGAGCCTATTTCTTTCCAAAAAATTCAACTTTAAAATCTTTCCCTAGATTTTTATTTAATAATTTTTCTCACAGAATCTTTATTTAACTAGAATTGGCAAGAAGATCAATAATGAAGTTGTGGACTGGATGGATGTCATAAAATCAATAGACTTAAAGCACAGGCACTTTATGCATTGAAGATTCCCTTGACTACTCTGTCAGAAACTGTTTACTTTTACTTTGAACATGTTTAGATAAGCTTTATTAATTTGATTTCAAGTCCAGTAATGATTAGGATCACTTCAAGAAAATTAGGGATACCAAGGGAACATTTCATGCAAAGATGGGCACAATAAAGGACAGAAATGATATGGACCTAACAGAAGAAGAAGATATTAAGAAGAGGTGGCAAGAATACACAGGAGAACAAAAAAGATCTTTATGACCCAGAAAATCATGATGGTGTAATCATCAACCTAGAGCCAGACATCCTGGAATGCGAAGTCAAGTGGGCCTTGGCCTTAGGAAGCATCATTACGAACAAAGCGAGTGGAGGTGATGGAATTCCAGTTAAGTTATTTCAAATCCTCAAAGGTGATGCTGTGAAAGTGCTGCACTCAATATGCCAGCAAATTTGGAAAACTCAGTAATGGCCACAGGACTGGAAAAGGTCAGTTTTCATTCCAATCGCAAAGAAAGGCAAAGCCAAAGAATGCTCAAACTACTGCACAATTGCACTCATCTCACAGGCTAGCAAAGCAATGCTCAAAATTCTCCAAGCCAGGCTTCAACAGTACATGAACTGTGAACTTCCACATGTTCAAGCTGGATGTACAAAAGGCAGAGGAACCAGAGGTCAAACTGCCAATACTGTTGGATCATCGAAAAAGCAAGAGAGATCTAGAAAAATATCTACTTTTGCTTTATTGACTATGTCAAAGCCTTTGACTGTGTGGACCACAACAAACTGTGGGAAATTCTTAAAGAGATGGGAATACCAGACCACCTTCCCTTCCTCTTGAGAAACCTGTATGCAGGTCAGGAAGCAACAGTTAGAACTGGACATGGACCAATAGACTGGTTCCAAATAGGAAAAGGAGTACATCAAGGTTGTATTTTGTCACCCTGCTTTTTTAACTTACATGCAGAGTACATCATGAGAAACGCTGGGCTGGATGAAGCACAAGCTGGAATCAAGATTGCTGGGAGAAATATCAATAACCTCAGATATGCAGAAGACACCACCCTTATGGCAGAAAGTGAAGAAGAACTAAAAAGCCTCTTAATGAAAGTGAAAGAGGAGAGTGAAAAAGTTGGCTTAAAGCTCAACATTCAGAAAACTAAGATCATGGCATCCAGTCCCATCACTTCGTGGCAAATAGATGGGGAAACAATGGAAACAGTGTCAGACTTTATTTTGGGGGGCTCCAAAATCACTGCAGATGGTGACCGTAACCATAAAATTAAAAGACGCTTGCTACTTGGAAGAAAAGTTATGACCAACCTAGACAGCGTATTAAAAAGCAGAGACATTACTTTACCAACAAAGGTTCGTCTAGTCAAAGCTATGGATTTTTCCAGTAGTCATGTATAGAGGTGAGAGTTGGACTATAAAGAAAGCTAAGCGCTGAAGAATTGATGCTTTTGAACTGTGGTGTTGGAGAAGACTCTTGAGGGTCCCTTGGATTGCAAGGAGATCCAACCAGTCCATCCTAAAGGAGATCAGTCCTGAGTGTTCATTGGAAGGACTGATGTTGAAGCTGAAACTCCAATACTTTGGCCACCTGATGCAAAGAACTGACTCATTTGAAAAGCTCCTGATGCTGCGAAAGATTGAAGGTGGGAGGAGAAGGGGACAACAGAGGATGAGATGGCTGGATGGTATCACCGATTCAATGGACATGAGTTTGAGTAGGTTCTGAGAGTTGTGATGGATAGGAAGGCCTGGCATGCTGCAGTCCATTGGGTTGCGACTGAACTGAACTGAAATGAATGATTAGGAACAGTCAAATAGGAAAGTTAAATACATATTTAAAAGGACAATGATTGTTCATAATGTTGATTCTGAAATATTAACAAAAAGGCGAAATAATGTTAAAAAGAGGAAAAGGGCAATGTACCTTTTTCCAGATTTTCATACATCTTAAATTTTTTTATTTATTTAATTTTGGCTGTGGGGGTGTTCATTGCGGCCCAGAGGCTCTAGAGTGCACAGGTTCAGTAGCTGCAGCACGTGTACTTAGTTGCAGCATGTGGGATCTAGTTCCCTGACTAGGAATTGAACCTGAGCCCCCTGCATTGGGAGCACAGAGTCTTAGCCACTGGATCACCAGGAAAGTGTTCATATATCTTAAATCTGAACTTCTGATTCCTGTAAAAAAATTTAATTTGATTAAAACTTGCTCCTCTCATATACTGTATCTTCTCATGTTAAATATTTCTCTCAAAAAAAATTCTCTCTTGCAAATAAATCATCAAAATTATGCAAATAAAACATAAAAAGCTTTCCCCAAATATTCATGGAAAAACTGAAACCTAGACTGTTAGACTAAGGACCTAAGATTGTACAATTAGGCTATTATCATATAGAAGAGAAATGAATGTACAACTAGTAAAGTGTTTCACAAAGGATATTAGAACTATATTAATGAAACTAATATTCATTGTATTTCATTGTTGTTTTCACAAGGTGTTGTTAGAGAATTTATCTTCATTTCTCCTAAGGAAAATAGTACTGGAGATTAAAGTGAACAAAGGTCCTCTGCACCACCTGCTTCCCAACTTCCTAATCCCTTAGGCTGAATTATGAGCGCAAAGCAAGGAGACTATGAAAAGACCCACATAATCAGTTGAAGACAAAACTGGTAACGAGGAAAATTATGATAATATATAATGATAAAAGGATTAATTTATAGAGAAGATATAACAAGTAAATACATCTGCAACCAACATATATACCAACTCAACATATATTAATATATATACCAATACCCAACCTACATATATTAAACAATTGCTGACAAATCTGATGGGGAAAATAGGCAATAATATAATAATAGCAGGGGGGCTTTAATACCCTTCTTTTAGCAATGGCTAGATTATCCCAACAGAAAATCAGTGAATAAATATTGAACTTAAATATTTGAACAAGTGGACTTAATAGACACGTATAGAACATATCATCTAACAGAAACAGAACACACCTTTTTCTCCAGTACATACAGATCATTCTCCAGAATAGACTATCTGATAAAATATGAAACAAATGTTAGCAAATTTAATAAGACTGAAATCATAACAAGTATCTTTTCTGACCACATGATATGAAATTAGAAATCAACAAGAAGAAAGTTGGAAAATTCACAAATATGTGGAAATTAAACAACATACTCTTGGCTAACCCATGGATCAAAGAAGTAATCAAAAGAAAAATCAAGAAATATTTTGAAAGAAACGGAAATAGGAGGACAATATAACAAAACCTATGGGATGCAGCAAAAGCAATTCTAGTAGGAAAGTTTATAATGATAAATGAATGATTAAGAAAATAGGAAGATTTCAAATAAACAACCTAACTTGATGCCTCAAGAAACTAGAAAAAGAACTAAGCCCAGTTAGCTTTTGGATTTGCTGTCATCTTACTTCCATTAGTGTGAATAGTGATGCGTTGGCACAAATGGCAGAAGAAAATCATCTTGAGTTTTGAAGCAATGAACCATGTGAATGATGTACATGGCAATTAAAGAGACAGCAAAAATAAATAAAACATCACATTCCAAACTAGCAACAACAATTGAAACAATATACTTGGCATCACATACAAAATTAGTCTATTAAAATACCTTTTAATATTTGTTGAAGACTTGTAAATACTACATTAAAATGAGATAGGCGGGTAGAGCCTGAGACCCATTTAGTGTTTGCCTGGATTGAGAATAACACAGATTTGACTGGAGATTATAAAATCTTCAACAGAGCACAAGGAAGTCTTCATGATTTCCTCTTCTCTTGGGGGTCTTCTCATGCCAGAAATGCATGTGCAGAGGGCCCCAGCCCAGAGAAATTTCTGGTATATTTTAGAAGAGGAGTAAATATGGAGGGGAGATTTTCATGTTTCCTGTGGATTCAAAAACTTATATTTGTTTTAGTAACAGGAGCCTATTATCTTAAGGTCAACTGCAGTATCTCTGGGTATTAATTCTTTGGGGTATAATTTCTTCCCTTTATCAGAACTTCTCAGTCTTCAGTCTGGAATGAAGTGCATTTAAGCCTAACTCTGGGGCTTCCCTGATAGTTCAGTTGGTAACGAACCTGCCTGCAATGTGGGAGACCAGGGTTTGATCCCTGGGTTGGGAAGATTCCCTGGAGAAGGGAAAGGCTACCCATTCCAATATTCTGGCCTGGAGAATTCCATGAACTGTATAGTCCATGAGGTTGCAAAGAGTCGGACACGACTGAGCAACTTTCACTTTCAAGCCTAACTCTTTGGACAAAACCTGTCCTATTCCTCCTCTGAAGGAGGAATAGAGCAAACAAGTGAATTTCCACTCACTGTGTCTGTATAAGAATCATAGAAGGTTGGAAAGTGGTTCCTATTTGGTCAATTCTAATTTATCTCCAAACTAAACTATCCACGTTTGCCATCAAATTTGTCCTAAAAGTTTGTGTAGGTTTCAGTGTAAACTCTGGATTTTAAACTGAAACTGGAGGAGAAATAGAACTACTGAGGGGCTTTCCTGGTGGTGCTGGTGGTAAAGAACTTGCCTGCCAAAGCAGGTTAGACTTACGAGACATGTGTTTGATTCCTGGGTCAGGAAGATCCCCTGGAGGAGGGCACGGCAACCCACTCCAGTATTCTTGCCTGGAGAATCCTATGGACAGAGGAGCCTGGTAGGCTATGGTCTGTAGGGTCGCACAGAGTTGGACACAACTGAAGCGACTTAGCACACACACACACACACACACACGCACACACAGAACTACTGAAGCAACTTTACCTATAAGAATGAACCAAAATTTGTGGGTGCATGCGTGCTAAGGGGCTTCAGTTGTGTCGACTCTCTGCAACCCTATGGACAGTAACCCACCAGGCTCCTCTGTCCATAGGAGTCTCCAGGCAAGAATACTGGAGTGGATTGCCATACCCTCCCTTCTCCAGGGGATCTTCCCAGGGATTGAACCTTCCATCCCTTACGTCTGACCTGGATTAGCAGGCAAGTTCTTTACCACTGGCGCCACCTGAAAAGCACTAAAGATCATTTAAAACCTCAAAATTCATTTCTGCACAAAAAAGGTAATGTTAACTCAGGGCTCAATACATGCTAAGCACTACATGGAGCAGAGTACATGGGCCATCCTCTTTAACCCTCTAATAAGAATCTCCCCACTTTGGTAAAATAATCACCCTATGTTACCGATGAGGTACTTGAGGCTTGGAAATGTTTAGTAACTTGCTTGAAGTCATACAACCAGGAAGTGTTAGAGCCTTAGTTGAATCCAGGAAGGCTCTTCTTCCAGGTGTTTGTAATATTTGATGGAATATCTTCAAGTACCATCCATTTTCTGGCACATTAACACTGTGGAGACTCTAATAAAAGACACAGACTAATAGTTGTAGGAAAGGAGTCCAATTTTTTAACATTTGCCATATATATGTAGTTCCTATGTTATGATTTGTTCTACAGAAAAAGAAAAACTTACTGAGTAATGAGTGGTACTTAAAACTGCTTCTTTTTTAAAAAATTTTTACTAGAGTATGGTTGCTTTCCAATGTTGTGTTAGTTTCTGCTCTACAGCAAACTGAATCATCCATATATATTCATATATTTCCTCTCTTTTGGATTGCCTTCCCATTTAGGTCACCACAGAGCATTGAATAGAGTTCCCTGTGCTAAAAAGTAGGTTCTCATCGTGTGCTCAGTTGCTCACTCATGTCTGACTCTTTGTGGCTCTATGGACTGTAGACCAACAGGCTCCTCTGTCCATGGAATTTTCCAAGCAAGAATACTGGGGTAGGGTACCATTCCCCACTCCAAGGGATCTTCCCGGCCCAAGGATTGAACTGGAGTTTCTTGCATCTCCTGCATTGGCAGGCAGATTCTTTACCACTAGTGCCACCTGGGAAGCCCCAGGCCCTCATGAGCTATTTCTTTTACATAGTAGTGTATATATGCCAATCCCAGTTTCCCAATTTATTCTACACAACCTCTTCCCCTCTTGGTGTCCATACCTTTGTTCCCTACAACTGCGTCTCTATTTCTGCCTTGCAAATAGGTTTGTCCTTACCATTTTTCTAGATTCCACATATATGCATTAATATATAATATTTATTTTTCTCTTTCTGACTTACTTTACTCTGTATGGCAATTTACAGATCCATCCATGTCTCTGCAAATGGCACCATTTCATTCCTTTTTATGGCTGAGTAATGTTTCAGTGTACATATATGCCACATCTTTGTCCATTCCTTACAACTGCTTCTTCATAAACAAATGTTCATAAAAGAGATCTGGACTTCATATTGTGCCCCATTAGGCCTACTGAATGAGTGAGTGAATCTGCCTTTCTCATTTCTAAAAGCCAAGTTACTACAGTTGAAGTAGACCTACAGCTTGCCCTCGGTCCCTTGCAAACTTTTAAGAAAATTAAATGTGCATTAATTTTTTAAAACACCATCCTTGTAGAGAAGGGGGACAAAAAGAAGCAAATGTAGAAAAATATGGGAAACCTATTGAAAAAGTGTCCATTTCCCCAGTACCCCTCGACTCCCGCATCCTGCAAATGTCCCAAACCTGACATTTTTTTTCCCACTCATTCCTCTTCATCATTATTTACTTCCTCATGTAAGCTCTAACTAAAGAATGAACAGACGAAATGAATTTTAGAGAAGACAATACACACTTGTTTAAGTTAACTAATATAAATTAGGAATAATTTCCCAAACAAGGATGCATTTATCATCACTTCCCTATTTAAAGATGTGCTGATCTATTCCCCACTATTAAAATCAAATATGGCAAAATTGTAAAAGAATGTCTTTCTTCCTCTCAGTGTTTCCTTTCTTTCCCACAAGATGCCCTCCTTAACTTCAATAGAATCACAAACATACCAAGCATCTTGAAACTTCATGCTCTCTTTACAGTTCAGTTCAGTTCAGTCGCTCAGTCGTGTCCGACTCGGCGACCCCATGGACTGCAGCAGGCCAGGCCTCCCTGTCCATCACCAACTCCCAGAGTTTACTCAAACTCATGTCCATTGAGTCAGTGATGCCATCCAACCATCTCGTCCTCTGTTGTCCCCTTCTCCTCCTGCCTTCAATCTTTCCCAGCATCAAGGTCTTTTCAAATCAGTCAGTTCTTCACAGCAGGTGGCCAAAGCATAGGGCTCTCTTTACAAAGCATCACCAAAGTACCCCAGATTTCTATTCTTACTTCCTTCTTAAAATTGTTCACCTCTCTTCCTTTTCTTCAAACCTGCCCTTTCTCAGGGAGATTGATATGTTATATTCAGGAAATATATCTGAATAAAATAATCCATACTAAGATATGAACCACTAAAAATGCTAACTAGTTTGTTTAAAGGGCACTGTCTTTAGAGTCAGAAAGATCTAAGCTTGAACAGTATTTTTACTAATGAAAGAGTTTCTCTCAACCTGTTTCTTTTTTTTTTTTTTTCAACCTCAGTTTCTTTATCTCTGCAAAACTGGCAGAATAGTATCTCACAGACTCATTGCGACAATTAAATGTGATAATATTTATGCAAAGTATAGCGCCTTGATGTACTGGATTACAAAAAATATTATCTTCTTACTTGAGTCTATGACAATGTCTAAGTATGCTAAAAAAGAAATCTGTTTACATACCTAAATCTGAAATTGACAGTATTGTAACGTGAGGTCCTTTTTAGATCACTCATTTTATTTCTCACTCTACCTTAGGTTTCATAGCCATATTCAGTAGAATGCATATTTGTAAAACATTATAAATAGAAACATACAGAGATATTCACGCACTAAACCAACTCAAGATAGCCTTAGATGTAGTTAGTAATTCATTCAACAAACCACTTGCTAGACCCCTCCTCATTCAGGCTCTATGCTGGACACTTGACACTGATAAAAAAGACATCATGAGCTGTGAAGACCAAGAGGAAGCAGCCAATCCTGTTGGAGAGGGACTAAACCAAAGTCTTTAAATCAGATCAGAAATCTGTATATCTGCATTCACATCTTTGCTATGTTGCAATCTTCCAATTCATGAACATAAATGCAATCTCCATTTAGTTGGCTCTTCTTTGATTACTTTCAGCAGCATTTTGTAGGTTTCAGCAGACAAGCTTTATATGTGTTTTGGCTGATTTAAGCATAAGTGTTCTATTTTTCATTTTGAGCAGCTATAAATAGAATTGTATTTTTAATTTTGATGTCCCTGTGTTCATTGCTATTGTATAGAAATAAAATTGACTTCTGTATGTTAAATAAATAAATTAATCACATCAAACTGTTAACTTAGTTGTAATTTTAAAATTATATTTCTCCCTTTAAGATCTGGGGAAGAGGTACTTGAGGACACAGAATTTCTGCTGAAGTTCCCAGAAAACTATGTGAAAATAGTGGTTGTAAAAAGGATATACCTCCTAACTCTTTGTTGCTTAAAATTTTTATTCTAAAAAGAATATTGATGAAGGAATCAAGTCTGCATAGTCTTTGGTTTTTACAACATAAGAAAGGTTGTTTGGGGTTAGTATGTGCACAGGCCTGTATGTAGAGTCTCTAAACAGAACTTCAATGAGTAATATTTTATCATGATCTTCCCACAGTAACACATGGCATATTTCCAACTTTTCTCCATGTATTCACATCTTAAAAACACAAAGAAACTTTAAACATGCCCTTTTAGTGAGATGTTTGATCAACAATTTTTTCCAATGAGTCAACTCTTCGCATGGGGTCGCAAAGAGTCGGACACGACTGAGCGACTGAACTGAACTGAACTGATCAACAATTAAGGCATGCTGTTTAGTTCATTTTTAAATATAGTTTTAAAGACTGGAAATTAAAGGAAGTCCCATTTATTTTGTCATAGCTACTTGTCTTTTCTCTCTTCTCTCCGTGTACAATTTTTACATAAAACAAAGTTCTCTTTTCAAATGTGGCAATGTCTCTTTAAAAGTCTCCACCAAACAGCCAGCAAACCAGTTTAGCAACTTTCCTGGGTGGATTCTCCCATGAATAATTAGCCTTGAGCAATGAAACTGCTCAGCAACACCTCCTCTTGAAATCTTTGATCTGTGTGAGACTACAAGATTCACAGGAGAGGTGTCTGTTTCATGGTGCATCAGAATATTGACCGAGAAAAGGAAATTCTTCCTTTGCTTTAATGCTCCAGATTTAGGTCCCAGTCTACGCAATTACTCTGTGTGGTGGAGAGGGAACCCCCCACCCAGGCCCACCAGGCCTCTCCATCTCACCCACTGCCTATCTTGAAAGTCTTCTTCCTGGTTTCTCAAACTCTACTTTCAAAAGCTCAAATTACATGACTCATTTATTTTGATACCATCAAAATTCTGCTGACAGCATGGAAATTATGCCTGCCCTATGTTAACAAGTATATTCTTCAGGTAATTAGACTGACAAATTCAGGCTCTGGTTAAGGGCCTAGAAAAGGAAACTTAAGCCATTGTTCATTCCAGTCTCCCCCTCACCCTTCATCAAGGTGGTCATTAGGGGATCAATGAATTGTGTGACAGAAGATGGTACAGTGTCAGAACCTACAAAAAGTCCCATCCAGTAGTTCCAGACAAAAAGTCATAGACTAACCATATGTCCATAGGACCCGAGACAGTATCTTGTATGATAGACATATAGGTAGACGCATTTGGTAAAAAGATTTATACACTGTACAATATAATTGACTTTTTACCAAAGTGTGTTGAACCAAGTTGCTGTGTCACTGATGGATTTGCCAAAGATTCCGTGGTTTTATTAACATTGGAAGAGCAATCATTTGAAGGAGTAGTTTCAGTAGATAGGCTTTATTGTTCTTATGAGATAATAAATTCCTTGCAGCAAGAACAATGTTATTTCATTTTCTGTATGAGGTGCCTGATAGACTGACCATCAATAAGTACCGTCCCTGTGAATGTTTTTGAGTAGGTGACCAGTTGAAAGTAACCAACACACAGAAAAGAGGAGGTGTCTTTTTTATCCAGATTCATTCATTGCTAATTGTGAAAATTCTTAAATCACTTAAATGTACTGGGTCTCAATGTTTTAATACATAAAGAGTAGGGTAGATAAAAGTGTTATCTGAAGTCGTTTTTTATTCATTCAATGTTTATTTAATGCAAAGTAAAATAATATTTCTACTCTAATGGAATATATATGATAGGTGAATGGAATGATTTCTAGCAGTAAGAACTGCTATGAAGACAGGACCGCAAGGGAAAGGAATAGAGTTAAACCCCTAAGATGTCTTTGCTTTTTGGTTTTGTTTTAAATCCCCTAAGATGTCTTTGCTTTTTCATTTTGTTTTAAATTTCTCCTTTCTCTTCAAACAGAAATCAACAGACTTTGGTAGTTAAAGGCGACTTTAATTATCTGAATCAACTCTGGAGTGTTCTACAAATGCAGGTTTTAAATGTTTCATGGGTGAGTATGGCAAACACTAAGGCTATAGAACTGCAGCCCTAAAACCTCTAGTGTCGTCATAAAGTCTCTGAAGACAGCTGGTATCTGCTGGAGGCAGTGGACAATAATGTATGTATGTGTCATTTATATTTCAGTTATCTCTAAGTGTGAGCCTCTGTAAGCAATGCATTTTGAAAACCACTCAAGTTTTCCTCACTGTGACTTCCTCACTGTCCTTAGCCAGTACAACTATGGACTGAGTTGACTTCTAAAAGACCTCATTACAACTGACTTGAATACATTTGATAAACCCAAAGCGTTAAAACTCATTAATTCAGATAACTCACTTCCAGGAGAATCTAGCAAATTGGAAACCAGACTTGGTCTGTGAGCTCAGAGGGGTAGGAATGCTACACTCTGGTCATTGTGGTTAGCCAGGTAAGACTTCCTTATTTAAACTTGGCACACGAAGCACGGACATGAACAGAAGATGGAATCACTTGTTATCTTTAGCACTGTATGCCTGCTCAAGAACTGCAGGATGGGGAAACCCCACAAAACAGAGCCAGGCTTCAATCACCCAACCTTTGGGGCAGATGGAGTTGACATCACACTTTCTCTGAGCGGAGAACTACAGCAGCCTTCCTGGCTTGGTCCTTGAGCTCCCTCCCCACATCAGACATTGGCCATGCATCGTGGGGGTTTTCAGGGTATGAAAAAAAGCTCTCCAAAAATGTTTTTAAAAGGGATGGTGGGACTTCCCTGGTCGTCCAGTGTTTAAGAATCCACCTGCCAACACAGGGAACATGGGTTCGATCCCTGGTCTGGGGAGATCCCACATGCCACAGGGCAACTAAGCCCATGTGCCACAACCACAGAAACCTGTGTGCTAGAACTCATGCTCCAGGACAAGAGAAGCTATTGAGATGAGAAGCCTGTGCACCACACCTAGAGAAAGTCCACATGTGGGTGTTAGTAAATAAAATTTTTCAAAATAAATACAAATAAATTACGGATTTAAAAAAAGGGATAATGGGGAATACGTGTAGGTCTATTGCTGATTCATGTCAATGTATGACAAAACCCACTGAAAAAATAAATTAATTAATTAAAAATAAATAAATAAATTAAAAAAGGGATAGTGAATATGCTTTCATATCTATGTTTTTATACTATCAGCATTCTAAATTTGCACTTATTGGAAAAGCCCTTTTCCTCTCTTTCCTACATTTTTCTTGGCCTTTGAAGAATGTGCTAAGTAAAGGTACCTGGATAATAAAGAAACAAACCAAACAAAAAAAGAACTCCACTTGAACTGGAATAGATGAAGGTAAGAGTCTGAAATGACCATGTGCCAGTCTTGAATATGGCTAAGTATCTGTAACGTGTGGATATTATCCAACCCACAGAGGTTTTGTGAGGATTAAATAAGAAATACTTTGGATATGAAAATGCTCTGTAAGATTCAAATGCACACTTAGAAGACTTGAACAGTTACTGGCCTGTTCTTGCATACGGCATGTGGGACACTTATCAGAGTCTGAACACAAGACTGGTCTAATAATAGCTTATTCAAAGTCAGCATCAGGTTTTTGAGATACGAGCTTTAGAAAAGGACTGGAAATGAAGGTAATCTAATGTCCCTGAGAAGGCCATTCTAGTAAG
Source organism: Cervus elaphus (assembly GCF_910594005.1). Lineage (NCBI taxonomy): Eukaryota > Metazoa > Chordata > Mammalia > Artiodactyla > Cervidae > Cervus > Cervus elaphus. The sequence continues at coordinate 29,577,938 of NC_057841.1, read as the reverse complement.
GAAAGGCAGTGATACCCTGAGCCTCGTGGTCTTGGCTAGCTTTGGCTAGTCTCATGGTGGCCCAGTGGCACAGAATCTGCCTGCAATGCAGGAGACGCAAGAGACGTGGGCTTGATCCCTGAATGAGGGAGATCCCCTGGAGGAGGAAATGGCAACCCGTTCCAGTTTTCTTGCCTGAAAAATCCCACGGACAGGAGGAGCCTGGTGGCCAAAGTCCATGGGGTCGCAAAGAGTTGGATACAACTGAACACACACACACACACGTGGTTGAAGAAATCTGGCAGGACTGAGGGCAGTAGGAAGTGGAAAAACACACAGATTCAGGAACCACGTTTCTGAAGACCAGAACCACATTCAAATTGCCAAGCAGCAGTGTAATCTGTAAAGGCCCAGGATGCAATAATATATGAAGTAAAATAATAATAGGAAAGTGAAAGATTTACAGTAATAGTCTATCTGACTGTAGAGTCTAACAAATGACAAACATGGAGTCTGTCAGGGTTCATAACATACGTTTAATTTCTTACATAATAGTTTCTCATCCCTTTTGCACTCATGATTTGACTTGTCTTTTGGGACGTGGCTTCTTAAACTGGAAAGGAAACTGCTGAATCTCAAATTGTACTTTGCCAAACAATGACAGTCTTCATTGCCAACATCAAGAGCACTCCCTTCTTTAATCCATTCTACCTGATCAAGCACAGCATTTTTATATATCCCTGAGTTGTTCGAAGAAGGCTGAAACTGCAAACACACAAAAAAAGAGATGTTTAGAATGAAATGAACTATAGGTTAATTGGTAAGGGATTGAATGAAGGCCAAAATAGGAACTCATGTAAATCAAACTTTCAAAAAGAAACCTATGTTAAGAGAGTAAAAAACAAAAAAACTGGCTTCAGTCTTTTATGTTTATTGGTAAAAGTTCCTCAAAAGTCTTCAGAATGCACTTCAAAACTTAAACATTATTTTATTTTATAGTGAATGTCTGAAGGTCTATTAGAAATTGGCCTAGTTAGGAAAGAAAACAGGGACTTCCCTGGCAGTTCAGTGGTTATGACTTTAGCTCAGTTGGTAAAGAATCCGCCTGTAATGCAGGAGACCCTGGTTCGATTCCTGGGTTGGGAAGATCCACTGGCGAAGGGATAGGCTACACACTCCTGTATTCTTGGGCTTCCCTTGTGGCTCAGCTGGTAAAGAACCTGCCAGCAACGTGGGAGACCTGGGTTTGATCCCTGGGTTGGGAAGATCCCCTGGAGAAGGGAAAGGCTACCCACTCTAGTATTCTGGCCTGGAGAATTCCATGGCCTGTATAGTACATGGGGTCACAAAGAGTCAGCCATGACTGAGTGACTTTCACAATTTAAATTTAAACAACAGGGGATGAGGGTTTGATCCCTGATAAGGGAGCTAAGATCCTACATGCCTTGCAGCCAAAAAAAAAAAAAAAAAAAAACCCAGAAACATAAACAACAGAAGCAATATTGTAACAAATTCAACAAAAGACTTAACAAATGGTCCACATTAAAAAGAAAGAACCAAAGAAGACAAGGAGGAGATAAAAGGGCTACCCTCAGGGAAAAAATGACTCAGATTGGGTACATTTTGATGATGGCTGTACCTTAGAGAAACACCAGATTAATGAACCAACTGCTACAATCTGATTAGAAAGCAGGAAGTAAAGAGATCTTGACCACCTTTGTCAGAGACAAAAGCAGGAAGAATTACAAGCAGAGAGATGCTTGTTAGCCTGGGAAGTTAGCTGAGAGTCTTCTCTAATACTTAACAAACACATTCGGAAAGCTGGAAGACAGCTCTCAGGGATGAGCCTTGCCTGATAGCCCTGGAAAGAAAGAAAGAACTAGAGGATTTTGTGAAAGAAACAGGATTTGTAGACTATAAACTACAGAAATTATAAATCTTTGCCATCATAATTATATATAAAATTGGCAGTTCATTAAGATTTTAAATACACCTTTATGGACTACTGTTTGTTTTTGTATGCCTTAAGGAGTGATGAGGATGAGAATTCAGCCACTTGGAAATAGTCCATGAAATTAACTCCCTCAGAAAATGCATAGAATATGGAATATAAAGAGGTGTTATCACAGCATTGACAATACATGTCATCATCCCTGTCTTGGGAGAGAGATAGCTCTTCTAAATAAATCATTGATTTATCCACCTTTAAGATGAATCAACTGAGGAATAGAATACATCTTGGTTTTTCTCTTGCTCATGACAGAAAATATATATGTTAGTTGCTCAGTCATGTATGACTCTTTGTGACCCCATGGACTGTAGCCCACCAGGCTCCTTTGTCCGTGGGATTCTCCAGGCAAGAATACTGAAGTGGGTTGCCATTTCCTTCTCCACATGACAGAAAAAAAAAAAATGTCTAAGAAACTAGTTTGCGTACAAAATCTAGTTAAGTTGTATGGAGCCCAGGCGATTTTTTTCATTAAAAAATTTTTATTGAAGTCTAGTTGACTTACAATGTTGTGTTAACTACTACTGTACAGCAAAGTGACTCAGTTATACATGTACATTCTTTTTCTGATTTCATTTTTATTGCAACATCGCAACTTCTGGAGAATTTTAGGGAAGTATTTTCAGAAGAATGGTGCAGGTGTCTGCATTTTTCAAGATATGTACTTTTCTTTCTTCATGTTCTTCTATCACTGATCAGAGAAAGGATGTGTTTGCAGAAAGAGCCACCATTGATCTCCTTGATTACTTACTCTCAGAGAGTTTATGTAATGGTGTTACCACAGTGCGTTCCTGACTTTGTGGGATTGTGTTGGGGATTCCAGGCTGACGTTTTGCAGACATCATCCTGGGGATTGACTGTACTGTTTTTTATTTCTTCTTTTAGAGTTGGCTTCAGGGTCTACTTGATATGGAATTTATCTAAAGAAGAGAAAATTGCTTCAATTGCTTATCATCCTCTGAGAATCACAGATTTCTAAGATCTTATGTCTAATCTAGGGTTAGGTATGACAGATATTTATGGTTAAGACAGTATAAAAAAACACACAATATACTTAACCTTTATTCAGTCTGCATGTCTGCATTACAAATGTGGAGCCCAGGCTTTTTACCAAGCTAGGGTCAAGAATCAGAGCTGCCAACTATCATTTAAGTATTTAAAACAACCTCCCTTCTTCTGTGAAGTCTTAATGGACTCAGTCCAGCACCTGGCATGCATCTGTCTATATCACACATAAAATAAATTTAAATTGGCAGTGCCAGCAGAGAAAATGAGATTTCATGGGTGTGGAGATAAGCCAAACATTCAGGTGAGAAGTGACCTCAGTACTAGAGAAAGATAGTCTCCTCTTGATGCGTTCTGAGAAGCCAAACATTTTAAACACCTTCCTCACTGTGTTCTAACCCATAAAGAGCAGGTACAAGAAAGGATGCCCTCGGACCTCCTATGATGAGAAACACATCAAATTCCACAAGCATGTGTAGCTATTGTCTAAGAGTAGTGATTACACACTTACAGGTTTATTTCTACTTCTGTTTTACTCATTTAAAACTCATTTACTCTCATAACAGCAGGAGGTAAGTGGGAGTGCGTAGGTGTCAACTATTGTTATGCTTTTTCCACTATTCAAACAGAGATATTTGACACTCATCCTTGCTAAAGAAAATATACAAAATCAACATGGTAATCTGGTTAACACTTTGATATATTCTAAACATTCTCTTGAAATATGACCTAGGTGTTAAAATGAGCAGCTCTTACTTAAAAATGTTGACTGAAACCTCCAACAGCACGTGAGTTCCTACAAATGGTCCTAACAGCTTTGTATCTCTTTCAAAACATGTCGTCTAAGATAGAAGCACTGTAGTTAATACTGATATGAATAATAAGAATAAATACCAGTGTGTCTTTTGTACATGATCTCATTTCCACTTTCTCTCAGATGTTATCACGGTGGTATAGGTCTTCCCAGGTGGCTCAGTGGTAAAGAATCTGCCTGCCAATCCAGGAGACCAGGAGACTCAGGTTGGAGTCCCTGGTCAGGAAGCTCCCCTGGAAGAGGAAATGGCAATCCACTCCAGTATTCTTGCCTGGGAAATCCCATGGACAGAGGAGGCTGGCGGGTTACAGTCCATGGGGTCACAAAGAGTCAGACATGACTGAGTGACCAAGTGTACACACACTATTTAATGAATGTCTGCATCAAAATAATTGCTTCAGAAAGCTGGAATAATGGCATAGAACATTATAGAACTTTTTTTTTTTTGGCCATGTGGCTCAGCATGGAAGCCTAATTCTTCCACCAGGGATGGGACCCATGTCCCCCTGCCCCCCACCCCCCCACACACACAGGAAGTGTGGAGTCCTAACCACTGGACTACCAGGGAAATCCTGGCATAGAGCATTTTTTTTTTTAAGTACTTCTTTTAAAACTATTTGTAGACTCAATTAATGTCACAAGAGAGACTATAATTTTTATTCTAAAATATTTCCTTACATCTAAAAATGCATCACTCAACTTAAAGAACTAATTCAGAAACTTGTTTTCTGAATGATTTTTGGTCATTGTTACAAATCAATCCACCTCAAAGCACAGAAATTTGACACCAGAAATTTTGGCACAAGCTTTAAAATCAATTGCAGAGGAGTCCTAAAACACTGAGAGAAATGGCCAACAATGTATAATAATTGGGTAGTTTTCCAATGTGAATACATTGAAGGAATATCACTAATTTTCTAGGTATATTTTTGTATAAACCAAATTAGCCATATCAAGGAGAGGAAGAATATTGAGTAGTGAATATTTTTTTCTTTTGAACATTTCATTTAATAATGTTATACTGTTAGCATTATTTTTAAATGTTCTTAAATATTTTAAAAGATACAAATAAATCTCTTTTTAAAAAGGACATTCCACTTATTCATTGGAAATGCTAAAATCCTTTGACAATCTGTATGCTAGACCAGTAGAAATGTGGTAATTTTTCATAGTCTTTAACCTGGCAATAATATTACAATGATGGAGAGTTAGACAATGATTATAGTAGCAAAGTAAGCATTTTTTTTTTTAAATAGAATTTTTAAAAATGTGGACCATTTTTCAAGCTTTATTGAATGTATTACTTCATTGTTTCTGTTTTATGTTTTGATTTTTTGGCCCCAAGGTATGTGGGATTTTAGCTCCCCCACAAGGGATCGAACCTGCTGCACTGGGAGGCGAAGTCTTAACCACTGGATCACCAGGGAAGTCCCAGATAAGTATATGCTTTGAACACTGCCATCTATCACTGTCATGTTCCTAAACATATAAAGTATACTGTTTAAAATGGAAAGTAAAAATACATAAACGTGCTAAAAACTAAAATAGATAAATGTAATTGTGAACAGAAATACAGGCATTGTCTAATGGATAGACTATTAGACATAGTCTAATAAAGCTAAGCTGCAGTAGAGTTCTTGCCTTATTTTGGAAAAGAATAGAAATTACAAAACAACTCTAGACTTCTTAGAAAAAAAGATGTGTGGTGTGTGTGTGTGCATGCATGCTAAAATTTGAAGATAAACACTAAAACTATAGATATACAACTTTTGCTTCCAGAAGGACCCAGTGTGAGGTAGAATACTGGAGTCCGGTTAATTGCCTAAATTTGGATGTCATAGTGGAAATACCCACCACTTTTTAAATGAGCCTTAAAAGGTTCAAACTACTGCCTAGAGTGAAAGCTTATACAAAGTCACTAGGGAAATTGGGAGAATGGACACTTTTGCAGTCAGTAACTGGGCCAAGACAACTCCTAGCTTAGTAACTAGTGCAGCATGTTGCCAAGAATAGTAGAAGATTCATAAAACATGGATATAAGCCCTGATTTGATGTGATGCCCTCCAAGTCATCTCAAAACTGCAAAAGACATGAAAGCATCAATAAGGAGAAAGGAGGAGAATAAATAAGTGTTTTAGTGAGTTCACAAATCAAAATTTCAAAACAAACTCATGTTTAAGCAAACACGGCAGTAAGAAAGACAATAAACAAAATCAACAATCAGAAAAGTAATTATTCTAGATAAGATGAACATGTAGGAGCAGTCTGTAAATAATTTAAAAATAATTATGATTAGGATATTAAGAAAGATAAAAGAAGAAATTTCTGGTAGAGTAGGAAATCAAGCAGCTATATGAGGCAGAAATGAGACAAGGACAGAAGTATATGCAAGTGCAGATTTGTGAGTTCAATTATAAATAGGTATGCCAATAAAATAAACAGAATTTGCCTTGAAATATTCTTATCAATTTGACTGTAGTAGTCCTATTGAATCATAGAAAGTAAGTTTATTTTCCTTGTCTTCTTTTATCAAAACTTAACTCATCCCTAAAAAAGAGTCAACTGTGTTAACTGATTATATGATGTTTCCAATTTTACATATTCATATCATATAAGGAGGAGTAATACTAAGACTTTGTAGAATTGTAGCACTGAAGGTTTTTTTTTCAAATATTTAAATTTATTATTCACTAAAATCCAATTCATGCTGTACATGGAATTATTATTTTTTAAAATTAATTTATTTTAATTGGAGGCTAATTACTTTACAATATTGTAGTGGTTTTTTGCCATACATTGACATGAATCAGTCATGGGTGTACATGTGTTCCCCATCCTGAACCCCCCTCCCACCTCCCTCCCCATCCCATCCCTCAGGATCATCCCAGTGCCCCAGCCCTGAGTGCCCTGTCTCATGTATTGAACCTGGACTGGCGATCTATTTCACATATGGTAATATACATGTTTCAGTGCTATTCTCTCAAATTATCCCACCCTCGCCTTCTTCCACAGAGTCCAAAATCTGTCCTTTACATCTTTGTCTCTTTTGCTATCTCACATATAGGGTCATCGTTACCATCTTTCTAAATTCCATATATACATGTTAATATACTGTATTGGTGTTTTTCTTTCTGATTTACTTCACTCTGTATAATAGGCTCCAGTTTCATCCACCTCATTTGAACTGATTCAAATGCATTCTTTTTAATAGTTGAGTAATATTCCATTGTGTATATGTACCACAGCTTTCTTATTCATTCATCTGCCGATGGACATCTTGCTTCCATGTCCTGGCTATTGTAAACAGTGCTGGGACAAACATTGGGGTACAAGTGTCTCTTTCAATTCTGGTTTCCTTGGTGTGTATGCCCAGCAGTGGGATTGCTGGGTCATATGGCAGTTCTATTTCCAGTTTTTTAAGGAATCTCCACACTGTTCTCCATAGTGGCTGTACTAGTTTGCATTCCCACCAACAGTGTAAGAAGGTTCCCTTTTCTCCACAACCTTTGCAGAATTTATTGTTTGTAGACTTTTTGATAGCAGCCATTCTGACTGGCATGAGATGGTACTTCATTGTGGTTTTGATTTGCATTTCTCTGATAATGAGTGATGTTGAGCATCTTTTCATGTGTTTGTTATCCATCTGTATGTCTTCTTTGGAGAACTGTTTGTTTAGTTCTTTGGCCCATTTTTTGATTGGGTCATTTATTTTTCTGGATATACATGGAATTATATGCATTATATTGTAGATATAAATAAGATGTTTAATTATTGTTGAAAAATTAAGTAGTATTATTTGTAAATGAACTATAATACTTGCTAAATAATCTAATATTGATTCTTGAGAGTCTCAGATATTATTTTATAAATGCTATTAACTATAGCATGGTCCTACCATGAGTAGTTGCATAAATTATATTCATTTTTTCTGCCCTTGAAGGAGTTGATTTCTTTTCATATGAACATTGTAGATTAATTGTTAAGAGCACAGGCTTGGAAGACTATTTGAATTTTAGGTTTAAATTTTGTATTTGAAATGTGAATCCATTAGGATAAAGCCAGGAAACAGAAACCACTTTTTGAATAAAGAAAATTAAGTAGAAAGTTACTCACATGACAAAAGAGCTGAGAAGTCAATTTACAAGGCCATTTAGAGATTAACAACAATAGGAAGAAGTTCCTTCCCTGATGGCTGGAAGGAGGGGATAGGGTTCTCAAGGATTTAGAAGCATAGTGGGAACTAGAACCATGGAAGGGATGCCAGGTAGAGCTGAGACCTTGAAGAGAAGGCCATCTGGTAGGAGCTAGAACTAATGAGAAGAAGCGGCTGTTCCTGGAAATGTCCCAGGAAGCAGAAAGAGGAGAGATATACCTACTTTCTCCCTTTCTCCCACCCTCCCATGTTCCACCAAGACCTCGCATTGGCCATGTCTCCCAGAAGTCAAAGAGAGCAGGAAGACTGGGAAATGTAGTTCTCTGTGATACAGGGCAAAAAAAGGGCAGGAAATATAGATTTGAGGAAAAACAGGATACTTCACATTTTTTATTAGTTCTATTTTATTTTCTCTTATGAAGTGAGCATTGTAACCCAGTGTTGTTGCTAACGTTGTTGTTCAGTCGCTAAGTTGCTAACATTAAATTATGCATTTAAAGCACCAAGTGGAGTGACTGTCATATTACAAGCTCTCATTAAATGTTAAGTATTTTTATGATAATTTTAAGTCCCCGTGTTGTTTAAAATCTTTATCTAATCTTAACTGTGTTTTGGTTTCTGTTTATGCTTTTCTAAATTATAACTTCATACTCCAGAAGTAGTCCTTTGTCTTTTCTCTTTATAGCAAATATGACTTCCTTCTCTTCAATTCCAAAATCCTTATCAAAGTAGTGTGTTGATGGTTTCATGGGCAAGTGATATCTAGAATTTCTATTTGACTTTGAGAAATAATTTAAAAATTATTTGAGAATAATTTTCTTGAGTATTTATGATATGTCATGTTTGAGGCCTTAAACACTGTATTTTATTTAATCCTTGTCACAATCTACTTCATATATGATGTAGGTACTGTTATCACCATTTAAGAGAAGAGAAGGCAAAAGATCAGAAGATGACTTGCTTGGAGTCAATCTAACCAGACCCAGTGCTGAAATCCAGGTTTGTTCAACTTCAAGGCCCATACTTTGACCACTGTGATACCGAGTGCCTCCCCACTACTTTGGTCCATTTTTTCAACGTTCATATATTAAATTATCATGGAGATTTCTATGCCATTTAAAATGTTTAATAATCCAGTTATTTTCATTCATTCTTTCAACAAATATTTTTACAGTATTTTTTTTTTTACAGTATTTTAAATTACTTATTATTTTATTTTTGTCTTTGCTGGATCTTTTTTGCTGCACAAGGGCTTTTCTCTAGTTGCAGCAAGTGGGGGCCACTCTCTAGTTGTGGTGCACGGGCTTCTCGTTACATAGCTTCTCTTGCTGCAGGGCATGGGCTATAGAGCTCAGAGGCTTCAGTAGTTGCCACGCATCTGTTCAGTAGTTGTGGCTCGAGGGCTCCAGACCAAGGGCTCAGGAGTTGTGGCACAAGGGCTTGGTTGCCTAGCAACATGTGGACTCTTCCTAGACAAGGGATTAAACCTATATCCCCTGCATTGCCAGGCAGATACTTAACTACTGTACCACCAGGGAAGTCCATCTGCAACAAATATTTTTAAACACTATGTGACAGGTATTCTTCTGAATGCTGACATTTACATCCCACTGGAGAGAGACAACAAACTGGCGTCTTCACATTCTCTTGTTGTATAACCAATTACCACTCACTTAGCAGCTCAAAACAACACACATTTAATATCTCATAATTTCTGTGGATCAAAGGTCCAAGCACAGCTTACCTGTTCTCTGATTAGAGTCTCAGACAGCTGTAACCAAGTTACTGACCAGGCCCAGCTCAGGGTTCTTCCAAGCTCATGTGGTTGTTGGCAGCATTTATTTCTTGCAGGTATAGAACTCTGGGGTTTATTAGCTGCTAGCAGCTCCTGCAGTTCTTTGCCACATGGCTTTCTGAAAATATGACAGCTTCTTCTTCAAAGCCAGCAAAGATAAAGTCTCTAAAGCAAGTCTTCTAAGGAAATGGAATCCTTTATAATGTACCCTAATCCCAGGACGATACTCCATCACCTTTGCAATAAAAGGTGACATCCCATCACTTTTGCCACATTCCATTGGCTAGAAGCAAGTCAAAGGTCCTGCCCATACTCAAAGGGAGGAGATTATTTATGTTGTTTAGTCCCTAAGTCGTGTCTGACCCTTTTCAACCCCATGGACTGTAGCCCTCTGGGCTTCTCCATCCATGAGATTTCCCAGGCAAAAATACTGACTGTGTTGCTATTTCCTCCTCCAGCGGATCTTCCCAACCCCAGGGATCAAACCTGGGTTTCCTGCATTGGCAGATGAATTCTTTCCCACTGAGCCACCAGGGAAGCCCTGCAGGAGACTACACAAAAGTATAAACACCAGATGAAGATGATGGGGAGGGGGGGTGGTACCCTGAAGTCTGCCTGCCACACCTGTAGATAAATACATGAGGATAATAGCAAATGGAAATAAGTACTCTGCAGAGAATCATATATGGTGCTATGATTGTGACTGGCATCTCTTGACTGAATGACCAGAGAAGGCCTCCTTGTGGAAATAGTGTCTGAACTGAGACCTTAATGACTAGAGGAAGCTAGCTAGTCTGGCTATGTTGACAATGAGATGAGCTGGAGAGCAGTGGATGACAGGGAAAGTGGCATGAAATGAAGTCAGACTGGTAAGCAGAGGCTGGGCCATGTAAGGATTTACGGATGGACACATTTTTTTCTCTATGCTATTATTCAGTTCATTTCAGTTCAGTCGCTCAGTTGTGTCCGACTCTTTGCGACCCCGTGAATCGCAGCACGCCAGGCCTCCCTGTCCATCACCAACTCCCGGAGCTTACTCAAACTCATGCCCATCGAGTCGGTGATGCCATCCAGCCATCTCATCCTCTGTCATCCCCTTCTCCTCCTGCCCCCAATCCCTCCCAGCATCAGGGTCTTTTCCAATGAGTCAACTCTTCATGTGAGGTGGCCTATTATTAGAAGGTTTGAAATAGTGTGAGGGTGTGATCTGGTTATATATATATATATATACACACACACACACGTATGTATTTTGAGAGGTCACTTCTATTGCTGCAATGAAAATAGAGCCTAGGGATTTACCAGTGGAAGAAAAAAAATAGTCACTCAGTCACGTTCAACCCATTGGGACCCCACGGACTAGAGCCTGCAAGGCTCTTCTGTCCATGGAATTCCCCAGGCAAGAATACTGGAGCAGGTAGCCAGATTTCCTAAAGGAAATCAACCCTGAATAGTCATTGGAAGGACTGATGCTGAAGCTGATGTGAAGAGCCAGTTCATTAGAAAAGACCCTGATGCTTGGAAAGATTGAAGACAGGAGAAGGGGACAACGGAGGACAAGGTGGTTGGATGGCATCACCAACTCAATGAACATGAGTTTGAGCAAACTCTGGGTGATGGTGAAGCACAGGGAAGCCAGGCGTGCTTCAGTCCATGGGGTCTCAAAGGGTCAGACATGCCTGAGCAACTAAACAACAATCGGTAATCCAGTGTAATAAATATTTTGATGTAAATGAGGAGAGCTGCATCTAAATTAGATTACTTTAGAATATTTAAATTATCTTTGCTTTTCTCTCTCTTCATGTATATATACACACGTATGTACATGTATGCATGTGTATATATATGTAAAACCCTTTAGTACATCCATATTGGGAATTGTTTTGATTTCTGAGCTCTTTCTCACTCATCCAGTTTATCTGAATCAGAGAGTCAGACCACATAGCTAAGGTTCCCAGAGATGACAGGTAGGATCTTGCCTTCAGCCTATCAGGCAACTACATTCCTTGTTTTGCCAGGATTGCTGATTCAAAGGGGAGCTCCCTGATCAAAGGTGGAACACAACCTCAGCTCTTAAAAACATCAAAATGCTCACTGGAGTGTTCTTTCAGTCCATGTTTTCTTAAATCTTAATAAATCTGGATTCTTTTTTCCTCTTTTCATGACTTCTGAAAAAAAGCTACATAAATATCTTTATCAAGAAGGCCAATGAAAATATGTTTAGCTAATAGAAATATAAAACTAACTCATTATGAGACGTTTATAGACAGAGAAGTAAGAATGCCAACACTGGCCCGGCCCCCCACCACCACCTCCGGTCCCACATTCACTATTTCACAACTGTTTGTATCCCCACAGCTTGTCTGTACTTGTTGGTTATACTTTCAGGGGATGGTCCACTTCTTAAAGTATTCATCCCTTTTCATATTACCTTAAGAAAAATCAGTAGGATTCTGGTTACATTATTCATAGATAATGTACAAAATTATTTCCTTTTTTTTTTTTTTTTGCCAACTTTGTATAAACCATGAATATCTACAAATACAGAGAAGAGAAGGAAGAAGCAGAATACCTCTCACAGACAGAACTCCTGACCCTGGGGTGTAGTTATCCCCTTTTAACCATGCTAGTAATCATGCTCGTTTGAATTTACTCACTGTCTTGGGGGTGAGCAAACATAGCACACACACATCATCAGAGCTTGCCTCTCAGATCCTCCCACAGAGGAGGACAGAATGTATTCCATCAGTCATCCTGAATTCTACTGCACAGAGGACTTCTTTTTAATCATGCAAACACTCCAAAGGTTACAACATAATACTTCTCTTACACACTTTAAGAGAATGGCTCCCCCTTGATTTCATTCATTCATTCATTTGCCACAGATTCCTGGAATGCCTAGAACTATAAACACTTGGTGAAGAGTTGAAGATACAGTATGAACAAGACATTCTCTGCATCCAGGAGCTCACCATCCACTGGGTTTCCTCATTCCACGGGCTTTCTTGAGCATCTGTCATATGCCAGACCATGTTCTAAGTGTTGGGACACAGCAGAGAAGCAGATAGAAAATAAAAAGTTTTTTAAATAGTGTAATTTTAGGAACTTATATGTCCTATGAAGAGAGTAAAGCAGAGGAGGTGACTGCAGGTGCTATTTTCAGTAGATTGATCACAGAAGCGATGTTTGCGTAAGGACCTCCATGATTAAAACAATGAATCAACCACTTTTCCTGTGGAAAAGTATGCTGGGCAGTTGCTGTTGTTCAGTCACTAAGTCATGTTTGACTCTTTTTGACCCCACAAACTACAGCACACCAGGCTTCCCTGTCCTTCACTATCTCCTGGAGTTTGTGCAAACTCATGTCCATTGAGTCAGTGATGCCATCCAACCATCTCATCCTTTGTGGCCCGCTTCCCCTCCTGTCCTCAATCTTTCCCAGAATCAGGGTCTTTACCAGTGAGTTGGCTCTTCACATCAGGTGGCCAAAATATTGGAGCTTTAGCTTCAGCATCAGTCCTTCCAATGAATATTCAGGGTCGATTTCCCTTAGGATTGACTGGTTTGATCTCCTTGCTGCCCAAGGGGTCTCGAGTCTTCCCCAGCACCAATGTTCAAAAGCATCAATTCTTCAGCGTTCAACCTTCTTTATGGTCCAGTTCATCTGTACATGACTACTGGAAAAAACCATGGCTTTGACAATACGGACCTTTGTTGGCAAAGTGATGCTGGCCAGAGAGAACACAAAACATAAGACCTAAGCAAATGAGGACCATGAACTATTTCTTCTGAAGCTTGACTACATTTTTAAGGTCATATGAACAATGTCCAACTTTGCTATGTTCAAACTTAAGCCACATTGCCATTAGGTCTACCATGCAAAGTCAACACTAATACACTTTCAGTACACTGAGCTTAACGTTTGTACAGCTTGCTATCTCATGCTTTTCTCTGCTTTGTTTACTGAGATTGTATGTACCTATCATGCCTGAAGTCTCTGGGAGACATGCAAATCATTCAACTATATCACTAGTCTATACATATCCTTGGACACAAACCCACCAGAGTTCTCTATCCTCCTCTGACCTGAGTAGTTTGCTCTTCAGGCTGGATATTCAGTTACCATACTGGGTCTTTCTTTCAACAGCATCCTGAGCATTTTCTTCTCTCCTGTGTTGGATCTCCTGATTCTTGGTCCAAGGTCATTCTCTTTCTTAGTTTAGTTCTCACTGTGATGAATAATATCCTCTACTAGCTTACTATAAAAGAACACATGAGAGAAAAAACACGACACATTTGATATCTGAAGATTTCTATATTCTAGCCTTATAATAACCTGACAGTTTAGCTAGGAATATGATTCCAGGTTGGGAATCATTTTCCCTAAACATTTCAAGGGTACGTCTTCTCTGTTTTCCAGCTCTCAAGTGGGCTGAGAATTTTGATGCCATCCATTCATACTTTAGAACAAGGCAATGAAAAGCTGGATAGAAGTTCCATGCATGTGGATAGAACTTATCAAATTATAGACATTATAGGAGGGTATCTATCTAGGAAATTAAGTTAAAATACTGCTGACTCTTAGTGCCTATAAGTCTCTGGTGAGGGATAGAACTGGTAAGTTTTTTCCAGAGAAGAATCATCTCTCATTTTTCTACCTTAGAGACACAACTACTGGCAGTCAACATCTCTGAGCTAGTGAAGGAAGGGGTTAGGATGTAATCATTCAGAATGCAGACATTTAATCAACCCCCATTTTCAGCATTTGAGTAGGAAATGGCAACCCACTCCAGTATGTGTCCTTGCCTGGAAAATTCCAAGGACAGAGGAGCCTAGCAGGCTACAGTCCATGGAGTCTCAAGGAGTCAGACACAACTGGGCACACACACACACGTTTTCAGCACAGGGGTGACTGCAAGTCCAGTCTCTCTAGTTTAACCTCTCCAGAGAGTAAACACTAATCTTCTTGGGTAAAGGAGGGCTATCCATGAAATCAAAAGACACTTGCTCCTTGGAAGAAAAGCTATGACCAATCTAGACAGCATATTAAAAAGCAGAGATACTACTTTGTCACCAAAGGTCCATCTAGTCAAAGCTATGGTTTTTACAGTATAGTCATGTATGGATGTGAGAGTTGGACTATAAAGAAAACTGAGTGCCAAAGAAATGAAGCTTTTGAACTGTGGTGTTGGAGAAGACTCTTTGAGAAGTCCCTTGGACTGAAAAGAGATCAAACCAGTCAATCCTAAAGGAACTCAGTCCTGAATATTCATTGGAAGGACTAATGCTGAAGCTGAAACTCCAATACTTTGGCCACCTGATGTGAAGAACTGACTCATTGAAAAGACCCTGATGCTGGGAAAGATTGAAGGCAGGAGGAGGAGGGGATGACAGAGGATAAGATGGTTGGATGGCATCACCGACTCAATGGACATGAATTTGAGTAAGCTCTGGGAGTTGGTGATAAACAGGGAAGCCTGGAATGCTGCAGTTCATGGATTTGCAAAGTCAGACACAACTGAATGACTGAACTGTACTGAACTGATCCATCAACAGTGCAGGATTTAGAAGATACAGTATTAACTACTCCAAACATTGACTCTTACCCTTGTTTTCTCTCCATCTGCATCTTTCTCCAATCTTTGAGGACTTGGGATTTTGAGGAATGAATTCATCTACTCCTGGTTTCAACTTTCAAAGGTCTACTGATTCAAATACCTCTTTTCCATGTGATGTTTTCATTCCAAACCACAATTGAAATTGTTGGCTTACTCTCTGTCTTTGTCCTTGTACATAGACAGTTGTTTTAACCCCATTAGGTTGTTTAAATCATTTGAGTTTGATTTGGGGCATATTAACCTGCAGGATCTAGCTAGAAACTTCCCCCAAATGTTTTTCCCCACAATCTAATTCCTTACCACAAAGAATTTCTGATAAATAGAATTTTATTCATCTCATCTCATTTCATCATTGTGCAGAATTAAGTGGAAGTTATAAAAAGAAAAGTGCTAATGTGAGAGATAAGAAGCTTATGTTTCAAACTTTATATGTTTGAGATAGAAATTGCTAGACCTATCAGAAGCTATATCTCTTTACATTCAATCTGATGCTTGTGGATTTAAGCTAATTGAATTCATGATTTAAGCTAATTGAATTCATGAACAGTTACGAGGCTCAAGGATAAACATAAAGGGTATGATTTCAATGTCAGAGATATATTACTAAAAATGATGTTTCATAGGTGAAGCATTACTAAGGATTTTACAATGGAACTCTTTCTGTAACATGTGTCTGTCATTAGTCTTTAAAAAATCTGAGTTTTAGAAAGTTCCGGTAACATAGGAACAAAACTATAGAACTGGCCAAACAATTTTTAGGCTTCCATCTTAAATTTAAGGGCCATGAAAAAAGGAATAGCTACTCAATCAAAATATTCAATAATGCCAAAGTTCTTCTGATATTTTCTGGAACTCTCCTGATCTCTTTACTTTCTTTTTCAGCTGTATTGTAACAGTGCTCTATTAAAACTTGTTTTCATTTTTTACAAATTATTATTCATGTTATAATAACATACTGAAAGTACAAATCAATGCTTTACCTCTTGCCCTTTAAAAAAAAATCAGGCATGCATGAACAGATCAAAAATATTTGTGAGAATAAGAAATCAGCGTGGTGTAATAAAGAGGATTAAATATCACTGACTGAACACAAATATGTATTCTTTTTGCCAAAATCCCACTAAATAAAATTTTTAACAACAATCTTGGAAGCCAGAAGATAATGGTGCAATATATTTGAAACTCAAAGGGAAATTAATTTCTTACCTAGAATTGTATATCTAGTCATACAATCAATTAAGTGTGAGAGTAAAATAAAGGCATTTTCATAAGGTCAAGTCTCAAAATGATGATTTCCAATGTGCCTTTTCTCAGAAGCTGCTCTCTTCAAGGAATAAATTAAGAAGCAAAAAGATGAGACCTGGAGAACAAGAGATCCAGCAAAAGAGAAAGGAATAGAAAATGCTAAGACTAAGAGAAAAGTGGCGCCCTAAAGCTAATATGATAAGAACAGCAGGTCAAACTGGAGCTGAGAGAGTATACCCTAGAAGGGCAGCTTAAAAAAAAAAACAACAGTCAAACAAATGAACAAATAAACAAAGAAAATTGTTTTCATTCACCTAGGTGAATAATTATCTAAATTTTCAGAGCTCTGTGAAAGTACTGGGAATTATTTACTGAAAAGTACATAGAAATCTAAGCAGAGAGATGACTGCTAACAAACTCCAAGGAAAATGGAAAACTGCACACACACAAAGGAAATGTGATCCTAGTGTGCTGTGTAATTCAGCTGTGAACAATACAGACAGAATAATGGAAGCGCTGAATTTTCCTCCTGGCCCAAATGATGGCATAGCTGCATTGGGACCATGCGTTGAGAGAGGAATGTCTGTACCAAAACCAGGTTGTTGTTTTGTTTTGTTTTTCCATTTGTTGGTTTTAAAGAGAGCTAAATGATCATGTCATTTTCCATAAAAGGAATTTAATGGTTTGTACCTCACTTTTTAAACTGAAGCGTACATTTATAATTTGAAAGAAATCCTAGAAAAAGCAGACTTGCAAGTGGGTTGCCCCTGGTAGGCAGGTCATAAGGAATGGGCATAAGATTGCTAATTTTTCTCATAAAACACTTTGTCATTTTATTAGACATGTTAAAGAATACTGGTGCTTTTTTTTTTTTTTTTTTTAATGAGTAGGGACCACTTAGATTTAAATCCTTGCCCTGGTCTGTTTCTTCAATAGCTTAGACAGGTTTATTGACTCCCCTGAACTGCACCCGCATAATTCGAGGGTAGTTTTTTGAAACAAAAAGAGTCTGCAAATATTTTCTCCTTTGACACTTAGGCACGTTTTAAGCATATTTTCTAAACCCAGAAGTTCCAAATTCTTGACAAAGCACAACTTGACCATATCTTCTTCCCATATCAAGGTTTCAAAAGATTTTTGCTCAACTAGACTTCCGCCCTCCACCCCCAGCTCCCTGTTAAAAGGATTCCACAGAGGCTGAGGAATAATAAAGCCCAGAGTGACCCATAACTCTTAAGAGATAATTCCAAGATAAGGGACAAGAAGAGGAATTTCCAAGGCATCTCGGGATGTCGCAGGATTTTAGAGGCTCTTCAAGTCTCAAGTTTCAAGTCCTTGCAACAATTCTGTATGAACAGCAGAAGGGGTGGCTGTCCAGGTCCAAAGCCAGGAGGATAGGAAGTTAGGCACCCCCATGACATCGTGTGTCTACTGGTTTAAGGAAAAAAGAATATGATTTCTTCTTAACTCAAATTTATATCTATGTATCAGATATTTTTACAAGATTGTTTAAAAACTTTTATTTCACATTTTAAAAGATGGAATGTATTTTTCCATTTCATTATTCTTAAACTAATACCTTTGGAAATTTGCAGGCAAATAAAATGAAAATAGAAGATTGAAGCAAATGTTCTAGAACTCATCACTGTTTTTCTGTTTCATTTGCTATTTACAGTTGCTATTGACAAAGCTAACTCCACCTCCTTAACAGTTCTCACTCTGAAAAACAGATCCACATTCTTCTCTTATCAGGGATTGGTCCCTTACACTCAGCTTAATGTTCAACTAGAGTAACTCACACTTGCTTTACTTATTTTACACACTTTACTTACTCCAGGAGAAAGAATGCACATTGAACTGTGCTGAGTATATATTTTATTCAACTGCATTTAGATGTTTTACACTTACAAACACACATAATTATATTGTTTCCAACCTATTTATATTACTTGCAAATGGATGTAGCAACTGCCTGCTTACCACCATATGATTCTAAAGTAATCTCTGTTAATGCAAATTACAAAAAATAAATAATCAAATATATCAATTTATATTTGTGTATAATGAGTCCTAAATTTTAAAAGTATTATAATTGAGTATTTTATTTTCATTAGGACCTTGATATTGGGCAAGATTTCAAGTCAAAACAGTTTATCCCCTATTATTCCAGTAGAGATGATCATTTCTCCTTCTACAGTTGGTTACTGGATTTTTAATTATCTAAAAACTTAAAATAAATCTTCAACTATAGCAGCCAACAAGGTGTTTCATGGTTTAGATTTTGGGTTGCTGTTCCCAGTCAGTCAAGGATAGAGTCCTGAGTCAAAATGAACCATGTGGAGGGCTTTACCTTAATCTTTACTATTCCAATATCTACCCCCACCAAAAACAAATATACAACCAAAATGTGATATTGTTTGCCCTGTAGTTTACATAGAGGAGAATGCATAAATCTTTGTTGTACAGTTCAATGAATTTTGAAAATGTACCCAGTTAACCAACATCCAGAGCAAGGTATAGAAGAACATGTCTGTCATTATAGAAAATTTCTCCATACCACTTTCCAATTGCCAGGATTTTTCTGATTTCTAATATCAAAAATTAATTTTGCATATTCTTTGCATGAGCTCAATACGAGTAAAATTATAAAGTCTATACTGTTGGGTGCCTGGCTTCTTCTGATCAATACTTTTTGATATAAATACAAAGTCTGAAGTTTGGAAAAAGAGAAGTAAAAATGGTTTTTCTTCACAGATGGCACGACTGTGGGTAAAAGTCATAAGGCATCAGAAAAAAAAATTGTGCGTAAAAGTCATAAGGCATCAGAAAAAAAAAAGCTTATAAATACTAAGAAAGTCCGTCAAGGGCTACAAAGTCACCATATAAAAATTATTACATCTTACGATGCCTTTTGAATTTGCCAACAAAGGTCCATATTGTCAAGGCTATTGAATAATTTTATGGTTGATTAAGAAATTACTCGCTGAAATAGAGACCCAGAGACACACAGAAACATAACACCAAACAAACATGATTAACAAGTTTAAAAAAAAAAAGACCTAAAATATCCATGAAACCTAGCAAGCAATCAAGATTTAAAAAAAAGAGTTCCAGGCCATGCATAGTAAAAAGTGTTTAGCTCTTATATCCATCAATTTGTCCTTCTCTCGAGGAACCTTTGTTTTCATATACATATCCTTATTTCGCTATGAATACAGTTTTTAAAAATCAAGTTGCAAAGTATTTTACAGAGTATGATCAACTGGAATTGGGACTTTGTGCTTCTTCCCTTTGCTTATAAAACAAGATACTTTTATGAGTAAAGAATTAAATGAAAACATTTAAACTGTCTTAAAAACTGAGCTATCTCTGCATACTTGATGTATGTGTACATGTAGGCACATATTCTGTCTTTAGAAGGTATCAACACTCACAAAGGTTACCTGGTCAGATGAAACAAGTGCAATCCTTAAACAGTTGTAATCCAGTGTTTTAAAGGTTGGCTGTAGACTATCTTTAAAACAAGGCTTCTAGATCATTCATTTTTCTATAACTAATTGAATATAATGTAGAAAATGGCTCTAAACATATTTGTTTTGAAATTTTCAATGCTAGACACTCTTCTAAGAACTTTGTGTTCCTTATCTCATTTAATCACAAAAACTGAAGCAGATAATAGTTCCCTTATTTTATAAATAAGAAATCAAGGTTGAAGGAATTAAGATAACTTCCCCCAAGTTTTCACAATAATTAAGTAAAGAAACCAAAATTCATTTTGAGTCAACAGCTTACTTCTATGCCCTGACCCCCTTTGGTATCTTGCTCTGTGTAAATCAATATTCTCCTTTTTTTTTTTTTTAACATCCATCTCCTAAATGAAGGTAAGTTTGTATGTATAAGTAAATTTCCTACTTGTGTTAATTGAAATGAAATAAATACTTAACCCCATAAGGACAGTGTGATATAGAGATTAAATTCTAATAAAAGAGCTCTTAATAACTGGAATAGAAATTCATCATAGTCCAATTAAATTATTTTATTTTTACATGTTGAACAAGTAGTGATTTCCTATATGTGATTTTCATGTAAATCTCACAGTAATTGAATGGGAAAAGTATTTCTACAATTTTACAAAGAAGCACACTTGGGCTCAGAGATAAAATGATTCTCCTTCAAAATCACAACGGCTGCCTGTCACTGGACAGTTACAAAGTTCATTCAACTGAGGATGTGAACAGAGTTCACAGAAAGAAAAATGCAAATGGCCAATAAAAACATTAAACCTCAACCTCAATTCAAACTTTCAAAACAATGAAAACGATGTGCAGGTAATGGAATCCTGTCTCATTCCTGGCAGGAATGTGAATTGATACAACATCATCTAATTAATATCTACTAAATTTTAAAATTTCTTCCATTTTGATTAGGAAATTTCACTTTACAACCAATCCATCACAAATACAAACTTTGGATATATGTACCAGGATTTTTTTTACAGCCTCCTTTTTAATAATATATGTAGTGAACTAAAGAGCCTCTTGATGAAAGTGAAAAAGGAGACCCTGAGTCAGGAAGATTCCCTGGAGAAGAGAATGGCTACCCACTCCAGTATTCTTGCCTAGAGAATTCCATGGATAGAGGAGCCTGGTGGGCTAAAGTCCACGGGGATGCAAAGAGTTGGACACAACTGAGCAACTGACACTTTCACTTCACTACATCAGTTCAGTTCAGTTGCTCAGTCATGTCCAACTCTTTGCGATCCCATGAATTGCAGCACACCAGGCCTCCCTGTCCATCACCAACTCCCACAGTTTACTCAAACTCATGTCCATCGAGTTGGTAATGCCACCCAGCCCTCTCATCCTCTGTCATCCCCTTTTCCTCCTGCCCCCAATCCCTCCCAGCATCAAGGTCTTTTCCAATGAGTCAACTCTTCACATGAGGTGGCCAAAATATTGGAGTTTCAGCTTCAGCATCAGTCCTTCCAATCAACACCCAGGACTGATCTCCTTTAGGATGGACTGGTTGGATCTCCTTGCAGTTTAAGGAACTCTCAAGAGTCTTCTCCAACACCACAGTTCAAAAGCATCAATTTTTTGGCGTTCAGATTTCTTCACAGTTCAACTCTCACATCCATACATGACCACTGGAAAAACCATAGCCTTGACTAGATGGGCTTTTGTTGGCAAAGTAATGTCTCTGCTTTTTAATATGCTATCTAGGTTGGTCATAACTTTCCTTACAAGGAGTAAGCGTCTTTTAATTTCATGGCTGCAGTCACCATCTGCAGTGATTTTGGAGCCCCCAAAAATAAAGTCTGACACTGTTTCCACTGTTTCCCCATCTATTTCCCATGAAGTGATGGGACCAGATGCCATGATTTTAGTTTTCTGAATGTTGAGCTTTAAGCCAACTTTTTTACTCTCCTCTTTCACTTTCATCAAGAGGCTTTTTAGTTCCTCTTCAAATTTTTTTAATCTTTGTGATCCGGGGTTAGGTAAAATGTTTTTAGAAGTGACACAAAAAAAACAATCTATTTAAGAAAAAAATAATGAATTGAACTTCATCCAAATTAAAAATGCTTGCTTTGTTCAAGACATTACTAAGAAAATCAAAAGGCAAGCTACAAACTGGGAGATAATGTTTGCAAATCACATATACAATAAACTACCTATATCAAGACTATATGATGAACTTTCAAAATTTAACAGTAAGAAAACTTAAAACTTATATAAAGATGTACAAAAAGATTGAACAGACACTTCACCAGAGGATCTACAGACAGCAAACAGCACTTAGAAAGATAATCAATATCACTAGCCATTAATATCAATATATCAATATCCAATATCAATATTACTACCCCATGGTATGTAGCCCACCAGACTCCTCCATCCATGGGATTTTCCCAGACAAGAATACCGGAGTGGTTGCCATTTCCTTCTCCAAGGGACCTTCCTGACCCAGAGATTGAACCCAGGTCTCTTGTATTGCAGACAGACTCTTTACCATCTGAGCTATCAGCTATCAGGCTCCCATCACGAGCCATTATGTAAATGCAAATTAAAACCAAGGTAAAATACTACTACAAAACTATTAGAACAACTAAAATAAAAAATACTGACAACATCAAGTGCTGGTAAAGATGTGGAGCAACTGAAACATTCATATATTGCTTCCTGGAATACAAAATGGTACAGCCAGTTTGGACAGGTTGGGCAATTTCTTCAAAATTAATCCTTTACTGGAGAGAAATAAAAATTATTTTCCAGAAATCTTCCAGCAAACAAAAGCCCAGGACCAGATGGCTTCACAGCTGAATTCTACCAAAAATTTAGAGAAGAGCTAACACCTATCTTACTCAAACTCTTCCAGAAAATTGCAGAAGAAGGTAAACTTCCAAACTCATTCTATGAGGCCACCATCACCCTAATTCCAAAACCAGACAAAGATGCCACAAAAAAAGAAAACCACAGGCCAATATCACTGATGAACATAGATGCAAAAATCCTTAACAAAATTCTCGCAAACAGAATCCAACAACATATTAAAAAAATCATACACCATGACCAAGTGGGCTTTATCCCAGGAATGCAAGGATTCTTTAATATCTGCAAATCAATCAATGTAATACACCACATTAACAAATTGAAAGATAAAAACCATACGATTATTCCAATAGATGCAGAGAAAGCCTTTGACAAAATTCAACACTCATTTATGATTAAAACTCTCCAGAAAGCAGGAGTAGAAGGAACATACCTCAACATAATAAAAGCTATATATGACAAACCCACAGCAAGCATTACCCTCAATGGTGAAAAATAGAAAGCATTTCCCCTGAAATCAAGAACAAGACAAGGGTGCCCACTCTCACTACTACTATTCAACATAGTTTTGGAAGTTTTGGCCACAGCAATCAGAGCAGAAAAAGAAGTAAAAGGAATCCAGATAGGAAAAGAAGAAATGAAACTCTCGCTGTTTGCAGATGACATGATCCTCTACATAGAAAACCCTAAAGACTCTACCAGAAAATTACTAGAGTTAATCAATGAATATAGTAAAGTTGCAGGATATAAAAGTAACACACAGAAATCCCTTGCATTCCTATACACTAACAATGAGAAAACAGAAAGAGAAATTAAGGAAACAATACCATTCACCATCGCAACAAAAAGAATAAAATACTTAGGAATATATCTACCTAAAGAAACAAAAGACCTATACATAGAAAACTATAAAACACTGATGAAAGAAATCAAAGAGGACACAAACAGATGGAGAAACATACCGTGTTCATGGATTGGAAGAATCAATATTGTCAAAATGGCTATACTACCCAAAGCAATCTATAGATTCAATGCAATCCCTATCAAGCTACCAACGGTATTCTTCACAGAACAAGAACAAATAATTTCACAATTTGTATGGAAATACAAAAAACCTCGAATAGCCAAAGTAATCTTGAGAAAGAAGAATGGAACTGGAGGAATCAACCTGCCTGACTTTAGACTCTACTACAAAGCCACAGTCATCAAGACAGTATGGTACTGGCACAAAGACAGAAATATAGATCAATGCAACAGAATAGAAAGCCCAGAGATAAATCCACGAACCTATGGACACCTTATCTTCGACAAAGGAGGCAAGGATATACAATGGAAAAAAGACAACCTCTTTAACAAGTGGTGCTGGGAAAACTGGTCAACCACTTGTAAAAGAATGAAACTAGAACACTTTCTAACACCATACACAAAAATAAACTCAAAATGGATTAAAGATCTAAATGTAAGACCAGAAACTATAAAACTCCTAGAGGAGAACATAGGCAAAACACTCTCCGACATGAATCACAGCAGGATCCTCTATGACCCACCTTCCAGAATATTGGAAATAAAAGCAAAACTAAACAAATGGGACCTAATGAAACTTAAAAGCTTTTGCACAACAAAGGAAACTATAAGTAAGGTGAAAGACAGCCCTCAGATTGGGTGAAAATAATAGCAAATGAAGCAACAGACCAAGGATTAATCTCAAAAATATACAAGCAACTCCTGAAGCTCAATTCCAGAAAAATAAATGACCCAATCAAAAAATGGGCCAAAGAACTAAACAGACATTTCTCCAAAGAAGACATACAGATGGCTAACAAACACATGAAAAGATGTTCAACATCACTCATTATCAGAGAAATGCAAATCAAAACCACAATGAGGTACCATTACACGCCAGTCAGGATGGCTGCTATCCAGAAGTCTACAAGCAATAAATGCTGGAGAGGGTGTGGAGAAAAGGGAACCCTCTTACACTGTTGGTGGGAATGCAAACTAGTACAGCCACTATGGAAAACAGTGTGGAGATTTCTTAAAAAACTGGAAATAGAACTGCCATATGACCCAGCAATCCCACTTCTGGGCATACACACTGAGGAAACCAGATCTGAAAGAGACACGTGCACCCCAATGTTCATCGCAGCACTGTTTATAATAGCCAGGACATGGAAGCAACCTAGATGCCCATCAGCAGATGAATGGATAAGGAAGCTGTGGTACATATACACCATGGAATATTACTCAGCCATTAAAAAGAATGCATTTGAATCAGTTCTAATGAGATGGACGATACTGGAGCCCATTATACAGAGTGAAGTAAGCCAGAAAGATAAAGAACATTACAGCATACTAACACATATATATGGAATTTAGAAAGATGGTAATGATAACCCTATATGCAAAACAGAAAAAGAGACACAGAGGTACAGAACAGACTTTTGGACTCTATGGGAGAAGGCAAAGGTGGGATGTTTCGAGAGAACAGCATGAATATTATCTATAGTGAAACAGATCACCAGCCCAGGTTGGATGCATGAGACAAGTGCTCGGGCCTGGTGCACTGGGAAGACCCAGAGGAATCGGGTGGAGAGGGAGGTGGGAGGGGGGATCGGGATGGGGAATACATGTAACTCCATGGCTGATTCATGTCAATGTATGACAAAACCCACTGAAATGTTGTGAAGTAATTAGCCTCCAACTAATAAAAATAGATGAAAAAAATAAAATAAAAAAAAATTATTTTCACACTGAAAGACCTGTACTTGAATGTTTATAGCATCTTTATTCATAATAATCAAAAACTCCATCAACCAAAAACTCCATCAATTTCTAATGGATAAATAAACTTTTGTAAATTCACATCAAAGAAACAAATTATTGATAAACTCTACAGCTTGGCTGAATCTCAAAGACATTGTGTTAAGTGAAAGAAATCGTCACACTTTAGCTTTTGTAGTCTGAAAAGGTGTATATTAATGACTCCATGTATACTATTTTCCAAAAAACCAAACTATCAGTTTGAGAACAATTCAACGGCTTCAAAGAGTTAGGGATGCAGGAAGCAAGCATGCCTGCTCTTCAGTCGTCTCTGACTCTTTGCGACCCCGTGGACGGCAGCTCACCAGGCTCCTCTGTCCACGGGATTCTCCAGGCAAAAATACTGGAGTGGGTTGCCATTTCCTTCTCCAAGTGACCTTCCTGTTCCAGAGATCGAACCACTTCTCATTATGTTTCCTGCATTGGCAGGTAGGTTTTTTACCACTAGCCCCACCTGGGAAGCTCACACAGGAAGCATGTGACTATAAAAGGATAGCATGAGAGTTTTTGAAGGTGATGAAATTGTTCTGTAATCTGACGTAACCTGTAAATTTCAGTTTTACACAAATTTAAAATTCAAAAACTGTACACCCAAACAATCAATTATACTGTATGATAATTTAAAAATCAAAAATAGAAGCTGAAATTATTGAATAAAGAATAATTCTTCTGTGTGTATAAAATATTGTATAGTAGTGAATGTGAATGAATTAATCTATCAATACCTAATAATCTGAGTGGGTACCTCCAATATGTTGCTAAGTGATACAATCAATTTCAAGTATTATGTTTATAAAATATGATCCAATTTTTGCAAAAATTAAAACAAAAATAAAATTTATATGTGCATGTATACATATATGTATGTGCATGAGTATGTGTATGAATGTGGGCATCTGTGTATGTGAATAATGTTTTTATCAATACCATTGAAGAGAAAGATACTTAGAAAAGAGATAGAGAGGAGTTTAGAGGTGAAGTGGAAAAAATGGTTAACTTTTGTAATAAGTGTATCATTTCAGTGATTAAATACTTAGTTGGCCAAAAAGTTCACTATGAAAAAACCTGAACGAAATTTTTGGCTAATATTTGTTCTTTTTATTGAAAAAGAATAAGGAATGAGTGTTTTGAAAGAATGCGACTTCCATAGAACCATAAATATTATTGTTATTATACACAGAAAGATGTTTAAAGACCTGCCTTTTCATTATTATTTATCTGTGATTTTAGTCTTCAAAACATGGTGAGAATTGAGGAAATCTGAGGAGTTTATTGTCAATTACAAAATTCTATAAATTTAGATTTAGATAGATTTACATTGTAGTGAGCTATGACCATGAACATATTTCAAAATAATTAATAATATTTCAACTCAGTATTGAGTGAAAGATGATTTTTGAAATAACAGCATAATTTTCTTCAGCACATCTTACAGAGTTAATGAAGCATAACTATATTAGTAGCTACATGATTAAAGGCATAAGAAATTGTGAGTAAACTGCTTTATCACTTAATCCCTTTAAAGCAGGAATATTATGTAGTTATTTATCAAACCATTTGGACTGATGTTTGTATTTTGCTAAGTCAGGGATATTTTAAAGTATGCAAAATTTACATTATATTTTTATTAGTAAAAATGATTCCTTTTTCTTACTAGAGTAACATAGCCCATTTCAAATGATTTCCAAAATAGAATTTTTTTATATCAGTAGTACTATTCAATATTCTGTTATCAGGTAAAGGTAAAGTATAATTTGAACACAGAGAATGTTTAATGCTTCTTAAACAGGAATGTGTTCCTCAATATCATGTACACAAATTACCGTAAGGTAAAATTTCCTGAAGGTGGCAGCATTCTAAGCAAACCTGTCCTCAACTTTTGCATTATAAAGCATTATTACATTTGCTGTTTAAAATGGCTGGTAATATTACAAACCATTAGTAATTATGAAAACAATGTCACTGTAACCATCGTGCTGATGGGATTTCAAAAGAACTCCTACTAGTTATAGTCTATACTTTAAGTTATTCTTCTGTATATAAGCATATGCTATATATCTGCTGTCCCTAACTAGCTTTTTAGCACCAGGGACCAGTTTTGTGGAAGGTAATTCTTCCACAGACTGGGGTGGGTGGGGATGGGGCGGAGATGGTTTCAGGATGATTCAAGCACACTACACTTATTTTATACTTTATTTCGACTATTATTACATCAGCCCCACCTCAGATCATCAGGCATTAGATTCTAAAGTTTGAGGCCTCTGGTGTGTGTATATATATATATATATACATATATATATATATATATCTTGCACAAATATATGAAAGAAAGTGAAAGTGAAATTTGCTCAGTTGTGTCTGACTCTGTGACACCATGGACTGTGGTCCATGGAATTCTCCAGGCCAGAATACTGGGGTGAGTAGCCTTTCTCTTCTCCAGGGGATCTTCCCAACCCGGGGATCAAACCCAGGTCTCCCACATTGCAGGCAGATTCTTTACCAGCTGAGCCACCAGGGAAGCCCTGTGAATGCCAAGAAGACCAGGGAAGCACAAATATATATATAAGACTAAATACTCAATATATATATTACCCAAACACAAATATATACTTTTAAGGGCTTATATACCTATGAAAATTTCTGTTCCCTGAGATATTACATTAATTTTCTTACTAATAAATGTTAGCAAAGTGACAAGGTGCCAAAGATGCATTTCAATATTCCAGTTTTCAACTTTGAATAAGAAGAAATTAATTTTTATGCCAATTCTTTCTCTACATTTCTTGAAATATGAGGAAAATAATCATGATGAATATTATGGTTACGATTCTTGAAACTAAGACTGGCCCCCGTAAATCAGAGGACAAATTCTAATTTAAACATTGAGTTTTAAAGTACTTATTCAATTCCATTCACAGCTTTAAATGAAAACCCGTAAAGGTTCATGGCTACCAATAAAATATGATTTGATGATATACTTTTGAAGCTATAATTCTGTATATTGATGGTTGTGACTGTTATTTTTATATTGAAAGGCAAGTTTCCTGACCTATACTTTGCCAATAGGGACTCTTCTAAGAAGAGAGAGTTCCTAAGTAATGCTAGATAATCACTGTCATCCCTGTAACTCCACCGGAGATCACAGTCACCTCAAGGGAAATGTTAGCCTGTAGGAACAACAGAAACATATGGTTCTTTAGTAGGAATCTTACAATACCCAGTTCTTTCCATCCATGCCCATTGGCTTGTACCTAAATTCTCCTATACTCATACAACCCCTGAAAAAGGAATCGGCATTTTCTCGGGAATAGCAGCCATTTATCCTTTGTTGTGTCATTCATCAATGGAATTCCTCTGGAAGATCCCCTGGAGAAGGGGAATGGCAACCCACTCCAGTATTCCTGCCTGGAAAATCCCATGGCACAGGAGCATGGTGAACTACAGTCCACGGGGTTGCAAGAGTTGGACACGATTGAGCAACTAACACACACACACACACACACACAGAATCCTTTGCTGTGTCATTCATCAGTGGAGTTCCTCCGGATTTAGGTTATTTTTCATTTAAGATGAGATGTGCTTCTCCATTCATAGTTGTTGTTTGGTTGACTTCTAGCCGTTTGTTACTCCTTGTCTAAATTCTACTGTGTTTGTCAGTAACCTCCTGTGTAAATGTTAAGGCAGATTCATCAAGTATAAATTATACTGTCATACAATGAAATGTTTCTTAGAAAGAGAATGAAGTCTTTTGTGCCATGAGTACAAAGACATAGTGTGTCTCTGCAGATGGTAACATGCAAGCCAGCTAATCCATGTGTGACCATATGGTTTTTAGCAAAGAAAAAATCCCTGGAAGTCAGTAAATGCAATCTCAGCAATTTTTTCTTTCCATCTAGAGTTTCCCCAATGGAGAAGACAATGGCACCCCACTCCGGTACTCTTGCCTGGAAAATCCCAGGGACAGGGGAGCCTGGTGGGCTGCCATCTATGGGGTCACACAGAGTCGGACACAACTTAAGTGACTTAGCAGCAGCAGCAACAGAGTTTCCCCAAACAAGCTTTCCTCTTTATCCCTATTGGTTTTCATTTTTCCTTCTTTCCACTTCTCCCTTTGCTCTTCTTCATATCATTTTTCTTTCATTTGTTGTATCTTTTCTCCTCCTCCTTTTTTTTTTAAACCTCTGTCCCTTTTCTCTGCAGTTTATGATTCTGCGAGCATAACACAATTTTTTTTCTGGCCTCTAGACCACTTTTTTTTTCTCTCCCTCTCTGTCATTCCCTAACATTATAATATTGATTATGTTTTTTTTTTCCTTGCTTTCCTCCAAGGAAAATTTGAGAAAACACAAGGTCTGGGACTTGAGGTCACAAAAGCAATAATAACATAGATTCTGGGTGGTGATGGACAATGATTGGAATTATGATTTATCCAGATATCATCAGAGAATAGGGACAAGGATAGTTCTATGAAGTTTACTTATAAATTTAAAACCAAAAATTTTCCAACATAACTCATCCAATGAATCTTATTTTTTACATACTTAGGACTAGCAAGTTTAAAATTCTTAAAATATTTGGCTTGAACTCCTCAGTCAATGCTATAGAGTACACTAAACAAGATATTGTACATACAGATGAAGAAGTGGATTCTTTTTCTATATTTTGCTAAACAGGACTTAGTGAAGAAAAGATTTAAAGAAATAAATGAGAAGGCTATTTTAACAAAATGAGATCACTTGAGCATGAGTGACAGAAGACAGAAATTTAAAGAAGAGAAAATAGGCATGATTCTAGTATGAGGAACTTGAAAGAGATTAGAGAGGAATGAAAGTTGAAATATAAGAAACAGTGAAAGCATTCATATATGCAATTAGCAATTGCCTTGGAGGAAAGCAAGAAAAAAAAATCAATATTATAATATTAGGGAATGACAGAGAGAGGGAGAGAAAGAGAACTGGTCTAGAGGCCAGAAAAAAAAATTCTTGTTGACTACAATAGTAAGAAGGAAATAAATTTGGAACGTAACATGGTGGAAGGGACTTCCCTGGTGGCTCAGTGATAAAAAAAAAAGTGAAAGTGAAGTTGCTCAGTTGTGTCCGACTCTTTGTGACCCCATGAAGCCTACCAGCATTCTCCATCCATGGGATTTTTCCAGGCAAGAGTACCGGAGTGGGTTGCCATTGCCTTCTCCAAGTGATAAAAAAAAAAAAAAAAAAAAAAATCTGCCTACAAATGCAGGAGACACTGGTTCGATCCTTGGATTAAGAAGATTCCCCTGCAGAAGGAAATGGCAACCCACTCTAGTACTCTCACCTGGGAAATCGCTTGGACAGAGGAGCCCGGTGTGCTGCAGTCCAAGGGGTCGCAAAGAGTTGGACGTGACTGAGGGACTAGGTGGAAGAAGCAGTAAGGACTGGTTAGATCTTCTGCCAAGTGGAGAAGATTTAAGCATCTGAGCCAAACAGAAGAAATATCCATGACTGTTGCACAAGAAGTCAGTTTTGCCCTAAATCAAGTATAGTGAAAACACTGGTTCTAGCCAGCAAGCTGATTTTTATATCATGCATGAAAAGAACAAAAAATACATAATCTAATTATCACTGAAAGCAGAGATGACACTAATTATGTTTTAACCTCTTCATAATCTCATGGAATGTGATATTAAGTGAACTGTGGACAACATCAAGCTCATTCTGATGCCCAACTAAAGGCACACAATGAAATTAAAAGTAGCAAGAAGGAATTTGTATTATTCTTCTATGTTAGCTACCTGGAAAATCTTAGGTACTTTGCATTTGAGACAGATTTTCTTGTTTCCTGACCCTTCTAGCAACATAAAGGTAATATAAGCAGTTCTTTGCCAACGTGAACACAGAAAGGAGAGACAGGGCAGAGTCACCCTAAGCATATATCACTCTCCTCCCTCGCCTACGTGTAGAACAAGCTAGGAGATGCAAGAAATGTTGGTTTGATCCCTGGGTCTGGAAGATACCCTGCAGTAAGGAAATGACAACCCACTCTAGTTTTCTTACCTGGAAAATTCCATGGGCAGAGAAGCCTGACCAGCTACAGTCCACAGGGTCACCAAAAATTGAACAAGACTGAGCAGACAGCATACAACAGAACAAGTTAGTCATATCAGAAGTGGGGCATCCATTACCTCCACCCATTTTCAAGTTTCCCATTGGAATACTGACTCCTCTATGGACCTCCAGTACAAGGAAATGAGAACACAAGAGTGGAACATAAGCTCTTAATTTTGGCTATTGGGAGAAATTAGTCAATATTAATTACTCCCGAAGCATCCCCGAATTTTTTACCTCTTTGGAAACAGTTGTGATGTCAGAGGAATTCCATTTACAAGAAGAGTCCCAAGACTTTAAACAGGGTTAGTAAACACTAGAGCTTACCGCCAGATTCTACTGTGGCTGAGTTAGAACACTAAAGATTAGGGAAAGGGCTATTTTTTCTTTTTTTCGCTTCAAACTCTCAGAAGGTAGCCTTAGAGTTGGCCTTCCAGACGGAGAAGCCTAAATGTGGATGCCTCTTGGACCCAGGAAGTCTTGGGCTTAGGAAAGGGACTTCACAAGGCATTTTGCTGCGGGCTGTAAAGGGATTCAAAAAGTTCTTTATAAAAGCAAATTTGTAAGAAGTTCTACATAGACTCATAGAGAAGTTTCAGTGACTTTTTATTTTTTAAAAGTTTTTTTCTTTGACGTGGACCATTTTTTTAGTCTTTATTGTTTTTGTTACAATATTGTTTCTATTTTATGTTTTGGTGTTTTGGCCGTGAGGCATGTGGGGTCTTAGTTCCCTGACCAGAGACTGAACCTGTACCCCCTGCACTGGAAGGTGAAGTCTTAACTACTGGACCACCAGGGAAGTCCCTAATTGCTTTTTAAATGAACATATAATATAAATATGGTATGCCTATTGTGCCTCTGAAAAGTGGACCTATCACAGGTGTATGACTCAGTGAATTTTTATCATATAAATACATCTCATGTAACAAGCTCCCGGATCATGATCTAAAGCACTAACAGAAAGGACTTTAAATATAACTACTAGCCTGAGTTCTAACAGCAGAGATTTGCCTATTTTTTGCTTTTAAACTTTGTTCATTTATTTTGAATAAATGAAATAATGCTACATGTTCTCATATGTATCTGGCTCCCATTCAGATATTACATTTGTATGTTTCATTCATATATTTGGGGGTATTATGGACTGGAAGGGTTATTCTCACTGCTGTATAGTAGTCTATATAGTAGACTATATACTATAGTCTACAGTATATGAACATACTGTAATATATTATCCATTCTACTACTGATGAACACACTTGAGCAGCTTCTAATCTGGGGATGTTATGAACAGTGCTATGATAAACATTCTCATATACGTGTCTTTCGGTGCACATATCCATTCATTTAAGATAGGTATATATCAAACAAGTGGAATTGCTAAGCCATAGGGTAGGTACATGTTCATTTGTTTTAATAGATACTGCCAAACAATTTTCCAAAGTGTTTCTACCAATTTACATTGCAACTGTCATGTGTGAGAGTTACAATTGATCTACATCTTTGACAATCTTTTCCACTTTTTCACTTTAGCCTTTCTGATGGGTGACCATGGGAATTTAGAAATGTACTCTTAACACTAGCTGAGGAGTCTTGGACCCAGATCTTGATAATTCCACTTGTAAATGATGTATCTGTGTCTCAGATCCCACTATTACATGCAGCATCTTTTAAGTGAAAATAAATCAATTTTAAGAAGTCTACCCAAAAAACCAACTTTACCCGTCAACCAACACTTTGAAAAACAGTTGAGGGGTCAATTCTTCAAGCACATCAAATGAAGCTGCAGTTTCAAGGATATATAGTTTTTTTATTTCATTTTTTCCTAATGCTTTTACTTTTAATCAATCTGATTATCTGTTCCTTTACAGATTTATCCAGACTTCATTGGTGCTTTCCAAAGCAGAATACAGACCTACTGGAAAACTTGTTCTAGCTTAAAATGTTATTTATTATATTATTACTACCTGATATTTTCAGTGATAATTATCAGAGATGCAAAGATCATTAAAATAGAATCCCCCTTTTACTTAGAATCCTAAGTAACTCACAAACTTAGGAGAAAGATAACAGCTTACTTATTTTGAGTCTTTGGTGTATGAACTTCACACGCTTATCTCATTTAATCCTCCTTAACAACACAGGCACAGGATCGATTATTGGCCCTTTCTATAGATGAGGAGACTGAGCCACAGAGATGTGAATAAACTTGCCCGAGGTGGCAGTGATGTAGAAGTGGCATTCAAAGTCACTATGCTTTTAACCATGACACCATCCTATGCCTATGACAAAAGACAGAATAGGATATGTGCTTTAAAATAGGGCTGAAAACAAAGTTATCAAAACAAAAAGAGACACAAGTGGGAAAGATGAATTGTGACTGAGGAAATTGGAAACTTTATGGAAAACACATAGGATGAGCTGAGTCTTCAAAATTAGGTAGTACTTTGAAGGAATAAAGTGAGAAGGAATGGACCCTCATGTAGAGGAAATAATACAGATTCAAAATTCCTTGGAGAAGGAGGTGTAACCCAAGAGACTAGAAAAAAATGAGTTAACAAACGGACACAGAATGGACACAGAAATTTAGAGGATGTCAAGTATTTTATGCAGGCTTCCCAGGTGGCATAGTGATAAAGAATCCGCTGGCCAATGCAGGAGATGTAAAAGATGCAGGTTCAATCCCTGGTTCAGGAAGATCCCCTAGAAGAGCGCATGGCAACCCACTCCAGTATTCTTGCCTGGGAAATCCCATGGACAGAGGAGGCTGGCAGGCTATAGGCCATGGGTTCCCAAAGAGTTGGACACAACTGAAAATGTACACATGCAAGTATTTTATGCATCGTGTAATCTTGTATTGCCGTTTAAGTAGCTGACAGATGAGAGTGAATAAGTGGGTAAAGGCTACATTCAGGAAAGCAGCTCTTTAGGGTCTGCATAACCAAAGAAGAACCTCAGCCTAACGTTACAATTTCTCATTCTGTACAATTTATTTTATAATGTTGGGATCTTCAATTTAAGCAACTCTCTTCAAAATTCTGGGGGTGGTTTTGCTAAAGGATCGTTAAATTTAATTGTGTAGAAACTAGGCCAAATTTCAAATCACTTTCAGTAGTGTTATCTTCACCTAATTGTTTTAAAAAATTTATTTTAAAATGATAGAGAAATCACTGACCCAAAATATTATTTTGGCATTAAGGAGAAGAAATAGATATTTTTAAATTATTACTGCAAAAGTATTTGGAAAATGTCCATCCTTGCTTATAATCAAAGAAGCACAAATTATAACAACCTGGAGATGATATGGTACACTTATAAGAAGTCCAAAAATATTTTTGATGATCATGATGGCTATGCTGAGGTGATACTGGCCCAAGGAAACAGTTAGTAGCTCTATAAATTATGTCATGCTTTTTGGGAACAATGTATTCAAGAATCATGAATAAATCTATATTATAGTTATTCTATTTCCAGAAATTTGCTCATTTGTTTATATAGTAGATGGTTATTGAGCATCTATGGT
The DNA here is from genome assembly GCF_910594005.1 of Cervus elaphus. NCBI lineage: Eukaryota > Metazoa > Chordata > Mammalia > Artiodactyla > Cervidae > Cervus > Cervus elaphus. The sequence continues at coordinate 29,542,566 of NC_057841.1, read as the reverse complement.
AGGGACCTAGAATATAAATATCAGCAACATATAGTCCATTCCTTCAAGAAGCTAATCTACTAAGTGAAAGCAAACTTGAAAAATAAAACAAAATACTACCTTTCAGTTTAGTGACTTTTATAAAGTATGGTATACATGGAGGGAAGAGAAAACTAAAAATAGGTTATTTTAAGGAAACCATCTGGGACAGCAAAAAGAAATTCATGAGGCTGTTAATTGGGCACCTGCAATAATAAAAACAAAATCAAGAAGAATAAAAAAGGTCAACCCCCCCAATATACTGACTTAATGAAACAGTTTAAAGCATTATGATAAGACAAAATGGAGTGTGACAATATCTTTAAAAATGAAAAACCATATTCATTACAAATTATCATGCAAAATTGTTTACACAACATGCTTGTGGCATGTAAAAATACACATATATGAGATAATGAATAAAAATTGATCAGCGTGACAAAAAGATCATTTTAATAAAAAACGGCATTTAAGATTGTATTTTGTTTCTAATAAAAGGTAAACTTTACTCATTTAATAATTTCTGGAAAATTAAAGGGAAAATATTCAGATGGTAAAATTATAGAGATTATCCCTAAATATTAAGGTAAATATAAGGCAAAATATTAATCTTAAGGTAAATATTAAGGTAAAAACTTTGATATGTTAAGTTGCAGAATGTTGACAACCTAATATTTTTATATTTGTACCAGATCTTCCCAGTTCAAAACCTTCATCAATTATTATCATTATGAACACAATATTTCTGTTAAAGAAGTGGGTGTTGATTGGTGACTATCTCCATATTTCTCAAGTGACAGAGCTGAGATTATTTCAATGATGTGTCATTTGCTTGATTACAAGGGCTGAGGTCTCTCTATCTTAAGTCAACAATGATTTCCAAAGGGCTCAGTAGCTTCTAATCAGAACTTTTCAAACTAACTAACTTTTTCTTTACCTGCCAAACTTTGAATTTAGAACTCCACGTTTTTCTCCACTGGAGTTTATCATATAGCACCATAAAGTTATTCTGGAAGTTCAACTATGACTATGTTCTAATAAAGTAGAACATAGATGCTCTACTTTAACATAAACGTAAGAAATTAAAAATAACTTATTAGAGAATATAACTTTCTTTTTCAACTTTTACAGTTAAAGAATTTATGGAAATATTAGTGTATGTAATAACTTTATTGTATATAATATTTGCTTGAAAGATGGGACCAACATAAACTGTTATGTTGGTCCCATGTTCTGTATAAAATACAGAGATACAAAATTTTGAAAATAAGTTTGGCCAGTAGAGTTTTTCTCAAGAAGAAAAAAATCCTATGAGGTTTTGTTTTCAATATATGTGCACACAACCTATTTTCATGATCAGAGCAAGTAATTGTTATTACAAGAAAAGTAGCTCTCAGAATTATACTATTACTGGATCGACTTTTCAGCATTGACCTCTACTGTTATTAGTTGGAATAATACACTAAGACTTTAAAGAATTGTGGGTGAAGCCCTTGTAACTAATTGCACTTATGAATTAAATAATGATGCTTGGGTTGTGCCTTTTTTCCCCCCAAAGCTATTTGAAGTGTGACCAACAAGCTTGATGGGTACAATTTGACTCCTTACTCATAACACTGAAGACAAGTATACCATGTACATTTTAGACAACTATCTATAACAATTTTTGTTGGTCCCATCTTTCAAACAAATATTTTATACAATAATGTTCTTATATACTCTAACAATCCCATAAAATTCTTTAACTGTAAAAGTTGAAAAACAAAGTTATGTTCTCTATTATTTTTAATTTCTTAAAGAAAATACCTCAAGTGGTTATTAACTTGACTTTGCATAGTCTATTAATAAATAGAAAACTGAAATAAGATTCTTTCTTTAGGAAAAAAAAGAATTATTTATTCTAAATATTGAGAATATCTAACTTTCTAGAATTTTTTATTTACATATGCTTTCACAAAATGAAATTTGTGAGACAGAAATTATAATACTAATGTTTTTCTTATTCTTTTAAAATGATGAATAATAAGAAAAGTAATAAAGGCTCTAATTATTTCTTCTGAATGTTCATTTTGATCTATCCTAATTATCTTAGAACAAATATTTAGCTGTTCGTGATTTAGTTTTTTTTCCTCTTAATCACTTCCTACCCACTCCCAAGTCTATATTTTAAGCAATTTCAATCAGAGCAGATTTTAAAATCCCAGCTTGTTCATGGGAACATACTGATTCAGAGTGAATCTTTCCTAATTATTTCGTATTCACATGGGTGTTCACTTTGGCCCCTCTCCAAGCTTGCAGCCAAGAGGGAAAATTACCTTCCCACACCCAACTAAAAACAGAGTCAAAGAATAATTCCTTTGGTGAGCAGCGTCACTGAATAAGCAGTTTTCGCTTGGTGTGTGTGTATTTTTCTGAATGAAGATCTGTTTGTAGATTAAGCCAACAAAGTAGCTTTCACATGGAAGAATATGCATTGCTGTTGTTTTTTTCTTTAGAAATCAAATTCTGAAATTTACAACCCTTATTACCAAGTTTTTAAAATGCCAAATGACATGTGTTTTACACAGCATGAAACAGTTTTCTTAAAAAGCAAGTTATAATTCTTTTCTTAATCTGTTTTTTAAGTCCTTCATCTTCACCCTTCCAAAATAACATCTTCTTTGATATTATCATCTTTCATGCTGTTCTAAATGAGCATATCTTTGAGTTAGTTCCTTTTTAGAAGGTGAATATACTCAAGCCATGGTCTAAGAAAAGAACTCTGACAGCATTAAGGCACAAAACAGTTTCCTAGCCTTCTGAATATAAAAGTTCAGGGTTAATTTTTGTCTTGTTTGACCTGGGAAAAATATCCAAGCCCTTTAGAGAGGCCTGGTCCAAGCTTTCTCTATCAGGAATTGCTTTGATTTAGAACAACACAGATTGTGTGCTTATGAAGAAGAAAAAAGAAAAATCCCCATGAGCTGAGTTGATATTCTAGAGAAAGATGGAGAGGTTTTTTCAGAATGATGAGGGCAAATGGTGAGGTTTTAAAGTCTCTGATTCCTCTTCAAACCCACCTTCAGAAGTATCACTCACACACACATGCACACACACACACACACCCGCCGTTTCCAAGATGATGAATCAGACAATCCACTCATCTCGGGAGTGGTTTCTGCACTGGTAACTGGCAAAGCACTCCACTTGAGGGTTGACGAGCACTTTTGAAAATGGAGGTGATGACAGACTTGGATGAGCTTTTGCCACATGGCTTATGAGAGTACAATTTTAGAGGCAAGATTTGAGATGAATGCCACTGTAAGTGAAAAGGGATGAACAGAATTAATAATGTGTATGGATGTAGAAATAAAAACAGAAGTTTGAAAATGTTCCTGTCTTCCACATGGTCATAGACTTTACTTTTGACCTAGAAAATGAATGACTTCCTTTCACGTTAAGGTACTTTTGATGTAAGATAAAATATATAAACATTGCATTACTATGTCATTTGTATCCTTGAGTTTGGAAGAGGGGCAAAATCCTAAAACACAGATCTTGCGGTATTATTCACCAGTTGCGAAGAGCTGACTCATTTGAAAAGACCCTGATGCTGGGAAAGATTGAGGGCAGGAGGAGAAGGGGATGACAGAGGATGAGATGGTTGGATGGCATCACCGACTCAATGGACATGGGTTTGGGTGGACTCCGGGAGTTGGTGATGGACAGGGAGGCCTGGCGTGCTGCGGTTCATGGGGTCGCAAAGAGTCAGACAAGACTGAGCGACTGAACTGACTGACTGACTGACTGACAAACCTCCAGTTGGAAAAATTAAAAGAACTTGTCTGACACCTTATTTCTGAAAATTCCCCCATTTTATAACTTTAGTCAGCTAAGAAACCTAGGTTTCATTAACTTTGACTATGCCAAGATCTCAATTAAATGAAGTAGCTTCTCCCATTTTACTTTTTACAGAATCTAGTACATGCAAGCCTGCCTATTTCCAGGTTATGCTCTGTTCAAAACTGAATCTCAGGGAGCATTTTAAAAACAATAGAATAGATCTTTCCATTTTCCTTAACCATATTCCCTTTCTTCCCTTATAAAATGTCCTTTTATGAAGTGAAAGTTGTTTAGTCATGTCCGATTCTTTGTGACCCCATGGACTGTAGTCCATGGAATTCTCCAAGCCAGAATACTGGAGTGGGTAGCCTTTCCCTTCTCCAGGGGAACGTCCCAACCTAGGGATTGAACCCAGGTCTTGCGCATTGCAGGTGGATTCTTTTCCAGTTGAGACACAAGGGAAGACCGATAAAACACCCTTTTATAGTAAATTCTTTATTAAAAAGAGAGACACATAAACACTCTACTCTGATATCCCCAGTTCAAGGCTGTATAAATGGTGCTATCTATCTGAATTTTTCATCTCAATAAATTCTGTGCCAAATATCTCTTTGTTTCCTTCTTTTATCATCTATTATCCTCTATTCTAAAAACAATTGACAATTTACTAAGCACTTTCTGTGTATTCATTCTCCAATATTAGTTTCCTCCTTTTCCAAATGCTTACTAAATTACAATATAAAAGGCTCTCTAATCTTTTTCTTCTGAGCTTACATTTGAAAGTGTGCATGTGTATGTGTGTGTGCGCATGCACATGTCTGCACACATGTGCCCGCACATGCATACACATGCGTGTGCCTTCAATTTTTCCCAGCATCAGTGTCTTGTCCAACTCGTGGGCTCTTTGCATCACGTGGCCAAAGTACTGGAGCTTCAGCTTCAGCATCAGTCCTTCCAATAAATATTCAGGGCTGATTTCCTTTAGGACTGATGGTTTGATCTCCTTGCAGTCCAAGAGACTCGCAAGAATGTTCTCCAACACCACAACAGGAAAGCATCAATTCTTCAGCACTCAATCTTCTTTATGGTCCAACTCTCACATCCATACATGACTACTGGAAAAACCATAGCTTTGACTATACGGATCTTTGTTGGCAAAGTGATGTCTCTGCTTTTTAATACACTTGTCTAGGTTTGTCACAGCTTTCCTTCCAAGGAGCAAGTGTTTTTTTAATTTCATGGTTGCAGTCACTGTCTGCAGTTTTTATATATACATATTTTGTATTGCGTGCTTAGTCATATCCGATTCTTTGCAACCCCATTCACTGTAGCCCACTGGTCTCCTCTATCCATGAAATTTTCCAGGCAAGATACTGGAGTAGGGTGCTATTTCCTACTCTAGGGGATCCTCTGAACCCAGGGATCAAACCCATGTCTTTTGTGTCTCCTGCATTAACAAGCAGATTCTTTTTTTTTTTTTAGCAAGCAGATTCTTTACCACTTGCCCCACCTGGGAAGCCTTAGAGCCCAAGAAAATAAAGTCTGTCACCGTTATCACTTTCTCCCCTTCTATTTGACATGAAGTGATGGGACCAGATGCCTTGATCTTAATTTTTTGAATGCTGAGTTTCAAGCCAGCTTTTTCACTCTCCTCTTTCACCCTCATCAAGAGGTTCTTTAGTTCCTCTTCAATTTCTGCCATTAGAGTGGTATCATCTGTATATCTGAAGCTGTTGATATTTCTCCCTGGCAATCTTGATTCCAGCTTGTGAGTCATCCAGCCTGGCATTTTGCAAGATGTACTTTGTATAGAAGTAAAACAAGCAAGGTGACAATATACAGCCTTGACGTATTCCTTCCCCAACTTTGAACCAGTCCATTGTGCCACGCATGGTTCTAACTGTTGTTCTTGACCTGCATACAGTTTTCTCAGGAGGCAGGTAAGGTGGTCTGGTATTCCCACCTCTTTAAGAATTTTCCACAGTTTGCTGTGATCCACATTCAAAGGCTTTAGTGTAGTCAATGAAGCAGAAATAGATGTTTTTCTGGAATTCCCTTGATTTCACTATGATCCTATGAATGTTGGCAATTTGATCTCTGATCCCTCTGCCTTTTCTAAACCCAGCTTCTATATGTGGAAGTTCTGGTTCACATACTGCTGAAGCCTAGCTTGAAGGATTTTGAGCATAACCTTACTAGTATGTGAAATGAATGCAATTGTATGGTAGTTTGAACATTCTTTGGTATTACCTTTTTTGGGATTGGCATGAAGACTGACCTTTTCCACCACCTCCATTGCTCCAATACTAATACTAGTACACAAGATCCTTCACCTGGGTTTCTGGAATAACCTCCTAGATGGAATGTCTGTTGCTCTTCTCTCTCTCTAAAGTCTATTTTCCACATTGCAATGTAAGGAGTCCTTTGAAAATGAAAGTCAAATCTCATCATCACTGTTTACAACCCTGCAATATTTTTTTCATGTAACAGAATAAAAGTTAAATTACTCATGATGCCTTTAAGGTGGCCCCACATCATCTGTCCCGTGCACTATCTCCTTTCCCTCAAATCTATGTAAGGAATTTCTGCTTTAAGATATTTGCCTGTGTATTTCCTCCATCTAAGATGTTCCTCCAGCAGATATCTGCATGGACAACTCCCTTTCTATCTCAAAGCTTGGACTCAAAAATCATGTGTTCAGTACGTTTATCCTGATCATCTATTTAACTCCCCACTCTTAAATTACTCTTGTCCTGCTCTAATTTTTCCACACACTTAACACTTTCTTATGTATACAATTTATTTATTATTTTTTATACTTATCTTCTCACCCACTAGACTATAAATTCCAATAACCCAGGGATTTTTTGTACTGTTTGTTTACTCCTTTGTCTGTTTATCCCAAATGCCTAATATAGTGCCTAGCAGATGGCGGGAACTGAAGGTTTGCTGAATGAATAGATATGAAAATAACTACCCTTTCTCAAGCTCTAGCTTTCTAGATGGAATACATATGGTTGATCACATTAAGCCTACTTTCCAACATGAATAATTTTTTATGATTCTCCTCCAGATTTTCTCCATATTCTCAGAAGCTTATATGTTATGTATCCAAATGAAGTTTAGCACTTCAATAATGTCTGTAGTCTGAGGGTAGAAGAATATTCACAATGAAATTTGCCAAGTATTCTTCCATATTTATCACAGAATTCCTACTGCATTTCTGATATTATTCCAAGAACTAGAGACAAATTTGTCCCAGAAGAAGAAACAATAAACCTGAGCTCTTTATTCAATGACAAATACACCTGGCTTCTGATAACCATATGATTTTAATGGCAGACTATTTGTTCTCTAGTAAAACATCTCCCTGACCTCACCATGGATTCTTTCTGCTAGACTATGAAACCCTATGGTTTTATATACAATAGAATCTAGAGTAATTATCTACCAGCTTCATACATCACTCCACATTAGTACCATTTGTGCTTCAAAAGGACACATGACCCTTTTCTGTGGCTTTTCTTATTGCCAGTGAGAAACAGCTAGAGTATTCTGGAAGATATACAAGGAACTCATTTGCTACTTGAGGGTAACGTGTTAAAGAACTGAATGTGACCAAGTTTCAGAGTTAATAACAGCTGAGAAAATGAAGCCTTGAATCTACCATGTTTACCTTGATGCCACCTTACTCTCATCTATCAAAATTTTTAAAAACATTCTTTTTTTTATTTGGTGGGCAGGTGGGTAGAGGCATGGGAGGGTGGTAGAGTTTTTTATTTTCATATTCTTGGTCTTTTCATGTATCATAGAGTATGATGCCTTGGCAGCAGAATTTGACTATAAATTTCTGTTTACTTGGCTAAAGTGACATGTTGGTTTTCCCCGTTAAGATTTTACAAGAGATCTTCTCAGAGATAGCAGCTAGAGCACAACTCCTTTTGCCTTTTCTGTCTCCAAGGGATTTCCTGACCCAGGGATTGAACACGAGTCTCTTATGTCTCCTGCGTCAGCAGGAGGGTTCTTTACCACTAGCACCAATGGGATGAGGTCAAAATATCAACATTAACAAGAAACAGCAAGAAATTAATTCCAACTCTTATGAATGACTTTGAGAGGTTCAAGACTTCAATGGAGGAAGTAACTGTAGATGTGGTGAGAATGAGAAGTGGTGCCTCAAAGTGTGATTGAATTGCTGCAATCTGGTGATAAAACTTGGATGAAAAATTAGTTTCTTATGGATAAGCAAAGAAAGCAGTTCCCTGAGATGCGATCTACTCCTTGTGACGATGCTGTGAAGATTGATGAAATGCCAACAGAGGATATAGAATATTCCATAAACTTAGTTAATAAAGCAGCGACAGGGTTTGAGAGGACAGACCACAATTTTGACAGTAGTTTTACTGTGGGTAAAATACTGTAACCAAGCTCCAAGTTATGGCTATGGTATAATAAAACATTATATTGAAACTATAGTTCTTTCTAGGATGTCAGGCAATACTGCAAAGAAGAAAAGCCTTTTGAGATGTATTTTAAAGATTAATAAAGAATTTGTCAGACTGAGAAATGAGGTGAGGGTTGGGGGAAAGAAAACCCAACAGAATGAAACCACATGAGCACAGTCATAGAGGAATGAAAAGGCTCAGCAACTGGAGAAAAGGTTAAGTAGTCCAGTGGAGCACATGTTAGTCATGTCTGACTCTTGGCAATTATATAGACTGAAGCCCGCCAGGCTCCTCTATCCATGGAATTCTCCAGGCAAGAATAGTGGAGTGGGTAGCCATTCCTTTCTCCAGGGAATCTTTGGAAGTGATGAGAGAAGAGAGGAAGATTTTGGTCAGATATTTAGACTTGAGATAGCAAGTGAAGAAAACTCTTCTAGCCAGTAACCTGCCCCCTCATTGGTCTAGAGAAATACAACTTCGTGTAAGCAAATGTATGGGGCCTGTGTAGGCAGTTCATTTATGTATTATATTATGCTAATGGTAAGATTCCAAGTTGTCAGTCTCAACTCATTTTCCTCAGGATGGGACCACAAGACAACCCAGAAGGATTCCGGTGCCGTTTTCAGCACTACCTCTGTTACATTGGGACTCTAAGACTGTTTGCATAAATAGCTCTCTTTCTCAGCCATCCTATGTGTTCTTCCTAACAAAAGATGTACGTGTGATATTTATTGTCCTACAGGAGATATCTGAACCCATTCGACTAATTTATGACTTATCTAACAGACTGAAAGACCCGAACACCCCTGCACACAGACCTTTGGTACACCTGTTGTGTTGGTTCTTGTTTCCAGCTGTTATGAGAGGATCGCCTTTCCCTATGAAGTTTATCCCGCACCCCAGCTATGCCTAGAACACCCAGAATTCTCAGGATGTCTCCTGCATGTTCCTGAAAGCGCTCAACTGACATCTGCCATTTTCTTCCTCTCCTCGCTGACCCCCTCAGGTGTTGTTTGCTCCAGAGATAAGCCACTTTTACATTATGATCATCACCTTCTGCCATGTGCGACTGTCTCCTCGTGGAATCCTCAACCTGTGCAGTCTACAGTGCATTCTGTAAAGAAGAGGTGTCACACTCTTCTTTCCTACCGGGAGCCATGTTTTAGGTTGCCAGTAATAGGTTTTAGTGAAGATATCATTTCAGTTTTACATTCAACCCCTCCTTTTCCAATAGAATCGGGTATGCATCAGAATGTCAAGAGACAGATCGATGTATGAACAACATGGTGTATTCATGATTGTTTCTGCTTCTCTGACAGTCAGTGCTTTGTTTCCTAGACCAAACTTGTCCTCCTGTCTCTCTTCATGGGTGAGAACCTCTCCTAGGTAGCTCATCAGTCCCTCATGCATCTCTAAATTTCTGATGAGCCTATACAGACATAATGAAGCCAGAGGCACATAACTGGGTGAGAGAAAGGGAACTTTACTTGCACTTCAGTTCACGCCTCTACATGTCAGCAGCCATTGTTTGTGAGGAAGTGCCACAAAAGGAGAGATATATAGTTGTATATTTATTCATTGAAATTACCAAATGCTAAAAGAGCTTTCTATGAAAAAAAATGCTTTAAAAGCTCTAAAGTGAAAGCAAATCATTTTATTTATTTCCTCTTAGCATCTTTTCAAGGTAAAAGGAGAAGGGGGTGGCAGAGGATGAGATGTTTAAATAGCATCACCGACTCAATGGACATGAGTTTGAGCGAACTCCAGGAGATAGTGAAGGACAGGGAAGCCTGGCGTGCTGCAATTCATGGGGTCACAAAGAGTTGGAGACAACTTAGCAACTAAACAACAACAGCATCTTTTGAAACGTGTTTCAAAAATATTCAAGTGGAGTTGTTTACAAAAGACACAGAGATAATAAGTATGAGGTCAGGAGAGGAAGTAGAGGCCTCAAGTACTGGAATGGGACCAGCATGGCACAGCCCAGGAGCAAAGCTTGTCCTGGGAGTGAAGCGCTCTTGAGAACCGGATGGTATGGGTCACTCAGAGTTCTTCCTGCCTTGCCCATGCCTGAGACTGGGGGGGACTTTGGTACAAAAACCTTCACCTTTGAAAGATGTTATAATGCATCATTAATTTGATGTCCCTCCATAATAAAGGGTTTCCCTGGTGGCTCAGGGGGTAGAGAATCTGCCTGCAATGCAGGAGACCCAGGTTTGATCCCTGAGTCAGGAAGATCCCCTGGAGAAGGAACTGGCAACCCACTCCAGTATTCTTGCCTGGAAATCCCATGGACAGAGGAGCCTGGCTGGCTACAGTCCACGGGGTCACAAAGAGTTGAACGTGACTGAGCAACTAACACATTCACCATTAGAAAAGAGGATGACATTCTTTTTTCCTCTCACCAAGACTACTGTATCATGGGATCCAACCCTCTTCAGTGGGAGACGGGGCATTGACTGGGCAAGGGAAGTGGTCCACTTGGCATCACCAGATCTGCTCAGGAACACTTTCAGGAAATCCTCCAAGAAATCTCAGAAATGCTTGAGGGTTCAAAGAGTGGTTTGTTCGCAATTGAGGGCTGGGTGTGTATTAGCAGATGGGTGCCCTGTCTGATGAAAGATCAATTTCAATTAAAAGGACCAGATCTATTTATCCACCCCTTTTCCCCACAGCCTGTCCTTTATTGCCTCTCTACGATTTTGTTTATCAGTTTTAGTACAACCATAACCTTTGGCAGGTTTCCTGGGTGGGTCACAATCTCCTTAGGAAAGTCTCTGAACAGATCGTACTGAAAAGCGCATCATTGCCCTTAGTGCTTCTTCAGTTCACTATGAACTCTACCATCGGACAAAAGTTCCTCACCAGCTACAGAAACCAAATTTGGGATTTTATGAATGCGGCAACAGCTTTTTGTCCTTATATACTGCATCCAGGCCAAATCAGTTCAATGAGCTCTTAATTGGCTTCCGAGCAGTGCCTGAACCACATCATCTTGAGTCATAAGGAGTCTAGCATGTCAAGATTCTTATTCAAGTGACTCCAATCTTTCCTTATCTCTTTCAACTTCTTTCACACTTTCACTCCTCCCCCATCCATCCATTTTGCGCAGCAGGTTTTCAAGAGTGCTCACCTTCTCAGAACTGCATCTCACACCATGAAAACATTAGCCTACTTAACTTTTTTTCTCTCCCCTTTCTCAACCTGCCTCTTTTCAAGGACCCAACACGCCTAATCTCAGCAGAGCCTCTCCACCCCGCCTACTGCCCAACCCAGAGTCAGAGCACAGGTTGCTGCACGCTCTGGGCTTCTCCTCCTCCCACCATCCCTCTCCACCCACCGCCCCTGTCCCCCCCGCCCAGTCTACACCTGGAGGCGATCCCCTGCTCTCCCAAGCTACTTAGACCATTATCTTCACTGCCCATCCTGAGAGCCAGTTTTACTGCTCATTGTTCACTAGAGGGAAAAAAAAAAAGCAAAAACCACTGAGACAGCACCCAAGTAACTTTGAGAAGGCAGTTGAGGAGGAATACAGATGCTCTAGACAGTCACTTTCATTTCTTTTTTTTTTAAAACCATAACTCATCACAAGAAATAGTACATAAAATATAGTTTATATAGTGATCCAGTTGTTGTTCAGTTGTTAAGTCCTATCCAACTCTTTGTGACCCCAGGACTGAAGCCTGCCAGGCTCCTCTGTCTGGAGCTCACATTCACATCTATCGAGGTGGTGATGCTATATAACCATCTCATCCTCTGTCACCTTTTTCTCCTCCTACTTTCAATCTTTCCCAGCATCAGGGTCTTTTCCAATGAGTTGGCTCTTTGCATCAGATGGCCAAAGTATTGGAGCTTTAGCATCAGTCCTTCCAATGAATATTCAGAACTGATTTCCTTTAGGATGGTCTGGTTGGATCTCCTTGCAGTCCAAGGGCCTCTCAAGAGTCTTCTCCAGCACCACAGTTCGAAAGCATCAGTTCTTCAGCGCTCAACCTTCTTTATAGTCTAGCTCTCACATCCATATCCAGTACATACACATATACTGAAGAATTTATAAATTAATACAACACACAAAAGGAAAGAATAGAATACACCAAGTATATCATCAAGCACAGGATTAATTTACATCAATTCAATCACATATTTTAAAAAACTGGAAACTTACATGGTATGTGCATAATGTTTATTATATTCTGTACATTTCTGTGTTATAATGATAATATTTGACACTTATTCAGTACTTGTTCTATGCTTGGCACATATATTAAATCATGAAATCCTTCTAACACTATGAGGCAGACACCAATATCAGACTTACTTTAGCAATAAGGAAACAGGCGCAGAAAGGTGAAAGAACCTTCCCAGGGTCGCAGGGGTTGAAAATCAACAGACTAGGATTTGAAACCAGGCTGCCACACTCTGGGACAAGCGCTCTATCCTCCTACACTAAACATGTGTAACTTTATGTCACTATGTAGGGCTATGTTCACAAAACAAAGTATATCGATGTTGATGGGTAATTTAAGGGTTTTTTTGGAGGTTATTATCAATGTGATTTTGGTTCCATCCACTTACTTTACAATAATCTAACTCCTTGCAAGAAGAAATTCATAATGGAATAAATTGATGTTAAGAATTAATATAGTGTTTCTAGTTAAATATAAAGCAGTTTTAGTAAACTACATTTCTAAATCTCAGGGCAGATTAATATTATGAATAAAATACAAAAATAGTAATTAACCAGTGCATCTTTCTATTATTCTTTTAAATAAAAGGGGTAAAATTTACATTAATGCTATCATTTTCAATCGAATAGCAAATAAAAACCTACCTCTAAAAAACATAACTATGTGCTAATGACCAGGCAATCTTAACATCATAAACCTTGGAAAACTGAACAATTCCAACTTCTATCATTAACAGAATGAAAACAATAATGGAATTTTTTTGCTATTTTATCAATAATAATTTTAACAATTATTAGCTAAATTTTCCATTCTTTTTATAACTGTGAAGATAATATAACTCTTTCGCTTCCTTTAATTCTAGGAATGCCTAAGGTCTATCTTTATCCATCATCTGAATTGTCACGATCAGTCAGTTCAGTTCAGTTCAGTCGCTCAGTCAAGTCCAACTCTTTGTGACCCCATGGACTGCAGCACGCCAGGCTTCCCTGTCCATCACCAACTCCCAGAGTTTACCCAAACTCATGTCCATTGAGTCGGTGATGCCATCCAACCATCTCACCCTCTGTCGTCCCTTTCTCCTCCCGCTTTCAATCTTTCTCAGCATCAGGGTCTTTTCAAATGAGTCAGCTCTTCACATCAGGTAGCCAAAGTATTGGAGTTTCAGCTTCGACATCAGTCCTTCCAATGAATACTCAGGGCTGATCTCCTATAGGATGGAGTGGTTGGATCTCCTTGCAGTCAGACTGCAAGGGACTCTCAAGAGTCTTCTCCAACACCACAGTTCAAAAGCATCAATTCTTCAGTGCTCAGCTTTCTTTACAGTCCAACTCTCACATTCATACATGACCACTGGAAAAACCATAGCCTTGACTAGGCAGACCTTTGTTGACAAAGTCTCTGCTTTTTAATATGCTGTCTAAGTCGGTCATAACTTTCCTGCCAAGGAGTAAGCATCTTTGAATTTCATGGCTGCAGTCACCATCTGCAGTGATGTTGGAGCCCAAAAAAATAAACTCTGTCACTGTTTCTGATGTTTCCCCATCTATTTGCCATGAAGTGATGGGGCCAGATGCCATGATCTTAGTTTTCTGAATGTTGAGTTTTAAGCCAACTTTTTCACTCTCCTCTTTCACTTTCATCAAGAGGCTCTTTAGTTCTTTTTCACTTTCTGCCATAAGGGTGGTGTCATCTGCATATCTGAGGTTATTGTCATTTCTCCCAGCAATCTTGATTCCAACTTGTGCTTCATCCAGCCCAGCATTTCTCATGATGTACTCTGCATATAAGTTAAATAAGCAGGGTGACAATATACAGCCCTGACATACTCCTTTTCCTGTTTGGAACCAGTCTGTTGCTCCATGTCCAGTTCTAACTGTTGCTTCCTGTCTTGCATACAGATTTCTCAAGAGACAGGTCAGGTGGTCTGGTATTCCCATCTCTTTCAGAATTTTCCACAGTTTATTGTGATCCACACAGTCAAAGGCTTTGGCATAGTCAATAAAGCAGAAGTAGATGTTTTTCTGGAACTCTCTGGCTTTTTCGATGATCCAACGGATAATGGCAATTTGATCTCTGGTTCCTCGGCCTTTTCTAAATCCAGCTTGAACATCTGGAAGTTCACTGTTCATGTACTGTTGAAGCCTGGCTTGGAGAATTTTGAGCATTACTTTACTAGCGTATGAGATGAGTGCAATTGTGTGGTAGTTTGAGCATTCTTTGGCATTGCCTTTCTTAGGGATTGGAATGAAAACTGACCTTTTCCAGTCCTGTGGCCACTGCTGAGTTTTCCAAATTTCCTGGCATATTGACAGCATCATCTTTTAGGATCTGAAATAGCTCAACTGGAATTCCATCACCTCCACTAGCTTTGTTCATAGTGATGCTTCCTAAGGCCCACTTGACTTCACATTCCAGGATGTCTGGCTCTAGATGAGTGATCACACCATCGTGATTATCTGGGTCGTAAAGATCTTTTTTGTACAGTTCTTCTGTGTATTCTTGCCACCTCTTCTTAATATCTTCTGCTTCTGTTAGGTCCATACCATTTCTGTCCTTTATTGAGCCCATCTTTGCATGAAATGTTCCCTTGGTATCTCTAATTTTCTTGAAGAGATCTCTAGTCTTTCCCATTCTATTGTTTTCCTCTATTTCTTTGCACTGATCACTGAGGAAGGCTTTCTTATCTCTCCTTGCTATTCTTTGGAACTCTGAATTCAAATGGGTATATCTTTCCTTTTCTCCTTTGCTTTTCTCTTCTCTTCTCAGCTATTTGTAAGGCCTCCTCAGACAGCCAGTTTGCTTTTTTGCATTTCTCTTTCTTGGGGATGGTCTTGATCCCTGTCTCCTGTACAGTGTCACGAACTTCTGTTCATAGTTCATCAGGCTCTCTGTCTATCAGATCTAGTCCCTTAAATCTATTTCTCACTTCCACTAATTTCAATCTTATATCTCAGTGGTATTTTTTCAGTCAATAAAAATGGATCAATTTATGAAATCTTACATTGACAGGCTAGGCTGGTGTAGAAAAAAGCATTAAAAGAGTCTAAGACCTGAGGTAACCTTGGACAAGTCTTTCTTGCTGTCTCAGGCCCTCATGTGTCTTTTGTGAACTGAAGAGGTAGAGCAGTCAATAATCACAGTTGTTCCCAAAGATGTGATTATTCTAAAAATATATTGAGTTCATACTGTATGATAAGTACTGTGGCATAAAATAATAATAGTTTACAACTACACAGGATAGAAAAGTTTACTACACAAATTACACATAACCTTAACCTTGCAGCTTCACTTAATGCAATTCCAAAGTTCCCTCTCTCTTAAATTTATAACAAAATGTACTTATTATAAAAATATTTCTTTCATAGAATCATAAACTATTAGAATTAGAAGAAACCTCCTTGTACCCGGTACAACATAACATTTCTTTGTGGGAAAGAACTTTGCCACCCAGAAATATGTCAGCCTCATTCAAGGTATGACTTAAAAATGAGTGGTAGAAGGGCTTAATAAATAATCATAATTTTCCTTAAATATTTCCAAGGAAAACTCACTTTTAATACCACACAAATTTAAATAGGACTTTTTTTTTTTTTTTTCTTTTTTTTCTCTTTTTTTATCGGGCCAGGGAACTGGCCTGGGGGCCGACGGGCGCGGGGTGGAGCATGCGGGGAATCCTGGTGTGGGGTGGGACCTGTACGGAGGACTCCGTCTGGGCCTCGGCTCCCGCTTCTGGGAAATGGCACCTTTCTGTGTGTGCAAGTTGTGTGAAGTACTGGTAGGAGCCGTGCTTGTGGGGGATAATAATAGCATAATTTTTGTTTTATAGTGTTAGTTGCTCATTTCTGTCCAATTCTGTACGACCCCATGGATTGTAGCCGGCCAGGCTCCTCTGTCCATGGGATTATCCAGGCAAGAATACTGGAGTGGGTTGCCATTTCCTTCTCCTAAATAGGACTTTTAAAATACAGTTTATCTTCTAAATGTTTCCATGTCTTTAAAGTATGTGAAATGCTTTGTTTTCAAAACTAAGTTCTACATTGGACCATAATTAGAAAGTTGGTGGTTATAATTTCCAAAATCATTGTAAATTCCACTTCCATTATCTCCACTTCCACAGTTGGCTTAACCACATCTAGAGCCCACCCTGGTTGCCAAATCCAGGACCTCCATCACCATATCTTCCTCTTCCTCCCCATAACAAGAGAGATCTCCAAAATTACCACCTCCAGGTCCTCCTCCATAACCATGACAGCCATGTTCCTAGTAATCTTTGTAAGAGTGTTCATTGTGTAGTCACTAAATCGTGTCTGATTCTTTTGCGATGCCATGGACCATAGCCCACCAGGCTCCTCTGTCCATGGGATTTTCCAGGCGAGAATATGGGTGTAGGTTGCCATTTTCCTCTCCATGTAAGAGTACAGAAGCATTCCTTCTTTGATAATGTTTCAAACGACAAGTGAAACCTTTTTCAAGGTTTTTCTCAAAGTTTTGAAAAACTATTAACCAGGAATTTGGTGTAATGGAACATAACATTATTCCTTTAAAAATGTTAAATGTGTATGTAGAGTTAAGAAGCGGTTATAGGGAAAAAACCTAAATTCTATCTGAGTAAAGTAAGTTGTTACAGAGAATAATGAGTATGCCTGTGAAGTTATATTAATTGGTCACACCCACCAGAAAAGAAAGTCTGAGTTCTTGCTGAGAACATACATTTATAAGACTTACTAATCTAGCAAAATAATATTAATATAAAGCCCCTGTGACAAGTGGTAAGATAATAAGATAGCAACAGACATGAAATAATAGTCAAACCCACAAATTTGATTCTAATTCACCATGTACATCTCCTCAGGCTGAGTGAGATAACATTTACAGTTATGGTCAGAGCTGGGAGGTACAGCTCTAAAGGGACAAATATGGAGTTAGGCAATAAAAGAAAGTCCATTCCGTTTCTAGCAGTGTCCCTGTTGAGTCCATTGTCTCTACTGAGTCCATTCGGTTTTCAGCAGTTTCTCTATTGAGTTCATCATTTCTGTTGAGTCCATTCTGCTTCTAGTAGAGTCTCTATTGAGTCCATTATCTCTGCTGGTTTTTAATAGTGTCTCCATTGAATTCATCCTCTCTGTTGAGTCCATTCAGTTTCTAGTAGTGTTTCTATTTCATTTTAAAATTAGAGTACTATTTAAATCAAATATTCACCCCAACTTAGAGAATCCGATGACCATACATCACCACTTGGTCCTGAGACTGCTTTCAGGTTGGGGTCTGGGAGACTCTAGGGTGTATCAAACTCAATTTATCAACCATCAAAGTCTGAAAAGTCACAACCTAGCCAAGATTCCACAAATACCATCTTGATATATTAATAACCCCTAGTAAGCAACAAGCTCTTAATAAAGTTATCTATGCAGTTAAGTTGAAAAGATGGGTAAACTCTTTGACTCATTGCTAAAAAGAATCAGCTGACTCTAGACGTAACTCAACCACTGGAGCACTCACATCTTTCAGAAAGTTTTGATAGCCTTTCATTTTAAGTGCAATACACCTCGAAATTCAGAGACAGTTAAATAAACTATGTATAAGATCCTTAAAAAGAAAGATGCTTTTAAAAATGGTGAATGATTCATTTCATCATGCCTGCAAAAGTAGTGAATGTTCATTTAAAATACACTTTAACTCTAGGAGTTAAGGAGGTTTTCAGTACTTTCATTAACTCTGAAAGTCTTTTGGTCTGCTATCTCTATTGCAGTAAAATACATGTGGCAGATAATCACATGGAATTTTATACTCAGTTTTTATTTTCAGTGCTTATATTCTACTACTAATTGTGAACATAAAACAATATTGGACTTCCCTGGTGGTCCAGTGCTTAAGAACCTGCATGCCAATGCAGGGAACAGGGGTTCGATCCCTGATCCAGGAAGATCTGACATGCCACAGGGCAACTGAACTCATACACCACAACGTCTCAGCCTGCGCTCTGGAGCCTGTGAGCCACAAGTACTGAGCCTGCGTGTCCTAGAGCCTGTGCTCTGTAACAAGAGAAGCCACCGCAATGAGAAGCTTGCACACGGCCAACAGAGAGGAGCCCCCAGCTCACCGCAATCTGAGAAAGCCCACATTGCAACAAGACCCAGCGGAGCTAAAAATAAAACAACTAAATTAAATTTAAAAAATACTACTAGAGACTATTTCAATAAATCTACTAAGTTTTGAACTTTGGAAAGCTTAAAACTATTTAACATTTTTGTATCAAACATGTGGTTTAAGAAGGTAATTCAAGCATCAGGCTGAAGAGCAACTGAGAGGAAATCTAACCATATTTCCAATTTCTGTAATTTAAAAAAAAATTTTTGTTTCATTCATTTTTTTTTTTGCATTCATATTGAAGACCATATTGCTTACCAGGGTCAATAACGTTTTATTTGAAACACTAACAACTTTCTGTAAATTTATGAGAAAAGCAAACTCATCACAAAAAAAGGAATTTATATCTTCTTATATAGTTACTCTCTCCAATATTTGTCAGGTTGTTGTGTAATATTTTGTGCTTGATACAGCATTGAGTGCCTAGATGCAGGCACTCAATAAATACTAGTGGAATAAATGAAAGCATAATATTAAATTCTCAAAAACTCTTGTGCGTACCGTTTTTTACCTTGTGGGTAAAAAAAAAAAAAAAGGAATATTAGGGGACTACTCAGGGTTTCCCAGGTAGAACCTGCTTGCCAATGCAGGAGACATAAGAGACAGGGGTTCGATCCCTGTATCAGGAAGTTCCCCTGGAGGAGGGCATGCAACACACTCCAGTATTCCTGCCTGGAGGATCCCATGGACAGAGGAGCCTGGTGGGTTACAGTCCACAGGGTCACAAAGAGTCAGACATGACTGAAGCGACTTAGTATGCAAGCGAGCAATTACTCATTATTTGTTTTAAAATAAACATGACTTAGGCTCACTCATGTTAACAGTTTAACGGTCAGTGGTTCTGAGTGGTTTCTGTTTTTAAAGTAGTTCTCCTTTTAAATATTTATATAGTTTGCATTTATATAAAAGCTTTTTATTGGATTGTAATATCACTAATGAATATCTGCCAAGAAAATACTCAATTACTGAAATTACAATTAATTTTATTTGTATTTCATTAATTTTATGAAGAAGATAGTTTTATAATATTTGAAATATTTTATACATATGTGAAAATTTGAACTAATTTTTGGAATTACCACTGTTTAGCTAATAAATGGAGAATATATAAATTGGGGGTCTATCTACTTAGTCTACAGTGATGGGAAAATATAAGCTATCAGAGGTTCCTTGCAATAACTTTAGCCTGTCACATTCCTGGCTTGCAGAATATGACTTAAAGCAAAGTGACTCCACTGACTTAAAGGAAAATAGATAATACAAATATAAAATAATACTGTCATTTTTTTCCACAAGGGCACCATGCTCTTTGAACTGTGACCTCCATATGGATATGCTGACTAACATCGAGCATAGCATATGACATATAATCAGAACACAACCCAAGTTTATTGCATGAGTAAATTATTGAATTTCATTCACTGGCAGGCATCTATATATTCATTATCCATCACTCTCTCAAAATATTCCACTGACGGAACATTTTTTTTTTGTTTTAATAATTGATGGATATTCTTATGCCAAGTATTTGTTGGGATCTGAGTGTGGGGGGAAGAGGGACATTTTGAGGTGCAGGTGGAATCCTGGCTGGCTCACGGACCATAGCATGCTGTGGGTGTGGCCCTCTTTGTACCACCTGCCTCATCAAACAGAAGGCTTCTGGGATATACTCTCTTTAAAGAGAAAGTGACTACTGGAGGTCAAACCTCATTTTATGAAACATCCCATCATGGAGGAACCCCGACCCTAGCAGGTTTTATAAGTAAGGTCTCATTCAATGCCAAAAAGCCCCTATTTCTAGAATTAGGAAGAAAGACCTGTGGAGATTTCACAATGGAATATCTAGCCCTGTGAGACTATTTCTAAATCCAGAAGTCCTGACAATAAACAAAAGACAATGAGAGAAAAAGAATCTTCAGTATAGTGTGAGGAGTTTATAGCAAAGACATACACACCAACATACACACAGGCTGAGGTCATCCATCCTCCAGAAAGAAGATACAAAACAGATAAGCAACCGTATTAATGGTTAAACAAATGTTTGTAGAGGAAAACCCAGCATTTAAGAGAGTTGTTTTAGACCCTGATTGTATAAATAAAATGGGCATTAAACTTTCCCATCCAGAGTCTCATCCCCAGCTTGCATGGAGGAGAAGCAACTTATCACAGGGCATCTTAAGATGCTTCACAGATGAGTAACATAAACCAACTGTTGAACAAACACCAGAAAGTATTGCTGGGCCTTCAGAAAAATAATTCTGATGTGGGCTGATGTGAGCAAGTGGGTGATGATTGCATAGACACCTGCTAGGGTGTGTCCCAATGAGGCAATGATGGAGGGAGGGGAGAATGATAACCCACGTGGCATGCCATCCCTGTAGGGCCTTTTGCAACCCACTCTATGGCAGAAAGAGCTTCCCTGGTGGCTCAGTGGTAAAAAATCTGCCTGCTAATGCGGGACACTTGGGTTCAATCCCTGGGTCAGGAAGATCCCCTGGAGAAGGAAATGGCATCCCACTCCAGTATTCTTATCTGCGAAATTTCAAGGAAAGAGGAGTCTGGGGTTACAAAAGAGTTGGGCATGACAGCAACTAAACAACAGCTGCAAGAGAAAAAGGAAGTTCACCCATGTGTCCTCTTGGAGTAAACAAAACATAGCCAGTTACAGCAAAGCTAACCCAAACAACAATCTCTTGTCAAATCCTGTCTCTTTCAACTGTCTAGGCTTTGGTTCATTGTGACTTTGGCATAATCAGTTCACTCTAAGATGATGCATTTCTCCTACCCCTACATTCCCTCTTCATCTTACAGACATCCTTCACATCCCATCAGTATTCATCTCAAATGCTAACTCCTCTGTGAAGATACCTCTCATTCTTTAAAGCAGATGAGTGTTTGCATCATTCTTTACCATGAAGCCACCAGGGAACTGACTCCAAAGTTTGTCTTCTTTGCAATTTCAGGCAATTTCTCCTTATTAACAGAAACACCAGTTGGCATCCGGTCCCATCACTTCATGGCAAATAGATGGGGAAACAGTGACTGACTTTATTTTGGGGGACTCCAAAATCACTGCAGATGGTGATTGCAGTCATGAAATTCAAAGACACCTTCTCCTTGGAAGAAAAGCTATGACCAACCTAGACAGCATATTAAAAAGCAGAGACACTACTTTGTCAACAAAGGTCCATCTAGTCAAGGCTATGGTTTTTCCAGTAGTCATGTATGGATGTGAGAGTTGGACTATGAAGAAATCTGAGCACAGAAGAATTGATGCTTTTGAACTGTGCTGTTGGAGAAGACTCTTGAAAGTCCCTTGGACTGCAAGGAGATCCAACCAGTCCATCCTAAAGGAAATCAGTCCTGGGTGTTCATCGGAAGGACTGATGCTGAAACTGAAACTCCAATACTTTGGCCACCTGATGCGAAGAACTGACTCATTGGAAAAGACCCTGATGCTGGTAAAGATTGAGGGCAGGAGGAGAAGGGGACGACAGAGGATGAGATGGTTGCATGGCATCACTGACTCGATGCACATGAGTTTGGGTGAACTCCAGGAGTTGGTGATAGACAGGGAGGCCTGGCATGCTGCAGTTCATGGGGTTGCAAAGAGTCGGACACGACTGAGCGACTGAACTGAACAGAAACACCAGAACCTTCTCCACTGCTGAAAATGTCAGAAACTGGCAATAACAACTTAAATCAGGGAATACTCCCGGGATCATTGAGTCTCTATTCATTTGTGTAACAGTTGTGATGTCTACACCAAGACAATATAGGAATAAAATCCTTAATAAGTAAGCTTCTATATCAGAGGCTCTCAAATTTTAAGGCACATACAAGCCACTTTGGACACAAATTAAAAATATCATTATCTGGCTCCCCCTCTCTAGAAATACAAATTTAGTAAATACAATGACCTGAGAATCAACACTTTAAGGACATTTTGAGACACAGTTTTCTATGTATTCTTCACTTAATTTGCAGAGAATCAAACTTAACACCTCTGAATGGAAGTAAATATGTTTAATGGTAAAAACTTTAATAATATCTTGTAGTTATTCTCTGATATGATTAGTCCAAGATAAAGAGTTGGTGATGTGACATTGACACAATTTCTGATAGGACTCAGCATTTCTCTTATGCTTACTTCACAATCAATAGCTCTGAATGGATGCAGATTTTTCTTGGGTGTTCTTCTCACTGACTCTAAGATCACAGTTCTGTGACTCATAATGTACTAGTTTGACTGCTTGGATGTGCAGTTCCAAGGGTTAGTCATCAGCATTTCATATTAACTAGTTAATTATATCATGAAATTTTGATGAGGTCTGCAGTTGCTTGAGTTGAAAAATGCTCCCATGAACCAGAAGCATGTTTTAAAAACCTGTTCCCAGGTTTCTTGTTATGTTTGTCATAATTGCCAAAAAATATGCACTGCTCACTGACTGCAACAGCAATTCACTTTGGAAATCTCCCGTGGTATAAAAATAAAAATAAAAAAAAATAAAAATAAAATAAAAAAAAATAAAGAAATCACTGCTTGAGATCAAGTGATGAAAAAATGAATACAGAAGATACTAATTTCTTTTCAAGATATGATAGAAGTAATTGTGGGATGAGTCTAGAAAAATGTTGTAACAAGAATGGCAGCATTTCTTTTTTTTTTAATTAATTAATTTATTTGGCTGTGCCAGGTCTCAGCTGCAGCATGCAACATGCAGACTCTTAGTTGCAGCATGTGGGATCTACTTCCCTGACCAGGAATTGAACCCAGACCGTCAGCATTGGGAGTACAGTTTTAGCCACTGGACCACCAGGGAAGTCCCCAGAATTTCTTTAAAATAGGGCTTTTGAATTCAACTTAACCTAAAATGTTTATTGGGTATTTATGGGGTCCCAGGCAACAATGGGGAAGCAGAAGTAAAAAGATGAGCTCCCCAACTTTCAGTTCAGTTCAGTTGCTCATTTTTCAAATTGTGATATATGTGCATCTTTATTGACTACAAAATCTAGCACTGGATCTAATAACTACCGTAACTTCAAAATAGTGATGAGCATCAGTCAGTCAGTTTGGTCACTCAATTGTGTCTGATTCTTTATGACCCCATGGACTGCAGAACACCAGGCCTCCCTGTCCATCACCAACTCCCCGAGTTTACTCAAACTCAAGTCCATCGAGTCAGTGATGCCATCCAACCATCTCATCCTGTGCCGTCTTCAATCTTTCCCAGCATCAGAGGTCTTTTACAATGAATCATTTCTTCGCATGAGGTGGCCAGAGCCTTGGAGTTTCAGCTTCAGCATCAGTCCTTCCAATGAATATTCAGGACTGATTTCCTTTAGGATGAACTGGTTGGATCTCCTTGCTGTCCAGTTCAGTTCAGTCACTCAGTCATATCCAACTCTTTGAGACCCCATGAATCACAGCACACCAGGCCTCCCTGTCCATCACCAACTCCCAGAGTCCACCCAAACCCATGTCCATCGAGTCAGTGATGCCATCCAGCCATCTCATCCTCTGTCGTCCCCTTCTCCTCCTGCCCCCAATCCTTCCCAGCATTAGGGTCTTTTCCAATGAGTCAACTCTTCACATGAGGTGGCCAAAGTATTGGAGTTTCAGCTTCAACATCAGTCCTTCCAATGAACACCCAGGACTGATCTCCTTTAGGATGGACTGATTGGATCTTCTTGCAGTCCAAGGGACTCTCAAGAGTCTTCTCCAACACCTTGTCGTCCAAATGACTCTCAAAAGTCTTCTCCAACACCACAGTTCAAAAGCATCAATTCTTCGGCACTCAGCTTTCTTTATAATCCAACTCTCACATCCATACATGACTACTGGAAAAACCATAGCTTTGACTAGATGGACCTTTGTTGGCAAAGTAAAGTCTCTGCTTTTTAACATGCTGTCTAGGTTGGTCATAGCTTTTCTTCCAAGGAGCAAGCATCTTTGAATTTCATGGCTGCAGTCACCATCTGCAATGATTTTGGAACCCAAAAAATAAAGTCTGCCACTGTTTCCATTGCTTCCCCATCTATTTGCCATGAAGTGATGGGACCGGATGCCATGATCTTAGTTTTCTGAATGTTGAGTTTTAAGCCAACTTTTTTTACTCTTCTCTTTCACTTTTATCAAGAGGTTCTTTAGTTCTTCTTCCCTTTCTGTCATTAGGGTGGTGTCATCTGCATATCTGAGGTTATTGATATTTCTCCCAGCAATCTTGATTCCAGCTTGTGCTTCATCCAGCCCAGCGTTTCTCATGATGTATTCTGCATGTAAGTTAAATAAGCAGGGTGACAATATACAGCCTTGATGTACTCCTTTCCTGACTTGGAACCAGTCTGTTGTTCCATGTCCAGTTCTAACTATTGCTTCCTGACCTACATACAGATTTCTCAAGAGGCAGGTCAAGTGATCTGGTATTCCCCTCTCTTCAAGAATTTCCCACAGTTTGTTGCGGTCCACACATTCAAAGGCTTTGGCATAGTCAATAAAGCAGAAATAGACGTTTTTCTGGAACTCTCTTGCTTTTTTGATGATCCTATGGGTGTTGGCAATTTGATCTCTGGTTCCTCTGCCTTTTCTAAACCGAGCTTGAACATTTGGAAGTTCACTGTTCATGTACTGTTGAAGCCTGGTTTGGAGAATTTTGAGCATTACTTTGCTAGTGTGTGAGATGAGTGCAATTGTGTGGTAGCTTAAGCATTCTTTGGCTTGACTTTCTTTGGGATTGAAATTAAAACTGACCTTTTCCAGTCCTGTGGCCACTGCTGAGTTTACCAAATTTGCTGGCATATTGAGTGAAGCACTTTCATAGCATCATCTTTTAGGATTTGAAATAACTCAACTGGAATTCCATCACCTCCACTAGCTTTGTTCCCCAACTTTAAGGAGATTTTAATTTCTCAAGATGCATGTACATAATATCTTGAGTACAACTCATACCATCATAAACACCAGTTCTTGTGACCACCCCTAAGATTTGCAAAATTGTTCCACTTCTAACATTTAAATTCTAATGGGAAAGTTTTAGGACCACAACCTTCTATTCTTCCATTAATCTTATTCCTTTGCTCCTAATAGACATGTCTTTGATTTCATTGAGACCTCCAGATCCTTATACCCTGCATTTCTCCAAAACTATCAGAATGGTTCCCATTTTCATGGCTAGAACAATCCAGGGGTGAGGACTGAGAGTAAAATCACACAAATACATGTAAACTTGCAATTTTGAGACCTGTAAGGGAGGAGGTGTAGGAGGGCCCTCCAGACTCCTTACAAATAGAAGGTGGTACAAGGTGAGACTGAAGAGTGACCAAGTGTCAGACAACTCAGGACCTTCCACCCTAAACTAAGAACTTCTGTTCCCTTTTATGATAAAAGCCATTGAGCATATTTGTAGGTTTGGTTTTTGCTCTTGAAAATACTTTTCCTTGCACTCATGTAGTAAAGAGATTGGAAGCTGGTCCAAATGGATGCAGATCTATTAGGAAGCCACAATGATAATAATCCAGGTGAGGGAACATTATCTCATACCTAAGATAGTGATGGTCAAGATGGAGAGAAGGGAAGGAAATTGAAAGATATTTTGGTTGTGAAGTCAAAAGAATTTGGTGACAGATCAGACGTGGAAGGTTACAGAAGAAAATGGTGTCAGTAACATCTCCTGGGCTTCAGTCTTAAATAACTGAATAGAGATAGATGGTGGTCTTATTAAGCTTGGGCAATGGATGCTGGTCAAAGTGAGAAAACAACGTGAATTTTCAACATTCTGAAATTGAGCTATATTTGAAACTTCCAAGAGGAGATGTCTAGTGGGTATTTGGTTATATAGGTCTGGAGTTCAGAGTAAAATAGGGCGGGAGGTTTTTATTGCATGAAATCACTCTAGAGATTACCAATAAGGAAAAGAAACATAGGACCAAGCTTAATGAAATATTGCAACCAGTGGGTTGAATTCAGAGAATAGAAATTGTTGCATAAAAGCGCAGGTATATTGAATGCTTTTGTTAATTTGTCAAATCACCTTCCCAAAACATTTACCAACTGGAGCTTCCACTTTCACTCAAGGAGTTGATTTCCCATTTTTCTATTTCCTCCCCAACAATGGTGTTATCATTTGATTATCATTTGTTAGAATTTGATTTTGTTATCAAATGCTAATCTGACTGGTAAGATATTTTTACTTGTTTTTGTTGTCATTATTATTTATATATCTAATTCTGACTAAGATTGAGTAACTTCTGCCTATGAATCATTTTATGTCCTTTTTAAGTGAAAGATCTGTTTATGTAGTTTGCCTATTTTAGGAGGGGTTGTCAACTTTTCCTCACAGATTTGCAAGAGTTCATTACATACTATGGGAACTGAAATTTGCTACACATAAAACACATTTTTTTCTAGCTTAACTCTTTTTTTCTTTGCACATGCTATTTGCTATGCTCATGTTTTAATTTTTATATTGCTAAAATTCATCAATCCTTTACTCTTAAGGTTTAGATCGACATCCCCCAATTTAAGGTATTAATTTTTACTCAGTTCTTTTCCTCTATGATTAGCTTCCTTTATGTTTAAATGCTTTCTCCATCTGGAATTTTTTCTGAGGCAGGATAATTTTGTTCTAAGTGGCTGGCCACTTGCCTCAACACCATCTTTTAAATTATGCACAGACTTCTTAATGATCTGAGAAGCCATTTGTATTCTGGACCAGAGATCTTTATTAACTATATGTTAAATCTCTTCTGAAATTCTTAATCTATTTCATTGATCTTTTTATTCATTTTCAATCCCCAAAAGTGTTCACTACTGTAGTGCTGTACTTAATAGCTTGTCGGGCTTCCCTGATAGCTCAGTTGGTGAAGAATCCGCCTGCAATGCAGGAGACCTGGCTTCGATTCCTGAGTTGGGAACTGCTGCTGGAGAAGGGATAGGCTACCCACTCCAGTATTCTTGGGCTTCTCTGGTGGCTCAGCTGTTAAAGAATCTGCCTGCAATGCGGGAGGCCTAGGTTGGATCTCTGGGGTTGGGAAAATCCCCTGGAGAAGGGAAATGCTACCCACTCCAGTATTCTGGCCTGGAGGATTCCATGGACTGTATAGTCTATGGGGTCACAAAGAGTCAGACACAACTGAGCAACTTTCACTTTCACTTCACTTTCAAGGTTTGACTTCATTCATTACTATACTTTATATATACTAGAATTTGTCAAATTCCACAAAAAAAAAGAGTCTTTTTATCATTGTTTTTCTGCACAAAAACAGGGTGTGTCTTTCCGGCACTTCATGTCCTCTTTATGTCCCTCAGGAAAGCATTAAAGTTTTCATCATGTAGATTCAACATTCTTCTCTGCTTCATTATGAGGTAGTTTACATTTATAGTTGCTACTAAAAACTAGTATATTATATTCCTAACTGATAATTGTTTAGATTTTTGAATTTTGTTATTAATTAGGTACTCAGCCACCTGAATAAATTCTCTTGCTCTTTGCATTAATTTTTAAATTGATTCTCTTGGAATCAATGTATACTTTATGAATAGTGATAATTTTAACTCCCTTCCAATACTATTTGGCTATTAGTTCCAGAAAATATTATATAATAGTGGGATCATTTTCATGATTAAAAAAATGTGTTTTGGGACTTCTCTGCTGGTCCAGTGGCTGGGACTCCATGCCTCCAATGCAGAGGACCTGGATTCAGTCCCTGGTCTGGGAACTAGATCCCACATGCTGCAACTAAAGATCCCACACGCCCCAGCAAAGATTGGAAATCCTGCAACTAAGATCCTGTGCACTCACAATAAATAAAAATATATTTCTAAAAATGTGTTTAGCATTTGATGTCAAGAATAAATGGCAGACTTTTGTATGATACATCATTTTTATAAAGTTAATGATCATTCCATTTCTTTATTTTTCATTCTCTGACTTTAGAACAGGTGATAAATTACATCAAGCTTTTTATTTTTTTATTTTTTTTTATTTTTTTTTTACATCAAGCTTTTTAAAGCATTTGTGGAAGTTATTTTTTGAGTTGTTACAATAGTTAAACATTGCAATAGATTTTTCTAACTTTGTACCATCTTACCATCTTTGTACCATCTTACATTCATAAAGAGAATTTCAACTGGTTATGACATTCTTTTAATGTGCCCCTCAAATTTGTATGTTAATATATTATTTCAAACTTCAGCAATTTTAGCAGTGAATAATATTTTCCCATTTGGTTTTGTTGTTGTATTGCTTTTTGTTTTTGTTGTCTTTGTCTAACTTATTTTCAGAATCATATATTTAAAATCTGTCAACGACTAAAAATATAAATTAAAATCTCTTAGTTCTACGCTTTCCTTTGCATTTTTTCTTTTGAGCATGTTATGCTATTTTACTTGATGCAACAGTGTTCATGATAATGATATCTTCACCACATTTAATTATTGTCTCCTTTAAAAATGTCTTTATTTTAAATTATGTCAATAATATTTATTGTTACTCCTGCTTTTTGTTTTGTGTATATTGGTGCTAAAATGATTTTGAAAACTGAACATTAAAAATACGATATTTTCTGGAGTTTAAAATGCCCCAAATAAAATTTTCCTCATTTGTCTCCTAAAATGCTCTTTATTACTGTTCTTCATTGCCATTGGATCCAAATAAGAATCAAATATTGTGTGGAGTTTTGATGTCCTTCAATATGCCAGCAAATTTGGAAAACTTAGCAGTGGCCACAGGACTGGAAAAGGTCAGTTTTAATTCTAATGCCAAATTCAAAATTAGGAAAGGAGTACATCAAGGCTGTATATTGTCACCCTGCTTATTTAACTAGCTTATATGCAGAGAACATCATGTGAAATGCTGGGCTGGATGAAACACAACTGGGAATCAAGACTGCCAGGAGAAATATCAATAACCTCAGATATGCAGATGACACCACCCTTATGGCAGAAAGTGAAGAGGAACTAAAGAGCCTCTTGATGAAGGTGAAAGAGGAGAGTGAAGAAGTTGGCTCAAAACTCAACATTCAAAAAACTAAGATCATGGCATCCGGTCCCATCACTTCATGGCAAATAGATGGGGAAACAATGGAAACAATGACAGACTTTATTTTCTTGGGCTTCAAAATCACTGCAGATGGTGACTGCAGCCATGAAATTAAAAGATGCTTAATCCTTGGAAGAAAAGCAATGACAAACCTTGACAGCATACTAAAAAGCAGAGATATTACTTTACCTGCAAAGATCCATATAGTCAAAGCTATGGTTTTTCCAGTAGTCACATACGGATGTGAGAGTTGGATTATAAAGAAAGCTGAGTGCCAAAGAATTGATGTTTTTGAACTGTGGTGCTGGAGAAGACTCACGAGAGACCCTGAGACAGCAAAGAGATCAAACCAGTCAATCCTAAAGGAAATCAGTCCTGAATATTCATTGGAAGGACTGATGCTGAAGCTGAAACTCCAATACTTTGGTCACCTGATGTGAAGAGCCTATTCAATGGAAAAGACCCTGATGCTGGGAAAGACTGAAGGCAGGAAAAGAAGGGGATGCTAGAGGATGAGATGGTTGGATGGCATCACTGACTCAATGGACATGAGTTTGAGCAAACTCCAGGAGATGGTGAAGGACAGGGAAGCCTAGCATGCTGCAGTTCATGGTGTCAAAAGAGTCAGACACGATTGAGTGACTGAACAATAATAAATCTAGCATAACCACCCACTATATTTTATGTATCATAACATTGGCATTTTTTAAAAGCTCAGGTGTTTTTTAATATAGAATATTCCCAAACTGAGATTTTCCTGATTGTTTTCTCGTTTGGAGATTCAGGTTAAGCATTTTGGACAGGACTATTACATGGGTGACATTATATAGTTTTGACTGCATCATGCAAAGAGCTGCATATTTTCAGCTTCTGCCACTGTAAACAATGCTTAGTTTTATTGACTGGTGAGATGATGTGATATATTGAGACCGTGTAAATACCTGGTTTCCCAGCAAAGCTTCACTCAGTGATATTAACATCCACTGATGATCTTTACCTGAATCACTTAGTATCTTACTAAGCGCAACATTAAAATTTTCTAATTTTACTTTTTTTTCTATATTTATTAGCTGACAATCTCCTCAAAAGAAGACCTTACCATCAGCACCATCATCCCTTCTGAGCAACACTGTGGACTCGCATATTCTTTTTTATTCAGTGTATCATTGTTCATTAACAACATTATTCTTTTTGATGCTTTTTGGTTCAAGGACACTAAAACTGACTATATAGCAGGGATCTTTGCTATTAGGAGATATATACGATAATATTTAGAAATGAAGTGTCGTAATATATGCAACTTTCAAATTATTCAAAATACACAAATATGCAAAATATACCAAGAAGATATTTGCTCACAATGAGAGAGCTAATGTGCCAAAATATTAACAGATTTGAAGTCTGGATAAATGTTTGAATTTTTTTAAGTAGAAGAGGGGAAAAAAACACAAACAAAATGTTAAAAACTGATCAGTTCTTACACCAAACCTCAGATAGGTTTTTTTTCCTTCCATTGCACCCAATTTCAAAAGGAGGGAGGTGGTGCTCTCCAGTCCCCATCACCTATTCCTCCATCTTCATTAAATCTATCATTCAATACTGTCTATTTTACTCCATCATACATCCATTTCCTTTTTCCTTTCCCTGAAACCACACTATTTCAGGTTTATTACCCAAACCATTATGATGACCTCCAAATTTATCTTTCTGTCTCTATTATCTCTTCTCTATCATTTACCATGAAGCTTCCAGGACAAATTCCTCAAGCACAGCTTTGACTAGGTAAATACTGGTTCTTTGTCTGCAGTATAATACCATGCAAATTCCTCAACAGGGCATTCAAAGTCCTTCACATTCTGCCAGTTCATCAACCCTGCTACCTTCAACCTAAATAATATACTTAGATCTAATCTGACTCTTGTTTAGCCTGAAAAATACATATCCCTTTTACCTTCTTTGCCATCTACATCTCCATTTGTTGAGAAGATAGTCATCCTAAAAATTTCAAAATCTACCATTTCCATGAAATGTTCTCCAGTTTCCTTAGTGTGGAAATTATTTCCCTTTTGCAGGACTCAGAACACTCACTATACACTTTCCCTACCGCACATACATCAGAGTGGCTTGAAATAGAGAGAAGCCTTATCATCCCTGTGGGAGCCAGTCAAGATTGTAGCCTTCTTAAAGACAGAAACTTCTATTATCCATTTTCACCTCTCCTATAAACTAGTACAGTTCCTAGCAGGGCTCAAGAATGTTGATGGGATTGATTTTTTTAAACTGCAGTCAAATAACTGTTTCTGAAAATGGTAAAGAAAAATTTTTACCATCTCATAGGCTATACACTCACCCTTAAATGGAAAATATTCTAGATAGCTATCAATGAACATATGTTGCGGTACCATCATCATCAAAAGCAGTCTCCCAAAATGAAAGGCAATGGTGGAAAACACTAAAACCATTGAGGCTGACTGCATTTTGTTTGTACCAGATATAGTAAGTTGGAGACACAAATTTGTTTCCAAGAGGTTGCAATATTAAGACCTTTTGACCTGGGAGGAAATATGCTTACTGCAGTTTCCAGAGAAGAGACATGGCATAAGGTACGCAATGCTGCAGAAAGAATATTCTGGAAAATGAATACAAAACTGACTAGAGAGAAGAAAGCAGAAGTGCAATTAGAGGTATGGCCTGGCAATGCCAGGTGAAAAGGGCCAGGAAGGGAGTTATGACAGCAACAATAAAGACAGAAAGGCACAGATGCAAATTTAAAGTGTTAATATAACAAGAGTTGATTTAGGTAAGCTACAGAAAAAAGAAGAAATCAAGAATTTTGTATCATAAACATGTAGGTTCCCAAAGTACCTTGTGTGCATTTCTATTTAACATGTTGGTAGAAAAAAAAAAAATCTGTTTTATTTCTCATCCCAGCTCATTTGGAGCCACTTAAGGGCAGAAACCATGTTGCACCCATCTTTGTTAACTCCAGTCCTCAGTCTAGGCACATGCGTGTGTGTACGCATGCGTGCCAAGTTGCTTTAGTCATGTACGACTCTCTGAGATGACTCCCTGAGAGAAGACCAAAGAAAAAAAATGTCATAGAACTAAACTGATGACAATTTATTACAGGTAAAAGGGAGGACTGAACTTGTACATGAAGTTCAAAAGAGTACCCTGCAGTGGTACCTAATACACACATGTGTGAGTTGGAGAGTCACCCAGAAGGGAGTAGTAATACTTTTGTTTCAGTATAGATGAAATCTAGAAAGATGGTAGTGATGAACCCATTTGCAGGGCAGCAATGAAAATGCAGAAACTGGAGGCACAGTGGGGGACGGAGAGAATGGGATGGACTTGGAGAGTAGCATTGAAAGATATGTCTTTATTTTTAAAGACGCATGCTGAATTACATAGGAACAAAATCTCATGATGACAGAGATTTTCTTCATGGTAATTTAGCAATAAAATGGATGAAGTAAATATGGCAAACTGTGAACTGTTAAATCCAAATGATGGCTACATAACTACTCAGCTCTGCTGCTCTACAGGGAACATAGCCATAGACAATACATAAGCCAATGAGTATGGCTGTATCCCAGCTATGGGTGACATCTTTAAGAACAGAGTTCAAAATTATTTTCTAAGTTCCACCTAGCACAATACTGAATATGCAGTCATGCAGTGGATGTTCAATGAGAAATTTTTTTTTAAGTTTGGGTCTTCCCTGGTGGTGCAGTGGATAAAGAATCTGCCTGCCAATGCAGGAGACATGGGTTCCATCCCTTGTCTGGGAAGATTCCACACGTTGCAGAGTGTCTGAACCCATATGCCACAATTACCGAAGCCTGCATGCTCTAGAGCCAGGAAGCCGCAAGTACTGCGCCCACGTGCTGCAACTACTGAAGTCCGCACCTAGAGCTTTTGCTCCAGGACAAAAGAAACTAGAGAAAGCAGCAATAAAGACCCAGTAGAGCCAAAAAAATTTTTAATTACTTTAATTTTAAAAAAGAATTGACAATAGCAATCTCTTCACCACTCTTATTGTAAGATATTTCAGTAGGATCCAGTGTTTTCAGAGTCACATAGGATTCCCCTGCTAATGAATAATCTTTCCATATAGAGAAAACCACATAAAGATGTGATGATGTTGGACTCTCATTCTAGAACTGACTAGAGAAAAATGAAAAGTCTCCTTATATCTGATTTAAAGGAAAGGAAGAAGAGTTAGACTGTAGAATATTTTGATGAATTTAAAAAGTCCTTCTGAAAATATAAAGCTAAAACTATAATTGATTATAAAGATGTATCTTTTCCTCAATGATTAATTGCTTTAATTTTGGTGGTTATTTTCAGTCTTCCTGATTTCTGTTCATAATCTCCAGATTAATCTTCTGAATTCTCCTAAAATCAACTAATGTATTAATGAATCATATTTCGTATTACAAAATACAATCTATCCATCTGGTGCAGGAGTCAGCAAAATTTTCTGTAAAGGGCCAGAAAAGTAATTATTTTATGCTTTGCAGGCTACACGGTCTCTGTCATAACCACTCAGCTCTGCTGTTCTAGAGGGAACATAGCCATAGACAATACGTAAACCAATGAAAACGGTTGTGTCCCAATAAAATAACAAGCTAGTGAGCCAGATTTGGCCCATGGCTATAATTTGCCAACACCTACCTATCGTTATTTTTAATTTTATTACAACAATTCTCAACTATACAGAAAACAAAGAGAAAACCATAAGCCATCACTTAGATTCAACAGTTCACATTTTGCCATATTCACTTCATCCATTTTATTGCTGAATTACCATGAAGAAAATTTCTGTCATCATGAGATTTTGTTCCTATATAATTCAGCATGCATCTTTAAAAAGAAAGACATACCTTTCAGTGCTACTCTCCCAATTCATCCCATCCTCTCCTTCCCCAACTGTGTCCACAATGTCTGTGTTTCCACTGCTGCCCTGCAAATAGGTTCATCAGTACCATCTTTCTAAATTCCACATATATGCATTCATATATGATATTTGTTTTTCTCTTTCTGACTTACTTCACTGTGTATAATAGGTTTTAGGTTCATCCACTTCATTGTAACTGACTCAGATATGTTTTTTTATGACTGAGTAATACTCCATTGCATATAGGTACCACAACTTCTTTACCCATTCATCTGTCGATGGGCATCTAGGCTGCTTCCATGGCTGATTCATGTTGCTGCACGGCAGAAACCAGCACAATATTGTAAAGCAATTATCCTCCAATTAAAATTAAACAAATTTAATAAAAAACAGATACATTAATAAATATATTAATACATAGAGATATAATTATAATCAGCTAATTGGTATCAATTGCATAATTTTATATAATTACAAAATATCATAACAATAAATTAATCAATATAACAAATTATTAAGATATACATGACTAATAAAATTTATAATTCCTTAACAGCCTATTTTTAAATTTTTCCAAATATCCCCAAAGTTATTTCTAGAGTTGTTTTGTTCATATCAGGAATCCAGTTAAGGATCAGGCATTGCATTTGACTATTATATACAAAAAGAAAAGTCTCATTTAACCAAATGCTGACTCCATCCCCCAGACTTTTTATGTGACTCATTGAGGAATAGTCTGATTTTAAACAACTTGAGCAAGATCTAGACTCAATACCTCTCATAGGAACACTAACATAGAGGCAAACACAAAAAGTTTTGTTTCTATTATCCTTAACATTTCTCTCAATTTCTTCTCCATTTTTAAGATTTTTAAAAATATCTTTCACCTGTTTTTTAAAACAATTTCTAGAGCTCATTAATGTAATTTAGATATATATGGCACGAGAGGCTCACATATAATATAAAAACATATTCCAAAGGGTTTCTCTGGAATGTATGAGTCCACCATGTAAATGAAGGGGGACAGAACAGTCGCTTACATGAGGCTTAAGAAATTATAGATCAGTAGAATCCATCAGCTTCTGTGGAAAATGCTGATCACTTTGTCTTTCAGGAAGGTACTACAATATCCCAAGTTGTGAAAAAAAATAAAGAAATGTAGACACTTGGGATGACATTCTTGGGTGTGCAATGCCTTAGAAAAGAGCAAAATCCTTTCCCCCAAGAATTTTGATCCTTGTGAGAAAATCTGTCCATTTTACCAGAAAACACCAGGAAAAAAACAAGACAGAAAAATCACCCCAGGTTTCATTAAATTCCCGTGAAGTAAGAACTGCTGGGATGTAAGTGGAAGTGCACATACTGAACATTGTTCATAGTAGAATCAGAATGTAACGAGACCAGGAAGATTAAGCAACCTTGTGCAGCACAGTTACGTCTTAGAGGGGTGAGAGTTACAGATAAGGGGACTGGAAGAAATGCTTGAGGAAACATGACCACAGAAATGAGAGTTGTGTGCTGTTGCCTCTGTTTTAGTTTCCTAGCTCATTGGCATTAGGAAATATGATCAGCAAGGAGTCAAATATAAGGGACTTGGCAACTGAGATAATAGGAAAAGAATCAAATGTGCTGAATGGAAAAGCAGAAAGCTAGAGTTCCCTCAGTTGAGAAAAAGAATAGGGTAGATTTCATTAGAAAGAGCTGAATTGATAAACAACAGGAATTAGGCTTAGGATAATTAGATAGAAGATAATAAAAACAACGATGCTCTAACCTCTTTGCACTGGGGCAACATGGTAACCACTGGCCGTATGTGGCTGGGTTTCTCTGGTGGCTCATGGGTAAAAAATCCACCTGCCAGTATAGGAGACGTGGGTTTGATCCTTGGGTTGGGAAGATCCCTTGGCGAAGGCAATGGCAACCCACTCCAGTATTCTTGCCTGGGAAATCCCATGGACAGAGAAGCCTGGCAGGCTACAGCCCATGGGGTCATAAAAGAGTCGGACACAATTTAGGAACTAAACAAGAAAAAATGGCCTCGTGCAGTTATTTAAATTTAAAGTTAAAAATTTAGTTTCTGAGTTGTTTCAATTGCTCAATAACCACATATGGTTAGTGGCTAGCATAATGGATCCACAGATCCACAATCGATTCAAGTGTTCTCCCAGATAGAGAACATTTCCACATTTCAGGAAGTTGTCTATTGAACAACACTGCTTTAAGGACATTAAGATGAGTAGGGAAAAAAAGGTAGAGAAGGAGATGAAGGAGGAGGAATGGTGTGATTCATAACCTCCCTTCTCCTAATGTCACTAGCTCTCATGTGACAATTAAGACAATCATTGCTCTGCAATATCCAGGTTCTCCCACACCTCCTCTCCAGAAAGCTCCTGGAGACACTGCTGCCTTACAGATGCTCCAGTTGGTTGGGATTGTGGAGCAAGTCACTGAGTTAGGGGTGGAGCCAGGGTTGGGTGTGGGGAAGAGTCATTCCATGGATGAAGAGGACCAGTGTACATCTTAGCACCATGCCCAGAATTCAAGGTGGAAAGAACATTCACTTGTCACTGGGAGGCTTGTAAATGTAGATCCTTCCATCTCCCATGCCCAGTGAGTCTTCAGCCATTTGTGGTCAGACTTTCCTACTACTAATACATTGCTCAGACTAAATCATAGGTCGATAGTTACATTATATCCTACTTGACTAATGAGAAAGTTGATCCAATTATTCACATCAACCAATTCCTATCATAAGTATTCTTATTCACTTTTTTTTTTTTTACCATTTATGCTAGTAAATATAGGCAGCCTGTCTTCTCCTTCTAAGCTCCATGACGAAGAGCATGACATTTCCAAACCATTGAGGAGTAATCTTTTTAGCCACACACCTGTAATGAAATGACAGCATTCTGGAGAACCTCTGACCCTCAGAGATACTCTTCCTTTCTGGGATAATTCTTAACATCTTTTTGACCATAATCAACATCTTACCAGATAGATCTCTTGGTCCAGACTGCTACTTCCAGCTCCATAGACTTCCTGCCACTCACAATATTCATACTAGACATTGCCAGGTGAAGAGGAGATTACCCTTAGAACACTAAAGGCTTTCCTGCGACAGTTCACTATTTATTTTCACAGACTTCAGGGCTCCATTCAGTTTCCTATTTGCATGTGTGGGCAGCTTTTTCTCCAGTGTATTCCCTATGCTCTAATTGGCTCACTATACAGATTCTTGGCTCTGTGCTTGGGACTCATCACTGACTTTTAACCCACCTCTCCTGAAGAACAGCTTTCTGTGTTTCTATTAGTATTTCAGGCTCTGACCCTCACTTTTAAAATTATCACCGAGATTTTAATTGGTGGTTTTTATTGTTTATGTTTAATCTTCCCTAGTGATATTTTACATTTTATTTTACTCCATTTGCAAAGGACAGAACCTTAAAGAGAGAGAAATAATTGGGGAAAGAAGACATTCATTTAGAGAGACAATAGAGACGTCCCTGGACTTTGGCTAATCACTTAAAGGGAACTGTGATTTATTCCAGGAACCTTAAAATTGTAAGTATATACGTTTTGTTTGTTTGAATGAATGCTTAAAAAAAAAAAATCCTCACTCCTAACATTAGCAGAGTTTCTGTCTCTTAAAAATAGTTCAGAAAATGACTGTTTCCTAACGTCCACTGAAATGGAAAGTTTATAATGTTCTACTGTGACCTGAAGGTCTGGCAATGAACATGGGTCACATAATCCTCTTTGAATAGTATAAACATTCAGACTCCACTTCCCTTTTCAATATGGGAAGAAGTTGAACAACCTGTAAAGAGAGCCTAGGGTGAAAAACCCCTATCCATTGTACAGTTCTTCACACTTCTGATCATTCTAAATGCCTGCCACTGGAAACCCTCACTAAAGGAGTGAATCTTCCATGCCCCACAGAAAGCTGCCTTTCAGCTGGAAGAGGGTGTGTCCCTAAGTTTTTACCTGCGAGCAATGATGATCCTGTTAAGCATTTCAGGGAGACCAGCCCAAGTTTTTAGGGTGGGGATCTAAACAGGTTATACGTACCTTCAGACCTGCTCCCAGAGAAGGCAGAAACACCTCAAAGCCTGCATGTAAGAACATCTACTGAGAAATTATTTTTAAGCAGACACCAGCTGAGTGGGGGGAAGAGAAAGAACAGAGAAGCAAAAACAAAACTCCCTTGATCTTGGATGTAAGAGAACCCAGCAGCGATGAACTGGCCCTTCTTCGGAGCAGCTGTGGTGCTGTTCATTTTCCTGGTAAGTGAATCCTGTTAAAAACTTTCCATCATCGTTCTCATTGTAAACAAGAGAGAACTTTTAGGAAAATGTTATTTTGTGTTATTTCTAACCTAAACCCATTAAAAGTTTAGGTTAATGATAAGGTGATTTTTATGGACTAGATTTTTTAATAGTGTTTCTCTCCTTAATTGAAGACTCCAAGGTCATATTAGTGCATCAGTGTCAACTCACCATATCACATCTCTGACATCGAAGTCATTGCCAAGTCACCGGGGAAACACTGAACTTAGGAAAGTCAGATCACTACTTAATAGCATTCTGTTCAAATTCTCCTTTGCAGGTGGGCTTTGAAAACTAATCTCACAGGTGTATCGATTTTTAATCCAGGCATTTTCCCATACTTTTGGTATCTTTGCTGGTAGATTCACTATAATTTTTAAAATGTAAAAGTAGGATCCCTATAAATTAAAACCATAGCTGTTTGTAACTGGCTTCACCACCCAAACAGTCTCATCGGTTCTGTATGTGGTTGGGGATTCATATCCACTAATATCAGAAGCCCCACACTTCTAAACTGTAATTTTATTTAAAACATTTAATTTCAAAAAGAATGGCAGTATGGGAGATTTATAAATGACATAGTAGGTGAGGGAATGGCTATAATTAAGGAATAAGTATAATTATTATGATAATGGTTCTTACTACTAGAAAGTCAGTAATGACCACGAGACTAAAGTTGCACATT
Organism: Cervus elaphus; assembly: GCF_910594005.1. Classification (NCBI taxonomy): domain Eukaryota; kingdom Metazoa; phylum Chordata; class Mammalia; order Artiodactyla; family Cervidae; genus Cervus; species Cervus elaphus. Next base: position 29,502,995 of record NC_057841.1, on the reverse strand, counting down.
TGATGATCAGAGAAACTATAACAAAATACTTTATTACTGCAACCCTACACTTTATTAGTCTTCTCACTTTAGAGACAACTTCTAAGTACAGCACTAGTGTGTTGCATCAGCTTCTCTTGTGTTGAAAAATTGAAAATTGCAGTCTCTCTCACAATAATGTTAATATAATATAAAGAGGAAAGTGCCAGGTAAATCGTGTCTTCCAATTTTGGCAGGATGTAGTGCTGTGGTGAATATTTGTCTCTACTTGCTTCATTTTTGAACTGGATTGTTGGGTGTCTACAGTAACAAGTGAGATCTTTGATTCAACATATGCTGGTTAACTTGAATTCACTTTATTAATTGAGAGGCCATAACCAGTGGGTTTATTAATAAATGAGCATCAGTAAGTGGTAGTTATATAGTTCCAAACTGCCCTTCAAACATTAGCCTTATTCCAGGGACTTGATACTGAGAATCTCATAATTTGGGACATGGCAGGGATTAATGAGCACCACACAGTATGGCATTTGAACATAGGAGTGTTTGTTAATTATGAAATAAGAAAATACTTTTAATTTCATATAAATTTGATCTGATTCAGGTCCATTATAGTATCAGTTGATTAAAGTTTATTCGGATGCTTATGTATCTTCATTGAATCTATAAGGTGCCTTTTTAAATTTTTATGATTATTTCTAATTAATTACATCCTATAAAATTCCTTTAAACAGCCATTTGTATCTAGTCATTCTTCAGTACAGCATATCATTTTATCAAACCCATGTATTTTCATGTAACTTTCTCTCTTTGTAGAGAGAGTTCTGGGCCTTTGTCCTTTATTTTCTGAGTCTGGATAGTTTTTGCCTGTTTGCATGTGAATCATTTGTTTGTCTTTTGCCATATTTTACTTTGGAATCAATCATAAGTTCTCATACACATTAGGAAAATTATTTCTTGAAGAACTTATTTTATAAAGAATTGAAATCTTCCATTTAAAATAACTTTTTTTAAAAAATTTCACTTTCTAAGGTTTAGAAAAATCACAAGTTATTTTTACTACTGATTTTACCAGATGATCTGGATAAATATCCTTTGGAGTTATCCAATCTATTTTTGCTTTAAAATACTTTTTCTGAACGTGAACCAGCACGATATCAAACTTTTCTGCTAGCCTTATTCTGAATGTTTGCTTTTACCAATTTAAAAAAAAGAAAAGAAATCTATGTAAAGTCTTTATATTCTCTGCTCAAAATTGGTAAGTGAAAATTACATTAAGGAGCATATTTGGGCAATTTTGAAAACTTTTAAGACATTTAAACTGATACTATCTTTGATGCAAACCCACTGAGAGCCCGACAACCATATACTTAACAAGTATGCTGTGTAATCTGCTCAATGTTCCTTTAAGTTTTAAGACTACAAATTAGCGGGTTCAATCAAGGAGAATAAAGCTGAAGAAACTTCTTATGGAGGCCAAGCTTGCCACACGACTATTCCATTATCTAGGCAAGGTGCCTGAACAGACACTAGCTTACAGCTGTTATAACATTGCAGGCCAAAGAAATGTTATTAATGCTACATTTATTTTTCTTTCTTTCTTTTTGTTTCCATGAGTTTGGTGTGTATATGTGTGGCTAGCAAGGGGCTGGAGGTGGTTAGAATGAATTCTACACCAGAAAACAAGGCTAACTTTACATCAAATATAAGAAATCTCTCTGAGTGGCTGTAACTGTGGTAGAAGGGATGACATGGTGACTGTGAAAAAGCAAAGTAGAACCAGTAGAATTTTATAGTTCTGTTGATTTCTAAAACTCACTTTGCAACTTCACCAGGTCCAATCGATCAACTCAAATCAATACAGATATCAAGGTGTCTTTTTCTATAAAAGTCAACTTCTGCAGCATACACTCAAAGAACAAATACACCCATCTTTACTACCAAGAATGATTGATTTCTTCAGTTGATCATATCAGCCTCACTTCTCCTCTTTCCACAGTTAATACTTCCATTAAAAAAAACTTCTTCTGACCACCAGATAAACTAATTCTATAGTTTGAACTTAGCTGAAATTATTAAGTTGTTGAAATTATTATGCAGTTGTTTTTAGAGTATTTCTCAAGCCCAGAGCTAAAATATAATATATACTTTATTACATAGTTCATCAACTTATGTGAACCAGAATCTTAAATTTCCATAATTGTGTTTATTGATGCCTAAAGCAAGAGCTAACGAATTAGTACAGACACAACAGAAGAGAAGCAAAAGAGAGGGTTTTAGGCTTTCTTGTGCTCATATTATAGTGATACATATTACAGATATCAGAATTTCAGTAAAATATTTTCTAGAAGATGGAAGCAGCATTTCTGTTTACCTGTTAATTCAAATGTATAAATTGTATTTAAGCAAAGTCATGATGCTCTTAAAAGCTTTGGAATTTCACAGCAGATTTAAGATCAGCCTGTTCTTTAACTTTTATGAGAATAAAGAGTACAAATTTGTCATCATTTAATTGGCTTGAGTTGCTACAGAGTAAAATCATTTGCTGTGTCTGATTGAGGTGACAGAAAAACCTAAAGAACTAGGAAATGCTAACTGGAAAAATCTGATGACTTGGCTGCTAAAGGACAAGATTCACCAACTTAACAAGGCTCATAAATCTAGAAAAATAACACTGTCTATTCCCAGAGCATTGTATTTCTGATAACTCTTCTGCTACATATTCTTCAAGGACGTTGTTGTTGGCTATCTCCGTGTCCTAACAGACACGACATTGTCCTGACACTGGAAGCAGGATGGGCACTTAGTACCGCAGTTAGACTTACCGTGCTCCCCACAGTGAGGGAGCACCCTTCCAGAGCACTGGGTCATGTCACTCTCGCTGGCTATGCTTGGCATGCGATGACCTCTAATGGACTTAGGCAAGTCAAAGTGGTTCAAATGCCACCGGTTGCTGATCTCAGTTGGTCTACAAGCATGGAGCACAGCCTTGGCTAATAAACAACCACAGCTTCACAAATTAAGCACTGCCTGCTGCTCATAAAACTACCTGGCTGTAAGTTATTCGAGGGCAGGTTCTGTCTCTAAGTCACTTTTGTATCCTTCATAGTGCCTTGCACCAGTGCAAGATTGCTCAGTAGACATCTAATTCACAAAGAAGAGGTGTCAATAGGGAATTTTAAGGTGGTTTCTATTTTCTCCCCGCTGCACACACACTCCAAATAATCATGAGGGTATTACACATGAAAACAGTCGCGATGAATTTTTCTGTTACTTTCATGATGCATCATACATTTACATTTTATCTAAGGCTTGTCATAATATTTCTAGGGCTTAGATCCTTCAAAAGTCTTAATAATAAAGCCTTGGTTTCACACATCAGATATGTATTTGTCAAAGAAATAAATAAACCAATCAACAAATAAGAAGAAGGACCTACCAACGTGCTGTCGACTCCAGCTATGGTCGAAGTAATACAAAGGAAAGACAAAACAGGAGGTTTTTTTAAAAGAAGCAATTTATCATATTTTGGCTTTATCTCAGGTTCATTCTTGTACATAACAGTTAGACACAAAATGTGATGCTTTAAAAACTGTCATGTGACTGTTGAAGATTAACACAATTATTAAATGCAAGAAGTTGTCCTTATAAAAACTACTTATTACTTTCAAGACCATTTTTACTATATGTAAAGAAATGTAAACCTCGACGTCAAAAGAAAAAAAAATGAGCTTAATTAGAATCATTGAAATTAGCATGCAATTTTGTGTCTGTGGCTTTTAAATATGTATATGTATGAATTGGCTCCTAAAATAGAGATGCAGGGAAGGTTCATTGAGGATGTGCTTTAAGTGAATTATTCACTGCTTTCTTAGAATATTTGAATTGGAAAGGGCTTTAGTCTCATATACAGAAGAGGAAACTGAGGCACCAAATGGCTAAGTGACTCACCCCAACACCCATATGCAGTGGGCAAAAGAGCTGAGATGTACTCAGCTTGACCAGTCTTCATTACCTAAGTGCATCTCCATCATGGTCTCCACGGAACACATCCCCAACACATCTCATAAACCAAACTAGTCCCCTGCTGCTGCTGCTGCTAAGTCGCTTCAGTTGTGTCCGACTCTGTTCGACCCCATAGATGGCAGCCCACTAGGCTCCCCTACCCCTGGGACTCTCCAGGCAAGAACACTGGAGTGGGTTGCCATTTCCTTCTCCTAGTTTTCCCCAAATAACCTTATCCTTGTTCTAGAGACAAAGTCTAAATTATTCAGGATAGTGTCCTTCAATTTACCTCTTCAACCAAGTGACTTTCATCTCCAACATGTCTCCCTCTCCAAAACTATTTCCTTGCACACTATTAGTAATCTAATTCTACTATCACATCTTTCTAACTTTTTTTTTGATCACCAAATTCCTTGGGAAAGTGATCATTTTCATGTCCTTTTTCCCATCTTATTCCCCAATTTCTTTCAGTCAGAAAGAGCCTGTTCCATCCAACTGAAGCATCCTATTCAAAGTCCTAGAAAACCTCAGATTTCTTCAGGAATCACTCTGTTCAGCTATTTTATATCATCTGATATGGTTCATGCCCCATCTGTCTTTCAGTTTTCCCTTCCTTTGACATCCTTGATTTTGCATGACATTTTCTTCCTGTTTTTTCAGCCATTTCTTTTTCTCCTTTTCATTTCTTATTTTTTGTCATTGTTCCCAGTTACATAGATGTAGGAATTCCCATATTTTATTCTCATCCCCAGGCTGTTTCTTGGCTGTGTTCTTGAGGGATTTCAAATTCTCCCATGATTTCAACTAAGCAAACTGAGCAGTTATTCCTCCACATGTCAGGCCTGAAGCACCATTGTTCACCGTGCTGATGTGCTTTTCAAATAGCTAAGCATCTTCACCCAGGCCCTTCTCCGGCATCTTAAACTTGCCGTGTTCTAACCTGCTAAATTCTGCTATGCCCGTGCTCCGGATCTGCCTGTTTAAAACTGCCGTCACCTGAAATTCTTCCCTCTCTTGACTCCCACGTCCCATTGGTTCTCAAGCCCTGTCAGTTTCACCCTTGCAGTATCTCTCCCTTAATCTTTTCTGGTCTGTTCCCACTGCTCCTGTTCAGCTCTGCATCTCCGGCCTAATTTGATGTAAACACTCACTGCTGGTGGCCTGTAATCACTGCCTCTTCCCTGTGGTTGGCCTAATCTTTTAAACCTGCAATTTTATCATGCCTTTCCCAAGATCAAAAAATTTCAATATTTTCCTACTGCACACAGAGATTTATTGTTAACATTGAAAAGGTAACTATATATATTTAGTCTACCCCTGTCATTTCACAAATGAGAAAACTAAGCTAAGAGAATTCAGCAAGTACACTGAAAGTTTTCTGACCCTATGAAGTACTCTGTTTATTTCATTATTTTGCCTTTGAAAGTCCAAGAATGACAATTTCAGGGTTTGGTTTTTTTTTTTTTCCTGGACTCTGAGCAAATCACAGTGAGATTATGTTCACAAAACATAATTTTAAGCAGACTTGGCAGTTTTTTAATTACTAATCCAGTTGAGAGCCTGGCTCTGTGGTGAAACTTGCTTGATCTTCTGCCTGAGTTGCTACTCATGGGAAAAAGAATGACCCAGCTTCATAAAGTTGGAAGGTTTCTTAGTCATCTGGCATAGTTCTCCAAAACAAACAGCAAGCACTGACACCTTGGTGTGGTAAGGGAAGCACAAGACAGATAGCTAATGCATACACAATTCTGTAACTGTGAAGAAATGGCTCCCAGACAAATAAGATACCCCCACACCCCAGTTCCACACCTACAAATTAGAGGAAAAAGTGTTCATGAGTTCACAGGTAGCAAGAAATACATACCTGCACTAACATCATTTCAATTCGGTGCCCAAAAGGGACTCTACAACAACAACTCAGTTACTTGTCCAAAGTAACTTGGACCATTTGGGTCATTTATTTTTCTTTCTCCTCCCACCCCATGCATAGCATTACTGTTATTGCTGTTATCATTGTATATAAGCATTCCTATTAATAATTCACAAGGATATTATGAGATTAGATTAAAATCAGAATTATTTTGAATTCTCAAAGTTGTAATAATGTCAATTCTTCATAGTATATTTTACTTAGAAATTTACATGGAATAGCCATCTTATATTACACATGCCACAAACACAAATTTAGGCTGAATTGTTTTGGATTGTGAGTGCGTGCTCAGTCACTCAGTCATGTCCAACTCTCTGTGACCAGCCAGGCTCCTCTCTCCATGGGGTTTTCCAGGCAAGAATACTGGATGGGGTTGCCATTTCCTCCTCCAGGGGATCTTCCCAACCCAGGGATCAAACCCCTGTCTCCTGTGTCTCCTGCATTGGCAGGCAGATGCTTTTGTATTTAGCTCTAAATTAATACCCAAACCTCAATTTCTTCATCTGTAAAATGGAAAGAATTATAGTATTGACCACATATACTACTGAAGACTGAGTGCATGGATTTCTCTAAAGACATTTTCCAATATTTAGTTATCATTCAGTAAATTGTAATGGTGATTAATGATAATGATTAACATTTGATACCATGAGTATATAATTTCTATAATAAAAACATAATCTCTTTATACTACTGATATTAACCATTATGAATTATGGAAATTTTTTAAAAATATGTACTTGGAGACTAAAATTTTATTTTTATTTAAGGGTGAAATTGAAAGTGACTATAAAAAGTAATTATTATATTTTGAAATTACTATTGTTAGTATTTTTTAAAATACAAACTATAATTTTCTTTTATCAGTGGTCCAGATAAAGTCTAATTATGACAACATCTCTCATAATTAGCAATTCTGGAAAGAAAAAAACAGAAGTTAAAATTTTCTTATTTAGGGGTGAATAAAAACTAAGAGTGTATACCACCTTTAACTAATTCTAAGTTAAATTTAATAAATGTAGATAAATCCTTCAAATTCACACCTAATTTTTTGATATTTTACAATGTCTTTAGTATATTGATATAGTAGACTTAATATATAAATGTGTGTTTTTAGAAATGCCTTTGTCTTTAGAAAAAAATAATTTAAATTATATACATAATTTTACACTACAAATTATATATAAAGATCAAGGCCAGAGCTGAAACTAGGGAGAGTTCTGTTTGACTAGTTCATTTGTTTGACAGGGAAATTGTTTAATGCAGGAGAAAAGATTAATGAAAGTTGCGTACACAGCAATTTGTCCCTACAGTCCTGTAATTTATTTTCATTGCTGTGGAAGGATGCATTTATATCATCTGTTTTGTTTAATGCCAGCAATAAAACATCAAATATGAACTCATTTTTACATAAAATTGTTTTGATTTCAGCACTTTTATTCTCATATTTCAAAGCAAATTAAAGATTTATCATCTTAAGATTTTCAAGAATACTCAAAAATCTTCCATCTAGAATTGGACTGTGAAAAAGCAAATTCCAAAGTTTTCCAGATATTTTCTGCTCTATATGCTTTCTTTACTTCAGCTTTTCTTTCCTATTTCCATTTGTGGCTAGTCAGATGCCAAAACTATAGTCAAATATTTTAGTATCATTACGTACTATTGAAATCACTAAATACCATCCAAGTGCTTTCAACTCTTCAGACATAAGATTTACTAAGAGATCTTGAGTTCCCAACCCTCATTCTCCCCGGGTTCTAGTTTCAAATATCCTAGCTCATATGATTACAAGTATCTGTACAGGCTAAGAATGAAAAAGAAGTTAACAATAAAAAGCAATGAAAAGAAGAGCAAAATTGAAAGGTAAAAACCAAACATAAAAGAATCCTTAGTATTGTCCTCAGACCTTGAGAGAGAAACCAAATTCACCTGTTAATGACCCACAAGACTGTTTTTTTTTTTCAAGCAGTGGGATAACATGCATTGTAGAGCATTCAATTAAAAATTAACTATTATGATTATCTTATTTTTTATAGGTGGTGCTGGAAGTTAACAGTGAATTTAGAATCCAGGTAATATATAGCAAATTAATTTTTTTCCAAATTAAAAGTGAAAAAATATAGTTTGGGAGAAGTAATATATTTTCCAATAAAAATTTATCCTTTATAAGTAAAGTTAATGTTATGCTAAAATTAATGGATTATCAAAATTACCAATTATTCCAACTAAACATCCTCTCTTTCTGACACTGTTCTAACCCCTAACATCTCCAATGGAATGTGAATTATGAATAAATTATATTTATTAATAGATACTATTACTTTGTCCTGCCCACCCAAGGTCAGAGATTATAACACTAAAAATGGCACCATCAAGTGGCTTTCCACCAGGAGGCAAAAGCGTGAGTGGATTAAGTTTGCTGCAGCCTGCCGTGAAGGTGAGGACAACTCAAAGAGGAACCCGATCGCCAAAGTGAGTATCAACCCCAAAGCAAAAAACCGAACATCAGAACGGACAGAGTTAAAATTTCAAAACAGCCTATCTTTGAAATATTTTATGAGCATATCTCACTGAGAAGTTATGATACAGAACACAACTATAGCTATTCAGATTATAAAAACTGAAGCCATCAAAAGTGTAAATTAAGAAATTTAGCCACTTGGGTAGACAGTTGAACACTGACTCATCACATTAGTGAAATTAATATACACAATCATGTGTCACCCTAAACTCTAGATGAAAAAATATAGTGATTTAAACAATGAATTTAATGTTCAGCACATTCACAGGGACCATTTAAATGTGTGCTCTTTCTGCCTCATGATCTCCTAGAATTGACTTTGTACTTTTAGCTTTCTATGAACAATCACAATGTACCCTCTTTCACATTCTCTTTTCCCTTCATTTTCCCTTTTTTCCTTTTGTAAACACCCAGTCACATGCACATGTGCACATACACACACACATGGAAACATCTCCACACACAGATTCACACATACAAACATATATGCATACATACACACAGATTTACACAGAGATTCCCCCATAAGATTGCTTACAATCATACAATTTTTAATTTCAAAGAGATCCCTGGTTTCCATAAAATTTATTTGGAATGGTCTCTTTGATTTTTCTGCTAATACCACCTCCTATTTTCAGAATTAAAACCTTCTACAATAGAGTTGGATAACTCTCTCTTGTCACCTACATAAATCCACTTAAAACTTTCTTCCAAAACTTTACATTTAAAAAAACATTTAATCAAAAGATCAAAGTTATGTAATAACATTGAGAAACTCCTGAAGAGGGTAAGGAGTTCCCTACTGGCCTCAACATTAGCACAGACATTAAAAATAATATGATCCATCTTAAATGTTGAATGAGTGAATGCATGAATGATAACTATACAGATTTAGATTTATGAGAGTGATATTTTACTTTTTTCTTATTTGGTAGAAACTAAAATTGAATTTCTTCTATTACATTGTCATTTACTGCTGAAAATACTAGAGCTGTAATTATTCCACTTATCCAGGAAAATAATTCCTATTTCCAACATTTCTCAAAAGATAACAGGATAACTCACATTCAACAATTCTCAAGAACGATAGTTATTACATCAAACAGTTGTACTCTTGATTTCCTCTCTGTAATGTGCTCTCTTTGCAGATTCACTCAGATTGCGCTGCAAACCAGCAAGTTACATACCGCATCTCTGGAGTAGGAATTGATCAACCACCTTACGGAATCTTTGTTATTAATCAAAAAACTGGTGAAATTAATATAACATCCATAGTTGATCGAGAGGTCACCCCTTTTTTCATTGTAAGTGCATGAATGTGTGTGTTCGGGCCTATATTACTTTTGAAATATGTTCAGATCATATTTATTTGATTTCAAGAGTCTCAATATTGGGCATTTTTGGTTGTCTCTTATTTCATGGGCATTCAATGACCTGACAGAAACAAAAGGTTAAGAGAAAGAGGAGTGTTTGCTTAACAGCCTTAGCAAAAGAGCTAACCTCTCGTCAGTTCCCGTGTCAAGCTAAGTGTTTGTCAAGAAGGGCAAGCGCCTAACTTACTTCTCTTTCTTTAATTCAGTTGAGAATATCAGTTCCTCTTCACTCCAATGCCAAATGGTGATTTCTGGAACTCCAGATGGAGCCTTTCCTGAGTGAACGTACTTGATGATAAATTCACATTGCTCAACTCCCCTGAGCTCAGAGTGTGCCTTGGAGAAACTTTAACTCACCCTTAATCTCACTCTATTCTTTACAGTCACCGTGACAAAACTTCAAACTCTCAACCTCATTTCCACTTTATGCAGTTGACCTGATGACCCGCTTCATTAAAAAGTTTGAGGCCTTCCATCACAAACTCCCATAATTAATTCTCTCTCCTCCAGTTCAGAAATGTTCTGAATTAAATCCAAAAAAAAAAAAAAATGATCGATTTTCTGCTTTTTCCCAATGAATTATCCCAAGAGCTAGCTATTTTCCCATAATTATCTGTCCAAGAACCTTAATCAATTTACTTTGTTTTTTCATCTCTCTTCTGACTGCTCCATTGGCTGCTAATCGATTTCCATCTATCACTAGGGTCAACACTTGTTAATACTTGAAAAACAAAAATAGAGAAATTTTAATATCTTTCTTTGATCTTGTAACCTCTCCAATTCAAACCCCATAATTTTCCAAAATGCCTTCAAATAGTAACCTCTGCTTGCAGGTTTTCACTCATACTGCTTGTCTGTAATGCCTCAAACTACTTTAATTCCTTAGTCTACTATTCCATATCGGTATTCCTGCCTTGTCTCCCACAATGTTTCCCTGAAAATTCTAAAAGCCAGCCTATTAGCTTCTCTTGAAACACATGCCTTTTTATATGAAACACAGTAAGTTCCCTATGGGCTTCCCACATAGTGCTAGTGGTAAAGACCCACCTGCCCCTGCAGGAGATGTAAGAGAGGCAGATTCGATCCCTGGGTCAGGAAGATCCCCTGGCAGAGGGCATGGCAACCCAACTCCAGTATTCTTGCCTGGATAATCCCATGGACAGAGGAGCCCAGTGGGCTACAGTCCATGACGTCACAAAGAGTTGGACACAAAGAGCATGCACATACGCACAGTAAATTCCCTACATACCAACGAGTTTCATTCTAGGAATGCATTCGTAAGTCCTGCAAAGTTAGCCTAGGTACCCAACTAATACAATTGGCTATGTAGTACTGTACTGGGATAGATTGATAATACATTTGCATCTTTAAAAGTTTGCAACTTGAAGGTTCATATGTAGGGGACTTACTATATATCACACAGGCAAAATAGTATACAATACACTTATGTAACACCCAATAAGTGAAGCTGGTATGCTGCAGTCCATGGGGTCACAAAGAGTCGGACATGACTAAACGAATGAACAACAACAACAAATAATAATATAAACACCCACATAGCCCTCACTTATCCCATGAATGCTATATTTCTTTGAAGCCCCTGTGTGACTCTCCTTTGAAATAATCTCAAACTCCATAACCCCTATTCCTAATTCCAAGCAATGAGTTTTTGCCACTTCACTTCCTTCCTCACATGAATCCTTTTCCTTGGAACACCCTGTCAATTATCTGCTTCACCTGTTGAAATTTTCTTTGAAGATCTCTCAATCATTACATCCTCCTATGAAGTCATAGCTATTTTGTTCTTCCTTTACATAACTTATCATGTTACCTTTTCTCAAATGGGATTTTGACTTTGTGTTTGCCTCCCCTTCTAAGTACTGCTTGTGCCTACCTTTGAGTAGGAAATCATATGTCTCACTGTTCTTTTAGTTTCCCACAATACCTAAGCATAATGCTCAGAGAAAGCGAGAACTTAATAATTACGGGTTGCACCATGTAATTATTCCTCTTTTTTCTCCTAGATCTATTGTCGAGCTCTGAATTCACTGGGCCAAGATTTAGAGAAACCTCTTGAGCTTAGAGTCAGGGTTTTGGATATAAATGACAACCCTCCAGTATTTTCTATGTCTACTTTTGTAGGAGAAATAGAAGAAAATTCTAATGCAAGTAAGTAGTCTACTTTGTTAAGTAAACAAGACTATTGGGTTTCCAGATCTGTTTCTTAACAGCCAGGCATCTAGAGGCTAAACTCTGTCAAGATACTACATCACAAATGTGAAAGATAAGTTTGGAGAAGCATGTAGAACAGAAAGGCATGAAGAAGGCTCCATCATGGCTTTCCCTTCAACCATGGAAGCAGCTCCAACTGTCATACACAAGAAGCAATGCTAACGAAATGGGAGGAATTTGCTCACACACCACCTCTGTAGTAGATTCCTAAGGAAAAATTCCAAAAGTATTTTGCACAGTGATGACAGAGGCACTGGGAAGAGAATTCAGCCTCCCAGTCTGACTACTATGAGGATGTCCATGGTGACTCAAACAGAAAAGAATCTGCCTGCAAGGCAGGAGACCTGGGTTCAGTCCCTGGGTAGGGAAGATCCCCTGGAGAAGGGGATGGCTACCCACTCCAGTATTCTTGACTGGAAAATTCCATAGACAGAGGAGGCTAGCAGGCTATAGGTTCATGGGGTCGCAAAGAGTCAGATATGACTGAGTGACTAACACACACACACACGGACTACTTGAAGGGGAATCTTATCCACTTCTATTCATACTGCTTTTAAAAAATTTTTTAACTACTTTAAAGTAACTCACAGAAATCACCTCCAGACAATCTATTTGGTGTTCATAATCTTAAAGAGCTTTTTAGGCAAAGAAATACAAAACACCTACAACGCGGGAGACCTGGGTTTGACCCCTGGGTTGGGAAGATCCCCTGGAGAAGGGAACGGCTCCCCACTCCAGTATTCTGGCCTGGAGGATTTCATGGACAGAGGAGCCTGGAGGGCCACAGTCCGTGGAGTCGCAAAGAGTTGGACATGACTGAGTGACTTTTACTAAATACAAAGCAAGCATTTTCCCCTTCTTATATATGATTTAATAAATATACATTTTGTTTGCTTTTTAGTCAAGGCACCGATTTTATGTATTTGAAATGTATTTTAAACCTAATCCTGTTTGGTCCTCCATGTGGATTTAAAGGTGACCATGTCAAGGGATGCCAGTGGAAGGGCACCAGAAAATCTAGAAACTAGATCCAGTATTTACTCTCAAGAGCTTTCATAATCTAAACGTGCAATTACTTCCTTATGGATTACTGTTAAAAGCAATATTTTAACTGCCAAATATTCAGTCCCTTGTGCAGATAGTGTATTAATTGCTTAGGGTACCACTGAAGATTGTCCTAAATATATTAAAAAACAGCAGAGACACTGTCTCATTTAAATTTAAAACTTCAACTAACCATAGTACTTTTAAGGAGTATAATTTCTTGTAAATTCAAATAATTCTTACACTTTAATTTTTATTTGTTAAAATATTATACCTATATTTTAAACTTTTAAAAATACTACTATAAGAAGGTTTGCTATAAAAATTTCACAAAATATGAGTAAAAATGGAATAAAATGCTTTCTTTGCTCTCCTTTGTACCATTCTTCAGAGGCAAATAGAATCACTAGTTACTTAGGTACATACTTTCTATAATCATGTAGATATATATAAACATATTTTCAAAGAAGGAACAAATGTGACCATATTTTACATACTAATCTACAGTGTGAATTTTTAAATATATTTTGAACACATTTTCATATTAGGAAATACAGGTTTCATCATTTCTTTTTAAGAGTTTCATGAGATTTTATTATATGAATGCACCATAATTAATGAAATAATTGCCTCTGAAAAACACTTAAAAATGATGAAATAAATCCACACAGATATTGGGAGAGAGAGAGAGAGGGACAGGAGCTGATAGTTTGTGTCTAAAGACAAATTGTGCTTGAAATAGAGTTGAGTATAGAAAAGTCTAGTTTATGAATGCTGGCAGCTCTTCACATTCTCCAGCATTCTTCATCAAAACTACCAATAAGATTATTGGAAAAGGTGAAGAACGGGTGCAGTATGTAATTAAACATGCATCTCTTTAAACCTACTAGACACCTAGTACTTTACTAGAGACCATGCAAACTAGAATAATAAAATATATTTACTGAATGCACATTATTCAATAGGAACTTCACATAATTTTATTTCATATAGCTATTTAATTCTTTCATGAATTCAGTGAGGACAATCCAATTTCATCCCCATTTATAGATGTAGAAACTGAGGCCAAGATCACATAGCTAAAAAGTACTATAGTTGGGAGAGTTAGTCTGTCCTTATATCACTTTGTTTCACCATAGAAGCCTTTTAAAAAAATAATTACACTAGAATAAGAAATGTAAAAGCAGAGGAAAATATTTCCTTGTTTTCTAAATATCAGTAATGTCTAAAGTTCCTGGTAAAATGTGATCTTTTCATCAAGACAAAGGTATTGAAAGGAGCTAAAATATTGATATGTTGAAGCAATAGAAAAGGAAAGTGGTGGAGTTCCCATTACATGGACTAACTAACCATAACACTTTGTTGGAAAAGCAATATACTATATTACAACAAAAATGCAAATTGTCCATTTGCAATCAATCTTTCTTGATTTCTAGATACACTGGTGATGGTACTCAACGCTACTGATGCAGATGAACCAAATAATTTGAACTCAAAAATAGCCTTCAAGATCATAAGACAAGAACCTTCAGATTCACCAATGTTTATCATCAACAGATACACTGGAGAAATTCGAACAATGAATAATTTTCTAGACAGAGAGGTAATTTTTGTTCTTTTGAGTGGGTTGTAGTCTCAATGGAACTGATTCTAAAAGCAAGAGTTCTAAGCAGAAGAAATGAAAAAGAAAACAATAGTTTAAAATTTTAATTACATAACCTTTTCACATAATGGGAATGACATAAGAAATATTTGTGAGATGAAAAAAATAAGAATTCTTCAAATAGATTTTATACTCATTTCTCATTTAATCTTACTGGATTTGTCTCAATTTGAGAAAACTACATTCTAAAAGTACATAAAAATACACAAGGTAGACGTAAAAGCTCTATTTTCTCTATTTTTCTATATTTTTTCTAAGTTTGTTCTACAATGAAATAAATTTAAGAAACAATTGCTGTAATGTCCCCCATCTTCGTGAGTCACAATGGAGGTGAACACAATAGAAGCCCCAAGAATTTTTACAGGTTAAGAAACTTGCTTATCTTTCTTTTTTTGTTTTGTTTGTTTGCTTATCTTTCTTTAATCTATCCTATCGTAGAGTCATTTGACAAGAGAATTCTTTTTTCCCTTTTCTCTTCCTATATCTCACATACTGATAGCCCACTGATTACTTTGGGAAATGACTCACAGAATCAGAAGGATGGAGAGGAATTCAGTAATATTCAGACCAGTCTAGTCACTTGCAAATAAAAAATAATTACTGATTTTTACCAAGTTGAACCATGTTTTTCTCCAGATATATGCCCAGGAGTGGGATTGCTAATCATACGGCAGCTCTAGTTTTAGTTTCTTAAGGAACTTCCATATTTTTTTTCATAGTAGCTGCAGCAATTTACATTCCCACCAACAATATAGGAGGGTTCCCTTTTCTCTATACCCTCTCCAGCATTTATTGTGTGTAGATTTTTTGATGACAGCTATTTTGGCTGGTGTGAGGTAATATCTCATTGTAGTTCTGATTTGCATCTCTAATAATTTGATTTGCATCTTTAAGTGATGTTAAGCATCTTTCCATGTACTTTTTGGCCATCTGATGTCTTCCTTGAAGATATGTCTACTTAGGTCTTCTGCCCATTTTTTGATTGGTTGTTTGTTTTTTCATATATGGAGCTACATGGGCTGTTTATAAATTTTAGAAACAAATCCCTTGTTGTTCAAATCGTTTGCAAATATTTTCTCCCAGTCTCTAGGTTGTCTTTTCATTTTGTTTATGGTTTTCTTAGCCATGCAAAAGCTTTTGAATTTATTTAGCTTTCACTTGTTTATTTTTTTTAATTTATTTTTCTATTGAAGGATAATTGCTTTACAGAATTTTGTTGTTTTCTGTCAAACCTCAACATGAATCAGCCACAGGTATACATATATCCCCTCCCTTCTGAATCTCCCTCCCATCTCCCTCCCCACCCCACCCCCTAGGTTGATACAGAGCCCCTGTTTGAGTTTCCTGAGCCACACAGCATATTCCCGTTGGCTATCTGTTTTACATATGGTAATGTAAGCTTCCATGTTACTCTTCTCATACATTTCACCCACTCCTCCCCTCTCCCCATGTCCATAAGTCTATTGTCTGTTTTTCCATCAATGTCCTGTTATTTTTGTTTTTATTTCCATTACTCTAAGAGATGGCTCAAAAAAAAATATTGCCGAAATTTATATCAAAGACTGTTCTGCCTATAGTTTCCTTGAAGAGTTTTCTAGTATCCAGTCTTACATTTAAATCTTTAATCTATTTTGTGTATCATGTTATTTTTGTGTATGATGTTAACGAATGTTCTAGTTTCATTTTTTACATGTAGCTGTCCAGTTTTCTCAGCACTGAACACCTCTTAATATTGAAGAGACTGTCTTTCCTCCATTGTAAAGTCTTGTTTCTTTTGTTGTAGATTAACTGATCTTAGGTGCATGGGTTTACTTTGGGTTTCTATATTGTTCCATTGATCTATGTTTCTATTTTTGTATCAGTTACATGCTGTTTTGATGACTGTACCTTTGTAGTATAGTCTGAGGTCAGGGAGTCTAATTTTCCTAGCTCCATTTTTGTCAAGAGAGCATTGGCTTTTCAGGATCTTTTGTGTCACCATACAACTTTTAAGATTTTTTGTTCTTGTTTTGTGAAAACCACCACTGGTAATTTGGTAGGAATTGCATTGAATTTGTAGATTCCCTTAGGTAGTGCAGTCATTTTGACAATATTGATTCTTCCAATTCAAGAACATGGTATATACTTCCATCTGTTTGTGTCATCTTTGATTTCTTTCATCAGCATCTTATAGTTTTCAGAGTACAGGTCTTTTGTCTCCTTAGGTAGGTTTATCCCCAGGTATTTTATTCTTTTTGATGTAATGAGAAATAAAATTGTTTAATTTCTCTCTCTGAGACTTCATTGTGAGAGTATAGATTTCATTGTGAGAGCAACAGATTTCTGTGTATTAATTTTTTATCCTGCAACTTTACCAAATACGCTGATGAGCTCTAGCTTCCTGGTAGCATCTTTGGGATTTTCTATATATAGTATCATGTCATCTGCAAATAGTGACAGTTTTACTTTTTCTTCCCCAATTTGGATTTAGTTTATTTCATTTTCTCTGATTGTTGTGGCTAGGACTTCCAAAACTATGCTGAGTAAAGGTAGCAAGAGTGGATATCCTTGTCTTGTTCCTTTGTTCCTGATCTTAGAGGAAATATTTTCTAGCTTTTCACCACTGAGTAGGATTTTAGTTGTAGGTTTATCATATTTGGCCTTTATTATGTTGAGGTATGTTCCTTCTATGCTCACTTTATGAAGAGATTTATCATAAATGGGTGTTGAATTTTGTCAAAAGCTTTTCTTTTGATGATGATGACAATGAAGATGATCATATGTTTTTATTCTTCAATTTGTTGATGTGATGTATCACACTGATTGATTTGCAGGACTGAAAAATCTTTGCATCTCTGGGATAAATCCCTTTTGATCATGGGGTATAATCTTCTTAATGTATTATTGGATTTGGATTGCTAGTATTTTGTTGAGGATTTTTGTGTCTATTTTCATCAGTGATATGGGCCTATAATTTTCTTTTTTGTGGTACTTTGTCTGATTTTTGTAACAGGATGACGGTGGCCTCATAGAATAAGTTTGGGAATATTCCTTCCCCTACAATTTTTTTGAATAGTTTCAAAAGAATAGGTGTTAACTCTTCTCTAAATGTTTGATAGAATTCACTGGCAAAGCCACCTGATGCTTTATTTGTTGAGAGTTTTAAAATCACAGTTTCAATTTTAGTACTTGTGACTAGTCTGTTCATATTTTCTGTTTCTTCCTGGTTCAGTCTTGGGAGATTGTACCTTTATAAGAACTTGTCCATTTATTCCAGGTTGTCCATTTTATGGTGTACAGTTGCTTGTAGTAGTTTCTCATGATTTCTGTGGTGTCCATTGTTACTTCTCTTTTTTCATATCTAATCTTATTAATTTGAGGCCTCTCCCTTTTTTTCAGAGCAGATATTCTTAACCTGAGATTTGTGGAGAGCCCTCAAGACATCTCTAATTATGAATCCTCTAAAATTATATCAACTTTGAGTGAGGATACACACAAACATATATTTAGAAAAGGCTTCATGGCTTTTACCAGCTTCTAAAAATTGAAGCACCATTGAATAGAATCAAGAAAATAGATCATCACTAACTGTACTGCCACATCCTGCCACTCCCCAGAAATGCAAACATTTGCTATCTCTTTATTCTACTTGCACATTCAAGGGCTAATAATTTAGGTACAGAATTTTCATTCTATAAATCCCTGGTAAACGATCTCTCCCCTCCTAACAATTTTGGTCTGCTTCGCCCTTTATATTATTTTTCAACATATAATAAGGAACGAGGGCTTTTAAAATTTTTGCTTCTTTTAAATAATGCTAGATAGGCATTGTTGGAAATAGAAGTGGCAGCTTCATATCGATTCATGTGAGATTTGTGAATTTTCAACATTCTGTGTTACTTCTATCTTCATCATAGATTTATGCAAATGTTGAGCCAACATTTTAAAAGATCTTTGTACAAAACAAAATAAGAACTGTCTACATCAACTGTGATATTGTTTGTTGTGTCTTTTTAGCAATATGGCCAGTACTCTCTAGCTGTAAGAGGCTCAGACCGAGATGGTGGGGCAGATGGTATGTCAGCAGAGTGTGAATGCAACATTAAAATCCTCGATGTCAATGATAACATCCCATACATGGAACAGCCAACAGTAAGTATTAGTCCTTGAATTTTTTTAAATTATTTATTTGGCTGCACCTGGTCTTAGTTGCAGCATGTGGGAATTAATACCCTGACCATGGATTGAACCTGGACCCCTGCATTAGAAGCTTTCAGTCTTAGCCACTGGACCACCAGGGAAGTTCCAAAGTTTGGGGTCTCTATGGGGGGGGGGGTCACCATGCAGCATGTGGGATCTTAGTTCCCCAGCCAGGGATCAAATCCCCACCCTCTGCACTGGAAGACGGAGTCTCAGCCACTGGACCACCAGCAAAGTCCAGTCTTTGAATTTAATAACTTTAATTTCTTTAACTTCTAAAATTTGTTCTAACAATTCTATTTAGAGATGTACATGTTAGTTATTTTTAAGTCATAACACAAAGGTACACACATATTTCATCTCGTGTTTGTTTATATAATACATATGAAAAAAACCCATATTTGAACAATGAAAAGTCAGACCACAAACATGGATCCCCTTTCTATATCATGAATAACTATAAACATTCTATATAAAACTAGTATAATTCTCTTTCTTACATAGTTTGTGCTAAAATATTTTTACTTCTTGTTTCAGTATTCCATAAGCATTGAAGAAAACGCTCTGAATTCAAATTTGCTCGAGATTAGAGTAATAGACTTGGATGAGGAGTTCTCAGCTAACTGGATGGCAGTCATTTTTTTCATCTCTGGAAATGAGGGGAATTGGTTTGAAATAGAAATGAATGAAAGAACAAATGTGGGAATTTTAAAGGTTGTTAAGGTATGGTATCCTATTATAGTATATCCTATCCAATATTTTCTTTTCTTGGCTCTTTTTCAAAGTGGTAATCTTAAAATGATGTTAACACTTCACAAACTTGAGTGGGCAAAAGAATAAAAATTACTGTGTTTTAGGGTTATATATGATATAGAGCCTTTTATAGAGAGTTTTTCTGCTTATATCATTTCATAAAAATAGGCACTGAAGTTTTTACTTGAAACTCTTTCCTATCAATACAATATTCCCTCATGGATCATATAAAGGGAAAGCATTTTTAAACATAAATCTTGTTTTATGCTTGCAACAATAATTAATTAATCCTTTCAGTTTGAAGAATTTTATTTTTAACCAGATTCAACATGGCCTAAAAAAATGTGTCCCTGTCAATACTGTACATCAATTATTATTCACTAACAATATTCATCATATGAATTAAAACTTGTTAGTTTATCCAGAGTTTTTTTACAAAATTAAAATTAGACTACAGTCCATGGAATTCTCCAGGCCAGAATACTGGAGTGGGTAGCCGTGCCCACCTCCAGGTGATCTTCCCAACCCAGGGATGGAACCCATATCTCCCACATTGCAGGTGGATTCTTTACCAGCCTACACACCAGCGAAGCCCAAGAATACTGGAAAGGGTAGCCTATCCCTTCTCCAACAGATCTTCCCAACCCAGGAATCAATCCAAGGTCTCCTGCATTGCAGGCAGATTCTTTACCAGCTGAGCTACAGGGAAGCCCACTGTACTTGCAGGATTATCAAATTCTCATCTCACATTGGCTGCTGACCCAGGCTTATTACAGGCATACATACACTAGAGATTTGGTCCATATCATAGAAATTTGGTCCCAGTCAACAGAGTTCTTCCGTGTCTCCACTACATTATTTATCCACCAATTTAACTGCAGTAGAATTTTCTCTGAGATTCAGAGGAAAAATGTCTGACTCCCAGGGGGTTGACAGTGAAAGTTTCACCCTGTGTTGTTAGACTTGTCAGTCAATTTTTTAAAATCTGCAACAGCTGTGCATGGATTGTGTCTGATGCACACAACACGTATTCCTCATGGTAAAATGCAATCCTCTTTTAACTATTTCCTTCCTTCAAAATTGCCCTGGGAAATGAACTCCTGAGGAATTGCATCCCTATAGGAACGTGTGATCATTTGTCTCATATGTCTTCATAAATGTCACCATACCTAGAGCCTCCATTCACTTAGTCATTGTGCACATGCCTTAGCTTATGCTCTACAGTATCCCTGCAAATTAGGCTCTATGCCCACATTACAAATAAATACACTGAGGTTCAGAGAGAGTTTGTAACCTGCTCAGTTCTCATCTCTAGTAAGTGCGACAACTGACACTCAAACCTCGGCTTCTCTAGCTATTAAGTTCACATTCTTTTTTCCACTATCCTACCTAGACTTCCATGCTGGGAAAACTGAGTCCTAATCTATTACACCCCAAACTATGATGTTACTGTAGAAAATCAATTTCTCTATCTGGCCTCAATATCTCTATCTGTAAAATGGGAATAATGTTGATTTTTCTCCCAGATGTGTGTGACATCATGTATCAATTCTTTTTAGGATTATATGCATGTAATAAGTGCATAGAGCTTCCCTGGTAGGTCAGTCAGTAAACAATTTGTCTGCAGTGCAGGAGACCCAGGTTCGATCCCTAGGTCAGGCAGATCCCCCTGGAGAAGGAAATGGCAATCTACTCCAGTACTTTTGCCTGGAAAATCCTATGGACAGAGGAGCCTGGTGGGCTACATTCCATGGGGTCGCAAGAGTTGGACATGACTTAGTGACTAAACCAGCACAATAAGTGCATATGATGTGTATCTATACATAATTTTATAACCATTCTTGGAGTTGCAAATTGAGATAATATTAGAGCAAAGACTGAAAATTTTAGCTAATTGGAGAGCTCAATGTGTGAATTGATGGTCATCTAATCTACTCTTGTGAAAATTTAGAAAAATGTAGTTGGTATTTATGTGCATACTGCATAGCTGTGGATTATATGAGTAGTGGATTTTGACATCATCTTTCATAATGAAAATTACTATTTGATAATTTTATAATGTAAAATGAATTTTTTCCTAGATATATTGAATAAACTATAGATTTCTTATTATTTATATATTATATTCTATTATTTGATTTAGTGAAAGAAATCACATATACAAAATAAAATTTCTTATAAATAGTTCTTTATGGATAAAATCAGTCAAATGATTGAGACTAGATATATTTGGCCCATTCTTTGTAATAAATAGAGCTATTTTCTGAGAAACGTGAAATGATAGCAACTAGCATAAGCTCTCTTTGCACTACAAAATCAATGGATTTGACCGTCTGTATTATTTTAAATTTTTTAATTTGGTGGTCAGTTAGAACTCACATATTTTTAACTTTTTCAACAAAGGATCTAAGACAACTGGATTTTTTTCTTACTGTATTTCATGTGTTTGTATTGAATTGAACATAAAGTAAGAATAGACTGTGTATTTATATGTATTTATATTTTATTAGAGAAAAAGATATGAGAATTTCTTTTGCTTCTAATCAAAGAATTTCTCTTTCCTCTAGAATGCTTTTTTTCCTTCTAGTAAAACCATTTCACTTTGTATTTTCTAGCCCCTAGATTTTGAAGCTATGAATAATCTGCAACTTAGTCTTGGTGTTAGAAATAAAGCTGAATTTCATCAATCAATTATGTCTCAATATAAACTCACAGCAACTGCAGTCTCTGTGACCGTGTTAAACGTAATTGAAGGCTCAGTGTTCCGTCCAGGTTCAAAGACATTTGTAGTAAATAGTAATATGGGACAGAACTATAAAATAGGGGACTACGTAGCTTTGGATCTCGACACAGGTCGGCCTTCAACAACTGTTAGGTAAGACTGACTTTTTCCAACTAATTTTCACCACATATTGAACTGTATCTGAATTAAAATAGTTATCACTATTTTTGAAATTCAATCATATAACATACAAACTGGTGAACTGTTACTTAATTTAGAGTGTTACTTAATTTACTTAATTTAACTTAATTAAGTTACTTAATTTAAAGCATAAATATCTGTGAAAAATGTAAGACGGAAAGTGTGAAGGTTTAAAATGTGAAAATAATTGTATCTTGAAAGTTTGACACTCCTGTGTTTATATATTTTATTGATCAGTTAGCTGATTTCCACATATCATGGTATTCCTCTTAGAAGATTTGATGGATTGATTTTCCCATTGCAAATCCACCCATTGAAATCAATTAGATTTAGCTAACTCGTATCAGTTACTTTCTTACTTTAATCAGCACTTAATATTGGTCAACAATAACCTTGATATGAAAAAGTTGGTTACATTAAGGAAAAAGTCATGCTTTGTATTTTTTTTAACTCTACATATCCGAATGTTTCTACTTGATCATGAAAAATCACTGTATTATATGTGCACACGTATTTTGAAAAGTGCCTGTAGTCAAGAACAATGGTGGGATGGAAAGACCTCACAAATGAGTTTTAAAAGTTTTTGCTCTGTAGTCACCTCACTCCATACGAGTATTATAGCTCTTACCACACTGTGCCATTACTGTTTGTTTGTTGGTTTTTAATGTTATTGGAATATAGTTGCTTAAGGCTTCCCAGGTGGCTCAGTGGTAAAGAATCCAGTTGCCAATTCAGGAGAAGCAAGAGACGTGGGTTCAATTCCTGGGTTGGGAAGATCCCCGGGAGGAGGGCATGGCAACCCACATTCTCGCCGCAATGGAGAATTCCGTGGACAGAGGAGTCTGGTAGGCTACAGTCCATGGAGTCGGAAAGAGCTGGACATGACTGAGCGACTGAGCCGGAGCTGGAGCATAGTTGCTTTCCAGTGTTGTGTTAACTTCTACAGCAAAGCGACTCAGCTAAACATATACATATATCCCTTCATTTTTGGATTTCCTCCCCACAGGTCACCACAGAGTACTGCCTAGAGTTCCCTGAGCTACACAGTAGCTTCTCATTAGTTACCCATTTTATACATGGTATCAATAGAGTATATATGTCAGCTCCAATCTCCTAATTCACCACACCCCTCCTTCCACCTTGGTATCCATACATCTGTTCTCTATATCTGTCTCTATTTCTGCTTTATAAATAGATCATCTACACCAAATTTTTTCAGATTCCACATACAGGCATTACTATCTACGGTCTTTGCACCACCATTGCTGATAAGCTCTCTTGTACTCCACAGACGTGAGTTCACTGAGGGAAGACTACACCTCTGCCTCCGACTCCTTTCTAAGTTCTATTCCCACCATTTAGCACAATGCCTGACACAGACAGTTATCTAACCAATGTATGTCTAACAAACATATAAATGGAAGGAAAACTTCAAAGATGAGGAGAGGAAAAGAATAGAGAATAGGATAGAGGTGCAAGACAAGGACGGAGTTTGGAATCCACAAGAAATTCTGTAAATTCACTGTGTATATAGGAAGGGAGTGGAAATAGGAAAGGGATGAAAGACAAGCTCTGAAGAAATAACTTCTTTGGTAAAAGAAAAGTTTAGAATTAGCAGCAGTCCAAGAAGTTCCACTATCTGGGTTGTCCAGGACAGTTCTGATGCTACCAAAATCAAATGAAAATGAGGCTGCAAGTATCAAGGGATTGTTCAGACATCCAAGTGGGTATAACAGACATTCCATCACAAGTGGTTGCTTAATTCTTTTTCTTAAATTTAAATCCCCATCCTTTTCTGAATGTCCTCAGACAAAGTTTCTAATGATTGAAAATTATATTCAGGGGTTATATCTACTGGCAGGAAACATGTTTTAAAATCAAAACCATCACCTCACACCAGTTAGAAAGGCCATCATCCAAAAATCTACAAACAATAAATGCTAGAGAGGGTATAGAGAGAAGGGAACCCTCCTACATTCCCTTCTGTTGGTGGGAATGTAAACTGATACAGACAGATGGAGAACAGTATGGAGATTTCCTTTTAAAAAAATCTAGGAATAAAGCTACCATTTGACCCAGCAGTCTCACTACTGGGCACATACCCTGAAAAAACCATAATTCAAAAAGACACATGTACCCTAATGTTCACTGCAGCACTATTTACAATAACTAGGGCATGGAAGATGTCCATTGACAGATGAATGGATAAAATGTGGTACCTATATACAATGGAATATTCAGCTCAGTTCAGTTCAGTCGCTCAGTTGTGTCCAACTCTTTGCGACCCCATGAACCACAGCACGCCAGGCCTTCCTGTCCATCACCAACTCCCGGAGTTCACCCAAACCCATGTCTGTCGAGTCGGTGATGCCATCCAACCATCTCATCCTCTGTCGTCCCCTTCTCCTCCTGCCCTCAATCTTTCCCAGCATCAGGGTCTTTTCAAATGAGTCAGCTCTTCACATCAGGTGGCCAAAGTATTAGAGTTTCAGCTTCAACATCACTCCTTCCACTGAACACCCAGGACTGATCTCCTTTAGGATGGACTATTACTCATAAAAAGGAATGACTGAGTCAGTTCTAGTGAGGGTGGATGAACCTAGAGCTTATTATACAGAGTGAAGTCAGAAAGGGAAAAACAAATACTGTATATTAATGCAAATCTATGGAATCTAGAAAAATGGTACTGACGAGCCAATTTGCAGGTAGGAATAGAGACACAGACACAGAGAACAGACTTGTGGACACAGCAGGGGAAGGAGAGGGTGGGATGAATTGTGAGAGAAGCATTGAAACATATACATTACCATATGTAAAATAGATAGCTAACACAGGGAGCTCTGTGAAAACCTAGATGGGTGGGACAGGATGGGGGGGTGGAAGGGAAGTCTAAGAGGGAAGGAATATATGTATGCTTATGGCTGATTCACATTGGATGGCAGCAGAAACCAGCACAACATTGTAAAGCAATTATCCTTCAAAAAAATCAAAATCAATCTCTTGCTCTCTCTACATAACTAACATTAATTTGTACCACTGTCTTTCAAAAACAGATACGTAATGGGAAGAAATCCAGCTGACCTGATCGCTATTGACTCAAAAACAGCAGTAATTACTTTGAGAAATAAAGTTACTATGGAACAATACAAAATACTTCAGGGAAAATACCAAGGAACAATTCTATCTATAGATGGTAAGAAATCAGCTTATTTTTTTCCCTTCTCATGGAATTTGTGTATACAGTTATATTATATAGACATGGAACTTATATATACATATACATTCAGAAACTAAAATTTTAATTATTGTATTTTGAAGTACCCTTTTTCCAACAAAAATTATCACACTGGGCATTACAGAATCAAATCCTGAATGATACAAGAGACATTATAATTTATGGTTAGGACCGTGAGCTCTGAAATGAAACTGGATTGGTATATTGTACTGTCATTTACTAGCTACAGATTTTAGAGAAGTTATTTAACCCATTTATCCCTCACATTTTTCTTCCATAAAATGGGACAGTAACATTATGGATTTAGAAGTACTTAAGGAGTTATTAAGTACTTCCCTAGTGGCTCAGACAGTAAAGAATCTGCCTGCAATGTGGGAGACCTGGGTTCGATCCCAGGGTGGGGAAGATCCCCTGGAGAAGGGCATGGCAACCCACTCCAGTATTTGTGCCAGGAGAATTCCATGGGCAGAGGAGCCCAGTGAGCTATAGTCCATGGGGTTGCAAAGAGTCAGACATGACTGAGCAACTAACACTTTCACTTTCAAGGAGTTATTACAGTAAAGTGCTAGACAAGTGCTGACTTTGAATAAATGTTAGTTCCTATTAATGTCGGTAATTGAAAATTTTTAATTATATTGTAGAATTATTTTCAAATAGACACAAAGCCAAGCTAGCTTAACTTTATATGATCCTTAGTTGATGTACAACTTCATGTAAGCAATTTGGAATTAGCAAATTTATTACTTTTCAAGATGAACAGCTTTAAATTAGGTTAGATCACTAGGAGGAAAGTTCCTCAAAGCTGATTCTAAGCAATATTTGCTGTGTCAGCTTCTCATTATTCATCTGTCTCTTTCTTCTCTTTTTCTTTCAATTGTCCTAAAATGGGATTGACAATTTCCACTTGCTTCACGGATTAAAAAGAAATAAAGGAGCACTTCTTTAAAGTCATTCATTAATTCAGAATTTTTACCAAGTTATGCTGGTCT
This sequence comes from Cervus elaphus, assembly GCF_910594005.1. Lineage (NCBI taxonomy): Eukaryota > Metazoa > Chordata > Mammalia > Artiodactyla > Cervidae > Cervus > Cervus elaphus. The sequence goes on along the minus strand of NC_057841.1, from coordinate 29,476,169 downwards.
TTTTCACAATCAGTCAAAATAAATGTAGTTTTTAAAATGTGTATTACAAATAGAAATGTTTATTCCATCCACAGATAAGCTTATTTCAGTGCCGAAATTGTCTTAAGCAATTGCTAGGTTACTCCTTTTCTTACACCCAAAATCAAGCTTAATTGGACACATGAAGGAGAAATTGAAATTTAAGCTTACCAAAACTGTAGGTTTATGGCAAGTAGGGAACAATACCTTTGTCATTAAAAAATACAGTTTTCTGGGGTAAACATTGGATCTGATGATAACAATAAAAATAACAAAAACAGTAACAATAGAATTGTTGTACTCTAACACAACAATAACAATAGAATCAGCTTAGCTTGACTGAAATGACATGGACTTTGATATCAGATAGATTAGGATGTGGGCTTCTCAGGTGGTGCAGTGGCCAAGAATCTGCTTGCCAATGCAGGAGACTCGAGAGATGTGGGTTCAATCGCTGGGTCAAGAAGATCCCCTGGAGTAGAAAATGGCAACCTGCTCCAGAATTCTTGCCTGGAAAATTCCATGGACAGAGGAGCCTGGTGGGCATTGCAAAGAATCGGACACAATAGAGCACACGCGCACACACACACAGACTAGGACGTAAGCCTATCTCTATTATGTACCTGCAGGAATTCCTTTATTCATTTATTCAGAAACTATGTATTGAATTCTAACCAAATGTTAGCCACTGTGCCAGATTCTAGAGTGACAATGATGAACAAAGTCTGACAACAAAACTTAGATCTATAAAATAGAGATAATAATCCAGCTCACGGGGTCTCAGGAGTCTGACACAATTTAGCAACTGAACAACAATAATAGTAACTTGCTGAAACCAGCAGCAAGTATGGAGCCATTAAGTTGAAACAAATCACAAATATCTCTCCTCTTCTGTTTAGCCAACAAAGACAATAATTTACTGAAACTTCGAAGGACAAGAAGAAAGCAAATTTGAAATATCTGATAGTGAAATAAAAGTTCTTCACTTTATTAATAATGAAAATCCATCCCCCACCTCCAACAGTGCCAAATTCTCCCTCCTATGGGTTGTTTGAACTGACAGTTGTGAGTTTGAGGATATGATGTTTTATTAGTAGGTGATTTCTATACAAATGACAGACCAACCTGCTCAAAGTCTGTTGGTTTTGTCATCCTATAAAAGGAAAAAAAACAAAAACTGAAGATGAAAGACAGTAAAACAGCAAATAAAATATAGAGAAGTGTGCAACACATAGTCTAGAAATGTCTCCACACTGACTTATAACACACTGCTGACCAACACATAACGTGTTTACTGTGTATGTTTCTCAACACATGGAACAGTTTTTCTCAAGCACTAATATTTACTCATAATGATTTGACTGAAAAACTGAGTCGCAGACAAAAGACAATATGGGGGGTTACTGAATTGGTAGGAATTAAGACACTGAAATAAGTATTTATGCAAAGAGAAAATAGTTTCGTATCATCCAACAATTATTAAACTAAATGTATAAAATAATTCTTTCATTTTAAACTCTGTTACAGATGCTCTTCAAAGAACTTGTACTGGTACAATTATTATCAACCTTGAAAATGGTGGCTGGAAAACCGATGGTCCAAATTTGAATGGAAGTACTACCAGTGAAAATGGCCTTACTTCTGGCGATGTTACCACTAATGGCGATGTAGTTGGTGTCGGTATTACCAAAAATACTTTCACTGTTGGTGGCACAAATGATTATAATGTAGGTTCACCTAATGTTTATCAGCCACTAGGAGATAATGTACATTTTGGTCCTGCGGGCATTGGACTACTCATCATGGGATTCTTGGTCCTAGGATGTAAGTATTTGAACAGTCCTGTTTTTATGTGTCCCTCCAAAAAAACTAGGGAGGCAATTAGTTTCTGTCCCTTTGATGAAACATATTCTATACATTCTTATTTTGTGCAATTATCAAGAAATTTCTGTTTGATGTTGGGTTTATGACATGAAAAAAAATCAGTTTTGATTTCTTAGAGTGCAGTAGAGGATAAAAACTATTTTGCATTGAGTCTCAATGTAATAGGGAAGTACCCTAACAGGCTTCCCTGGTGGCTCAGTTGGTTAAGAATTCCCCTGCAATGCAGGAGACTGCCTGAAATGCAAGAGACTTGAGTTTGATCCCTGGGTGGGGAAGATTCCCTGGGAAGGAAACGGCAACCCACTCCAGTATTCTGGCCTGAGAAATCCCATGGACAGAGGAGCCTGGTGGGCTATAGTCTGTGGGGTTACAACAGTCGAACACAATGACTAAACCACCACCAACCACCACCATAACAGACAGATTCAAACTGCTGTTTGAGTGAAGAAGACAGTAAGAAACAATTGATTGCAACAATCAGAAAAGGCTACATGGAGCAAGCAAACTCTGAGTTGGGTTTTAACAGATGAATAGGAGCTAGCCTAGGACAAGAAAAGGGGAACACAATACAAAAAGAAGAAAAAAACATCCATGTGCACAATCCCAAAAGAATGAGAGTACAAGTAATCTCAATCAAGGACTCCAGCAGAGAAGAAATAAAGGATGTGTCTGACAGTGGGACGAGAGTTGATACTACAAACATAGGGAGGGGTTAGCCTTGAGGGGATTTCACTTCACTTCAGTTCATTCGCTCAGTCGTGTCCAACCCTTTGTGCCCCCATGAAGTGCAGCACGCCACGCTTCCCTGTCCATCACCAACTCCCGCAGCTTGCTCAAACTCATGTCCTTCGAGTCGGTGATGCCATCCCACCATCTCATCCTCTGTCATCCCCGTCTCCTCCTGCCTTCAATCTTTCCCAGCATCAGGGTCTTTTCCAGTGAGTCAGTTCTTCGCATCAGGTGGCCAGAGTTTGGAGCTCCAGCTTCAGCGTCAGTCCTTCCAATGAATATTCAGGACTGATCTCCTTTAGGATGGACTGGTTGGATCTCTTGCTGTCCAAGGGACTCTCAAGAGTCTTCTCCAACACCACAGTTCAAAAGCTATGCTAAAGCTGTGGAGTCTAAGAAAAGGAGAGCCAAAGAGAAGAAGGGGTAAATAAACTCCAGCTTCTAAATTCAATTGTCTGAGTCTTTCCAAGGTTACCCAACTTTTCTGAGCCTTGCTTTTTTTTTAGTATCTATTTTTTAATTTTTATTTTTTAAATCATGAAGGTATGATAACACATTTACAGGAGACTTGGAAAACACAGAACAAAGTTACACATAGTTCCACTATATATTACAATATTTTTAAATAGATAAGATTCTTATTTGGAGTTTCAATATCGAACTCTCCAGGCCTCGCTTTTGCCTTCTGTGAAATAATAAGACTTACTTTACAACAACACTTTGATAATGAAAAAGAAGTATCACGCATGGGAGCAATTAGAAATAGACCACAGGTTTCCCTGGTGGCTCAGTGGTAAAGAATCTGCCTGCCAATGCAGGAGACATGTGTTCAAGCCCTGATCTGGGAAGATCTCACATGCTCCCGAGACATGAAGCCACAGCTATTGAGCCTGTTCTCCAGTGCCTGGGAGCTTCAACTACTGTGTCCACAAGCCCCAACTACTGAAGCCTGTGGGCCTAGAGCCCGTATTCAACCACAAGAGAAGCCACAGCAGTGAAAAGCCCACACGCCACAGCTAAAGAGTAGCCCCCAATTGCCACAACTGGAGAAAAGCCCATGCATGCAGCAGTAAAAACCCAATAAAAAAGCCAAAAATAATAAATAATTAAGCAAAAAAATTAATTAAAAAAATTTTAAAAAGAGAGAGATCACATCCTATGGTCACTAGAGAGGACCTAGTCAAGGATCTAGATATGAGGGTGCAATGTTCAATGGATTCTCCAAGCAGTCTTTAACATTGCTTTAGAGGATGATAGAGTGGAAATGAGCCAAATGTTACAATCTCTGAGGAATATTTCTCCTTTAATACTTTCCTAAGTAATGACAGGGGGAAAAAAAACTCATCTGTTTTAACAGTATAATACCATCTGTCATCAGAATACTCTGTAACAAGTAAAAATTGACTGTAGTCTGAAGCTCACATTGATTTTGTTATCTCACCAATATTCAGTTTGTTTTCTGAACCTTTCATAATTATGTTAGAATCAAGTGGAGTTAAATTAGGGATTCAAATTTAATCATCAGGGTAGGTTGTTTTGTTTTAGTGTGGTCCCACTGTTAATCCCAGTATTCCTGTCTTTTCCCCATCAGTGGTCCCGTTCTTGCTGATCTGCTGTGACTGTGGAGGCGCCCCTAGCGGCAGGGCTGGCTTCGAGCCTGTTCCTGAATGTTCCGACGGAGCAATCCACTCGTGGGCCGTGGAAGGTGCACAGGCCGATCCTGGGGTAAGTGCTCACCAATAACAGGCGGCCCCTTCACAGTCTTCAAAACTCTTGAACCAAGACACAGGGAATCACTCACAGTCTAGACTGTTCTTTGTTCTGAGAGAGCCGAGAGGGAGAACGAAGAGAAATCAAAGGTGCGTCAAAATTGGATGACAGCAGCCAAGAAAGCCTTTCTCAATGAGGTTCACATTATTTTTAGTACTTTTTTTTAATGTCTCAGATAATTTGAGAACAAGCCCACTGTATAACCATTGAAAGAAAAGAATCATTACAAATGGGAAAATGTTTCCTGTCCTTTAGGCTCTGACCAATATTGGTGTACCATGCATACCAGCCACCAATGCAAATGTAATTGAGTATGTTGACAACTCAGGTAAGAAAAAATTTTTTTAAGTTTTAACAATTCATTTACTAAGAAGGAACTCTGTTCTCTGTCTTTGTATACCTTACTACTTCCCAACCATCTTATCTTTACAATTGTCCCTATCATTCTTTTTTAGATGACTAATTTGCAAATTAAATGATAAAGAAAAACCTACAGTAATTATTATTCTTTTAAGCTGTATTTTTTTAAATCTTCCATAATCATCAGAAAGTACACAGGAGATGACTGGGATTTCTGTAAATAGAGAAGTACAAAAGTCAATTTTGGTTGAGATTCTTTTGTTTAATAGAACAATTGTTATTTATTAAAAACTACTCATTTGAACTTAAAAACAACCCTATTAAATAGATGTATGCTCATTTACTGAGGCTGGCCTCTGCCTCTACAATTCACAAAATCAGTCTAATAAAAAGAGCAATTAATTTTAAAAACTCATATTTTGAAAATAATTGTACCATCTTGCTTCTTTTCAAGGTAAATAAATATTACGGATTCTGTTTTTTTCAGTCTTTTTCAAACTTGTGATCATGACCTTTCCACTTTGAACTCTTCAAAATGGAAAAGACATAGAATGTTTATAACTTACAGAACTGGACCACATTCAAAACGAGGGAAATGCTAGTGTTTAAACTTATTTCTACCCCTGCGGCATCCATTTTTGTTAATGACACCAATACCTTCCACCTCAAAAGCAGAAACTCATTGTTGACTCTCATAGCTTCCTATTCATTGACACCCAATCAGTTCTCAAGACTTGACAAATCTTCAAACCCACAAGGATTTATTTATGCATTTAGTCCCTTATTAAATCTACAAACCTTGAGCAAAACACAATGAACAGCACCAGAATAAGAAGTACGAAAAGCTGTACCTAAACTCAAGAGCTTTAAAATATGAAAGCCATGGGACTGTTCCATTGTCAACACTCTCTGTCCATGGCACTTGCATAGTCTAGGCCACCCTTTTATCTTATCTATCTGGAATACTATAACAGACTTCCACTCACCCCTCACATTCAAATGCAAATCCCAGAGTCTCCAGGCAAGCCTTTTCCCTTACCATAGCCATGTTCTCTTCTCTGAAAGCCTTGGAGTGCCTGTGCTAGAGTCTAATATATATACACTGAGTCATGGGGTCCCATGGGGTCACAAAGAGTCGGACATGACTGACATACATAACAATACAACAAATAATTACTGAATTAACAAACTGGTTAATAATATTATTTTGAACTCAATGTCATATTTATAATCTCCTTTATTTATGTATTACCTTCATTTTATTTCTTTGCTCACTCACAACTGCATACCTAAATGAAGAAATTATACATTAGAGTAAGTTACTAATTTTTAGTTTACAATGCACTAGAGAAAATATAGTTTACTGGATTTAAAATACAGTTTACTGGGAAGTAAAATTTAATTTGATCAACACTTTTAGGAGTTTACACAAATGAGTATGGTGGCAGAGAAATGCAAGATCTGGGAGGAGGAGAAAGAACAACAGGATTTGAACTAACAGAAGGAGTTAAAATGTCAGGAGGACCTGAGATATGTCAAGAATATCCTGGAACACTAAGAAGAAATTCTATGAGGGAATGTAGAGAAGGTGGGCTGAATATGAACTTCATGGAAAGTTACTTCTGCCAGGTAAGCTCTCTGTCCCCATGCCTTCTTTCCATCCTGCACCCATATGTTTACCCCATGCTCAGTAGCTCCGTGATGCCCAACTCTACGACCCTTGGACCGTAACCCACCAGGTTCCTCTGTCCAAGGGATTTTTCAGGCAAGAATACTGGAGTGGGTTGCAATTTCCTCCTACAGGGCATCTTCCTGACCCAGGGACTGAACCCATCTCCTGTGTCTCCTGCACTGCAGGTGGATTCTCCACCACTGAGCCATCAAGGAAGCCCCATCTCTACCCCAGACCCCTACCGTTTTCAACAAGGGTATGGTGGGCATCTCCTAACTAGGTTCCCAGCCTCTGGTCTTTAGATATAGATGCTGGCAATCTATACTCCAGTCGAATAACATTTTTAAAATTCTGACTTGAGCACTTTACTCCCCTGCTTTAAAACAGCCAGTGGCTCCCACCTCTGATTTGTCTATGGAATGAAATCCAAAATTCCTTCACATAGCCGTTAACCAACTGACCTCTGCCCTCACACCTCCAGTTACTCCTTACCAACAACCCCACTTGCCCAGCGCCTCTGCCTTATTCACACTGGCCCACTCCCCTCCATGTCTTTTTTCATGCTGTGCTTGTCCTGGAATGCTTCTGTCTGATCATCTCTCTTATCAACCCCCACTCATCTTTCAATCCACTTCAAACATTTCCACCTTTCTGAAATTGTTAACTGTGCATCCTCTCATCCAAAATAGGATTGATGTTTCTGTAGGTGTATTTCTGTAGTACTTTGTACGTTTTATGGAATGTTCCATTGCTAAAATCTGTTAGTCACATGCCCATGTCCATACACGCTCTACATTATGTTGCTGGTACCTGGCTCAGTTTCAAGCACAGGGTAAAGAAGTAATGCAGTAAGAGTAACGGAAATTTTTAAAAGGGGATATATATATTATATTTATATACATTATATATATTATATATAATATTATATAACATATTATATAATAAATATATTAATTATATTTTATATTTTATATATTAATATATTAATTAATAATTAATATAATTAATTACTATATTAATATAATAAATATATTATATTATATATAAACACACATTATATATAAACACATTAGATATATATAATATTATATATTATACATTATACATTAATATATTAATTGATATTAATTAATTATTAATATATATTTAATATATAATTATTTTTATATATTATATATATATATAAAGACATATAACTGATTCCCTTTGCTATACAGCTGAAACTAACAAAGTACTGTAATGCAACAATACTCCAATAAAAAATTTTTTAAAAAGAAAGAGTAGGCCCAAGAGCCATAGTATACTTCTAGGACATTCTAAGAACCAGAGAGAACTAATTTTGCTATCTCCAGGTAGAGACAGAATTGCCCTTAGTTATACTACTTCTTAGGACACTTAAACCTTCAAAAATTTCTTACCTCTGAGACTGTCTCTCATACATTTATGTCCTTATACATCCTGGCCTAAAACACCTTCATTAACTCTCCTAATCAGAAAAACAGTGAAAAAGTCGCTCAGTCGTGTCTGACTCTATGCGCCCCCATGGGCTGTAGTCCGCCAGGCTCCTCTGTCCGTGGGATTTTCCAGGCAAGAATAGTGGATTGGTTGCCATTTCCTTCTCCAGAGAAGCTTCCTGACCCAGGGATAGAACCCAGTGGCTGATATTTTGAACTGAAATACCAGTAAAAAAATCTTTCAAATAGTAGCAAATAATAAAAGGACTGTTGCTGAAATCCATAGGCAGACTTCTTATCCATGTCCCTACACATGAATATTATTTTCATGAAAAGTACAATTTCTGCCACAAAACTTTTGCACTTATAGCTCCTTCTGTCCAGAACCCTCTCTCTCTACTTTACTCTCCCGGTGACTTTATTCCAGTTTCTGAACAAACACCACTTTATGAGATGCTTTCCCTGACCACTCTGTCTGAAAGACAAACCCCATCTCTCTCTATTCCTTTACTCTGCACCTTCTGACAGATACCTTTACGTGTTATTTTCTGGTTCATCCTACTGAAATGTAAGCCCTATGAGAAAGGGACTTTACCTGGTTTTGCTCATTACTTTATTGCCAACTTCCTAATCGAGTGTCTGGCAAACAGTAAGGACTCGAAACATAATTTTGAATTGAAATGGCACAATGAGTTGGTTTGCTAGGTGTTTCTGTTTAACCTGAAAGTTTGTAATCTAATATTGCAGACAAGAGAGATGAAATAAAAGCACACACGTCTGTGGGCTTTCACTTTGACTTGACAGAGGTTCCATTTTTAAGAACTGTCTTTGGTCACCTTCGATTTTGAACCTCAAAGTAGCATAGACCCAGAGTCAAACTCTCCTCTTATCTTGCTTTACAAACCACATGGAAATAAATCACCATATTCACTTCATCTGAAGGAGGACAAGTGCCATCCCAAATGAACTCAAATCAACTATAAACTACGTCTTTTAAGCAAATCCAAAAAATACACAATTCTGGCATACTTTAAGTTCTATGTTTTTAAGTATGTCCTTCTAACTTGGTTGCAAAATAATTCATTTTATTCTTTTCGTGATTTTGTGTCCAAAGTGCACCAACATGAAAAAGTCCATCTAAATATCAAAATAAATGATCAAAATTACGGTTAGAGTCATTTCTAACCAAACTCTTTCAAGTAATTACATAATGACTTCTAAAAAGTCTGTGCAGAAGGAAATGGAAGCCCATTCCAGTATCTTTGCCTGGGAAATCCCATGGAGAGAGGAGCCTGGTGGGCTACAGTCCATGGGGTCGCCAAGAGTCAGACACGACTTAGCAACTAAACAACAAGGGTCTCTGGAAGATGTGAGAATTTTGCTTTATGTGTAGTTTTCTGGTAAAGCCCTGGAAGAAGAAATAAAGCTAACGACCTCTATTACTGTTAAAAATGTATTCATCATTCCATTTTCTCTTTCCTCTACAAATTCAGAAAGCATATGCCTATGCGGATGAAGAGGAAGGACGCCCATCCAACGACTGCCTGCTCATCTATGATATTGAAGGTGCAGGCTCCCCTGCGGGGTCTGTGGGCTGTTGTAGCTTCATTGGAGAAGACTTGGATGACAGCTTCTTGGACACACTGGGGCCGAAGTTTAAGAAGTTGGCGGACATCAGCCTGGGAAAAGACGTTGAACCATTTCCAGACTCTGATCCCTCCTGGCCACCCGACAGCACTGAGCCGGTCTGCCCTCCGCAGGGAACAGAGCCCATTGGTAGTGGACACCCACCCATCTCCCCACGTTTCGGCACCACCACCGTCATCTCTGAGAACACCTACCCCTCGGGACCTGGGGTACAGCATCCCACGCCAATTCCTGATCCTCTGGGCTATGGTAATGTCACCGTGACCGAGTCTTACACCTCCTCGGGCACTCTGAAGCCCTCTGTCCACATTCACGATAACCGACACGCATCAAACGTGGTGGTGACGGAGCGGGTAGTCGGTCCAATCTCCGGTGCCGACTTGCAGGGGATGTTAGAGATGCCTGACTTGAGAGATGGGTCAAACGTGATAGTGACAGAAAGGGTCATAGCACCAAGTTCAAGTCTGCCCACCACTCTGACCATCCCTGACCCTAGGCAGTCTTCGAATGTAGTAGTGACGGAAAGAGTGATCCAGCCAACCTCCGGCATAGTGGGCAATCTGAGCATGCACCCTGAGTTATCGAACACCCACAACGTGATTGTGACAGAGAGGGTAGTTTCCGGCTCCGGCATCTCGGGCAGCAGCGGCCTGCTGGGCAGTGCTGGTGGAGGAGGTGGTGGCGGCATCGGGCTGGGCAGCCTAGGAGGTGGCGGGGGCCTGAGTAGCAGCTTAGGGGGCACAGCCACCATCGGCCACTTGCGGGGTTCCTCTGAGCATCACTTTAGCAACACCCTCGGTTCCGCATCCCCTACCACAACTCGGAGTCGAATCACAAAGTACAGTACAGTTCAATATACCAAGTAGCCAGGGACCCCAGCATGCTTTTTTCGCCATCATTGTGATTTAGGTTTAATTCCCATCAGCACAATACTAACAGTGTGATTTAGGATGCACAAACACGTGCTAAGAAAATTGTGACACACGGTGAGACACCACAGTGAGAAAAATCGATGGAAACAGTGTCATTGGGCAAGAGCTCCCCTGAGCCTTTGTAACTTTTTTTTTTTGTATATTAATACTAAGGCAATCATGACCATGAACTAAAACTTGAGACAGGGGCTTCTTTGTGCTGGTAGGGTCTTTTGTGCTTTTGTGCTTTTGTGTGGCCTCCAGCACGTGGAACAAAACACTGACCTTAAGATGGCAATGGTCATCATTCTCCTTGCTTGGTTTTGAAATTTCATATAGCTCAGGCAATATTTTTAAAAAACTAAACATGCAATATACACTCAAGTATGTGGGAAGAATTTGAAATGTGCCCCAAATGCCTGGTCTGGTCAGTGTCACAGAGGATATAAATAAAAACTCAACCACATATTTAGACCAGGGTTAACCATTAAAGAGGGCTTCCCTCACAGCTCAGTGGGGGAAGAATCTGCCTGCAATGCAGGAGACCTGGGTTCGATCCTGGGTCAGGAAGATCCCCGGAGAAGGGAATGGCAACCCACTCCAGTATTCTTGCCTGGAAAAATCCCATGGACAGAGGAGACAGGTGTGCTACAGCCCATGGGGTCACAAAAAATCTGATATAACTGAGCTACTAACACTTTCACTTTCACTTTCACTTTAGCCATTAAAGAATAAAAACCTGGCTACACATCCAAGTCCACAAGTGGCCAACCACTCCCACCTTAATAAGGGCACTAGATGAAACAAACCTCAAATTAGGAAATGTTTCCTGGGAGGGAAATTCCCTAAGAGAGTGGCAGCCGAGTGAGACTGACTAGGCGCTGAACTGGCGCTGTGTGAGCCTGGATCCCGCGCTGGAGCTTCAGCTGCAATTCCTATGGAGTCAAGGACTTCTCTGATTCTAGTTTGTGTTTAGTGGTAGATGCAATAGTGAGGAATATTGTATACTGGTGAGGTTGCAGGGCATCACACTCATTTCTCCCTTTACCACTGTGACTCTGACCTAATAAAGGAGAACTTACCAGGTGTTCTTCTCAGACTGAAGCAAGTAACGCTTGACACGGTTGTCATCACTAGTGGTAAATTATCTTCCAAAGAAGCAGATGGGAACCGCATTGCATTTTCAGACTGTGTTTTTAGTGTTATTCCTTTATATTTCCAGCTCTTTATTACACATTTTCTACATTAAAGGATTTGGGAGGAGCTGTGAGAAAAAGCCTGCAGTATAGTTATGCTTTGGGGAGATTATTTGAAGGGGATCTACAAAAATTGTTTTTAGAAAATGTAAAATGTTTAATGGGGGGAGCTAGAATGTCTCAGTAAAGTAATACCATACTACTGGTTTTAACTGAGTTTCGTACTTTTTAAAACAACCCTCTGCTGCTATTTTGAAGAGATCAACTAGGAACTCTTAACAGAGTTGATGATATTGTGTTAACATGAGTGAAGTTGTACTAGACAAACCATTTTCTTACTCTATTCCACCCTCAAACTGAATTTTCTCACTAGCCTCAATTTTACATTCCTGATTTGCCATAAGCTCCTGGATTATCGATGCTCCAATTTATAAATAGTTTCCAAATTATATATTGTGATATATTTTTATAACTTCAAAATTTTAGTAATGTGCTATTTATGATAAGTCATTTCTGTGAATTTGCTATATAGTGTTACCTGGTTAAAAATCTCTGAATAGAATCAAAGCATTCTTGGAGGTAAATTTACTGTTGTATGGTAGAGGCATTTTTTTCTCTTTTCTAAATTCAGTGTTAATATGTGCTCACTAATGTGAAACTAGATATGACAAAAATCTTTTAAGGATTAGTCTGCCCCAATTACTCAATTTTCCAGAGTGTTATAAGATCAAAGAATAGTTATTGGACTTTGAACACTTGTCAAAGGGGGGTTGTGAGTGAATTATTTTACCCAGAGCTATTTTGCTCTATGTTACAGCAAATGGTATCAGTATTTTCAAATCCACAATATACATCATATATTGACTCTGTAGACTATGTAAAATTTTGATAGTCTTTAGCATGCCAAAATGCAGAGGTGTAAATAAAATCATTCACAGGGAGTCTTTCTTTTATTTCTCTCATTTAGAGGTTCCATTAATAATGGGTAATCTTTCCAGAAATAAAGCATACTTGAGTATGCCTGGATCCAGGAGTTTGAAGAAATAAAAATAATTATTAATTAATTGCTAGTATTTGTCACTTTGATATGACATATCATACAGAAGTGTTTTCTTAAGACTCCTGATATCTTCCAGATGCATTTTTTAGATAATCTAACAAATGCCAGAGTGACTATCCTTAATAACTTTTGTTATTAAGATCCACTAGTTACATAAAATCATGGGAGATACAAGAGAAAAATGGCAGTATTAGTCATCAATCTTCCTAGGAAGATAATTTCAAAATAAAATTTTTTTTTCAGGATTACACATTGATGTTCTAATTTTTTATCCCTAAATTTTAAAATTACCTTTTTAAGACAGCAACCATTCTAAGTCATTTAAAGGCATGTAATTTTTTTTTAAATGATCAGCCTTTAGGAAGAATTTAATCCTTCTCTTTAGATGCTTTACTCTAATTCATATACCTTGTATCATTCCATAGATGTAAAGATATGAAAATATCTTTATAAGTGAATAGTCATATTTCAAACCCATATTGCAAGCTGAGTCTCAGATCAGCTGGCTCCTAACAAAAGAGAAAGAATAAAGAGTTATTTATATGTTATGTATATATAGTTTGAAAATAAAGTGTTTAATATTTACAAAACATCCTACTCTCCAAAAATGTAGTCCTCAGAGACAAAAATTAGTGTACTACAAATACTTTATTATTTAATATCAATCAAAATACCATTTTGAGCTAATTTTGACATTGAATTTCAAATATATCTGCTAGATAGTATTAGCTTGCCTGATATAACAATATTTGCACTGAAAAATTTATAGAAAAAGTATCTATTTGGGGTTATTTATAGGCCTTCATCTGGACATCTGCTCTACATTTTTATATAAAGTTTTTAGCCTCATAATCTTTATTCAATGTACTATTCTGACACAATTTTAACTATATAGCTTCAAAAATTACATATTTACTCTGGATGTTTCCAGTTGCTACATACACAATTCATTTCTAATTTTATACCAATATTTGAATGTAAGTCAGGGTATAACATATATGACAGCCTTTGACTTTAGCAGGATTTAAAGGTGTTGTAATCTTGGCTAAAACGGCCCTCACTTTTTCAGAAAAACGTATGAAACCCAGAACAAACTTTTGAAGGTATTGCCACATTTCCTCGTGCCTATTTAATCAATTCTAACTTCTGAGGGACTCCTGGTGTTTGCAAGACTTATTCCACATTGTATTAGAATCCACGGGTCCATGAAAGAGAATTTGTCTTCCAGTTCTAAGTTCTTCAAATCATGTTAGGATGAAAGCATAAGCGGATCAATATGTTCTCCATCAAATAATTTTAAAACAATGAATAAGCTATTGTTTAGTTGTCTATACTCCTCCATTTTGTTATATTTGAATTACTAAACACTTTATCATCAAGCTGTACTTAGTCTAACTTATTTTTCTTTTGCTATTTTACAACTAGTTTTAAACTCTAATATTCATCTTGGGTAATGTTTACAACAAGGTGCTTTTCTTCCATTTTCAGTATAAATATTTGGGGATTATTTGGGTCCTAATTCCTTGCATGGTCATCTGTTGGCTATTTTAGGTTGGTTTGTAATTTCTAAAGAGTTATGTTTACAGCAATAAAATGATTCATATGCCTTCATTATCTTTTCTGAATTGCAAGGTGGGGATGGGTTTCAACATATAAAGAATAATTAGGAGTTATCAAATCTAGTTATTATTTGCAGTCCATATAAGGGAAGAAATGATTTTATTTTCATGCTGTTAAATTTTTTTATTTTTGATTTCCTAATTCATTTCTTCTCATGTTTATTAAGGAACCCTCTCTCTAGAATGCTACTCAGTTATGTCAGAACACAGCCTTAAGCAGCCTCATGTAAATAAGCCAATGATTAATAACTTGCATTTTAAGCTTTTATTTGATACTTTCAGCATCTTTGTTTTCACCTTTTTCTCTTTCATACTCTGCTTTTTTGGTACACCAGCATTTTATATCTTTTAAGTGGATTTTCTTATTTACTACCTTTATTATCATATCATCTTTATTGGGGTACATCTCCTTTTCACTCTCCAGTGCCACTTTCAGAACATTATCATCTTCCCCTTTCAGACACATGGGATCTGTTTATCTTCCCCTCCCTTTCTTCTCCTTGTGCTATTTTACTGACCTCTTAATAACACTCCCACTTTTACTAAAGACTCTTGTACTCTAGCCCACTGTCTTCCACGGCCTCTCCAACTCCATGGATGAGGCACTCGGTACCCCCGCATTCTCAGCTCCTACACCTCCATTCCCCCAGTTTCCTCAGTCATTTGCTTCCTCATCATAACCCAGCATGGCAGGACCTCAAATGCCTCTCTTTCAATTTCTCCCTATCCTTGTAGCTCACTTGCTGACAAATTCCGATTGTTGCAATTCCTCCACTTCATTACTCTTTGGACTCCCACCACTTTCTCAGCATCTGTCAGCTTCACTTCCCTCCTTGTCTAAACAAACTTCTTGAGTCCAACTGCTGTTACCGCTTGGACCATACCTTTGACCACCTTGCCCTGACCCTCCTCCTTTCAAATCCCAAATCTTTCACACCCACATGTTTGTCTGCACACAAACAGCTAAACAAATGATTCAAGTGAGTTGACTTTTTTCATTTTAAATACTCGATTTCAAATTTCATATTAACAGCAAATGCTTCCCTAGTCCTATCTGATTCTTTGGTAGACTTCCCATCTCATTATACTAGATTATTATTTCATACCTGCTCTATCCTCAACACTCTCACACCTCCTCCTCCCTCTTTATTCTCAGTTGATGAGCTAACCCTATTGTTCATGAGAAAATAAAAATCATAAATCTCAAATCCACTCATCTTTCTCTAAAAGCCTGCACAGCCACCCACATTTAGACCCATATTCTCCCCTTGCTGTATTACAATGGAGTTAGTGTCCTACTCATGGAAAAAGACAATTCCCCATCTGAGTTCAAGGACTTTGCTCCTTCCCTCTTTCTTCTTCTCTCTCTTTCTCCCCACCCCCATAACTTTGCCATCTGCACCCCTCCCTGTGGCTGCTGTCTCATTTTTTATCTATTTCACCAAATTTCTCAAGACTTATATGCATGTGCTTTCCTTTCTTTCCCATGTCCCACGAGACATCAGTGCTCACCCATCAGTCCATCAGAATGGCCCTTGTCAAATCTAAGATCTATACATTGCCAAATATAAGGCCTACTTTTCTGTCGGTCTTTCTTAACCGTTGGCAAGAATCTGAAAAAAAGAGTAACTGCTCTCTCTCCCTTGAAAGACTGTTCTTTTTTGGCTTATATAACACCATCCTCTAAGGAGGATACTCTTTTTTTAAATAAATTTATTTATTTTTAATTGACGGACAATTGCTTTACAATATTGTGTTGGTTTCTGCCATACATCAACATGAATCAGTCATAGGCATTTGTCCCCTCCCTCTTGAAAATCCCTAGGGAGGATACTCTTTTACATAAGATAATTGAGGCATGGATAGTTATAAGACAATATTTGAGCAGACACCTGAAGAACACTCGGGGACAAGCCATATGGCTATCTAGGCATTGGGCATTTCAGGCCAAGGGGACAGCAAAGTTGTAAGCACTCTGAGGTAGGCATGTGCTTGGGGGATTCAAGGAAGAAGAAGAAGAGACCTACATGTGGAGTGAAAGAAGGAAAGCAATGAGAAATGAAGTCTGAGAGGTACCAGGGGTAGGATGGAGTTTAACCTCACGGGACATTGTAAGAATTCTGACTTCCTCAGTGACATGCAGAGCCACTGGAAAGCCTGGACAGAGGAGTACTCTGATCAGGCTTGTATTTTCAAAAGATCACCTGTTGCCAGCTCTTCCATGCGTACGTGTGTGCTAAGTTGCTTCAGTTGTGTCCAACTCTTGGTGATCCCATGGAGTCCAATTATTTGGTTTGACCAAACAATTTGGTAGCAAAACAAGTGACAAAAATAGACCAAAAGCCCTAAACAGTTTAACAGCAACATGCAAAAAGAAACTGGAAAAGGGGCACTGAGCAGTAAATTAAAATCCCACTATAAAGAATCTTGAAAGAACTCAAGCACAATAAATATAAATGGAGAATACTGGCCAAAAATTTTGAACAAATGCCATTCTCAGCACGAACTTAGTGACTGAGTTCAAATAATACAAACTCCAGCTGACTCTGGGAGGCTTACTTTTTCTAGTTTTACAAACAAAGCTTAATTATGCCAGACTTGGGATATCGCAGTCTGTTCTGTGCCTGTGTCCTAGCCATCCTTACATAAAATCTAGGGACGAAATCCCCTGCCTCTAGAGCCTTCCTGCGACTGCTCAAAATCTCAGGCTATAATCCTTATCAAAGTTCCTATCTGGGACTTTCCTGTGGTCCAATGGTTAAGAATCTGCCTAGTAATGCAGGGGACATGGGTTCAATCCCTGGTCCAAGAAGATCCCACATGCCATGGTGCAAGTAGGCCAGAGAGCCACAACTACTGAAGCCCATGCACCTAGAGCCCACACTCCACGGCAAGAGAAGCCACTGCCATGAGAAGCCCGAGCACTGCAACTAGAAAAAGCCTGAACTGGAGAAAGCCCATAGCAATGAAGATCCAACCCAGCCATAAATATATAAATAAATAAAAGTTCCTATCCGGTTGGACCCAGAATGTGATTGGTCACATTTTTCAAAGGAAAATACTTTGCTGCATTCAAATTAATAGATACTTCTTTCCAAATGTATGCCTGTTTTCTGCTTGATAAATTACTCCCCCAGGCTTCTCGGTTTATTTTGATCATGTTTTCAATTGGTTTCACCCAGAAGTAGACCCTAAGATAGGATGTGAGGGTAATCTGGAGGGAAAGGATGGATAAGCAGGAACCACAGGTAGTAAATGGTGAGATGAAAGAGGGACGGGAAAGCAGGCAATAAAAGCCAGGGATCATCATGGACAACTGAAGCTCAGCACTTCTGGGAAGGGAAAATCCCTCCTGGGGAAAACCCTGGGAGCTGGCGTGGTATTTGCACCATAAAGATAAACTGTCCTAGGAATGAGGGCAATATATGCAGAGGGTACTGAAAAGATCTGTCACAAACACTGGTACCCTCTATAGAGCACTCTCTGATAAAATATGTGACATGAAACCTCAGAATTTTCTGATTTGACAGGCCTTTCTTGAACATTCCACTGTCAATAAGAATGATCATGAGTTAATATATCAACAGAGTGGATAATGAAATCCAATGGAGTAAAATAGGAAAGTCTTCAGGTCTCCCTTGTCATTAACTTGTACCTTTATGATATTATATCATTTATATTAATTAGATGCTTGTCCCTGTAAAGTGTATAGACATATAATCATTCTCTTATAATACATGACTTAGCTTTACTGTTACCCATTTAGGAGTGACCTTGATAGATAATCAGTTTTGATGTTTACTCACTGCCAAAAACAAGGGCTATGAGTCATTTAAATTCATCATTTTCTGTGTACATAGTCCCAGCACTCTAACAACTTATTTCTAACGACAACATGACCATTTACTCTGTTTCAAAGATATATTCTTCCACTTAGCTTATTGAAAAACATACATTGAAATTTCTATTGTCATTATTTGAATATGGAAGCAATTAAATAACAAGTCTTGAATTAACGTGTGAGGCAGAGAGATCAGCACAGTGACAAGCAGAAACTCAATAATTATTTTCTGGATACACGAATAAATGCAATTCATTCACACTTCAGTCTTTCTAAAATCCATTCTCGTCTTGACAGTCTGTATGAGAACTGAGACCCTAGATTACATCACAGAGCATATCAAATTCCACTGTTCTCAACAGAAATTCTCTTTTGAAATTATTCTTTGGCATGATGATATCTCATGAGGGACAATATAATTCAATTTGTTAGATTGTAAAATGTACCTTTACCTTAAAAGGTAAGATTTGATGGAAAGATTAGATATATAAAATTTAGACCTTACTAGTGGGTAGTTAAAATTAAGTGGTTAATGAAAGAAAAATAGTTTATTTCCAAATATAAATATTTTTCAAATATCTGAAAAATGAGTCCAAAAAACTGCAATGAGAATGTTGCTTTCTTCATATGACAAAGATCATGATAACAATAGAGAAGTACTCTGAGAATCCTATGAGATCAACAAATCATATCAATGATCAACTGACAGGTGAAATCAAATATATGTAGAAGTTCATACCTTTTCATATGCTATCCTCTGGGAGAAAAAATAAAGGTATTTCTTTCACACGGGAAGAATATTTTATTAGAGACCCCTGCTGCTTAGGTGAAGAGCATGTCAAAATATCTATCCATCTTTGCTCTCTATTAATGATCAATAAACAATTTGATGGTTGGTACCTTAAATGCTAGGACAAGTAGAGGACACCTGGAGAGAGAATATTAACTTTACAGTTATCTTACCATGGAAAAAAAATCCCCCCAGTACAAACTCATTAGTTAATATTCTACTTTATAGATTGTCTTCTATAAACATGATTATTGAACATCTATCACCAGGAAAACTGATCTATTTTCAATATAAAAACAAAAATAAATGTGACCCTAGAAAACACAGGTGTAAACTGCAATGGAGAACTCAGGCCAAGTTAGGTAATTTATAGGTCCTATTTGGGTAACTGTCTGGCTTGACTTCTCTTTGCAATACTCATTATTAACAACCCAAAAGCTCTCCCTCTAAAACATTATTATTTGCAAAGTAAGAATAATGAGCCATATTTTTAAGACATAATGAATTTTTAAAATTATTAAAACCAAGGTGAGGATTAAAAACTAACTATATAGAACAAAATTTTAAACACAGATACAAAATGGTTAGAAATTAATGTGTTATAACCTAGAGTAGCAAGCAATAAGAAAATCATATTTAATATCTAACACTAAAAACTGAATACTAGTTTATAGAAAAAACAGTGTATACCTACACTTAATGCCAAAAATTTTAATAAATGTCAAATCCATTAAAGATACAGACACTCTATAAATTATGAAAGAAAGAATACCACTCAAAGAGAATGCACTGAGTGCTAGTGTTTCTATAAAAATATATCTAATTTAATGTCCTAAAATCTACAAGGGGAGGAAATAGGTAAGGAATCTGCTATTTACAGAGATAAATTAACTCACTCATGGAAACAAACCCAGTTTATAAAATTTCTGGAATTTGAACCATATCTAAATTTTTTACCCATTTCAAAATGCCACACTGGCATAGCACATTGACATTAACTGTAAATAGGTAATTCTATGAGCATGACAAATAAGATGCTATAATTAGAGATAAGGTACCTGAAATAAATAAAATAAAAATATATTTTAACTTCTACGCAGTAAAAACTAACACAGGTGATAAAAGTGAAGACAATGAAGATTTCCAATTAATGATAGTTGAGTCAAGATATTTTTATGCTACTCAACGCTATGAAATAAAGTAACAATAAATAAAGTAATAGTTGAAAATAACAATCTACCTTCAAAAGCTTACATATACACGTGCAATGTCCACTAAGTTACACTGAAACGTGGACCAAAACTAGGAAGTTCTAGTTTTGAGGCAGTAGATATTCCTCTAGGTCTCTTGTGAAGATTTCTCTAAAAATAAATGACACAGCCTTTCAAGATTTAGTGATGTAGGCAGGCTAAAGATTCATAAGAGAACATTTTTACAGGAATTCCATATCACTGGTCAGTAGGTGAGTCAAAGCTGAAAGGCAGACTCCTTAAAGACGTCACCTTTACTTTCTGACTCCATAGAAATGAGGGAGGCAGGAAGAGAACACTACAGCACATTCAAGGTAACCCAGAGACCTATTCAGCTAAACTTCATGAGAAAACTTCTTACAGCAGCAATAGGGAACTAAGAGATAGCAGGATTCTTTATAACTGCCTATTCAGTGTAAAAATATAATCATTTTCAATTGCAAAATTAAAACATACCCAAGAGAAACTCAAAAGAGAAAAAAAAATAGCTGAAAATAATTGCAACACATATGACAGAGGTTAATTTTCCTTACATGTGAAGAGTGTTTATAAATCCATAATTAAGACCTCAGTGACACAATAGGAAAAAGGAAGCAAACTTTTCACAGAAAAAGAAACACTAAAAGCCAGTAGCCCTTCCCTCCCATGAAGAGGTGCTCATCTTACCATATTAGAAAAATGTCCATGTTTTCCTGCTGCCATTTTGGGTTATCCATAGGCCCTGGTTAATTACGCTGGTTCAGTGACTCCTAAATTTCAGCCTGCAACTCCAGAATTACCTAGAAAGTTTGTTAAGAATAAATGATTCTAGCTTCCACCTCCAGAGATTCTGATTCAGTAAATCTGGGGTCCAGAAACCTGCATTTGTTTTGTACTGGACCAAATGATTTTGGTGCAAGTAGTTCAAGAAATATATTTATAAAAGCACTGCCTAGCTTTTGACTTCCCTGGATCTGGATTTCTTCCAAAACAACCTGAGCCCAGATCTCATTCAGAGTCTGCGTGGTGCTGAACCAACAGCATCAAAGGTCAACTACATACACATTACAACTTTGCCAAAGAGGGGCACGGCCAGTGCCATCAAAGTAGCCAGAGTGACATAAGTAACGACCACATCGTGGGACAGCTGCCGCTGCTATAATGACCCGGAGTCAGGGGGTGAACGACAATGACATCTGTGGGGAGAAGTATGCAGTAAGTATATGTCTCCTGCATTGGCAGGTGGGTTCTTTACCACCAGCGCCACCTGGGAAGCCCATGCAATAAGCATGTAAGTAATAATTAACACAGAGCTAGAAGCCACGCTATTCTTTCTGCCCTTGTTTGGAATACATCCCACACCAAGGACATGAAGTCACAGAGAACCAACAAGGCACTTCTGTCTGTGGCTAAGTATGATTTTAGGGTGTAAACTAACATCATCCTTATGGTACTAACGTAACTCTTTAGGAAACTGATGTTTAACTCCGTGATGTCGAACACCCACTAAATAACCTGGTTTGCCAGCACCCTGGTTGTCATACATAAACTGGTTTTAATGAGGAGACAGGTTGTTTATCTTCAATGCCATTATCTCAAAGTGAACAGACATGTATTCAGAGTAACTGCTCTAGGTCAAAACCAAAACAGCTTTGTTTACCTTTTGCCCATCTCCCCAGGCCCATGCTAATGAAAACCCTTTTGCTTGAGTCAACTCTAGAACCTACTTGCCTCTAGCATTTGACACAGTTTGGGACCATAAATATTTTTTAAATTTCCTTTCCTTTAAAACCGGTTTTCAAGAATTTAAGCTTCCCTTAGATACTTAAATCATATCCACCAGTAATCCTAAACTATAATTTCATGTAAAACTTTTGCCCTAGCATCATTTTCATAGTATCTTTGCCTGTAGAGATGTCTTTCTTTTTTGTTTCCAAAAAGAATTTGTACTGGAATGTATTGAATTAGCTGTTCTCTGTAGCATTATTTTTTAAAATCATATTAAAGTGCTCTCTATGTGTTAGGAGAGTATGACATTTGGGATGAAAATATACTATGACTTTGGAAGCAGGAAGAGACAATATTATAGAAGCACAAGAACAGTAATTAAATATCAAATGCACCCCTGAAATTCAATGTACACTTTCATATGAGGAAATGAAATACAACCAGTTTGATTTCAAACATAAATAATAGGGCACGCTTAACTTGAAAATTTCCATTTACAGAGTTAACTGGTAAACTCAATAGTTTGTTCAACTCTATAACATAGAAAGGCTGATTCATGTTGATATATGGCAGAAACCAACAAAATATTTTAAGAAATTAACCTCCAATTAAAACTAAATTTCAATTAAAAAAAAAAAAACTGACTGTGGTCAAAGTTGTACACATCGGTAAATATACAAAAAAATTTATTTACTTATACACATGAAATGACTAAATTTTTCAGTATGTGAATTATACCTCAATAAACCTCTCATTTAAAAAGAAAGGTAACGTTCAGCTGTCAACTTTTTTCTATTTTGCATTCACATATCTACCATTACTGAAAAGTGGCTTTAAAGTGTTAGTCACTCAGTCGTCCAACTCTTTGCAATTCCATGGACTGTAGCCCACCAGCTCCTCTGTCCATGGGATTTCCCAGGAAAAATACTGGAGTGTGTAGCTATTCTCTTCTCTAGGGGATCTTCCCAACCCAGGGATCGAACCCATGTCTCCTGCATTGCAAGCAGATTTGTTACTGTCTGAGCCACAATGTAGTCCTTATTTCTATTGCTTATTGTTTCTTTTCTTTGAAATTCACCCTGTGAATAGCAATTCAGATAGAAAATTCTGTATTTCAGAAGAAATCAATCAATGGTATAAACAAAAGAAGGAAATCCTTGTAAAATATCTCCATACGACACAGCAAGGGAAAAGTATAATTTTCCCCTTGTGAAAAACAATAACTCATAGGGATCTAAACTTGTTTCATTAATTTGCTTAGGCAAATTAAATTATTATGATTCAATATTAACTAATACAAATTCCTTTAACTGGCTAAACAATGGTCAGTTTTCGTATGATAATCTTAGTATAATACACCATTAGAGGTTACCTCAGAGCCTGCTTGGAAGTTGTTATAGAAATAAAACCATCATGATAGCCACTGACTTCTCCCTGATCCTTTAGTTCCTCCTTAAACTCTGACTGACCCAACGTTCAGAACCATAAATCCCTGCTGGCTTCTCCCATTCGCTACTGTTCTGTAGTGACTCCCACTGCAATCCAAGATTTTCCACATTTATTCCTGCCTCTTGACCCAGAGCATGGTACTGGAAGCAGTGAAGCTCCCATAACTCTCTACCATCCTCTCATATTCTCCTTTTGATGCGGACACCAAAAAAGAAATAGTATATGGGCCATGATAAATTGGTGGCACATAGAAAGAAGATGTCAGTCATATATTTTTTAAGCCTGAGATTCCATTTTATTTGAAACACTTTATTTTCTTCTCCTGTGTTTTTACAATTAAAATTCAAGCAATATTGCACATTACATTTCCACAAGACACAAACCATCTCCAGAGCTGTTGGTGGTAAGTTTCTAGGGATGGAAATAATGCCACAGTTAGCCGAGGAATAACCCCACTCACTGACAGTGCAAATTCTCATTGTCCTTCTTTATTGCAAGCTAAGTCAAATCCTTCATACAAAAATAAAAACAAGGTCATAGTGTAATTATAGCCAACGAAAAGGTCTCTGGGAAGCTGGATTGGAGAGAACCATTTCTCACCACCCTTTCTCTTAGAAATAATCTCAAGCAGCAGCGCCATTTGTACCTTTGATACTCAGAAAAACAGAGGGGAAAATGCTGTGCATTCCAAAAGCCCCAAGCTCACTGGCACCATTGAGAGAGGATATATCTCAAAGAGTGAAAAATAATTTAATGTTGTTCTGATATAGCTATAAAAGAAAATTTCTCTATGGTAGATACAATTGTCAGATTTCAAACCTCTGGACAAAAATTCATGCAAATGAAGAAGGATGAAAGCTCAGTTGGATATAAAAACGTTACAAGAGAATGCTTTCAATGCTTATTTACTCAAGCATAGGTTTCCATAATTCTTGGTTTAAAGACTAATCTAGCATACAATTAAACAGTTGGTTAATATCCACCCCATAAAGGTATGTGCATTAGTCTTACACATCCTGAACAGCCGCTCAAAAATGTATTTTAAAACACAATCCACACACCTGCTTTATCAGGTCATCTTATATATACTTGAATTAGGCAGATATAGGTTGTTCAGTGGTAAATTCTCACCTGCCACATGGGAGGTCCGGATTCCTTTTCTGGCCTATGCAGCCACAGTGTCCCCTGTTTAGGGGCTTCCCCGGTGGCTCTGATGGTAAAGAATCTGCCCACAATGCAGCAGACCTGAGTTTGACCCCTGGGTCTGGAAGATCCCCTGGAGAAGGCATGGCAACCCACTCCAGTATTCTTGCCTGGAGAATCCCATGGACAGAGGAGCCTGGAGGGCTGCAGTCCACGGGGTCGCAAAGAGTCAGACATGACCAAGTGACTAACACACACCTAAATATATAGGTTAGCTTAGGCAGATACATCCAAATACTGTCTCTTTGTAACAATTCACTTTTTAACGTTGCTTAAGTATAATTTCCTGCTCTCTGTCTCACAAATACCTTTAACATATCACTCATTTCTCTTCACTTTAGAATACTATGCCAGCCCTCCAACTGCCTAGATTCTATCCTATGCCTCCAAAAATACTAAACTAAGGTTCTCAAAGGACTAAGTGTTATTTGGAATACATTCCACGAGTAGGAATTGCTTCTGCATTGTTACTGAAGACAAGACACAGTCTCCCTTTAAAATTCTTCAACAATACCTACTAGCAATTAGAGAACGTTTAACATTTTCTTTTTATGTTGTGAAAGTTGATGCCAGCCAGCAATTTTTTATGAGAAAACTATACCTATTCTAAACCCAGACAAAGAAAGGAGAAGAAAGAAATGAAAAAGGGAAAATGATTTTCAGAAATAACCAGATGTTGCTCTGCTCTTTTCCCCTTCAATTCTTAGATACATCTTTATGAGGACTTAAAAGGTGTTCCTCAGCCATATTATGCACTTTTTTTATCAGCAGAAATGCCATGAGGAATAAACATACTCTGTACTGTGGTTACCTTAGAACAATTTAATTAATGTTATACCACACTGATTTGACCGTATGCTAAGAAGATGCTAAAATGTGCAAACAAATATTCTAGTGAACTCAAGAGTTTCTTTGTCTTAACTTTATCTTTAGAAGATCTTTAAAACTGAAGAATGCAACTCAACAACAGGACTTTTTAAGGAGCGAGGGAAGAATCACTAAAATTAAGACATGAGAATTCCATTATTCTGTCTGTCTCCCTACTTAGGCCTGGTACCTTTTCACAATGTCCTCTGCTCAAAGTGTCTGTCCTTGAAGTTGGCTCTGTAGTGAACATGTGCATGTGTATATGTGTGTGTGAGTATATGTAATTTTGCTTTTACAATGTTGGCAGTAAGAAGAAGCCTACTAATTTCATTCAGCATGATGACAGGCCCTAGCATTTTAATTATTTTTCATGTTGTGAGTAATTTATTATTCACTGGGTATCTTCCCTGTAAATCTTGTCTGCACTCTGTAGGATTTTTCTTTGGTGTCCAACAAAGGGTTTCATTGCAATAAGAATCAAGGTGTGTCTATGCTGTTACCCAGAACCCAGGCAATGCCAGTCCTTCGGGCCAGCCCAGAAGTTCGGGGTGGGGAAACAGAGTCATTATAGAACATCTTCATCCCTTGGCTCAGACAGCAGCAGAGTCATCACCCAGGCCCTCCTCGAAGGACATTTCAAAGCACATTTTCCAGAGCCGAATTCAGGACAAGGACCAGACTCAAATCAGATCTCACTGCCCGTGCAAGAAAGACCCGGAGGAATGGACTGGCTCCTTTTCAGGAACATTTGCCTTTTGATCATTTTAATGGTAAGTAGAATCTAAAGGCCTGGGAAAGAAGTGCAGACCCGAGGCCTTGCCTCCTGTGTCAGCTGTTGGACTTTCTACCTGGGATTTGCTCCATTTTTAAACCTCTTCCTGCCAAGGGAGTTCTGTGCATCCAGCCTCTGGGACTTCAAAGGACTCTCCATGGTAGACAAATGCAATAGAGAAGCAGGGTGAGAATCTGGTTGAATTAGACCTAAATGACATCAGAGACAGACTCTAATTCAGATAGATTACTGGAATATTTATATAATTTATAATCAGAAATGAAATTATTTTTCTATTTTCTTTTACTTAGACTTAAATCAGACCGATTGCTGTCAAAATTCTCAATGCAAATGGGCTCTAGGGAAGTAAAGTCGATCAACCCCATTTCTTTTAAACAGTTATTTCCCTGCGAGTTTGTTTCAATGTGGAGGAATGTTAACTATGTCAGGATTGCCCTGCAATTACTTATAAAATATTTAAGTCATAGGAATTTTTTCCTCAGAAATGACTAAAGAAAAATGAATGCCATGAAGAGAAACCCTTTCTGGAATTATTAAGGCATTCCTACAGTCCAGGAAGGGAACAATTACATGATCTATGTCTTCAATGTAAATACGGCATTTTGGATATTATACTACTTTCCTCCAATCCTCATAACACATAGTGAGTATTCTAGCCTTCAGAGAGGTTGTTGCTGTTGTTTTCTAGTCGCTAAGTCGTGTCTGACTCATCTGCAACCCTATGGATTGTAGCCCACCAGGCTCCTCTGTCCATGGGATTGCCCAGACAAGCATACTGGAGTGTGTTGCCATTTCCTTCTGCAGGGGATCTTCCCAACCCAGGGATCAAACCCGCATCTCCCTCATTGGCAGGTGTATTTTTTATCACTGAACCACTAGGGAGGCCCATTTGAAAGAGATTAGGCAGCTCCTAACGCCAGATCCTTAGAGAAACAAAGATCAGGTTAGTTAATTCACCAAACAATTGTTAATTCAACTAGAAAAGTCTATTTGAGAATAAAATAAGATAAGTTAAATTAGACTAGACTTAAATCTATTAACGGTTACGTGACAGACCAATTCGTCAAAACAGTTAAAAAATAAGTGGAAAGATAGAAGAGAATTGTTGGAAATTGTAGGGGTTTTTTCCCCAAGCAAATAAAGCCAAATACCTATAGTTGGCTGCACCTCAGTCTCCCAGGACTGTCAGCAGTGGTGCTGCAATGTAAGCTTGCTAAATGATTTCCACCCTATTTTCAGGCAGTGGTGTTACATGAGACTCATGTGAATGTCAGCTCAAAAGGGCAGAAGGCAGCCAAGCGGGGAAGATAAGGAATCGTTGTACAGTTGGTCTGGCAGGCACTGTCCTTCCGCAGTTCATGTTTCTATGAACTTCAAAAGTGGTGCAGGAGCCTGACACTGCCAAAGGGCACACAGTCCAAGCTTGGAAGGCAACAGTGGTAGGACATTCCATTCTCTGAGCTTGGAAGACAGAGTACGAAATGACAATTTTTGAAAAATATGTGTAAACTGAAAAACTCCAAATAGAATTGCAATGCCCTGCTGTAATGATCACTGTTAATTTATTCCACTAAAGGAAGAGGGAACATTCTGACTTAACCTTTAACAGAAATCAAGAATCATCAGTATGACCTCTTGTTACACTTCTGTGGGTTATCTGCATATTTTGACTCAGAAAAACTTTTTGTTTCTGTAAGAAAAACTGATTGCATGTATCAAGATTTTAAAGGTGACTTTTGAGCACTAAATTTTGCCTCCTATTCCTCTATGCACAGCATGTTTTATGACAATATTGTTAACTGAAGAGTTTGTTTTTCTTCTCTTGATCTTGAAAGAGTATTATATTCCAGATTCTCAGGATCTCTTTTTGGTAGTATTGATTTATTATTCTTAGTAATTTTGGAGTTTTTGATACTAAATTCCTCCCAGCATGCCTGTGTGCTAAGTCACTTCAGTTATGTCCGACTCTTTGTGACCCTAAGGACAGTAGCCCACCAGGCTCTTCTGTCCATGGGATTCTGCAGGCAAGAATACTGGAGTGGGTTTCCATGCCCTCCTCCAAGGGATCTTCCTGACCCAGGGATCAAATTCGCCTCTTCTGTGGCTCCTGCACTGCAGGTGAATTCCTTACTGTTGAACCACCAGGGACACCTGGATTTCTCCCTACTCCCCACTAAAGCATTTGTGTCTTACATTTCTTAATAATGGTGATAGACTTAAAGACTTGCATTTCTAATAGATCCCTTAACGTATCAATTAATAACTTCTAGAATTGGGAAATAGAAACTTCTAGCATGTTTCAACATTGGAATAAATGCAAGAAATGTTTAAGGACAATCAGTACAATATTATAGATGCTGTGGAAAAAAGGCATGCCTACTTGTCTTTCGGGCTTCCCAGTGGCTCAGTGGTAAGCAAAATGAAAGTGTTAGTCGCTCATTCATTTCCGACTCTTTGCAACCCAATGAATTGTATTCAGATTCTTTACCATCTGAACCACTAGGGAAGCCCCAATGGTAAAGCATACACTTGCAGTGCAAGAGACTTGGGTTTGATCCCTGGGCCAGGAAGATTCCTTGGAGGAAGAAATGGTACCCCATTCCAGTATTCTTGCCTGGGAAATCCCATGGACAGAGGAGCCTGGTGGGTTACAGTCCATGGGGTCACAAAGAGCCGGACACGACTTAGTGACTAAACAACAACAAATTATCTTTCATTTCCTGAACCTGAACTCTGACCTTTTTTCATGAACGAAATCAAAGGCTTTCTGGAGCATCACTGCAGCTTACCCTAACGAGGGTGTGGCAGCCTCTCAGTTGTCTCAGTGACAACTATCCCTCAACCACAAAAAGTACTTTAAGCAAGATTTTGACTGACAACCTATAAAAGGTACCCCCAAACTCAACGCTACAAGAGGGTGTTTCATTATACCACAGGAGTCCTTTGGCATCTTCTTTCTAAGGATGCTGCTCATCATGTACTTCTACTATAAAACAAATCAGGGTGGTAAGGTGCAATCAACACTGAACTGAGACTCAGAAGCCCCAGGGCTGAGTCACAGCTTCCCCTCAAAGGGGCTGCGTACCTTTGGCCAAGGCACCCAACCTCACAAGGCCTCACTGTGCCCCACATCTGGACACACAGTTCTTCCAGTGCAGAAACTCTGCAAATCGTAACTGGCTCCTGAATATTATTTTCATAACTTTGGTTGTAGAATCTAAAGCTGGAAGTCATGCTATGAATTACATAAGTTTTTTTTTTTATTCTGAATTATATGTTT
Organism: Cervus elaphus; assembly: GCF_910594005.1. Taxonomy (NCBI): domain Eukaryota; kingdom Metazoa; phylum Chordata; class Mammalia; order Artiodactyla; family Cervidae; genus Cervus; species Cervus elaphus. The sequence continues at coordinate 29,446,669 of NC_057841.1, read as the reverse complement.
TATTGGACTTCTCTGTAGCTCAGATGGTAAAGAATCTGCCTGCATTGCAGGAGGCCCGGGTTCAATCCCTGGGTCAGGAAGATCCTCTGGAGAAGGGAATGGCAACCCACTCCAGTATTCTTGCCTGGAGAATCCCATGGACAGAGAAGCCTGGTGGTTACAGTCCCTGGGGTCACAAAGAGTCAGACACGACTGAGCTAATAACACTACTACTACTGCTATAGGTTTTATTAGGAAGGAATCACCTTAAGGCAGGGCAGTTATTAGCTGTGAGAGGATATATTTTATCAAGTTGATAAAATCATTAAAAACAGCTACATAGCTTTTATCAGATAAGAATTTCCATACACCTATGGTGATCTTTTGTGCTATATATAAGATGTAAACATTACAATCAAACATTCTGGTTCTTGGAAAGCAAATAAGATTGGTGGCAAAGCATATAGATACTACCTCACTGTAAGCTGAAAACAAGCATCAAGATTTTAAAATATATTTAGAACTAACTTGTCAAAACTCTCACTTAAAACAATGCTATTCTGATATGTGGAACAGAATTTTGTTTTTATTTATATAATTGACAGGAAAATTTCTAGAAGTATAGGCTAGAAGGGAAAAAAAATACCCTTATCTGATTTGGTTTTTTACTTGTATTAAACAGAATACCCTAGACAGCCTTAAATGACTGGTATTAGTACTGCTTGTTGTAGAGCATTAAAAAATGTCTTCATCACACCAAAGCTTACATAGAAGCAAACCTCATCTTTATTATTTTTTGTTAATATAAATGGCTAAGAAATTATAAATTTTAACCCCCCCAGTGGGAAAAAAATGTATTTTTGCCTTCATATACCTACAGACTTCATGATGAACTAAAAAAATAAATGTTCCATTCTAAGATACATCAGGGCTTCCCTGGTGGTTCAGTGGTAAAGAGTCTGCCTGCAATGCAGGAGATGCAGGTTCTATGTTGGGAAGATTCTGTAGAAGGGAATGGTAACCCGCTCCAGCATTCTGCCTGGGAAACCCCATGAACAGAGGAGCCTAGCAGACTACAGTCCACAGGGTCGCAAAGAGTGGGTGGGACATGACTGAGTGACTAAACAACAACAGGATATATCTCTATTACCCTAGCATAACCTACAATTTTAATAGCCTTCTAAATAATATCTCCCTGTAGAGTGTAGCATAAAAGTCCTACTCTCAAAATATTTCATAGCTCTTGAGACTCTATGATGCTCTCCCTCTTTCAAAGATATTTCTCTTTTTTAGAGAACTTCTGGATCCTGAGTATACAGTTCTTATGACTCTTGTTATACTTAAGCATTCAGGGAAGAATCCTTGTAAAGCAATGAACCTGTTGTTTGAGCTGCAGTGATATTTCCTTTTCTTTCCCACTTGGGATTGAGGTTGGGATTCTTCACTCACAGAGAGTAGCTCTGATGACAGGGTTGTCAGAGAAAGACTGGAGTGAAACCTTCAGATATTACCTGCCTGAGAAATGTTTGTCCTGCCTTTCTACAGAGAAAATTATATGGCTTCCAAACGAAAATGCCACTACTTAATATACCTTCAATTACAAACAAAAGTGGTATAATTAGGCTTGAACTTGGCATCTCCCTCTGAGAACAGCAATTGCTTTCCTCAATTATTTTTACAAGTGTTATTGAGGGGAGAACTGCTTATTAATAAATTGGTCCGGGTGTGCAAATGACTTCGAAAACTGACTTCAAAAAGATACGTTATGCAGGTGAAAAATAGCCTTGTTCTGTGGCTACGACTTGAAATACACTCAGTATGAAAGAGAGTAATATGTATTTCAACACTGCAATCCACACATGTAATGACTTAGATTCTCCATATTATATATAAAATCATCATATTCCCTCTAGTAGAAAGTATTTTAAAAGAAAACTAGACCCAGAAAAAACTTCAACAACTTGCCAAAAATTAGATGGCTAGAGAATATTATATATCCTATTATTCTTCCTAGAATATACACATCATAAAAGGTTGGAACTTGTACACAAAAGATAGTGCCTGTCATATAATATTTTGTCGATAAAAATTTGTGAATGAATGCATGGGTTTAATTTCTAATTTATCTTTCTTACCAAGTCACTTTACCATATTTCCCACCTATACACAACAGGCAACTTCAATGGGGCGGTGAGTTTCAAACTGAGTTTGAGGGTTAAAAATTGAGACAACCAAGGGGTTGGTCTCTGGTATCAGCTCTGTCACTGCCATCCCATTTCACCACCTTCCACTAGCAAAACATCTTACAGGTAACAAAGTTATTTCACACACATAACAAAAACCCTGAAAGATAAATAGAGATATCCTCATTTTATAAATAAAATTGGGGGGCATAAATGACTCATAAATGTACCATAAGGGGTACAGTGGAATTTGAACCCAATATCACATGTCCCAAACTCAATCTACAGTTCCAAAATGGACTCCTTTCCCGAAATGAGCCGACGCTGTATCCTGCACATGCTTCTTTTACAATGTGTATGATATTCCAGTATCTTTTATCATCTGTTTTCCTCCCTCTTTTTTTTTTAATTTATATATTTTATTTTATTTTATTTTATTTTATTAGTTGGAGGCTAATTACTTCACAACATTTCAGTGGGTTTTGTCATACATTGATATGAATCAGCCATAGATTTACACTTATTCCCCATCCCGATCCCCCCTCCCACCTCCCTCTCCACCCGATTCCTCTGGGTCTTCCCAGTGCACCAGGCCCGAGCACTTGTCTCATGCATCCCACCTGGGCTGGTGATCTGTTTCACCATAGATAGTATACATGCTGCTCTTTTGAAACATCCCACCCTCACCTTCTCCCACAGAGTTCAAAAGTCTGTTCTGTATTTCTGTGTCTCTTTTTCTGTTTTGCATATAGGGTTATCATTACCATCTTTCTAAATTCCATATATATGTGTTAGTATGCTGTAATGTTCTTTATCTTTCTGGCTTACTTCACTCTGTATAATGGGCTCCAGTATCGTCCATCTCATTAGGACTGATTCAAATGAATTCTTTTTAACGGCTGATTAATATTCCATGGTGTATATGTACCACAGCTTCCTTATCCATTCATCTGCTGATGGGCATCTAGGTTGCTTCCATGTCCTGGCTATTATAAACAGTGCTGTGATGAACATTGGGGTGCACGTGTCTCTTTCAGATCTGGTTTCTTCAGTGTGTATGCCCAGAAGTGGGACTGCTGGGTCATATGGCAGTTCTATTTCCAGTTTTTTAAGAAATCTCCACACTGTTTTCCATAGCGGCTGTTTTCCTCCCTCTTCTAACCTGTGAGCTCTTTACCCCATCTGAGTCTTCATCATATTCTTGGAGATTAGCATAGGCACATACATTTTAGTTTCCTTGGCATTTTTACATTGCTAGAAAAGGTCCTATTCAGGTTACTAAAGTTAATACCATTTATTGTAAGGACCTCCAGAGAAAAAAAGGAAGACAGGAAACTCATCAACTGGGGCACAGAGACTGGGAGTGGCATTTCTGGGTCATATGATAGTTCTAGTTTTGGTTTTCTGAGAAACTTCCACATTATGCTCCACTGTGGCTGAACCAGTGTACACTTCTATTAACAGTATACTAAGGTCCCCTTTCCTCCATATCCTCACCAACATTTGTTATTTGTGGTCTTTTTAATGATAGTCATTCTGACAGGTGTTACTTGATATCTCATTATGGTTTTAATTTGCATTTCTCATTTCATCATGATTAATGATACTGCACATTTTTTCAAGTACCTGTTGGCCACATGAATGTCCTCTGGATAAGTGTCTATTCAGGTCTTCTGCCATTTTTCAATTGGGTTTTGGTTTTTTTGTTTGTTGATGTTGCCTTGAGTGAGCTATTTACATATTTTGGATCTTGACTCATAGGTCATATCATTTACAAATGTTTTCTCCCATTTTAGTACTTGTCTTTTCATTTTGCTGATGGGTTCTTTGGCATCAAATGAATGCAACTTTTGGATTCTACTGGCTACATTTAAAAAGTAGTGTAACAGTTTTATTTCAAAATATCAACATTTACAATATTCTTAAATTCCATCCTTTACAGCTATCTAAACTCATGATGAAATTTTTCAGATGTCTTAGGTTGTTTTCCACTGTATCCACCCTAGTTTCTGCCTACTTAAAAGTCTGCAAGGTTAATGCTGGATGTGTGTGGTATGAAAACACCCACTGGAGGATGGACCCAAAGCACTGATTTTTTTGTTTAATTAATTGCCTAATTAATTAATTTAATTATTTATTTAATAAATTAAAAGATTAGGTTAAATTTTTTAGAAAATTTTGAAGAAGTACATCATTTTTCAAAAAACATTAAGGCCACATAAGCAAAAATTTCTGAAGATTTCTGTACGACAGTATTAGGAGTAGTTCAACATAAACATCAATATTCTCCCAGTCAGAAGAATAATTATGTGACAGCAAGGTTTAAGCAAAACCAGGGCAATTTGGCAAAATAATATCAGGTGATTCAAGAGACGCTTTAGGCATTGAGTAAATGAGTTGTTAAAAGATAAACTAAAATATATTAAAATTTTAGAATTTATTTGAACAAAAACTGATTCAAATCAGGCATAACCAAACTGTAAGCAGTTAGCAACACTCTGCCCACAGAGGCTGGGGGAAAGCTTTTATAGAGAAAAAGCAAAGTAAGGAAATTACTGGTGCTGCAGTCGAAAGCCTGGGATTTCCCAGGTGGCTCAGTGAGTGAAGACCTGCAATGCAGGAGATGCAAGAGGCACAGGTTCGATCCCTGGGAAGATCCCCTGGTGGAGGGCATGGCAACCCACTCCAGCAGTCTTGCCTGGAGCATCCCATGGACAAAGGAGCCTGGGGGGCTACAGTCCACGGAGTTGCAAAGAGCTGGACAGGACTGAAGCAAGGGAACACACCCACAAACACAGCCTAAAACCGAGCAGGCTATTTGTGAACAGCTATCCTCGAGGCATTTACAGGCTTAGATTTTGGTTTGCTTGCCTCAACACCAGAGCATCAGAGCCACCGCAGTTTAATAGCCTCCTGCTTAATTCATTTAACAAAAAGAGTTAGTAATTTGGATCCATCCTCCAGCAGGTGTTTTCATACCACACACATCCAATATTAACCTGGCAGACTTTTAAGTAGGCAGAAACTAGGGTGGATACAGTGGAAAATTACTGCCACATCACTCACTGAGTTATGAGCAGAACCCCACTAGGACTCACTCTCACTACCTTCCAGTTAAAATTAGGTTACTGGGTTGATTATAGCTCAGACAGGAAGCAGCATACTGAGGCTAGCATGATTCTCAGTCAAACCTAAGACAACATTAGGTAGGACGAGAGGAATAGGTGGAAGAGAATATCAAAGGAGAGAGAAAGAAGGAGGAGAAGCAGAGGAGAGAGAGAAGAGAGACAAGGGGGAAGTGAAGATGAGGACAGAGAGCTTCTTAGTAACTGTGGGCTTACATGCTGAGCTCACCGAGCATCTGACATCCACCAAGACCACCCTTAACCTCTCACTAGAGGACAGCGCTTGAGAATCGCATGTCAGTTTCATCTCCAGCTCTAAATCACAGAATCTGTCAGTTCTCTGTTATCCTAATATCCTGATACCCTGAATGGAAGACATCTATTAAAGTGGTACATAAGGCAACCTTCAAAATATACAATGTCTCTATGTATTCACTGACATGGAACTTTACCCCAATAATCAGTGCAAAAACCAAATTATCAAATGGCATGTTATAATATGATTTCTTTTTGGTTAAAAAAAATTACAACTTGTATATGTGTTAAAAAAAAAAATATCCTGGAAGAATTTCTCCAAATATTAACCATGGTGATTTCCAAGTAGTGGGATACTGTGTGATTTTTTTACTTTCTTAGACCTTCCAGAATCATCTATTTTTCTAACAAAAAGAATACCTAACTCCCAAAAAGCAATATTCAAATAAAAAAAAAAACCTACTTATTTATTTATTTGGCTATGTTGGGTCTGAGTTGCAATACTTTGGATCTTCGTTGTGTCCAGGGGCTTAGTTGCCCTGCAGCATGAGATCTTAGTACCCTGACCAGGGATCGAACCTGCATCCTTTGCATTGGAAGGTGGATTCTTAACCACTGGACCACCAGGGAAGTCCCCAAAAGGCAATATTAATTACAAAATAAGACATCTTATGCAACCAATTAAAACCATCTTCTGTTCAATAATAAACTTTCTTCCCAGGTCTAGATAGTTTACTATGTCTAATAAAAGTATCATGAGTGAGAAAGTAAGTTAAAAGGAAATACTGGGCCCTACTGTTAAATTTCTCCTCCGTATTTTACCCTCTCTGGACTCAGCTGTCATTCCAAATCCCCACCCTACCCTCCCTCTTACCCTCCCCCCATCTCACACCTGCAAAATCTGCTCTGCGCCCCTCCACCAGTCCCAGGCTCTCTGTCTCAGTTCACTGACTCTCTGGGGTTCACAGTCGTGTCTGATCCCCTCCCTGCATCTCTGCTATGTTCTTGACAACAAACCCCCAAACCAGAATAGCCCTCGTATTCTTTGTCCACCCACTCCCAGACTGTCAAGTACAGCTAGAAAAGACACAGAACAAATGCACAATGAGGGAATAATCATTTCAAGAATGCTAGGTGGGCCGGCGGCTCCTCTCTGACTTGGGCTTGTTGGACTGGCTTCCTGTTACCTCCCCTCTGGCAGCTTCCAGAGGTCTTTGACAGTCTCTTCTAGCCCTCCCCACACCTGCTCACTCCAACTGTTCAGAACTATGAAGTAGGTATGTGTGTAATTTTCCTCCAATTACACCTCCAAATGATTTTCTCTCTTCATTGTATTCTTTTGACCCTCTGTTTCAGAAGAAGAAACAGTCTTCCTCCTATCTGGTCTCTTTCACCCACAGCTCTGATTCAGCCATTCCTATTCTCTCAATCAGGGCTTCCCTGGTGGCTCAGTGGTAAACAGTCCAACTGCCAAAGCAGGAGACATGAGTTCTATCCCTGGGTTGGAAAGATCCCATGGAGAAGGGAATGGCAACTCACTCCAGTATTCTTGCCTCGGAAATCCCGTGAACAGGGGAGCCTGGAGGGCTCCAGTCCATGGTGTCTCAAACAGTTGGACACAACTGAGTGACTAAAGAACAACAGAATTTTCTCAGTCACAGTCGTAACCACCTTTGATTTCTTCCCCCTCCATTTCCTTTCTCTTCCTATCACTCTTTCTCCACAATCCCATTTCCTCTCCCTGTAGACTATATATTTGATCATGGTGTCCCAAAATATGACTTGATCTAGTTAAATCCTCACGGCATCTCACACTTTTAAAATATCTGAACTTGAAAATGTAATCTATAATTGCTATTTCCATTTTTCTCAATAACTTATTTCTTGAATCCTATAATTTGATTTATGCCCCTGGGAAAAGTTAGCAAAGACTGACTACTTTAGATCCCATGATGTCCTCATTCCCATTCTCCTTGTCCTTGCTATGGCACGTAAACCACTAAATATTCCCTCTTTGTCTAACTTATCACCCCAGTCCACTCACTCTGCCTGCTCTTTGGCTACTTCTCCTTCACCTACTTATTCAACTTCTTTTACTTTCTGAACTACACATCCTCTCCAGCCCTCCACTGCAAGGACCATAACCCCTACCCCTTCTTAGCATTCTCACACTAACAGAATCTGCTGTACACACAGTCCTGATCCCTTGACCTCTCTTTTCTGTTAGTCTCTGGGTGCCCTCTGTTTTCAGACTTCTTCCTTCTGACCTCTGCACAAATACAAGCGGTTCCCATTAGATTCCGATCCCTGCCTACTTCCTTTATATTAAACTGTTTCAAGACATAGCTTCAATTCCTTCAACTTTAAACAGCACTCCTGTTTGGGTAAATTCTACTTCTATAGGTGGCATACTTGGTAAAGAATCTGCCTGCCAATTCAGGAGATTCAAGAGATATGGGTTCAATCCCTGGGTTGGGGAGATTCCCTGGAGAAGGCAACCGCTACCCACTCCAGTACTCTTGCCTTGGAGTATCCCACGGACAGAGGAGTTTGGTGGGCTACAGTCCATGGGGTTGCAAAGACTCGGATGCAACTGAGCACACGCACACATATAGCTTTTATATCTATTCCAAATTTCAGAAACCCATTGAAAACAAATAAAACAAACTTAGGTCACCATCTCCCTGCAGTGATAATCTCCTGCTGAATTTTCTGTTTCTATTAATAGTACCTCAATTCTCCAAGAAAGCCTCGCTCACCTTCCTCTCTTCTTCCTCACAGGATTCCTCACAGAATCATGTGACTCTTCCTCTCTCCTGCCCCGCAGCCCACAAGCTTCCATCCTCTCCCCTTCCCAGTGCCACCTCAGCACCGATGTTCATGTTCTATGCCTTACCTAAGCAACTGCTATCTAAGGCTGTCAACTTCAAGTGCTTTCTCCTTGTAATCTCCTCTTTGTATCAATGACGTGTTTTAAAAATCATGTTCTCATCACTCCCAGTCTCTTACCCAATAAAGTCTAGACTCTTGAGTCTGGCATATAAAACTTCATGATCTAGCTCCAAGCTCACATCTAAGCCTTGTCACCCAACAGTCCTCATGATTTCCTCTAATTCCTCAAGTCCCTTGGACTGCAAGGAGATCCAACCAGGCCATCCTAAAGGAGATCAGTCTTGGGTGTTCATTGGAAGGACTGATGTTGAAGCTGAAACTCCAATACTTTGGCCACCTGATCCAAAGAGCTGACTTATTTGAAAAGACCCTGATGCTTGCAAAGATTGAGGGCAGGAGGAGAAGGGGACAACAGAGGATGAGATGGTTGGATGGTGTCACCGACTCAATAGACATGGGTTGGGGTAGACTCTGGCAGTTGGTGATGGACAGGGAGGCCTGGCATGCTGCAGTTCATGGGGTCGCAAACAGTCGGACATGACTGAGTGACTGAACTGAACTGACTGAATATTATTTACCATTTCCAGAACATCCTCTAAAACTTAGTGCCTTTACAACTGTACTTGTGATTTCCTCTTGCGAAAATTTTCTTCCCCATCAATTCCTCTTATCAAAGCAGGTTCATCCTGAAGACCCTTTCAATGGCCTCCTCTCCTATGAGTCTTTCCCAGGATTCACCTTGATAACTTGAGTGGTCCACTCTGTCCTTTCACTGAGCCCATCAGTATCTATGTTGAAGTATGTATCCTAACCTGCCTTGCTTTAAGTTAAAAGTTTGTCTTCCCTGAAAGTTAAGCCTTTAGAGGGCCAAAAGCCTGTATTATTCATTTTGCATTACCCATGTTTATTCCATATTATTAACAAAATAGTATTTAACAAATGAATTAATGAAAACTCTGTCAATGCTTTTCTGGTATGGCTTCCTTTAAATTATGAAAATTTATGCTTATATTTTACCTTCCGTAACAGGTGGTGCTGGAAGTAAACAGTGAATTTGTTGTTGAGGTAATGTATAATAAAACTATTTTTCAATTTAAAATCAAAAGAAAAACTGAATTTTGTAATGCATCATATATCAAAAATCAGAAACCATAACAGTTGAGATAAAAGATGAGAAAGAACTTCTTCCAAGTTGAAATAGCAATGGTAAAACCTATATTCCCCAATAGCCATGCATTTAGCCATGGTTTGTGACAGCTCAGAGTAGTAACTCCTACTTATCAAACGATGCCATCAGCTTATCTATACATTTTCCAACCTAAATCAAAGAAAAAGAAGCAACGTTACATATAAGAGTGGGAAGAGGATTTTTTGACAGTTACATCAGCAAGAAGATAACTGACAGTAAATCAATGAGTAAAAGATACAAAAGTAAAAAATATGTAATCACAACTAAACAAAACAACAGAGAATCTAGTGCAGATTCTTAGAGCAGGAGTCAGGATATAAAGCTACTGTCCTCTATCTCCAGCAGGACTTTATTTCAGTAGTTAAATTTCCATTTTGAGGATCTCAAACCTTTGGAAAAAAAATTAGTTTTCTAATCTCTGTTGCAAACAGGGGAACATTTGTATCAAATGGAAGTTGCATCAAAATGGGGAGAAAATGAAAAATTCTTTGATTCTTGAAAGAATTTAAGAATTCTTTGATTCTTGAAATTCACTGATTTCTTTCCCCAAAGTGGTAATTAAATAAAGTCTTGATTAAAGCAAACACACTTATCCACATCTTGATAAATATATTAGGAGTTACTGCTAAAAATCTCTACACATAAGTACACATGTATACAAACACTTAGGTAGTAATATTTCTAAATTCTTTTCTTCTTTATTTATTTTTAAGTGAAGGATAATTGTTTTATGATATTGTGTTGGTTTCTGCCATACATCAACATGATTCAGCCACAGGTACTATACATATGTCCCCTCCCTTTTTGAGCCTGCCTCTCACCTCCCATGTAAATTCTTTAACTATAAAATTCTTAAATATCCTCCAACAATAGCAACATAAGACTACAGATAAAAACATATAGCAAGCAAAGATATAAACAGACAATGCTGAGAAGCCATCTAGACGTCCATGGGATTACTGCAGGTACCATCAACTCAGCTAAAATATCCCTCTAATCCCGCGCTAATCTATTTGGATGCCTAGCCAGGGCAGTGTCCTTATCAAGAGAGGAGAAAAATCCCTTCCCTCTCTTAGCTGAGCACACTCACCAACACAAAGCTCTTTTCACAGGGGATATACTCACAAGGAACACTGCAGTTTTTACACTCTGGAGACCAGGAATCCTGGTCACAGCAGAGTGAAGGGTGAGATGGGCAGGACTCCTCACTTGGCAAGGACAGATTGAGGAAAGAAAAACCACACCTGTTACCCATTAGAACATACTATAAGCTCCATACAAAGCTAAGAAAATTTGTTTCACTAGAATCCTATAGTTAGAAAGAGATCATTCCAAGAGAAGTTGCTAAGTCAAGGTGACCAGGCTGTGTCCATCCAGAGTTATGAAATAGTAAACACTTTCTTTGTTCCTCAAATTCAATACCATTGCTTCCTCTGGGTGCACCTTACAGTGTTGAATAAATGTCCTTACTGAGTAAAACTGCTCTAACACTGTGCAAAATGGGAATGCTTTTTGCTTAAGGTGAAGGAATTGGACGTGGAAAATGGCACCGCAAAATGGCAAACAGTCAGAAGACAGAAGCGGGAGTGGATCAAGTTTGCTGCGGCCTGTCGAGAAGGAGAAGATAACTCCAAGAGGAATCCGATTGCCAGAGTAAGTGATGAAACAAACAGGAGGAGGCTGTGCTGATAACAAAGGCTTCTGGAGGCAGGAAAGGCCCCAGACGTGTTGAGGACTTGCAGCCTCCAGGACACCATAGTGACTTAGGAAGATGGGTGATGTGGAGTAATTTGTTCACATTGTTGAGACACTGTTTTGAATATCACAGTCTGGGAGCTGATAATACAAAGCAGAGGGTCTTTGAGTGATCCGGGGAAATCTGGATCTCCTGCATAACTGAGCTTTATCTGTTGGTTTGCATTCTGTGTACTGTCACATGTCTACGTTATAGGAGGGGTATGCATGATGTATGCAATAGTCTTATAATACAAAATCAAAGGTTTACAGTATTGATTAATTCCCCCCAAGTCAGGATAGTGTCAAAAGTTTCCACTAGATTTCCTGTGTGAAGTCACTTCCATCGTGTCTGACTCTGCGACCCTATGTGCTGTAGCCTGCCAGGCTCCTCTGTCCATGGGATTTCCCAGGCAAGAATACTAGAGTGGGTTGCCATTTGCTTCTCCAGAGGATCTTCCTGACCCAGGAATTGAACCCACATCTCGAGTTTCCTGAACTGGGAGGCGGGTTCTTTACTACTAGCACCACCTGGGAAGGTTTACAGTATTGATTAATCCCTTCCAAGACAGGACAGGGTCAAAAACTTCCACTAGATTCCTACATCCAGAAATTAATTAAGAGAGTCTTAAAAAGTACTCTAAATACTGGCAATCAGTAAGGAAGGAGAGTGAAGAAAAGAATATATAATAAATTGATTCGTGAAGGAGGGGACCCGCATTAACAGCCTCATTAGCGCTTTCTGGATATCTTGGCCCTGCCCTCATGGTGAAATCAACAGTACAGTGATCTACCAGAATTCTCTCCTTAAATATTACATATATGCATTGCTTAAATGTATATAGAAAGTTTTACATATATAGTAAGCATCCCACTGATATCAAAGATGTAACCTCACCTCAAGAAAAGAGATTATTTTCTCTCAGAAGTTTTCAAATTCTTGGAAATTTTTGGAAAGCTTTAAATTGTTACCATTTCAACTCACAGTTACAGCTTTCTGTTATCCCATTTGTGTGATATCTTGTGTCAGTCGCTCAGTCGTGTCCGACTCTTTGTGACGCCATGGACTATAGCTACCAGGCTCCTCTGTCCATGACATTTCCCAGGCAAGAATACTGGAGTGGATTGCCATTTCCTTTTCTTCTCTTTTTATTCACACTTGGGGGATTTCCTGGATTCTCACTTATATAAATAAGATCTTTAGATTAAGGCAAGCTAATCCAAGTTGTATTTTCAGCTGTCATTGTTTAAGTGTGGATATTTGGGCAAGAAATCTTAGTATTTTACTGGGTGTTCTCATCTTCAATATACAAGTGAGATTTCAAAATTGAAATATCTTTGTTTAAATTTATGAGTAGCGTATACAAAACTACTCAAAACTTACATGGCAGAATATTTGTCACAAAATCTGTTTGGCAAATGAGTGATACAGTAGGCTTCAACTGATAAAATTATTGCCAATATCTCTAAACACTGTATTTCTCTTCTGGCTTTCCTAATTTATTGGTAATTTTGATTAAATCTCTAACTAAAGTCTAGACTGTTGTATTAATGTGAAACACCTTTTTAAAAAACAGTAGAGATGGTGCTTTCTTCTCTCAAATTCTTTCTCCAGGAGCAAAGAGAACCAGAAAATTAAAGAATGTTTTCATAATAACAAGTGTAGCATCAAGCACATTAAGTGCCATATGCCAGGAATTGGGGTGAAGTGAGGAGGGGTGAGGTGACTATGTGCTACCTCATACAATCACCAGAGTAAACCTAGGGTATAGGTGGTATTAGCAAACCCAGGATATAGGCAGTATTATTAATATCTCATTATCGGTTGGTGCTTGGCAAAGCTAAGTGAATTTTCCAGAGTTACACAGGCATGAGTCATGGCTCCAGCTTTTGGTTCAAAGCCCACCTAACTACAAAGTCCATTCCCTTCTCGGTCCACTGCACTCGGCAGATTAAGACCTGCTTTAAATTAAATCACACTTCTGGCCATTTTCTTCATAGATTCGATCAGACTGTGAAGTGAATCAGAAGATTACATACCGCATCTCTGGGGCAGGAATTGATCGACCGCCCTATGGAGTGTTCACCATTAACCCTCGGACGGGGGAAATTAACATCACTTCAGTGGTGGACCGAGAAATAACACCACTTTTCTTGGTAAGTCACAGCAGTGCTCTGAGTTATGCATTTTTTTTTTTCTTTAAAAAATAGCATCTCAGGACCAATGCTTACTTTTGATAAAATACAGTAAGTCAAAATCAAATAAATGACTTAAAAATATAAATTTACAGTTCAGAATTCTCTCATGTGTTACATTATGTATGTGATCAAATATCTTGATAAAATTTAAATCACTAGATTGTAATACAGTCTGAATTTACCAGGAAAATTGTTGCTTTGCACACTACCTGATATATTTTCAGGCTTTTGCTTAACTTCCTTTGGTGAAAACAGTGTTTTGGTTTTTTTTTTTTCCAACTTTCCACAGATTTATTGCCGGGCCCTGAATTCACGGGGTGAAGACTTAGAAAGGCCTCTTGAGCTTCGAGTCAAAGTTATGGACATAAATGATAACCCCCCAGTCTTTACACAAAATGTGTACACAGCCAGCATTGAAGAAAACAGCGATGCAAGTAAGTAGAGTGACATGCCTTCACTGCGTTACACCATCTATTTGTCTTGGTCAAAAGCTTTAGTAGATTGAAATACAGGCAATTTCAATATCAGAAAAAGCCAAATTTGTATTTGAAAATGGAAAGTAATTTTTTTTAATTGTATTAAACAATTTTTAAAGTTTTTTAAAAATACATTTGCAGAAACGTGAGACAATGCCAACCATGTCACTAAATTCCATTGTGATATAGTTCATTTTTTATTTTTAAAAAATGTGACTTATGTAAACATAATGAGTTTATTGTTGTCACTTTAAATAAATTAATAAGTACATTTTAAAACAAAGATTATTGATTTTTTAAAGATTCCTATATTTTGCTAATTTGCCACCTAGTCGTTTAAGGAGTATAAGTACTTTATAAATGGCAAAGGATTTTATAGAAGGAAACCACCATCATCTTTGTAATCAGCAGTGAAGCGGAAAGTCATGGTACTATATTCTCATGGAAAACTAGAACAAGCGAATTCAGGAGAAGGCAAACTACTCTTTCTTCCTATGCCTGATGATTTGCAGAACTGATTCTAACAGACTCCCAAACCTTCTTCGCCTCCGTCTTCATTTCTAGACACCCTGGTGGTAAAGCTAAGTGCCACAGATGCAGATGAAGACAATCATCTGAATTCTAAAATTGCCTATAAGATCGTGTCTCAGGAGCCAGCGGGCTCACCAATGTTCATCATGAACAGGTACACTGGAGAAGTGCGCACGACGTCCAATTTCCTCGACAGAGAGGTAAAGCCTGCTGTGAATGAATTTTTAAAAATAAGGAATTCAGTTTTGAAGAGACAAAGATGAAATGATTCATGTGTGCCCATGCCTTTTTCGTGTAAAGGAGAAGAGTAAAAATAGTCCAGCCATTACTTTTCAATGAAAATGATGAAAAGAAAAAAATATTGTATTGAAAGATGACAGAAAATTATAAAAGAAAATGGAATAATCAGAATGTGTTGGACTGTATTCCAAACTAGGTCAGAGTCTTAAAATTCTCTTTCATCTTAAGCAACACAGCATGTATAACCTCCTCGTGAGGGGCTCAGATCGGGATGGAGCTACGGATGGACTGTCTTCAGAGTGTGACTGCAGAATCAAGGTTTTAGACGTCAACGATAATTTCCCCACTTTGGAGAAAACTTCTGTGAGTCGTTACTCTTCTATCCCTTTTTTCCCCATAAGGGTTGATAACAGATTTACTTTCCTGCTAGTTTGTGAACCTGGTTCTATGACACATATGCTGCTGTGCTGTGTGAAGTTGTGTCCAACTCTTTGCAACCCCGTGGACTGTAGCCCACCAGGCTCCTCTGTCCACGGGGTTATGACACGTGTAGACATACTCAACTTTCTCGCTGTATAAACTTTGGAACTTCTTACATATAATCATATACAAGACCCGCTGGAGAAGGAATAGACTACCCACTCCGTATCTTGGGGGCTTCCCTGCTGACTCAGCTGGTAAAGAATCCACCTGCAATGCGAGAGACCTGGGTTTGATCCTTGGGTTGGGAAGATCCCCTGGAGAAGGTAATGGCTACTCCAGTATTCTGGCCTGGAGAATTCCATGGACTATACAGTCCATGGGTCACAAAGAGTCGGACACGACTGAGTGTCTTTCACGTTCACTGAATAGTACGTATGCCTTGGAGTCACTATTCTGTGTAAATCTCTTCTTTGGCAGCAATGAACT
This sequence comes from Cervus elaphus, assembly GCF_910594005.1. NCBI lineage: Eukaryota > Metazoa > Chordata > Mammalia > Artiodactyla > Cervidae > Cervus > Cervus elaphus. The sequence continues at coordinate 29,430,957 of NC_057841.1, read as the reverse complement.
ATCTCCCCCATACTCTACTCACAGAAATGCAGAAATTTATGAACATAACTCTGGGAATCATGTAACAACGTTGATGTATTTTTCTATGCCTGATGATTTGCTGAATCAATTCCAGAAAAGTCCCAAACATTCCAACTTCCATATTCATAAAGAGGCACACAATTGAAAACAGTAGGGCCAAACCTGGCTCACTGCCTGTTTTGGTTAAAATTAAAATGTTTTATTGGGCCACGACTGTCCTGTGTTGTCTGTGGCTGCTTTGATCTTAACAACAGCAGAGATGAGTAACCGACACAAACTCTCTGGTCCACAAAGTCTAATATAATTACCATCCCACCCTTTACTTAAAAGGAATAACTAACTTAAGCAAAATTTAAAATAAGCAAGAAAAATAAAATGAAGTGCCTGTTTGACCTTGATTCCACGTGCAGCACAAGAAAATCAGTTTTATTATCTTGTAATCATTTTATTCTTTTATTTCTGATAGAACAGATGGCTGATGCAAAAATCATTGGCATAGTCTGTTGTTAGCACTTCAAATAATAATTATGATAAGTCAATCTCTTTCCTTTTGAAAATGCATTGATTATAAAACTGATCTATGCCATTTCAGTACTCAGCGAGTATCGAAGAGAATTGTTTAAGTTCGGAACTGATCCGATTTCAAGCAATTGATCTTGACGAAGAAGGCACTGACAACTGGTTGGCAAAATATTTAATTCTTTCTGGAAATGATGGGAATTGGTTTGATATTCAAACAGACCCACAAACCAACGAAGGCATTTTGAAAGTCGTCAAGGTACAGTATGGGATCTGCAATATTTGCTTTCCAAGAAGGGCTAAAATACTGAGAGAGAGAATGTCTCTGTAACAAATATACCATAACCTTGCATACTACTTGTGTGGACAAGTATCCTGAGTTAGTGGACTATATCAGTTCAGCAATGCAGTGTTTATTACTAAGAGAAATAAGAAGTCTGTTTTGTTCTCACAGTGCCCAACATCTAGTTAAGAAAATAAGGCAGGTACTTCCAAACTAGGTAATAATATGAGTTAAAAACCAAACACATAGTAGATGCTATGGTATTAGGCATAAACTGGAGTGGGTCGCCATGCCCTCCTACAGAGGATCTCCCCGACCCAGGGATCAAATCCGTGTCTCTTACATCTCCTGCGTTGGTAGGCAGGTTCTTTACCACTAGCACCATCTGGGAAGCCCCAGTGAATAGCCAGATGGGTGAATATGAAATAGGTACTAACAGATAAGATCTTTCTGAGCAAGAGGTGGTTGAAAGAGTTTCAGTCATGGAATCAGGTTTAAGACTTTATAACTGAGATTGTTAACGTGGGTAACAAAATGCACAAACACACAGGTGAGAAGGCAAAAGGCGTGTTCAGGCATGATGAGCAGTTCTGTGGGGCTGTTTGCAGAGTATTCATGGAGAAAAGTGATGAGATGCAAGAACACATATTAAGAACTTTGAGTACTGGACTGTAGGGTTTGACTTTTTTTCTTATAGATTAATTTTTCTTGAACTACTTTATGCTTTATGGACAACAATAAAATCTAAAAATACAAATAAAACTACAGACCAATAAGATTCAAATTAGCATTAATGAAATCAGTGAAATCAATTTTTCACAAACAAAATTACCACTAACAACATAAACAGAACTTATAGCTATGAAAACATATACTAGTAGACCTATGTATGTATTTATTTTAGCATGCAGTGTGAACTGTGATTATTCAGTTGTTACTACTTTTCTCTATTCCAGTTACTGTGATACATTTTTGCAGACAGTAGATTAGGAAGCCATTTAGCCCTTATCTGAGGCAAACATATTGTTTATATATTGAATTTTTTTCTGTCCTTTTTGCAACTGTTTGGAGAAATTAAAGTATTACTACTTTACCACAAAATACAACCACTAGCACAGAAATCATGCAGTGTATCAAATTACAGGCAGTCATCAAAAACATGGAAAACATCTGTATGTGCTTTTTAAATTGCCATTCAAATCAATATACGACATTTCAAAATTCCTTAAGAGAAAACAAAGACTCCAAGAATACGCAATGAACTTCCTGTTTGAGAAACATGGCTCTGGGCCAGAGATCAGCAAACAGCAGCCAAATCTGACCAGCCACTTTTTTGCCAATAAAGTTTTACTGAAACACAACCACACACATTCATTCATATATTTCCTATGGCTGTTTCCACACTCCATTGGCTGAACTGAATGCTCAACACGGAAACTGTATCTGACCTCCAAAGCCTAAAATATTTATATCTTCCCTTAACCAAAAAAATTCACCAACCCTATTTATACACCAAGAAAAGCTTTGGGGTATATTTTTAAATAGCCATAACATTATAAGCTTAACTCCAGAAAGATGAAAGAAAATAATTATTATATTGATGAAGTCTTGAAGTTAGGAACCTGATCTAAAGTGAATGAAGTCAAAATACAAATTAAGGAACAAACAGGAGCCACCGCCAAATGTGACATGAATAGAAAGAGAGAGGAGGTTGCCTGTCACCTCATCAAATTCTGAATATTTAGTCACATTTCTTACCAGGGATCAGAATTTGTTCTACCTTGCATCTTAGTTAAAAATCAAGATCTAGACATGTCATGAAATTCTTACCTATCTTCTTACCACCTTTATCACTGTCTTTGTATATTACTTGCAATATATAACTTTTTTTGCTTTTAATCTGCCTCCTAAACTACTAAAATAAGAGCAAAAAAAAAAAAATCTTTGAGCACAACTTGACCTAAATATCTTTCCATCCCTTGAACCTAGTCCCGTGTTCAGAAGATAGTAGCAGCTCACCAAACTTTGAGAGTAATGATGATGCCACTTACTGAAACTGCTGCTCTCACCGAAACAGGAGGCACTGAGCTTGAATGCAGAGTTCATCATTTCTACAAAATTAGAAAAATGAAAAAGAAAACACGTTCATCACTCAGGCAGTGCACTATCTATGACATGCATAATGTTTTCTGTGACAGCTAAAACTTTTTTTTTTTTTTTTTTTTTTAAACTTTTTTAAAGATCTACTTACATTATTGCAAAAAAGAAAAAAAAAAACTACTGGAAATTCAATTTCATGAAAAATTGGTCAAGGTAGTATTAGATATGGTGTAAACAAAGTATGTATATTTTTTCAGAATGATAACTTCCCAAGTTTCTTACAAAGAGCAGAAAACAATATGCTTTAAAACATCAAAATAATGTAGGAGGGCTAATGAAATTTAAAATATTGATATGTGTGCCCTGATGCTGGGGAAAGATTGAAGACAGAAGGAGAAGGGGATGACAGAGGATGAGATGGTTGAATGGCATCACCAATTCAATGGGCATGAGTTTGAGTAAGCTCTGGGAGTTGGTGACGGACAGGGAAGCCTGGCGGGCTGCAGTCCATGGGGTCGCAAAGAGTCGGACACAACTGAGCGACTGAACTGAACTGAATATGTGTGCTAGCACACAGCCAAAAGAGCTATGTATGTAGAGGATGTATGTGCAATTTTCCAAGATTTGGCATTTGGAATGAGGTCACTAATGTCCTCTGGGACTCTCTCCATATTCACTCAAGCTATCACTTAACCTCGTAGAAACTGACGTCTAAGTCACAAGCTTTTGACTAAGATTTCTAGAACCCTTTCCTTAGTCTGAGGACATTACAAATAATCCAGTTCAACCCAAATTTGAGAAATGAAGGGTGCCAGGAATATGAATCAGACATGGTCCCAGTTCTCCAGGAACTATCCCACTTTATAACCATCACACTTATAAATCACTCTTAAGGATTTTCTGAGCAGAAAATCCTAACAGATTCATCCTCATGGTTTTCCCTTTGTTCTGGAAACCGTGTTCCTTTCAGGACTGTGGTATCCTTAGTTTAGCAAACCTTTTTCTCTTTTTCCCCACCAGCTCTCACTATTGCCCATAATTAATTAACCCCATTTCTTGGGTATGGAAGCCTGGAAGTCCTACCCTCCTTAGGATTGGCCCCTGTGGTATACCTGAACAAGAGAAAGACCTCTAAGAAAGTGAAAAATCTCTTTGTCAATAATAATTTTTTTTGGTATTTATGAACACATATGTATAGATAACAAAGAATATAAATAGATGGGGGAGTATGCACACATTCACTTGAACATCAAGAAGAAAAGCAAAATACTATCCAATTGGAATTCTAACAAAGAAATATTGGTTGTGTATTTTTATAATAACCCTAATCAAGATTTATTACACACGTGCTGACCCTGTTCCCGCATGGCACATGGCAAAGACTCCACCTGCCAATACGAAAGAGGCAAGAGACGTGGGTTTGATCCCTGGGTCGGGAAGATTCACTGGAAGAAGAAATGGCAACCCACTCCAGTATTCTTGCCTGGAAAATTTCATGGACAGAGGAGCCTGGTGAGCTACAGCCCATGGGGTCACAAAGAGTCAGACACGACTGAGCACGCGAGCAAGCAGTCTCTGGACACCAGTTATTGGGTTATATTATGTGTATAAAGGCTCTATGCATATTATCTCAATCATCACAACTAAGGGAAGAAAATATTATGATTCCTTTTTTTATAGAAAGTGAAACAAAACCAAAGAGGAAAACTAATTTGTCTAAGTTCACCTAGGCAGCAAATGACAAAGACAAGTTCCAACCAGATCTCTCTGATTCCAAACTCATACTTAACTGCCACCTCTTTGCCCGACAGTGTAATCCGGGACCAGTAAACCAAGTTTTAGGAAAGAACAAGCATCTGAAGATTTTTCCCTCTATTGATCTCTGTAAGATCTTTCCCGACTGTGTGTGCCCTGCTGGTCTCTTCCAAACACATCTGTACCAGAAAATGTCAATTCCTGGGAATTTCAGCAATTGAAATCCCAAATCTCAAGGGTTTTAGCTGAATTTTAAGTGAGGCATGTTGAGCCAGCCCCAAACAAGAACCCTAGTAAATTCCTGTGAATATTTTTATCTTACTACCTCCTGTGAAGAATTTAACCAAAATCTAGAAGAACATTCATGAGGTTATGGAATTTCCCTGAGAAGCAGAGATTCTTCTAAGGTTCTTGCTGATGGTACTTATGTCTTATCTTCTGTTATTGGTAAATGTGTTGCAATTATGTTTATCTTAGCTCCCAGAGCACTTCTAACAGCACCCAGTACTCCCTTTTCTACAACTGTTTTTTTTACAAATGGAGAAAATGGATCTCTTCCAGTTGAAAATTCATTTTTTAGCCCACAATTCATTTCAGCTCTGTGCTGAATCATTGTTGGTGACTTCTCATGTCACCACATCAGTCATTCTGGATTAAAAGATTCTATTCATCTTTTATCCAAAGAACCCATCTCAAAGGTGACTTTTCTCATTTGAATGTGCCCTATGAAGGAGTCTTCTTGTTCACCAGACTCAGCCCAATTAAATTATAGTTGAGGGCTCTAATAGTCTATAATAGCTATAGACTATAATAGTCACAAATTCTCCTTTAGAAGTTGTTTGCATCATTTTTCAAAATTACAGGTTCAATTACATCATATATACTGGCTTCTAGGTTCTCTGATTATACTTCCAAGATATTCTCAGATAGGCATTCTACAAGAGACATGGCTAGTATTTATTCATTTAATAACTGTAAATATTTTTTTTCATTCTAAGTTTTACATATTATTTTTCATAAGCACCTCATTTGGAAAGAAGGATCATCTTTCATTTTAGGGTTTTATGTAGGAAGTTCGAAACTAGAGTCCAACTTAAAGTCACAGGCCTAAATGATTCATGTACCATGCACCGGATTATGCCAAAAGATAAAGGAAATAACAGGTCTGATATACGGAAATGAAAGTGAAAGTGTTAGCCGATCAATCGTGTCTAACTCTTTGTGACCCTATGGACTGTAGCCCACCAGGTCCTCTGTTCATGGAATTCTCCAGGCAAGAATACTGGAGTGAGTTGCCATGCCCTTCTCCAGGGGAGCTTCCTGACCCAGGGATCGAACCAGGGTCTCCCGCACTGCAGTCAGATTCTTTACCATCCGAGACACCAGGGAAGCCCATGATATACATATGTGGTAACAAACAAAATTTGATCGGTTCAAGAGCAGAATTGCATAGCTCCTGGCCTAGTTATTCTAGTGTACTGCTTTTTTAATCTTGACTTCTATCAAGAAAGTCTTTTTGCTGTTTCAGAGCTTGTTTTGTTTTTTTTTAACTTTCTATCATTTCAGACGCTGGATTATGAACAAGTGCCTAATATTCATCTTAGCATTGGAGTTAAAAACCAAGCTGAGTTTCACCACTCGGTTGCCTCTCAATTCCGAATGCACTCAACCCCTGTGAGAATTCAGGTTGTTAATGTGAGAGAAGGACCCGCATTTCATCCAAATTCTATGACATTCAGTGTGCGAGAAGGATTGAAAGGAAATTCCTTATTGAATTTTGTGCTTGGCACATACACAGCTATAGATTTGGATACAGGAAATCCTGCAACAAATGTCAGGTACTGCAGATATTTTGCTCGTGTTAAAGAGAGAAAGCTCAGCTCTTCCTATACTAATTCACTAGAAGGTACTAGTGTATGAGGGTTGAAGTACTTCTGAAGTTTTGCTTTACTTTTTCTCTTCGTTTTAGAAGACAACTGCAGTATTAACTTTATTTCAGAATTTTAATAGTGCTTTAGAGGCAATAAGGACTCCAATGGGTTAAAGGAGTAATTGCGTCCAGCGGGCAATTGTAAGATCAAAGAGCCACCTACAGATACTCTGTGAATCTCTCTGACCTTTTGTGCCTGGCTATACTACCCTGGCCCCAAGATGACTAAGCTATATTATAAACAATAAGACATCATAAAAGATGAGTCACTTTTTTTTCTTAAAAGCTGTGTTATCTAATGACTTTGGGTCTAATTTCAATCTCCTACTTGACCTAAAATGAAAAAGAAAAAAAAAGAAGAGGCTGAAACATAGATGTTTCAGAAATTTGATGAATCTTAAGAGAATCAGAACCGAAAAAATAGAAAGGTAGGTATTAGGGTCACTAGATACACAGATTATATATGAGTTAGATTTATGTAAGATATCCTGGAAAATAACTATAGCAAAATATACAAGTATTCTCTATATCTTTTCCTTCCAATATTTTTGGAATGAACAAAGTCTACTGACCTATAAATTACTTTTGACATAAAATTTTTTGATTAATTAGCTAATAAATTGGTAGGCAACAAAAATTATGAAGTCTATTAGAGGAAAGAATGTGCCAGATAAGTGTCTTGGACGTTTGAATTTATGCCTGGTACAGAGAACAGATGTTCTATCAATAAGGTCAAAAGCTTTGAATCCATTATATGTAAAAAAAAAAAAAAAAAAATCCACATACATAGGCAGACTAGATGATACCACAACCCCTAACAGGCCAACAATGAGGGGCTCTGAAACCAATATGCATTAAAATCTAAGAAAAAAATATATCACATGTGAAAATGAATAAAGCACATTCTCACATTCTTTCAATAGACACTGCTATGATTTTATAAACAACCCTGAAATAATTTCATACATTCTATTAACAATTATATTAAGAGCCAGAAGAGTAAGAATTATGAGATTATAAAATTCTGTTGTGAATCTGTACATAAATATGTTCAATACTGGAATTTTATTCTCTATATATTTTATAAACTGACTCAGTTGTCACTATAAAGCATGCAAATGCCATATATAAGATTAACACATTGTACAGCTTAAAAAGATTAACTTTTATATAAGCAAATAATGAATGTATTTATCTAAAAACAGGTATATCATAGGACATGATGCAGGCAACTGGTTAAAAATAGATTCAAGGACTGGCGAGATACAATTTTCTAGGGAATTTGATAAGAAGTCAAAATATATTATCAATGGGATATACACAGCAGAGATCCTGGCTATAGATGGTAAGAAAATTTATTGTCAATTCTTAATAAAAGTATTACTATTACATTCAGTAAAAGTAATATTCTTTTTTTTTTCATTTATTTTTATTAGTTGGAGGCTAATTACTTTACAATATTGTAGCGGTTTTGCCATACATTGACACGAATCAGCCATGGATTTACATGTGTTCCCCATCCCGATGCCCCCTCCCGCCTCCCTCCCCATCCCATCCCTCTGTGTCTTCCCAGTGCACCAGCCCTGAGCGCTTGTCTCATGCATCCAACCTGGGACAAGTAATATTCTAATGTTGATACTAGATTGACTCAAATCCAACATACAGTTTATTGGTGTCTTTAAGACTTATAGAGAGTTCTAAATATCTTAGATCAAGGACTGAGTTCAGTATCCTTATAATCATAATTTACATTTAAGTCATAATTTATTTCACCTATTTACAAAAAGAATTGTATGTGATTTACAGTGTGAAGCATAAAAGTTAAAATATATAAATAAAATTCAGTTTCTGCTTTCGACCTCATCTCTTGAGACAATTGATCAGCTTGTAGAGTTTGTCAGAAATGTTTACTTAAGTAAGCGCTACAAAGTGCGCTCAAAATTCACCAGCAGGTAAGGCAGTGTCCCAAAGTGTATAGTTATTTCAGAACCACTAAAATTGAGCTACAGTAAGAGGCCTGTGTGAGTATTGTTGTCCAAAGAAACTTGGTCTTTCTTGAAGACCAAGAAAGCACAAGGTTTTTCCAAATATAAGATTCAAATTACATTCGTAAGGGCAGATGCACTGAAGTAACTTGTAATTGACCAGTTCCTCACGTGGGAAAATCTATTAAGCATTCCTCTTGGTGAGTAGCAACAGGAATTTGTTTGTTTAGGAACAGTTAATGATTCTCCAGAACAAAGGCTACTACTGCTTTTTCCTAGCAGTAGCTAGGAAACCAGCCACTATGAAACAAAACAACAGAGAAAGGCCAGTAACCAGGAAAGAAGGGAGACGATAGATGTCTCAAGAACATACCTAATAGAAGATAGATATTGCAGGATTGCATTGTTTATACCTGAAATTTACAGTAGCCAAACAAACAGAAAGATACACAGTCAGTACAGGATTGAAAGAGAAACCACGGTAATACCCAAACAATTACAGTCCATACATTCTGGTCTTCATCCTATGAGTGTCACTTTCAGCATCTGCGTGAGTTATATAAATATTATAGCCCTATTTGTTATCAGTATTCTGAAAATGAATTCTAGCCAGGTTGATCACAGCCAATGGGTCATACGAGAAAATCCAATTCTAGTTCAAAAACTAGAATAAAAAATTAGTCAAGTAAATAAAAAGAAAACGACATGAAAATGTACCCACAGAAACCTAAAAACAAGGGCCATTGTTGATTCTCCTAAGCCAAGTATCCGCACTGGCACAAGCCTTCCAGATAGCTGGAATAAGTTTGCTCAAGGATGCTTGGCCAGTAGGTAAAGAAGCAGAGCTCTGCCTACAGCAGACGCGACAAGGAGCAGATGCTGTCGACAGTAGCTTCAGCTGTGGTTTGCCACAGAAAGTGAAAGTCGCTCAGCCGTGTCTGACTCTTTATGACCCCATGGACTATACAGTCCGTGGAATTCTCCTGGTCAGAACACTGGAGTGGGTAGCCTTTCCCTTCTCCAGGGGATCTTCCTAACCCAGAGGATGAGAGAACAATACAGCACATAATCTAATCTGCAGGATAATCTAGTGTCTCTCTAATGAACCTAAATCTAGAATAGAAAGTCAACTCCCAAATCGGGTATAAGAATACACTGTACAAAACCATATACAGCATGAATAGGCTCCTGGTTTGTTATCATTCGAGTAACTAAATGACTCTACCATTTAGGCATACAGAAGACATCTTTAAAAGACATTTATTAACTTCACAAAGAGTGACCTAGCCAAATACCTAGAGATGATAATGTTCTGACTCACAAATGAAAATACTAAGACTCTCTGCAAGTAAAAAACAAAACAGTTCTTTATTCAACATAAAGTATAAAAGTAGACTAAAAGCCCAGACTCCCATTTCTTGGTCCTCTGTCCCTTCGAATAACATACTAACTCCAAATTTGTTTCAAATGGGTTAGGAAAAAAGCAAATATATTTATATTTGTTTTCAGAAGTACCATTTCAGAGAGAAACAGTGTCTATCTAATGGATGGATTTAAACAGTGAAACAGGAAAAAAGAAATAAACAATTATTTAACTTCAATTGCAGTTATTTCCACAAACACCAGACTCAATAAGTACCCAGAATGAAAGGCTCTAAACTGGACTACAGGGGTCTCCTTTGGGGAGATACGGTAGACTAGAAAGCAGTAAACCTTCTCTGAGAAAGGACGCTGAATTTTGCATTCTGAGATATGTAGCTGAATGAAACAGGGATGAAAAACATTTTAGGAAGAGTGACTAGAAGGCACAAGTGTTTGGTTTAGGAAAGAATGAGTTCAAAGAACTAAAAAGAAGCCAGTGTGTCTGGAAGGTACTGAGCAAAGGCAAGAGTGGCTTCAGGAGATTTAAGCAGGCAGGATCCTATCACGCACCATCTCAGGAGTCAAGTCATACTATTCCTCTATGCTGTGGCATCACCATGGGATATGAGAAAGAATTTTCTCCCCATCACCATTCACCCCAACACCCTATATGTCTTGCTGTTTCAGATGGCTCTGTAAAAACGGCCACCGGAACCATATGTATCGAAGTTCCTGATGTCAACGATTACTGCCCAGTCATTGTTGCTGAGAGAGAAAACATCTGCATTGCCTCTCCCTCCATCCTCATCTCTGCTGCAGACGTTAACAGTCACTCTTATGGGTCTCCCTTTACCTTCTGTGTTGTTAATGAACCCCCAGGGACAGCGAACATTTGGGATATCAGATCAGTAAATGGTAAGTAGAATGCAAATTTGCTTATACTCTAAGGCCAAAAGCAAAAGCAATTACCAAGTAATTAGTCAAGTCACATAATAATACTTTCTAACTCTATTTCCACCAAAAGTGTAAAGAGTCCATAATAGTATGCGTGTTTATGATAACTGTTGCTGCTTTAAAATAAAGGCCTCACATTGATAAAAATAGAGATATAATTTCAGGCATCTTAACAATTTACATACCTTGGGTTCTTTTTCCTGAGATGTTAGATGTATAATAGAAAATGAAATGTTTTGAGACAATTTCATTCTGGACATGTGCATACTAACTCACTTCAGTCGCGTCCAACTCTTTGCAACCCTGTGGACTATACAGACTGTAGCCCGCCAGGCTCCTCTTTCCATGGGATTCTCCAGGCAAGAATACTAGAGAGGGTTGCCATTTCCTCCTCCAGGGGATCTTCCCAACCCAGGGATCAAACCCGCGTCTCTTACATCTCCTGCATTGGCCGGCGGGTTCTTTACCACCTGGTAAAGTGCCACTTGGGAAGCCCCCATTGTGGCCACAATAGCTCCCTCATCAGACATTCATTTGGAGAAACAGGAGAGACATTGTGGGTAGGGTGGTAAGATGGTGGTCAGAGTTCAAGGTAAGAGGAAAAATCCACCTTTCTGAGGACACCAAGCTTTTCCATTCATCCTAAAATGATGCCAGAAAAAAAAAAAATGCCACCATTAAGGACTTGGAGGAAATTAGGTAACCTGTTTTCACCATAAAACCTTTTAGCCCTTTTGCACAAAATCACCTTAATATTTTTAAAAGCTAAGCAATTCCATTAAAATCAAGATAACTCTAAATTCATCGTTCCCTACAAAATTCAATATGTTATTCTTAAATAATTGCTAACTACTTTTTCTTCATTCATATCCTAGATTTTATGAGGAAAAACAAGAAAAAATATTCAACATGAGATATTTATATCATAGATTTGTCAGTAAAAAATATAGTCTTATTGGAAAGAATATTCTTATGGGTCTATTTACATGCTGGTCTTGAAGAAAAGAAAAAATCCCATTTAGCAGGTTGGGGCCATGACTTATTTGACTCTTATTTTGAGCTCAGGTTACATTTTGGTAGACACAGCCACTTATTACATAGCTAACTGAAAGCAATAACCCATAATAGTAATAATTAACAATAATAATAATTGAGTGTTAAGGATTCACCAATTACTATTCATGATTTAGGAGTAAATCACTTCTAAGGCCTCCTCAGGTTGATAAATTTCAACATGTTTTAAGCAATGGTTTCTATAAAAATCAATAGATAATCACAGCACAAAGAATTAGTAAAATAATAGTTTTGGGAATAATTTTAAATGTTAAGACAGTGATTTTGAATAAGAGATGCGCAGTCTTCATGAGGGTATTTGGAAGCTGTCATCCCAAATAGAAAACTTCCAATATTTCCTTTCAGCTCAATATTCTTCATTCATTGGATAAATATCCACTGAGTGCATATTATATGCCAAGTATTGTTGCTCTGGAAATAAGCATCACAAGTGTTAATTTTTAAAAACTGACAATGTATTCTATGACGAGCATGAAAAAAGGTCAGATCATAAGTTAATCATGGGTATTAGGAAGAGTTACTCCCCAAGAAATTTTTTAATTTTTCCTGTATATTCGAGGACAGTCACTGGACAATTTTTGTGTTACTTTCAGGTATACAACAAAGTGATTCAGTTAAACATACAAATATAACCATTCTTTTCCAAATTCTTTTTCCATATGGATTTTTACAGAGTATTGAGTAGAGTTCCCTCTACTATACAGTACCACCTTATTTTTTATCTATTTTATATATTTTGGTATCTATCTGTTAATCCCCAATTCCTAATTTATCCCCCCCATCTCCCCTTTGGTAATCAAAGTTTGTTTTCTATGTTTGTGAGTCTATTTCTGTTTTGTGAATAAATTCATCTGTATCATCTTCTTAGATTTCACATATAAGCTATATCATATGATATTTTTCTTTCTCTGTCTGACTTCACTTAGTATTATAATCTCTAGGTCTGTTCATGTTGCTGCAATATGACTTCAATTCTTTTCTATGACTGTGTAATATTCCATTATATATATATGTACCCCCATCTTTAATTTATTTTCTCTCTTGCTTTTCAGCTACCTCTGCAATCCTGAAAGCTGAGCAGACTTTATATTCTGGATACTATGAAATCCCAATCCTAGTAAAGGACAGTTTTAACAGAGCATGCGAATTGCCGCAGATCATAGAGTTAAGGGCCTGTGACTGTGACATCAACCACATGTGCTTGTACCCGGGTACCACAGACATCAGTACCGGGGATGGTAGCTCTGTCACCAGTGTATCTGTCACTGACGACCAAACTGAGGCTTCAAATGTTGGTATGGGATCAACAGGGATTGGCATGATCACTACGGGCATCTTACTGCTGCTTCGTAAGTACTGGATTAAATCCCTCTTTTCAGCAGTTCTTCAAATTAAGAATGTAATCAGGTTCACTGGAATGGTCATTTCTTTTTGGTACCTATGGCAATGTTTGTGGAAATCTGGAAATAAGCAATGGGACTGATATGGGCATGTTACTTGTTCAATAATGGTAAGTAAGAATATTCACTGGAAGGACTAATGCTGAAGCTGAAACTCCAATATTCTGGCCACCTGACGTGAACAGTCAACTCACTGGAAAAGACCCTGATGGTGGGAAAGACTGAGGGTAGGAGGAGAAGGGGAAGAGAGAGGATAGATGGTTGGATGGCATCACCAACTCAATGGACATGAGTTTGAGCAAACTCTGGGAGATAGTGAAGGACAGGCAAGCCTGGTGTGCTGCAGTCCATGGGGTCCCAAAGAGTAGGACACAACTGAGTGACTGAACAACAACAACAACAAAAAAAAAAGTCCAGGGTTAGTGAGGGTCAAAAAGATGGGAAACATGCAAGCCTCTAAGTATAGTATTTCTGCTGTTGTTCAGTAGCTCAGTCATGTCCGGTAACAGAGCAGAGCATAATGTAATCCCATCATGACAATTTCAGCAGAGTCCTTTAAGAGCAGAAAGGAAGTAATTAAGTCTAAATGGGAAAGTTGGGGAAGTCCTGATGGAGAAAGTGACTTTGAGCTGAAGATCTTAGAAGAAGCATGGTGTGTGGGGAAATCCAGAAAAGCAGTCTAGAACATAGGAAAAGCACACACATAAACACACATGTATAAACGTGCACACATGTACATAGGGGACTAGGAAACATAAAACTGGATTTGAATCCTGGGTCTGCCAATAACCAGTTTGGAGTCTTAGATTAGCAGGAAGAAAGAACCTTTGCCTCATCAGGTAAAACTGTCCAGTTTACCTGATCTTAAGTGATTAGCGGATTTGTATTTATAAACACAGATATGTATACTCAATCCTTAATGTTATTCGATCAGTTGTGTCTGACTCTTTGTAATCCCATGGACTGTAGCCTACCAGGCTCCTGGGTCCATGGGATTTCCCAGGCAAGAATACTGGAGTGAGTTGCCATTTCCTTTTCCTGGGGATCTTTCCAACCCAGAGATCGAACTTGGGTCTCCTGCACTGCAGGCATATTCTTTACCATCTGAGCCACCAAGGAAGCCCCACTCAATCCTTCAGGGGAAATTAATGAATTACATTTGTATTCTTCCCTCTAGCTCTGAATATCATGGCGCATTTTCCCAAAAGTGATGCATTTGATGACTTCCTAAATTGAGCGATGCGTGTTAACCCTTCCTTCCCACTTTCTTGGGCAGTGGCACCGCTCTTGCTGCTCCTGTGCTGCTGCTGCAAACGAAAACAGCCAGAAGGGCTGGGGACGAGTTTTGCTCCTGTGCCTGAGGGGGGAGAAGGAGTGGTGCAATCCTGGAGAATAGAAGGGGCCCATCCCGAGGACAGGGTGAGTGGATTCGTCAGGTTCCACAGAAGCTCGGTGTTTCAGTGGGATTCAGCGTGTCCTGTTAATTATACACTGCACAAAGTTGAAAATACATCATTTTTGAAATGTTTAGCATACGCACTTCCCTGGTCCAGTGGCTAAAACTCTGTGCTTCCCATGCAGGGGGCCTGGGTTCAATCCCTGGTCAGGGATCTAGATCCCACATGACACAACTAAAGGTCTCATGTGCTACAACTAAGACCGGTGCAGCCAAAATAAGTAATTAAATATATATTTTTCAATGTTTAACATAAAACACTTATTTAAAATCCTTTTTTCTTCTTTTCAGGATGTGTCCAACATATGTGTACCAATGACAGCCACTAATACCCAGGACCGTATGGACTCCTCTGGTCAGTGGATATCAAAATCTGTTTTCCTTTTTAAAATTTGCAAATTGTTCAACCAGACAAATCTCATGTATAAGTACCTTACCAAAACTCAGCACATCTGTCATTTTCCTTGGAGGACAGTATAAGTGGAGGGAAAGTTACATATTTGAAGTGGTGACTTTATTTTTCTGTCTTAAACTACTGGCAGTGAAGAACAATGTAGCAATTCAAAGGGCAAAGTCTGGAACCGGAATGCTTAAGTTTGATTCCCAGCTCTGCCACTTGTTAGTAATTAAGTCCTTGAGTAAGACACTTCACCTCTCTGGGCCTCAATTTCCTTCTTTGAAACTGAATTTATAATAGTACCTACTTAAAAGTGTTGCTATGAGTAAATGATCATACATATATATACATATGATATATTATATGTATATATATATTATATATTATATGTATAGTATATGTTATATATATTATAGGCATAGTATGCAATTATGTATGTGTAGTGTACATATTATATATGTGTGATACATAATATGTATCATATATGTTACATATATCATATACCAATGTATGTATATGTGCTGTGTGTATATATGTATATCACAAAATATACATTAGAATAGTGCCTTGCACAGTAACTGCTACCATTATTTGTAAAACAAGAAGTTCAGAAAAAAAGAAAAAACGAAGCAGCAAATATGTTCTCCTAAGAATACACTGAAGGGGACAATAGAGGATGAGAGGTTGGATGGCATCATGGACTTGATGGACAGGAGTTTGAGCAAGCTCTGGGAGTTGGTGATGGCCAGGGAAGCCTGGCGTGCTGCAGTCCATGGAGTTGCAAAGAGTTGGACACGACTGAGCGACTGAGCTGAAATAAGGAACTTTTGCCTCACCACTCTTATTCTCTCCTAATTTATCAAGTCCAAGACACACCCTAAAATACTGGAAAAATACCCTGCACTGGGCAATAACTGAACAAAGTAGAGAGGCTGCCCAGTTCTAGAGCGGGCTTGTGATTTCTCAGTGATGATTTCTGAGTATCCCAAGCCAGACTCTGGCTGCGAGAGCCTAAGGGGACTGAACACTCCTATGGAAGCCCACTCCCCATCCAGCACCAGGGTGAATGAGGACCCTGAGTTTCAGTTTCTGCAAACGCATGGCTGGCCTTGCTCTGGAGGGCTCACGAGTGAGTGCAAGTCTTCTCAGCCAGGCCGGGGGAGCTTGCCAGAGGCAGCCAGAGAAGGGACTAGTGTGGGCAAAATGGAGGCCCTGGTCCTCTGGCCTCTTCTGCACCTTCAAGTCTTTGGGATACAGGTTCCCAAAAGGTGACAAAGCCACGCCTGATACCTGGCTCTCTCTGTACTGTTTATTTAGTTTTATTTTTATCAGCAAGCCTGAAGATTATTGATATAGTTGGAATTGCTCCTATACTAGCGTTCCAGAGCCTTCCCTTTGTTGGGGAGAAGGGGTGGTGGTGTTGCTGACAGTGTTTACGTGGGTAAACAATGCAGATGACTCTAGCACCGTTGAACCCCCTCTCCTTTCAGAAATCTACACTAACACCTACGCAGGTGGAGGAACGGTTGAAGGGGGTGTCTCGGGAGTGGAGCTCAATACTGGTCTGGGGGCGGCCGCTGGCCTGGCTGCCGGGGGAGCAGCGGGCACCGTGGGGAGGAGGAGCTCGGCGGTGGGCATCCAGCGGGACTATGGGGACACCGGCCTGAACCTGGCTTTCCTGGACAGCTATTTCTCTGAGGTAACTTCCCTGCACACAGCTCCACAAAATAGTCTTGAGACTGAATAATAATAATAACAATGGCGGTAGAGTCTTCTGAAATATATTCAGGGACTCTTAACTCTACCCCAATCCTGAATAAAAAAATATTTCTCTGAGGTAATTCCCCTGCATACAGTTCCACAAAATAGTCTTGAGACTGAATAATAATAATAATGGCAGCAGAGTCTTCTGAAATATATTCAGCGACTCTTAATACTATCCCAGTCCTGAATAAAAAAATATTTCTCTGAGGTAATTCCCCTGCACACAGTTCAACAATATTATCATTCACTCTTGAGACTGCATAATAATAACAATGGCAGTAGATTCTTTTCTGAGATATATTCAGTTACTTTTAACTCTATCCCAATCTTGAATAAAAAATATTTCACTTTTCCTTAAAATACAAAAAGCCAACTTACTGAAACATGTCATATCCAATACATAATACATCTGACTACTGTGAAAAAGGCTAGTATCTCATCATTTTCCATTTCCCTTCTGCTATTTTCCTGTATTCTGTTTCTTTCTGGTGTTCCCACATTGTTTCCCACAGCAAAGAGCAAAGAGAATCCCGATCAAGGAAAACTGTGTGTTCATGTGTGTTCTTCACGGTGTCCTTTCACTCCTGCAGATACCTCCAACAGAAAGGAGAAAAAATAAATCAAGAGCCAGAATTAGGGAAGAAAGAGAGCAGAAACTGAGAAATAGGGCCTCACCAAGATTTGATGACAGATTAGGGCCTGGAACCCAGGTCTCCTCATCTCTACCCAGGGCCCCAGGCACTGTGTCCCTCACTAGGGGCGAGGATCGTGGGTCTATGAGCATGCCAGGAGGAAAGACGCAAGGCACTGGGATGGCCTAAGAGGGTAGCACAAAGGATAAACAGAGGATTTATTTAAATTATCTTGAGAATTCCTATTTAGTACCTTTATTTCTTTTATTTAGTAGTCCATTTTATCTCATATTCTAATTAGCCCATTTTACTCCTTATGTGGCAACAAGTGAGTGTCACCACTGCTCTTAACAAAAAATGCTAAATATGTTGTAAGTTGTATCTTAAAATTGCTGGTTACCAATACCACTATAGACAGTTATTTAAATGAGTCATCCATACCACTCCAGTACATTTGGCAAATGGGCACAAATTACATACATGTCATAGAAGTGTCCTAGAAATTATATTCAAAGAATCATTCATAAAAGTCACACTAATATTTAACAAACTTTGTCATTCCTGTCAAAATTGCACTGGGCTTTTTTTTTTTTTCCCCCACTTGGTTTCAATTGGTGTTTTATGGGACCGAGAAAATCAAAGTGCATTCTTCTTTCCTTGGGCAGTGAGGTCATGCCAAACATTTTAGCGTTTTTTTAACACTAAAACGTGGCACTGAACTTCAAGCAGTGAGAACCAGCCTTTCCCTCTGCAAGGTAAAACCTCTGCAGAGTGGTATCCATGCTTCTTTCCAGTCACTTTTTTGCACCACCACCACCCAGCCCAGCAGCTAACTTGTGCTGCAGGCAAGAGAAGGCTGTCCCCTTCCCAGTCATGTAAAATATTCAACAGCAAAGTTTTAAGGTGCTACCAAACTCATGAGTAATTAATTTCAAGACCTAAAGTCATTTACTTTTCAAGGTAGGATTTAGGGCCTTCCATGGTGGTCCAGTGGCTAAGACTCCTCACTCCCAATGTGGGAGGGCCTGGGTTTGATCCCTGGTTGGGGAACTAGATCCGACATACCACAACTAAAAATCCTGCTTGCCACAACTAAGAACTGGCACAGCCAAATAAATAAATAGAAATTTTTTTTAAGAAACGGTAGGGATGTAGACTCTGGTACAGACTGTAGGGAAAGCAGCATGATGCAGTCGAGAAAAGACAGGTGGATTTGACGTTGTGTCGGACAACTATTTACGTCTTGGGCATGACATTCACCTTCTCTGGGCTTGTGGTTACCTTATTTATAAAAGAAAGAAAGGGTCAGATTATATCAAGGGATTTTGGATGGTGTTGGGCAGGTCCTGTGGGATTTCATGGAAACCACCAAAGGCTATAGCAGTTGAGGCAAATAGGGAAGGGAACCACCAGGTCTCTGCTCCCATCCCACCCCTTTAAACAAAGAAGTTCTCATTTTATCACTTCTACATGTTGGAGTCATGCCTAGGATTTCATTTAAGGTGTCTGTCATTAAAAAAAAATTTTTAATCACAGTAGATAACTCCCTCCTGATAACATAACTCCAAAAACACCCCAGTTCTCTTCATCTAGGCCACATAAAATAAGCCTCTGAAACATAGAGCTATGTACACCTCTAGATGCTTTTATTTCAAATTGATCAAATATCTCTTCTTAAATAATGTTTTGCACATAACTAAATACGTTATTATTTTAGACCACCTCAGAAACAAAAGACTATGCACATTGATCTCCTTTCAGAATTCCATTATTTAGAAATACGGCAATCAATCAGGGTATCTCATCTTAGATCATATGTCTTTAAGGTATTGTTGTTCTTCTCCAATTATTTTATAGAGAAAAGAAACTCTAATTGTCTGTTTTTCTTCCAATTTTAGAAAGCATATGCTTATGCAGGAGAAGATGAAGGCCGCCCCGCAAACGATTGTTTGCTCATTTATGACCACGAAGGAGTAGGGTCTCCTGTGGGCTCCATTGGTTGTTGCAGTTGGATTGTGGATGATTTAGATGAAAGCTACATGGAAACTTTAGATCCGAAATTTAAGACTCTTGCTGAGATCTGCTTAAACACAGAAATTGACCCATTTCCCTCACAGCAGTCCTGTATCCCCATCAGCACTGATCTCCCTTTACTTGGACCAAACTACTTTGTTAATGAATCTTCAGGAATGACTGTCTCAGAGGCTGAATTCCAAGAAGAAATGGCAATACCTGAACCCGTGATGCACGGGGATATTGTAGTGACCGAGACTTACACTACTGCTGATCCATGCGTGCAACCCACTGCGACTGTCTTTGATCCTCAGCTTGCACCCAATGTTGTAGTAACGGAAACAGTAATGGCACCTGTCTACGAGGTTCAAGGGAATATTTGTGTCCCTGCTGAGTTAGCCAACACACACAACGTAATCTATGCTGAGAGAGTGGTGTCTAGTCCTGGTAGGCCTGACGTGAGCAGCAGTAGCATGAGTGATGGTTGTAGGGGACCTGTGATGAGTGGTGGCATTTTGGTAGGGCCAGAAATTCAAGTGACACAAATGGTGAGTCCAGACATTCGCATAAGCCAAACTATTGGTTCCACATCCCCAGTGACGTCTCGACACAGAGTCACACGGTACAGTAACATACATTACTCCCAACAGTAAGTGTTTTATGGTCAATACTCTCTATGGAGACCATGCACCTTGCAATCACCAACATGTCCATCAAAGATGCTCAGTGTACCATATTTAACATTTTAAGTCAACAACTGTTCAAAAATTCTAAATTCAGTGAGATTCTTTGGTTATATCTTTTGGGGCATAATATCGCTAAGCACTTTAGACAAGCCTTTAATTTTTTTTCTGATTTTAAATTATGTGCCAAAAAAACTTAAAGAAAATGTTACATCCTTTGATACTGTCTAATAAATAGCACATAATTCATACAGTGAATCTTAAGGACTTCAGGCCTGTAAAACTGGTCATATAAACCAAGATGCTCTTGTTCTTGAATGTTGCATAGAAAAGCCTTGTCTGCATTCACTAGCCATGTTAACTTTTAAAGACATATTTCTATTTAAAGCTTTTAAGTGGAAAGAATGAATTAAATGTATACTTTTGAAGGGAAATTGAAAAAGAAGACAGAATCTATCAATAGAGATCTAAAGTCACTTGTCTAGTCAAATGGTTTCTCAAGATATGCAATGATTGGGGCATGCTTAATATAATACAGGGAAAGAGCTTCTTAGCTGAATGTGTCACTGAAAATGGTCCATCAAAAGGAATTATATACATATATAGATATGCATATATTCATATCAATATGGATGAATTCTTATTGCACTTTATTGATTTATATCATCAACTGTAAATTAATTTAGACTAGCAGAAATATAATTATGACAACATGACAACAGAAACAGTTTCCAGGAGAAGTATTGGAGATTTTACTCCTTAGAGAACAATTTTTTCCCTGCTTTTGTTAATTATGTCAGAAAACCATATGCAATGTGCTTTAATCAGTTTCACTGACCTGAGTCATAGACTATTCCTTTGGCAACCAGATAGCCTCTAAAAGCACCTCTGTAATTATGCATACATTCAATAATATTTACTTGGAAGCTTCTCTGTGTTGAGTGCTGGTCTTGACTCTGAATGTTAGTTGAAGACAACTGGCAAGATTCCTGTCTTCAAAAAGCTTCTAATTGATTTCTAGACTTAAAACTCTGGGAATATCGCTTTGAGTTCCTACCAAAAATAATTAACAAAATATTTAATTCCATTACCAAGTTGTGTTTCTCTTTTTAATGCTACTAGTAATGTTGAATAAATAAAATGGAAACCCATGCACAGATTGCTTATTCTTAGTAGGCATCAAGTTGTCCTGAGAAAAAGAAATTCTAGCGAGATAGTTTTATTTAATTCTGTAAAATATGTAAACTATATAATAGTAAGTATAATGATGTGACTAGTAAGATAATATAAATGGAATAAATTTACTTTCAGGGCTTATTTTCTTCTGGAAGGAAATATCTGTAGTGCTTCTTGCTTAATATTTTTATAAGTAAAAGTGTTGAAGAATTTAGGGCATCTCACAATCTCTTGTCCAGTTCTCTCATTTTATAGAAAAATTTTCTGTGATCTATCCCACTATCAATATGTAAAGATTTAATGGTGCTTTGAAAAGAGAAACCCCACTTCTGGTGGATGCATTCCCCCATACTACCCATGGAAATGAGACCAAAACCATTTCATTTTTTCTCTCAACATTATCAGTGGAGAGGAAATTCTCCATCATTCTAGGTATCAATCATATGTGACTCAAGCCTCTGAAACTGGCATGTTAAAAACATCATCTCAAACAAAATAAAAGGCATAAAGCAAGATTTCTTCTGCTTAAGAGAGTACTGATATAGCTAGGAGATAAAGATGACATAGCATTTATGTTAACATTTGAAAATGAACCCAGGAGTCCATGAAATGAGATTTAATAAACAAATACAATAGAATGTAGTTTGAGTTATATCTCCTGCCCCATAGAGTGAATAAATGGGTTCTCTTAGAAAAGTCTTATCAGGTGAAGGGAAAAGAAGACATTGACAAGACAGAATTTATAAACTTCTTTCAGAAAAACATTCTTTTAAAATATTCCCTCTTTTGGATTAGATCCTTCTGATTGCAATATATTACTGAACATAATAATGTTTTATATATGTCTTCAATAAAAAATATGTGATAAGAAAATATATGTTTTGTTTTCTCTTTGGTACATGCGGTATTCCATACACAAATACACATTTGGAAAACTGTTTCCCATTTTGTTACTAGGTGATTATCATCTTTATCATTATGTGCACAATACAGGAACATGAATCCACTTATAAACCAAAATTCAGAATAATGTATTTATCAGTGGTAGAATTTCTCAATAGCATCATTATTTTACAAGTAAATGGCTCATTACAAACTAACAAATCAATTGAATAAGATCCCGAAGTTGTTCTAGACATTGTATAAATTATAAAACACCATCTCTTCTCACTGTATTTAAACTTAGCAATATAGGGCTGGCTTCCCTGGTGGTACAGTCGATAAGAGCCCCCAATGCAGGGTACACGGGTTCCACCCCTGGTCCAGGAAGACTCCCACGCTGTGGAGCAACTAAAGCCCGTGGGCCACAACTAGAGCCCGTGTGCTGCAATTTCTGAAGCTTGCACTTAGACCCTGTGATCTGCAACAAGAGAAGCCACCACAACAAGAAGCCCTCTCACCGCCGTGAGGAGTGATCCCCGCTCGCCGCCAACTAGAGACGAGCAACAAAGACGCAGCACAATGAAGAAATGAGTAAAGATTCAACCTCTAAAATTATTTTAAAAGTTATCAGTATTATTTCTGTACCAGAGGTATCAGTTTCTGTTGAAATAAGAAAAGGATAATTAATTTCAATTATTTTTTAAAGGCTCCTTGAAGATGGTGACGCCTGAGGTAGACCAAGTAGAATTCTGTCTGACAGTGGTTCCGAAAGTATCAAAGTCAGAAATACAGGATAATACTCAGAAAGCAGTAACAGTGAAACATAATTTAAAATGTCTGAAGCAAAATATGAATTATCATATAGTCAGCCATTTTATATAATGCTTGCCATACGAATTACTCGAAATTATATGTTATTGAATTCTTTTTTTTAATTAATTATTTTAATTGGAGGCTAATTACTTTACAATATTGTGGTGGTTTTTGCCACACATTGACATGAATCAGCCACGGGTGTACATGTTATGTGGGCTTAAGTAAATAGCAGAGTTAAAATTCAACCACAGAACAGCCTAACCTCAAAAACCTTATTATTAGTACTCATCAAATTCTTCCAACTTAATTCTAGAAGGACATATGGGAGGCAGATGGCAGAGGATCTTGAATCCCATTACAGTTTTGGATTTAACTTTGTAGAAAGTGGCTCAGACGGTTAAGAATCTGCCTGTAATGCAGAAGACCTGGGTTCAACACCTGGATCAGGAAGAGCCCCTGGAGAAGGAAATGGCAACCCACTTCAGTATTCCTGCCTGGAGAATTCCATGGACCAAGGAGTCTGGCAGGCTACAGTCCATGGTCACAAAGAGTCGGACACGACTAAGCGACTAACACTTTCACTTTTCATAGAAAATGAGGGTCCCAGTGAAAATTTCTGTGCTAATGAGTGGCCAGGTCCTATTTCATGAGATGACACTGGGGCAGGCCTCAGAAATCTCATGATGCGTTACATGCTGTGCTGTTGATCATATGATAAAGAGACACCCCCGTGGCCAGCTCACTAAGGCAGAGAGCCCAGTATGGTGTCAGGATCTTCCAAAAAGCCAGCGTTCCAAGCTGAGCTTGCTGGCCCCAAAGCCTGGAGATGGTCTGCACACCGCTGAGGTGGGCAAGTCCATGCTGCATTGTCTAAAACAACTCCAGTCAACCAATCTCTATGATAATTGAAGGTAGTGTGCATTGCATGGCCCTGCCCTATTTCACTACTTCAGGTGAGGCAGATGGGCTATTTCAGGTTCTAGAGTAGGGCATGCTTTCTCATAGCTGTCACTCTGCCCCACCCTGGCTCCTTAACTGGAAACCCTCTTCCCTCGCTTCATCTGCTCAACTTCTTCCTTCTCATCTCTCAACACCCACTTCAAGCATTGTCACTTCCCAGGAGCATTTCTTGATATCTCTTCCTATTGACCCAACCTACTTGCATGGCTACTTTTCTACTCCCTTCAGCAACTAAGATACTATATTTTTCCTATGCCTGCCAGTCTGTGAGCCCCCTGAGAATAAGGACAATTTTATTATTTCTGTTGGAGAAGGAACTGGCAACCCACTGCAGTATTCCTGCCTGGAGAATCCCATGGACAGAAGAGCCTGGAGCGTTAGAGTCCATGGGATTGCAAAGAGTTGGACACAACTGAGAGACTAGCACACACATCATTTCTGCATCTCCAGCATCAGCAGAATGTCTAGTCTAGCACATGCACACATTACTTTTGGAAGCGAAGAATACAGTCAAGTTCTCTCAAGCACCTATAAGGAAGTGCCTATATTTAATCATAATATATTTCTCAAAAGTGAAAGTTGCTCAGTCGTGTCCAACTCTATGTGACCCTATGGACTATACAGTCCATGGAATTCTCCAGGCCAGAATACTGGAGTGGGTAGCTTTTCCCTTCTCCAGGGGATCTTCCCAACCCAGGGATGGAACCCAGGTCTCCTGCATTGAGGGCAGATTCTTTACCAGCTGAGCCACAAGGGAAGTCCAAGAATACTGGAGTGGGTAGCCTATCGCTTCTCCAGAAGATCTTTCTGACCTAGGAATCAAACCGGAGTCTCCTGCATTGCAGGCGGATTCTTTACCAACTATCAAGGAAGCCCATGTTTCTCAAAACAACCATGAAAACCAAATAAATGAACCCTAAACATTACACCGACTAAACATGTTACACGAAAAAAATCCCATTCCCAGAAAGCCAATACTTCTTGTTCAGCAGTGTTGCCTCCAGACAACAGCCATTTGAATGACCTTTGAAAGGTTTGTGTAAATGCCACCCTTAGCAGGAAGACACAAATATAAACTCACGAAGACAATTACATTTTGGGAGAAATTCGCCATTTTACACAAGAGTAATAAAGTCATTGAAAGCAACCTCATGTGCTTTCTGAAAGGAGTTATGAGACAGATGAATAACATATTAATAAATTCTAATATGTTACAGAGAAGATGTATCTGGGAAATGTATTTCCTTGAAGACCTTAAAAGTGAGTGATGGTGAAGCACACCTGAAAGGTGGCCACCAGGAAACAACTGGTTTTAAAGCAATGACGGCAGACTTGTTTTTTTCTAGAGTATAAAGGTATTCTAGTTTAGCACCATGATTCTGTGATTGTATTCTGAATTTTTCTATTATAGTCCTCTTCTTCAATTTGATTTTCCCACATTATCATGAACATCATTCTTTCAAAATTCCGCAAAATATTCATAAATTTGTAGACACACACTTCTAACCATTCCCTGAATCCCAAAGAACTAAGCTGATTCCAATTTTTGCTGTTAACAAAGCTTCGATGAACATTTACATATATACACATACATACATACACACGTACATAAACACAGGAGCACATACTTATGTTGAAATATTTCTATAGACTAGACTCTTTAAAAAGAGGTTGCCATATCAAAGATACATGCAAATAATTTTTTTAGTTTTCCTAAATTTCCCTCTCAAAAAAGTGTATCAATTTACACTCCTGCCAACAGTTTTTAATAGGACTTCTTAACCACAAACTTAATAATTGCTAATCAGCTGATTTAATCAGTTTTTAAAGTTTTAATAATCTAGCAAGAATTATGATTACCTGATGTATACCCATCATCTGCACACATGCTGACAATCAATAAATATGAGTTCATTGAATCATAGAATGAGCCATTAAATTATTATAAATTACCATACGCTTAGATATATTTCTAGTCTATCCTTTATTACACTGACATATTAGTCAAGTATGCTGATAATCCTGACTATCGTTACAGGTGTATGACATTGTTTTTAGTATGCTTATGATATCTAGGTGTAGTCCCCATCCATTACTTAATTTCTTTTTAATTATTTTGACACTTCTGATGCACTCAATTTCGAAAAAAACAATAAACTTAATGGAATTTTGATTGAAAATAAAATTAAATTGAATTTATAGATGAATAACTTTGAGGCTTTCAAAATTAGCATTAATCTAATGCTTTTGCCTTTTCTGGTGTGATATTTTACATAGGATGAACATTTCAGAAAAAATGTAAAACTTCTGGAAATTTGAGACTGTTAATAATAAGATTACTTTTCATTATTGCCATTGATTGATTGACAGTTTTTATTTTCTTTCAAAACCATTTCTTCTATTTCTTATGTGTAAGTTCAGTAACCAAAAAAAGAAAAGAAAATCATACAGTAGAGGGTAAAATAAAGTTCCCAATAGTAAGATAAAAGTTCTTTACTTGTCATCATAATATATTTCACAAAACAACTATGAAAACCAAACAAACAGACCCTAAACAATACATTGCTAAACATGTTACATGGAAATTCCCAGAAAGCTAACACTTATTGTCACTAAACATGGTAAATTTTCTTGAATGTGACCATGTGTCCATGTATAAGTGGTTGTTGCAATATTTTAAACATGGACTAAATATTAAATACAGATGATGATAATTAATTTGCTCTTTAAATTCTATTTCAGCTTATTTGAAATAAAAATAAGAGCAAAAAAACAGAACTTGTATGAGGAAAGAATTATTGGTGGAGATCTGCCAGAACTTTTATGGATTGTTGTGAAAAGTGAATAAGCAAGAGATTTCATCTTAACATTTTCAAAAAAAATAATAAAATTAAGTGCAGAAAAAATAAAGGAAAAGACAATAAAAGCCAGTCCAATAATGATGCAAATAAAGTCTCCTTTCCAGATAAAGGTTGTGATTGGTACTGAACTGTCGGCATGAAGGTACCAGGTGCTGCTAATACAGAGTGCTTGTCCATTACTCACAGGCAGGCTGAATTGTGCAAAAGAAAAGTAATGCAAGGATACCAGCACACAATGTGGAGAAAGCGAGTCAAATTGAGTGGGAAAAATGAAAGTCGAGGACTACCTGTATTTACTGTTGTTGACACAAAGGATCAACCTTAAGTATTGAAAATGTTTTTCTTAAACAGAAGACCACACTCAGGTTAGAAATCCTACAGCTGAGTTTCCCTGTGATTAGTAAGATAACTGAGTTAAAGGTAAGAGAGATGCTGAGTGTGTGTTTAATAGAGGCAGTGAGTGTGTGTGGTGAGTGATGATGAGGTGTTAGTACAAAAGTCACAGCGTTTACATGTGATCAGCATAAATATTGGTTGACTGGGAAGTCTTGCTTATGTATTTAACAAGGAGGTACTGATAGGGTGGAAACTTTGGTACCAGTGAGGCATAACCACCACGTATGGGAAATCTGAAACCTTTACAACTCGTAGATAAAGAGTTGTAAAGAAAGAAGAGTGAAAGAACAAATATTATGCACCAAGCAGCATGGTAATTACTTTTCAAAAATTTTCTCATTTAATCTACTCTATGATCTTCCTTTTCAAGATGAAGTAAAGTAAGAAAAAGAAAAATGATATGGGAGCCATTGTGACCTATTTCCAATGCTCATTCATTCATTTACTAAAAATGTCTTTTTCTTAGTTGCTCAATCCTATTCAACTGTTTGTGACCCTATGGACTGTAGTCCACCAGGCTCCTCTATCCATGGGATTTCCCAGGCAAGAATACTGAAGTGGGTTGCCATTTCTTTCTCCAGGGGATCTTCCCGATCCAGGGACTGAACCCAGGTCTCCTGCATTGCAGGCAGATTCTTTACCATCTAAGCCACCAGGGAAGCCCTACTCAATCCTTTAGAGGAAACTAATGCTGTGTTACATTTGTATTTATCCCTCTAGTTCTAACTATAACCTGGATCTTCTACATTGCAGGCAGATTCTTTACCATCTAGGCCACCAGGGCCTATGGGCTGAGTGCTAGGAATAGAGAGGTTGAATTAGGGTCTTTGCCATTAAGGCCCTCACAGTCAAATGCAGGAAGTAGTAAGAGTTAAAATACAGTATGACATGGGACTTCCTTGGCCATCCAGTGATTAAGACTTTGACTTCCAATGCAAGGGGTGCAGGTTCAATTCTTGATTGAGGAGCTAAAGATCCCACATGCCTCACGGGCAAAAAAACACAACATAAAACAGAAGTAAGATGGTAAAAAACTCAATAAAGACTTTAAAAATGGTCCACATCCAAAAAAAAAAAAATTAAAGAAAAAAAATAGTATAACAAGTGTTTCATAAGGGGTATGAATGTGAGGACTAAAGGGGAAAGAGAAGGGTGCCAGCTGAGTAGAGTCAAGAAAGGCTTCTCCTAAAAAAAAAAAAAAAAAAAAAGAAAGGCTTCTCCTAAGAAATGACCTTTGAGCTGAGTCTGGCAGGACCACAGGAAATAGCCAAGTAAAGAAATGGGAATGGCATTCCAGGTCAATAGAACAGAATGGGGGAGAGACACGGGGTGGGGTCGGGGTGGGGGACATGAAGAAAGAGACGTGCTTTTTCTGAAACCTGAAACTAGTTTACTAAGGCTGGGAATGAAGGAAGATGCTTGCACAAACGAGAAGTCAGAGGCCTAAATATGTACGACAGCCTAAGGAATTTTAATTTTAATCCGAAAGTCAGAGTGAAGTGAAAGTTGCTCAGTTGAGTCTGACTCTTTGCGACCCATGAACTGTAGCCCACCAGGCTCCTCTCTCCATGGGATTCTCCAGGCAAGAATACTGGAGTGGGTTGCCATTTCCTTCTCCAGGGGATCTTCCCCTCCCATAGATCGAACCCATGTCTCCTGCATTGCAGGCAGACTCTAACGTATGAGCCACCCAGGGCTTTTTCAAGTTAGAAAGTTAAGGAGAAACTTTCTCTAAAGAAAGTTAAAAAGAGCCATTAAAATATTTAAAGAACAGTGACAGTGGAATCACTTGTGGAGTTTGCACTGGAGTAGACGGGAGGACCCACTCCAGTGTTCTTGCCTGGAGAATCCCAGGGACGGCGGAGCCCAGTGGGCTGCCGTCTATGGGGTCACACAGAGTCGGACATGACTGAAGCGACTTAGCGGCAGCAGCAGCAGCAGACAGGAGGAGGAGGAGGCTGTCGGAGAGGGGATAGAGGAAGCTCCTTCAATGAAACAAGGCAGTGAGGGCCTGCTTGGAGCTTCCTCTGCACATCCTGATCCTGGGGCTAGCTGAGTAATTCAAAATCCTATTTGAATTTGTGCATTTCACAACATCAGCCAGGGTGGCAACCAGTTATGCCAGCTCTCCCCCAAAGATGGCACTATAAGCTAAAGACATCGAGCCCATCAAGGCCTTGGAAATGGGGCAGCTCTCCCTGGAGAACCATCTGCAGAAGGAGCAGAACATGGACACAAGACTAAGCCTTTCACCTTGAGAATAACATGTTTTCTACATTTACAAGGAATAGAAATGAAATCAAAGCAAAGTCAGTATTAGGAGTTGAAGCCTTTTTTTTTTTTTTTGCTATTAGTGCACCATTGATTACTTTCCTTACTCTTGTTGTTGTTCAGTAAGCCGTGTCTGTCTGTTTGCAACCCCATGGCCTGCAGCACCCCAGGCTTCCCTGTCCTTCACTGTCTCCTGGAGTTTGCTCAAACTCATGTCCGTTGAGTCCTTGATGCCATCCAACCATCTCATCCTCTGTTGCCCCCTTCTCCTGCTGTCTATAAATAATGTGTTAGCCCTGATCTATTCTATGTACATATAACCCTACAACCAAAGTAATGGGTTACAGTTTTCTAAGAAAGTACCAAATTATCATCTAACAATTTAAACCCTGGAAAACGTCTCTTCCCACAAAAAAGTCACGAGAAAGTCTGAACCGCAATGCGCACCGGCACGCCCAGGTAGCACCTGTGGGCTGACTGACAGAACTAGGTTAGCCATCCATCAGAAAGGATCCTCAGATTTATGTATGTGCTTTAGAGAGAAAAAAAAAATTCCCAATAAAAACAGGACAGACAAGACCTGACATAATGATAGTAAATCCCATCCCATGATGGCACTTATTACTTACCTTTGTTCTGAATTTCAAGAAATTTGAGATTTTTACACCATCCAGAATGCATTAAACCCTGACTAATCTTTCACAATTGGTAGATTTCAAGCAAGTTCTCGCCTATTCCCTGTTACTTTCTATTTCCACAGTTTCAAACCAATGTTTTGCCCTCTCACCCTGCCTCCCTCAACTTAGAGCATTTACATCTTCTGCCTCACCTGCACTGAGATACTGAGAGAAGATACTGTGATAAATAACATTGAAAAATAAAGACAAAATGTTCAGCTCTTGAAGAGAGAGAATGGAAGACCCGGACCCGTGAGCAAACCTGGCCTCTATAGTCATTGCCTTCACAACAGTTACAGGCTGAAGTGCAAACCCCAGACAAGTGTCACAGGCTAACAAGATTCATTAACTGTTTCTGACGGCTGTTTTCTATTCACACAGAGCATAATCTTCATGTTCATACAGAGCAGAATCAAGATGCTTCCAATCAACTGCTAAAATCGAGCAGTACTTTTGGACCAAACCACACAGCAAGCGCTAAAACAGTTAACTGGAATCTTAACACTTTCCCACCCCTTGCAGTTTCATAAAATTTATCAGTGAAAAACAACTGATTATCTATAGAAATGGAAAAAAAAAAAAAAGGTTAAATTCTTTACCATATTCTGGTAATCAACTAGTTTAGGGAGTAAACGCGTTCCTCTCTGTCTTCAGATTTTCTGACGGGAGGCTCTGAGGAGTCATGTTTCCTGCTAAGAGGAAGCAAGCATGAGAAGCAGAGAGAGACCAGGAACTAGAGGGAACAGGACACATACCCTCCACTGACTCCGGCCTCTCCCAGTCTCTCTCTCCAAGTCAACAGTTCCTTTCTGCCTGCACCACAGGCTTCCTCAGACAGGAGGATCCAGGTCAGGAGGGCATCAGACTCCTCCCGAATTCCTCCCTCCATGCTTCTCCCTCCTCTAGAGAGAGAAGAAGGGAGGCAAGCAAAGACCACAGAAAATCCCACTGGCTTAGCAATTATGGTTTCTCGGGAATTGAAAGGGATGTCCTTTCTCTGAAGATAAGGGTGTGTTCAGCTCACTGCATGTTTTGGCAAAGTACTTGACAAGACAGAAAAGTATGTAGCTTAACAGGAAAAGAAGGGCTGAAAAATAGTACCTGAAATTGAAGCCACTAACCTCCATGACAGACTGATTAGCAGGGATAACTTAGAAAACATCCATCATGTTGTCAGCTGGAAAATCTGGGCAAAATGAACATTGCTTTACATTGAGTTTTGAAATCTGGAATAACTGGTGATTCTTAGGGTTGAGTACAATAATTAACAGTGACCATACCTCCTGGATTTCTAAGATGGGTTCATATTTATGACCAGTTCTTTTAGTCTTAACTTAAAATCATATGTCTGTTGCCCCCTTATGTACCCATTCTTTTTAGATAAACTGAGTTTTAGAAAATACAGTCGCTCTTGTAGGCATTCATTAAATATCTGTCAATTTCACATGACCAATTAGTCATGTAAAAACATTCACAGCATGAATTGAATTAGCTCAATTCTTTCCAAGCCTATGGATACACTTTGATCCAAGACTCCACAATTATCTCATTAATCTTTGTATCTCAAGGCTTAAATTGTGCCTGGTACATTAGACTCAATAAATATAAATAAATATATAACACATATGTGGAATGTATACTCATTGACTGAATTATCCTTATTCAGTCAATAAGGATAATTCAGTCAATTCTTAACAATCAAAATTGTGTCTTCTAGTAGCTGTAGGTTATGGGAGGATCTATGTTTCTAAAAGAAAAATCATGAAGAGATATTATTAAATTTCTACATTCCAAGGTTTGCAGCTCTCCTAACAGGTCTGAGAATTCTATTCATATTTGGATTCAGTTCTTGGACAAGTCATTTAAATTTGTCAACATACTTTTCTTATTTTTAAAATTAGAGAATTGGATTAAACCAGTGTTTTTTATAGGGCTTCCCAGGTGGCACTAATGGTAAAGGATCCGCCTGCCAGCACAGGAGACACAAGAGACTCAAGTTCAAGCCCTGGATCGAGAAGATCCCCTGGAGGATGAAATGGCACATACTCCAGTATTCCTGCCTGGAAAATCCCATGGACAAAAGAGCCTGGTGAGCTACAGTCCATGGGGTCGCAAAGAGTCAGACACGACTGAGCACTGACACAGTGTTTTTAATACTGCAGGTCACACTCCCCCAATAAGGAGTCATGACGTCAATTTAGCACACCTGTCTAGACAAATATTTTTATGGAACTAGATAGAACATAAAAGAAAAGGAAATAGGAGAGTATACCACACAGAGCCAGAGTACACATTTATATATCTATGTATTGGTTGTTGACATAACTCTATTTTTGTCCATGGTTAAAAGAAGTTTGAATACCACTAGACTAGATCATCTTAAGCTTCTTTAATTTCAAATGTTTGAATTTTAGGAATAGATTTAAGGAGAAACAAGAAGGGCTTTAGTAGGAGGAATGGGGGAGTAAGAGTGACAGATAGAGGACAATGCCTCTTGGAGCAGAACAAAAGTTGTGTTGGTGAGAGATGCTTCAGTCCCTTTAATATTATTCACATCACCTGAAGATAAGCAGTAGGTAAATCTTTTTATAGAATACCTCTTCCTGGAGAGCACTGGGAAAGTCAAGTCATCAAATCCCTGGAGGACTAGAGTTTGTAAAATGAGGACTCAGCGATCCTCAGTGACCAAAAGCCTATTATAGTGGTTACTAAGGAAAGGTGTGTGCGTCCTGTCTCTTAGTCATCTCTGACTCTGCGACCCCAGGGACTGTAGCCCATGAGTCTCCTGAATATCCTGCATTGGCAGGCGGATTCTTTACCACTGACTGAGCCACCTGGGAAGCCGGAAGAAAGATCATGTATATTCAAAGCTATTGTTTTTCCAGTAGTCATTTAAGAGTTGGTCCATAAAGAAGGCGGAGCACAGAAGAACTGATACTTTTGAATTATGGCGCTGGAGAAGACTCTTGAGAGTCCCTTGAACTGCAAGGAGATCACACCAGTAAATCCTAAAGGAAATCAGTCCTGAATATTCATTGGAAGGACTGTTGCTGAAGCTGAAGTTCCAATATTTTGGCCACCTGATGTGAAGAGCTGACTCACTGGAAAAGACCCTGATGCTGGGGAAGATTGTAGGCAAGAGATGGGAGCGATGGAGGATGAGATGGTTAGATAGTATCACCGACTCAATGGAAATGAGTTTGAGCAAACTCCAGGAGATAGTAGAAGACAGAGGAACGGGTGTGTTGCAGTCCATGGGGTCACAAAGAATCGTACACAACTTAATGAATAAACAACAAGGGAAAGACAGTTCAACTACATGGAAGAAAGAAAGGCTCCATGTAGGTTTTAGGTATATCCTATCTTCATTCATTTAAACTGAACCTAGCAAACCCTACTATGACTATCTTTGCTTTGATCTTCCGCTTTTGGAGTACGATATAGCTTGCCATTTGTAGATGATGAAACAGGTACCCATAAGTCCTGCCCACTGCGGTCCTGTCAACCTTACTTGGATACGGGATTGGTGCCCAGTCTTCACCACTGAGGAACCAGGGAGTGACAGGCGAGTCCCTTGCCTCTCTGGGCTTCACAGGCATCACCTTCAAAATGTCAATTTCCTGGACAACACATATTTCTGGGTATAAAATTGCCCCGATAGCATCTGCTCTCACTTAGCAAGATAATCCCTATAGATACTAAGTCCTTCCCTAAAAGGAGAGTGACCTGAGGCACTCCAGGCACTTGTTCAAGAAGAAACCAGTTTCAGAGAATCCCCTTTGTGAGTAAAGCCCCAGGTATGCAATTTCTAGGGTGTTTTATGGTCAACTGAGAAAATTAGGAATGAAGGCTCTTGGAGAGCAATGAACTGTTGTTCCCGAGGGATAAGTTTTCTGAAAGAAACTTCACAATTCCTTGAGATTTTGTGTTACCCCTCCCCTTTCTGCATGCTCCCCTTCTTAGTGGACCGAAGCGGGGTGGTCAGACTCAGTGCATCCACTTCCACATGCTCACTCCCTCCTCCACACACACAGAAGCTTGCTTTTCCTCAAGTTCTAGCAGAATGGGTTTTAATTAAGTCCCAATAAATACTGAGCAATTTTATTAATTGGATCTTCTTTTAAGAGTGAAAAAAAAATTGGGAGAGGGGGCAATTACATTTTAGAGTGAAAATATAGAACATAAAATTTCCTCTGATAAACAGAGTAACACAAATTTCAGATCTACACTTTGCCCAGAGGTAGTATGAAAAGGGAAAATTAATGGAAAGAAAAGAAAGAATGGGTTGGGGATGGGGCACTGCTGAAGGAGCAGGAAGTAAAAGGATGAGAGGGAGGGAGAGGGAATAATAATTAGGAATGGAAACAGCAAGCTACATCCAGACAGGCAAACTGGAAGGGCGATGTGCCTCGAAAGGCAGTCAGGAGCGGATGCTGGGTTCCCTAGCCCCAAGGAGCCTGCCACACTCTGGAACCTCACACACACACACACACACACACACACACACACACCCCTCCACACAACACACACAAACACACACACACACCTCCCACTCCTCCACCCCAACTTCTCCACCCCCTCACCCCCGGTCCAGCCACGGTGAGATCTCTGACCTCCTCACCAGGAAGCTGACATAGGACAGAGAAGAGATAATCCTTGTTCTAGGATAGACAGTCATTTCCTGGTTTGGAGCTTGTTAAACTGATTAGTTGCCTATTCTTATTCCTAATTTGTACTCCATCTCCATTTTTGTTGTTTTTCTCATCTTAGTCAAAAATGGCAACCTCTTTGACTTTTATTATGACTGCGTCTCCCTTAGACCTGACTGCGAGCATAACAAGAACTTTTTCAGACACTGAAAGGTGCCCACAGTCTGACTGGGAATCTCTGACCCTGGTCTCAGACTTTCTCCCAGGATTCCCGGATCTGTTCTTTCAGAGCAACACTCAGAGGCATGATTCCTAATGCACGTTTTGCTCACACTTTCAATTCAACAAGCACTTATTATCTGTCATGGACAGGTGAGGCATGGGGGCTACAAAGAGGTACCAGCCACAGCTCCACCCTTGCAAATGCTACAGACTAGTAAGAGGGATCAACACGTAAGCAAACATTTCAGGATAATCTTTAAGAAATTCCTACCCATGTGTTTCCCCATTGGCTCAGGGGTAAAGAATCCACTCACCAATGCAGGAGACATGGGTTTGAGAGAGGAGAGATCAGGCAGAGAGGAGAGATCCCTTGGAGAAGGAAATAGCAATCCAATCCAGTATTCCTGCCTGGAGAATCCCATGGAGAGAAGAGCCTATCAGGCTACAGTCCATGGGGTCACAAAAGAGTCAGATACAACTGAGCAACTAAACAACAACAAGCCATGTGTGGGAATGCAGACCCAGAGCACAGGCTAGTTTGGGAGATAGAAGATGGTGTCTGGAGAAGATGAATCCTCAGCTATTAATAGATTATATATATGCATGTATATGTATATGTATATATACTACTCTTCTTTGTCCATTCACCTTTTTTAATATTTATTTTTATTTATTTATTTGGCCATGCCTGGTCTTAGTTGCAGCATGTGGGATCTAGTTCCCTGACCACAGATCGAACCTAGGCCCCCTGCATTGGGAGCAGAGTCTAAGTCCCTATTCATTCATCTTTAATGGACATAGTTTGCCTCCATATGTTGGCAACTGTAAATAACGCTGCTATGTAGCTTTTTGAATCAATGTTTTTGTTTTTGTTTTCAGATAAATACCCAGGAGTGGAATTGCTGGGTCATATGGTAGCTCTATTTTTAGTTTTTTGAGAAACCCCCATACTGTTTTTCACAGTGACTGTACCAAATTATGTTCCAATCAACAGTGTATAAGGGTTCCCTTTTCTCCACATCCTCTCCAACATTTGTTGTGTTCTTTATGAACATAGCCATTCTGACAGGTGTGAGGTGATTATTTCATTGTAATTTTGACTAGCATTTCCCTGATGACTAGTGAAATTGAATATCTTTTCACATACCTGTTGGCCATCCACATGTCCTCTTTGGAAAAATGTCTATTAACATCTTCTGTCCATTTTTTAATTGAGTTGTTTCCTTTGATGCTCAGTTGTATGAACTGTTATATATTCTGGATATTAACCCCTTAGCAAGTATTTTCTCCCATTCAGCGGGTTGTCTTTTTGTTTTGTTGAGGGTTTCCTTTGCTATGCAAAACTTTTTAAGTCTAATGAGGTCTCATTTGTTTATTTTTATTTTATTTCCTTTGCTTTAGGAGATAGACTCCCCAAAATATTGCTTGTGTCCTGGGGTATTCTATGTTTTCTTCTAGGATCTTTATAGTTTCTGGCCCTTCTCTTAGGTCTTCAACCCATTTTTAATTTAGTTTTATATATGGGATGAGAAAATGTTCTAATTTCATTCTTTTACATTATCACGGTCCAGTTTTCCCACAATATTCTTGTTGATCATTCTTAATTGGCTGGTGGGGACATATATTTTTCTTCCATACAGACCTTAAGCTTTTTTTAATCTTTCTCCACCTCCATCATTCACATAGACTTTGGATCAAGTCTGAGAACTGCATTGAGAATTTATCTCTGAGGAATTGAAATAGTAATTCATTTCATCCTGGAACACATTAATATCTTTCTATTTTCTTAAGTCTTATTTTATGCCCTTCATTAATAGTCTTCTAATCATTCATAAGAAAGTTACTGCAAATATTTTACAGTTTTTCACTGAATCTGAATGGATTTTTATCTCACTTTCTAGGTCCTTTTTTACTACTAGGGTAAAAAAAAAATGTTACTAACTTATTATATAAAAATCCACCTTAAAATTTCTAAGATAAGTGCTACATGCAAATGTGTGATAGTCAAAGATGCTAGAAGATATGGATAATTTCCTTGAAAAATATAAATCATTGAAAGGTAGCCCCCAAAACAGAAAACTTCTACAGAGCAACTGACCACAGTGAAACTTGGAGTAACTGGAGATAAATTTCCTAAGCTCAAAATACTTCCTTAAGATGCAGGCTGACCAATCCAAATGAGTATAAACTACATCACTTCAAAGTCTAAAGGAATAAAAAGGTGTTCTGAAAATTTGTCAAACATGACTTCATGCAAAGAACTAAAGATTAATATTGTCACCATGTTGCACAAGTTAATCAACGTGTACAAACATCCATAAAATTGGCCGTGTGTCTAAGGCTTCAAAAATGAAGCCCAAACTGACTCATGAGCATGCTGTAAGAACAAGGGAGATGAGAGGTGGAGTTTTCTCGACTTTAATCTCTCTTGAGGTGTAG
The DNA here is from genome assembly GCF_910594005.1 of Cervus elaphus. NCBI lineage: Eukaryota > Metazoa > Chordata > Mammalia > Artiodactyla > Cervidae > Cervus > Cervus elaphus. Next base: position 29,393,280 of record NC_057841.1, on the reverse strand, counting down.
CCTTCCAGAAAACCAAATAGGCTCCACCTGTGCCAACACTGGATCAAAAACTATAAAATTACACTATAAATATTGTGCTTTGAGAAATGCTCAGCCTAAGTGAATCCACAGGAATCTTCAGAAGTTTCAATAAAGGAAAGTAAACTGAAATTATGTTCAAAAAAGTTAACATAAAATAATAGAAAACAAAATTCCATAGGCTAAGCAACATTTTCCTGTAAGACATAGATTTATTCCCTATTCAGGTACATAATGGATTCTGATCCTCTTCTTAATGTCAGCAAATAGAATAATGGTGTTTATTCAAAGGAAGGCCAATTAGACATGTCCCAAACTGCAGAAGAAACATGTTCATGTGTTTGAACAGGAAGTTAAGTGCCTTCCTAAGTCTTATGTGACTATAATACTGATCTGTACAATACGAGAATTATCGGGCCCCTGAAAAACACAAGCAACAAAATACACTTGCAATTTTTTTCCTCTCATTAATCTTTTCAGGAGGTTTTGTCACTCCTAGTCAGGACCCCAGTGCTTAAAATGCACAGGATGATCAGTTGTGCAAGTTTTACAGGTTTGCCAAACTTCCTTGCAATTTACTAATCTTAAAAGTATCAGTGTATGATGCCTCACTAGGTAAAATGTCAGCAACCCATGAGTCTTTGTAGAGATTAAACACATCTGTCTTTGACCCAGAGGAATGAAGAGTGATGGACTGCTCATTTTTCAGAAATATCCTTTCTTACTTCATTACAGCTAGTAGTTCTTAACTACAGTCATTACTAAAATCCTTGGAGATCATTTTCTCAAATGTTCCACGCTGTTTTCAGAGCCCATTTGAGGCAGAGCAGGGAGCAGGGAGCTGCTGGAGCAAATGATGCAGTGTATCCACTCCACCAGCAGCCCCGCCTCCTGATGTGTGGTTTGAGAAGCTGGTAGAACATTCCACATGGTATTGCTTCCCACGGGTGGAGTGGTGGCTTCAGCTTTATTTATTTATTTGACTCTGCCAGGTCTTAGTTGCAGCATGTAGGATCTAGTTCCTTGACCAGGGATCGAACCCCCGGTCCCCCTGCATTGGGAGCATGGAACCTTTGCCACTGGACCACCAGGGAAGTCCCTGGGTTGAGCTTTAAATTCTAAAAATTATACAAAAAAATTTTTCCTTCCTTAGAAATTACCAGTAATAATACTGGTACAATTTGACTCCTAGAAAAACATAAGTCATGGCCCTCACGATACTTAAAAATATTTGAGAACTTCTGTGAAATGTGCTCTTTATCATCAAAAGGAATATTAAAAATATACAAATATAGGGATGTAACAATAACTAAGGAGTATAGGAAATTAATACTTGACTTTGCATATTTCATTGTCCTATCTTTTCAAATCGTATCATTTTATCATCTGAGACAGTGAAAAATCATATCATTTTGTCACCTCCCCTAAAAAGGTCAGGATGAGGTTAGATCAAGGAGGGATGCCAGGTTCTTTGGATCGAACCAAGATCCAGAACTTACTTAGTTTTGGCTCCAGTTTCTTAGATTGCTATACTCAGAATCTTAACTTCATTTATTATAATCCAATAAATTATTATTTGCATTTACAGGAACCACATTTAAATCTCTTGAAAGTAGAAGTGAGAGTGTAGCCACTCAGTTGTGTCTGACTCGTTGGGACCCTATGGAAACCCTTCAGTCTCCTCTGTCCATGGAATTCTCCAGGCGAGAATATTGGAGTGGGTAGCCAATCCCTTCTCCAGAGGACGTTCCCCATCCAGGGATACAACTGGGGTCTTCTGTACTGAGGCAGACTCTTTACCACTGAGCCCTCAGGGAAGCCCCCTTTAAATCTCTTACTATAGATAATCCTTTTCTACTTCTTCTATGAGAAAATAGTACTCATATAATAATATATATTCTAGCTCTACTAAGAGAGAGTTTAGCTCTACTAGGAGATTTAAAGCTAAAATCTCTTAGTAGAACTAAAATATATTTTTTATACCAGTACTATTTTCTCATAAAAGAAGTAGAAAACGATTACCTACAATAAATGTTATGTCTCAGGGGGAGGGGGAAGAGGAGAGACAATTTCTTACACTATCAGTGGGAACATAAATTCACAGAGCCTTCTGGGATGATGAGCTATTAAAAATCTGAAGTATATGTGCCTTTTGATCTAGCAGACATACTTGCACAAAATTGTTAAAGATATGTTCATTGACTCACCCTGCAAAGTGCTGGGAATATGCTATTAAGTGAAACAGACATGATCCCTCCTGATAGAGCACAAAGACAAGTGGAGAAAGGTCATATAAGTATTTCAACTAAGAAATAACAATGGACACATGATACTGACCCCCGTGTGTGTGGGCATGTGTGCACTCAGCCACTCAGTCATGTTTGACTCTTTGTGACCCCATGGTCTATAGCCTGCCAGGCTCCTCTGTCCAAGAAATTGTCAAAGCAAGAATACTGGAGTGAGTTGACATTTCCTGCTCCAGGTAATATTCCCTACCCAGGGATCAAACTGGCATCTCTTGTGTCTTCTACATTGGCAGGCAGATTCTTTACCAATGAGCCATCTGAGAAGCCCCATTATGCCCTATACAGGCGGCAAATTGGGACAATGGATAAAATAATGGAGATGAGCAGGCCCATGTTACAGAGGAGGAAGAAAGGACCCCTCTGAGAAGGCCTCAGAAGCCACCACCTGATGAATGAGAAGTAGCCAATCAGGCAGGAGAGAAACTGAGTGATGACCTGAGACAGGAAAAGAGTTGATGATTTTCTAAGAACAAAAGAAGGTGCATGTGGGAAGAAGGGAGTTTGTGATTGTGGCTGGAGAGGAATACAAGGAATGAACCAGGCAGTTCCCTGGAAGCCACAACAGGCGGTTTAGATTCTCTTCCAAGTACACTGCAAGCTGCAATCCTTTTAAAAATAGCAGTCAGGTTGCTGACTGAGAGGCAGATTGGGTGAGAGGCGAGAAAGAAACAGGAACTGAGTCCTAGGCCCCTTGCCTAAGCTATCTTGAGAGATTCCAGGAATCTGGCAAGTGTGGGATGAATTCAAACATAGGTCTTATAAGTAGATTCCACCTTATGGCTTCTATGATAGCTCAGTTGGTAAAGAATCTGCCTGCAATGCAGGAGACCCCGGTTCGATTCCTGGATTGGGAAGATCCACTGGAGAAGGGATAGGCTGCCCACTCCAGTATTCTTGGACTTCCCTTGTGGCTCAGCTGGTTATGAATCCCCCTGCAATGTGGGAGACCTGGGTTCGATCCCTGAGTTGGAAAGATCCCCTGGAGGAGGGAAAGCTACCCACTCCAGTATTCTGGCCTAGAGAATTTTATGGACTGTATAGTACATGGAGTCGCAAAGAGTTGGACATGACTGAGTGACTTTCACTCACTCAAACACAAGAACCAAAGAAAAGTTTTTTCTAAAGAAACTGTTGAAGTGAACATGAGGTTCATTTGGAAAATTCCTCCCTTCTCACTCTTTATTACCTAACAGAAATATTTCCACAAATAAGCAATTGCCTAATCAGACTAAACAAAGCCAAAAGAAGTGGACCCTGGTCCACAACATAAGTGAAAATTTTTAAATGCACGTTCACCTGTATTTACTCTTCTGAAGTTTGGGTTTGAATCAGTATATGATAAAAATTACACAAATCTTTTGAAAAAAAATAATTCCAGGAATCACAGAACCATGGTGACCATGTTGCATACCATCTAATAGAAAATTAGATCAAAGCTCTATTTTCACTGATTTTTACAGTTGTAGGCTGTTCTCTCCAAATGCACGATTATGATGTTCTCTGACATTTCTGGATGCCTTCAAGTGATGATCTTAATGGAAGTGCATGATTCCCATTATCTTGAATAACAAAAAGTGATGCATCACTATGGTGACAGGCCATTTTGGGATGTGTGTAACATTTTGTTAATGCATAATTTGTGGAACCCATACTTTAATTCATGAATTGGTGGACATTCAAGAATATCAATATCAAAAAGTAGTGATGTCTGACATGTTAGATACATTATATACATTTCCAGTCATATCAAGCAAAAACCAATAAAGGCTTGACAGTGAAGGCAGTCTTATTAAGATTCTCTACTTGATGAAAAACAGAACTACTGTAGGAAATTAGGAACACTGGGGACATCATGGGAACCTCTGAAGCCACTGCCACTTAAATAAACACTCATACCTATTGCTTCACTTCTTATTTCACGTTCAGTTTTCAGCAGACTGAAGAACAGTTTCTTCTTTAACCTATGATGTATCTATTGTTCCATTCTTATATTTTTAATACGATGCATCAAATGAAGCACAATACACACGCACAATGAAGCTTCTTTTCCGTGATTATGATTATTATTGTTATGATCCTCATTTTCATTTCAGCTTCTTGAGTAAAAGCTAGCTTCAAGTTGGGGCTTATGTTTCCACAGCCATTATCTGGAGGGTAATAACATAATCTCTCAACAGAAACCACTGGAAAATCCTCCCTTCTTTCCTTTTCACAAACAAAAACAAACAAATTAGCAAGTGAAAACACGCTGAGTCCAGAAGGCAAAGGCACTACCCAGCAGGGGTAACCTCAGTCTCCCTTCCTGTTGCCTTGTAAATGTGGCCCCAATACCAGGATGTTTTATTACCTTATTGAGCTCCCCAGTCCTGCAAAGAAAAAGAAGTGCTAGCTTAAAGCATTATCTAGAGCGCCTAGAAGATTAGGGGAGTCCTGTCTGCCTACCAGTGGACAATGGGATCTGTCCTTCCTTTCCACAACTCTCCTTAACTTAGCCTGCATCAGGCTATGTATGATATATAACTCTCCTACAAGGCTGCCCATACTCTATTTTCACCACCCAACCAAGAATTTAATTACTGGTATTTCAAAATACAAAAAGGAAGTACCAGTTAAATCCTTAACCTGTGTTTAGGTGAGGAAAGAGCAAAGTGATAATTAATATTTTTAAGCCTAATTAATTAAAATTGTCAAAGAACTAGAATTTTAAGAAAGGCAAATCAGGAGGAAAAAAGATGAGCCATATCTAGAATTTAGTCCACAATGCAATTTATGGGTATTCCTAGGAATATCATAATTCACTGCTATCATTTTAAAATCTCTTCTGTCTTTAGCAGAATAACCGTTTTCTAAGTAATGTCTGACTCTTTGCAACCCCATGAACTGTAGTATAACAAGCTTCTTCATCCTCCACTAACTCTGCTTTGAAGAAATTGCAAGATATTATAGAAAAGGAAGCAACTGAAGTTCATTTCTTCTCTTTTTCCCTACCCCAAAGTTTAGAATGTTATACATAAAGACTTTCTGTGCTCATTTTATTTTTAAAGAACTTTCTTTTCTAATTGTAAAGCTAATAAGCTCTCTTTTAAAAAATTTTTTTAAATGTATACAATCATAATGAAAAAAGTTAAATACATTCATAATCACTTCATTCAAAAATAAGTTCTAGTATATTATGGCAGTCCATTCTACTTTACCCATATGCATTTCTTTTCATTATCTTATAAGAAAATGGCCCCAGTACACATACATCTAAACCCAAAGCTCTCACCAATGTTAAACAAATTCAGATGCTAAATTCACAAGTAACCAACATTTCAATTGCTGAATTCTGCATTACACAAATCAGGAATAAGTTCAATAAAGCTCATCTCAGCTTCTATGCTCCTAAATTTGTTAGCTAGTCCTGTCATGGAGAAACCACTTCCTAATTCAAGAAAGACTTTGCCTTGTGCTTCGGTCTTTCCATGTTAGAAAGGATTCAGTATTTGTTCACTTTATGATTCCAATCAAAAAGTGAATAAAATGCACATTATGAAACTCAGAGGGACTTCTACAAAGGATATCAAACCTGATCTTTGGAAAATTTCCAAGTTTTTAAGTTTAAACGATTCATTAATTATTCCTCCATTAGCATCAACACCCAACAGATTTGCCACAAATGCTATTTAAGGTATACAATGTTAGTCATCAGTCATCAAGTGTTTTCTGAAAGTAAATAAATAAAGCCAACATTTCTTATAAATTGGTGGTGGAACTTCAGTCACTAAGTTGTGCCTGACTCTTTGTGACCCCATGATATACCCACCAGGATCCTCTGTCCATGGGGTTTTCCAGGCAAGAATACTGGAGTGGATTGCCATTACTTTCTCCAGGGGATCTTCCCAACCCAGGATCAAACCTGAGTTTCCTGCCTTGAAGGCAGATTCTTTACTGTCTGAGCCACCAAAGAAGCCCATTTCCTATAAGTCAGTATTGAATAGTTTTGGCTTTGCAGCCATACAGTCTCTGTCCAGTTCTCAACTCCCCTCAACTTGGCCCTTTCACCACAAAGGCAGCCATTTACAACACATAAACAAATGGGAGTGGCTGTGTTCCAATAAAACTTTATTTACAAAAACTTTATCACAAAATCAAGATTTTTTTCTGGAAATGGGTGGTAGTGATGGCTGTACAACAATGTGAATACCTTTAATGTCACTCAGCTGTAACTTGAAAATAGTTAAAATAGTAAATTTTATTACATGTACTTTACCAAAATTTTTACAAATACACACACAAAACCCCCAAATGCACAACATCTCCCCTATAAGGTGTTTTTTCCCAACTCCTTGACTATGAAGTCCTTTCTGTCTGAAATACTCTCATTAAATGGTTTTTCTGAAACTAAAAAGCTTCCAAAACCTGATGCATAAATACTTATAAAGATAATATTGTTCTTCTACCAAACCTTTAAAAAAATCTGGAATGCTGGAAGCACAAAGGCGTCCGTACTAGTGGCACACAAGCTTAGTTGCACCACAGCATGTGGGATCTTAGTTCTCCAACCTAGGATTAAACCCACATCCCCTGCACCAGGAGGTGGATTCTTAACCACTGGGCCACCAGGGAAGTCCCTGCAAACTACGTTTTTTAAAATTTATAAATGAAAAGAAATACAGCAGAAAGATGTCAACTGAATATTATCAGATACCTTGATTTTGCAACACACAGTTTATAGATTTCAAATATCCAAGGCACCATTTGTGTTTAGTCTAATTTTATTTCTAATTGTTTTCACTCAAAACCTATCATTAATAACTGCTTGATGTGATGATTTTCTTCTTCAGATCTGCAGTTTCTTTCAAAAAATGTATATATTGCTTAACACCTAAAATATATTTTGCATGTGTGTGCTCAATTGCCTAGTTGTGTCTAACACTTTGAGATCCCCATGGACTGTAGCCCACAAAGCTCCTCTGTTCATGGAATGTTTCAGGCAAGAATACTGGAGTGGATTGCCATTTCCTTCTCCAGGAGATCTTTCCAACTCAGGGATCGAACCAACGTCTCCTGCGCTGGCAGACAGATTCTTTACCACTGTGCCACCTGGGAAGCCCCCCAAATATATTTTGCTCAACTTTAAATCTACTCACACATACTCAAGCTAAAAATAAGGCTCTTCCACAAGTTAGATTGGGGGAATTTTGAAGGTTTTGTTTTACTTTTCAGTTTTAATTGGCACCATGACAGCCAGCCAACTAGATCCTTTTACAGTGTAGTCAAGGCTAGCTTTTGCCCTTCCACACTGTGATTAATTTATTATTCATCTGGTACCTTCCTATTAAAACTGGTTTTTAGCCTGTGAACTTCTCTTTCAGCTTCCAACAAAGGATTTCATTGCTTCAGGAATTGAGGTGTGTCTAAGTTTTTACCTGGGAGCAAAAGTGATGCAAGCGTTTCTGGTGAGACCAATCCTTGGTTTAGGGCGGGGAGGCTCTGCATAACAGGCCATCTGCAGACTCCTGAAGACAGGAGAGACGCTGAGAAAAGGCTTTCCTGAGACAACGTATGCCGACGGTTGGAAGGACTAAAGCGGCAGCTCCCTTCGTTCACCAGGGAAATCAGAAACCATGGCTTGGCTCCCTTTCAGAACCACAGGGGCTCTGGCCATTTTAATGGTAAGTTTTTTTTTTTTTTTCCCTAATAATTGCAAACTTTCCCTCTTTCCCTCCTTGTTAGAAAATGTTAATTTGATTGCTGAATCCCTATTATAAATTCTAAAAAGAGTTCAGTGGAAATAAACATTTTAAAATGAAACTGCAAAGATTACCAATCTCCCCCTTTTGTTGCTTTTTATTTTAGTGCTGTATTTTCACGTGGAAAACTAAGCCAGATAGAAACGAATTTGAAAGTCACCATTTAGCATATTTAGTTGGTGAACTAATTAATCCTGATTGCATGTTTATTTTCCACAGTATCTTCACTTTCTTTAAAGTCATGCTTTTATTCTAGTACACAAAGGAAAATACATAAAAGAGAACGAGGTCTAGTTCCCAAGGTTATATATATCTCTTAAGCACATGGCTAAGAATTGTACATGCCTGGTCTTGATACCTGACATGTTTTTAACTAGTCTAAGACCATTGAATTAAAATCAAAGCAATGTTTGATTCTGGAGAAGTTGGGAGGGTTATTAAGAAAAGCATGTTTATGTTCAGCCATTATGTGCAAAAGATATCTAATCTTTAGGGAGAAAAAAATATTTTATAAGCCAGTTTTCCAGAAAAGTAGAACTTTTACTGACTGGGAAAGTTTTCTATAATATTAGATAAAAGAGGAGTGGAATCTGGAGAGCAAAGAACTAGACTGGATGTTACAGACTAGTGTGCTTTTTACCTGTGCTGTTTTAATGAAGAAAAAAACTGGTCACAATCAGTTCCACATAGATATAAAAATAGTGAAATATACCATAATGAATATTTTTTAAATCCCTAATACTAATTCCTCATTTTATCAACAATAAGTTGGGTTGGCCTAAGCATCAGTTTGCCTTACGTCCTCATCTAAAAAATAGAGATAATTGGACTTCAAGAAGTTACAGGGAGACAGAGCTCACCAAAGAACTTTCTAAAAATTAAATATGCTTAAAATTAGAATAGACCGCCTGTTACCCAGCGTTTCTTAGCCTTCTCTGTCATGGCAATGGTCAAGCAGAAAATTGGTATCACACCCTCCTGTTCGAGTCTGTTTCTATTATGACAGTGTAACTAATGAATGGCAATCTGATGAATTTAATTGACCCAAGAATGTTGTAAAGAGCAATCTGGCAGTTGTATGACTTCCCCGCCTTTCCAGATGGTCATTTCTGAACTAAAGGAACTGCAGGTAGCCTGATAAGCCGTGTGTCCCGACCAATGACCAGCCTGGGAAGCTAGGGGCAGGGATTGCTGGAATAGTGTTGTTGCAGAATCGGACTGCCACACGCTTAGGGGAGTTTCTTTCCCTTCTCTGACGTGTACCCCTCTCAGTTACCCTTCTGGTTCTGGAGTGGCTATAAGATCCTTACACAGAGGGCTGTTTTATTCCTCTTTGCATCCCCAACACCTACCATAATATCTACCTTACAGTGGACACACAGTTGTTCAAAAAAGAATGGGTAAATGAATGATTGAGGCCTCTCTAAACTATAACCCCCACCACAGTGCCTCTATAATGCCAGTCATGGGGGAAGCTCCCTCAGGAAAATTTTACAGGCTCATATACAAAAACACACAAGTTATTTACACAACAATATAGCGTCACATATAATTATTAAACTAAGTGGTCTAGAACTGCTCTGTCCATACAGTAGCCACTAGCCACATGTGGCTATTAACCACACGAAACGTGGTTGATCTGTATTGAGATGTGCTGTTAAGCATAAAGTATACATTTTATTTTGAAGACTCTGTATGAAAAAAAAGAACATGCATGCGTATGTGCTCAATTGCATCCAACTCTTTGCAACCCTATGGACTGCAGCCTGCCAGGCTCCTCTCCATGCAAGAATACTGGAGTGGATTGCCATGCCTTCCTCCAGGGGATCTTCTCGACCCAGGAATTGAACCTGTGTCTCCTGTGTCTCCTGAACTGCAGGCAGATTCTTTACCACTGAGCCACAGGGGAAGCCCAAAAAAGAACATAAAATATGTCATCAATAATCTTTATGTCAACTATATATTGAAATGACAGTATTTTGGGTACATTAAAATACTTGGGTATTCAACGTACTTTGGGTACATTGAAAAAATTAATTTCACCTTTTTAACCTTTTTTAATGTGAATATTAAAAAATTTAAAATTCGATATGTGATTCACATTCGTTACTTTATTTCAACTGGACAGGGCTGGTCTACTCTTAATCCCATTAGTGGAAGGCAGTGTCAGTCAGAAGTGAGCTAGGCAGGGACTTCCCTGGTGGTCCAGTCGTTAAGACTTTGCCTTCCAATGATGGGGGTGTGGGTTCAATCCCAAGTTGGGGAGCTAAGATCCTACATGCCTTGGGGCCAAAAAACCAAAACATAAAAAGTACAGAAACAGTATTGTAACAAATTCAATAAAGATTTAGAAAACAGTGCACATCAAAGAAAATAAAAAAAAAAAAGTGAGGTAGGCAAACCAGGCTCCATGGACCAGGAGAGATTCGGGCTGCTCTCTGATAAACATGATGGGCCATGGGGACATGTATTTCGTTGTCAGCCTAGCGTGAGCAAAGGCAGGCACAACAACAGCGCTTGCCTAGGGGCAAGGGACACACTAGTTTGGCTGCATTGGAGAACCCAGATGTGAGTTAGGATGGCAGATGAGGGTCAGACAGAAAACTGCATTCTGTGAAGGGTAGTGAAATCCTTTTAGAAGTGGGGAGCCACCCAGAATTTCGAAATGGTGTGGTGATGGGAAAAGAACAATGTTCTCAAAAGCATTGTGGGGTTGGACTGTACATCTTTTGTTATTGAAGGGTGGGGTATGAAAGCTGGAAGACCTGTTCGGAGGTTTTGAGTTAATTCCACCAACCTATGACCATACAAAGGTTGCCTAGAGAGGTAATACATAAAAGCTAAGTCACTGACTTCAATCTATGCCTGTACCACTGACTCACTCCAGGTTCTGCTTCCTCAGCTGTCAAATAAGAATAATCATATCCCCCTGACTAATGAGAATGACCATAGTAAAAATAAAACAGCAATGAATGCAAAAAAGTGTTCTGGAAAGTATAAAGTGCTTTGTAAGACTCTACTTCCTATTATTTGTAATATTTTAGTAATAAAGATGAAACTTGATAACGCCTTAATAGTCTGCCTTCCTATTTTAAACAACTACCAACATCAGTTTTAATGTCAAGAAAGAACCTACATTTTTCTTGAGTGAAAGGGCATATCAAAAACAGTTATGAGATTAATTTTTTGAAAATTGACAGAAAAAAATTAAACCTGAATTTTAAATAATTATGATAGTGCGTGTAGGGAAATAACAAAATTTTAAACTTGGAGCATTACCCCAAATTTTAACTGTTTAGTCTTCTAGATTCATTGAGAGGGGACTGTGTGAGGAACACCAGCCTGTTGTAAAATTTAACACTTATCTGTTTCCCATGTTTGCTTGATCTGTTTTACACAATACCAAGTAAACATTTTGGGGAAAGGTTTTGTGATTGAAAAATACTTGTCTTCAAAGATTTAAACTTTTCAAAACAATGTTTGTCTTCAAAGGAGACTACTGGTCAGTATTACAAAAGTCCATTAAATCTGAAACATGGTCTGTCAAATAACACTCCTATAGCATCTGGACAATAAGCCATTTAATTTCATGGTACAGTATTATGATGTAAAGATTTACTCATTACAAAACTAATACAGGCATTTGAAATCCAAAGATGTTTAAAGCAGGATGTTTTAAACAAGTTAATAGTGTTCATGCTGGAAAAAAAAGAAAAGTTTAAATACCAAGTTCTGAGTTAGAATGTGTTCTAAATACAGCAGTGGTGGTGATTTAGTCGCTAAGTCGTGTCCGACTCTTGGGATACCATGGACTGTAGCCTGCCAGGCTCCTCTGTCCATGATCTCCAGGCAAGAAGACTGGAGTGGGTTGCCATTTCTTTCTCCAGAGGATCTTTCCCACCCAGGGATCGAACCAGAGTTTCCTACACTGCAGGCAGATTCTTTACTGACTGAGCTATGAGGGAAGCCCCAAATACAGCAGAACACCCTTCAACCACTTTCTCCACAGAACATCCAGAAAGCAAATTGTTAAGAAAAGAATTGTATGCTAAGTGGCCCAGATTTTTAACAGAAGGAAAATCTTCGACATATCCTTCCTTCTCTTCATTGATGAAGCAATTCAATTTCCAATGCTGGTAAATATATAAAAATTAATTTCCTCCTGAGCCTCTCCAACAGTTAAAATTCTAAAATCAGAATAACCTTGCCAAGCGATTCCAGCCAGCCCTGACTGATGGGCAAACCTTAGGAAAGATGTAATTATTTACTTCCACCAATTACCACTCCCAGTTGCTTAATACTCGAAACCGGTTTTCATTTAGAACTGGAAGACTTGGTGTCCATGATGCTTCTCATAAACCTCTTAGCCTTTGGCTCTTCCTTTCCAGTTGAGAGTCAATCTGATAGCCTAAGGAGAGGGTTTGCTTTGTGAAGTTCATTACGAGAATTAGGGCCGGAGTCGGGCACGACTTGGCAACTAAACCACCAAGGAGACAGCTTGCTTTATGAAGTTCATTACAAGAATTACATAGGCAACTGGTTACTATCCATAATTACACTATGAATAATTGAATCCATGTAATGTGCACATTTTCCTTGTATGACCGCTGCACAGTTGACCAGGCTGTTCACTGCACAATTCCAGACAGCATATTCACATAAACTACAATGTGAACAATGTCCCCTGGAGCTGCATAGGGGGCAAATCACACAACTGGACAGTGGAACACAGGTTCTTATCTCTTTCTGAGGCTCAAGAATGAGTTATATGTGCCTTGACATGAGTAACAATAATAAAAGATCATATCACAGTGGCTCTTTTACATCTTTTTTAAGTCCAAACAGAGGTAATTAACACTTATTAAGCAGTTACTGTAGGCTAGGGTTCATCTATGTGTTTTAGACCTGTTAATTCATTTAATCCTCACAACAAATCTATCAAGTTAGAATTATTATACCTATTTTATAGATGAGGAAACTGAAAAATTAAATAATGTTCCCAAGTTTTTCAGCTAGTACATGAGGAGACTAGGATTTTAATTGAGGGATTCAGGATCCAATGTCCAGTTTTGTATTTCTACACTTAACTGCACCTTTGTTCCTGTTGTTTAGTGACTAGGTTGTGTCTGACTCTTTGTGACCCCATGGACTATGGCCCACAAGGCTCCTCTATCCATAGGATTTCCCAGGCAAGAATATTGGAGTGGGTTGCCATTTCCTTCTCCAGAGGATCTTCCCAACCCAGGGATTGAACCCACATCTCTTACATCTCCTGCATTGGCTGGCAGATTCTTTACCACTGAGCTACCTGGGAAGAAACTGTGTCTTACACAGTACTTAAAATGAGCTCCTGAAAAAGGGCTTAATTTTCTAAATTGAATTTACTCTAAACATCAGTTATTAAAGTGTTGAACTCTCCTAAATTAAATACTTCTTAAGTAATTAAATATAAGCCATTTTCATTCAATTAAGGAATTTTCCTTGATAAACACGAAGCTTATTAAAATACTTCTGGATTTTTTAAATCTTAATTTCAAAAAGTCAATACATATCTTTTGACCTCTTTAATCTGACACATAATCTTGCATCTAACCAATTATAAAAATAGTATCACCAACCTATATATATACATATATTTCAAGAACTTTTCAAAAATAATTATTAGTTTTAAAAATCAAGTTGAAAATTTGTAATGATTCCTTTGAATTACCCAGCTCTTTCTGCAAATTTCCCAGAGAGGAGTGGGTGTGATCTTATCCCATGCAGAGAAAAATGGCCATGCCTTATGCTGGCTAGAACTAGGTTCCTGAAACCAATGCATACTCAAACAGTCTGACCTTCCTTCCCCATGCTGAAGTTTCAGATTACTCTAAACAAAACCTTAGCCAAACTCAGTAAAAAGCAATTGTTATTATATAAGATTTTTAAAAATCCAGTCACCCACATCCTCAAAATATATTTATTACAAACCTACCATACTCAATAGGAATCTTAGTGATATAACTACATACATTTTAGTTAGCAAACAGGGCACATGAATATCAAGCCACTTTATGTCACATGCTTTTTATTAACTTAAAAATCTTATTTGCTTTTAATAAAACATTTCTAATTCTTATGTATACCAAGGCATTTAGACCATGTCGCTGCTTTATAAATCATACAGTCAAAATTATAAAACCATAACCAGGGAACACAGGGAAGAAAGAAAAATAAATTCACAAGATACAGAGTGTTTTCTCCACACTGCTATTTTCTAGACTCTAGGCCACAAAAAAGACAACTTAATTGATTTACATTGTCAAGAAGCTATTGAAATATTTATTAGATATTCAAAACAATTATACGAACAATGACACTAAAACAACTAAGTAGCTGCATGTAAGTACTAATTAACTCAAATAGTAACATTTTTTAAAAAATACTTGGGAATAATGTGAAGCTATGACTATGTGTCTAAATACTTATTTTAAAAGCACTGCATTATTCAAAAGTGTTCTTAGTAACCGTCCCCATATTCCTAAAAACACAACAAAGATTATATTTTCACAATATTTCTTAAAATTGGAAAACATTCCTGGTGGTCTGACTTTGAAAGAGAGGATGGGAAAGAGTAAAGGTTCGGCCGAGCAGCTTCTTTAAGGGTTCTGAGTCAAAGAAATGACTTAACAAGTAAGAAACACCTGTCTGCAATGCTCGTTTTCCACAGTTTAGGGTTTGTCCTTCCTTCACTTCCCAGAAAAACAGAAATCTTAATGTCTATTAGAAGAATCATTCTCCACAGGGCTAGTACAAACGTGATTCATATTTTCAGGATGACTCCAGTTTTCCTGTAAAAGGGATCATACCTGGTCCATCCCTCCCCTCATGTGTGGCTGAGTTGTTCTTAGGAACTGAGAAAGGTGTACAATGACTACATTGCCCTGGCCTTTTCTCCCACGTAATGCATGTGTGAATATGTACTCAGTCATGTCTGCCTCTCTGCGACTCCATGGACTGCAGCCCACTGGGCTCCTCTGTCCATGGAACTTTCCAGGCAAGGATACTGAAGTGGGTTGCCATTTCCTTCCTCAGGGGATCTTCCCAACCCAGGGTTCGAACCTACGTCTCTTGTCTCCTGCATTGGCAGGCAGATTCTTTGCCACTAGCGCCACCTGGGAAGCCCCCAGGTAACTCATGATACTGTTTAAAAAAGAGCAGCAATGCTCTTAAATCATTTTCAGACTTGTTATAACCACAAGTCATGGTTCTTTTCCGTGACAATTTTAACAAACATCCTTTGAAATAGATTTTACTGAAATGTTTAGAATGGAAGGGTCCTCGCATCCTACGTCTGATATCATTTTTCCTTTGGTTCAGACTGGGACTTGCCTCTTTATTATAGCCTTCCAAAATAAGCGATGTAATAAATCTACATTGTTTCAGGATTAACTGCAGCCTTTGCCAGGAAGAAATCTAAATTGACTACCACAAAACTTTGTTTTTATGACTCGTTTTTATTTTATCTTTATCTACACTGACTTAAGAATCTAGTGTAGTGGTGATGTGCACACTTTAGAGTCAGGCTGCAGAGATTCAAATCCGAGGCCTGTTAGTTGGGGCAAACTACTCATTTTCTCATGAGTGTTCTCCTTTTCTTCATCCCTGAGAGAGGGACTACAGCATCCTTCAGATGGCTACTGTGTTAAGTGAGATAGTAAACATAAAGCTCTATGAACAGCATCTGACACATAAAACAATTTCTTTTGTCCTGATTTATTTTTCATAATCTTTTCCCTTCCAGATTGTCTTCAAATCAGTGAGTCAGTGAGTCAGAAAACAGTTTTTAAACATCTGCTAAGGGATCAGTATTGTAAGGATTGCAAAAAACAATAATAATAATATAGAAGCACCGATTTGGAAAGTTTGCAATTCTCTTGGCTCAACACCATATAATGTACATAAAACCATAAGAAATAATAAATCACGGTAAACCATTATGGGCTAAATTGCACAGTACAGAATATGTGTTTTGCAAACTTAGAAAAGGAGACATCAGTAAGGACAGTTTCATGGAGACTTCACGATCTTCAGGGATGAGTAATACAGTATTCAAGTGTGTGAAGGTAAGAAGAATGCATTCCAGGTAGAAAACAACACTGAAAATCACACAGATGAAGGTCCTATATACTCTTGAGGAGGTGAAGACCTAGCCTGGCCTGGCTTCATCTTATCTTTATTTCTTTTAGATCAGTAGGAAAATTAAACTCAAATTTAAATTGAACTAGTAGAGCAGAGATGCACAAATCCACATTCCATAGCAAACAGTGCTTGTGATTGGAATAGCACGTCCCCATCTTTCACATTTCATTCTCTAAATTAGACTAGGTCCTTTCCAGTCTCTCAACTCTTACATGACTAAGAAAATGCCTTACCCTGGAATTGCAACTAACGAAAACAGCATTGCCAAGTCAGTAGAGTAGGTCATGGCTTTTAATAACCTCCTGTGGTACTTTCTGAAGCTTATTATAATAGTGCTCATCATTGTTTCCCAAAGCAGTAGCTTCCACAGCTCCTGGTAAGTGTTTATAGAGCAGACAGGTAAGAAATGTCTGGTTGTTCAACAATTGTTAGAATGTTGAAAAGTCCAATAGATTCTCCTGAACATCATTAAAATTCTATAATCAGATTAACAACTGATGGAACTGTTTACATGAAGACTATTTTTTTTGCTCTTTGAATACTGCTTGTCCAAATCTACTTCTTTCCTGTTTTTATTATTTTCAATTGGAGGATAATGGTTTTACAATGTTGTGCTAGTTTCTGCCACACATCAACATGAGTCAGCCATAGGTATACCTGTGTTCCTTCCCTCCTGAAACAGAAACAACTACAATATGAACAGCAGAATGTAAAAATCAGAATTATTATCTTATGTAATTACTTATTTGAGGAATTCATGTTTAATTTGACTTTATTTAAATGTCTACAGGTGGTTCTGTTGGTTCATGGAGAATTGAGAATACAGGTAAAGTATGAAAAAGTTTTTTGCAATTAAAATAGTTTAGTTAAAAAATTGTACTCAGGAAAAATAAATATTTATTTAATATTTTAAGTTACTAAATAATTTAATTGTGAAAATACAATTCTAACAACTAACCTAGTAATACTTAAATACAAGCATGAATCGATGTCATTTTTGTAATTTACCTCATGCATTCATTTGTCTTATCTTAAAAATATCAACAGGATTTCATTAAACCAGTATCATGTGCCCAGAACAGTCAGATGTTATGTAATATATAAAATATGATTAAATGCTAATATTAAAAAATCATATAGCTCTGTAGCTGTTTTAGTTATTTACTGTTTCTTCTTTGCATGATAGTGTAAGAGAGAGAAAATTGGGTATTTAACCATCTTAAATATCTTGAAACATAGGAGACTCCTCAACCTAGGTGTCTGTAATTAATACTCAAAAAAGCAAAATTTAAAGCAAATATTTCCAACAATGTGCATAATAAAATGTAACCCCTTTTTGAATAAGACAAAAGGACAATACGAAGAATATGAGACAGCAATACAACAAGGCAAAAGGAGATACAAACGTGAGTGGGTGAAATTCGCAAGACCCTGCAGAGAAGGAGAAGACAACTCGTACAGAAATCCAATTGCCAAAGTAAGTCTTATAAGCAGAAGCAATGTGAGTTTTGACAAAAAATGCACTAGGTGTAAATTAGAATAATGCGGAAATTCCAGTTAGCAAAATACAAATTGAGGAGTCCATAGAACAAATAACCTGGTATTTTCAACAACACAAAAAATACAATAATAATAGTATTAATAATATCAATATAAAATAGAAAGATGAAGGAGTTACAGCTTCCAGAGTAATTAAAAATAATTAAGAGCCATTTCAATATATTCAATGGATATGCCTTTTGGGATTCAGATTCTAGCAAACGAATAGAAAAATGTATATGGATAAGTTCTTTGTTTGGGGCAGCAAATTATCCTCAGAGAATGTGACTGTCTTTACCAATAATTTATTTAACATGGGTTCACTGCAGGAGTTAAAACAATTTCACAAGCCAAAAACATATAGGATAATGTCTCTCAATAAACCACAAAATACCATACTCCTAATCAAGTGTAGATTAATCACAGTACTGTTCCAGGCAAGAGAGGTTAAAGGAATAGAGTCCAGATTAAGTTAAAGTGGACCTTTCTACCAGTTGGTTCTTAGGAGAGTCAGTTGAGTCAATCACAAGCTGATGTCTGGCTACCAGTGCAAAAGCAAAAGTCTCTTATCACTAGAGCACGTTGCTAGGGAACAGAGGTAGTGGCAGGCAAGATTAGAGTTTTCACCACTGCCAGGCAAAAGATGCCTTGCCCAGGCAGGAGCGAATGCCCCAAGGTCTTCAGAGAGGCATTTAGATCAGCTAAGAGTTGCCTTGCCCAGACTGAACACTCTCAAGAAGTCCTCACAAACTCTTCCTATTTAAAGCTTAAATGTCTCCCAGCCATAGTGACTTCTCCACACGCTTGTATCAATAAGCCCCCAATGTTGCTCTGCAACAGCTGAGCTGAGTGGATATTGACAGCCACAGATGTCCACAACAACATTCTGACAGCTTCCTCAATGCAAACAACCACACTCTTAAAACAAAGCAACTCTATTCCTAGATAAAAATAAAAAAGTAGATTTGAAATCATAGCAAACCAATATACAGCAATAAGACAATTAAAGATGGTTGAGAGTCAACATTGGATTGGCCATGTATTCAGAACTGTTGAAGTTGGGTGATGAGATATATCAGGTTCATTATACCTTCTAACTTTATATTTGAAATCTTCCCTATTAAAAATTTAAAGATTAATAATAATAAAAGCAATTCATTCTAATATTTTTAATACTTAGTATATTATTCCCTTCCATTTTTTCTCCAGCTCCTCCTATTTAAAACTAAATGTCATTTTTTGTGTGTGTGTTATCTGCTAAGCAAGGAGGCATTCAGTAATAGCCTTGTCAACATTAGGTGTCCTTGACTTTCTCTCAACCTTTTAACATCACTATGGTGACCACAATCTGGGCAAATATTCTAAAGCTGGAAAGGTTAATGCACATTGGTCCATACTGGCCAACAGAGGAAACAATTTGAATTTATTTCATATTCCTAGTAGCTGCTGCTGCTACTGCTGCTAAGTCACTTCAGTCGTGTCCGACTCTGTGCGACCCCATAGACGGCAGCCCAGCAGGCTCCCCAGTCCCTGGGGTTCTCCCAGGCAAGAACACTGGAGTGGGTTGCCGTTTCCTTCTCCAATGCATGAAAGTGAAAAGTGAAACAGAAGTCGCTCAGTTGTGTCCGACTCTCAGCGACCCCATGGACTGCAGCCCATCAGGCTCCTCCGTCCATGGGATTTTCCAGGCTATCAAGGCAAAAAATAAACAACACAGTGTCAGAAAGCATGAATAAAATGAACAGATGACTTGAAAGTGTGGAGGACAGGGGGGAAGGAAGAGGCCTGAGTGATGATCACCTTAACATTTTGGGTATTTTGGGCTGCAGATTACTTCAGACTGCCAAGCAACCCAGAAAATTACCTACCGCATCTCTGGAATAGGAATTGATCAGCCCCCCTTTGGAATCTTTGTCATTGACAAAAACACTGGAGAAATTAACATAACGGCCATAGTTGATCGAGAAGTAACCCCAAGCTTCCAGGTAAGTGTGTCCTTGATATCAGCCACCCTTTCCCTTGTGGCAGTGACTTTAGAAGGTTAATCTAGAAGGATATCAGTGCATGAATCCATTCACCATCAAATAACAAAGAGCCTTCCTTGGACTTCCCTAATGATCCAGTGGTCAGGACTCTGGGCTTCCACTGCAGGGACCGCAGGTTCAACTCCGGGTTGGGAAACTAAAATCCCACAGGCTGCAATGTGCAGCGTAAAAGTAAAAAAATAAAACAAAGAGCTTCTGAAGGTTGTGCCCCTGAAGGAACAACCCAGGAGGGTGTATAAACACTGAACTCCAGCATGCTTCTGGCCAAGACCTTCTGGGTACTAGGAGACACAGTACCAGCCCCCAAGAAGGGGAAACTTGGCCAACTAGTCTACCCAGAGTAGACACTTTCCTACTTTGTCTCCTCTTTGGGAAAAATATTTTTCCTCTTTGCACAAAAGTACTATATATGCTAGGAGAGGCCTTATCTCGACAAGTTTTAATAATAAGCAAGCTGATGTTGTAGAACATTCATTAACATGTCCTCTCCTTTTCTAGATTACATGTCGTGCTCTCAATGCCCTAGGACAAGACGTAGAAAAACCACTTATACTAACAGTCAAAATTTTAGATATAAATGACAATGCTCCAGTATTTTCACAAAGCATATTCCAGGGTGAAATTGAAGAAAATAGTGCTTCAAGTAAGTCTTCTGCAGTAAATACCACTTTTAATTTTTTTTGTTTAACTTTCAGATATAAGCATCATTTATAGTACATCATTTTTACAAGCTAATTTATTCTCTTAGTTTCATCAGCAGTTTTGTAGAAAAATTCATGAAGACAGTCTGGGTCTCCCTTGCTAATATTTGTGATTGAGCTACTCATCCACTGCCACTGTATATCTAGGTTGTGGTTGTGTTATCAAGTCAAAGCTTATTCTAGTCACAAAGGTGAAGAGGTAGCTTTAGACAACCCAGATGCATCAGCTGGGCTTTCTTAGATTATAAGAGACAGAGACACACTCCTTACATGGATAATTGGGGGGAAAGCGAGAAGGGAAGCCATTCAGCAAGGGCAAAAAAATGAAGAGAAAACAGTCTCAAGCTCAACACAACCAACCAAGGCTTAGTGAGAAGTGGAGGATTTTTATGGGAGGCAGCAAGGGTCACCTGATTCAGTCACCTGACTGGGTAAGAGATATTGCATGTGACATGTAGTTTTTTAGCATACAGATAGTTTTAAGATCTTAAAACACAAAGATCAAATTGAAATTGTGTTGAATATTTAATGTGAATATAATGTCAATCTTTATATTGTCTTTAATGAACTTCTGTACTCCTAGACTCACTGGTGATGATCCTAAATGCCACAGATGCAGATGAACCAAACCACTTGAACTCTAAAATTGCCTTCAAAATCATCTCTCAGGAACCTGCAAGCACACCCATGTTCCTCCTAAGCAGACACACAGGGGAAGTCCGCACTTTGACCAATTCACTTGATCGAGAGGTAAAGCAAGGCACTTGGGAGCACTCAATAACTCAGGATTTAGTTGTAAGAAACCCAAGAGAGATGACTCCCTTCTACCTAAGAATGAAAGAGGGAAGGAAGAGGGGTTCCCTGGATTCAACTGACCCAATCAAGGGAAGCTCCTTGCATTCTACTGTGCTTTTGCTGGGGTGGGCTGTGTGTCTGAGACCTGCACAATCGATTGTACCTCAACAAATGAGTATCCCATATCCATGGAAGTTAAACTGAGGGAATAAGAGAAGGCATTGTATCCACAGGCAGAGACTGAACTGGGGCTAATCCCTCATGTGATGGAGGAAAAGGAAATTTCCTAGGGAGAAATTTGTATCTGGAATAAAGCCATCTCTGATGCCGTGCTTTTTCTCCTGACTTCTTTCCATGTTACTCCTGTTTCTAGAACACTAGAGAATCCCCAGGAATGACCTGATGGTCCAGTGGTAGGGCTTCATGCTCTCTCTGCTGAGCAACCCGGATTCAATCCTTGGTTAGGAAACTAAGGTCCCATAAATTACATGGAGCAGCCACAAGGGAAAAAGAAAAAAGAATCCCCTTACCCTCTCTTCTCCATTGTCCTACCAACACATCTCCAACAACACACAAGACCCCATCAGACTCTGTATTACTTTTACATAAATGATTTTCTGAACAGACCAGCAAGGAAGCTCTATAAAGGAGCTTCCCTCAGATAAACAGAGTACCATCCTCATTGTCCATTTTTGCTCTTAGTGCACCTTCCTGCCCTAAGAAGCTCACAAAAGAGAAAACTTGTATCAGCCCCGTAAAGACTTTCCCCAATGTGGGGCATGTGTTCCACATGCCTCATCTATGGTGGACAGTAAAATTGCATGCAGTCCTTCTAGAGAATGAACCATGAATTTAAATATTTTCACTTCCTTCCCATAGGAAGCAAGTAGTTGTCATTCGTATCCATGACACTAGAGATTAATCATTTTTCTTTATTTTTTCCTCCAAATTTAGCAAGTTAGCAGCTATCGCCTGGTTGTGAGTGGTGCAGACAAAGATGGAGAAGGACTATCAGCTCAGTGTGAATGTAGCATTAAAGTGAAAGATGTCAACGACAATTTCCCAACATTCAGAGAATCACAGGTGTGCCTTTTATTCCTTGAAAAATAATTATTTAAAACATAATTATATATATATATTATGTTATACCTTACCACCATAATTCAGGATTTGCTGGCTTGCTGACTTTTAGTTACATTCTCTGCACTTTTCTTTTAAAATAAGCTATTATAGAAATAAGAATTCAGGAACCAGCAAAAAGGCAATACATAATTTGAGAATTAATGATTAATGCCATTCAGAATGAATATAATTTTTCAGATAAAACCTGACATTGAAACTTAAATTCTGCCTTTTTTATTTTTTTAGTATTTAGCACGTATTGAAGAAAACACTTTAAGTTCTGAGTTGCTTCGATTTCAAGTAATAGATTTGGATGAAGAGTTCACTGATAATTGGCTTGCAGAGTTCTTCTTTACCTCTGGAAATGAAGGGAATTGGTTTGAAATACAAACTGATCCCAGAACTAACGAAGGTATCCTGAAAGTAGTTAAGGTAAGGTCTGATTTCCTTTCAGTGGGAAAAACATTCTGTATTAACCAAAACTGTTACTTTATGTTAGCCAAAACTGTCATAAATAAACTTTATTCACTTACAAATAATAATACCATTTCTCTACAGAAAATGTAAAAAACACACAAAAGTAGAGAGAATTTTGAAAACACAGCCCCATTTCCTAAGGAGACTTTTCTTAACACGTTGATTAATAAATCAATTAATAAATCCTTCCAAACTATCATCCTTTTTACAGAAACACAAACACACTAATAGACATATATTTATCAGTGTGCCTGTTTTAAGCACAAGAAAGTAAAACATTTCCTGACTTAAACTCAGGAACAGACAAGAATACATGGAATGGTGGCTTGCGAACTTGTCAACTTACTTTAAATGGATTAGCTACAGTCCTCAGAAGGGAAAGACTGCAACTTTTTCTAGAAAACGGGAATATATAAACTAAGTTTGCAAAATAAACAATTGAGTAAAACTTCCATTTAACAGGCTTGGTTACAGCAGACTCTTCATCTGAAATAACATAAACCTATTTATGTTTGGCTATTGTATAGACTAGAAAAATATTACCACTGTTTTAGGACATTCCTTGGCATAGGACATTGGACTATATGAGCTTCTCTCTTTAATTCCGTGAGTCCAGCAGAATGACAGACCTGTAATATTCCCTTAACAGGGCGATTGCTGCAATTCCGGATTGCTGGAAGCCCCATAAGAGTTCCTATTATTCTGCTTTTCAGAGAGTGAGCTACAGCCCTCCTCAGTTGCAAGGTTTTGTTATAAACTCCCAAGAATACCTGGGACCAGATGTTCCCAGTCTTCTGTATTGGTATCTCCCAGTCTCCCAAACTAGAAACCTGGGCCTTATCTTTCAATTGTGGCATCTTCTCACCACCTAGAGCCAGACATCAAACTCTGCCCTAGAAACCATATTTATAGTCTGCCCTGGCCTTCCTTCCTATGGCCGGTGGGGCCTGGTAATTCCTTCTGGTACACTTCCCCACCCCCACCTCCTGAGTCTACCCCCCCTTCAATCTCTTCTACCACATTTTTCTGAAAACCAGTTTGGACCAATTATTCTCCCTTAAAAACTTTCCTTGTTCTCATTGGCTGTGAAAATGGCCCTCAGTTAAGATTGTCCCGTTGAGTCCCCTGCAGCTCCTCCTAGCCTGTGGGAACACAGGAGCGGTTGGTCCAGTTTGTCTTCAGAGAAGGCTGAGCAGCTTCTCAGGGGGTTCTAATGTGCAGCCAGGGTTGATGACCACCTGCTGGCCTTGGGGATGACCTTCAACCCCCCAGAGTTGTACCCCCGGCCTCTCACGATCACCAGCTCTCTATCACCTTCTGCTAAATCTGGCATTTACTCTGCCTGAATGACTCCTTCTCACCCTGAAACGCTCACACGAAAACCTCTAGGAAGCCTTTCCTGATTTTTCTCAAGTACAAGTCTTCACTTGCCTTCACATAGAGACTCTACCATCTCTTTTGTCACTTAGCCCTTACATTATAATGACCAGTTTGAGCAGCTTTCTCTTCCTCTCCACTAGGAAACACTTGAGTCCCACAAAACCAGTCACTGCCAAATTAAAACTCAAATCTAGATCTCATACCTTATTTTCAGTTATACTCCAATGTAACCAAAATGAACATTTCCTTATCCCATCACCCTTAGAAAATTTACTAGTGAATGAAACAAGCTATCCTGGGATATCCCTGGCCTTGACTTTTGCCACTTCAATGTAAGAGTCAAACAAATAGTGAACACATAAGACCAGGTGAAAATGGTTCTATGAAGAGCTGGTGGGACACCCTCTCAAGGCTTTACAGAAGCCTATGTGCCAACCAAGTTTAGTAAGATAATTTGCCATTTCTGAATTTTTTTAAGTCAGGAAAGAGATTACTGCACATGAATCCACTATATCCACTGCACAGAATTCACTATTCTGTGAGTGGATGTAGCTACCATTTACAGGAATGTATTGTGGGTTGTAATTTGTTCAGTCCTTACAACAATCTGATGAGGTAAGAGGTTTTTTTTCTTTTTCAGAAGTAAATAGTTGACGATCAAAGATGTTAAATATTGTGCCCTGAGTCACACAGCTATTAAGTAGCAGGACCAGGATTCAAACCAAGCAACAACAACAAATTTGGAATTCTTTCCACTGCATCACACAGCCTAAAGAAACTGTAAAGGTGTTTTGTTAGTCTTAAAAGAGATAACTGTGCTTCCTAAGTATCAGTCACCAAACTGAAGTTTCATAAGCGAAGAATTCTGAAGGACCCTCATCAGAGCATTACAATCATCTGTGAAACCGTTTTGCTGTATAGAAATAAAGGATTCATTCATAGAAATAAAGGAGTCATTCATAGCACATAACATAGAGTTCTCTGGTCCTCTTACTTGATCATATTTTTGTGACACTTCTTTCTTTCTATTTTTATTTTTACTCTAGTCTCTAGATTATGAACAAGTACAAAGCATGCAACTTGGTATCGCCGTCAAAAACAAAGCTCAATTTCACCATTCCGTAATCTCTCAATATCGAGTCCAGTCAACCCCACTCATAGTTCAAGTAATAAATGTGAGGGAAGGAATTACATTCCGTCCTTCTTCCAAGACATTTACTGTCCAAAAAGGCATAAGAAGAAACCAGTTGATCAATTACATCCTGGGAACCTATCAAGCCATTGATGAAGACACTGGCAAAGCTGCTTCATTTGTCAGGTGAGAATAATTTTTTTAATATCTCTCTATTCCTTGATGAAATTTCTTTTAATTTTATTGAAGTGTAGTTGGTTTACAATGTTGTGTTTATTTCTGATGTATAGTAAAGTGACTAAGTTATACAGATATAATCTTTTTCATATTCTTCTCCACTTCAGTTTATCACAGGATATTGAATATAATTCCCTGGGCTGGACAGTAGGACCTTGCTGTTTACCTTGACTAGTTCTAATTTATAAACTATTGCAAAATAATATCTAAACTACTCTATGCCAATAATATAAAAGAGATACAGTGCTAACCAACTCAAGGACTTATATAACTCAAGAAGAGATGTGCTATGAGCTAAGGTAGTATAAACACAAGTGGAAGTGGAAATGAAGAATGACAGCCTGTCTAGTGAGATCAAGAAAAAGTTTCATGGAAACTTTCAGTTGAGCCTTAAAAAAGAGTAGAATTTCACCAGAAGATCGTAGTGTAGTCAGACATAGAACAGTACATACAAAGCATGGTGCCTAAAATAAAGCACCATAAAAAGTTACCGCTATAGTATAAAGAACAAGGACACAGTTATTTTACTGAGCAGAGCAGAAAATTTAAAAACCAGGCTAACATATTCTTAAGGCTTATGAAATACTCCTTGTCTAGGCTAATATGCTAATTTTCTGCTGCTTTTTAAAAAGCATGTTTCAGAGTCTTATGAAAATACATTAAACATAAGTCATTTTCATTAAATAGGTATCATCCCATGTTTGGAAAAAAACTTACTGTTTTCTTTTACAAAACAGATATGTCTTGGGACGTAATGATGGTGGTTTGCTAATGATTGATTCAAAAACTGCTGAAATCAAATTTGTCAAAAACATTGAACGAGATGTTACTTTCATAATTAACAAGACAATCACAGCTGAGGTTCTGGCCATAGATGGTAAGAAAAAATATTATTCAAATTGGCATTTCTTCATGAATAGATGCTTTTGATTACTAACATATTACCTTTATCACTGCATGTATATGTGCTAACTCACTTCAGTCGTGTCCAACTCTTTGCAACCCCATGAACTGTAGCCCACCAGGCTCCTCTGTCCATGAGATTTCCCTGGCAAGAATCCTAGAGTGAGTTGCCATTGCCTTCTCCAAGGGATCTTCCTGACCCAGGGATCGAACCCACATCTCCTGCATCTCAGGCAGATTCTTTACCACTGAGACACTAGGGAAGAACCTTTAACTAGATATTAACTAGATAAAGAATTAACTAGATAAAGTTAATTACCTTAGGGGCCTTGGGTGTTAAGTCTGAGGTGGCTAAATCTAGGCATCCTAGCTTCTCACTGGAGTTCGTTGCACCAGTGAATTCTGGGTTTAGTCCTATTGTTTGCTGTGGTTGGAGCAAGAAGTTCTTGATTTGAGAAAGTGGACAAAGATTGATACAGAAAGCCTATCAGGGAAGCTCAGCTCAAATGTGAGGTGCCTTTGTGAGTTATTTACACACAGAGTGAGTTACTTATAGAGACCTTATAAGCATATATCATGGAACAGTAAAAATCTTCTGAAAAATCTTCTAAATAAAGCACCTGGTCAAAGCACATTAACTATGTGCTTCTCTAAGTGTAAAATTAATTTATATGCAAGGCAATTTCAGCAAACATAAAAATAAAATAAAAAATCATATTATCTGGAAAAACAGAAAAAAGCACTAAGGGAAACAATAGAAATAATTCTTAATCTCACCACTGAGAGATCTTATATCTTAGGTAATAAAAATAAATCATAATTTATTCCAAATACTTTGGCTCAAGCTTTAAAAGCAGAAATCTTCCACATAGTCTGGGCTCGTGCAGTAGAATATATTTAAGAAAACTATTATTTTTATGTTGATTTCATTCATAATCAGTGAACTTATCACCTTAAAGGTCTTGGTTCCAATCACATTGAATTAATAGCTGATGCTACTAATTAAGGTGGCTCAGAGGTAAAGAATCCATCTGCTAATGCAGGATTCCATCTGTGGGTTGGGACAATCCCCTGGAGAAGGGAATGGCAACCCACTCCAGTATTCTTGCCCAGAGAGTGCCATGGATGGAGGAGACTGGCAGGCTACAGCCCATGGGGTCGCAAAGAGTCAGACAAGACTCAGTGACTGAACAACAAGAAGCTACTAATTAAAGACAGCAGCCACACTGATAATCAGATTTCCTTTTAACAAGGTACAGAAATTGGGTGATTTTTTTTGTAGGAATAACAGACACAATTTCATGAGCACATACACTAATCTGGTGCATGTGAGATAATTTTTCTCTAATATTTACTTATTTATTTCTTGTTGCACTGGGTCTTCTTTGCTGTATCAGGCCTTCTCTAGTTGCAGCAAGCAGGGGCTACTCTCTAGTTGTGGTGCACAGGATTGTCATTGTGGTGGCTTCCCTTGTTGTGGAGCACAGGCTCTCAGCGTCAGTAGTTGTAGCATGTGGGCTCAGTAGTTGCAACTCACAGACACTAGAGCACAAGCTTAGTAGTTGAGGTGCATGGGCTTAGTTACTCCACAGCATGTGGTGTCTTCCCGGACCAGTGATCAAACCCATGTCCCCTGTGCTGGCAGGTGGATTTTTATCCACTGTGCCACCAGAGAAGTCCATGCATGTGAGAGAAATTTTAAGGGCTTATTTATTTGTTTCTTTATTTTGCACAACTTGCTCTGTATAGTTCTCTAACTCTAAAATGTTATTCTTACAGAAAGCACCGGTAAAACTTCTACAGGCACCATATATGTCCAAGTACCTGATTTTCATGAAAATTGCCCAACCATTGCCCTGGACAAGGAAGAAGTCTGTAGTTCGTCACCTTCCGTGGTTGTCAGAGCTTTACCACTGGAAAAGGATAAATATGCTGGCCCCTATCAATTTTCGGTGGAAGGGCAAAGCGTAAAACTTCCAGTTTCGTGGAGTATCGCAGGAACAGATGGTGAGTAATTGTAAAGCTGCTTCCGCAAATGACAACTGCTGCTTCTTTATATTTCCAGAAAGTTAAGAGAGAGTCCATTTGGGAGCAGGTCCTTTCCAAGAGTAATTTTAAAAATTCTTTGCAATTAAAATGATGTCCTATCCTCATGAATTTCCTCTGTCTTCAGAAAAGGAACAATATAAGATATTAGTACTATTTAAAATTTTCTGTTTTTCTCATGTGGACTCTAATTGGATATGTTTATATTTTCAATTTTTTATCTGTATCTCCTCAGTATACCAAAAATAAATAAATCATGAAAAGATCACAGTCAGGCACCTATTTTACTGCTGAGCTGTTTAGATTTCTAAATACATAAACTTTTCCTAACTAGCCAGGCTGTCAGCAGACATGAAATACTGGAGTGGTCAGCCTGCTCAAGGCTGCCCCTAGTCTGTCACTAGTCAGGAATCTTGAAAGCATGGTAGGCTGAACAGGCCCTGTTCACCCAAAACAACAGGTAGTTCTAAGAGCCAGAGACACCTTGTCCTACTGCTGACGTGTTTGCCGGTCCCCCTACAGCCACGTCCGCGCGCCTCACGGCCCCGCAGCCAGTCTCTCCCGGAGTGTACAGAATCTCCGTCATGGTCACCGACAGCGAGGGCCGGCGGTGCAAGGCACCAGAGAGCTTGACCCTGGAAGTCTGTGAGTGTGACTACAGGGGCGTCTGCCGAAGTGTGTATCCGACCAACGTCCCTGACACCAGAATTGGAGAGCGGTCTGGGAGGATGGGGGCTGCCGCCATCGGCCTGCTGTTCCTCGGGCTTCTGCTGCTTCTGTGTGAGTACCCCAGGGCGCTCTCCGGCCGCCACCGGGATGGTGGCATGTGGGTGGACAAAGCATCTCTGCAGTTGTTTCAGAGGCAGAGCTCACGGGGCGACGTGGGGGCGGGGGGCGCGCTGACATTCTCAGGAAGGACCAGAAATGTTTCAAGTTAACACATGACTTGCCAACAATCTATATTTATAACATAGCAGAGCAAGTCGTGTATGTCAGACATACAGAAACCATCACCAGAGAACCAAAGAAAGCATGGATAGTCTACACACTGCCTGTGATGTTCATGGTCAAAAGAATGACTTTACCCAGGATCGCAGCACTTTCTAAAATGTCTTTTCCCTCTACAAGTCTCATGAAATTCTAAAATACAGTAAAGTCCTGACCAAAAAAATTTAGGAAAAATTCTAAGATAGTATAAGCTTTGAGATTTACAATGCAGATAAATATATCGCACTTAAGAAGTTGTTGCTTAATCAAGAATTTCCTCAAAAGAGCTTTTCATCTGAAAATATACTCCTTTAAGGCTCAAACTTAATATGATGAAGTTTACTGAACACATTTAGGGAATTTACATACATGTATTTTTTTCTCTTTCTTTTTTATATTTTTAAATTATGAAAGTATGATAACACATTTACAGGAGAGAGTTGGAAAATACAAAGTTATTTACAGTTCCACTATATGACAATTATTTTTTAAGTAGGTAAATGAAGATTTTTAGAGTTGCAATATCAAACTCTCAAAAACTAACAGAATGTACAGAAATGTAGAAGGATAGAGTAGACCTGAAAAGTACTATGAACCAATTCAACATAATTAAGATTTATGTAATTTTCACACAATAGTAGGATACAAATTCTATTCAAGTTCCCATAGACTATAAACTAGGAGACACTGGACCATACCCAGGGACATAAGTTCCATTCCGAGAGGGAAAGCTGCTGAGAATATCTGAATAAAAGACCAACATGATCTTATTTGTATTTTAGAAAGATGACACTGACAGCAGTGTGTACTGCAAATTAAAAAGGGAAGAACAGTTAGGAGGTTATTGTAATATTATAGCTCCCATGGGATGATGGAGGCCAGGTTTCGAGTCACAACATAAGACTGGAAAGGAACGAATAGGTATGGGAGGCACAGTTGGAGTAAATGGAGAAGATCTGGAGACTAACGGATAGAATGAATGGACGAAAAGTCCAGTTGAACCACTAAATTCAGTTGCTACTGAAACCATTAAATGAAATTGACAATATCAGAGAAAGTGCAGACATGTAGGGTAGCAATCATAAATCTGATTTTGTAATGTTGAATTTTGAGGTACAGATATATCCTCTAGACTACTGTGCATTTGGGATTGTGGCTCAGGATGGCAGTCAGAGAAAATATACAGTGTTATTCCCACAGTCATATTTGCTTCATGTGATCCTACCATTTTCAAAAGATCATATCTTGAATTTTGTGGACAGAACATAAACATGTTTCTGTGAAAACACAATCAACACTTTGAAAAACTTTCTCTGGATGCATATATAAAAATCGAATACATATTGTACATACAATGATCAACAAGATTTCTAAAAGACTGTTATACTCATCTAAAAATACTGACCATACATATATACATATTCATCACTTTTCAAAACAAATTTGCCCACTTAAAATATTCAACCCTTCCCATATATTTACTTAAGTCATAGAATTGAGAATGGCAATAAAGCAAGCCTTTAGAAGTATCACTTATATGAACATTATGGTAAATTCTGAGAAAATGTGCTTTGTCCAACTTATTTTATTTTATATACTTGGCCTAATTTTTTCATCAAATAATATATATATATGTGTGTGTATGTGTAACTGACCTAATTTGTATAACTGATGTAGCTCATTCAAACAATACTGGGGAGTCCTCACGGCACTCAGTACCATCCTTTATCTCCATTAACTCATAATCCTCACAACAATCTATGATACTATATATTCTCCCATTCTTTGGATAGTTAATGGAGGCAAGAAAAGATGATGTAATTTGTCCAGCTGGTGAATGGTGAAGCCAAAATTCAAACCCTAGAAGACTGACTCCAGCGACTATATACTCTTAAACCCCTCACTAAGCTGCCAGTAAGTGAAAGAATTCAAACTAGGATTTAGTGCCTTCCTTCCTCAGGGCAGGACTTCCCTCACAGCTCAGTAAAGAATCTGCCTGCAATGCAGGAGACCCAGGTTAGATTCCTGGGACGGGAAGATTCTCTAGAGAAGGAAATGGCAACCCACTCCAGTATACTCGCCTGGAGAATCCCATGGACAGAGAAGCCTAGCAGGCTACAGTCCATGGGATCACAAGAATCAGACACGATCAGACTCAGTGGGACATGAACATCCAGCATGCAGGGCAGAGGTGGAGGTGGGGTCATCGAC
Source organism: Cervus elaphus (assembly GCF_910594005.1). Classification (NCBI taxonomy): domain Eukaryota; kingdom Metazoa; phylum Chordata; class Mammalia; order Artiodactyla; family Cervidae; genus Cervus; species Cervus elaphus. Next base: position 29,361,465 of record NC_057841.1, on the reverse strand, counting down.
CACCCAGCCTGGGAAGTGTTTCATTTCTCTCTTGGCCTATTAGCCTGAGAATGATGCTAATCTTTATTGCCAAGATGTGACCTATCTGCACAGAAAGAATGATAATTACCCAGGCAGGAAGGCCCCTCCAAGCTAAGGATTCCTAAGTCACCATTAAGAGTGTAATGATACTAGATCATCAGTTGCATAGGGAGTTTGCAGGTTAATGGCTGTTCTATAAAGAGCTGTTTACCAGATTACCATATCATTATAATGCCCACCTAAAATCTTGACTATTCAGGTGTGTATTCACCCAACATCATATACTGAGCTGAAATATGTACAAATAAAAGCAATAATAATAAAAGTATATTATAGAAAATAATTGAGGAAATGAATGACCACTTTTATCATTCATCAAACAGTGCCTCTTTTAAGAAAATATATGGGTCACAAGAATAACCTGATCTGTCTCCTTCAGTTTCATAATTATGTGAAATTTTAGTAAGCTTAATCAAATTTTACCTTGTAGAAATTAATTTTGCTTTCTATTAGATTTTCCATAAGCATTAAAGCTACTGTATTTCTTTGTAATGTTTCCAACAATTGCCCTGTCAAATCATTTCCAAGTGATTCAAATGTTCTGATATTTTATTTTCCTTCATTCTAGTGGCCCTCCTCCTGCTTCTGACCTGTGATTGTGGGGCAGGTACTATTGGGGGAGTGACCGGTGGATTTGTCCCAGTGCCGGATGGTTCAGAAGGAACAATTCACCCGTGGGGAATCGAAGGTGCCCAACCTGAAGACAAGGTGAGGATCCACTTTGTAAAACATTTACTTCACTCATACAGAGCAAATTCGATTTACATACTAGATAGAAAAGGGGGTAATGGGGTATAAAAAATAAGACTCCTGACCATCAAGGACCTATGAGAGTCAGTGCTGAAGTGAATGGAGCCTTTTAAGATCTTAGCTCTTCAGATGTCAAATCATAAAAATGGTTACTCCTGTAAGAATTTGAAATTCTTGTAATGTCTCCATTTAAAAGGGAGCGTATTTCACTTATATTGGTGAAATCTGGTTAATTTTTAAATATATTTTTTGCATATTGTTTGTAGGAAATCACAAATATCTGTGTGCCACCTATAACTGCCAATGGAGTTGATTTCATGGAAAATTCTGGTAAGTGAACATCAAATTTATTTTTGAAAGGAATAATAGGTTAAATAAGAAATATTAAAAACTAAGAAATGTTCTAAATTCTTTTCTTAATAATTTGTGCACATACTGAGAGATGTTACCACTGAAACAGGGTTTCAGTGAATTGGTTTACTGTTAGTATAGCAGTCAATTTTGTGACCTAGTTCTGACTTCAATAAGTTCATTGTCTACTGATATCACCATTTTTACTAGCAGAAGATTTGTTATACTTTTCGAAACTTCAGTAAACTGAAGTATAGCTCTCTGATAGTTGATTACTAATTTTTTAATAAGTTAAGGATTTTACATATATAGAAAAATGTAAAGGAAAATATAAAACACACTATGTACCCAGCATCCAACTCTGCCTGTTAACACTGGTAATATTTGCAGTTAAAGTGTCATGGGTGCCTATCCTAGATCTTGTTGCCCTTCTTTCTTCCCCAGAACAGGAACCTGATTTCAATTCAAATAACCAATTCCTGTATTTAATCATGGGCTTCCCTGGTGGCTCAGTGGTAAAGAATCTGCTTGCCAATGCAGGAGTTGAGGGTTCGATCCCTGGGTCAGGAAGATCCCCTACAGCAGGAAATGGCAACCCACTCAGTATTCTTGCCTGGAAAATCCTATGGACAGAGGAGCCTGGTGGGCTACAGTCCACGGGATCGAAAAAGAATTGGACACCACTGAGCAACTAAACAACAACAATAATATATTTAATCATAATGGGACAAGGATCGCTTGTGTTGTCATATAGGTGAAATTATTTATTTCTGTAGTTTACCAAACGACTATTTCATTCATCTTATCTCAGTGCCACACTAAGGTATAAACTAGAACGCCAAGCATGCTAAGTTATTTCAGTCAAACCCAAATCCCCATGTCTCCTGCATTGGCAGGCTCATTCCTTATCACTAGCACTACCTGGGAAGCCTATAGAACAATAAGATCTAATGCCTAATATTCAAATTGTTCTTAATTCCATGCTTAGCAATAAATTGTTTTTAAATGTCCAGCCTGAAACATCTACATAAGATCGCCCCCAAAATGTAACTATCTGTCTTTATCAGTTACCTTAATCCTTATTTGCTTCTCCCATTACAATTACATCACTAAAACAATATTTTGAATTCTCTAGGAAAAATAGCTTTCCATGAAAATGCATTGTAAAGGTAACAGGCAGAATAGTCACAGCTCATTAAATTTTCATTAGGCACTAAGACACCTAATTAGCATTTGCTAATTTGCATGATTACATTATGTATGTTTCCTCTTCGGTTTCCATATTGAGCCAATATGACAGCTAAATTACAACTTCTTTTTTCTTGAAAACAAGCATCGCATTAGCAGCTTTCCATGGCTGTGTGCTGAATATTTCGTTCATACTTTTCCATTTCTGGCTGTTGTCACTGAAAATCTACTTTTTTTTTTAATTGGTAAGTTTTCAGAGCTATTTCATCTGTTAATACCCTCTGTTACTCCCTCACCTCCTCTGTTACTCTCACATTACAGACTGTGGGGTGTTCTCACCTTGAGTCATAAAATCATATTTTCTCCCACAAGCTGGCTTTACTTGGCGGGTGCTCTCAGATATCAAAGATCAGTAAAAACCAAAACAAAACAAATCACAGCATGAGATGTCACGGCACTTTCTCCCCTGTTTTTAGAAGTCTGTACGAATACATATGCTGGAGGGACGGTGGTAGAAGGAGCTTCGGGAATGGAACTGACCACCAAGCTTGGAGCAGCTGCAGGATCTGGGGGAGCCGCGGGGTTCGCAGCAACCACTGGTCTGAGCAACTTTTCCATGGGGCAGTCCGGGACGATGAGAACAAGGCATTCCACGGGAGGAACCAACAAGGACTTTGGGGAAGGGGCAATAAACATGAAATTCCTGGACTCCTACTTTTCTCAGGTAATCTGGTGGAAAACGCTGTGGCTTTGTTATCTTGTTTACATTAGAGATCTTTCTACTTGACTGTACTTCAGTTTTACAGTTCGGTTCTTTTGCAACTTGGTAAGACAAGAAAAAAGAGGTAAAAGCTCCTTGTTAAAATAACAAGGATAACCTAAGGTGGCTGCCAAAATCCGGCTACTGGTCAAAAGAAAGAAGGGATGGGTAGACACAAAATCAGAGAATATGGCACCTCCTTCCTCCCACTGGGATAACAACAGAAAGCAAAACTCTTTGCTTTTCAGATCAGTGGCATCCTCTTTAGACATACAAAGCAGTTTATTTCTCATTTCCTGTACCATGAAGTATGTCAGAATACATCAGCATACATTTTTCCGAGAGGGTTATAGTATTCTTCACATTGTCAAGGAGTCCATGTCCAAAAATGCTGAAGAAACATTAATGACCCAAACATGAAAGGGGAAACAAGGATGTGGTCCAAGATGAGGTGAAGTGTCAAGAAGCAGAGAATCTACAAAAGGACAGGGATGCAAGGACAGAGAGGACGCTGGGAGGCAGGTAGCTTGCCTCCTGGTTGGTGCATCACCAGAACGGATCTCACCTACAGCTGCGCTATCAGAGCCGTAAGTGATGGCATTTGGCCTGGTGGCCACGCAGATGAAGGCTGACACAGTGTTTGAGGACAGACTGACAGGAAGGATCAGACTCCCAGTTAGGAATCAGACTCTCACGAGGGTTACGGTGTCTGGGTCAAGGCCCCAGGCTGGTGAGAGCTGCCTCAGATGGTGAGGATGCCTGCACCCTGCCCCACACAATGACCCAAACACACACAGGGACCCTCACAGATGGCCCAGCAAATAACCTCCAGGCTCCGTACACATTTGCTCTGTATGGCTAAGTCCATGTCAATGCAAGTCTTAAAATTCAAGAGTTCAAATATGAGCCTACAACAGACTCAAGTTGAAAGGAATGTTAATTGCATCCTTCTCCAAACACAGAAACTTCTGTAACAAGATTGCTGGTATGGAGTATGCCCTCACTTCTATTGTTGTTGTTGCCATTCAGTCGATAAGTCATATTTGACTCTTTGGGACCCCATGAATTGCAGCACGCCAGGCGTCCCTGTCCATCACGATCTCCCTGATTTTGCTCAAACTCATGTCCATTGAGTCAGTGATGCCATCCAACCATCTCATCCTCTGTCGCCCCCTTCTCCTGCCCTTAATCTTTCCCCAGCATCAGAGTTTTTTCCAGTGAGTTGGTTCTTTGCATCATGTGGCCAAAGAGCTTCTTCTTCAGCATCAGCCCTTCCAGTGAATATCCAGGGTTGATTTCTTTTAGGATTGACTGGTTTGATCTCCTTGCTGTGCAAGGGACTCTCAAGAGTCTTCTCTAGCACTGCAATTCAAAAGCATCAATTCTTTGGCACTCAGCCTTCCTTATGGTCCAACTCTCACATCCGTACATGACTTCGATGGATTACCTCAATCACAGTCATGATCAAATGCTGAGTTTTACAAAAGGTATTACATCCTTCCCCTGAGTGTCTCTTACAGCTCATTTTCTCCTCTTCTCTCCACCTTTAGAAAGCATTTGCCTGTGCAGACGAAGACGATGGCCAGGAAGCAAATGACTGCTTGCTGATCTATGATAATGAAGGAATCGATGCCCCCAGTTCTCCCGTCGGCTCCCTGGGTTGTTGCAGTTTTATTGCCGACGATTTTGACGAGAGCTTCTTGGACTCACTTGGCCCCAAATTTAAAAAGCTGGCCGAGATAAGCCTCGGGATGGATGATGAAACCAAAAGCTCTCAGCTGCATACCAAAGACAGCAGTTCTAGGGTTGACGCCTGTGGCCAACATGTTCAAGTCCAGCAGTCAGAGTCTGTTAGGTACCAGACTTTGTCAGGCAGCCAGGGAGCATCTGCGCTGTCAGCTTCCAGCTCTGTCCTCCAGCCTGCCGTTCCCATCGCTGACCCTTTGCAGCATGGTAGCTATCTGGTAACGGAGACTTACTCAACTTCTTCTGGTTCCCTTGTGCAACCTCCCGCTGCTGTTTTTGATCCACTTCTCACGCAAAATGTGATAGTGACGGAAAGAGTGATTTGTCCGATTCCTAGTATAACTGGCAACCTACATGGTCCTACAGAGCTACGAGGATCAGGCAGTAAGATCTTTACAGAAGATCCTTGTTCCCGTCTGATATAAGCAGAGTGAACTGGAATTACATACTGGCCAAATACGGATACTTGAACCAAATTATTCAAAATAGCACAGCAAATCTCACAGTATTGGTCTGATTTGGCACTTATTTGCTACTCTTACATAAACTGGTCATGATTACAGTCTAAATTGTCTAGTTTATGTCCCCACACTGGATGTGTGGTCACTCTTACTTCTCAAATTCAAGTCCTAGTAGATCTTAAATGTTTTCCGAAATATCTTAAGATCATATTCAGTGGGAAAATTTCCTAATAATTTTTAAACTTCAAATGCAGTGTGTTTTAGTGGATTAAGGACTTGGAGTCAAGACCCCCAGTTCTTGAATTTTTCACCTTTGCTTACATCATTAGTAATGATGTAAGAATCATAAAGTCTTTGCTAAAGCATTTTGAACTGCTTGGGAAAAAGAAAATAGTTGCATTTAAACTTCTGCCATCTTCTTGGTGTTGGGAGACCCTAGGGACATCTTTTGCTCAAGCTAACGGTACTGGTTTACACATTAAACTTGCTGCATCTATATTCCTCATACTCTCACAATAAGACAGTTTTGAAATAGAAGTATCATAGGAAATTTAGGAAAGTTCAGTATGGTGTAAATATTTTTGTGTTTTTTTAAATCACCTTGAAAGGATCTACCTAAAGAAAATATTTTACATTAAGCCCCTCCCTATACTTCTCAATAACAAGCAATCCTGTGTTAATAGTCTTTGAAAATTACTCTTTATTTTTTAAATGTTAGGAGGTAGATGTAACTTACATATGACGTGTAGTGATATTTATCATGTTAACAATGTCTACAGACTTCCTAGGAATACAAAATACGGCTTGTCTCACAAGCAAAAGAGGCCTCTGACTAGAGTAACACATAGTGTAATTTGTGAATGTGTATTATATGCCGTGTTTCAGGTCAAAAAGGGATATAGAAAGAGATTATGAGTAACTTAATTTTATTAAGCCTCACTCCTTTTAAATGAAGCTGCTACCACAATTTAATCCTTGAGTAAAACCATGTTAGGTTAGTGATGGCTTAGAATATGTCATTTCACGTGTGTTACCCTGATGACAATGTAGTTCTTCAAATCATTTCTGATAATTCAAGGTCCTCATCCTTTAGCCCGTAGACATCACCCTACCTCTCATTAACATTATTGTCTTAGCCGAGTCTCTACAAGGTCATTGTTTGGCTCTGTTATCTCTAATTGTATATAAAATACTCTTTTCTGGTTTTTGCCATATTCAAATCTGTATTTGTTTTCAGATGAAAGACAAAGTATAAAGTGTTTGTGTTTTAACCCAGAAGGGGGCACTCCTGAGGATTCCTGGTGGGGAAGAGACCCCCTAAAATGTCCTTACATCTAGAATTCTTCCCTCTCCCTGGTGTCATGACTACCAGGAAGCCCAAGAAGCACAGGCAATCTCTTCTTCCAAGGCAAGGTTGCTCTAGCAACAAGGTCTGCAGGGTGCCGTCTTGAGGCGAGAGGAACTAGACCCTTTGGAGCAGCCTTGCAGCTCCTGAGGAAGCTGCCTGGCTATTACCTCTGGGGCCTATTCTCAACAGAAGCTTGCTCTGGGGTCTAGAACACACAGAGTTGACTTGTGACTCTGTTTATGCATGAGAATTAAACTAATAATCAGAATAACCCTTGTTCCAAGTTCAGAAGTGTTTTCAGGATCCTCAAGGTATTCTAATATTTCCTCTTAAAATCCAACTCATGAAATGGGAATTTTGCTGCACTGCCAAAGTGCAGAGGAAACTACGCCACAGTAGTAAAGTCAAATAAGGGGGAAAGTGAAATTAAAGCAGTTTTGAAAGAAAAGTAGATCACTCTTATCTAAGAGGACCTGTAATTTTAATCTGCCATGTAAAATTAAATTCAAAGCAAAAATGTATCTGTATTTTTTCACTAAAAATAAAAAATGTTTTAAGCAGAAAAACTCTTTAAAAACTATCTTTTTACTTGATGTATTATAAATTTTAAACAGTATATATTAAAACTTATAGAGTGGTAACATTGTTATAATAAAACTGTTTGGCAACAAACTTATGAGTTCTTCCTTAACCATTTAGCAAAAACTGAACTACTCTCTGCAGTTAATAACTGTTAAGAAATATGATGTAAGAAAGTGATTGCATGTGTATTTTTATCAGTATTTTTCCTTTTTTTTTTTTTTTAAAGCTGACACTTTTTCTGAATCCTCCCCAACAGGAAGTACATGGGGACTTGGGATCTCGTCTTCAGGTGGAAATAGATGTTGGATGAGGTCAGGGCAGATTTTTATTAACTGGATGACTTAACTCATTTATGATCTATTGGGTAATTTGGAATGGTCTCTCAGGCAAAAATGTTGACACCCTATGAAGACTCAAGAGAGAAAAGGTGGAGAAGGAGAAGGTAAGGTTTCTAGCCTAACGTGATGACAAAAATGTACAATGACTTTGGTGACAGCCATTAGCCCCTGCAGTGAGTCTGTCTGCCAGTAAATGTGTGAGGTGGCTCAGTGGCAAAGAATCTGCCTGCCAAGCAGGAGACACAGGTTTGATCCCCGGGTTGGGAAGATCCCTGGAAAAGGAAATGGCAACCCACACCAGTATTCTCACATGGAAAATCCCATGGACAGAGGAGCTTGGCGGGCTACAGTCCACGGGATCACAAAAGATCAGAAACAACTTAGTAACTGAACAACAACAACAACAAACGTCTGTTATTTTTGTCTTCCTTTGAAGGGATACCACAAAACAAGCCCCTTCAGAGCCTCACATCTTGGTTTTGCTGACCCTCCTCATTCTTAAATACAGACAATTCAACTTGGACCTGGGGTAAGGTAAGCAGAAACTGGATTCCAGTGAATGTTGAGTGAAGAAAAGTGGATGGCTTAACTCAGATGTCCTAGATCAACCCCAGGAAAATGAAAACCATGCAGGTAAATTCCAAAAATATCACCAGTTCCTCTTATTCCTAGGAAGGTGAAGGAATAAAAATAGCAAGATCAGTTTCTCTTCTCTAATTTTCAAAAGTCAAGTAAGGTGTAAATTAATACATTCAACTGACTAGCTTCGATGTAACTGGTGATTAAGAAACAACTAGCAATTAAGTAAAAGTTAAGGATCTTTCCTTCCTGTTATTGGCAATCCAGTATTTTCCCAACTGCTTTACTGAGTCTACAAGAGTAATTGTGAATCAGAGATCACATGATTTAGCGCTTGCTCAACAACATAGTCTGAGACCTTTTTTTTACATAAGGGGGATATTTGATGAGAAAAGAAGGTAATCATTTAAATTTCAGGTGCCAGAAACAACACATCTTCCACAAAGAATACTGAGATTCTTTCTGCTTTGCCTGATCCAGAGTTCACCATGATCCCTTCCAAGACAAGACACACGCCATTCCACAGGTTGGTGTCTTTGCTTTCTTTTTCTTTTATACATTGCCTTTTTTTTTTTTTTAACAAATGCAAAACAAACGAAAAAATCTAAGTACAGTGCAGGTATAATTAAAACTCAACATAATGATGGTCTAAAATGCAAAAGGATGCAGTTACCAAAAAAGGAAGAATGACACTTTTGAGGTCTACCAGACAGCCAAGAGAGTTATATTCTAATTTATCTCTTATGGTAACTTTGAGATTACAGCCACAAAAACAAAAACTCAGAGAATCAAAGTAACTTCCTTAAGACCATAGAATAAGTGACACAAATGTAAAAGCTGGTTTATATCATTCAGCAATATTAATACTCATTAGTTTCTCAGAATAATCTGTTTATTTTCAGATCTAAGACTTAAAGTAGAACATGAAAAATGGGAAAGAAAACAATGAAAATTATAAAATAAAAAGATCATAAATCCAAATATAATTCTAAAGATTAAAGAAGCAGTACAATGTTGGCATATATATATATTATGACTGAAAGATACAGACAGAGAAATAAAAAGGTAGGGACAGATGAAAGAATGCACATACTTGATTTGCCACTATTTTGAAGACTATGTGAGTTTATTTTTCAGGTCACAGCTTTCCTCCACATTTAATAACAGAAACAAGCTACCTGGAGGTCACGGAACCTCTTTCCCAGTAAACTCCTTAAAAATTACTTTGATAACACACTTTAACAGAAGAGGTAATGTGACTTGCATCTAGATATAAAAATAACTTTATATGTTAAACTTTTTATTTGATATTTATGTCTATTGCAAAATTATTATAATAGGTCTAGTTAACATCCTTCACCATACAAAAAAATCTTTTTCCTGTGATAAGGACTTTTAAGGTTTACTCTTTTAGCAACTTTTAAATATGCAGTTCAATGCTGCTAACTATATGACCCTGCTGTACCTTACATCCCCAGAAGTTATTTATTTTATAGCTAGACGTTTGTACCTTTTGATTCCACCCATTTTGCCCATCTCCCAACCACTTCACCTCTGGCAATCACCAGTCTGTTCTCTGTATCTGTGAACTTGGTTTTTGTTTTATTTTTTTAAAATAATAACTTTAAATGAGTCCTTCCACCTCAGTGTTTCCATGATTTGTGGGAAACAACACATTTTTAACAACTACAGCAAATATTTACTACTTAAAGCCAATTCTACTTATATCTTTATTCCCATGAAAGATATGGGACCATCTTATTTTTAATTTTATGCCTCAGGATATCCCTGATGTTTTATGTGGGCTGAATTTGTCACTATTAAGTTAGCAAGCAATAAATTTTGTATAAAAACAGAGCATCGAATTATGATAAAAGCAAAATATTGATACTGAATAAGTCTGTCCTCATTTCTGTAGAAGGTAGAGGAAATATTTATATTCTTTCATAATCAAAAGAGGATTGCAAAGAACTTTCTTAATTATAAAGCAGTACAGAATCAGGTAATCCTGGATTTATGTAAATGGCATAATGATATGGTTTATGCTCCTGCAAGGAGGCATTGTTACTAAACCAAAATTGGGTTATTAAACACAAAATGTGAGATTAACTTAGTCATGCCTTCCAAGTCCTACTCACTAGTACTGATTGCTACGGTCCTAACTACAAGGAGAAACATACATACATACACACACACACATACACATGCACCACAAGCACATGTATTTGCCACCAGTAACCATGTAGCTTGGTATAGCTGAAGCAGTGTCTTTCATTCTTAGACCCATGGACCAAATACTAATGTTTAGTGGTGCTGCAGACACAAAATTTTTCCATACAAGGAATCTGCTCTCTAGATGCATAATTAAAAAGAAAAGAATCACCTAGATTTTCCACCTAAATTTCTTTCAGTAAGACACAATGACCAATGACCTTGTTTGACCAAACTTTTATCTTTTTTTAACTAATCTTAACTATGCTTATCCAGGGAGGACACCCCCTTTTGATTAGTAAAAACATGTGTAATATAGGAAATGAAGATATTAGTCTCAGTTGTTGTACCAGATGAATAAGTTCTACAGACTAATGTGTAGCATAAAGCTTTTTTTTTTTTTTTAGCATAAAGCTTATAGTTAACAACTCTGTATTGTATACTGAAAATTTTATTAAGAGGGTAAGTCTTACGTTAAGTATTCTTGTCACATGCACAAAGTAACAGTAATAAAAAGAGTGTAGGAGGAAACTTTTGAAGGTGATACATAAGTTTATGGTATAGATTATGATAATGGTTTCATGGGTTTATACTTACCTCAAACTCGTCAAGTTGTATATATTAATTATGTACAACTTTTTGTATGTCAAAAATGTTTAATATATAATAAACCCTTAGTCCAACATCTTTTGACAATATTTTTCTGTATCTTCCCTTTCCTCTCAGTTGTTATAAACTGCTATGGATACTTCCTCAGAAGACATTTATGGTTGCTAGTGGTTGAAATCTAAGCTGATTTTCTAACTAGCCACTCTTTCTGTACACACTTTCGTGGGCCCTCTTTGTGTTGGTCTTTGAATATTCTTTCAAATTGCAAACTAACAACAAAGGCATATGCTGTCAGGATGACATAAGACGTTCTATTCTAGGAATCAAAGATTCTCCCAGGCCTTCCAGAACAAGCCAATGCACGCTATTACCATTTTGCCAACCTTGGTTAGAGAAGGATGTCTCCACTGAAAGAACAAGTCGGGAGATGTTGTTGAATATTTTGATAGGAAACTATGAGTTGTCAAGCAAAGACAATCTGCTAGTAGTGAAAAATCAAAACTTATTAGGAAGGTCTAAGAGAAAATTTTAAAATTTCATTCCATCTAGTCAATCAATAGATGGAACATAAATTTTAATAACTAACAAAAGATAAACTTAAAACGTTTTTGTTTTGTTTTCAATTGTATGTTTAAGTTAATGGTTAAGAGTTCAGGTTTTAGAGACAAACTACTTGAGTTTAAATCCCATCTTCACCACTTACTAGCTGTGTCTTTGGCAAGTTACTTCAACTTTTCACACCTCTCTGGACTACTCTTATGGAGACAGTAACCATCCCTACTTCATGAAATTTTTGTCAAGAAATAATAAGAATGTACTTAGAAAAAAAAAAAAAGAATATACTTAGGGCCAGTGGCTAAGACTCCACATTCCCAATGCAGGGGGCCTGGGTTCGATCACTAGTCAGGGAAATAGATCCCCTATACCACAAACACACACACACAACACAGAATGCCCTTAGGACATGTTAACAGAAGTACTCATGGAGAACTGACATAAAAGAATTTTTTTTCAATCTTCAAAATGAACTAAACTCAGAAAGTTATGAGGGTGACATACAAAACCACTGAAACCAAACAAACTCAAAACTTCTAGATTACCTGATCCAAAATCCTGTTTTACAGATGCTCAAACAGGCTGAAAAGTAATCTGTTGATCAAAGGTAGAATTAGGAACTAACTAAGCCAATTCTCTTCCTGTGACTCCAAACTGCGAGTGCACGATTTCTTTTTCGCTAATCTTTCACCTTAGCCACAGAGCCTGTCCTGTCTACCCTACATGGCACTAGAAATTCCTCTGAATACACAAATAGAGATGAATTCATTCATATCAAATTGCGATCTTGTAGCCAAACTGATGAGAATCACCAGATTCTTGGAATTTTTCAGCTGGGCCTCCTTAGAAAAGGACAGAATGGAAGGCTTTTTTTCCCATAAGAGTTCTAACTATGTCATTTCCACCAAGTAGAACAGGGCAGCCAGGTAGCTTTAGGTGGGAAAAAAAGTAGTTATACTTGAAAATCAGCAATCAGCATAAAAAGAATCCTGCTACTGACCCAACCTCCAGTAGGAGACATGTGAGGAGATGCTGGTAGAACAGTAATTACTGTATGAAGAAAATGACCTCACTTTACAGTTTTACAGGATTTATGGAGCCAGGTGAAAAGGAATTTTATTTACAAAAGCCAGTTGACTCAATATAAAATAGAAGGAAGTTAAATTGTTTTTACCTTTGCATATTTTATTACCTTATTTCCAGAATATAATATGGGAGATGGTGAAGGACAGGGAAGCCTGGCGTGCTGCAGTTCATGGGGTCACAAAGAGTCAGATACAACAATAAAGGTTTTCATAATTACTTCCTATTTCCTTTAAAATGTGATCATGACTAGTTAATAAAGTTTTTAATTGTTTTAAAAATTAATTCACAGCAAAGTATAAATCACAGAAAATGCTTTGTTCTCCTCCTTGGAGTATGTATCTTAAATACTTAAATATCTGCTGACTTAGAAAACAAAATGAAATTTCATTATCATTAGGTCATAGGTCAGGAGGTGGAGTGTTTCCTGCAGGGACATTTACCTTCCAAATCACATATGTGGGCATCTACCTGTCCATTAGGACCAGCCAGGGCAAACCCAAGACTCAGGTTTCATATTCTGACCAACTGACCTAATGCATCATCTCTAGAAATAAAAGTAAATAAAATGTTCCTTAGAAATCCCATCATCTTTTTATTCCTGAAAGCCTTAGAATAGAAATCTTCCTCTGTTTTTTTTTTTTTCCTGTATGTATTTGGTTTTAGATGGCTTATTCACACTTCTAGAGGGAAAATCGCAGGTATAAAGAACAGTAAATCATACTCTGTGGACTTGAGATTCTAATTACTGAAATCTCAAGGTCCAAACAATGGAAACTCACAACCGCACTTTATCAATCATAAAACAACTCTCCACATGAGCTCTCATTTCAATGTTCTAATCCTAAAGTTAAGAAAGAAGTACAAGGATACACTCTCTTCTTCTTTCATACTCACAGAAGAATTAGTCACAAGAAGTCTTTATTGGCTGACTTACCTTTATTGTAGCTGATTCTGCATGAAATGGGCGTGACTCTCTCTCCAAAGGTATGACTCATTCAGATACTGTTTCAGTAGAAATTAAGAGAAGTTCACCTAAAATAATATGTTAAAGTAAATTAGCAGACAATTGCCTTGTAAAATAAGAAGTCTGCTTTCAAGGGCATACAGTAATGTTCATAATAAATATTATGTTTTTTTAAAAAATCTTTAACCACAAATGTTCTCAGACAAGCTGGTAAGGGTCACTGTGGTCATTTAAAATATCAGGAGGAAATTCTTTACTATTGCCTTTTTTGTAACTAAATTTTGCTTAACTGGTTTGATAATGTTTGAACACATTTCTATCTAATAAAATCCCTAAATGGGAGCTAGAGAAGGTGATAAAACCCAAACTAAATGAGTCACATCTAACTCCCTGCGACCCCACGGACTGTAGCCTACAAGGGTCCATGGAATTCTCCAGGCAAGAATACTGGAGTGGGTAGCCATTCCCTTCTCCAGGGGATCTTCCCAACCCAGGATTCGAACCTGGATCTCCTGCATTGCAGGAAGATTCTTTATCGTCTGAGCCACCAGGGAAGTCTGAAACTCAAACTAAGTCCACTGCAAAAACAAAACAAAACAAAAATGTACAGTTCAAGCAAAACAGCTTTAAGAACACTTTTCTAAAATGCTCAGGCACCAGGGACATTTTTGTTTTCTTCTGTTATGATAGCTAAAGGACCGCTTCAACTTTCCAATTCCCTGGGCACATATAGATGTAAGTGAGTTAATTAAGCTATTATTTATCATATTAAGAAACTTTCAGTCATTTTTGTTATAAAGTTACTGCATTAAAAACAATTTGCAGTCATAATATCAAATCCGGGATTCAAGAATAACAATATCCTAACATGCTCTGCAGAGCAGTGGTTCCCAATATTCTGTGTAACTGTGACAAATGACCTTCACAAGGTCACACCCTCCCTTGGATAAGTTCACCCTCGGGCACCGTTTGCCTCCCCCACTGGAATCAAGCCTCCTTTTCCACCTGAGGGGATGTCAAAAATGCAAGTAAATAACATCATTACTAAATAACTTTAAATGTGCTCTAATCATTTTATAACAAGTAAATCAATCACAGATTTCAGAACTTGATACTTAACAAGTCACACCAACAAGGTTAGTTCGGAAAGTAAATCAAAATGAGTTAATTTCTCTAAATCCTTGCTTTCTCTTTAACATGGAAATTGTTGTTTATTTTTGAAATTCTGCTCTCTGCTAAAGTATTTATAATCATCCATTGGACCGCTTTGAAAAGATCTTCAAAGCCAGTATTTTACATCCACCTTTTCCAAAGCCATTATATCACTTCCTTCTCATTTTTTCTTGATATGCAAGAATGTTACTTGTCCACGTGTGAATGACTGAAGTATGCTGAGAAACCAGTATTCTTTTCTGTCTCCTGAGGGTTTTTTTTCTGGTGGGTCTTCCCTCGGAGGCTCATTAGTCACATTTGGGTCAACATGTCTGACACTCTCAGTAAACACTCCTGTACTGCCCATAAGCCCTACAGCTCATATCTCACAGGCGATGGACACCACTTCAGTGCTATTACCAACCAAACTCTCCCCCCTTCTTCTCCAGCCACTTCCCTTATCTTTCCAAGAATTCTTATAAACAAACCCTAAGGTGAAATCAAAGCTAGAGATTTATTCTGAGATTTTTTTCAGAAAACGTAGGTGAGGAGATAAAATCAACATTCCCAAGTGCCAGCTCTGGAAATGAATGCTAGCTTTGTTCATCTCCAGAGGGAAAAGGGATTTTCCATGTGGTTTATGGTTTGGCACTTTGTCCCTCCTGTAAGGAAGGGAGTCTCGAAGAAGAGGAAGAACACAGAAACACTCTCCACTGGCCTCTGAACTCCTCCAACTTGACATGGTTCAAGAAGCCTTAGCAAGCTTGTCCGGGATAACTTTGCATGGTAGGGAGAGGTTGTCCATGGTATTGGAGACCTTCCAGTACACCCCCACCTCAGTTTGGTGAGATTTACATCCTTCCAGGAATATTAGTCTCTTTTCATTTTACACGTACACTCACACACACACACACACACATATCCTTTCTTCCAAAATAACCTTGAAAATATATTTGCTATTCTTTCATTCACACATTCAACTAGAATAAACCAAAGACTTATAATTGATCAAGCACTGTTTAGGTGATCTAAGTTTTCTGTGTGTTAGTCACTCAGTCATGTCTGACTCTTTGCAATCCCATGGACTGTAGCCCACCAGGCTCCTAGGTCTATGGAATTCTCCAGGCAAGAATACTAGAGTGGGTGGCCATTCCCTTCTCCAGGAAATCTTCCCCAGCCGGGAATCGAACCCAGGTCTCTTGCATTGCAGGCAGATTCTTTACCATCTGGGGCACCAGAACCATCAGTTCAGTTCAGTCGCTCAGTCGTGTCCGACTCTTTGCGACCCCATGGGCTGCAGCATGCCAGGCCTCCCTGTCCATCACCAACTCCCAGAGTTCACTCAAAAGTCACGTCCACTGAGTCGGTGGTGCCATCCAACCATCCCATCAATTTGGCTGTGCTGAGTCTTAGTTGCAGCATGTGGGCTCTGTTTCCCAACCAGGGACCGAACCCAGGCTGCCTGCATTGGAAGTAACGAGTCTTAGCCACTGGACCACCAGGGAAGTCCCCACCAGAATCCATAGCAGTTCACAGATAAAGACCTCAGCCTTCAGGAAGTTTACATTCTAATGAATGGTGACAGGTAATAAATAAGTAAATGCACAGCCTTTTAAGTTGCAATGTGCAAAGAAGAAAAATAAAGTAAGAGAAGTGGGTGGGGAGCTTTGGGGGTGGGAGTTTTATTATAATTTTTATACGGGTAGCCGAAGAAGATGTCACTGAGAAACGAATATTTGAGGAGAAGTGAAGAGAGAAGGAGTAACCCTTGTATGTGGCTGGAACAGAACCTCCTCGAGAAAAGGAACAGAGAGGA
The DNA here is from genome assembly GCF_910594005.1 of Cervus elaphus. Taxonomy (NCBI): domain Eukaryota; kingdom Metazoa; phylum Chordata; class Mammalia; order Artiodactyla; family Cervidae; genus Cervus; species Cervus elaphus. The sequence continues at coordinate 29,344,888 of NC_057841.1, read as the reverse complement.
CAAGGGCTCTCAGGTGGAGCTTGCCTGGTGTGACTGTGGTGTCAGGCTATGATGTAAATGATTGAGAAGGATCAGCAGGCCACCCTCCCAGGAATATGCACAGAGCAGTCAAGGGAGCCTTCAGCTAAGGGAATTCAGATCTTAGGAGGGTGAGGCATTCTAATGGGCCATCAAGACCTTGCCAAGGTTTTCTAGACAATCCCTGTTTTGGACACACCTCAATTTAGGACTATTATAGTCTCATCACCTTGTAAAACTAGTGTGTGATGTATTTCAAAAAAAATCTCTTATGATGTCGGTTCAGCACTCTACTTAGACCCCAAAACACACAACTTTGTTTTCTCTGCTGAGTCAAGTCTTCATTTTGCCACTGTTGTGTCTTCCTCTAATTCTCTGGTCCACAAACACCGCTGACAATTTCCTGAAGTCATCCCAGTTCAGAACTTTGCATGCAAGGAGTCAGTCCTCATCTACTGACTCACAGGAGGAGCCTGCGGCAAACAGCTCAGCTACAGCCCATGACTCACCACCTGCGGCTCTATCTCTCGGGCAGGGTGTTGGCGTCTGTGGCTGTGTTCCCAGGGCTGACTGTTGCTGCCACACAGAGTGGTGACTGTTCACGAAGGACGCGTTGGTTTCTCTACAGTAGACTATGGGGCTTGCAGTCCGCTGGGCTTTGATTATTACTCTGCAAGTCCCAGCTCAGAAAGGCAGCAAAGCTTTTTTCCCACCCTGTTATTAAGAGATCATCCCCCACCTGCAAGTCACCCAGTTCTCCCCTCTCACTGCCTAAGGTTCTCGGTCCAGCTAAGCCATGAAAATTTCAACACCCAGACATCTAATGTCTGTGATGTCACTCCTGCTTTGGCTTCTGGGGAAAAGGACCACACTCCTCCAGGATTAGGTGGGTGGACAATCCCTTGCCATTTCTCCACCCCCAGCTAACACATTCTCTTCTCAACCTGTGCCTGAACTTCAGCTTTGCTCTGTCCAAACCCCTCCTGCCACACTCAACCCTGGAGACACCACATCCCTGACACTTACACCTCTATCAGTCAGGCCACTCTGAAACTCTGACTCACACCCACCATCTGCCATTCCTCTCCTGCTCCTGGACTGTAGTTTCCTTGGGGGAAACACACAAACATCCACCAACACACCTGCATGTATGTTTGCATGCCTGTATGCATGTGCATAACTCCCGCCCACACAATCCCAGACTGTTTTCTGGCCAGATCCACTATTAATACACCCGGAGTGGATATATTCAAATACCTGCCCCTGTAATGCTCCTTTTTCACTTGTAATTAATCCCTTCCATGTGAACTTGGTTCAACAACTCTTTATTGATCATCTTATATGTGCTGGATACGGAAGTCTGGGCCCATTACGGATATGATATTGCCTCTGCTCTTAAAGAAGTAACCATCTTGGGAAAGAAGAGGCATCACAGCAGCAGACAGGAATGAATTAACCATACGTCACAGTGTGACGCTGCGATGCACATTGTGTGAATCATCTTGAACAGAGCCACAGAGAATAAAAGTACAGCAATTGCAGAGAATACAACAAGAAGAATTGAGAATGACTCTCAGGTGCCTGGCTTGAGTGGTCAAGTTGACCAAGCACAGGAGGAAGCAGCAAGCTTGAGCTGGAGAGGTGTAGAGGGATGGGGAAATCTTTTTTATCAGTACGCTGTTTGAGACAAACAGTATGCTGTTTGTCAGCATTCTGTTAGGGCTTCCCTGGTGGCTCCGCTGGAAAAGAATCTGCTTGCAATGGGTGAGACTTGGGTTCGATCCCTGGGTTGGGAAGATACCCTGGAGAACGGCATGACAACCCACTCTGGTATTCTTGCCTGGAAAATTCCATGGACTGTATAGTCCATAGGGTCGCAAAGAGTTAGACATGAATGAGCGACTTTCACAAAGTCAGGATGATAGTTTGAGATCCCTATGAGATATCCAAATGGTAATGTCCCATGTTTGAAGCTCAGGAGAGAAGGCTGTGAAGGATTTGCATAATGGGAATGGCTACAGAGTCATGCTGGGTACCAAGTAAGAAAAGACGGAAAGGAAAGAATTCAAGAGGCGTAAGCATTTAGCAGGTAGGCAAAGAATAAGAAATATATTGAGAAACAACAGCCAAAGAGAAAGAAAATTAGGCAACTTTTTCTGCCTCCTAAATCGACCTGTAGTTGTATTCTCATTTCAAACTACTTGCGAGACTTTTCTCATTGGACACTGCTCTAATATCTCAAATTCAATTTTGTCAATGTAATAAAAAAAAAAAATTTTTTTTTTTTTTTTTTCAGATAAATCTGAAACTCTTGACTCTTCACGAATCCCCGACTCTTCACCAGCGGCATTTATGCTTTGAGTGACTCTATCCTGACTGGTGTCATGTCTCCTTTACAATTATTCATCCTTTAAGAACCAGCTCACCACACCACTCCACCCCAAGCTCACCGTCCAAAGCGTGAGTTCATTACTCTCTTCCCTCTGTTTGCTTCATACCATGCAAAGAGTTCTACCACTGCATCGATAAGTTTATGTTAGTTATAGCTATACTATTTCATAAGCATCCATTTTTGTTTCTTGGATTACTTATTTGTATTGCCAATAAAATGCAAATTAAATGCTTGGCAAACAAACTCAGTGTTGAATAAATGAAGAAACAGATGAGTATAACTAAACCAGAAAACCACCTCCTCCTTTTTTCACCTTTCTTACTTTATTTATCTAGATGCATGTCATAAATTTTCCCTGTATCCAAGTAACCTTTTATTTTTTTTTAACTGAAGTACAGTTGATGTATTATATGTTACAGGTATACCCTACAGTGATTCATAATTTTTAAAGGCTATGCTCCATTTATAGCTATTATAAAATATTGGCTATATTCCCTGTTACACATACCGTTTATTAATCAATGTCATATGAGTAAGCCTCCCATCCATGATAACCATTTCTTATGTTGGAACAGCCACATATTTCTGTTCTTTGCTTCTGAGGCATGTTGTAGGATAGCACCAGATTCAGCATGTACCTCTAAGACGTTAATTCTAATACATACACTCATTGGGATTTTCAATGGAATTAATGAGTCAGTCATCTATCAAACCATTAGCCATTTATACCATGATGATTTATAAAGTGATTTTTTTAATGCTGGAGTGGGTGGGGAGTAAGGAAGAGGTGATGGTAGAAAGGGGACATGTTAATTTTTGTTGGTCTTTATGAAGTCTTTTTTTTAAATAACATTTTTGTTTTAGATAATACTAAGAAATGATTCTAATAAGCTAATCACCTATGTGTACATGTGAGACAAAATATGCTGGGAAATATAACACAGATATTTTGAATATATATAAATGCTAAAGCCAATTATTTGCACAAGGTACAGTTTTTAACTGATGTATTGCAAATATGTCTTAAGAAAATTAAGTCTTAAGAAAAGTATATTTACCATAACGTTCAACTAATTTAGAGGAAGAAAAACCTGTAAGTAATCTTTCACATCTTGTTCATTCATTTTAAGGCAATCAGCACGTCATTGGTAATGGCATCTGATGTTGTACAAAGAGATTTATGAAATAGATTGACTCTCGTGCCAGCAGAAAGAAGTCAGGAGTGAGAGAATGAGCTGTGTATGATCTAACTTCCAAGTGCCTTCAGCTCACTGAGTCATAGGTTTCAGTCATAGGTTTTTAAAGAGGAGCTAATTCAAGAACGTCATCCAATGGCACCGGATTGTACATCTTCTCTCAAAGCCTTGCAAAACATGTCTCACAGAGGAACATTATCCTTAAACTGCCTTTGACAGCCTCCAGCGGAGAGTAAATAATCCAACAGAAATACAATTTGCATTAGCTTTTCTCATTCTGGAAGCTACAATTATCTTCATTACTGAACAGAGATCAAATTCTAGATAATGAGGCATAAATACTTGCCTATAGGACTCAGTTACAAGAGCACTCATTTTGGGTAGGGCTTATGTATAGTTTCCAGGGATGATTTGAGAGTGTTTTGGTCAAGTCTGCCTCGTTTAATTAGGAATCCTCCCAGCAATGATGGGGAATGAGAATTATCACCAAGGTTACCATCCACAGTAATTCAGAGAAAAAGGTGTGGAAACTAGAAGACATTCTTCCCTCCTGACTCAACTATGTGACCAGTATTTATTGAGAGGCTATCATGGTACTCAGCACTGTTCTAGGCACTGCAAACAGAGTGAAAAATTAAGCAGACACTCCTAGACATTCAGTCCTCTGTTTAGCTACTGACAGTTAAGTAACACTATCAGAAAAGTTACTGGCCAGTTAATCCCTAAACAAACAAAGTAAAAGGTGGTTCTCAGCTCAAAGAGGGAGTGGTCCTCGGCAGCTGAGGAAGAAAGGGATTAAGGCCATTGTACTGGATCTTGAAAAGTGGCCAGATGAGAAATGAAGAAGAGTAGGAGACACTGGGGAAGAGAGAGGGAGGCACATTTAATCACAAAGGGAACTCTGCCTTGTCGATCAACTTTGATGCCAAACATCTCCTTCTAGTAGATCAACCCTTTATACTATTACAGGCTCTTCCAATAGGTCAGTGTCAATAATTAGCCTTTCTTATAAGTCTCCTAATCTGGTGCTTATTCCAGAGCTTCTGTTTTTCAAGAAAACGTCAACTTAATATTTACGCTTGCAAAAGTAATCACACTATCACTCTTAGTTGAACCCGGTGCGCTAGGCACTAGACACTACAGAATACATCATAAAGACTTTTCTGATTTAATCTTCATAGCAGCCCTGTTTGCTGGTGGTCGAGTAGCCAAGTCGTGTCCAACTCTTGCGACCCCATGGGCTTTAGCCCACCAGGGTCCTCTGTCCATGAAATTTCCCAGGTAAGAATGCTGGAGTGGGTTGCCATTTCCTTCTCCAGGCGGACCTTCCCGACTCAGGGATCGAACCCAGGGCTCCTGCATTGCAGGCAGATTCTTTAACCGACTGAGCTATGAGGGTAGTCCGTCCCCTCTCTGCGGTGGGTGGTATCTATTCTCCAGGTCACACAGCTAAATAACTATGGGCTAGAGGATTCTGACCCCTAGTGACGCTTTGTCATTTTGTAAATATAGGGAAGAGTAAGTCTCTCCCTTAACCCTTCTAGACTTTTCTCCCAGTCGAGGTTAGTTAACAAGGGGTTTAAAAAAAAAAAAACAACAACCGTTCCTTGGGATCCTTTGTGATTCTTCTAATAACTGTTTCTCCCGGAGTCAGACAAGCGGCAAACCTGTGGGAAGGGGCCGTGGGAAGGAGGTGAGACGCCTTCACGGAGACCACCCCCGGAATCCGGCTCCAGAACCTTCGCTCCCGGGGAGCTGGCGCCGGCCAGCAGGCCGCGCGGAGGACGCGGGGAGGACACGGGTCCGCGCGTCGCTCGTCCTTCTCCTCGGCGCCACCTGGGCCCCGCGCGCGGCCACCCAGCGCACGGTCCCCGCGGCGGCCCGGGGCGCAGAGAGCCGGCCGCCCTGGGCGGAGAGGGGCTCGCGGAGGGAGGCGGCGGGGCGGGGCCGGCCGCTCGGAGTCCCCAGCCCGGGGGCCGTCACGGCTCCAGGTGCGCGTGCGGCGGGGGGCGGGCGTCCCCCGGGCGCCTCCCTCCTCCGCGCCATTCCCACCCCGGCCCCAGCCGCTCGGCCTGGCTCCGGGCTCCATTTTCTCGCGGAGGCCACACCTGGAGCCGCCCCGCTGGGCAGGGCGGTGCGGCCGCCGCCTGGGAGGGGACCCTTGGGGCGGGGGCGCCGGGGAGGAGCCGGCGCGCGCGTGCGGGGACGCGGGGAGCCGGCGGCGGAGGCGCGATGGCGCGGGGCGCGGAGGGCGCGCTGCTGCTTCTCCTGGTAAGTGCGGGGAGCCGGCGGCACGGAGCCCCGGGCTGGCCGGGGCGGCGGCGGGCGCCCGGCCCGCGCCTCGACCTGCCCGCTTCCGCCGGGGGAGGGCCGGCCCGCCCGGCGATCCCTCTTTTGTGCGCCGAGGTGGGAGACGGCCGGGCAGGCGGCGGCGAGCGGGGACCCTGCGGCTCCGTTGGGGCCGGGCGGCCGGTGGGAAGCGGGCTGCTGTTCCGTTTCTCTTGCGATCGCACACAGGCCCCAGCGCGTTTCTGGATCTGCGATCTGCGGGTGCAGGGAGACCTGAGGCGGGGACACCTTTCCTGGAGACGCGGGCTTTGTCCCGATTCTCCTTCGACCGCAACATGGAGGCGGCGGCCGCGCCTACCTCCCCGGGCTCCCGCCGCCCGAGCGCGGCAGTGACCTGGGGACACACCTGTATTCTGAGACTGCAGAAGGGGGCCCAGAGAGTTTCTCTAATGTATTTTACAAAGTTTAATTTTTTTTGTTAAAGCCACGTTACGCTTCAAATCACCCACCTACAGCTCAAGCTTAAAGTTCACAAAGTTGATGTTTTAAGACATCGCCTAGTATTAAAGGTAATGAGCATATGTAATCGTTTTAAGGTTTTTTTCACTTTAAAAAAGATTACAGAAAGGCGACATGCAGCGCAACAGTAAAATGGGGTTTTCAGAGGTTATTAAGCTGGCAAACAGTGTTCGCTTTCTAGATCTGCATTTCTTAATGCTTTACTTCTTATACTCGGATTGGTTTTTAGATACGTTTGTTTTCTGTTTGTTGAGGGAATTGAGCATAAGTAAAGGGTTTGGCTTCTCTGGTGGTTTAAACGGTAAAGAGTCCGCCTGCAGTTCAGGAGACCCTGGTCAGAAAGATCTCCTGGAGGAGGGCATGGCAATCCACTCCAGTATTCTTGCCTGGAGAATCCCATGGGTAGCGGAGCCTGGCGAACTGCAGTCCATGGTGGTCGCAATGAGTCGGACAGGACTGAGATGTACTTGACTCTGGAAGAGGCTTGCCAAATGGGTTTTGATAAAGTAACAGTTATCCACCTAATGTAGGTTTGCCTTCAGCTTCCAGAGACTTAAATGTGTGTTCAGAGAGATTAGGTACAAAATCATATTCTGTATTCTTACATAATAGTAAAAGTAAGAAATACTAGTACATTCCCTGTATTGAAAGTTCTAACTTCCAAAAGATTGCCTTCTCTCTATCCCAGAATTACAATGAAGGGAGGACATTTTCCCCTGTGGGTTTTGTATGTATATATTCTTACAAAAGTCGGACACAATTTAGAGACTGAACAACAAAGGCACACATATTTATCACATAAGAAGAAACATGGCTAATACAATCTAGGAATTTCAGTGAATTCTCACTTGTGAGCGGTTTAGGACCTGCAGACCTTTGTCACACCTGTTAATTTTCCTGCTTTTTGTTTCATTTTGCCTAAGTCATTGAGGTCGTTGAGGTGATGTTCAAGTTTATTTTGTTAGTAAAACTTTTCAAAGATAATTTGCAATTTCCTTTCTGACCTCCAGAATAACAGAGCATCTAGTTTCCCCCTCGTGGTATTTCCTAACCAAAGGAGGTTATCACGCTAGCATAGCACCTGGCTCAGTTTGAAGTTTAAATATTAAATCCTAGAAAAGAAATTGCCTTTATCCTCAAGTGGTTTAACAAGCAGGCCGATTAAAGTACATTTACAGAGAAATAGGTACATAACTTCGGCATATGTTTTACTCTAGCAATTCAGTACTTTTTGTTTACTGGGCATGAACTGACCGCCTCTTTAAAAAGTGATTATAACTAACTGAATAAGCAAACTCTTGGACAGGTCTTTGTATTTTCTGTAGTACTTTAAATGATACGAATTTGAGTATGTTTATTTTTGATCAGAGAACAGTGGGCAGTTCAGCATTTTGCCCCTGATGTGTTTGAAGTTGGAATTCTAGATTTCAGGGAAGAATATTTGAAAAACTTCTATTCTGACAGAAGTAGTTCTCCAGAACACAGATCTTTTATGGAAGGGAATATAAACTGTAGTGTCTGTGAGTCAGAGTTCAGTTGCAGATCACAAAATTCACTCTAGCTAGTTAAAGCAGAAAGGGCATTGTGTCCATTGCATCTGTGTGCCAAAGACTGAGGAAACACTCCATTTTGAGCTGTCAGTAATGGCTTCAGAGCCATCCAGCCAAGCCCAAGCACTTAGGGACCTGCTGCCTCTCCTGTGATCAGGAACCCACACTGCCACCCCACAATGTGAAAACAGACAAATCGGGTGTTACTTCTGTTGCCAGCTCCAGAACCACGCCACGTTTGCTAGGATGTATAACACTGATACGTACCGGGACCCTACATCTTGGCACTCAGGAATCTAGTGTGGATTTTACTAGATGGACCCTGGAGCTAGAGAAAGATGACTGCAAAGACCCAGCTCCATCCACATCTGTGCTTGCCAGCAAGAAGAGCAGCCACACGGCTTCTGCTCCACTTCCTTCTTTCAAATCTCATGTAAATGCTGATTGTTAATGTTAAATCGTACACTGAGCCTTAGCTGCTGAGCCTGTGATATGTGGTCTCTAACTTTCTTCTGAAGTTCCAGGAGACAAACCAGAAGCAACATGCTGAGAGGCACTCACAGACCTAGCACACAAATAGAGCCCAACTCTGTCAAATGGGAAATAGAAGCAATTTTGTAAATGTCAGAGAACCTTTGCTTTCTGTGAGTTCTTTACATGGGACCTACCAATTCCCAAATGGTCGGTGGATAGAATTCAGAAGGTTCTTAGTCATGGCTGGGAATAAATTCTGTGTCCACCCTCATTAATATCTAACTGAAATTTAGTATTCCTTTAAATTACAAATGTAGGAAAGACACAGCAATAGCTTAGCCATAGCATAGCTTTAGGGCTTTCCTGGTGGCTCAGTGGTAAAGAATCCGCCTGCCAATGCAGGAAAGGCGGGTTTGATCCCTGGGTTGGGAAGATCCCCTGAAGAAGGAAATGGCAACCCACTCCAGTATTCTTGCCTGAGAAATCCCATGGACAGAGGAGCCTGGTGACCTACCGTCCATGGGGTTGCAAGAGTCAGAAACAGCTTAGCAACTAAGCAACAGCAACAATTATATTAGGACTCACGCTAATGACCTCAACTTGGTTAAACCCGCAAAGACCTTGTTTCCAAATAAAGTCACATTCTGATGTGCTGGGGTTAAGACTTCAATATGTCTTCTTTTAAGAGACATAATTTAACTCATAACAAGTAGGTGCGACTATTTATAAAATTTTAGTAACACTAGAGTTGTGCTTCAGATTCTAATACGCAAGTGGATGACAGATTTTAGAAGAAATTAAAATCTAAGTGAGATGGTAAGTATTGAAGCTTATAAGAGTAAATTATCATATCCAGGGACTTTTAGAAATGTATGATTTCACATCTGTTTTTGTTCCTAAAAATTAATGGGAAATGTCAACTCATTAACAGAAATTTCTTTAGGTATAAAATTAGGGGAAAGTACTTTGCAAAAAGACATGAGAATTGAGTTTAAATTCTCCCTGATTATTAGAAATATCTGATGAGATATATTAAAATCCCCAAGGCTAAAGTCCAGAAATATATATCGCTAGAAAATTTCATTTAGTTGTATCTGAGTCTTTGTGACCTCATGGACTGTAGCCCGCCAGGCTCCTCTGTTCATAGGATTTTTCAGGCAGGAATACTAGAGTTGGTTGCCATTTCCTCCTCCAGGGGACCTTTCTGACCCAGGGTTCAAACCCAGGTCTCCTGCATTGCAGGCAGGTTCTTTACTGTCTAATCCATCAGGGAAGCCCTTAGAAATTTCCCAGTAAATTTAATTATCAGACACGTGTAAGAGTGAGAATTACCAGTCTCAATTTTGAAAAATAGTTTATTGACCAGTGATGCACACAAATATTTATTTGGAAAAGAAATTACACATTGAATAAGGGTTTGTATTTTTAAAACTGCAAAATTGCAGTAAAAATCAGAGACCTTAATTAAAATTATAAATGTGCTTTAGATCAATTTTAGTATTTCTTAATAAACAGCAGCAACAAAAAAAAAAAAACCCAGCTATTTCTGTCTTTCCGTGTGCCACATATTTTAACTGATAACACTTTTCAAACATATAGCCCAAATATGACAAAAGATTATTTTCTTAGTTAAGTTTATCTTAAAGTTTCAAATGTATACCACATATGACATTGCACTATTTTGTTGATTTCAAATTATTTTTTAAATTTTCTGAGATTTTTATCTTATGCAAAGCTTGGTGATTAGAATTACGGAAGCTGGAACATCAAGATTTATACCATAGTCTAATGGTCAGATGAACAATGCCCTCAAGAAAATAAACTAGCTAAGAGATAACCACAGATGACCACAGTTTAGCAACTCCCTGCTTAATCTAGACAATGTATCAGATGTTGGGAGACAATGAAAACTCCAGAAGTGTTCTGCCCTCATGATGCATCAGTTCAGTTCAGTCACCCAGTCCTGTCTGACTCTTTGCAACCCCATAAATCGCAGCACGCCAGGCCTCCCTGACCATCACCAACTCCCGGAGTCTACTCAAACTTATGTCCATTGAGTCGGTGATGCCATCCAACCATCTCATCCTCTGTCGTCCCCTTCTCCTCCTGCCCTCAATCTTTCCCAGCATCAGGGTCTTTTCAAATGAGTCAGCTCTTCACATCAGGTGGCCGAAGTACTAGAGTTTCAGCTTCAGCATCAGACCTTCCAGTGAACATCCAGGACTGATCTCCTCTAGGATGGACTGGTTGGATCTCCTTGCAGTCCAAAGGACTCCCAAGAGTCTTCTCCAACACCACAGTTCAAAAGCATCAATTTTTCGGCTGTCAGCTTTCTTCACAGATGCTTACACATGATGCTTACAGTCTAGTAAAAAAGTAAATGGCAAAATCCCAGACGGGTGATGGTAGAAAGAGTAATGATAAAAGAACACACAGTGCCATGGAACCTACAGAAGGGGCTCCAGCACTGAGTGTCCCAGCAAAGACCTGAGAATAATCATAAATTATTAAGATGATACGAAGAGAAGAAGGGGGAAGAAGTTTTTAGGTAGAGAGAAGAGCATATGCAAAGGCCTGAAGACAAGGGCGCATGGTTTCTTGATCGGAGTCCATGTAGCTGGAACACAGCTTGCAGGACAGAAGGGCATGCAGAAAGATGAGCCTGCAGCCTTCTTGGTACCAAGGAAGCCTCAAAAGTGAGTGTTTTTAGGGAGGTGTTCAAATCATTAAGAAAATGAAAAAATGAGTGTTAGTTGAGTTGGTCATGAAAGGGTGGAGAAAGAAGAGACTGTAGTCGACTCATTTAATAATGAGGCAAAAATAATTTTGCCTCATTATTTTAAAACAGAGCTTTCAGAATTTGGGATGCTGTGATCTAAGACTGGCAGAAAAGCCCAAACAGTACAGGGGAGGGAGTGTGCAGCATGGCAGGAGGCTTGGTTTGGGAACAAGGGCCTCCCCAGGTGGCGCAGTGGCAAAGAATCTGCCTGCTGATGCAGCAAACACAGGAGACACAGGTTCAATCCCTGGGTCAGGAAGATCCCCTGGAGAAGTAAATGGCAACCCACTCCAGTATTCTTGCCTGGAAAATCCCATGGACAGAGGAGCCTGATGGGCACAGAATGCTGTATTTACTACTCCAAAGGCAGGATGCTAAACTTCCAGCAATCCACAGAACCTTCAAGAAAAAAACTAGCCACTCAAAAAGACTTTCCCTATCAGAAATGCCAATAGCTCCCCCAGTGAGAAACGGTGATAGGCAGATTGTGAGAGATTCTCATTAGGGATTCATCTTACCTCTTTTTAAAATGCAAATATCCTCTAGGCTGATTAAGCCTTGATACATTCATTTACTCAATGGGTATTATTGAGCACCTACCTAGTCTGTGCCAAACACTTCCCTAGGTCTTGTCTCAAAATCACACCTTCATGGGAATTCCTTTCGTCAGTCCAACAGGTGCTGTCTGGCTGATGGGGAAATGAGAAGGCAGATTTGGGTGAAGAGAAGAAGTGAGAGGACCAATTTTCCCTATTCTAAAATAGCTCCATCCCACTATTCTTCCAAGTTCCCTACGATGCAAACTAAATCAGCTGAAATAAATGGCCCATAAACTGCCTCGTGTTAGAGATCCAGTCTCCTTAGACCCCAAGAGTGCTAACTGGGAAATGGCACCAGTGGCCTGGCTCAGTCATCTTTTTTTTTTTTTCTTATTTTTTAAAATTTGTTTTTAACGAGGATTATTGCTTCACAATGTTGTATTGGTTTCTACCATACAACAGCGTCGTGAACCAGTAGGGATACATCCGTCCCCTCCCTCCTGGACCTCTCCCCACCCCCTCTAGGTCGTCACAGAGCACCGGGTTGAGTCCCCTGTGTTATACCCGAAACCTCCCATTAGCTCTTTTGCATATGGTAATGTATGTTTCATTGCTACTGTCTCAGCTCCCACCCTCCCATTCCCTCACGACATCTGCAAACCCATTCTCTTTCTGTGTCTCTATTCCTGCCCCGCAAATAGGTTCATCAGTCCCATTTTTCTCGATTCCACATGTATACACTACTATACAATATTTGGTTTTCTCTTTCTGACTTCAGTCTGTATTACAGGCTCCAACCTATCAGCTCTTCTTTCAATTTCCTCCCTCCCTTATTTGCATAGTACGCTGCCGGGCGTCTGTTCACCTCCAGGAGGCTATAGTGGTTTTCTGACCAAGCACGGAAGGACACGCTGGACCCTCGTCACCAGAAGATACAGGTGGGAGGCAGAGAGTGGGCGGCGGCAGTGGCTGGCGGGGGTGTGCCCCTGGGACCCTGCGCGTAACCCCTGCCTCCCTTTGAGCCGCAGCGCTGTATCTTCCGGTGTCTGCTATCACCTCCCTACTCAGAGGATTTCCTCAGGATGCTGCCTCAGCGTCTCTGCAACCTGGGCTCTGAGAACTGCATCCTTCTAGTTACTCACACTTAAAATGTTGATACCATCTGCCCCCTTCTCCTGTCCTTCACACGCAGGGTATTGCCGGGGGTTCATGTTGTCCCCATGAAGACTCTGACCCTACCCATCCATCTGGGCGCCATGACCATATTCCAGGTCCTCCCTGCATCTCCCTTCGCTTACTACTTTAACCCTCAAGCTGTCTCCTGCCTTCCACCCTGCAGTACTGCCAAAAACATCTCCTCAAAGCTCTGAAGGCATAGAATCCCTCTTGGGAAGTTCATCCTTAGAGGATCTGTGACGATCCGTAGCACAAGGCTTTGTCCTTCTTTTCTGCTCATATGATCTCCGTGTCAGAATCCACCCCTTCTTGTTCTTCTTCACTCTCCATGTTCTGACACCTACAGTCCTTACAGCAGATCGTTTCCTTCCTCCTCCCATCTGCTCCCTCCCCTAAACCTCTCCTGAATTCTCTAGAGGAGATCCTTTCTGCCTTTTCGGAGCTCCCCAGAACCGTTTTTGCAGCTGTCATTCACACAATGAAGTTGTCCTGCCTCTTATAGTAATAAAGTTGGAGAAGGAAATGGCAACCCACTGCAATATTCTTGCCTGGGACATCCCAGGGACAGAGGAGCCTGGCGGGCTAGAGTCCAGGCGGTCACAAAGCAACTAAACAACAGCAACCCATTATAGTAATGTGTGTGTTAGTCACTCAGTCGGGTCTACCTCTTTGGGACCCTGTGGACCGTAGCCCACCAGGCTCCTGTGTCCGTGGTATTCTCCAGGCAAGAATACTGGAGTGAGTTGCCATTTCCTTCTCCAGGGGATCTTCCTGACTCAGGAATCCAACCCCATTCTCCTCCATTGCAGGCAGATTCTTTACCGTCTGAGCCACTAGGGAAACCCTTATGTCCACTTTATCTCTCCTGACAAACTGAACCTCTTTGAAGTAGAATCTGTGTACCATTTATCTATAAACTAGCTCAATGCCTTGGACACAGAAGAATCCTTTAAAAACCTAAGAGTTAATGTATCTTTCTATGTTTGGAAAAAGTTGGAATAATAATCTGAATTTCATTTGTTTAGAAGAAATCTTTAATGTCTGGGTGGAGGAGGGGTAAATTTATGTTTGACTTGAACACATTCAGCAGTAACTAGCTGTGCTTCCACTATGTGCCAACCAGGCTTCTGGATGCTTGTGAGCAGTCCCACAATCATGGAGCCTACAGTAGGGGAAAGGCAGGTGTAGGGAAAATATTTTGACGTTTTTGGAGCAGCCACAGTGTGCCTTTTCATACTGAACACAGTGGGCGCTCCAAAAGTGTCGAATTCTTTTCGGATGAGATGATTGGATGGCATCCCCGACTCAATGCACATGAGTTTGAGCAAGCTCTAGGACATGGTGAAGGCCAGGGGAGCCTGGCGTGCTGCAGTCCATGGGGACACAGAGTCGGACACGACTTAGTGACTGAGCAGCAACACCACCATGTGCCAATAGCTGGATTTGGTGATTGTTGTTAATGGATGAAGCTGAGGGGAGCCCGAGTACCCCCGACACCAAATGCCTCTCTGTCAATCCAAAGGCGAGACCACCACCTCCAATGTAGCAGCTTCCTATAGTTCCTTAGACCACCACCTCCAAAATAAGCAGTTTCCTATAGTTAATCATATGAAAGGCCTGATGAATTTATGGAATTACGTAATTGGTTTCGTTTCATTACAAGGTAGAGTCATTCAAGAAGCAGCAAAAAGGAGAAACATACATTGAAATTTGCCTGATTTCACAGTCCTGCAGAAGTATTCTCACAGCTTTCTAAAACCATTGCTTTTCACTATTAGATTTTGCCAGTTTGCTTATTTGAAGTCAATTGAAAAGCCTGTTTAAAAAAAAAAACAAACAAGAAAAGCCTGTTTACCACTTTGAACTTTGGAGTCAAGTTGTTGGTCAGTTTTTGGCAATTCCTGCAGCTTGACTTGGAGAAGCCAATGGCACCCCACTCCAGTCCTCTTGCCTGGAAAATCCCATGGACGGAGGAGCCTGGTAGGCTGCAGTCCATGGGGTCGCTAAGAGTCGGACACGACTGAGCGACTTCACTTTCACTTTTCACTTTCACACATTGGAGAAGGAAATGGCAACCCACTCCAGTGTTCTTGCCTGGAGAATCCCAGGGACGGGGGAGCCTGGTGGGCTGCCGTCTATGAGGTCGCACAGAGTCGGACATGGCTGAAGTGACTTAGCAGCAGCAGCAGTTTGACTTACTGACAGAACAGTGCCATCTAGTGATGAAAAAGGAAAACTTGAAGCTCTTGGTTTTCTTAAGCTTCTGGGCGTGAGGGGTCCGGGAAATCTGGTTTTCTCCATTGTATTTTTTAGTGTCAATTTCAGGAGTACATTGCAGCCTAAAGGTCAAAACAGCCTGTCACTTTTGTCTAAGAAATTATGTATTATATAGATATATCTGAAAAGATGCATTATACAGTTTCCCTTATATTGTGCTGATCCTCAGAGCATTTGTAGCAACTATAGAAAACACCAATACAATGGTAAATAAAATATTTCAAAAATGATAAGTTCTCAGGGTCAGTAAAACGTAAGCCAGAAAAAGAGGTATGAATTGAGAGAAAGGTGTGAACACCATTTAAGGCAATCTTGTAGTCTATTTGATTACTGCTTGTGAAGTGGAAAATCTTGTGGTGGGAATAGTTCAGTTGCTGAATGTCCTTATTTGGAATATATCGTTGCATGCATCTCTGTAATTAAGGGCTCCTTATCCAGGCTATGAATTATGCAGGCTCTCCTTCTCATTCCCCTGCTACTCTGTGATTTTACACAGTTGTTTTCACAAGTGTGGTCCCTAGACCAGCAGCATCAGCATTACCTGGAAACTTGTGTAAGAAATACAGATTTTTATACCCCACTCCAGACCTGGGTGTGTGCATGCTAAGTTGCTTCAGTCCTGTCCAACTCTTTGCAAACCTGTAGACCATAGCCTGCCAGGCTCCTGTGTCCATGGGATTCTCCAGGCAAGAATACTGGATTGGTTTGCGATTCCCTCCTCCAGAGGACCTTCCTGATCCAGGGATGGAACCCGAGTCTTCTATGTCTCCTGCATTGGCAGGCATGTTCCTTACCACTGTGCCACTTGGGAAGCCCCATCCCAGATCTACTGACTCAGAAGCTCCCTGGTGGGGCCCGGAAGTCTTGTGTTTTAACAAGATGATTCACATGCCACTCATACTTGAGAATCACTGCTTATTAACATCCCCCTTGGAAAATAATTGGGAATGGAAAAGAAAGTTAAATATTAAAAAGCATATTTAGATATTTGTTAGTAACTCTAATTTTTTTAAAGATGTTTTAGGGGCCAAGGAAATTGACACTAAATAAAATAATGGCTTTTTTGGGTCTTCATTTTGTCTATGCCAAGTTAAAAATAGGAGCTGTCCAAGATGACACAACTTCTCTTGAAATGATGGTTCACAACATGATCTAACAACTCAAGTGTAGCACAAGCATTGTTAACTCTGTGTTTTAACATTCTTGGTGTCATAAATGTTTCCAAGGAAAATATCTTCCCCTTTAAAGCTAAGTTCAATACAACTCACTCCAAATCATATTTGTTACATTAAGATTAACCCAAACATCTAAAGAGTGGGCAAAAGATTATGATCGATCATAGAGTTTAGAAAATTCAAATTCAGAACTAAAAATTAAAGGTCAAAATATTGCTTTTCTTGGTTGCTGAGTTTTTTTAAACAGCATCCATGAAAACAAACATATGTTTAAACTAGCTATTGAGTGAAGCTGCCTTAAGAATTGTACTTACGTATGAGTTATTTTTAAGTTGGATCTTTAAGTTGGGAATGTCTAAATAAGGTAAGATGTTTAGCCAGAAAATAAGAAATTTTAGACATCTCGCCTCCTTCAGGGAAAAAAAAGAAAATACCAAGAGGAAAATAGTATGATAGATGAAATTCTAACATAAACCTAACATCAGGCTTATCAGACCTTCTGTGGAGTCTACAGAGGCCCAGTTCTGTCTGTTGTTGTTCAGTTGCTAAGTCTTGTCCAACTCGTTGTGACTCCATGGACTGCAACATGCCAGGCTCCCCTGTCCTTTACTGTCTCCTGAAGTTTGCTCAGATTCATGTCCATTGAATCAGTGATGCTGTCTAACCACTTCATCTTCTGTTGCCTGCTTCTCCTCTTGCCCTCAATCTCTCCCAGTATCACGGTCTTTTCCAATGATCGGCTCTTTGTATCGGGTGGCCAAAGTATGGGAGCTTCAGCATCAGTCCTTTCAATAAATATTCAGAGTTACAATTAGAAAATCTAGGATGTGTGATCAGAGGAACCTAGATCAGACAAACCTAGACAGCATATTAAAAGCAGAGACATTACTTTGCCAACAAAGTTCCGTCTAGTCAAAGGTTTTGTTTTCCAGTAGTCATGTATGGATGGATGTGAGAGTTGGACCATAAACAAAGCTGAGTGCCAAAGAATTGATGCTTTTGAACTGTGATGTTGGAGAAGACTCTTGAACTCTCAAGGAGATCAAACCAGTTAATCCTAAAGGAACTTGGTCCTAAATATTCATTGCAAGGACTGATGCAGAAGTTAAAGCTCCAATACTTTGGCCACCTGATACAAAGAACTGACTCATTGGAAAAGACCCTAATGCTGGGAAAGATTGAACGTGGGAGGAGAAGGGGACAACAGAGGATGAGATGGTTGGATGGCATCATCGACTCAATGGACATGAGTTTAAGCAAGCTCCGGGAGTTGGTGATGGACAGAGAAGCCTGGCATGCTGCAGTCCATAGGGTCTCAAAGAGTCGGACACAACTGAGCGAGTGAACTGAACTGATCAGAGGAAACAAACAAATGTCAGACGTGGCCTTTATTTATCTCATTTTATTTCCCTTAAATTATTTTAGCCAAAGCTGAACACTCTTTAAGAACGGGTTGGGTGTAAGCCAGGGACCCTAAGGGCAGTTTCTGATTCTGCCTTCTGTTCAATGAAAGGAAACAGAATTTATAAAACACTCGTTCGGTCTGCTTGGAAGGGTGGATAAGAAAGGGAAGTAACAGGTGTTTCTGTGACTGTCGGATGGTGGGCATGAGATGGAAGAGCAGCAGCAGACATGTTAGGTCACCTCTATTTGGGTCCCCAAACATCATCCATTGACCACCCTACTAAAGCAGGCTACAGTTCTTTCTGGCTGAATGGAAATAATAAGCCATTATAATGCCTCAAAGTTAAAACAATATTTTAAACTTCTTTGTACTCCTCCACATCTCATCTGCAATAAGTTATCGGTTAGTCTGAGGTATTAAAGTTAAGGGGTCATTTAACAGTGGACTCAAAGACTCACAACAGAAAGCTTGAAAATCATCTGCCTAAGGCTGATAGCCTATTAGCAAGGAGCAGTTGTCATCCAGTGACTTGTAAGTCTCCAGCGCTCTGTTTGTTAAACTTGTCCTCCTGAACAAGTTTGTCCTCCTGTTTGTTAAACTTATCAAGGTGACTTCAGAAAAGGAAGTCTTTTCTAAAGGTGCCGACCTCGGGAACAAAGAGTCATTGATTGATTGTAAAACTGACCTTCCCTCATTCCTTTGCCACAAAAAAAAAAAAAAAATTATTTCCAGTTACCAAGAAGGCCAGTTTTTACAAGATTCATAGGTTCTTCTAACGATAGAATTTTTTTTTTTTTTAATTTTTCTAAACCAGTAAATTTGGAATCTTTTGAAGGATTTGTCTGGTTCATCTAAAAACACTACTTCTTTGGCTACAGAAACGAGAAGCTTACTTTTCTTCTTAAGTCTTAAAGGCTGAAGGCATGTCATATATGACATTTTTCAATCACCAAGTTCCTTGTGAGAAAAAGTTACAGATTTCATAGTTGAGAGAAATCATAAGGTTCGCTTTGTCCAGACTTCCTTTTAATGCTTGAAATCCTTTCATACCGTCCCCACAGGCCATCACTCAAACTTACAGAACTGAAACTATTCAAAGAGAAGTGGGAAGGAGTAGAAATGCGGGACAGAAGACAGCGTGTATCAGTTACTCCATTTATATTGTCTGCACCAGTTTGGAAATTTACATCAATTCATGGTCCTCCAGAACTTATATGACCTTCTTGACCCTAGTTATCGCGGTAACTTCGAATTAGAAACACGTGGTCTAAGTTAGGGTTTCTCAGCCTTGGCGCTCTGCCATTTAGAGCCAGAGAATGCCGTGTTGGCGGAGGGACCGTCCTGTGCATCCAGGATGTTGAGCAGCTTCCCTGGTCTCTTCCCAGTAGCTGTCAGCAGCACTCACTTCCTCTACTCCCCACCCCACCACCCCCAACACGGAACTCCGCTTCGATAAAAATATCTCCAGACTTTACCCAATATCCCAGGTGACCCCAGGGAGGTGGGGGCGGGTTTGGGGAGTGTGTGTGCACAAAATCTCCCCCAGCTGAGAATACTGTTCGAACTAAGAGTGTGGTCTGTGAGGTACACAGCCCTAAGGAAACATCCAAACCATCTCCTTTAGGAAGGAGTCGTTAAGATCTCAGCTATCTCCTTAGTCACATAAAGAGTTCCACAGTTGACAAAACGTCCCTTGGGGGTTTTGTACCATGAATGTGGAGCAAATGTTTCAGTCTGTCAGATTTTTATTAAGTGTCTGTGAAAATAGGCTCCTGCAGTCGATGCTCTAAAATGCCGACAGCAGAACTAAGGTTGATTCCAAGAAACCCTCAGTTTTACGTGTTAGTCGTTTGGCCGTGTCTGACTCTTCATGACCCCATGGACTGTAGCCCACCAGCCTCCTCTGTCCATGGCGTTCTTCAGGCAAGAATACTGGAATGGATTGCAATTTCCTTCTCCAGGGAATCTTCCCCACCCAGGGATCAAACCCCGGGTCTCCTGCTTTGCAGGCTGATTCTTTACCTTCAGAGCCCCCAGGGGCTTCAGAATCTATTTCGCTGAGTTTTTAAGGAAGCATACTGAATTACTGGATTTTCACAAGTTGAGTCTACCTTGTAAACAGCAGCCAGATCAAGAAATATAACCAGCACCGCGACACCGTTTCCACTGACTCCCTGCCCCAGCAGCGCCTCCTTGACCACGCTGCTCTCTCTCACACTCCTGGCCTGGCTGTTCCTTTTGCAGGAGGCTCTGTCTGACTTGCTCTCTCATCCCATTCCAGTCTCTCTAAAGATATAACCTCTGAGAGCCTCCCTGAAGCCCTAAATCCCTCTCTACCATCCTGAACCTGCTTGAATTTTCCTTATCACTCCCTGTTTGTGTCCATCTCCCCAACATGTAAGAATCCAAGAGGACAGAAACACTCTAACTTAGCATATGGTGGGAGCTTGGAAAATTAAAGGCCTGGGTAAATCCAAATTTCTGAAATTTTAAGGTGAGGAAAATTCATTCAAGTCTTAGAAATGAGGAAATAGCATCATAATTCTGTTCACTGAGTGCCTGCTATGTGCCAGTTGTTGCAAAATTTGTGTAATAACTCTGCAAAATAGATGTTATTAGGCTGCTTTCAGATAAAAGTACCAAAAGCCAACTAAAAGATTAAATAAAAAGAATACTTACTATCTCATAAGAAATGGCCCAGAAATAGGGGGCTGGTTCCGTATTTGAGCAGTCCTATAACTCAAAGATGGTTTTGCTTTCAGTTTGGCTTCTCTGCCATCTTATAAGCTTTCTGCTCATGGTCACAGGTGGCCCTCGCCATTCCACATGTCACATCCTTGCTCAGCAGTCTGCAGAAGCCGGTACAAAGAGAGGCTATGCATTTGCTTTTCTTCTTATCAGAGGGAAGAATCTTCTTCCCGGAAGCTCCTTGATATCTCATTGGCTGAATTCTCTTACACGTTGTTGTGAACAGAATGTTTGTGTCCTCACCTGAATTCACATAGGAAGCCCTAACTTCCAATGTGATAGCATTTGAAGGTGGGGCCTTTGGGAGGTAATTAGGTTTAGATGAACCTTTTGCTACTCCAAATAATTAAAACAGCCTCTAGTAATAACAAAGTTCAGAAGAAAAGCCCTATCTTTATTCCCTCTCCTAAAAAGTGGCGAGGAGACTAGAAACAATATTGTAAGGTACTACACCTACACACCCAGATCTTGGCTTCTGAATACCATTCAGTATCAGAAATCAAGGCTTCTTGATGAAAATGGTTCATTCTAAAGCTGGGACAGAGAAAATACAAGATGGGTCTGGAATATCTGGTAATGCTAGACAATAAGAAAGTTCAAAAACCAAAGCATGGGGATGTGTCAGAGGGACATAGAATTTAACCGTCAAGATCTTCCAGTGGCCACAGCTGGAACTATTTGAACAACAAAGTAAATAAAATAGTATTGGACTATAACCCACAGAGTAAAATCAATATGTATGAGTCCAAACTGATAAAAATGATTGAATTAGTAAATGAGAGAAGAAGAGACAAATCTTTCTCACAAAAGAACTCCAAACAATAAGCATGGATGCCCCACTCCTCTGAAGCAGAGCTTAACCTCTCTCCTCCCGGCATATGCCCATTCAGCATCTCCACTCTGAGGTGAGCTTGACTTAATGACTCACTTTAAAGAATACAGCAGGTGAAGGGAAAGTAGCAGCTTTATAGAGGAGAAACCTACAAAGGCTGCTTTAACAGATCCTGTCGCGTGGGTATCGTGTACTGCTGATATGCTGTGATGAAAAGGGCACTTCACCACCACTCTGGTATTCTTTACAAAAACACACCGCCCAGCTCTAAATGTCAGAAGAATAACAGATACATCCAAGTAAGAAGATACTCTGCAGGATAATTGGCCAGTAGTCCTCAAAGCTCTCAAGGTCGTAAACAAGGAAAGTCGGATAAATGGTCACAGACTAGAGTAGATTAAGGAAGCATGGCAACTTCATGCGACATGGGGCATTAATGGAGGAAATACTGAAATCTGAATGAAGTATGGAATTTAGTTAACTGTATCAATTTTGAGCTCTTAGGAATGAAGTATGGAATTTAGTTAACTGTACCAATTTTGAGCTCTTAGTTTTCACAAATGTACCACAGTTATTTAAAATGTTAACTTTAGGCGGAAATGAGGAAAGGCACTTGGCACTCTCTTTACAATATTTGTGTAAATCTACAAATACCCCTGAATTAAAAATTCAGTTAAAAAGAAATGTGTGAGGAAACCAATATTGTATGTCAGATAATACTTCAATTAAAGAATTCAGAGAAATTCTCAAAACTCAAATGCTGCAAAAGCACGTAACAACAGTAAAATGTAAATGGGGTAAAACCCCTTGAGAAGCAGTGGGCAATGAAAAAAACAAAGTGTGTGCTAGTCAGCTGTTGAAGCTGGTTATGCGGATGTTCATTGTCCTGTTAACTCTGCTTTTGTAAATACAGTCATAGTGCATCTTACTCCATACCTATAATTTCTGTATCCAAAGTTCTCCATTCACAGAGTGATGAGTAAATTGCAATTTAAACGTTTTAAGCAGTTAAAAATAAGCAAATTCATGAAATGATTCTCTGCTTTCAAGATAATTAGCAATCAAGAGTGACAAAGTTTCTTGTGTTAACTACTGAGATAATCATGAATAGGTGAACTTTGTTGTCTGTATCCCTCAATGAATGAATGATGTTGCATATCACATTTATACAACTTTGCTACTTAAAGTGCGGTTTAGAACCTGCAATTAGGCGTCATCTGAGAGCTGGTTAGAAATGCCAAGGGTAGAGCTTAAATTCAGGCATACTGAAATGAAATCATCATTTTAACAAGAACCCCAGTGAACAAAATACAGATTAAAACTTACGAAGCACTTTATAGTCTTGTGGTTTTCTACATTTCTTAACAAGTAACATTTGAAAAGGTACACTCCAATAAAAAATGAAAATACTTTTATAACTCTTTACATTTGATTGAAGACTATAAATTGCCCCCCTTTACTTATATCCTGGAATAGATACTTGGTCATAATAGCATTTACTTAAAATTACATATATCACACCTTTGCTAGGCCCAGTAACATTCTAAGGAAGAGTAAAAGTGGTGAATATATTACCCAGCCAACTCCTCAGGAGAGTTTGTACGGAAAAAACAATGGTTAGGAGACTGGGCAAAAAATATATCACATTTTAAGAATGTCCCCCGATGATTTGACAATGTCCCCTGATGATGTGACAATGAGGAATCCTGAATCTCATCCCTATTCTTTGCCTTCGAAAATACCCAGGAGAGAAACATGCAGAGAGGAGTAATCCATTCAGCATTGCTTTCCCTTTTTTGTTACATCATACCACCTTTGAAAGTACATAATTTGGGGAGCACGACTTTGGTGGATGAGGAAGAGATAATATTCTGACTACAAAATAGAAAATTAGCCATGGTTGTTCATCTGCACAAGGGAAACTCATACTAGAGGCTCAACAGCCACTATCCTTAGGTATCTCTCTGCCAGATCGTGGAAACAAGAACACGTACTGCGAGGTAGAGGAAATAAAGGAAGATGAAAGATCGACGTGTAGAACAGACCCTGCAAGACGCTTCAAAAGGATATAAGCGAAAGAGACTTAGGGATTTTAGGGAAAGCCCTGCTTTCCATGATTTACCAATCAAGGCTTCATGTATCCATGTGACCTGAGATGCCACATGAAAAAAGGCAGGAAAGACAGAAAAATCCAAATTTAAGACAGATGACAAAGAATACATAAATAGCAGGTGGGAAAGTAAAGGCAATAAATAGAGATTTCAGTTTGGAATTATAGTGGAATCAGGATATGGAACAGTAGATTAAATGTTAGCAGAAACAAGGAAAAGTTTTGATTATTTTTAAGATGGTGAAGATCTAAATATATTTGGCCGCTATTTGGGAAGGAAATAAACATGTTTGACTAGCAAATGAAGTAGCAAATCCAGGTAAAAGATTAGTGGGAGGAACAAGGTTCTTGACAAGGTTAATGTGGGAGAGTAAATGGAAAAGTTGCAAATAAAGCCCACAGATGATGGTTAACCTTGAGAAGGCATTAGGACGGCTCTTCCTTGGGGAAAGAAGGGAAGGAAAGGGGAATCGGAGATACAATCCGTCAAATAAAATGTGGGGTCATTTCCTAAGAGTGAGTGGGCTCAGGAATGTGGTCAGTGTGAGGGATGCAATACAAGAAGCAAAGATAAGGGGATTGTATAATTTATGGTCTGAATGAGCACACTTTAGAGAATGAAAGAGATGCTCACAGACAGCATGTCTGCACAACAGGACTCTTCTGAACAAACGTAAACATACCCTGGAGACAAACATCACTACTGTGAAGGAAGCGTGGATGTGTGATGGGTCCGTTCAGCCCCTCTGGCCCTCCCCAGCAATGTTGCCAGTACAGGGTCAAAGAGAATCATAGTCAGGCTTCCAGAGTTGGGGAAAAAGTGAGACCGGAATATTAGAAGATCAAGAGACTGAGAATCCCTGAGTCATAGACAACAACTTTGGAATGGCTGCAGTCTTGTGCTAGCATTGTCCAATAGAATTGTCTGCAATGACGGAAGTGTTCTTAAGCCTCTTGCCTCCTGTGGCAACCGGGCAAATGAATTATTAATTGAAAATAATCAGCTTCCCTGGTGACTCAGCGGTAAAGAATTTGCCTGCCAATGCAGCAGACACGGGTTCGATCCCTGGATGGGGAATACACCCTAGAGAAGGAAATGGCAACACACTCCAGTATTCTTGCCTGGGAAATCCCATGGACAAAGGAGCCCGATGAGCTACAGCCCATGCGGTTGAAAAAGAGTCAGACCCAACTTATTAACTAAAGAACAGCAACAAGCTGCATGAAGCTGCCCTACTAGAAGTGCTGGTTTATATTAAGCCAAGAAAAGAGTGAAGCCAAGAGATTAATGGACTGTAAAGAATGCAGCAGGTGTCAGAAGGCAAGATGGGAGTTTGTTGTGAAGATTGAGGGTAAATGTAACTATATTTAATTGTGAATGATGATGTATTTAGTTGTGAATAGCAATGAAGTCCCGAGTGTGACAGTTCTTGATGAGAACCAAAGAAAACAGCTAGTGGGACTGGGGGGGGTGGGGGGTGGTGAGGAATGAAGTCTGAATATGGGCAGTCATGTGTGACCTACAGGGGATGATGGGAGTGAGTAGGGGGCAGGGCTAGGGGGGCGCATCTCACACTAAAGACCTTGAGGAAAGCTGCGTGGGTCCCCGAGAACATCAGGTGAAAACCACCAGGTAAGGAGAGAAGGATCAAGATGAGAGTTTTTGTCTTTGTTTTTCAGATGTTAGCTGTGTTCTTGAGTTTCCTGGGGGAGGCAGTAGGCATCTAAAAGAAGCTGGATTTGGGTTCTGCTCTCTGGCTCTGGTCATGGTGGGGACCAAACAGGAGAATTAAAATGTGTTTCCTTTTGGCAAAGGAGGAGAGTTGTGGTTAAACACACATCGTTTTTTAATGTCTATAATATCTTAGGTGGTAGATTATTCATTAGCAAAATATTTAAGCTGAGTTGACTGTTGTATTAACAAATAATTTTTATTTTCTAGATCTGCTTTGACTTTGGAAATGGACTCCATTTTGAGGTAAGAAACAAAGGGGGTTATTCCTATCTTGAAGTTTATAGAAGACAGTTGTGCCTTTACCAGATTGAAAGCACACACTCCCACTGAAACCGCTAGGTGACATTTTGAGGGGGTGCCAAGGAGCTGCAGTCCTTTATGTCTCAGCACAGGAAAGAATTCAGCGAGAGGCATAGTGATAGGTAGGAGATTTATCAGAATAGGATGATTGTGAGGCTTCCAGGCAGGTGGTCAAGTGTTGTGCTGCCCCGAATATTTAGTGGGTTACATTTTTATAAATAAAAGGAAGAAAAGGGATGGAAAGATCACCTTGTTTTTCATTCTTTGAGTCTTCCATCATTAACTCCTGTGTGTTGGGTGGTGGAGTTATTGACCCTATATGGTGCATCCCTCATGGCACTTTGGAAAAATTATATCAGGTCTCAGTACAGTGAGGGTCTTTCACTTTGAAATGTCACCTTCCCATAAATTATTGTTTTTTGTGTTTGCAGAGAGTATGTCTTAGGGGTCATTAACTTGTTGATGTCACTGGGCAGGTTTCAGGTCTTATTTTCCACTATTGTTTTTTTGTTTATTTGGGGACATGTCTCTTGCTTCTGTTACATGGTTTTGTTGTTAAGCAAGTTAACTTGGTTTTGTTGTTAAGCAAACCCATCTAGCTTCAATGCTAAGCGACTTGTTCAACTTTATGAATTAAGTAAGCCCACACTGTTTCGGGATTTTTCCATTACTTGCTTGAGTGATTATTTATTTACTGTGGTCTCCCAAAGCCCACTAAAGTTCCCTCTCTATTAACAGTCTCCTAATGGGATTTCTGAGCTAGCTTTTGATTATCCTACTCTATCCCTGGGGCTTCCCAGGTGGATCAGTTGTAAATTTCAGGTGGATTCAGGTAGATTTCGGGTAAATTCCCAGGTGGATCATTTCTTGCCTACCAAGAAGGAAATGTGGGTTTAACCCCTGGGTCAGGAAGATCCTTGGAGAAAGAAATGACTACCCACTCCAGTATTCGTGCCTGGGAAATCCCATGGACAGAGGAGCCTGGTGGGCTACAGTCTCGGTCAGGTCAGTCGCTCAGTCATGTCTGACCCTTTGCGACCCCATGGACTGCAGCACACTGGGCTTCCCTGTCCATCACCAACTCGACAGTCTATGCGGTGGGCTGCAGTCTATGGGGTTGCAAAGAGTCAGACATGACTTAGCAACTAAACAACAACTCTATCCTGTCACCTCAGACTCAGCCATCCCCACTCAACCACATGCACAGGGACCTCTGCCCAGGGATGATTATGCTGCATTTTTGACAATCTGAATATCCACCAGTGAGAGAATGGTAAAACAACTCACAGTACATGGAAGAATGTCCATGATGAGGTACTGAATGAAAAATCAAGGGACAGAATGTGATGTATAGTATTGGACTGGCCATGAAGTTTGTTTGGGGTTTTCCATAAACTGTTTCAGAAAAAAACCTGAATGAACTTTTTGGCCATCCTAATATAATTCCATTTTTATGGGAGAAAAAAAAAAGGAGACCTTTTTACATGTGCAGCTGTATGATCATAAGAAAATATCAAAGCTGTTAACAGTGCATATTCCAAAGTATGAGTGAAAAACTGGGAGGATGTTTTACATTTTTGCATTATAAACTTTAATATTATTCTAATGTTTTGATACATAATTAATTTTTTAGTTATAGAAAAATTTTTCCGCTGAAAACAAAGGAAAAAAATCAGTGACCTAGTGATATCCAGTGTAAATATTTTGAAATAAAATACAAGTTATATAGAGCAATAAAATGAGTAAAATGGTAAACCTAGTATAAAAATCATCTCTGATCTTAAAATACTAGGTCAGCTGCATTAAAATTTTCCTTGGATAAAATATATATTCATCTATTAAAGCCCAACTGAAAACTTATAGATTAGTTTTCTGCCTAGTTTTTGATAAACCAGAGATGGGCCATTTAATCCTTTAACCTCATTCTTAAAACAATAAATTCATTAACTGACACTTTCACTAGTTGTAGTTAAGTTGATATCAACAGGTTACTGATGATTTTGTCTTAAAGCATTAGTAATTCATTTTTAAATTATAAGCCACCACAGAAAAATAAGACTTTATTTTCAGTTAGAAACATTTCTTGACTTGCTGTGTTAATTGTAATTTGCCCATTTGTAAGGTCACTAAATTACTCTAGCCTTTTTAAGTCTTCCCTCTGGGAGCTCTTTCCTTACTGATAAAAAAAAACAACAAAACAAAACCGCTTTACTGGTTTGGAAACAAGCTCTTCAGGTAGATGGTGTTTGTTCCCAGTGTATATATTTTCCCTTTGAAAATGAAACCTGTGTGTGAGTGCCAAGTCGCTCGTCATGTCCAACTCTGTAACCGCATGGACTATAGCCCACCAGACTCCTCTGTCCATGGGATTCTCCAGGCAAGAATACTGGAGTGGGTTGCCATGCCCTCCTCCAGGGGATGTTCCTGACCCAGGGATTGAACCCGTTTCTCTTATGTCTCCTACATTAGCAGGTGGGTTCTTTACCACTAACACCACCTGGGAAATCCAAAGCCTATATTAAAGCCATGTCAAAAAGTGTGAACTAATTTATACCTTAGAATTTGCACAGCTCTCTTTCAACTTTTAGTACATTTTATGATTCCATACTAATGTTTTACTAATTTTTTGGCAACATTTTATTGCTTTAGGCCTTACACTCAAGAAATGAAAGCAAGCTGCTTCTTAAACACACTCACCCAGTGAGACAGAAGCGCGCCTGGATCACCGCCCCTGTGGCCCTCCGGGAGGGAGAGGACCTGTCCAGGAAGAATCCGATCGCCAAGGTACTGTCTGAAGAGGAAAAGGAAGTACATGCACGAAATGTGGTTGGAGATCATCCATGTTCCCTGTAAAATTTTAAGAATGTTACATGATGTATTTATTCACTGAACTTTTTAATATTCTAGATGTCACCTTGAAGATCCACTTTCCTATTCTAGAAGATGCAGCATTAGTATTTCACAGAGGGCTTTGATTCAACTGGGCCTCCCTGGTAGCTCAGCTGGTAAAGAATCCATTTGCAATGCAGGAGACCCCGGTTCAATTCCTGGGTTGGGAAGATCTGCTGCAGAAGGGATAGGCTACCCACTCCAGTATTCTTGGGCTTCCCTGGTGGCTCAGATGGTAAAGAATCTGCCTGCAATGAGGGAGACCTGGGTTCGATCCCTGGGTTAGGAAGATCCCCTGGAGAAGGGAACAGCTACCCACTCCAGTATTCTGGCCTGGAGAATTCCATGGAGAAGTCCATGGGGTCTCAAAGAGTTGGACATAACTGAGTGACTTGCACTGTTTAATTCAACTAAGGGTGGACTCAGGCACTAGTTGAATCCTTTTTTAACAGAGTGTTAACAGTGCTGAAAAGGAGATCCCATCATCTGTTTTCCCTAGCACCTACAGGTTCTCTGGCAGGAGCCCTGTAAATTGGACTGACAAAAAACAATTAACAAGAGAAAAACAAGCTTAGGAACGTGTCTGTACGTGCTCTGTGCTCAGTCACTTCAGTCCTGTCTGACTCTTTGCTGCCCAGTGGACTATAGCCTGCCAGGCTCCTCTGTCCATGGGAGTCTCCAGGCAAGAATACTGGAGTGGGTTGCCATGCCCTTCTCCAGGGGATTTTCCAGACCCAGAGATTGAACTGCATCGCCTATGTCTCCTACATTACAGGGAGATTCTTTACCCATTGAGTGACCTGGGAAGCCCCTAAAAACTTGTCTATCCCACATGTAACATGTGGGAGTACCCAGAGATGAGTAAATCAAAGGTTTGGTTAGGATTTGGGTTTATATAAGCTACTTAGTTGGAGAAGGCAATGGCAACCCACTCTAGTACTCTTGTCTGGAAAATCCCATGGACGGAGGAGTCTGGTAGGCTGCAGTCCCTGGGGTCGCAAAGAGTTGGACACGACTGAGCGATTTCACTTTCACTTTTCACTTTCATGCATTGGAGAAGGAAATGGCAACTCACTCCAGTGTTCTTGCCTGGAGAATCCCAGGGACAGTGGAGCCTTGGTGGGCTGTCGTCTGTGGGGTCGCACAGAGTCAGACATGACTGAAGCAACTTAGCAGCAGCAGCAGCAGCAGGCTACTTAGTAGAAGGACAATAAGTTTTTAGAAAAATGACAAGACAGACAAGAAAGACCTTGAATCCCCAGGGGCAGCAACCTGGGAAGGCAAATAGATGGGCAACTAACAATAGAAAAAGCTAGTTAGTCAGGTTTGTTTTGTAGATTCTTCTGGTCCTGTCTCCAGGCTGATAGGAATCTAAACTCCCCTCCAATGATTAACCTTTTTGTCCTTCCTATAGAGAGGGGTAGAAAAGGCACGTTTACAAACTTATGTCCTGCTCTTAGGCAAGTGGGACTTCCCAGGTGGCTCAGTGGTAAGGAACCCACCTGCCAATGCAGGAGATGTAAGAGACGCGAGTTCGATCCATGAGTTGGGAAGATCCCTTGGAGAATGGCATGGCAACCCACTCCAGTATTCTTACCTGGGAAATCTTATGGAAAGAGGAGCCTGGCGGGCTGCAATCTATGAGGTCGCAAGAGTCAGACGTGACTTAGTGACTAAACCACAACAGTCTTAGGCAGATAGGGGGAGGGCAGAGAGTTTTTCTGGTATCTGCTGCTTCTCAATCACTTTCAGCTTGAAACAATTCTTATATCAGAGTTACACATTCTGCCACCTTACCCACGAAAATAGTTTTCAAAATGAAAAGAACTGATATCTAACTTGCAGTAGGACGACCACACATCTTGCCTGAAACAGTCTGGGTTTACAACCATTGTCCTGGCCTAATTATTAATAACTCTCCTTTCACCTCTCAAAATGTCCTATAAATTGTATGGTAGTTCCATTCATTTGTATCTCAGACTTAGCATGTGCAAAGTCTGAACCCTTGATTTTTCCAAAAGCTCTTCTCCCCAAGTTCTATCCATTTCAGTAAATGGTACTATAATTTTGTCCAGTATTTTCAAAACTGCAGCAGATACTGTCAGTTCTATGCCAAAAGTGGATTCCGAATCTGCCCACTTCTCTCTACTGCTACCCTCCTCGTTCCCGAGTGTCAGCTCTGACCTGTGTTACCAAAAGCACCCTGACATGGTCCCTCTGACTTCACTCTTTCCTGCCTCTCCCCCACCACAGTCCATTCTTCAGAAAGCAGCCAAAGTGATCTTTTGAACCGAAATTTTCATTCCCTTCATGAGGCCCTTTCAACAGCTGCCCATTGCAGTGGAAGAAATACACTCCTCACCTCAGCCAACAAGAGCTCTCTTAGGATTTGTTGACCTTGACCTCCTCTCTGACCCCAGCTCCTATCAGCCCTCATGCCACACTCTGCCACCTCCCTAAGCTGACACAAGCCCAAAGCCCATGCCAGGCTCCCACTCTTGTTGTTCAGTTGCTCAGTCGTGTCTGGCTCTTGGCAACCCCATGGACTGCAGCACTGCAGGCTTCCCTGTCCTTCGCTGTCTCCCAGAGTTTGCTCAAACTTGTGTCCATTGAGTCGGTGATGCCATCCAACCATCTCATCCTCTGTCTTCCCCTTCTCCTGCCCTCAATCTTGCCCAGCATCAGGGTCTTTTCCAGTGAGTCAGCTCTTCTCATCAGGTGGCCAAAGTGTTAGAGCTTCAGCATCCGTCCTTAGCACTTGCTGTTCCCTCTGCCTGGAACCCCCTCCCCATAGGTATTTGCAGTATGTCAAAGTATAAAGCCTCTGGCCAAGAATTCCCTTCCCAGCCTCACCCCATCTCGATCCCCTCACTCCATTCAGCTCATTCACCTCCAGGACATTACGTCATAAGTTGCTTGCTTGTTCTCTGGTTCCCTCAGTACAGTGTAAGCTCCCTGAGGGCAGGGGCTTGGTCCTCAGGGCTCACAGCTCACGCAGCCCCTGTGCCCCGAGCAGAGCCAACATCCTGAGGTGCTCAGTGAACATCTGTGTGAATGAATAAGTGTTCACAGGCAAGTGGTACCTTCATCTTTCCAACCTTATAAACAGCACACACGACAAGCTCCTTTTAACAAAAAACAGCCAGGAACAGAAGACACTTTCCTTTTTCCAGCAATATATTATTTTGATAAAAGCCCTCTTAAATCTAAACGTTTGATTATGGCTTTACATAAAGTGAGTGAAAGTCACTTAGTCGTGTCCGACTCTATGTGACCCCAAGGACAATAGTCTGTCAGGCTCCTCTGTCCATAGGATTTCCCAGGCAAGA
The DNA here is from genome assembly GCF_910594005.1 of Cervus elaphus. NCBI lineage: Eukaryota > Metazoa > Chordata > Mammalia > Artiodactyla > Cervidae > Cervus > Cervus elaphus. The sequence goes on along the minus strand of NC_057841.1, from coordinate 29,313,156 downwards.
ATGCTGGAGTGGGTAGTCATTCCCTTCTCCAGGGGATCTTCCCCACTCAGAGATCAAACCCGGGTTTCCTGGAGTGCAAGCAGATTCTTCACAGTTTCAGCCTCCAGTGAAGCCCATGACTTTACATAATAGTTTGTATTCAAGCAGTTAAGCTTTCTGGTTTGGTTAGTGCTGGTTTGATGAGATATCTGAGTCATTCACTCATTCTTTCAATAGGTTTCCCTAAAATACTTGGATTTTTTGGGCTTCAGTAGGCATTAGCTATTCTTCTTAGTCATTTTAATTATAAAAGTTGTTAAGAGTAAAATTTACCTAAAAAGCAAAACATTCTGTTGTATTTCCCCAACTTTATAGATTCTCTGTCTAAAAGTAATACTGTCATACTGTCAACAGCTTCGTATCTTCCATATCTTTTGAAATAAGTATGTATATACGTACATACTCTTATGTGCATACATATGTATATGCAAGCCAACTGCTAGGTCCACACACAGTTTGATTTTATTTTTAACATAAGTGAGATTATATAATATATATAGTCAGCACATAAAGATCTAGAATGTTCTCTATAAATACTGATGTATGTGTATACACATTCACATGGGTTGTGTGTGTATATGCATGTACTTGGCAAAAAAAAGAAGAGACAGAAACACAGAAAGGGAGAGACAGAGAAAGGCTCAGTGAGAAGTGATCACGGGACTGCCCCAGGGTCCCCACTCCTCCAGGAGCAGAGCAGGTGTGGCAGGAGGTTGGAGCCGCATCTCATTCTCAGCAGCACCCTCAGCCCCAGAGCATGTTGGAAATCCTTTGGGAAGCATGTGTAGCTCATTCTGAGATTTCAGGATGAAGAACTGGTGGTGCAGAGGTGGGGTGATGGCTTCAGTGATGTCTGAAAAGAGAAATTGAGGATCCAGTAGGGGGCGACAGAGATACACTTACCGATGAAGAGGTAGAGATAACAGAAATGGCAAACAAACAAGTTAGAGAGACAAATAGAGCTCTTTCTAGAGAACGAAGGTGTTAACTACAGAAGTCCCCCAGGTTAGAAACCCCGATCTGCAAGAGCATTTCAAGGAGGAGAAGCACTTGACTCTTTTAACCCTCCTGTGAAAGGATGCCTTACTCATACCTTCCTGATGATCAAAGTTATAAAGGTGATTTTGAGTCTGCAGGTTTTACTTTACCTAAATTTAAAATCCACTCCCACCAAGATGTATCCCCCTAATGATATCTTAATTTCATAACAACCCTAAGAGGTAGGCAGAAGTGTCTCTTCATGTTACAGGTAAGAACACTGAAGCGTGGGAGGGTAAATAGCCATTAGCATCACACCTAGTAAGTAGCTGTGACACGACTAGGCCCGGGTTCTCTGACACCAGCACCTCTGCTGTGGATCACCTGTGTCCTCCCACCTCCCTCCTTTCAACAGCCAACAGCTTCCGAGCGAAATTTTCAATTCAAAACAATTACCTGTAAGTTAGAGTTTAACTTGAAGCATTCCTTTCTTATTTTTATGTTAGATTCACTCTGATCTTGCAGAAGAAAAAAAACTAAAAATTACCTACAAATACACTGGAAAGGGGATCACAGAGCCGCCCTTCGGCGTGTTTGTCTTTAATAAAGACACCGGAGAACTAAATGTTACCACCATTCTAGATCGAGAAGAAACACCATTTTTTCTGGTAAGAACAGTTTTACATTATGCATTTGTAGCTTTTCTTGGGTAATAGTTATGTTTTATTATTTTTTGAAATGATGCTACTTGAATGATCTCAGCCTAAATTCCTTCTATTATGTATGTCATGATTTCAGCTAATTGGTTACGCTTTGGATGAAAGAGGAAACAACTTAGAGAAACCAATAGAACTCAGAATTAAAGTTCTTGACATAAATGACAACGAGCCAGTGTTCACACAGGACGTCTTTGTTGGGTCTGTTGAAGAGCTGAGCGCAGCAAGTAAGAGTTTATTGTTTTTATGAATGAGTACCCAAGATCATCATATCCCCAGCATGTCACTGAACACTGAAACCTCTGTCTTAGTGGAGGGTGAATATTACCCACAGGAAAAATAATAATAAACTGATTGATCTAGGTTTGGAACTGGTTTTTCGTTGTAAGTTTTTTACCCTCAAAACAGATATGGTAGATTGATGTGATAGGTTAGGTCTGTGTAGCAACTATTCAGTTTCACCCTGTGTCAGGAAAGCAGCTGTAGATATTGTGTAAACAAATAGATATGGTTGTATTCCAATAAAATTTTATTCACAAAATCAGGTGGCTGACTGGCTTGGGCCCACTGTCCATAGTTTGCTAACATTAGACATATTATTTCTAACTCCAGGCTTCAATACAAATGTTAAATGCAGCTTTCTATTTGGGTCTTGCAGGAGAAATTTCTTTTTGATCAGAATGTAAAGAATAGCTATGCTTCTTCTGAATTGCTTGTATTTTAATAAGCATGTATATGTATCTGTTCATTTTTCTTTCTTTGTATTGGTTATTAGAAATGTGATCAGCAAATCTGTGGCCCTCCTATAGCGTGTCCAGAACTTCATCTTTAAAATTGTATATACTAACCTCAGCCTCACTCTCATCTTATTTTTCCTATTCCTACCTCCATTCACACTTACCCCCAAACAATTAAATTCTTTAATCTTAGTAAACTGAATTTGATAAATACCTAAAATCCTTTCTGGAACAAGCTGATGTGATAAATAAAATAAATCACATACATAAGTGTGCTAAAAGTTGTGTTTCATCTTGGACCTCTTCATTTCTGCTGCCAGATACACTTGTGATGAAAATCACCGCAACCGATGCAGATGAGCCCAACACTCTGAATTCTAAAATTTCCTATAGGATCGTGTCTCAGGAGCCTGCTAATTCTCCAGTGTTTTTCCTAAATAAAGATACAGGAGAGATATATACAACCAGTATTACCTTGGACAGAGAGGTAAATTAATATTTCATGTCATTCATCCTTTCTGCTCTCCTCTCTTTCCAGTTGATTCTCTCTAATTTTCTGACTGTTTTGTGTTACTCACTCATAGGATAACTCAGAATCGTCCTCCTCTAGGGATGTGCTGTCTGGTATCGTAGCCGTCAGTCGTATGTGGCCATTGGCCACTCAAAACGTGACTAGTCCTAGTTGAGATGTGCTATAAGTGGAAAATATACACCAGACTGGGAAGACATAATATGAAAAAAAAAAGAATGCTAAAATATCACCTTAATAATTTTTGGTTGATCACTTGTTGAATTGATAACATTTCGGATACCGTGGGTTAAATGAAATATCTTTGTTTAAAATTAGTATCACGTGGTGTTTAAGCAATCCTCTGTCATTACTGTACGTAGGAATCATGGTAAAGGAACAGAAAACCCCCCAAATGTTTTTATAAATGAAAAGGCAAACCAATATACTTCTACTCTCCCAAAGCAAAAATAAAATTAGTATCAGCTGTTTCCTTTTACTTTTTTTTAAAATGATTTATTTATCTGGACACACCATGTGGTTGTGGGATCTTAGTTCCCTGACCAAGGATTGAACCCAGGCCCCAGCAGTGAAGTGCCAAGTCCTAACCACTGGACCACCAAGGAATTTCCTCTTTATTTTTTTTAATGTGACTCCTGGAAATTTTTAAATTACATAAGCATTGACCTAGGGCCTCTCCAGCCTGTTTGCTAGAGAGTTCTAAAGCAATGTTCCTTACTTTGTGGTTCTGTAATGAAACTTCAGGAATCTTTCCTACTGCATATACATTTTCAGAGGGAGGAAAAGAGATTGAAATAGAAGTCCTGTTTAGAGTAATAGAAGTATTTGTAAAGGAAAGAGTTATTGTGAATCCCAAATTGGAGGAAAATTTGAGTTGTTTCCTAAAAGATATTTTCTCAAACATTTCATTTTTTTATTTCTAAGTCAAAGGGAACATTTTGAACAGTTGAAAAGGGAAGATTTTGTAAATGCTACACACATAAAGATGTTAACAGCATGCATGGTAAAATGTTGATGATCCCTAGGAGCACTGTATTGTCATCAAATATAAATCATCATCAGACACAATCAGCGTATTTTGTAATGCTTAAAAAAATGATTTAACTCTGGCCAGAGAAGAAGAGGATGCTGGTCAACATTCCTGTGATATCTTTGTAAAGGATAGTGAAAGTGTTAGTCGCTCAGTTGTATCTGACTCTTTACAACCCCATGGACTGTAGCCAGCCAGACTTCTCTGTCCGTGTGATTCTCCAGACAAGAGTACTGAAATGAGTTGCTATTCCCTTCAGGGGATATTCCTGACCCAGGGATTGAACCCAGGTCTCCCGCATTGCAGGCACATTCTTTACCATCTGAACTACCAGGAAAGCCCTAAAGGATATTATTATTCCTAGAATTCTACTCTACCTTTTCACATAAAATGAGAATGGAAAAGTACTATTTTGAAGTAGTAGTGTGATTCTGTATCTGAAACATTTAGCAAAAAAAATACTGGCTGTCACTTGCTGGGCAAGCCATGTGCCCAGTGCTATTCCAAGCCTTTTACGTGGATTAACTCAGTTAATGAACTTGTAAACCCTGTGAAGCAGATCCAGTTATTATCCTCATTTTATGTAGAAGGAAACCAAGGGTCAAAGGGATAATGTGTGGCCGACATAGCTAGCATGTCAGAATTGGAACTCAGGCAGCTGGTCCCAGGGTCTCTGCCATCCTGCCTTTCACTGAGCAGGTTTGCTCTGTGCAGGGTCCTGGGCATGGGCACTCGCTGCCTCGCTCTGTCTTAAACTTCAGCCACATTGATGGAGCCGTCAGAAGGGACCATGTGGAAGAGACGGGTCCCCTTTGGAGTAACATCTGAGATGTTGTTCTCTAGGACATGTTCTCCAAGAATCTTCTCTCCCGGGGATAAAAAGTGTACCAAGTTTTGCCTTTACTGACCCAGTGTTCTTGGGGGGTTAAGTCTTCACGACTTAACTTTTAACCTAAAATGAAGTGTGGGCTCGAAAAAACTAATTCCTAGAGTCTCATCACTTCCAGTGTAATGCTGACTACCTTTTGAAAGCACTTTTTTTTGTGCTCAGACTATTTTAAGGAGAGATTCATCTCCTGATAAATATCACCAATGACGTAATTAAGAATTTGATGTCAACAACTGCTCTGGGCTTTTCTGCCCTTTTAAAAAAAGCTCTGATGGCAAACAAACAACATCTTCACAGAATTAACAGCAGGTCATGAAACTTTTTAAAATCTTTATTTATTTTTGGCTGCTCTGGGTCTCTGTTGCTGTACTGGCTTTTCTTTAGTTGTGATGTGCAGACTGCTCATTGCGGTGGCTTCTCTTGTTTAGCACAGACTAGGGCCCTCGGGCTTCCGTAGTTGCAGCTCCTGGAGTCTAGACTACAGACTCAGTAGTTGCGGTGTACAGGCTTACTTGCTCCGAGGTATGTAGGAACATCCCAGATCAGGGATCGAACCTGTGTGTCCTGCATTGGCAGGCAGATTCTTCATCACTGAGCCACCAGGGAAGCCCCCATGAAACTTACTTATGAATAAAATGTACTGTGGTTCATTCCCCTGATGATAAAGTGAACTCAAACCAGAAAGACAGATTTCGGAGCAGTTCATTTTCACCCCAGCCGGATCTTTTTCATTGCCCTGCAGGAATACAGCAGCTACACTCTGACAGTAGAAGCAAGAGATGGCAATGGACAAATAACAGATAAACCAGTAAAACAAGCTCAAGTTCAGATTCGTATTTTGGACGTCAATGACAATATACCTGTAGTCGACAGTAATGTGGTAACTACTATTTTTATAACATTTGTGCCTACTTACATGTCAGTCGTAACTAAAAATATATCACTTAAGTTTGTGTTCCATCAGATTAAAAACCTCCTGTTTGTGTTTTGCAGTATGAAGGATCAATTGAAGAAAACCAAGCCAACGTAGAGGTTTTACGCATAAAAGTGTCCGACGCAGATGAAGTAGGCTCCGATAATTGGTTAGCAAATTTTACTTTTGCATCAGGAAACGAAGGGGGTTATTTCCGCATAGAAACTGATACTCAAACTAATGAAGGAATCGTGACCCTGGTTAAGGTAAGGACTTAGTGTTCAAACCTGGAATGAGAGAAGTTGGTCCAGAGGAGGATACTGATGTATTTTGAGCTCCAAATATTTATAAGTACTGGTGCCAGAATGTTATAGATAGGTGCCATCCATATTTGCCCAAGTTCTGTGGTTGTTAAGTGGTCATACTCTTTGTATTTCTAATGTCAGTGGTGTGAGGGTTACATTTTGAAACACAGTGTATAATTCTGCTTAATTGAATCAATGAAAATTAAATAGTGTTATAAGTATATGGGTCTTAAACATTTAAAACCCTGACTCCTACAGAATTTTTTAAGCAAGTTAGAGGATGGATTTTTTTTAACAAAATTAAAAAGGAAGAATACCACTATATGTTAAGTGGTTCATGATAGAATGTCAAATTTTAAAATAAAATGCAAAGCTAAAGCTTTCAAAACATTTCATTAAGTCACAGACAAAAATTGATTCCAGAAGCATCCACATTTTTACAAAACTTATTATAGAGTAAAGTAAGTAAACCCTAATAGAGGAATAACGATAATATAATGTATAACAGAATAGAGGAAAATTAACTTGAAGTTTCATTGTAATAATTATGGATACCATTTATCAATAGACTACTGTATGTACATAGACCTCTTTTTGTAAAGCAGAGGAAAACAGAATAAGATTAGCTCATGTTTAAAGGGAAGACAAATTTTATGATTACTGAATAAATGGATAATGGCATTAGAGACAAAATCAATTTACCTGCTTGTGTAGCACTAAGCATCCTTTTTTAGTCCTAGATTACAGGTGCAGCCATCCTCAGTGCTTGAGATTAAAAGCCAATACTGCACGGAAGGAGAAGCAGTCACATAGTGATGAACATAGTGATGAATAATAAAAACACCCTTAATGCACCACGGTAGCACAAAAAGGGACAGAGTTACTGTAAATTTAGTAGTAAAATGACAGCACCAGGTTAAGAAAATTATGAATTTACTTTCTCAATTGTATAAAGAATCGCTCCGAAAGTATAAGGGCAACCGTCAGATTCCATTCACAGGAAGTTAGAGAAGATACACAAATAGCAAGTGTGCACATAAAGGATACCCGGCATCGTTAGACATTAGGGAAGGTGCAGATTGAGTCTATGTGGGCTACCGCTGCTCACCTGGCTAGAAAGAAGCTGTAGTCAAACAAGACTGGCACCACCAATACCAGCAAGCATATAGAGAAACCAGACCTCCTGTACATTGACAGTGGAAGCATTAAATGGTAGACCCAGTTTGGCAGTTTTGTAAAAAAGTTAAATAGAGTACTAATCCAGTGACCCATCAATTTAGTCCTAGGTGTTCACCCAAGAAAAAGTAAAAACATTTATAGTATCTAAAACAAAAACTTGCATGCAGATGTTCAGAGCAATGTTAATTGCAAATCGTCCAAATGCCTAATAACAGAATAGCTAAGTAAATTAAGTGTATCTAAATAGTAGAACACTATAGAAATGTTTTTAAAAAGAAAATGGACAAATTGGAAAATATATAGAGAGTGATAAACTGATCAAATCAAATGTAATACCACAATTCGCAAAGAACAGAGTATTTGAAGAGGGTTAATCTTTTATGGCATTAATAGCAAACCAGTTATTAATAGACATCATGGTATAAAGAAGGGGGTTAGATTCTCTGTTTAAACAAATTTGAAAACCCCTTCCTGGGTTTAATATAGTCCAATAATTTTTTTTCTCCAGGAGGTCTCCTTTTATTTTTTTATACTAATATAAACAAACATAAATAGAAAATATGCAGAGAAATGGGGTACTTAAATAGTTTCAAAGTACCACCACACAAAATACACGTGAATTACAAAGGCCAAAAAATAACTTTACAGTGGGGAAGCCTCAGAGACAGCACCTTGATCAAATGATCAAAATGAACATCATTAATAAAGAGACAAATTAATATTATGTGCTACCTAATAAGATGCAGTGAGGTCTCAGCTTTATGATATGCTATGGGACAGAGCTGGCAGTCTGCTGCTACGTAAGTAGCCGTTTTTGCCAGAACAAACCCATGGAACACTTTTTAAGGAATATTAACCTATATTGAATGTCCCATAACTTTTTTTTAATTAAGCAAAGAATCACTTCAGATTGCTAAAAATAAAAATATATATATTTGAAGTGATTTTGATCTTAACTAAAATTGGGGATGCTTCCTAAACATCCTTAGGCTTCCCAGGTGGCGCTAGTGATAAAGAATCCTCCTGCAAATGCAGGAGATGCAAGACTCATGGGTTCGATTCCTGGGTCGGGACTATCCCTTGGAGAAGGAAATGGCAACCTGCTCCAGTATTCTTGCCTGGGAAATCCCATGGACAGAGGAGACTAGTGGGCTGCAGTCCCAGGGGCCGCAGATTTTTAATGACATGGTATCAATATAAGAGTGCCCTGTATATGAGCCTTCAAGTAGTGAACCTTCAAAAATGAGAACGTATGTTTGCATGTTAAACTATGAGTGAAACTGCAGTTCGCCCTCCATCTCCTATTGCTGACCATCCTTCAGCTCGACCACCTCCCTCCCCCTCTCCCTCCTCCACTCCATAACTCTTCTTGCCTGTTCACTGGATGCCAGCCCCTGGATGCCATCTGCTGTATGGTACTACTGTACTTCTCAAGGTACTGTACTGTAAGATTAAAAATGTTTTATTTTTTGTGTTTGTTTTTTATGTATTATTTGTTTGACAGTATTATAAGTCTATTACAGTACAGTACTATATAGCCAATTGTTTTAGTTGGATACCTAGGCTAACTTTGTTGGACTTAATGAACAAAGTTGGACTACGAACATGCTTTCAGAATGGAATTCATTTATATATTGGGGATTTCCTATAGTCAGTATTACTGTATTTTTCATGTTTTAAATGATTATATAATATCTGACACTGAAACCACATGCGTGTGTTCTATTGTTTTCCCTTTTAAAAGAATTCCCTCTGATTTTGCCTTTCTAGGAGGTAGACTATGAAACAATGAAGAATCTTGACTTGAGCGTTATCGTCACTAACAGAGCAGCTTTTCACAAATCAATTAAGGATAAATACAAGCCGACATCCATTCCCATCAAAGTCAAAGTAAAAAATGTGAAAGAAGGCGTTTATTTTAAAAGCAGCACAATCCGATTTCACACGAGCGAGAGCATGGAGAAATCAAGCCAGGGCCAAATACTGGGGAAATTTCAGGCTTTTGATGAAGACACTGGAAAGGTAGCCCATGTAAGGTAAGAGATGGTTGTGAATATTATTTCCTCATTCTAAGTTACTTTGAATGCCTCTTTTCAAAAATCATAATGGAATTTGGACACTTCAGTCCTTTGAACCCTGCTTGGGGGGCCTACAGACCCCAAAAGGCCTGTAGATGAAATTCCTGGAGTTGTGTTGTCACTGAGAGGCCAAGCGTTTCCCCAAGAACCCCTTCCCTCCATGACCCAAGTATGAGGCAAAGGCTGGCTGGGTTCAGAAAAGTGATGCCGGGGAGGAGAGGAAATGTAGATATGGAGAAGGGACTTGTGGACACAGTGGGCGAGGGAAAGAGTGAGAAGAATGGAGAAGGTGGCATCACCGTACATAGACTATCGGGTGTAAGATGGATAGCTGGTGAGAAGATGCATGTAGCACAGGGAGCCTAGTTTGGTGCTCCTTGATGACCTGGAGAGATGGGATTGGGGGAGGGGAGGGAGACTAGGGAGGGAGGGAATGTATGTATAATTATGGCTGATTTGCATTGTTGTATGACAGAAACCAATGCAACATTGTAAATTTTTTTTTTAATTTTTTAATTAAAAAGTTCTGGGTTGAGAAGGCTAAAGAGCAACAAAGAGAAAGTTCAGAAAGAAACTTTTTAAAATCTGTCTTTAGAGGTAAGAAAGTAGCAAGTAAAATTTACTGCAAGTTCACTTTACATAATTTTGATTAAGAGGGGAAAAAAAGCTGCATAATGCATTAAAATTTTAATAATGGGGAAACCAGTTTTAATTGATCATCAGCCTTGAAAATTGATCTTCATTCAAACTAGGCTCTTTGGTCCAGGGGATGATGAAACTTGTAATGTTTGTCTTGATCCTGGTGATCTTTATTCAAAATATATTTATGAAGAACCTACTTGATGCCTGAAAAGAAATGATACAAACGAACTTCTTCACAACAGAGAGAGACTCACAGACTTTGCGAACCAACTTACGGTTGCCGAGGTGAAGAATGGTGGGGACAGGATAGAGTTGGGATCAACATGTACACACTGCTATGTTTAAAATGGATAACCAACAAGGACCTACTCTATAGCACAGGGGACTCTGTTCAATGTTATAGAGCAGCCTGCATGGGAGGGGAGTTTGGGGGAGAATGGATACATATCCGTGTAAGGCTGAATCCCTTTGCTGTCCACCTGAAACTATGGCAACATTGTTAATGGGCTATGAAAGTGAAAGTGAAGTCGCTGCGTGATTTCCGACTCTTTGCGACCCCATGGACTGTAGCCTACCAGGCTCCTCTGTCCATGGAATTTTCCAGGCAAGAGTACCGGAGTGGCTTGCCATTTCCTTCTCTAGGGGATCTTCCTGACCCAAGGATTGAACCGGGGTCTCCCGCATTGCAGGCAGACGCTTTACCATCTGAGCCACCAGGGAAGCCCGAAAAATTTAAAAAAAAAAATTTTTTTTTAATTTTTAAAGAACCCATCATATGCCAACCCTGTATTAGACCCATTCTGTAGCAGCACCTTAGGTTTGCATGGTCCATTCACATCTGCAAAGTGAGTTTACATCTTGGCTCTCAGAGCCTTGCCATCAAGAGATGACTCTACAGGGCTGTAATTTATGAAGCTCTGCTTACCTGTAGTTATTTGGTTGAAGTTAAGCTTCCCTGGTAGCTCAGCTGGAAAGAATCTGCCTGCAGTGAAGGAGACCCTGGTTCAATTCCTGGGTTGGGGAGATTCCCTGGAGAAGGGAGAGGCTACCCACTCCGGTATTCTTGAGCTTCCCTGGTGGCGCAAGACAGTAAAGAAGCCGCCTGCAATGTGGAAGACCTGGGTTTGGTCCCTGGGTTGGGAAGATTGCCTGGAGGAGGGCATGGCAGCCCACTCCAATATTCTTGCCTGGAGAATCCCCATGACAGAGGAGCTTGGTGGGCTGCAGTCCATGGGGTCACAGAGAGTCGGACACGACTGAGCGCCTAAGCACAGTACAGCACAAGGATCCTCACCTGCCACCCAAGATGACCGTCAGGGGGCGCTGCAAGCATCACGCTTGGCGTCCTTGAAGGTCTTGCAGTGGCCGGCCGGAGGCAGCCGTGTTCTTCAGCAGGTGCTCCTGATGTCTTCAGCCTCCGTGGAATCCTGGATGTCCATCACATGGCTCCTGTTTTCCTGCTGTCAGTACCAGAGTTGTTCGGTTGCTTCACTCTGCTTGGGCCTGTGTCCCTGGGTGCCAGCACTTCATGAAACACTGCCAACCATAGCACGAATGGGGATATGGAGGAACCTTTTCAACAGTCTCTTTTGTTTTGGAGAATCTCATAGAATTCATCAGCCAATAGTAGCAAATGACCTTTTTCTAAAATAATATTAGCAAACAGTTTCCATTGTGTTTTCTGCAATGTCTTGGTGATCCTTTTTTGTGCAGCTTACCTTCAGGCCCCAGTCCAGCTTCTTTTGAGTTTTGTAGCCTAATTTTTATTTCTGTGGCTCTAAACCTGAGGATGCGCATTCCTTATGACTTCTCAGACTGTCCGCTGAGAGGCTTAAATGTTCTGATTTATTACTCTTCAATAATACTGTGGCCATCTACTGGAACTTCTGTTTTCATCTACCTATTTAATTTTGGTCATTGTTTTCAGTAAGAGTTATGACCATATCAAAAGATGATGTGTGCTACCTTGAAAAATAATGAAACATGTTTCTTGTCAAAAGTACCTTATTCTTTTGCATACAACTTTATAATGAGAGTGATCTTAAAGATTAACTCAAACCTTATTTGTAAAATCATTATTTACAGATAAGGAATGAAAGGCACAGCTAAGTGAAATAATTTTCCAGTATTCACCTGATTGAAATGTTGATGAGAACAGTAGAAGAAACACTCTCAACTTTGTCATGATTTACTTTGATTATCCATGTGCATCAGTTGTTACGGATATTTGACATGACATGTGAGCCACTATCCTGCCTTGAATGGTGCCTAATTTTAACAATAGAAAACAGAACATTCCTTAAATGAGATCACACAAAGCTTTCCATTGTGAAATGTGATTCTTATCACTGTAACTGTCTTGGTTATAAGTATAATGTGGGAAAACATTGAGCTAAGTTCAAGCTTTAAAATTCCAGCCATGAAATTCAAAAATATTTGTGAGTATCCAAAGGTATCATCATTCACTGGCAAAAGTATTAAAAGGCAGGAAAATTTAATTCAAGTGTATAATTGGAACTTTTTAATAGTAACGATAAATAAATATTGCTCTATGTTAGCCACTCATTTTTATATGCCTAAACTGCCACTTAATACAAAATAATAATCTAATTGCTTGAACCAAATACTCATATGTTTATTTAGTTTATGTTTGTATTTGGATATGTTTTAAACTCGATGGGATTAAATTAACGTACTTTTGTGAAAATATACTATGAAAGTTCTACTTGCCTTCCTGAAGCTGTCTTTCCACTCTATAATTTTCCTTTGCTTTGAGAGAAGAAAACCAGAAATCATCTTATCAGCTTTGTTTTCACTTTTAGCTGTTTCTAACCAAAAGAAGACTGTTGCTCCTAACAACCAAAAATATCCTGCAAATTTATTTATTTATTTTTTAGTTGAAGGATAATTGCTTTACAGAATTTTGTTCTTTTTTGTCAGACATCAACACGAATCAGCCATAGGTGTACATGTGTCCAGCAAATTTAAAGCACTTCCATTTAAGGCATTGATTTTTTTTTTTTAACTGTTATTTAAAAAAAAAAAAAAAAACCTGTTATTTTTAAATATTGATAATATGCCAAGAAACAATAGGATGTAAGGTAGCTTTTCTCCACGAGTTCTTGTTGGATGACTTAAGTTATCCTCAAAAGGTTAACTCCAAATTTAAGGGAAACTAGATTGAAAGCTGTAAGACAGGCTAAGAGCAACTCATAACCCTGCAAGGTGAGTAGGCAGGGGGTGGTTGCCCTTGTGCACATGTCTGAGGTATGTTACAGAAATAAGGAGGATTCCAAAGTAGGTGTGAGACAGTGATAAACAGAGGGGCTTTTAGGATAGTCTCAAGAAATTTAAAAACATTCCAAACATGCCTGTAATAAGAACATACATAATAAAGCAGAAATTAAGCTTAAAAGAGTTGTAGATATTAGTTATAAATAGTCTCAGTTTATCCAGAGTTCAGAATTAATTTTCTCTTTTCTAACAGATATGCCAAATTTGATGATATAGACAATTGGATCTCTGTGAATCCTGCCACCTCTGAAATTAAACTCGTGAAGATTCCTGATTATGAATCCAGATATGTCCAAAATGGTACATACACTGCAAAGATTTTGGCTATGACAGAAGGTAAGTTATTAAAGAAACATCTTTTCTTGGTTATATGTATTTAGATTTTATTTTCCAACCACGGAGACCTTTGTTTTGGCTTTATAGAAAGGTCAAATGGGTAAACCCTCACATTTCTACGTATTTAGTGGATTAAAAGACATTACTTGATCTGAATATGAAAACATATCTAAGATAAGCAGTGTCCTAATTGGATACTATTTCTCCTTATGAAATTGACTAGAGAATTCAGACCGTGTCCATTTTGAGCAGTATGACCAGAATGGTGTTTTTTTTTTTTTCCTATCTTTAAGAATATCCTAGGAAAACCATCACTGGCACTGTTGTTGTCAATGTTGAAGACGTCAATGACAACTGTCCCACGCTGGTGGAGCCTGTGCGGACTGTCTGTGACGACGTGCCGTTCGTGAACGTGACCGCTCAGGACCTGGACGGGCCTCAGAACAGCCGGCCTTTCCGTTTCTCGGTCACTGATAAACCAGCCCGAATGGCAGAAGGATGGAAAATAGTACGCCGGGAAGGTAAGCAGACATCTCCAGACTATATATTTAAATGTTAAACACGATAGAATTCTATTTGCAAAGCAAATAAAATCTTCATAATGCAGTTACTTATTTGCTTTGCATAAATTGTGTTTCCAATACAGTCGAGTTTATAAAATGAAGTTCTGAACCTCAGGCGTAGTGTGTTTGATCTGCCTGATGATAAATAATCTACCCGGAGGGAAAGAAGAAAAATAGATGTCTAATACCTCTCTCTCTTTTTTTTTTTTTTTTTTAATTTTTATTTATTTACTTGGTTGTGTCAGATCTTAGTTGCAGCATGCAGGATCTTCCTTGTGGTATATCGACTCTCTAGTCATGGTGCCAAGCTCAGTAGTAGTTGTCAGGCTACCCGGGTGGTGCTAGTGGTAAAGAACCCGCCTGCCAATGCAGGAGACATAAGAGACATAGGTTTGATCCCTGGGTTGGGAAGATCCCCTGGAGGAGGGCATGGCAACCCACTCCAGTATTCTTGCCTGGAGAATCTCATGGACAGAGGAGCCTGGTGGGCTACAGTCCATGGGGTCGCAAAGAGTTGGACTTGACTGAAGCGACATCAGGTGCACGCACACACGCACGCAGTAGTTGTAGTGGGCTGGATCCTAGTTCCCAGACCAGGAATCAAACCCACATCCCCTTCATTGCGTTGTGGATTCTTAACCACTGGACTACCAGGGAAGTCCCCTCTAACATTTTAAAAGTAGCTGGGTATTCCCCAAATCACTCTTGAAGTAGTTGTCTCATAAGCTTGAAGAGTACTTTGCCTTTCTAAGCACAGTAATCCTAGTCTAAGGTGCCTTCTAGAAATCTTGAGGTATGGTAATGATGATTCCATTAAAAATAACACTTACGGAGCATATACCATGTGCCAGACACTCTGCTAACCCTTCTTATGCTTTATCACATTTATTCCTTACCCCATACCATCATTCCCTGATCACAGCTGAGAGAGCTTTGACTTAACTAGAGTTAGGTAGCTTGTCTGAAGTCACGAAGCTGGTGAGTGATGGATATAACATGAAAAGGAAGCTGTCTGTCCTGCTACCCCCATGCCAGAAGGACATGAGCATATATCCAGATCTTGGGACATGCTCCCTTATTGACATGTTCTTTTGGATTTCAAATGCTGAAAAGTAATCTCCAGAAGACTCTTGCTTTAAACAGTTGGTATTCATTTCAGAAGAGTTTTAGATATAATACCCCAATTTTTCCTAACTTACAAGTTCACTGGTTTTTTAGGCTTAGCAAATTTAGGCATGCAGTAATTTTAAGAGGCTTTGATCTGTGTTTGGTCCAATTTACAAAGTAAACACCTTCAACGTTTTAATACATTTATACATTTAGTATATTTGGCTTCCTTTTTTTGTATTTCAATGATCTGAATTAAATAAAACTTTCTTATGATTCTTAATACTTTAAAATTCCAATGAATTTAACTTCTAAGTATATCACACCTGAAATCCTCTTTTGTGGTCCCCTCCAACAAACCAGTGATATTTCAACCTAAAACCATGAATCTAAATGAGTAACATAATTACACGTTTTAAACTGGACTTACAAAGCTATCGTGTCAATAGGGCTAATTTTCCTTAAAATATTGTAAGTGTAGAAATACAATAACATGTGCAAGTAATTTCTTTACAAAAATACTAAAACTTGTCTTTAGTTTGCTTAAATATTCCTATACTTAATTCTGAATCTTTCTTAGGGTTTATGATTCACTTGCAAAAGATAGTTACATTGTTGATTAACTCAAGTTGTCTCCCCAGTAAGGGAAGACAGTCACAATCCTGATTAATTCAGGTTAGTTAAGATCAAGTTTTCAGCTATCATGAGCCTTGGGATGTAGACATCCAGATGATTCTTCTTAATGGTAATTAAGTCACAGACCCCAGGACTCAAGATAGGTTGGTCCCCTGGTTCACATTATCTCCTTCTGTACTCACAGAAGTCTGATACTCCCACCTAGGTTGACTGCTTGATTGGAGTTTGCTTTTCTTTGACTAAGATATGTAAATGTGTTTTGCATGGGATCTGCTGGGATTCCAAGATGTATTTATTTTATCTAATGAACATGATGTTTTGAGATGCCAGGCACTAGTCTAAGCACTTTACTAATATTATCAATGCTAGAAGTTTGGCATTACTGTCATCAACATCTTACAGATGAGTAAACAAATGTTCAGGAAGTTTTACTAACGTTGTCAAAGTCACAGCTAGTTAAGAGCTGATGGAATAGGATTTGAACCCACGTAGTCTGGCTGTGGAGTCTACTCTCTACCTTTATGTTCTGTTGCCTCTCCAAATACACAGTGAATTTTCTATCTAAAGATAAAAACATCTGAATTTGATGAGCTCTTGAATTTTTTCCTAGCCTGAGGAACGTAAAGCGCTTTAGGATACACATAGGTGTTAGAGTGTTATACCAGAAAGTCACTGAGATTATACTTTATTTATCTCGGCAATTGGGAGAGACATGATGCTGTGTCCCAGGCTTTTTGCCTTTTTTCTCCTTGGTTATATAATGAGTGAGTGAGCGAGTATTAGTGGCCTGGTCGTGTCCAACTTTGCGACCCCATGGACTGTATCCTGCTGGTCTCTTCTGTCCGTGGAATTCTCCAGACTAGAATACTGGAGTAGGTAGCCACTCCCTTCTCCAGGGAATCTGCTCAACCCAGGGGTTGAACCCAGGTCACCTGCATTGCAGGCGGGTTCTTTACCATCTGAGCCACCAGGGAAGCCCTATATAATGAGATGTGTGACCACCTGTCATGATAATAGATGTTGTTGTTGTTCAGTCATGTCCCACTCTCTGCGACCCCATGGACCATAGCACACCAGGCTTCCTTGCCTTTCACTCTCTCTCGGGATTTGCTCAAACTCATTCCATTGAGTCGATGATGCCATCCAACCATTGCATCCTCTGTCGCCCCCTTCTCCTCTCCTCAGTCTTTCTCAGCATCAAGGTCTTTTCCAATGAGTTGGCTCTTCTCATCAGGTGGCCAGAGTATTGGAGCTTCAGCATCAGTCCTTCCAGTGAATAGTCAGGGTTCATTTCCTTTAGGATTGACTGGTAACTATTTTATTTACTTGAGAAGTTTTTTAAGTACAGACAGTTACAAAGGGCTTCCCTGGTAGCTCAGACGGTAAAGCCTCTGTCTACAATGCAGGAGACCCCGAGTTCAATCCCTGGGTTGGGAAGATCCCCTGGAGAAGGAAATGGCAACCCACTCCAGTATTCATGCCTGGAAAATCCCATGGACCGAGGAACCTGGTGGGCTACAGTCCACGGGGTCGCAAAGAGTCAGACACGACTGAGTGACTTCACTAATAAGGCAGACACCTTTGTACTTCCCACTTAGAATTAAAAAATATTAACAATTTGTCATATTTGAATCAGGCTTTTATTTTTTAATGATCGCTGATAAAGTGGACGACCCTTCTGTACCCTTCCTTCCGCCTCCACCTTCCCTAACCCTCAGAGCCAATTGTGAATTTAATTGTATTCTTCACCCATGTTCTCCTAGATTGCTTTTAACAACCTCATATTCCTCAAATGAATGACTAGATGCTTTCCTCACTTCTACAGAACTTTGGGGATTATCTATAAGTAAATTTCTAGCTATGGTTATCAGATTCTGTAAAATTTGCACCTTAAGATGTAAAGAGGCTATCTCTTACTTCCAAAAATAAATAAATTTGAAAAACCCCAAATACCTCATTTTTATTTTGGTATTTATCCATCTTTACATGTCTTGCAAGTAAACTTTTTAAATATTTGTTTATTGATTTGTCTGCATCAGGTGTTAGTTGGGGCACACAGGATCTTCATTTTAGCACACAGACACTCTAGTTGTGGCCTGCGGGCTTCAGTAATTGTGGGCTTCAGTAGTTGTGGTAAGTGGGCTTGGTAGTTGGGGTGCATGGCCTTAGTTTCTCTGAGGCGTGTGGGATCTTAGTTCGCTAACTAGGAATCGCTATCCTGTGTTGCAGGGCATATTCTTAACTGCTGGACTGCCAGGGCAGTCCCCAAGTAAACTATTTTTTAGTGAGTTAAACATATATCAAGAAAAGTTTTAAGCTATTTTAATTGATCAGTCCTTTTACTCGTGAAAACTGGTCATGATTTTTATTCAGGTTGAAAGAAAAAATTTTAAATAATCAGTCACATTTTTTAAACATATGATTAAAGGTCATTTGCACAACACTTTCTGTGTAATATTCTTGCCAAGAATGTATAACCTGAATCCAATCAGGAGGAAACAGATTCAAACTGTGGAGCATCCTTTAAAATAAGTGGGCTTCAACAAGGTCAAGATCTTAAAGGGCCAAAAGGAAGGTGGTACTCTTGTAGATTATTAACAGAGACTAGGGTGACAACTAATTGCAGGGCATAATCTTCAGTTGAATCCAGGATTACAAAAAAAAAAAAAAAAAAAGCCATAGAGAGAGAATTATGCAGGATGTTTTTATAACAGTTGAAAAGTTTGAATATGAGTTATCTGTTAGATTTTTATATCAATAATAAATTCTTAGAAGGACTTAATATCCTTTGGTGTTAGAAGGTATATGCTGAAGAAGGTCATGAGATCTGCAACTTACCTTAAAATAGAGGAGTGGGATGGGGAGGGAGATGGGAGGGAGGTTCAAAAGGGGAGGGGATATACATATACCTATGGCTGATTCATATTGAGGTTTGACAGAAAACAACAAAATTCTGTAGAGCAATTATCCTTCAGTTTAAAAAAAAGTGTGCATGTAGAGAGATAGTATTGTTATAAAATGTAAACAGTTCATGAAGAGTATATCAAAACTCATTGTATCAGTCATAGTCTTTCAAGTTTTCTGTAGATTTGAAATTTTTCAAAATTTCAAACATACCATGTTGGGAACAAAAGGGATGGAACTGGATGAAATAAGATTGGCCCATTGTTGAAAATTATTAAAGCTGGAGATGAGTACCATGAGGGTTAATTATGTTCTTTCCTTGATCACCCTCTGTTTGAAATATGCCTTAATAAAATTCTTTTAAGAAATGGTAGGATAGGAACTTCCCTGCTGGTCCAGTGGCTAAGACTCTGAGCTCCTGATGCAGGGAGGCCGGGTTTGATCCCTGCTCAAGGGAACTAGGCCCCACAGGTCACAACTAAGAGTTCGCATGAAACACTAAGATCCCAAATTCCACAGTGAAGTTCAGAGATCCTGCAACTAAGACCCACTGCAGCCAAATAAATAAGTAGTTATTTTAAACAGGAAAAACTAAATTTTAAAAAAATGGTCATTCGATGGAAATATCATTTAACTCACCACTTGTTTGTCACTGTATCCCAGTAATGGAAAGAGTTCCTAGCATCAGGTAGATCACGCACATTTGTTAACGTTAGTCATCATAAAAGGAAGGTGTGTTCAGAAACGATGCTGTGATCTTCACCTGCATATTTGGACTAATCTCATCGAGCACACTGTGAATTCAACAGAGAAGTTATGGAATAATAAAACTAACTGAAGCTAAATATGATTAGCAATTAAAGAATGTTTTTGTAGACTCAGAGATGCAGTGAACAGACTGATGGTTACCACTGGGGGAGGCAAGTGTGGAGGGACCAGATGGGGGTAGAGGATTAAGAGGTACAGTCTACTCTGTTAACATAAATAAGCTGCAAGGATATATTGTATGTCACAGGGGTTATAGCCAATATTTTACAGTAACTGTAAATGGAGTATAACCTTCAAAAAGTGTGAATTGCAGTGTTGTATACCTGAAACTTACATAATACTGTAAATTAAATATACCTCAATAAATTGGGGGAAAAAAAAAAAGAATGTTTCTGTAATTTAATCTTGCCCCTTTCTCGGTAGCCACTCACTTTATTTTCTTGTCCCTTACAGACACCAGTGTGCTACTGCAACAAACCAAAAGACAGCATGGGAGAAGTGAAATTCACTTCCGGATCGCAGATAGTCAAGGCTTCAGCTGTCCTGAAGAGCAGATCCTTACACTCACAGTCTGCAAGTGTGTGGAAGGCAGTGGCTGTGTAGAAATGTGGGCTGACTCCTACGTTGGCCTGGGACCTGCCGCAATTGCACTCATAATTCTTGCCCTTCTGCTCTTGCTTCGTAAGTACTTTAAAAGCTGTACGTTCCCTTTTGGGGGGACTTCCCAGGTGGCTCAATGGTCAAGAATCTGCCTGCCAAGCAGGAGAGTCAGGTTCAATTCCTGAGTCAGAAGGATCCCCTGGAGGAAGAAATGACAACACACTCCAGTATTCTTGCCTGGAAAATCCCATGGACAGAGGAGCCTGGTGGGCTACACAGTCCATGGGGCTGCAAAGAGCTGGACATCACTGAGTACTTCCTCTTTTAGTAATTTCTAGTGTCTTTTTAGGGTGTTTTTAGTATTTTGTTACTATAGTACTCATTGATTTCTTTAGTTTTTCTGTAATCACACTAGAATGCTATTGAGGGTGAGAAGGGAAGCAAGAATTGATCATTGATCAATTTACCAAAAGCTATCAGAGCTCTCTTCAGAATTTTGTTTTATAAAAATGTATCATTTCCTGATTTCAGTAACCAAGATTATTAGATATACGTTTCAACCTTGTGGGTGTCCCCATTTTGTTAAGCTCTGTGAGGGAGGTGAGTTATCTGTTCTTCCCCACACAGTGCCTTGTGCATGGAAAACTCTCAGAAAAGACTTGTTGCATGGTACAAGGTTATTTTACAAACTGATCTGATTCCCATCAGTTCTTGCTTTTTGCACCCTTGACTTGTCAGAGCTCCACCTCCCCCCAGGCTCTGCTTGGCTTGCCCCTCCCCTGCACCAACAGGAGCCAGACCCTCTGAGCACTTATATGTTTCCCAGCAGTGACAACTGGCCATCCCTTCCTGCCTGCCCTCCAGTGCCCTCCAATGACTGTGGGTTTCCTTTCATGGAAGAACAGAAGACTGCAGCCTGGGGGCACATGGGGCCACTCCACTTGCCCACTGCTCATGGGCAGACCCCCGCCTCCAAGGCAGCCTCTGCTGTTTCTCTGTCAGAAGAGGGGTGCATCCAAGCCATTAGCATATGTGCAGTTGAATACAGCACTCAACAGTTTGCAGTGCACTTTTATATCATCATCTCCATTTAATGGGTTAAAATACTGACCTGACGATAATAACTTGTTTCAGCTGACCCACCTGGGATGTCTTGCACTACCATTTCACCTCAGATTTCCCCGGGTTTAATGGGGGTGCTTAGCACATGGCAGACACTTGATAAACGTTTGCTGTCTTCAGTCTTTTTATTACACACAGTAACCATAGTCTGTGAAAGTATTAGTCACTCAGTCGTGTCTGACTCTTTGCAACCCCACGGACAGTAGCCCGTCAGGGTCCTCTGCCCATAGAATTCTCCAGGCAAGAATACTGGAATGGGTAGCCATTCCATTCTCCAGGGGATCTTCCCGACCCAGGAATCAAACTCGGGTCTCCTGCACTGCAGGCAGATTCTTTACCTTTTGAGCCACCACAGAAGCACATGTTAAAAATTAAAGTGGTTTTTAAAAAATTAAGCTATTAAATTGGTTTTGATGATTTGGATAGTGTCAAATCCAGTCTTGATGTTCCACTGAGTGACCACAGGCAGTGACCACAGTCTTTGTGATGGACAGGAACTCTGAATCTGTAAGACTCCTTCATCCTGCCTTTCGGCTTTGGTATGACTCACCCAAAACACACTTGTTGAGTTTGGATCAGGGGAAGAAAAGAAAAACAGAAAAATAGGGCTATAAGTAAGTGAAGACCGAACTCTAGAAAGTGATATGCAAATTCCAAGACTATGCAAGATAAATTTGGAGATCTGTCGAGACTAATCTTCTCTGTACTGGATTTTGTTTCTGTTCAGTTATACCACTTCTACTGCTGGTGTGCCATCGTGGAAAGGGCGCCAAAGGCTTTACCCCCATCCCGGGTACCATAGAGATGCTGCATCCGTGGAACAACGAGGGGGCGCCGCCTGAAGACAAGGTCAGATAATCCAGTGTCTTCTTTGCTGCTTTAAAGGAGTCTTAGGAAGTGTCTCTGACATCATAAGTCATGAGAGTAAACCAGTTCCTACAGATTTCATTCACGTGCCTTCGTTAAACACTGCCTACTTTATATTTGTTGCCAGGGCCGAGTTGGGGTGGTTTTGCTCTACTGACACAGGTCAGGTCCTGAGTTATAGAGAACGTAGACAGAGGGTCAGGTAGTGACACCAGGAACGTCAAACAAAGGCTAAATAGAGCAAGAGTGTGTAGGGGTTTAGGTAGGAAGGTTTGTCCCAGTATTTACATGGGCAGTCTTTCACAACCAGGTGCTTCTCCATTTCCAGTCCACACAATACATAACGTCTGCAGAGGTGCACCCACAGCCCCCGTGACATTTGTAAAATGTCACAAAATCCCCTTCCCTACCCACTTACTGGGCATCCCAGGTGGCACTAGTGGTAAAGAACCCGCCTGCCCATGCAGGAGACATAAGAGACACAGGTTCGATCCTAGGGTGGGGAAGATCCCCTGGAGAAAGAAAAGGCAACCCACTCCAGTATTCTGGCCTGGAGAATTCCATGGACAGAGGAACATGGTGGGCTACCATGCATGGGGTTGCAGAGTCAGACATGACTGAAGTGACTTAGCACACAAGAGAATGAAGAAGATAGAGCGGAGATCTTCAGAAGACTCAAAGAGAAGTCATTCAAAGTTTTTGCTAATTTGCCTTGGGCAAATATCTTACTCCCTTCCTATGCTTGGGCTTCCCTGGTGGCTAAGATAGTAAAGAATCTACCTGCAATGCAGGAGACCCAGGTTCGATCCCTGGTCAGGAAGATCCCCTAGAGAAGGGAATGGCAAGCCACTCCCTGGAGTGGAGAATTCCATGGACAGAGGAGCCTGGCGGGCTACAGTCTATGGGGTCACAAAAAGTGACTGAGTGCCTAACACTCTCACCGGCTCACTTAGCTCAGACCCTCCACCAGGCGTACTGACCGTCCGCGACTCGCGGTGTGTGCTCCCACAGGTGGTGCTGCCTCTTCTGGGGGCGGATCTCAGAGACGGTGCCGCCGTAGGCGCTGGGGCAGGCGGAGGTGTGACGGCCAAGGAAGCTCTCGTGAAAGGAGGCAGCTCCGCCTCCTTCACCAAAGGGCAGCAGGAGATGTCCGAGGCGGAAGGCCGCTGGGAAGAATACAGAAGCCTCGTCTCGGGCGGAGCCACCCAGGTTACTGGGACGACCGGGGCCATGGTGACCTCGGACACCTTCAGGACCACGAGAGCCGCGGGGGCGGCCAGAGAAGTGGCCGGAGCGCGAGCAGGCGCGGGGGCGGTGAGCGAGGCGTTCCTGAGAAGTTACTTCACTGAGGTAAGCGCTGGTTTCTCTGTGTGGGGGAAGTTGCATTTATATGTGGACGTGATGTTATTAGCGAAATCATGTTCTTGGATCTGAATGGGACTGTGTTCCTTTGAAGAGGGTGCTCACAGGCAGTGAGGAAGGAGAGATGGGACCAAATTAGTTCAGTGTGTGGTGGTGACAAGTGACCTCACAGTCTTACTTCTCACCAGGGCGTATTTCTCACAGTCATGCTCTTGCCATTCAGCGCACCTCTGCTCAGGTTGTGCCCAGGAAGCGCCCGTCCTCGGGGTGCAGAGACCAGAGCAGTGAGACCCCTGAAGCCACTGCCTTTCCCCACTCGCGTGTCATTGGCCAGAGCAGGTCACGTGGTCGGGCTGATGTGGGTGGGTCCGAAAGTGCGGTCCTCTGCAGAGCCGGTAGGGTGGGAGGGGAGAGACTATGTGACCTAAAAAACACAATCTACTACGCCTGTTTAAGTGTTTTCTTTTGAAGGCAAGTACTTGGTTCATCTTTGAGGCAGTTCACATAAAATTAGGAGGAAAGTTGCAGGAAGGATGATGCAATGCAGTCAGGAAGTTGATTCCTGGAATTAGGAATTAGAAGCCTTTCTGGAGAACACGATCATGCCTGGGCATGGGATGGGCAGAGTCAGATTGCTGGGGACCCAATGGGCTTCCATAGAGGCCACTTTATTCCTGCCACCTCCTTTCTACATGGCCACAAAGTACCCGAGTGCTTCCCTGCTTTCTGCTTTCACCCCAGCTGCCCATCCCCAAGGATCAGCTAGACCCCAGGGAGATGGTGGTTTGGTCAGTTTCAAGGAAAAGTGCTTCTCATCCTTTTTCTGTCTCATGGCCAGGCTCCATTCTGCTACCCTGTTTGTTTTATTTCAGTATCTTTTTCCCACTCTGCTCTAATCCTGTGTGAGTCAGTCTTGATTATGTATGTGTGTGCAGCTTTTAATTGGGAAATAATTTCAAATTCATCTGGAAATTTGTAAGAATAATATAAAGTTTGAACTCCTATGTATGCTTTGCTCGGGGCTTCCCAGGTGGTGCTAGTGGTAAAGAACCTGTCTGCCAATGCAAGAGACATAGAGATGCGAGTATGATCCCTGGGTTGGGAAGATCCCCTGGAGGAGGGCGCGGCAACCCACTCCAGTTTTCTTGCCTGGAGAATCCCATGGACAGAAGAGCCTAGTGGGCTACAGTCTATGGGGTTGCAAACAAACAGACACAACTGAAGCGACTTAGCATGCACACACACACCCTTTATTCAGATTACCCAAATATTAACATTTTGCCACATTTGCTTTTGCTTGCTTTCTCTGTCACACACACGCACACACATCCTCTTACGTCTCCATGGTACAGAGAGATAATAACACATTCCATGTCTCAGTTTAGCCGATTATCCCAATAATGTCTTTTATAGCTGTTGTTTTTCCCATCTCAGACCTACTCCAGAGTGCTGCTTTCCATTTACTTGTCATGACCCTTGTGTCTCCTCTTAATCTGAAACCATTCCCTCTGCCTTTCTCATTTATTAATACTATTTTAAGAATACAGGCCAGTCGTGTGGTAGGATGTCCTTCAATTTGTGTTTCTCTGATGTTTCCTTATAATTAGAGGTTTCACATTTTGAGCAGGAATCAAGAGCATTGTCCTTAAACGAAGTGTGTCACTGGCTATATGCCTGTTTCTCTTTCTGTTTCAGAAAGTGGCCTCTTACACCGAGGAAGATGACATCCACACAGCCAAAGATTGCCTTCTGGTTTATTCTCAGGAAGAAACAGAGTCTCTCCGGGGTTCCATTGGCTGCTGCAGTTTCATTGAAGGAGAGCTAGATGACCGCTTCTTAGATGACTTAGGATTGAAATTCAAGACCCTCGCTGAAGTTTGCTTGGGTCGAAAAATAGAGATGGATGCAGAAACTCAGCAGAGGGCAAAACCCACAAGAGAAGCAGATGAGAAGGTAGTTTCACAGTCCCTCTATGAGCAAACCAGGCTTAACTCCAAGAACGCTTATGCCTCAGGTGGCAGCTTTCAGGGTCCCAAGCCTTTGCATGAGGCAGACACAGAGAAGATAACTCAGGAAATAGTCACTGAAAAGTCTGTTGTATCCGCTAGGCAGGCTCAAAAGGTCACTGCACCACTTCCTGATACACTGGCTTCCGGCGGCATGATAGTGACTGAAACGTCCTATGCCACGGGCGCCACGGGGCCCCCAAGCACAGTGGTCCTGGGCCCCCAACAGTCCCAGGGCCTGATCGTGACCGAGCGGGTCTATGCCCCGGCGTCCACCCTAGGGAACCAGCAGTACGCTAGCGGGGGGCACGTGGTGGTCACCGAGAGGGTCATCCAACCCCACGGGGGCACGTCTGACCCCCTGGAAGACACCCCGCCTCTGCCCGACGCTCAATATGTCATGGTGCAGGAAAGAGAGCACTTCCTCACCCCAGGCTCCAGCCTGCAGCTCCCGCTGGCTGCGCCCAGTGTAGCCTCAGGTCAGAACGTGACAGTGACCGAAAGAGTGCTGACGCCAGCCTCCACGCTGCAATCTAGTTACCAGATCCCTGCCGAAACCTCGGTAACGGCCAAAAAGACTGTGGTTTCTGCAGCTGGAGTCCCGGGTCCCCTGCCAGACTCAGGCTTAGAGGAGTCTAGTCATTGTAATTACACGATAACCACATCTTCCACCAGGGTCTCCAAGCAGAGCACCATGCAGCAGTCCTTCTCTTAAGCAGCCATCAGCCACACCAGAGTTTAGCCAGCAGTGACTCATGTCATGTTCTCAAAGGACCTGGCTTTTCAAGAGGCACATATCCTATGGGCCTCAAATTTTTCTCAGTCACTAATATGCAAAGAGCTTCACTGTCTCAGCTTCTAGGATTGCACTTCAGAGATACCCTGGGACTTCCTGAAGGGACAGAATGATGAAGCTGGTCTTAGGTGCCTTTGAGTGACTTATGGCCAAATAATACTCACAGGAAAAGTTAAGTAGAGAGTAAATCTGGCTTCTGATTTATCAGATTAGCAGTGTCTCTAGTGCATGAGCCTTCTGGTAGAGCCATCCATGAAACTGAATGGGTTCTTGGCCTCCCGTGTTAACATTTAACTTTGCTGTTCTGTGTTCCGTACTTCTTGCACCTAGCAGACTACCAACAGCTTTTTTATCCAAAGATACTTGTACAGTCTGAATGACCTGTTTTGCTTGTTTGGATTCTTTAAAACTAGATGCCCTTCAATCCATGTAAGGTTAATTGAATTTTGGAACATGATATGGTAAAACATTATGTGTTCTGTGCATGTGAGTGTGTGTGTGTGTGTGTGTGTTGTATGACCTTAAAAATAGCATCATTCCTTCCCTTTGTCTCTCAGTAATCATGAAAATATTAAATACTTCAAGTTCAGTAGAATAATCCAGCGTGAAATTCATAAATATAAAATCACTTTATTTTTATAGCAATAATAGACTATTAAAAAAACTCAGAAAAAAAAAAAAACTCAGGATACATTATCTTCTAATTTAGTAAAACACAGTAAACCATATGCACTGTGCTCAGAGCCCTTTTCACTGCTGTATATCCTCAAGTGCCTGCCGTGGGTGCCAAGTCGATATGTGTACAATTAGGCAAATTTTAAAACCCACTCTCTTTTATCTACGATTGCAGAACAAATATTGGAAGACCTTATAATTGCTGTAATTTTGAGTTTGAAATTATGATTTATTCCGTGTCTCAAAGTCATTGGCTAGTTGGCCATGGCTGACTACATGGACTATTGAATATTGTAGAGCTGACCTGAATTTCTACAGCATCTTGCCTTTCTTTCTGAAAAGTGATCTGGATGTTTTGGCCAAATAAATAGGTTGTATTTTTATTCCTCCTTGAAGAAATGATCCATTTCAAGTTTCAAAGTATAAGTGCCTATCAGTCATCAATTATATAAATATTCTCCACAACAAAATAATTTCCATAAGCTTTAAAGGCTGTAATTTTGTGAATTTTGAGTATATTTTACTAGGAAAATGAAATCTCAAAAAATTCATTTTGTATCACATTTTTTAAAAAAATATTGATGACCTGTGTTATGCAAAAGATTTATACTTTTCTACTCCCACTAATATGTACGAAGAAAAAGCAAATATCTTTAGACTCCTTAAACCTGTGGCCAAAATAAAGGTCTCTCTTTGATACTCTAAATTTTGTACTCTCTACTTGTAATTGTTGCTTTTGTCTTTGCATTATAGACTTAGTAGTTATTGTTTGCCAAGTCTGCAACAAGACTATCACTACTGTGTGAACTTGTGAATGTGACCTGCATACTCCAAGCAAAACCTGGTCTTAAACTTCCTCTACATAAAGTCATCACATTCTCTAGATGATTTTCTTTGTTCCTGAAAGGGTGATAATTTGTATTAGTTTTTACACTTGTTCTACAGAAGAAACATTATATTTGTATGTATATCATCAAAATATTTAAATAAAAAGATGATCTTTGTGCAGCCCTCTGCCTGTATCTTTTTATTGCCCCCATCATATTTTACAAGGAATACAGTCCGTCGTTAGGGAGGAGGCAGATGTTTGTGGACCTTGGTGTTTTAATTATTAACAGAACTGCTTACATCCTGCTCAGCCAGACTCCTTGGAAGAATATATTTCCCTTCCTAAGTAGGGTAGAACACAGAAGGCCCATCTGAAACTTGAGTTTCAGATCAATAATGAATAGTATTTTTAGTGTAAATTATGTCCCTTAGTAAAAAATTACATTTTATCTGAAATTCAAATTTAACAGGGAGCTCTGTATTTCTATTTGCCAAGTGTGGGAACCTTGTTCTAAGGGGCCGAGGTTTGCTCTCTGCCCAGAAAGTAACAGTGCAGGAACCAGTGGATTTGGCTGAAGAAGTCTTGTGTTTTTGACTCCAAGAGATGAAATCGTTCAACCATTGTAGAGAGGCTGTTTTAATTGCTTATAGCTTACAAGAGAAAGGATGAGTTTCTGCCTATACTGAAGTGTCACATCAGTAAGCATTTCATAACACAGATGCGTTAACACATCCTAAAGGGTGAAACCTGCTCTGCTGTAACCCCCGGACTCCTATTCTGAGTGGCACATGGGAGCAATTCTTCACTGATTTCATGAAACACTGCAGACATATGCCAGTCACCATGACATCAAAATTTATACAGTAAACATTGCTGATTTATCAAGTGTCATCTAGAAATGAGGGGTTTTCACATAACAACTATCAGTTAAATATTCCTTAACACAAATTTCTCAGTTTCACTATATTGGTGTATCTAAAATCCTCTGTATGATCATTGATTTTTTTTTTTTTTTTGTCTACTTTTTCCATTAATTGTTGAGGGAGGAAAGTTACAGTCACCAATTGATTGTGGTTTTCCCTGTTTCCTCTTTATTTCTTTCCGTTTATTTCATACAATACCTTGAAACTTGTTACACCTGTGTTATTAGATACAAATACATTTAGAATTATTGTCTTTCCAAAAAACTGACTCATAGAAAGTCTTTTCTCTGGTTATATTTTTTGTCTTGAATCTACTTTTCCTAATATTAATGTCACCACACCAGCTTTCTGATGCCTTCTATTAGCACGGTACATTTTTTTGACCCTTCTACTCTAAGCCTGCCTATGCCTTTATATTTCTAATGTGTGATTCTTGTAAATATCATACAGGTAGATCTTGCTTTCTTAGGGGAAATTTTAATCTACTTAACAGCAGTTATTCACATGGATGACTTTAAACCTGCCATCGTGGTCTTTGTTTTCCCTTGGTCCCGTCTGTCCTTACATTTCTTTGCCCCTTTTCTACCTTTTGTGTGCTGTGTGTTCTAGAATTCCACTCATGGTTCTTCTACTCACCTTTCAACTATACTTCTTTGTGTTTATTTAATAACCGGTTGCTCTTGTGGAAATCTAATTAAAACCAAAATCTCCTGCCCACCTAGAAAAACTGTCACAAAAATAGAAAAGAGTTTTATTATTGAATAAGCGCCAAGTCAGAATGTGATGAGCATCACAGGCAACCCATAAGGAAACTGCAAAGATGGAAAGAAATCACCAGGCAGACACAACTGATTACATACTTGTTCACAAAATAAACGATAGGTTGTCTGTCCTCAAGCAAGGCTTACCAGCACCATTTTCATACACAGCTCATCTTACATTCAGCTGATAACTGAGGTGGCCATTGTGTTTGTTGATGACCTTTATCCAAAGAAATAAAACTTCTAATATCTATGACAGGTAGTTAGTTACAATTTGGAGCCAGGCACCAGGTGGTGATAAAAAGTGATAAAAAGAACCCACCTGCGAGTACAGGTAGATGGCGGAGACAAGGGTTTGATCCCTGGGTCGGGAAGATGCCCTAGAGGAGGGCATGGCAACCCACTCCAGTATTATTGCCTGGAGAATCCCATGGACAGAGAAGCCTGGTAGGCTATAGTCCATGGGGTCGCAAAGAGTCGGACAGGACTGAAGTGACAGCGCACACGCATGCACACACTCATAGAGAAGGAGAGAAAAGGGTCCTTACTTCCTTGATGTTCAGAGAGATGGCTCCCGAGTCCTTGAGAAAGATATCCTTGCTTGTAAAGCTGGCAAGAGGCTCATTTAGTTTTTAAAAGATCAATTTAACAATGACAAGTTTTCTAAAGAGGAGTCAGGGAGGGTGCATTTCCTTTTCGCATCAGGAAAATTCCATTTTTTCATTTTTAAGATTTCTACTTGCCCTTAAATTCTAGGGCTGCACTGTAAGTGGCAAATGACTTATCAACTGAACAATGCAAATATAGACCATTTATCACCGTGGGAAGGTTTTTGGCACCATAGCTCTAGAATTACAGTGTGCATCTTTATTGTAGTCTGCCTTCAAATATTCTACTTCACGATGTACATAAGCTTTGAACTTGCACTTCGTGGATTTTGAAAGTCACTAGTCTCTGACCTTCACAGCCGTACTGTCATTCGGAGACCCTCAAACGTGGTCTTCTGTCCCCCACCCCTTCCTTGATACACCTCAGTGACTGTTATGCGTTATTGGCATGAAGATTCTGAAACTCCATCAAGCGCATTTATGAGTGGAAATGGACTCAAAAGTTCACAGATTATAGACGCTCCACACACCCAGGAATCAAGTGGAGAAAATGAGTTGAGGAATGTGTACCTCTTATAAATCCACACATAGCTGGAGTTGTCGATTCTTCAGATGTCCCTTCATGTTGTTCTCCGCCCTTCCTCGCCTGTTTTAACAACAAATGCTTCACCGGGCATCCTTGCCCCCTGATTTGTAAATGAGTTTGGCCAGTGCGAGGCATTGGCTGGGATTGGAGAGGAAGAAAAATAAGATGTGGGCATTTCTTCCCCATCTCCTACTTCCTGCACCAGCCAGGCGTCTCTCTAGCACAGCAACTCCATCTGACTTCCCTTCTGCATCTGGAGGCCTGCTGGTGTGATCATCTCCTCCTCAAATGTCGCCAGACTTGAAGTACTGGACCATTCCATGAGGATTCCCCCACCTGCCCCACCTTTTGTATCCGATGCATTAAACCCCCTCACGTCTGCCTGCTTCCCAAGGGGACTCTCACTGACTCAGGTATTCAGCAGCTAAACGATGATTCATTTATAAAGTCATAAGAGGGACTTCCCTGGTGGTCCAGTGGTTAAGAATCAGCCTTTGGATGCAGAGGACCCTCGGGTTCGATCCCTGGGCAGAGAACTAATATCCCACTTGCCGCAGAGCTACTGGGCCTGCGGCCAAAACTGGAGAGTCTGCACGTGCCAAAACGGGAAGATCCCACACACAAAGACACAGAACAGCCAAACTAACTAACAAAAGACCATAAGAACCCCCGTTTCTAACACTATTATGTCAGTCGTCTTGGACTGCCAATACAAGCACCTCAGACTGGGGGGGCTTAAACCATAGACATTTATCTTCTCACACATCTAGAGGCCAGAAGGCTAATGTCAAGGTGTCAGCAGGGTTGGTTTCCTCTGAGGCCTCTTTTCTTGGTTGTAGACAGCTGCCTTCCCCTATATCATCACATGATCTTCCCTCTATACGTGTCTATGTCCAAATTTTTCTTATAAGGACACAGGTTATACTGAATTAGGCCCATCCTGATGACCTCATTTTAACTACCCCATTTTAACTTAACCACCCCATTTTAACTTAGCTCCACATGTAGTCACATTCTGGGGTTCTAAGAACTAGGATTTCAACAGATGAACTTTGAGGGAACAGAACTCAGCTGGTAACACCCAGTAAACAAACAGCATGCATGCATGCTCAGTCGCTTTAGTCATGTCACCCCATGGACTGTAGCCCGCCAGACTCCTCCATCCATGGGATTTTCCAAGCAGGAATACTGAAGTGGGTTGCCATGTCCTCCTCCAAGGGATCTTACCGACCCAGGGATCAAGCCCATGTCTCCTGTGACTCCTGAGTTGGAGGCGGAATCTTTACCTGCAGAGCCATCAGGGAAGCAGTAGACAAACAGACTTAGCTTGAAAAGCTGCACTGTTTTTTTCCCATGTAATCCAGGAGTTTCTTCATCCAACTATTTGGTTAATAATTAACACAGATTGCTTGAAACAGTAATAAAATTTAAAGCTGGCTTGAAAGTAGCCTGAATGAAGAGACTGCAGAGTATCTATTGAATCTTTAGAGAAAACTTCAAAGGCAATCAAAGCAAAAGTACACTTGTAATATGTACAGGCTCCAGAGTCTAAGACCCACGATTGTTGACACCCCAGTTCAGTGGCATCAGACATGGGCTTTATGTAGAAAAGTTCTGCTTCCTCAGAGGCTGTCGCAGCACCACAAGTGATTCTTCAGCTAATCGAAGGGAAGCACAATGATCCTCTCCCATGGAACTCATTCTAAGGATTAATTTTTTTTTTCACTTGCTTCTAGGGCTTCTATACATAGCCCATGGGGCCTTTTTATCTTGTAGTCTAAATTTAGGTCAGTACAAATTACTCTCCCTCTATCTTGCCTTCTAGTTTTACAAAATGATGTGTGCTCAGTCACTCAATCATGTCCAGTTCTTTGTGAGCCCCTGGACCGTAGCCCAACAGGCTCCTCTGTCCACGGGATTCTCCAGGCAAGAATACTGGAGTGGGTTGCCATTTCCTTCTCCAAGGGACCTTCCCAACCCAGGGATCAAACGCCGGGTCTCCTGCTTGGTATGTGGATTCTACACCACTGTGCTAACTGGGAATCCACTATAGTCACTATGCTGTGATAAATCATAATGGAAAAGAATATCTAAAAAGAATGTGTGTGTGTGTGTGTGTGTGTGTGTGTGTGTGTATAACTGAATCAGTACAGCAGTAATCAACACATTGTAAACCAATTATACTTCAATTAAAAATATATTTTAAAAACTCCACATTGGAAGATTTGCTAATTAGTACAAGGGATAGAAGTTCGTTAATTGGTGAAATAAGTGGTAACTCAATCTTAAGAGAGATCAACCCTGAATATTCACTGGAAGGGCTGATGCTGAAGCTGAAGCTCCAGTATTTTGGTTATCTGACTGTGAACAGATGATTCATTGGAAAAGTCCCTGATGCTGGGAAAGATTGAAAGCAGAAAGAGAAGAGGGCATCAGAGGATGAGATGGCTAGATGGCATCACCGATGCAATGAACATGAACTTGGGCAAACTCCGGGAGACGGTGAGGGACAGGGAGGCCTGGCGTGCTACAGTCCATGGGGTCGCAAAGAGTCGGACACTACTGAGCGACTGAACAATCTCAAGTGGTTTTGAGACTGGTGATTGTCGAGACATTGGGTACATCACCCCCCAACATGCAAGATCCATGAAGGAAGCATGAGAATACGGCAGCCCCAAGACTCTGATGGGTCCACTGAAGCACTGGAGTTTCACCAGCCGTGTGTCCTTCTTCTGGGAGATTCCCGCCATCTAGCCAAACAATGCTGGCTCATCCTGTCATCTGAACACAATTCCATCCATCTCTCATCAACTGCTAGTCAGAAGGGTTAGGACAGAGAGTAGAAATGCCCTGAGTTACAAAATCAGGTTGTTTTGACTTTCTGTGCTTGTCTGCTGATAAATATTTGTACATTTTGTTGACTTGGTTTAATATTTACTTGCTTTGTAATAAACCCTTGGTATGGCCCCCTAATTACCTCCAACTAGCAGAAATATCAATATTTAAAATCTTAAACAGTTGTCATTTGCTAAACAGAATATTCATTTAATCCAATTATTTTTCTTTGAAGATGTACTACTGCCTGGGTTCAACCTCTTTTCTCTGTCACTCCAATTTTCTCACTTTTAAAGTATCATTTTACCAAAATGTTTTATTGTATTATATGTACTTTGTTGGGGAATGAAAGGCAAAATACAGATTAAAGAAGCAAAAGACAAACTATTTTGTGTATATTATTCTTGTTTCTTATCTCTATCCACCCTAGGAATTGAGATCACTGAAGGCAGAAATGGGCCTTTTTGATGTGTCTTCTCGTGATGCACTCAAACAACTGTGAATTTTGAAAATCAAACAAAATTTTGAAAGTGGATTTCCTAAATCTGTTTGTTCCATGATCTCACTGTCTCATCTGTCGATCCTTCATTTAACTTAAAACCTCTAACTCGCTGCATCCAAAACTCAAGTTTGTTCTCATTGCAGAGTCTTATAAGTAAATTCTGAGACGGGACCAAGGGATTTTGATATAAAGAGAACTATGCAGACGTCCCTGGCGGTCCAGTAGTTAAGACTTCGCCTTCCAATGCAGGAGGTGCAGGTCTAGGTTAGGGCAAAGAGTAGAAATGCTGGTGCTGGTCGGGGGGCTATGATCCCACTTGGGGCCAAAAAACCAAAACATAAAACACAGCAATATTACAATGAATAAAGACTTTTAAAATGGTTCATATAAAAAAATCTTTTTAAAAAAACTATAAAGGTTTCAGTGCACAGTGGGAACTGTTTGCAATGACTCAACAAGTCTGTTTATTTCAGAGTTTCTTTCTATAATCTGGTTGCTCAGATGGTCAAGACATTTTACTCACTGTATTAAAGACTCGTTTCATTGTTCTGTCCTCTTACCCACAGCTGACGTTGCGATGGAACCCAGATGTTCTGTTTCCCTTCATCTACTGCATTCAGCTTTTTCTAGCAGGAAGTGGTTTCACAACCCTCTTTGAGCTGAACCCAGTCAGAGTATTCTCCAGCTTTGTTATTCCCAATCCCTCCAAGGACCACACCTACCATCGGCCCAGTTTTACAGGACTCTTTCTCAGAGGAAAACTACTGGGGTGAGAAGCGAAAAACATGCCTTGGAGCACTGCTATGAAATGGTGAGAAAACACACAAAGTACAAACACCATAAATCCTTCTAAAACTACTTTCATTAGATGAAGCAAGCTGA
Source organism: Cervus elaphus (assembly GCF_910594005.1). NCBI lineage: Eukaryota > Metazoa > Chordata > Mammalia > Artiodactyla > Cervidae > Cervus > Cervus elaphus. Next base: position 29,278,159 of record NC_057841.1, on the reverse strand, counting down.
TTTGGCTTAGCACTCAATTATGTGTACATTCCTAGTGGTAGATCACCTGTTTCTCCGTTTGGAGATCCCCTGGCCCACAGAAAGAGATGGAATAGCAGAGCATAGAGTCGTGTCCAACTCTTTGCAACCCCATGAACCGCAGCACGCCAGGCCTTCCTGTCCATCACCAACTCCCAGAGTTTACCCAAATTCACGTCCATTGAGTCGGTGATGCCATCTAACCACCTCATCCTCTGTCGTCCTCATCTCCTCCTGCCTTAAATCTTTCCCAATATCAGGATCTTTTCAAATGAGTCAGCTTACCATAGTATTTATTGGAATAAATGGGTGTTATATGCATCTTGGCCACAGGATGGCACTATGCATGCAGCAAAGGAAGCAAAGTCAATCAGTCCCAAAATTTGTCTGGGGAAAAAAATTAAGCAATATGTATGGATGCAATCTCAAAAACGACAGAATGATCTCTGTTCATTTCCAAGGCAAACCATTCAATATCACAGTAATCCAAGTCTATGCCCCGACCAGTAATGCTGAAGAAGCTGAAGTTGAATGGTTCTATGAAGACCTACAAGACCTTCTAGAACACCCAAAAAAGATATCCTTTCTATTATGGGGACTGGATTGCAAAAGTAGGAAGTCAAGAAATACCTGGAATAACAGGTAAATTTTGCCTTGGAGTACAAAATGAAGCAGGTCAAAGGCTAACAGAGTTTTGCCAGGAGAACACACTGGTCATAGCAAACACCCTCTTCCAAAAACACAAGAGAAGACTCTACACATGGATATCACCAGATGGTCAACACCGAAATCATATTGGTTACATTCTTTGCAGCCAAAGATGGAGAAGTTCCATACAGTCAGCAAAAATAAGACTGGGAGCTGACTGTGGCTCACATCAGGAACTCCTTATTGCCAAATTCAGCCTGAAATTGAAGAAAGTAGGGAAAACCACATTCAGGTATGACCTAAATCAAATCCCTTACGATTATACAGTGGAAGTGACAAATAGATTCAAGGGATTAGATCTGATAGACAGAGTGCCTGAAGAACTATGGATGGAGGTTCGTGACATTGTACAAGAGTCAGTGATCAAGACCATCCCCAAGAAAAAGAAATGCAAAAAGGCAGAGTGGTTGTCTGAGGAAACCTTACAAATAGTTGAGAAAAGACACAAAAGGCAAAGGAGAAAAGGAAAGATATACCCACTTGAACGCAAAGTTCCAAAGAATAGCAAAGAGAGATAAGAAAGCCTTCCTCAGTGATCAGTGCAAAGAAGTAGAGGGAAACAGTAGAATGGGGAAGACTAGAGATCTCTTCAAGAAAATTAGAGATACCAAGGGAACATGTCATGCAAAGATGGGCACAATTAAGGACAGAAATGGTATGGACCTAACAGAAGCAGAATATATTAAGAAGAGGTGGCAAGAATACACAGAAGAACTATACAAAAAAAGATCTTCATGACCCAGATAACCACGATGGTGTGATCACTCACCTAGAGCCAGACATCCTGGAATTCGAAATCAAGTGGGCCTTAGGAAGCATCACCATGAACAAAGCTAGTGGAGGTGATGGAATTCCAGTTGAGCTATTTCAAATCCTAAAAGATAATGCTGTGAAAGTGCTGCACTCAATATGCCAGCAAATTTGGAAAATTTAGCAGTGGCTGCAGGACTGGAAAAAGGTCAGTTTTCATTCCAATCCCAAAGAAAGGCAATGCTAAAAGTATGTTCAAACTACCACACAATTGCACTGATCTCACACACTAGCAAAGTAATGCTCTAAATTCTCCAAGCCAGGCTTCAACAGAACATGAACCATGAATTTCCACATGTTCAAGCTGGATTTAGAAAAGGCAGAGGAACCAGAGATCAAATTGCCAACATCCTTTGGATAATCGAAAAAGCAAGAGAGTTCCAGAAAAATATCTACTTCTGCTTTACTGACTATGCCAAAGCCTTTGACTGTGTAGATCACAACTAACTATGGAAAATTCTTAAAGAGATGGGAATTACCAGAGTACCTGACCTGCCTCCTGAGAAATCTGCATGCAGGTCAAGAAGCAACAGTTGGAACCGGACACGGAACAACAGACTGGTTCCAAATCTGGAAAGGAGTACATCAAGGCTGTATATTGTCACCCTGCTTATTTAACTTATATTCAGGGTACATCATGCAAAATGCTGGGCTGGATGAAGCACAAGCTGGAATCAAGATTGTCAGGAGAAATATCAATAACCTCAGATATGCAGATGACACCACCCTTATGGCACAAAGAAAAGAACTAAAGAGCCTCTTGATAAAAGTGAAAGAGGGGAGTGGAAAAGTTGGCTTAAAACTCACCATTCAGAAAATGAAGGGCATGGCATCTGGTCCCATCTCTTCTTGGCAAATAGATGAGGAAACAATGGAAACAGTGACAGACTTTATTTTCTTAGGCTTCAAAATCACTTGCAGATGGTGACTGCAGCCATGAAATTAAAAGACACTTGCTCCTTGGAAGAAAAGCTATGACCAACCTAGACAGCATATTAAAAAGCAGAGACATTACTTTGCCAACAAAGGCCCATCTAGTCAAAGCTATGGTTTTTCCAGTATGGATGGTTTTCAGTATGAAAACCAGTATGGTTTTCATGTATAGATGTGAGAGTTGGACTATAAAGAAAGCTGAGTGCCAAAGAATTGATGCTTTTGAACTGTGGTGTTGGAGAAGACTCTTGAGAGTCCCTTGGACTGCAAGGAGATCCAACCAGTCCATCCTAAAGGAAATCATTCCTGAATATTCATTGGAAGGACTGATGCTAAAGCTGAAACTCCAATACTTTGGCCACCTGATGGGAAGAACTGACTCGTTTGAAAAGACTCTGATCCTAGGAAAGGTTGAAGGTGGGAGGAAAAGGGGACAACAGAGGATAAGATTGTTGGATGACATCACTGACCTGATGGATATGAGTTTGAGTAGGCTCAAGGAGTTGGTGATGGACAGGGAAGCCTGGCGTACTGCAGTCCATGGGGTCACAAAGAGTTAGACATGACTGATCGACTGAACAGAACTGAATAAGTTCATTAGTGATGCAAACTCACAAATGCCCATACCTGCCTTTGCTTGCTAACTGTGCTCCTCCCAGGTAAAGTGTGCTCTCCTTCAGAAGTGCCTGGGAAACAAGGCCCAGCTTATGGAAGTCTGACGAAACCTGTAGGCTCCTTTGGTGTCGAAATACGAAACTCCTTTCAGAAGGTCAGTCATGGGATTTTGGCTCTGTTAAAAACGCTGCACTTTGGAGGAAGGATTGGCCAATGGATTTACATGTAACACAGCCTGGTGTGGGCTGATTTTAAGAAGAGATGTTGACTTTTTCTGCAAAACAGGATTCAATTAAACCAACATTTGTCATCTTCTCACGACGTGCAGAGCATTGTTAGGTGACTTCAAGTTTATTCAAAGGTGAGTAAGGCCCAGAGTTTGCCCTTCAGGGGCCCACACAGTAGTGGATGTGCTGGTTACAAACACCTTATTCTGAAAACCAAGACGGTCTGTAACAAACAAGACTTCAAAGATCGAAAGCCCCAAAGCTGCTGGGCAAGATTAATTCTTCTATGAGGTTGGGGATGGGAATATTTAAAGAGCCTTCTGAGAGAGGAGGGCTTTTCATGAAAAGTAAGGATTGAGTAACAGGGATCAGCTGGACCAGAGGCTCATCTCACAGAGCTGTGGGTGGTTAGTGTTTGGGAAATGCCATACAGAGGATGCATTGGGCTTCCCTGGTGGTTCAGTGGTAAAGAATTCGTCTGCCAATGCAGGAGATACAGGTTCGATCCCTGGGTCGGGAAGATCCCCTGGAGGAGGAAATGGCAACCCACTCCAGTGTTCTTGTCTGTAGAATCCCACGGACAGAGGAGCCTGGGGGGCTACAGTCCATGGAGTTGGAAAGAGTCTAACACAACTCAGCGACTAAACAACATGTAGAGGACTCAGCAGAAGGTATGAACGAAGGAATCCATATAGAACAAGGTGAAGACCATGGGACCAGACTCTGTAATTGAAAGCCACAAGAAATTTATGAGCAGGAAAATCTCATGATCAGGGTTTAGAAAGAGCCCTAGGTTGTTGTGGCGGCTGGGCTGCAGGTGGGAAATCCTAAAGCAAGAGAGTGGGGGAAAGTTGAAAATAACTCCAACCCAAGTGAACCTTAAATAGTAACCTTATTTTTCTCTGACGTTCATTGATTTTTCCATGTATTCCGGCGCCTGTTTCCTTGGTGTAAAGTAAATTTTAAATGTCATGTCAACAAGGTCCCTGAACCAACAGAGAGGCCAGATACAATTATAGCAAAAAAACTTTTTCCTAAACAAAATCAGCAGACAGAACTTGACAAAAGATTTTTTCCTGACTTCTGAATTTGTTTATATACAAAGTCTTCAAAGTTAAGCAATCAAAAGAACACCGAGTTATTTATTAATGAATCCCTTATTTTTAAAAAAATAATGAAAGTACTTGCAATTAGACTATTCCAGAAAGTCACTGACCTGTGTTTGTCCCCATGACAGTTTGGGTTGGGTTTGGTCTGCCTTATGAAATTTCACTGGAAGGACTGATGCTGAAGCTGAAGCTCCAATACTTTGGCCACCTGAAGGGAAAAACTGACTCAATGAAAAAGACCCTGATGCTGCAAAAGACTGGGGGCAGGAGGAGAAGAGGGAGACAGAGGATGAGGTGGTTGGATGGCATCCCTGAATCAATGGACATGAGTTTGAACCAACTCCAGGAGAAGGTGAGGGATAGGGAAGCCTGGCGTACTGCAGTCCATGGGGTCAAAAAGAGTCGGGCATGACTTAGCAACTGAACGACAACAAAAATGAAATTGTAAGCTTTCTGAGCCACGTACTTTGTCTTTATTCTTATATTCTTAGTATAATACATAACACTGCTTTATAGATGACAGGTGCTCGATTATTTTTTGTTGTTATTGAATTCACCTTAAACTGAGGACTAATGAAATTATTTCAAAGGCATTACTTGTGAGATATTTCCCTTATATTTTATTGAGAAATTTTTTACATGCAGTGAATTTGAAAGCATTTTCAGAGAATACCCAAAATCCCATCACCAAACTCCACCACTAATATTTCATTATTCTTTCTTTATCACATAGCTATTTACCCACCCATTTCTCTTTCCATCCATCAATCCATCTTATTTTTTAGTCAATTTCAAATTACAATATAGCCATAAGTAAACTTCTGCCTATATATGTCAGTGTGCATATCTTTAACTAGAATTCAAGATTTGCTTACATTTTTCCCCCTCAGATGTAAAATTACAGATAATGTATCAATTTTAAGTGTACATTTGCTAAGTTTTGACAAATGCTTATACCTGTGCAACTCAAACCCCTTTCAAGATGTAGAAATTATCATCACAACAGAAAATACTAATGCCTCTTCCTGCCAAAGCCCCACTCCCAAACATTTTTTAAAATCATTTTTTTTCATTTTATCACCTTCTTTAATCATTTAAAAACTTTTTAGTTTTGCCTCTTTATGACTTCATAATGGAGTCATATAGCATGTGTGTTTGGGAGTCTTTTTTTCATTCAGAATAATGTTTTTGAGATTCCCTTGTGTTGTGTGTATCAGTAATATATTTCTTTTTGTTAGCAGCAGTATTCTGTATTTAATTATGTCAAAGTTGGTTACCCATTCTCATTTTTATGGACAGCTGGGGGGTTTTCCAATTTTGTGTTATCAAGAATAAAGATACTACGAACATTCCTTTTCAGGTATTTGCAGCCATATATTTTCATTTCTCCTGGGCAAATAACTAAGACTGCGATTGCTGGGCCCAGTGTAAATGGTTAGATATTTTCAGGAGTTCCTTTTTATAAAATGTCTGGTAATTCACAGTCTACTTTATCTCCCCTGGCTTGACAATCCAAGAGAAACCTGGAGTGTGAGCATCCACACAGGTCCACTGAATGCTATATACCTCACTCAGAACTCCAGAACTTCAGAGGAATCTTCCCACTCCATGTGATACACACCCACTATAGAAAAAATACTTGTGTCCCCCACAATTCAAACTAACTTCCAGTGTGATGGCATTAGGAGGTGGGGCCTTTGGGAGGTGATTAAGTTGTGAGGATGAAGCCCTCATGAACAGGATTAGTGCCCTTGAGACCCCAGAGAACTAACTCCCTCGCCCCTTCCACCCTGGGAAGACACACCAGGAAGTGGATTCTCACCAGACACTGAATATGTTCTTGTCCTTGGATTTCTGAGCCTCCAGAACTGTGAGAAATTAATTTGTTCTTATAATTTGTTTTTTAGCCTCCCAGTCTATTATAGCAGCTCAAACAGAGTGGCAATACCCCCCCCCCCCACACACACACACACACTGAACTGAAAGCTGATTAGATGAGAGAGGAATGTTTAACCCAAGAGTGGTCATCTGCAGGATGTCTAGAAGCCAAAAAGACGAATTCAAAGATCTGCTCACGGCACACTGATGGTGAGTAACTGACCCAGTTAATTCCTTTCTCTGAGAATTTGAAATGGAGACACTGGAAGGAAGCATTTAGTTAAAAGTGGACACAGAAGAAAAAAGAAACTAATCACTCTTCTGATTTCTTTGAGAACAGTTAAAGCTGGTAGTTAAAGAGACAAATAGGGATTCTTGCTTTTCTAAGGAATGAGCTTTTTCATCCAGGATCTTCCCTTGCAAATGAAGAGAAATAATCTAGAGCATTCTCAGAAAGGGTGGTATAATCCACCTTATTATTGTTCATGCAAGATTTCAGTTCTTAAAAATTAGAAAAAAATTGGTTTAGGGACCCATATTCACAGACAATCGCCTGGTTGAAATAGATATAAAGGCAACAATCAAGAGGAATATTTTCTCTCTCTCTCTTCTGTCTTTCTGTCTGTCTGTCTGTCTCCAGTAATGTTTGATCCTAAGTACAAATCAGGATGTTTGAAAAAAGCAGCAGAGAAACATGCAAAGAAGGGGAAGAAATGCAGAGGGAAACAAATTCTCCAGGTCTTCCCCACTGCCGCCTGCCCCCAGCTCTGACACAGCTCTAACAACAGAACTGAGGGACCTCTGCTTCCAGCTGGGGGCTTCCTGTGATACTGCTAGCTAGTTAGCTAGTGTTAGTCACTCGGTAGTGTCTGACTCTTTGCAACACTGTGGACTGTAGCCCACCAGCCTCCTCTGTCCATGGAATTCTCCAGGCAGGAATACTGGAGTGGGCTGCCCCTTCCTTCTCCAGGGGATCTCCCCGACCCAGGGATTGAGCCAGGGTCTCTTGCTTTTACGTGTGAGCCAGCAGGGAAGCCCCAAGAATACTGGTGACATTTCTTAAATTACTTTCAGAAACTCCAAGGATGGGGCTTCTGAGATAGCTCAGTGGTAAAGAACCCGCCTGCCAATGTAGGAGACATAAGAGCCTTGGGTTCCATCCCTGGGTTGGGAAGATTCCCTGGAGAAGGAAATGGCAACTCACTCCAGTACTCTTGCCTGGAGAATCCCATGGACAGAAGAGCCTGGCGGGCTACAGTCCGTAGGGTTGCAAAGAGTTGGACACGACTGAAGTGACTTAGCACACACACACGTACAACTCCAAGGATAAAAGGGGACATGGAATCCATATTTCTACTGCTCCATCCGACCTTCATGACAGCGTGTGTCAGTTATAGTGGGCTTAAAAACTCACTTTTCAGACAAGCACACCAAACTATGTGGCCCCGTGTACATGCTGCTGGGCAAAGTTGTTGTACTCAGTGACCCTTGTCCCTGGGTGGTCCTCACCCTGGTCAAAACTTGTTGTAACTGCAGTCAGTCTTTAAGACAGGAAAATAAAGGCACATTTCACTTTGAAATATTAATATTCTAAGGCCAGAGAAAACTTATGCATGACAATAGCAACGGTACTAATAATAACAGCATTCAGTATTTACTGGGTACTTTCTATGGGCAAATACAATGCTAATTAAACATTTCTCATACTAATCTATTTTTATCCTCTCAACAATCCTAGAAATACCTCCTATCATTTTCCCTCATTTTATGGATGAGTAAGTTGAGGGTTAGCACAGTTAAACCAAATATAAATCTAGAGGATCTGTCTCATGCCTTCTGCATCATCAGACTTTTAGCCCAAGCTAAAGAAATAATGATGCAAGAAGAAAAAACTAAGTTTAAGAGGCACTGCAGGTCTGCAGAAATCTGAATTCCATCTTCCATCTTTGGATTTGTTGGGGCAGAGAGCAGCTCTTTAAAAACAATTCAAGAGCCAAAGACACAGGAAAAGATTTTTTTCTTCAAATGCTCTAAACTATTTTTCATCACTACAAACAAAAGCAGAGGGCAGAAATTTCCATGCACCTGTGATCTATGATGGCTAATCCTCTTTAGCTATCACTTAGCAACCGGGTAACAAATGGAAGTTGGCCTCCCCGGACTGATCAGCATTCTTTTTTAGTCAAAAGATCAGAGTTATTGCAAAATACAGCCAACAGCCCTGAGGCTTACAGGGGTTTTAAAAGGTCAGGCAAAGTTGTTTTCAGTTTGGTTTGGTTTTTTTTCTTCGGTGCAAAGCAAGTCTTCATCGCTTCTTGGGCTTATAAACTGCATGTAGTCTTTGAAAGAGACCAGATTCTGGGCTGTGGGGAGGGTCTTCAGCTCACTCAGTCTCCCTCCACCCAGGTGGGCTTTGCACTCATTACTCAGTCTCTGAAACTTCTCAAACTTTCTACATCCATAGAAATCCACTCCAGCCCATGACAGTTAAGATAAGCAGTCAAATGCTCTGAAGCCTCCAAAAAATTTGTCAAGGCAGCGGAGAAAGCAGCAACAATTTGCAGTAAGTGAAGAAAACAGTCAGAGTCTTAGAGCTAAAAAGGAGCTTGGAATATAGCTAGAAGCATCCTCCCATTCAGAGGCACCTCCTGACCAACAGAAGGAAAGCGGCATATGGGTGGTCACCATTGTTCTTCGTTATCCACTACCATTCACAGCGTCTATGTCAGGAAGTTCTTCCCTAGGTCTCACTGGAATCCCTCATGCTGCTGTTCTAAGCCAATCTCTTCCTTTATTGTTTGTAACAGAGGAATCTATTTTTCTTAAGATTTTCCTTAGTCTCTTATTAAGTTGACAGGCATCATAAATTCACATGGACCTTTCTCTTCTCTAGGTTCAAATTTTCAATCACTCATTAGAAAGACATTTACTGGGTCTGGTTCTAGGCTAAGTCCTGGACATACAAAGATTCTTAAGACATGGTCCTCGCTGGCAAGGAGCTTGTGGTCTCCTGCGGTGACACAGATATTTAATGAAATAATGGCAGCAGACTAACTGTGAATTTCAGGAGTGCTCTTTTTTTTCTTTTTTTTAATTTTTTAATCGTTTTGGCCTCACCATGTGGCATATGGGACTCCAGCTTCCAGACCAGGGACCGAACCTGCACCCCTTGGAAGTGGAAGTGAGGAGCTTTAACCGCTGGACCACCAGGGAAGTCCCAGGAATGCTCTCTCTTGAAATTTTGCATTTTGATGAGCTACCAACCAAAACTACCTTAAATTTTCCATTTCAAAGTTTCAACTCTGTTTTTACACTAAAATCCAATCATTTCTTAATTTCCTCTGGGAGAGAGAGGCGCAGAGCCAGGAAGGGTTGGGGCAGAAAGAGCAGGTGGGCACACCCTCTACTGATGCAAAGAACGGACTCCTTGGAAAGGACCCTGATGCTGGGAAAGATTGAAGGCAGGAGAAGGGGATGACAAAGGATGAGATGGCTGGATGGCATCACCGATTCAGTGGACATGAGTTTGAGCAAGCTCCGGGAGTTGGTGATGGACAGGGAGGCCTGGCGTGCTGCAGTCCACGGGGCCGCAAAGAGTACCAACTGAGCGACTGAACTGACTGACGCCCTCTAGTTGCAAAATGGGATAAAAGGAACATCAAATCCTGTCCTGTTCCCAGGTATTACATGGAGTGGCAGTAAATTCTTATCTTTCCTGGTCTTGTCCATAATTATACGATGGACCCACTGCTTTACTAAGAGGACAGAAGTGGGAGTGAGTACAACAAACATCCATGCCCTCTGGATTCTAGAAATCCAAGGGAAGTGCAAGGGGCCAGTCCATGGAAATATGGTAGTGCGTTTTTATTATTTTCCTTTCTGGCTGTTGCCGGCTAATGATGAGTGATGAATGCAACTAATGACGGATTGCAGAGTGCCAAGTACCCACTGACTATTTCAGTCATCCTGTAGAAGGACCATCAAGGCCCCTGTTTAACACTGGGCAAAGCAAGGCTCAAAGATAGTGAAACAGAGCAGGACCCTAGGGGCCTTCCCCGCCCATGTTCTCTGCCTGCCTTCTGCTGGTGGAAAAACTTCAGCCAAAGAATAAGTTTCATCAGAGAAATGAGAAAATGCAGAAGCAAATAAAAGCAGTCAAACAGGACAAAACAAGACTAGTTTAGTGCGTAGGCAAAGTCAAGGACCTTCAATTCCTTCTCAAGATCTATAGACAATATTCTGAGCAATACCCTGTGAAGACTTCCCTAATGGCTCAGACGGTAAAGCGTTTGCCCACAATGCGGGTAGACCTGGGTTTGATCCCTGGCTTGGGAAGATTCCCTGGAGAAGGAAATGGCAACCCACTCCAGTACCCTTGCCTGGAAAATCCCATGGACGGGGGAGCCTGGTAGGCCTACAGTCCATGGGGTTGCAAAGAGTCGGATACGACTGAGTGACTTCACTTCACTATACCCTGTGAGCTGTCTTACAGATACTGAAATGCCCACCGGATGGAAGAAGGTAACTACACAATGACTGTAGCCATGACATGAAAGTGAAAGTGAAGTCGCTCAGTCGTGTCCGACTCTTTGCGACCCCGTGGACTGTAGCCCACCAGGCTCCTCCATCCCTGGGATTCTCCAGGCAAGAATACTGGAGTGGGTTGCCATTTCCTTCTCCAGGGGATCTTCCCGACCCAGGGATCGAACCCAGGTCTCCCGCATTGCAGGCAGACGCTTTAACCTCTGAGCCACCAGGATAGCCATGACATAAACTGCCACAATTCTGAGAACTGGCCTCCAGAAAATGGGAACAAACCAACCCCAGAACTGAAGATTCAGTTCAGTCAGTCAGTTCAGTCTCTCAGTCGTGTCTGACTCTTTGCAACCCCATGAATCACAGCACGCCAGATTAACTGTACTTAAAACAATCAAGATGACATCAGTCAGGCCCCCGATGACCAGTTTCAGGATGAGCACCTGAGCTGACTGTGCTGTTTCTGGGTGTAGCCCCCTCCCTCTGTCTATAAAAGCTCTCGCCCACTGCTTGTCGGGGTGGGGGGAGTCGACCTTTGGACAGGAGCCCACCCTCTCTCCCCTCCCCCTCGCCAGCTTCCAAAATAAAGCAAACTTTCCTTTCCACCAACCTGGCCTCTTTATTGGCTTTTGAACAGTGAGCAGCTGGACCCCACCTTTGGTTACAAAAGGATTTACCTCAACCTTAGACCCAGGATTTAAACTCAGGAAGTTGACTTACAAAGTCCACCATCATTCCAGTCTCCTAAGCTTCCTTCTTAGGCATTCTGATGCTCTCCTTGGAGCCTCTCCCCAGCACGTTCACGGGTGAGTTTCCACTCAGGAAGGTAACTTGGCCATGTGCTCCATTTCTGGCCCATTTCACTCCATCCCCACTTCTGAGGAATATCCTTGGATTTGTCAGCTCCAGGAAACTCCTCCACCTCGAATACTTCAGTCTCAAGTCCCACTTTCCCAGGCGGGTCTCCATTCCCACTGCATCTACTCTTCAATCTTCTGGAGACTTCTGGAAACCCTTTCCCCTCCTCATGGATTCTAGACACTCCCTAAATGGTTCTGACCATGCCCTAGTTCCCACACAGCCTGGGCATTCAGGAACTCAGGAAACCATGTCCACGTTGGGGACATGGAGATACTGAGAAGACAGGTGAGTCGGGGGAGACCTGGGGTCGGAGATGAGGGCAGAGAGGGCGGCTGCCTCAGCTGCCCAAGCAAATATCAAAGCCTTTGGGGGACTTCCCTGGTGGTCTAGTGGTTGACTCCACGCTTCCAACGCAGGGGACACAGGTTTGATCCCTGGTTGGGGAACTATGATCCCACATGCCATGCAGCACAGCCAAAAAAAAAAGTCAGAGATCTTGGAATCCAGTAGAAGGGTCCAGCACCTTTACCGGAAGACCATGTGGAATTAGCCCTGTCTCAAGGGAGAGCAGCCCAGGGCCTCCAGGGGGTGGCTTGATTGGACCAAGCGGAGATCCACACACCAAGAGAGGGTTGTCCCACCAGGAATATGGGTCTTTCTCCTGCCTCCCAGGGACAGGGCACCCAGCGAACAGAGGAGGGAGGGGGATGCAAAGCAGCTTAAGTTAACCCAGAAATCAGTGTTTTAAACTCTAAGAGACAGAATTTCCTTAATTTGGCAAGTTTAATAGCACCCCACACTCCCCACCCTTAGCAGAGATGGGGGCTCCAAACATGGTGTAGAGAAGATGAAAGGAGGCTAGGTTTATGCACATTGGAGTAGTATGTGTCTCAGGCAGGCTGCCTGCTTTCCTCAGCCAGCTCAGGAAAGGTATGTTATGGGGTAAGATTTAGTCTAGGAAGTGGACCTGGCCCAACTGTAGGAGGAGCTTGGGAAGCAAAAAATCTAGACGGAGAAGCGAGACAATCAGAGAAAACTCACTATCCAGACCTCCTGAAGTGGTGGCTGGGTGGGCTGATCAGAGCTGGCCAAGCGCTGGCTAGTCACTAGGAGAACAGCAGTAGTCGCTTGTATGGGGTGGAGGTGGGGCGGGGGGTGCATTACAGATCCACAGCCACGTGGCTGGTGCTAGATTGTCATTCAGATGGGCCAACAATCAGGAAAAAGAGCTGGACACCGGAGGGATGCAGCAAGGATGAAGCCACTGGACACCTCCTTCCAGCTGCCACCATATCTGCCTGCAAAGAGCTTTAGAGCCTACAGGTCACTACTTCACTACAGGTCACTATCTGCCTCTCAAATCTCATGCAGGTGTCTCTGATAGCCAACTCTCACTCAGACATAGAGGGAAGGGGACCCTGGAACACATCAGAACCAAGATCTCTGACTGTTTTTATTCTGGCTGTGCTGCGTGGTATGTGGGATCCTAGTCCCCAACCAGGGATCGAACCTGTGTCCCCTGCATTGAAAGCGTGGAGTCAATCACTAGCCCACCAGGGAAGTCCCCTAAAGGCCTTGACATTTGCATGGGCTGCTGAGGCAGCCGCCCTCTCTGCCCTCACCTCCTGACCCCAGGTCTCCCCCAGCTCACCTGTCTTTTCAGTATCTCCATGTCCCCAACGTGGACCCTCCTGGTTTCCTGAATTCCTAGATCGTTAACCCTCTGTTCCTTAAAAGTGGCTACAGAACACACCAGGGACTTCCCTGGTGGTCCAGTGGTTAAAAATCTGTCTGCCAATGCAAGGGGCATGGGTTCAGTCCCTGGTCTGGGAAGATTCCACATGCCATGGGGCAACTAAGCCCATGCATCACAACTACTGAGCCCGTGAGCCGAGAGCTTGTGCTTCATGGCAAAAGAAGCCCCCACAATGAGAAGTCCTCAACCACAGCTAGAGAGTAGCCCCCACTCGCCACAAATAGAGAAAGCCCACGCAGCAATGAAAACCCCGCACAGCCAAAAATAAACAAATAAATATATTAAACAACAACAGCAACACAGCACGTAGTGTCTACATTTCCCTCCTGCTCAGAACAGCTCGAAGCTTACTAGACACACGGGCACAGAGCAATGTCAAAGTCGGTTGAATTCAGAGAAAGCCAGGACAAAAGCTGACTCTGACAGCAGATCTAAAATCCTTGTTACAGAGGAAGTGTTTGTCACGTGGTAGTTGGCATGGGACAGATTCTCTGATGAACAACATAGTTCATGACCCGCACACGTTCCATCCCTTGATACTTGCACTTCCGCCCAAACGCTCACTCCTCCTCAGCAGAGAGCTCTTGACCAGGTCCTTCCGTCTCCAGTGACTCCACAAACAACAGCAGGATATGGGAAACAAGAGGGTAGGAAATACCACTTCCTGTTTGGCTCAGACTTAGCTTCTCAAGAACACTTGGCACATCTATAACTCTTCTTTCAACCAGGATGGAGCACAGTCAAATGAGCTGGCTGAGTTGTGAAAGAGTAACGTGGTTGAACTTTATATGTTCTGAGCAAGACTTAAAAGAGCCCCAGCGTATGTACACACTGCAGCCAGCACTGTCTGCAGAATCACAGTTGCCGTTCCTTGGACTGGCTTCCTTTCTGGCTGATTCAAGTCGAAAATGCCAGACACCAGCTTTACAGCCCACCCTGGTGCCAGGTCCTGGGTTTATGGCCTCATCCTGGCTAACAGGCTCAGAGGGAAAGTCGTGGGAAGGCTTTTCTTTCTAATAAACAGAAATGCCCTTCTTCTGTTCAGGTTGTTGTTGTTTGAAGACGCAATGCGGGGGACTTCCTGGTGGTCCAGTGGTTAGGATTCAGTGCTTCCACTACAGGGAACATGGTTCCATCCCTTGTCAGGGAACTAAGATCCCATATAACATGTGGTGCAGGGAAAAAATTAATAATGAAGATACTTGGGGCAACCATGGTGGTTGGGCAACAGCCCTCGGGAAAGTCAAGCAAGTCACAGAGAAGCTGGGCTCAGAGCAGTGACACCATAGGTTGAGACTCCTGACCCATCTATGTCTCGACCACTCATAGCTGAGCAGAGAAGCACATGTTCCAGGCACTCTTCCTCCACACAGACTCACCTCCAAGCTTTATACCATCTCAGTATTCCCAGTTTTGCAAGGAATCCACTGCCCTAGGACATTCAATCCACTGAAGCCCCCAGCGGTCTGCCCTGGACCTCCAGGCTTTCCTTTCATTCTCCTGGTCAGATTCTGCTGACTCTTGGCTTTGCTACTTTCTCTTGTCAAAGATTTGCGGGCCAGGTAGTCTTTTTCATTCATTGTAGGCTTTGGAGGTATTAATACACGTTGACCTTTGCTCTCCTTCTGAATATGACTTCCAGTTCTTGCCCAGAGCATCTTTGTATCCCTGGTGCTCCAACCTCATGCTCCAACCTGATACTGTCAGCCAGGACCACCCCACACCCACCAGACCTGTCCCACTGCTCCCCCTACAGGCCTCAGAAAGATAAATGGAGACCATGAGGTCTGGCCCAGAAGACTGCAGGACAGCCTCATGGGATTTTTCTAGACTTACAATATATGCTCCTTAGAGTTGAATGTATGTCCACCACAAAAGAAGGAACTGTGAAAATCAGATATAATGCCTAGAGGAGGAATAATATCAAGTTCACTAGAGACTTAAGACATTCTCCTGTATCAACCCTAATCAAGTATTTGTTTGCTTGGCAGTCTTCTGCAATAATAAAGGCAGCAATACTGATACTATTGATGGATAATTCATTGAACAAATAATTCTTATCATACTTCATGGAAGAGGCTGTCTTTATTAACATAAAGAATGTAATCAAATTTTCACTGTAGGCACAGGTGAGAATTGTACTGCCATCTATTTCAAAGTTAAACACTAATTTCAATAATTATTTATGTTATAATCAAGGCATCCCATCGGCCTTGAGTTTGTGCATACTTCATAATGGGCTTCCCACATGGCACTAGTGGTAAAGAACTCTCCTGCCAATGAAGGAGATGCAGGAGACACGGGTTTGATCCCTGCACCAGGAAGATCCCCTGGAGAAGGGTATGGCAACCCACTCCAGTATTCTTGCCTGGAGAATCCCATGGACAGAGGAGCCTGGCGGGCTACAGTCCATGGGGTCGCAAAGAGTCAGACTCACTGAAGTGACTTGCTTCATAATAAAAGCACATATACTTCATAATAAAAGCACGTATACTTCATCATAAAAAGTAAGCAGGATCTTAGGCATGAATTTTGTTAATCACCATTCTTGGTCGAAGACTTCAGTCTTGGCTCAGCTCTAACATTAAATACATTTGGACACAATTATTCTGACATCCTTATCTAGACAGAGAACAGGGCCAGGCCATCAAACATTTTCCCATCACACGTACTGAGCCTGTTCCTGACATAGGGCGGCAACTTCAGCAGCTAGGTCTACCACAGGTTAAATGCTGCCTCTTGGCCCCACGAATCGATATTAAACTGCTCAAAGTGTTGCCTGTTTGCCCAGGCCCACCTACCACTCCCCTTAACTCTATCCCTTCCCTCTACTCCACCTTCAATTGGGGTCCTTTGTGTATTTATTTCTAAGTGTCAAACTACCTGGACACCGGGTTTATAAACGTAATATGAGTGTACTTTCACATGTGGTTTATTGGAATATGTGTCCCCAGGGCTCTTTCATTAATAACAGTCAGCTTCTGTACTGTTTACAATAGCCAAGACATGGAAGCAACCTAAATGTCCATCAGCAGAGGCATGGATAAAGAAGATGTGGTACATATATACAATGGAATATTACTCAGCCATAAAAAGAACAAAATAATGCCATTTGCAGCAACATGGATGGACCTGGAGATTATCAAACTAAGCAAAGTAAGCCAGACAAAGACAAATATCATATGATATCACTTCTATGTGGAATCTTAAAAAATGATACAAATGAATTTATTTGCAAAACAGAAAGAGACTCACAGATCTCGAAATCAAACTTATGGTTACCAAAGGCAAAACATGGGGGGAAGTGAAAAATTAGGAGATTAGGATTAACATATACACACTACTACATATAAAATAGATAACTATTATAATAAGGACCTACTGTATAGCAGAGGGAACTCTACTCAATATTCTATGTGGTAAAAGAATCTGAAAAAGAATATACATATTATATATATGTAATCAGATATTTATATAACTGATTCACTTTGCTGTACGCCCGAAACTATCACAACACTGTAGTTCAACTATACTCCAACAAAAATTTTTGAAAAATATAAAGACATCTCTGACATGAAAAAAAAGGATGTCTGTCTCATTTTATTTTTGCCTTCTCTCACCTCAGTTCCTTCCTTTTTTCAACATTAGCAACTAAAAAGGGGATGTTTAAATTCCATCACCCCAACAAATCATTCCCAAATGACTGCAAGAACATATTTTTATTTTCATTTCAAGTTTTGACCAAGGTTACCAAAAAGAACAGGGAGTAAAAATCAAATGAAAATCCTAATGGCTTGAACTAAAACATGACACCATTATCACTAGAAGAGTTCTCTCTAGCAGGGTTCTTTTTCATGGAGGTAAATAAAGGTGAGAGGAAAAGAAATGCGTTTGTAAAAATGTTAACAGAAGCAAACTTAACATGAGAATTTTGCAAGTCTCAGCCCACAAGCAAAAGGAAGGATGGGGCTGAGTCAGCAGGGTGATTGGGAAATGTGTGGAGACAACCGCTTTGCCTAAATAGTAACAGGGCAACATTAAAATTTGGTCTTTCCCCCTTGGTCTACATGTGGTCTAATGGCTCTCACATCCGCTCTCCTAAACCTGAGTGGTGCTCTGGAGAACATTAGCTATTGAGAAATCATTCTTTCCTGAGGCAACTTTAGAAGGAACAATGAGACTGAAATTCAAGAAGAATCTTGCCTGTGACCAAGGTGTCAAAAATTGCCTGCAATGTTCCAGAATCCTTCATGTGAAATTGGCATGGGTTAAGACTCCTTGGTTGTTGATTGTTTCTGAGAATGAGAAGTTCCCTTAAGTCTAATCAAATCTGGGGGCCAAGGGGACACCAGTCTGAGAACTTCCCAAGCTTCAGAGTTCTGTTATATGGTATAGACTGTTCCTCTTTAAAGAAGAGAGCATGGGCTTGGGGAACCAAGGAATCTCCATGTGTATTAGATGAAGTAAACCAGACTAGAATAAGTGTAGCTGGAGAAGTTGAGAGTATTCCTAAAGCTCAGCCAATCATTTTAGCTGCCAATCAAAAACCATTTCTACTACACAACAGCCTGCACATGGACGTGTATAGTGGCTTTGCTCATAATTGTCAAAATGTGAAAGCAACCAAGATGTCCCCCAGGTGGTGAATGGATAAACCAACTGTGGTACATCCATACAATGAAACGTCATTCAGCCATAAAGTAAAATGAACTATGAAGTCATGAAAAGACATGGAGAAACTTTAAACACATGTTACTAAGTGAAAGAAGCCAATTCAAAAGGCTATGTATTGTATGTATGTTTAGTTGCTCAGTCGTATCTGACTCTTTGCGACCCCATGGACTATCGCCTGCCAGGTTCCTCTGCCCATGGGATTCTCCAAGGCAAGGATACTGAGTGCGTTGCCATTTCCTTCCCCAGCAGATCTTCCTGACCCAGGGATCAAACTGGCAGGCAGATTCTTTACCATCTGAGCCACCAGGGAAGTGATATATTGTATGGCTCCCACTAGATGACATTCCAGAAAAAACAAAACTGTGGAGAGTAAAAAGATCAGTGATTATGCAAGACAGAGGGAAAAGGGATAAATAGGAGAAGCAGAGAGGATTTTTAGGGCAATGTAACTAGTCTGTGTAACAGGACAGCAGTGAATACATGTCACTGCATTTGTTAAAACCATGGAATGTATGGTTTGGGGATCAAAATCACTGCAGATGGTAATTGCAGCCGTGAAATTAAAAGACGCTTACTCCTTGGAAGGAAAGTTATGACCAACCCAGATAGCATATTAAAAAGCAGGGGCATTACTTTGCCAACAAAGGTCCGTCTAATCAAGGCTATGGTTTTTCCAGTGGTCATGTATGGATGTGAGAGTTGGACTATGAAGAAATCTGAGCACAGAAGAATTGATGCTTTTGAACTGTGGTGTTGGAGAAGACTCTTGAGAGTCCCTTGGACTGCAAGGAGATCCAACCAGTCCATCCTGAAGGAGATCAGTCCTGGGTGTTCATTGGAAGGACTGATGCTAAAGCTGAAACTCCAACACTTTGGCCACCTCATGCGAAGAGTTGACTCATTGGAAAAGACACTGATGCTGGGAGGGATTGGGGGCAGGAAGAGAAGGGGACGACAGAGGATGAGATGGGTGGATGGCATCACCGACTCGATGGACATGAGTTTGAGTAAACTCCGGGAGTTGGTGATGGACAGGGAGGCCTGGCGTGCTGCGATTCATGGAGTCTCAAAGAGTCGGAGACAACTGAGCAACTGAACTGAACTGAACTGAACTAGAATGTATAACACAAAGAGTCAGTCCTAATCAAACTACCAAGTTTAGTTAATAATAATGTATTGAATTTTCCCCATCAATTGTAACAAATATGCCAGGTTAATGCAAGATGTTGCTAATAGGTGAAATTGTAGCAGAGGCGGGGTGGGGGGGCCGTGTTTGAGGGGGTGTGTGGGACCCTCTGAACTCTGTACTCATTTTTGGTAAACCTAAAACTGCTCTAAGAATATTCTCTATTTAAAAAACATTTCTAGGTGTTTCCCTATAGATAATGCTCTCTTAGATGTTGTTAAAGACCTTTCTTTATCTCAAAGAACACATAGCATCCTTGAGGCAGAGTGTCCCATTCAGGGCCTTGGAAAGATATTCTCATGCAGGAAAAAGGTGGAACCTATTTTAGTATCAGCTCTAGTTTCCTCACTAAAGAGGTGTATGGCCTTCAGTGGTCCGGTACAGGTCAACCTTGCCCAAATATTTCTCAGTTTCTCGTCTATAAAACATAGGTTTGGGGCTTCCCTGGTGGCTCAAAGGTAGAGAATCTGCCTGCCAGCACAGGAGACACAGGTTCGATCCCTGATCCGGACAGACCCCACATGCTGCAGAGCAACTAAGCCCATGTATCACAGCTATTGCTCTAGAGCCCAGGAGCCTCGCCTACTGAAGCCCTGGAGCCCTAGAGCCTGTGTTCCACGAGAGAAGCTAATGCAGTGAAGAAGTCCACACACAGCAACTAGAGAGTAACCCCTCCTCACCACTAGAGGAAAGCCCATGCAGCAACGAAGACCCAGACCAGCCAAAAATAAATAAAATTATTTAAAAAAAGATAAATTCCAATTGGTCATGATGTATTTGCCTGTAGAAAGTGTAGATTTTTAAAAAGTATGGCCTTCCCTGGTGGTCCAGTGGTTAAGACTCCAGCCCTCTACTGCCAGGGGGGCATGGGTTCAACCCCAGGTCAGGGAACTAAGATCCCACCTGCGGCAAGGCGCAGCCAAAAACAAATAAATGAATAAAATAAAACAACTACTGAGCCCGAGCTCTGAAGCCGGTGTTCCACACAAGAGAAGCCACTGTGATGAGAAGCCCATGTGCCACAACTAGAGAAAAGCCATGTGCAGCAGCGAAGACCCAGGGCAACCAAAAATAAACAAAAAAATAAATTAAGTTTAAAAGCAATGCAATGCAATTGCCTAGGGAGATTTTTCTCTGCAAGAACAGAACATACTGAATCCTGCTAACAAATGAGAGAAATCCCAGCGAGAAACAGAGATGAATATCTCAGAAGGTTCACAGTCACAGTGATGCCCCAGCAAGACGGCATTGAATGAGTCTGTCCTGTCTCTTTTAAGAACAGGAGTGTTTTCTGAGTGCCTCTCAGCCCTGATTTCCTGCTGATCCAGTGGCTCCAGACCTAGAGCAAAGAGGAAACAGTGATGAGATGACCAATTTTCCTGTGTTCTAGTGGCGAGACATGTGTCCTTTGTGGAGACATCATTTCCCTCTTATTCACCGGCTTTCACTCACCCAGTCTGGCTCCCTACAGGCTGTGTGAGACTTGAAATTGCAGCCCTTACACATTCAAGTCCAGATTATCCTTCTTAAAGGGAATCAACCATTGTTGAAATCCCCAGATAATCCCCCAACCTCATTTGTGCCGTTTTTTTTTAATACTGCTTTCCCAGAAAGCCCAAGCTCTAAATGGAAAAAACAAGCAAGGAAGGGTTGATGGCTTTGAATGTCAAGTCTAATCCAAGAATCCAACCAAACATGGCACCAGGGCCCCAAGGAGCTTCCAGCTCTCAAGCCCATTCCTCTCAGAAAGTCCCAGATCCGCGCTTACAGCCTCAGAAGAAGCAAGGAGGCCACTTCTAGGCTGGAGGAAGCAGGTGCAGAGCAGCCTGTTGCCCTCAGCCAAGGTCAGAGCACAGGCTGGCTGCCTCTGAGTTTGGGATCTTAAACTCTGATTTGGCTCTAAAAGCCTCCAGTGGGCAAAACCAGGAAATAACTAACAAGAAAGCCAGAGTGGTTTCCAGAGCAATTGTGCCCAAGGGTCCTTAACACTGAGCAGGGAGCCTGGGGACCTTGGTCCCAGGATGGTCCACCGCCACCCTCTCCCCAGGATGCCATCTTTACCTGGTCGCCCAGGTTAAAGCCGGAGGTACCTCACCACTGACTCAATATAGCCTTCCGTGGGAGAGTTACCTGCCTTGTGCTTCTCCTGACTCTCCTCTAGAGGTGCTATGATGAATGAAAGTCGCTTAGTCATGTCCAACTCTTTGTGACCCCATGGACTATACAGTCCATGGAATTCTCCAGGCAAGAATACTGGAGTGGGTTGCCATTCCCTTCTCCAGGGGATCTTCCTGACCCAGGAATCAAACCAGGGTCTCCTGCACTGCAGGCAGATTCTTTACCAACTGAGCTATCAGGGAAGTCCATAAACCAGTATACTGGAGTGGGTAACCTTTCCCTTCTCCAGGGGATCTTCCCAACCCAGGGATTGAACCCAGGTCTCCCACATTGCAGGCGGATTCTTTACCAGCTAAGCCACAAGGGAAGCCCCTAGAGGTGCTAGCTGGCCACAATACAAAGACACCACGCTAGCAGGATGAACAAAAGGAGGGTATGAGAGACTAGGGGACTGTGAGGAGCGGGGGAGGCAGGACAGCTGGGGAAATGAAGATGGGCAAAGAGTTGTGGAAATGTCAGGATGCAAAACCCACCTCCCTTCCCTCTCCCCCTTCCTTTCTGGATCTTTGAATCTCATATTTTGCTCTATTCCTGCCCTCCTCTTCAAAACTCCCCTCCCTTGAGTCTTCTTCACCGTCACCTGACTCTGGCAACCTCTCTTTCCCCCAAGCTTGTTGGGCAATTTCAGTCTGAACTGCCAGCCAAGTGCTTGATGACATGCCTCTGGTTTCAAGTGTATGAACCTGGTTCCTCTTCTAGCAAGAGGTCTCAGTTGTTTGAGGACAAGATTATGCTTGAAATGTCCCTTGCAGCTAAGACCTAGTATAGCAGTTAAGACCTTCAGCACAACGCATGTGTTGACTTTCTAATTGCACTTCCTCCCGCCAGGCATTGGCAGAAGAACACTCGAGAGCTCCCCCTACAGGACCAACTGCAGGTTCGGGGGGCCTCCTAGATGAAGGCACTAGATAGGGCCTGCCAGCCCAACCACGGGAGGTGATTGAAGTTGGCATTTCATCCAGAAATCGATGACTGCTTTTCAAACACACACGCACTCGATTTATAAAACACAGAGTCATTTCAAGGCACTGATTACCTCTTATTAACTTTTTGTCATAGTGTTTTCAGGGAGATATTAGAAGTTTGGGTCCAAGACATTTTTTCACCTTAGAAAAAGAATTTCTACATCATATTAGAAGGGGTTGGAACGCTTGAGCCACACACCAAATGTAGGCAACATGCTGCTCACCGGAGCCCAGGGCCTTAAGTCCGCATTTAGGACCTCAACCTGCTGCAGAGTCAGTGCCTCCGAGTGAATATTTTTTGGAACCTGCCAAAGATGCCGTTCTGAATGCACAGAAGCTCAAAGCCCAGGGCAAAGTGTAGATACTACTGATGCAATCGTCACCCTTGACCTCTGCAGTCAGATGCAATCTAGAAGTGTGATTGGAGCAGTTCTAGTTCAGCTGACAATCAACAAGGTCCAGTTCCAACCCTTCCCCCTCCCCAGGGCAGATTATTCAGAGTCCCATCCTTGAATGGCCAGGAGGAAGAGACTGCAACACTTCGTCATATTTCCCAGCAGTAATGGAGACAGCAGAGGTCCTCCCGCTCCTTGACCTAATGTACTACCTTTATTTTCACAAACTGGTGTGACAGCCATACCAAATAGGGCAGTGGTCCCCAACCTTTTAGGCACCAGGGACTGACAATTTTTAATGGACCAGGGGCGTGGAAGGGATAATTCAAGGACATCACATTTATTGTGCACTTTATTACTAATATTATTATAACATCAGTTCTACCTCAGCTCCACCTCTGATTATCAGGCATTAGATCCTGGAGGTTGGGGACCCCTGGACGTAGTGAATTTCACTGAAATAAACAGACATCACTCTAATGTTATGATTATTACTTCCACTTCATTTCTACATGCTTCATAATCCAAGAAGCAACTGCCAAGTTAACTAACAGATACCCTAATTCTGACAGGGCTCCCATATTTTATGATATCAACCTTTGCATTTGGGCAAAAATGCAATGACTGTTCGACTGAGATATGAGATAGTGATTCCTATCCCGAAAGCTGGGACCTAGAAACGAGAAGCGAGAGGCTTGCAACTTTCTCTATAGGGTGTCCACAACAAACCGAGCCAAAGTTTACATTGCTTAAACAACTCAGTTCTCTGTGGTGACTTAAATGGGAAGGAAATTCAAAAGAGAGGGGATATGTGTATACAAATCGCTGCTTTCAATTTGCTGTACAGTAGAAACTAACATAAAACTGTAAAGCAATTATATTCCAATAAAAATTAAAAATAAATAAATAGCTTAAGTAAGTCAAGGAGGACCAGCCAACCCCCCTCCCCGCTCCCACCTCTACCAACTAGACCAGCATTTATGAATTGCATATGTGCTCAGTCACCCAGTTGTGTCCAACTCCTTGCTACCCCATGAACTGCAGCCCTCCTGGCTCCTCCATCCATGGGAGTTCCCAGGCAAGAATGCTGGGGTGGGTTGCCATTTGCTCCTCCAGGGGATCTTCCTGACCCAGGAATAGAACCCATGTCTCCTGCATTGGCAGGTGGATTCTTTACCACTGAGCCACCTGGGAAGCCCATTTATGAATTACTATGTGCCCAATCACCTGCCAAGCTTCTTATTCATTATTGCGTTCAATCCTCCCCAACAGGTAGAGGATGCTATTCTTACCCCTGTTTAGTTAAGTACATTATCAATATGCCCTCAACTAGCCCTGCTAACAAGAGATTTCAAAAACCAAATATGAGCGACTTCCCTGGTGGTCCAGTGGTTAAGAATCTGCCTTCCAATGCAGGCGACACGTGTTTGATCCCTGGTCAGGGAACTAAGATCCCACATGCTGTGGAGCAACTCAGCCCAAGTACTTCAACTACTGAGCCCAAGCACCACCACTGGAGAGTCTGTGTGTCACAACAAAGATCCCATGTGCCACAGCTAAGACCTGATGCAGCCAAATAAATAAATACATAAGCAAACATGAGCAAACTCCAGGAGACAGTGAAGGACAGGGAAGCCTGGCGTGCTAGTCCATGGGGTTGCCAAGGGTTGGACACACTTAGCGACTGAACAACAACCAAATATAAGCAGAGACGTCCCACTTATTCACATGTGTGACCTTCTTTAAAAAATGGACACCGAGTCACCGATTTGGGGTTCTAAGTGTGAGTAGCGTTTCAATAGCCCTTGAGGTCTCTAGATGGAAACCAAGTCTGAGGACCCAGGGGATGGGCACGGTGAAAGATGGGGCAGCTTACCTGCTTCAGGAGCTGTCTTGAACCCCCCAGCACCCTCAAGGATGGAGATAAGAGATTGTGAACGCTGTGAGCTGACTGCCACTATGCTGCTAGAAACACAGTTCTGTCCAAGTCAGTCAGCAATAGCCCTTGTCTTCATGATGACTGTGGAGCAGTTATCAGAACTAAGCAGTTGGGAGAAGGCCAAGTGGGGTTAAACATGACTCAAATAAAGCTGTGGATAAATTGATTTTGTCTTTTATGCGAACATTTGTCCCAACTGAAGAATTACAGTGTTGGCATGAATATGCATTAAAAGAATAGAAATTGAGTGTCTTCCAAGTGAGTTGTATTGACTCTATAGGCAGCTAATGACATGGTTTACTTCTCAAGAAGAATCAGCGCTCATTTTCAGAGTGACCTTGTAGTTTAAACTCTTGAAATGGAGAATACAATGAACAAGCTCTTCGGCTGAATTCATAAGTAACAAACACCCAGCAGCCCTGAGCCAATTTCTAGGCTTTTCAACAGCTTTTTTTCAACAGCTTTTGCCTGTTGAAATCTGGGTTGATCATTGGTCATGCATCAGCCCTCCTAAGCTACTAATATCGGCAAATAGTTCTTTCTTTACAGGTTAAAGACACTGATTCAATAACAACCACTTGACATCAATCCTCTACTTAGCTGCTCTCAACACAGGACTTTGACACAGAGGCCAGGAGGTTCTAATTTGCCTCATAGACACCTGGCCAAATGGATTTGCTCCTGAGCAAGACTGAGGGGCTCTAAAGATAGCCATATACCTGGCCACCACCAGCCGAGACCCTTTAATGTGTCTGGCCAGCCCTGAAGCTCGGATTACTTGAACCCGTGGGGATTTATATTGTCTTCATAGGTGTTCACAGAGCCCAAGAATTCTGACTCAAATTTGTAATCACTGACTCAGAAATGTGAATCTTATTAAAAAGAAAACTAAGATCCAGAGGTAAGATAAGTAACTTGGTAAGTAGCTTGATAAATAACAAGGTAAGTAAATAACTTGGCCAAGGTGACCTAGCTAGAAGGTGGCAGAGCTGTTAAAGAAACCAGACTCTGGACCCCACTGCCCAACCTCACTCCTGAATCTGTGTTGCATCTGAGACAATGGTTTTCAGACTGGAGGCCTTGTTAAAATGCAGACTGTGGGGCCCCACTCCCAGAGTTTCAGATTCCACATTTCCAGAGTGGGATTCTAGAATTTACACTTCTTGGTAAGTTCCTGGGGAATGATGATACTGTTCGTCAGGAGCCAATACTTGAAGAACCACTGATCTAGGATGTATGATAAGGAAGGAGAAATTGCTCTTTGGATCCAAAGACGCAATAGATTTATCCCCAAGCTCAGAATAAAGCAGTTTGTTCCAGTTTCTAAATCTGTTCCGGGCTAAGTAAGTTAGGTGAAATTGTCATCTAGAACGCACATTTTGGAGGCAATGAAATGTCAGAGGAAAAGTCTTCTACCCCTCCTGCTGAACCACAGGAAAGGAGTTTTGAAATTGAGTCTGAAATCAATGAATGAAGAAACGAAACCTCAGACAAATGCAGAAGCCAGACAGAGGTGCATAGAAGATTAACCAGGGTGAAGACAGCAGATGAACAGCAGGTGAGTGAGCAGGAAAACAGAGGTACTGGTCAAGGGCTGAAACGAGGAACTTTGGCACTCATGCTCAGTCTGGCCCTGCTGGCACGTGCAATCAAAAGCATAGAACGATGCTGGCTCAGCCACTGTGGAGAACAGTATGGAGGTTTCTCAAAAAATTGAAAGAAGAACTACCATATGACCATGCAATTAGACTCCTGCATACTTATTAAAAAAAATAACACTCAAAAATATACATGCACCCCAATGTTCACAGCAGCGTTATTTACAGTTGCAAAGACATGGGAGCAATCTAAGCATCCATCAACAGATGGACAGATAAAAGAAGATGTGATACACATATACGATGGAGTACTACTCAGCCTTAGGAAAGAATGACATTTTATTCTGTGTAGCAACATGGATGGACTTGGAGGATATTATGCTAAGTGAAATAAGACAGAGAAAGACAATAACTGTATGACATCACTTATATGTGGACTCAAAAAAATACAACAAACTAGAGAATATAACAAAAAAGAAGCAAACTCACAGATATAGAGAACAGACGAGTGGTTACCAGTGAGAGAGGGAAGGGGAAGGAGCAATACAGGGGAATGGGGTTAAGAGGTACAAACTACCAGGTATAAAATAAGCTATAAGGATATATTATACAATATGGGGGATATAGTCAGTATTTTACAATAATTATAAACATAGTCTAACCTTTAAGAGTTGTGAACCACTATACTATATACCTGTAACTTATATAATATTATAAAGCAAGTATACTTCAATACAAACACTTTTTAAAAAGAGAACATAGGAAAATGTCAGTTAGATTGTTGATCTGCCATCAGAAATGCCAAAAATTGGGTGTGGAGGGCAATGCAATTGTTGGTTCATTGAGAGAGTAAGTGAAACCTAGCTGCAACTGGAGGTGCAGTTTCATTTATTGAATTATTTGGTCAGCATTTTGGGGGTGTTTCCTGTGTGCCAGGCCCTGCACTAACTAGAGACTAGGACCCAAAATATCAGAAGGCGTTGTCTCTGTTCTCAAGGCATGTACACTCAAGGAAAAACAAACTGTGAGTAAACACAGCTCTGATGAACAGCATAAATGCTTAAGGGATGTATGCTATATGCTAAGTTGCTTCAAGTAGTGTCAGACTCTGTGACCCCATGGACTTATAGCCCACCAGGCGCCTCTATCTATGGGATTCTCCAGGCGAGAATACTGGAGTGGGTTGCCATGCCCTCCTCTAGGGGATCTTCCCAACCCAGGGATAGAACCCATGTCTCTCATGTTTCCTGCATTGGCAGGTGGGTTCTTTACCACTAGCACCACCTGTGAAGCCCTTAAGGGATGTATAAAACATATTAAAGGAGAGAAGTAACTTCTGCCTAGGAAAAACCTAGGTTTCAGGCTTCCCTTGGTCTTATCATTGACTAAATGTTACTTTACCCCAGGGTTCTATCTTTACACTTCTTACTGCTAATGTCTATTGGTGACTTCCAAATGCTGGATCCATCCTACAGGCTCATGACCCTAAATCTCCATCTCCAGTATGATTTCTCCCAAGCTCCGTCTCCCAGGCTATCATTTCCAACTGTTATCTGAGCTTGGGCGCCTGGATATCAACTCTTCATGTCCAAAGCTAGGTTCACTTTCTTTTCTATTTCTAACTGTATAAGCCAATGATTTTATCATCTAAACATCTAATTTTAGCTTCCAAGCTAAAATACTCAATTGGAGCTTGGTTCTTCCCTCTCACTCATTTTCTGTTCCTGATGTCACCAGGATCTCTTATTTCTACCTCCATCATTGTGTCTCAAGGCTTCACAGGTGGCACAGTGGTAAAGAATCGGTCTGACAAGCAGGA
Organism: Cervus elaphus; assembly: GCF_910594005.1. Taxonomy (NCBI): domain Eukaryota; kingdom Metazoa; phylum Chordata; class Mammalia; order Artiodactyla; family Cervidae; genus Cervus; species Cervus elaphus. Next base: position 29,249,954 of record NC_057841.1, on the reverse strand, counting down.
AACGGGGGTTAGATCTCTGGGTCAGGAAGATGTCCTAGAGAAGGAAACGACAATCCACTCCTGGAAAATTCCATGGACAGAGGAGCTGGGCAGGCTACAGTCCATGCAGTCGCAAAGAGGAGGACATGACTGAGCACGCACACACACACTGCGTCTCACCTGGCCTTTTCTCTCTGTTATTGTTGCCTTCATCATCACTTCTCTGGCTTACTGAAACCACCTCCTCTCTGAGACCTTGGCCTCAAGTCTCACCCATCCCTAGTGGGTTGCCTTTCAAATGCTAAAAGCCTCTGTGCAACACTGTTTGCTCCTTTGGGCAGTCACCAGGATGAGGAAGGGGTGAGGACCCAGGGGCAGCATGTCACGGGACCTGTCCAAAGTCCAGCTAGTGCTGGAGGACCATCACAGTCAATGGAGTCAATGGAATAGAACCAAATCTTGGCCATTCCTGAATGTCAGGCAAAGGACATTTGACTTTATTTAGTTGACCATGGGGAGTGAGAGCAAGCTTTTGAAGAGAGATGTGATGTAATCAGAGGTATGCATTAAGAAGATTAACTTGGCAGTAGCTTATAGAAAAGATTATATGGAAAATAGATTAGCAGGAAGGAGACCAATTAGACATACTTAGAAAAGGCTATGTGATTAGCAATGAAGGTTGAAATTCAGTTGGCAGCTGTGGAAACAGAAAGTGAGAAGTGGAGGAAATATTTTGGACACAGAAGTGCTGTTACTTTTAAATTTTGGTGCCAAGGAGGAGAAGAATTCAAATGTAACTCCAGAGGTTTAATCCTGACCAACAGAGAATATAGTAATGTCACTTGGACAAAGAGTAATGGGGGCAGGAAGAAGGTGGGAGGCAATGGGGATTGCGAAGTTCACATTTAGACATGTTGTTGGAAACATGATTGGGATGCCCAGATAGACAAGCAATTAGGGGACCAATGAGACAGGCCAGAAAGAACCAAGTTGGATGTTTCTACAAAGAGGTGATAGAGCAGGTGTGGAGTAAAGGATAAAGGTAGACACAGCTGATAGGGTACCTCTGGGTTTTGTAACGACAAGAACCCTTGCAGTAATAAAGGCGGTCTTGGAAGAGGGAAGTGGCAGGGAAACTAGACTGTCATCACCACCACGCATGACGAGAAGGGAGAAGTGACTACCCCGTAGTGGTGGTGGGAACGGAAGGATGGGAGGGAGGTGTCACCTTGGCTGACATGAGTTAGTTTTCAGGCACAAAGGAAGGAAAGAGGTGGGGAGAATGGGTGAAATACAATGAAGAGTAGGTCATGGATGATCTTAAAAGAAGACAAATCAAGATCAAGGTCAAAGTGGGAACATCAGTCTAGAAAGGTGAAAACTAGGAGGGTAATTAAAAAAAAATAATGAACTCTCTTCTGAATGGGGAAATGGAAGCAGAAGGGTCACAGAATAGTTCACAAAAGAAACGAAGGTTGAGTGTTTAACCCAAATCTAAGAATATATAGGAAGGGCAACAAGGAATCAATGAGGCATAGGTACGGATATAAGAATAAGCAAGCTAAAATGAGGGTTACACAAGAATTAAAATGAATTTTTTGAGGGCATGATCAAGGTAATTCTGTCACTTTTCCTGAAGCAAGCTTAGTTCATTGCCATCTTCCTCCAGTCAGATGGTGGGGGGACACCTGGATGGGGAAATGACAGAAGATTGAGGATAAGAGGCATATAGGGTGCCTGGTGAGAGACACTGAAGTCTGACGGTGGGACACGGGCAGGCACATCCCTAACCAGAGTAATGAGGACTCAGGGTTTCTTGGTCAGATGGGAAAGTTGGTACCATGAAAGAAAGCTCAAAAGCTCAAAAGAAATGCAGTTTTGGGGAGAAACCAGATTTCAGTTACAATGAAGAGGTAGACAGAGCGCTGGGGACACCAGCTAAGGAAACAGGGCAGTCTGGGCACAGGAGGACCGAAGTCTTCTGGAACTTAGGGGAAGGAATGGGCAGGGGAGTGATGTAAGTGGCAGTGAGCACAAGTGAACAGAAAAACGGAAAAGGGAGAGAAGAGGGAGTCTGCGCCCATAGGGACATAGAAGAACAAGCTGGTTTGTAGGTTAACCCCCTTTTCTTTCCCACAGCAGGTCTCAAGGTCATGTCAACTGGAAAAATCAATCATACTTTTGCATCTTTAAGTGATGATGTAGATCGACCTAAGAATCCCTGCACTGTTACATTCTCTTGGTCCAGTGGTCAGAATGTTCTCCTCTAGCACACTAAGAACCTTGTGTTTTTTGGAGTTTTTTTGGCCATGCCCCACCGATGCATGCAGGATCTTAGTTCCTGGACCAGAGATTGAACCCGTGCCCCCTGGAGTGGAAGGGTAGGGTCTTAACCACTGGATCATCAAGGAAGTCTACGGATCATGTTTTGGGAAAGCATGGTTGTTTTGGGGACATTGAACTTGCAAGGTCTCCCTGGCCTCTGCCTTTAAATATTCAGATGACTGCCCTTTCCAAAAATGAGAACAACTTGGCTGTTGTTCTGATTCACTGCCTTCTGTCTTTCCGTTAGAGAGCCCATCTTTCATCTCAGGTTCTAAATAGTGGAGAATCATCTCCCACTCCACTTTCAACACTCTGTTCCTCTGGCCTCCATCTGCTCAGCACTATCTGTTGCATCCACTCCTTCCTTCAAAACCAGTGAAACCACACCAGCTCACCTACTGTTATTGACCTTGTAAGAGGGGCTTTTGCTGAGATCAGTGAGTGTCTCCTGGTGGAGCCCAGCTGGCCTCTCCCTAGGGGGCATTTCCTGGGTGAATTTGCCAATTTACATGGGCTGATCAACGTTCAAAGTCAACTGTGCAGTCTCAGAACCACTGTTTCATCTGCAATCTCAGAGATGGACTCTCACAACCACGCTCACAAATACTGAAGTATCAATAAGAATTCGATGTAGTGACATCCCATGAGAAACTTAGCACCACACAGGCCATAACAACAGATAATTTCTCTACCTTTTGGGAAATTCTTTATGACACCCTTTCCTAATCCAGGGCAAATCCTATTCATAAAACTGTAAATCTTCAGTCCAACAACCAACATCCAACTTTCTCTTTATTTCCTTCCACTGCTAACCAGTCTTAAGGATAACTCCCATTTTCTTACTTTACATATGCCAGTAGAGTCCATTAGAGTACAGTCATGCCATGCTGGCCTCGGGTCCATCCTATCTCTTCCCCCAGATTCTTAATCTCATTGTTCATAAAGTTAAATATAGAGGATTACAAAGGAAATCAATGACATTGAAATGACACTTTAAAATATTTTTCAAATTGTGATACATGTGTATCTTTATTAACTACAAAATCTAGCATTAGGTCTAACAACTACAATAACTTCAAAGTAGTTATGAGCATCAGTCAGTCAATTCAGTCACTCAGTTGTGTCCGACTCTTTGCGACCCCATGGACTGCAGCATACCAGGCTTCCCTGTCCTTCCCTATCTCCTGGAGTTTACTCAAACTCATGTCCATCGAGTTGGTTATGCCATCCAACCATCTCATCCTCTGTCATCCCCTTCTCCTCCCACCTTCAATCTTTCCCAGCATCAGGGTCTTTTAAAATGAGTCAGTTTCTTGGGATTTTCCTGGTGGTCCAGGGGTTAAGACTTCACCTTCCAGCGCAGAGGGCGCAGGTTCAATTCCTGGTCAGGGATCTAAGACCCCACATGTCTCACGGCCAAAAAACCAAAACATCAAATGAGTCAGTTCTTCGCATCAGGTGGCCAAAGTATTGGAGTTTCAGCTTCAGCATCAGTCCTTCCAATGAATATTCCAATAAATATTCCAATATTCCAATGAATATTCAGGACTGATTTCCTTCAGGATGGACTGGTTGGATTTCCTTGCAGTCCAAGGGACTCTCAAGAGTCTTCTCCAACACCACAGTTCAAAAGCATCAATTGTTCCGTGCTCACCTTTCTTTATGGTCCAACTCTCACATCCATACATGACTACTGGAAAAATCATAGCCTTGACTAGATGGACCTTTGTTGGCAAAGTAATGAGCATAAAGACCATTTTAAAATATATCCACCTACTAGATGATTATGAAAATATCTGTGGTTTTTATTTGGGACAAAGTCATAGATACTGCTAATAACTATTTTGGTTTGTTGTCGACATTTATAAGGCTTCCCTAGTGGCTCAGATGGTAAAGAATCCACCTGCAATGCAAGAAACCTGGGTTCAGTCCCTGGGTTGGGAAGATCCCCTGGAGAAGGGCATGGCAACCCACTCCAGTATTCTTGCCTGGAGAATCCCATGGACAGAGGAGCCTGGCGGTCTACAGTCCATAGGGTTGCAAAGAGTTGGACATGATTGAAGTGACATAGCATGCATGCATCACAGGTTTTCCGAATTTTACCCACAGACACTAACAGTTTGCAGACCCCAGGTTAAGAATCTCTATTAAGATGACTTAGCATGGCTCTGCTTTTTTCCATTACAGGCTGATTTTATAACACATTTCTCATATCTCAAGTTCTGAGTTTTTCAGGTGATTCATTTCAGTCTATATATACTACCCACAGATATGTTCTCCATCTGTTTAAGAACATTGCTTTTTACATGTAAAAAGTACAAGATCATCATCAAAAACTGGAAACTGAAGTATCCAACAAGAGTTGAATGGACAAACACATTGTGGTATATCCATTCAAATGACTACTACTTATAAATTAACAGGAAAATTAATGAAACATGCAACAACAAGGGTGAATATCCAAAGAATTTTATTAATAGAAATAAGCCAGAATCAAAAGGCTACATACTGTATGATCCCATTTATATGGTTGCCTTTATGGGCAATGGCAAAAGAAAAGACAAAGGAAAAGACTTTTTCTTTGTTTATTCAGAAATTTCCAGAGGAAAGACACAGTAGACAGGACAGAAGCATTCCAAGCACAAGGAAAGTGTACTCTGTCCTGAAGTAAGGAAATTTCTAGGCTCTCCCATTAGCTGGATGAAACAGTCTCAAAAAAATTAGTCAAGTCCCTTTGCTCAAATTCCTTGTTTACTCAGTAACCATCTGACTATTAATTAAATTGGTATTATGGTTTTAAAATGAGTCTTTTATGATTTTCTTACCATTAACAAAATCCTCAGGGTTTAGTCACCTCAAGGGGAGCTGACAAAATTGAATTCTTTAGCCTGCAGTGATCCAGGGCCTCATGTCATTCCCTTCTAGCTCCCTTCCCCTGTGAGACCTAGTCCAAATACCTGGCCAACCAACTCTCTACTCGAGCTAAACAGCTTACTCACAAGAATATTAGTGACCAACCATTTCCGGTCCACAGATCACTGAAATGCAGTTGCTAGGCACCCTCAGAAAATAAATGAAGAAGAAAGAATTTGTGATTTTTAAAAAATTAATAAATAAGCTTGTCCATTAGAAGGGAGAGGACAGAAGAATCGTAAACAGAGAGCAGTCCCGAGTTGTTCATTAACTATCACATATGTCTGTAGTAAAAGCAGGAATAGGGTCATCAAATTGGTCTTTTCTACCTCAACTAAACATCTAGGTGAAGAGCTGACTCATTGGAAAAGACCCTGATGCTGGGAAAGTTGGGGGCAAGAGGAGAAGGAAGCAACAGAAGATGAGATGGTTAGATGGCATCACTGACTCAATGGACATGAGTTTGAGCAAACTCCAGGAGATAGGAAAGGACAGGCAAGCCTGGTATGCTGCAGTCCATGGGGTCGTGAAGGGTTGGACATGATTTAGTGACTGAACAACAAACATCTAGGCATCAGCCCCATGCTCAGAATGTGAAGAAAAACAGTACATGGCTAACACAAGACATACATTTATGGTGGAAGTGTTTTACTAATGCACTTTTGTTTTCTGGCACTGGCTCCTACGGCTGCTAATATTCCCTCTAGAAAGCACAGTTGCCACAGCAACCACTTAGGACTCCAGGAACATGGTGACCCTTGACCTTAATTCTTCTCTCCTGATGGACCCCACGTAACTATCTTTCTAAAAGAGCTTTCACAAACTCAAATAAACACGGAAAGGCAGGCCCTCTTATCTTTGGGAGTTTGTGTTTATCCTTATAACCCTCTTTCATCACAAATTGCCTCTTAGGCAAGAAACGCTGGAGTTCTCTTTTATTTGGCATCACCATTTGCTCCGTACAAACTCGAGCAAGAACGCACTTCCACTCACTTCCTTTCCTCCTTCCTCCTCAGCCTTGCTCTTCTCTCACCAAAATGCTGTTAGCTTCTTCTCCCGGGACTCTGTTACTTTTAATTCACATTATGTACATTTGCTCTTTAGGTCTCTGCCAGAATTTTCTCCTCTTTTTGTGTTAAAAATCATCTTCATCTCTGTACGTTTATGGGTGATTCTACAAGCAGATTCAAGATGCTCCCTGTGGTTTCAGTTCCCTCTACCTCCTTGTGTTGCTCAAATTCAAAATTTATTAATGGTTTCAACGGTAGTTTAGAAGGCAAGCAAGTCAAAGCAGCCAAGAGCATGAGACTTGGAGGGTGTGCTGCTGCAACAAATTATAGAATCAACTAGCAGGTGATGTAAATGGATGCTGTGGGGGGTGGAACTAACACGAGGAGATAGATCAGACATGAATATAGGTTCCTGTATTTAGGTTAAAATTCATCAATGGTAACCACAGTAAGATATTGCCTCATACCTGATAGAATGGCTATCATAAAGAAGATGTGGGTGCGTGCTCAGTCATTCAGTGATGTTTGACTCTTTGAGACCCCATGGACTGTAGCCTGTCAGGCTCTTCTGTCCATGGAATTTTTAAATGAAAATACTGGAGTGTGTTGTCATTTCCTCCTCCAGGGGATCTTCCCAGGAATCAAACCCATGTCTCCTGCATCACTTGCACTGGCAGGTGGATTCTTTACCCCTGAGCCACCTGAGAAGCCGCATAAGGAAGACAGGAGATAAATAGCTGGCCAGGATGTAAAGAAAAGGATAACTCTGGGTGCCGCTGATGGAATGTAAATTGGTACAGCAACTATTGAAAACAGCATGGAGGTTCCTCAAAAAACTAAAAATAGAACTAGCATACAATCCAGAAACCTCACTTCTCAGTATATATCCAAAGGACATGAAAAAATGGATCTTGAGGTATGTATACTCCCGTGTTCATTTCAGCATTATTCACAACAGCCAAGATATGGAAACAACTTGATATCTGTCTATGAATGGATGGATAAATAAGGTGTGGTATGTGTATATACAATGACATGTAATCCAGCCATGAGAAGGAAGGGAAAAAATGCCATTTACGACAACATGCATAGTAGACCTTGAGGGCATTATGTTAACTGAGATAAGCCAAACAGAGAAAGACAAACATTGTCTGATCTGACCCACGTGTAGAGTATAAAAAAGTTGAACTCAGAAACAGAGAGTAGAAAAGTGATTGCCAGGAGCTGGAGGGGTGGAGGAAATAGAAAGTGTTTGGTAAAAGGGTACAAGCTTCCAGCTATAAGATAAATAAGGTCTGAAGACCTAATGTAAAACACAGTGACTAAAGTTTATAATGAGCTTCCCAGGTGGCACTAGCAGTAAAGAATCTGCCCACCAATTCAAGAGATGCAGCAGACCGGGGTTTGATCCCTGGGCTGGGAAGACCCCTTGGAGTAGGGAATGGCAAACCGCTCCAGTATTCTTGCCTGGAAAATTCCATAGACAGAGAAGCCTGGCCGGCTACAGTCCATGGGGTCACAAAGTCAGACAGGACTGAGTACTGAGCACACAGGGCCAAGTTGATAGCACTGTATTATATAATTGAAATTTGCTAAGAGAGTAGTACATAAATGCTCTCACTAAAAAACAAAAAATACATAAATACGTGAGGTGATGGTGGGAATCCTTTCACAATGTACCCATAGACTAAATCACCACAACATACACTTTAAATATCTTCCAACTTGATTTGTCCATTACACCGCAATAAAGGTAAAAACCAAATAAGATTCATAAATAACAAAAGCACAGATGATGGATGATACATGGTGATTTTAGACCATTGTGACCAAGCGGTCAAAATGAGTAGTGTTAGGATGGGGATGCATCATTCACAGTAGTTGTTGTTGTGGACGTCGTATCTGACTCTTTGTGACCCCATGAACCGCAGCACACCAGGCCTCGCTGTCCATCACCAACTCCTGGAGTCTACCCAAACCCATGTCCATCAAGTCGATGATGCCATCCAACCATCTCATCTCCAAAGAGTTGGACATGACTGAATGACTGAACTGAACTGAACAGGGAACTAAGATTCCACAAGTTGTGAGGAGTGGCCAAAAAAAAGTAGGTATTTCTGTTTTACAAATGCGTAAGTATCTGAGTATCTGAGATATTAAATAATTCAGAGAGGGTAATCCTAGAAACTGGACTGAGATTTAGGACTCAGGTCATTGAACTTCAAATTCAAAACTCTTCAAATTCAAACTCCTTTGCTATTTCAGATTCAGACTCTAAGCCCGTGAGATTCCATTTCTAGCTATGCTCTAAACTGGATTTGCTTGTTGCTTTCCTGGGGTCAACCAACTCCCCCGCACATTTCCATATTCCTGGAATGCCTTCCTGTACCTCTACCACTTTCTAAAAGCTCTTCATGATCTTTTGTGTAGTTTCTTCCAAGCTGTCAACTAGGGGAATCCTCCCCCAGCTCTCAAGCTTGAAACTGAAGTAGCCCTTGACATGTGGTTGTCCAAAATGGTTGTCCATCTTCTCTGCATCTTATCCATATATGTCTCTATCAGGACAAAACCTGTCTCAATCCATGAACAAAGCCACATCCATATAGGTGCACACACATGCACACAAGAGCCAGTACTTGATCAATGAATCATCAAATGAGTATAAATGCTGGACTTGGAAGTCAGTCAAGAGAAAGAAATTCTGTTGTCAATGATGGTTTCTATCTCTCATGGTCATTTCTATTTCCATCCAGAAATTTTGATTCTGACAAAAGTCAGGTGGGGAAACTTGTTTCCGCACATACAGTACAGGAGAGGCCATAAAAAAAATCTCTGGCTCTCTGTATTTCAGGCTCTTGGATGACAGTTTTAAATGTGTCATTATTCCTTGGGTCGAGAATCTTTTCTCAAAAGAATACAAAAATTGTGGAGAAATTGCTGACTAAGCCAAAGTTCCAAATGACTTTCAGTTCGGCTGAAACATGGGTTTTTAAAATGTAAGCACTGCCAAAGGTTTCTCCTTGTTGACTCATAGACATAGATCAAGTGTAATGATGTTTTCTGGTGCACTGTATTTAAGTCTGTGCAGCCAAATGTCATTGGGCTTCCTAGGTGGCTCAGTGGTAAAGAATCCGCCTGCCAATGCAGGAGGCGCGGGTTCGATTCCTGGGTGGGAAAGATCCCCTGGAGGAGGAAATGGCAACCTGCTCCAGTATTCTTGCCTGGAAAATTCCATGGACAGAGGAGGCTGGTGGGCTACAGTCCATGGGGTCACAAGGAGTCAGACACAACTGAGCACAGCCAAATGTCATTCCATGTGAAATAAATTATCACAACTTGCATTGATCATTTAAAATAAATGATAAAATGTGTAGAAAGTGGAAAAACATGCATAGAAATATTATGGGAGAAAAAACATTCCAAGAATGTTACTGCATCCAGCCGAGCACAGAGAAGAATATTTTTGTTTTGTTTTGATGGTTTTGTTTTGGTGATTTAGCTGGTCAAATGACCTGTTAAGAATATTTCCATAAAGGCTTTTTTTTTTTTTTTAAAGGAATATTTCATAGAGCTAATGTTCTGATGCTCTAATCTCTCTAGGCAAGGTTCATATTTGTGTGGGTTACTTATTCTCCCTTTGTTGACTAAGTCAATAATCAGAATCAGCAGGTTTGGAGTCCGGTTGGCAGGGATCAGCAGCTTGGCTGGGGTGAAGTGAGTATAAAAGCCTGGAGCTGGGGGCAGTCTGCTCAGGGACCCAGCAGTTTTTGGCAGGATGGCTTCCTTCCGTCTGTTCCTCCTTTGCCTCTCTGGACTGGTGTTTGTGTCTGAGGCTGGCCCTCCGGTGAGTGTCTGACTCTCTGATGTTCTTTCATCTGTCTCCTATGGATGAAGTACAAGTGACTTCTTCCTGCTTTGCAAACCAGCTTTTGTTACTGGGGCCAGGGCAGACGGCATCTATTTTTAAATGTCATTGATCCAAACTTCAAAAAGAATGAAGTTCTGCAGAGCTTACTAAACTGGGGCTCGGATCCTGGGCGCCCTCCTCTATGACTTTGCAGTGGTGCCTCGGTTCCCTCACATAAATGGTAGAAATAAAGATCTGATATTCTAGAAGCTGTGACTACTGAGTTTTCAGAAGCTTGACCTTTGATAAAGCTGATTTTCCTTTAGCTAATCAAAAAGTATGTACCAATTAATTCTTCAAAGGCTTGGTGCACAAACTTCTAGTCCAATATCTAATTCTTAAATCCCCTAGCATAGTGGTCCCCAACATTTTTGGCACCAGGGACTGGTTTCATGGAAAACAATTTTTCTACAGACTGGAAGGTGGGGGGTGGGGGGTGGTTGGGGGATGATTTCAGAGTATTATATTTATCGTGCACTTTATTTCTATCATTATGACATCAGCTCCACCTCAGATCATCAGGCATTAGATCCCAGAAGTTGGGGGTGCTTGGCTTAGAAGAATAAAACTATTAAAAGGATCATAAAATCATCTGATCAAAAAATCATTTATTTTACAGCAACTAGTAAGAAGGAAATGCTACACCAACAGCTGAGTAAAATGTTCTTAGGAAAAGCTATTTGGTCCTGTGCTATACTTAGTCACTCAGTCTTGTCTGATTCTGTGTGACCCCACGGACCATAGCCCACCAGACTCCTCTGTCCATGGGATTCTCCAGGCAAGAATACTGGAGTGGGTTGCCATGCCCTCCTCCAGGGGATCTTCCCAACTCAGGGATTGAACCCAGGTCTCCTGCACTGCAGCTAGATTCTTTACCATCTGAGCCACCAGGGAAGCCCCTATTTGGTTCTGTGGCATATTATATCTTTGCAGTAACTCCACTCAGATGAGGAGGCTTAATAAAGCCACTCTTCTCAGAGGGACCATTATCTCCCTTCAAGTTCATAATACACACCCCCACTGGAGCACAGCGTGTCCGGAGGCAGAAACTATTCTTTCTTTGGAGACAATTTTGTCTGTGTTACACTGAGTAAGGGAAGTTAATTAACCGTCCATCCATCTGTTGCTGAAAATGGGGTTCTTCATCCTTCCTGCCTTGTTCCTGGTCTCACACCACAAAGATGCAACCTGTGGCTCTGACCAACTTTGTTGACTTGCCACTTGTCTTCTCTCCACCCAGGGCGCTGGTGAACCCAAGTGTCCTCTGATGGTCAAGGTCCTGGATGCCGTCCGGGGCAGTCCTGCTGCGGATGTGGGTGTGAAGGTGTTCAAGAAGGCTGCTGATGAGACCTGGGAGCCATTTGCCTCGGGGTGAGCTGCCTGGGGCTCCCAGACGTGGGGCTTGGTTATATCTTTCCGTTCCCCCATCACTTGTTGATATGCCTTCACATAACCACTCAAGCTGAGTCCTTGTCTTGCGATGTTAGGAAACATGTAGAATTTGTGTTAATATATTAATGGAAGGAAAGGAATTGAGGGGCAGCACAGACTAGGCAGATGGCTGTAGTTTATCTGGATCACACTGTTACCTAAAGGGGGACCCCATCTAGGGCCCGAGAGTGGGCTCCTGTCTAACCCTTGGAAATGAATTGTCAGAGGAGATAACATGTGCTGACAAAGCAAAAGAGTTTATTGGGAAGGGACACCCGAGTGGAGAGCGGCAGGGGGAAGAGCCCAGAAGGACCGCTCTTACTCCTGGCTTGCAGCCTCAGGGTTTATGAAGGTGGGCTGGGCTTTCTCGGTTGTCTCTGGCCAATCATTTTGCTTGTGCCCATATTTGGTCTGACTCAGGGTCCCACCTGGTGGCAAGCACACCTCTCAGCCAAGATGGATTCCAGCCCAAGGGTTTCTGGGAGGTTGACAGGACACATGGTCTGGCTTCTCCTCCCTCCTTTTGACCCCTCCTGAATTCTCCTGGTTAGTTTTTGGCAGCAGCTCCGGGTTACTTATCAGGACCTCTTGTTGTGAGACGACTCAGGCAAGCAGTTATTACTGTGCCCTGGCCAATGCAGGTGGGTTCAGCCAAAGTGTCTCTCATAACATCATTCACTAAGGGGACCAGCAAGTAGATTGAAAATGTGGGCAAAGGGAACGTGGGCCCTGAGAAGGATGCCCTCTTGCCTGGCCCAGCTGGGAGGGACCAGAACCCTGAACAGCTTCCCATCCCCCCACTCCAGTTCACCACCTTCTGAGGTCACAAACCACTCGAAAAGGGTGATGAAAACTGTGAATTTCATGCCAAGAAAAATGCACATATACACACACCTACAAAAATGTGTATTTAATTTCAGGAGCTCCAGGTTCCTAGATGCCTTCACATATCACTCAAGCTGAGAGTCCTTGATTTGTGCTATTAGGAAAGATGTAGAATTTATGTTCATATATTAATGAAAGAAAAGAAATTGAGGGATAGCATGGACTAGGCAGCTGTCCGTAGTTTATCTGGATCATCCCGAGTCCAGGGCTGTGGTCCAGCAAAGCCTAGTGGAGCATCTGCTCTGTGAGGCTGGGATTGTCAATCTCCATAAGAAAGGACACAGAAGAGAAAAGTACATGACATCAAGTACAGACCCAGACCAGCCTGGCATCCGCCCCACCAGGAGCCCAAATGATTTCTCCCCTTCGCTGGCTGCTTTAGAACTTTCATAGCGTTTCTCCACCTCTACTAGTAACAGTTTCAAAGAAAATACATATTAGTAAATCTAAACCAACTAACTAAAAGAATGAACAATTAAGAAACCCTCAGTACCAAGCGATACTGCTAAGTGTTTATGTCTCCCAGTAAGAGAGTGTCTGTGGATTCTAATTGAATCCCAAGAATCACACAATGACGCTTCATCCATCACTGCATGCTAAGTCACTTCAGTCGTGTCTGACTCTTCATGACCCTATGGACCATAGCCCACCAGGCTTCTCAGTTCATGGGATTCTCCAGGCAAGAATACTGGAGTGGGTTGCCATGCCCTCCTCCAGGGGATCTTCCAACCCAGGGATCGAACGTATGTCTCTTATGTCTTCTGTATTGGCAGGCTGATTCTTTTCCACCAACTAACTAAAAGAATGAACAACCAAGAAATCCTCAGCACCAAGCAATACTTCTAAGTGTTTATGTTTCCCAGGAAGAGATTTTCTGTGGGTTTTAATTGAACCCCAAGAATCACATGATGACTCTTCATCCATCACTGGAAAGACCATTTTCTTTGGTGTGGTTTCAACTGAGTTTCTATTTGTTAATTCATTTATGTTTCTATAAAATGCCAAGCACACCATGGAAAGTAGTTAGGAGAATATTCTAAGCATGAGATAAAATGGATGCCATAAGCATTCAGACGTTTGTGGGAATTTTTTTTTTCTGATGACAAAAAAGGGAAAATCAATGTTTTCTTCCTGGCAAAGAAAAAAGGTGGGAGAGTAATGAACCAAGCCATTCTGTTTTAGTCTGTCTTAGTTCTTGCTGTCTAACTGAGAATGATTTCTAACACAGCCATCAAGCAGGTTGTCATTTTAGTTGCTAGGTCGGGTCTGACTCTTCGCGACCCCCTGGACTGTGTAGCCCACCAGGCTCTTCTGTCCACGGGATTTCCGAGGCAAGAATACTGGAGTATTTTCTTCTCCAGGGGATCTTTCCAACCCAGGGGTAGAACCCACGCCTCCTGCATTGGCAGGTGGATTCTTTACCACTGAGCCATCAGGGAAGCCTATCAAGTGAGTACTTACACGGAAATAGAAGTTGCTTAGTTTAAAAAGAAAAATGAATTGCCTAGTATTTGTTGATGGCTCAGAGCTGCCAAGGAGCTTAATTATGTAAACAACGAAAGAGTCAGATGCAGGTTTCTCCTTGTACTCTGGGGTTCCCACTGTGTGCACAGGTGATACCACCTCTGGAAGACACTCTCACACCACAGGGGAGAGAAGCGAGGCCCTGGGGTCGAAGGCACCGCAGTCAGAGCAGCTCACGGCCACTTCCAGGGCACTCACGAAACTTCACCCAGACACCAACGGTTAGTTGCAAAGTCTCTTTTTGAAGTGAAAGCTCATAAGAGAAAAAAAAATCTACAATGAGCTTTTGGAAACATTCCCAACAAGTTTTCTGTTAGTTAATTTTGGACAGTCACTAGAATTTCCCCTATCCTGACCTAATTGAGGGGGGAAAAAAAAATATATATATATATATCTTCACATGGGTTGGTAAGATCCCCTGGAGAAGGGAATGGTTACCCTCTGCCGTATTCTTGGACTTCCCTGGTGGCTCAGATGGTCAAGAATCTGCCTATAAGGCAGGAGATGCAGGATCAATCCCTAGGTCAGGAAGATCCCCTGGAGAAGGAAATGGTTACACACTCCAGTATTCTGGCCTGGAGAATTGCATGAACAGAGGAGCCTACGTGGGCTACAATCCATGGGGTCACAAAGACTCAGACACAGCTAAGTGACTAACACACAGACGCCCATACACAAACTATATATGTGAGTGTGTGTGCATGTTTGTCTGTGTTTGTGTGTCTGTGTGTGGTGTCACCTTGCCATGGCATTTATTCCCTCAATGCCTAACTTAACCTGGACTTTTGCACCTTTTAGGAAAACCAGTGAATCTGGAGAGCTCCACAGGCTCACCACAGAGGACAAATTTGTAGAAGGACTATACAAAGTGGAATTAGACACCAAATCCTACTGGAAGTCACTTGGCATTACCCCATTCCATGAATATGCAGAGGTGAGTGTAAGGATGCTAACATTGTTTTTTTATTTTTTTTCTGTTTGTTTGCAATCCCAGGAAATGCGCCGCTTGAGCTTTGCATACCACAGAAAAGTCAGAAAGAAAATATCAGATTAGTACAGTGCTTTTCCCATTTCTCCAATCAGAAATCCACAAAACTCTGAAAAGCAAACTTCTTCTCTGTTTGACGATAATTCATTCAATAACAGGACCTGAACTTACGAGATGTTCCTGAGAGATTTCATTCCTTCCCCTGAATGTGATTATTTGTCTGCTGAAAAAATAGTAATAGATTGGATTATTAGGCAATGCTCCAGACCCCAATTTAGGGTGTTCACAACAAAAATTAGATGCATCATTTTACTTCTCTAAAATCTGACAACTTTTTCATTCCAGAACTCATCTGGCTTCCAGAGGTTTAGATAATTGAATTTGGACAGTATATACGGAAACAGTAAATTCAAAATAATAATAGCAACACAACAGACGAAACTTATCAAGCATAGACTACTACCATTTTCTATATTTAACCTATTTGATCTTTGTAAACAACCCCTTGCAGTCCTATTATTATCCCCATTTTACAGGTGAAGAAAGTGAGGCACAGGGAAGTTAAGTAACTTGTCGAGGTCACGGGGCCAGTAACAGGAGGAACAGTAATATTTGCCACCAGGGCCAGGCTGAGTTTAGCCTCGGGTGTGCTTCAGCTTTCTTCCTGTGAGAAGTTGAGCTAATAACAATAATAATAAAGACACAATCGAAACCCCTGGTTCATATTCTATTCCTCTGCCGATGAGGCAGTGGGAACCTCAAAGTTATCCCTATGTCTTCCTTGTCTGTAATTCCTCAAGTCATGTAAAACAGATGGCTGCCATGGAAATAGAATCCAGACATGCTGGTCAGAGTTAAAGATCAACTAATTGCATCAAAAATAGCTCGGCATGAAAGGGAACCATTCTCTCTGGCTTAGTCATGGATGAGACTTTTCGTTGACATAAAACGGTTCTTTTAGTAGACAGCGTTGCCAGGGAAACTTTAGGGTTGTTTGATTCCTGGGGCCCACAGGTCACCGAGGGAGCCCTATGTACCCAGACACATGTCTCTGGCTACTTCTCAGCCAGGCAACAAGATGCAGAGCACCTGTCTTGGGTGGGTTTTGTCTCTGGCTACTTCTCAGCCAGGCAACAAGATGCAGAGCTCCTGTCTTGGGTGGGTTTCAGGGTTTAGATGTTGCCCAGCACAAGACATTTGCCCCTAGAGTTGTAGGCCCCACCCTGGAGCACCAGACCAACCCCTTGTAATCCTTATCCCCCCTGGTCTCAGCCTGATGAGACCATCTGAGACGACTTCATGCTGTCCTGCCCATAATGTGCTATTCCTGTCTAGCAGATGCTAGCTTCTTAGCCTGCTCTTCACTTTCAGTTTTCATTCAACAAACATTTGAAAAATGAAAACCTGCTATTGTTGAGAAGTCTGCTAGAAGCTAGAGATTCAGAAGTGAAAACACATCCCTGCCCTTGGGATGGAGGGAAAGTGACTGATGTAAGACACTGTAGGCAGGACCATGAGCCCAACTTGGAGCCTGAAGGGGTACGGGGAAGGAGGGAGAGCGTGAGGAGTCATACCTAAGTCCCGGTGCCCCACTTGGATAACTGCGGTGCATGGTGGGTTCAACTATAGGTTCCTCTTCTGTCAGCTTCTGAGGAGGACCTTCCAGAACACTGCCATCCTTCAGCACTAGTCACCTCCGCCTTGGCCAATGACCCAGGCAGCCATATTAGACTTAACAAAACAAGAAATTTCCTTTGTTCCGAGAGGAACTATTAGTCCTCTCGACCTCATGGATTTCTGAATGCAGATCATGCCATTTACAATTTTTAAGAAGAATCAAATGAGTCTGGAGGCCAATGTTATTACAAGAGATGAGAAATTCTCCTGACCTGCTTCCAGAGACTTGGCCTTTAAGGAATGCTCTTTCTCCTGCAGATAGATCCTTTTTTTTTGTTTCAGATTTTAAACTTTCTATTTTGTATTGGGGTATAGCCAATTAACAATGTTGTGATAGTTTCAGGTAACAGAGAAGGGACTCAGCCACACATATACATGTATCCATTCTCCCCCAACCCCTTTCCCATCCAGGCTGGCACATGACATTGAATAGAGTTCCGTGTGCTATACAATAGGTCCTTGTTGGTTACCCATTTTCAATATAGCAGTGTGTACATGACCTTCCCAAACTCCCCAACTATTCCTCCCACCCCGGCAACCAAGTTTGTTTTCTAATTCTGTGGGTCCCTTTCTGTTTTGTACGTCAGTTCATTTGTATCATTTCTTTTTAGAGTCCACATTTAAGGGATGTCATACAATATTTCTCCTTCTTGCAGAGACTCTTAAGTGATTCTCACCTCCTCCTGCTCTGATGATATTTTTGTTTTCAGTACAGTTTAATTGGATCTTTTTTTCTCCCATCCCCAAGTCATCAAGGTTTCCTTTGTCCATATTTAAAATAAAAGGTGTTTATACAGGGTGTATTCAAATTTCAACCCAGGACCTCTGTATAAAATAAGTAAAACTACATACCTGCTTGCTGCCTTCCATCTCCCTTCTGAACCAAGTTATCTCAACTTGCCTCACTCTGGGCACCTAGACTATTCCAGCACTTGGAGTCTCAGCTCTATGAAATTTGCCTGAAGTATATAACTAAAGGGAACCATGCTCTCATAGACAATTTGCCCAGTTCCAAAGCTTAAAAGAGCCCCAAAATGTGTGCATTGCAGAATTCCAACATTATCTTCCATACTCTGCTTGCACTGTAAATAGAACCCTCCAATGCTTTGACTCCATATTGCATTGCATGTTATATACACAAAATACACTAATTCTTCTGCATGTTGGGAGATGCAAAGGAATGGGGGGAAAAAAGTGTCTCGAGTTTGGAGACAGGTGGCTTAATTCCTAGCCTGGCTCTGTCACTTCATGAACATGGGCCAAACACCCTAACTCAGAGGTCTGGTTCACTTGTCTGTGAAATGGGAAGAATGCTCCCTTCCGGCATCAAAATTCTAGGGTCTCTAAGTCTGCGGTGGGCTTGGCAACCATCATTCTCAGACTTTTGGGTCACTAATGCCAGCTTCTACATTTTCTCTTCCTTTTTCCAAAACCAAGAACATGAGACACAAGCAATTAGGAGCTCTGTGATTTCCCTCAGTCAGGTTAGAACCACCCTGCTTATCAGTGTGAATTTTGCCCCCTCAAAGAGAGATCTGACTATATGGGTGGGTGGTGGGGAGTGAAGAATCTTACTGAAAGGGCTGTGCAAGGTTCCGACAGCTTAGCTGGCCAGTATATTTGGAATTTTGCCTTTTGCACCCACTGTTCCAGAAAACAAGAAAATAAAAACAATGTCTTTGGCACTGTCCTTCCTGTGATCTCTGAATGATTCACGGTTGGGTGCTCTGCTGCAAAGCGATCCTGTCTGTGTTCCCTGCAGGTGGTGTTCACAGCCAACGACTCTGGCCTCCGCCACTACACCATCGCCGCCCTGCTCAGCCCCTACTCATACTCCACCACCGCCCTGGTCAGCAGTCCCAAGGAGTGAGGGCGCCTGCCTCGGTGGACTTGAAGGACGAAGGACAGGATTTTGTGTCACCAAGAGTATTCCATTTTTATTAAAGCAGTGTTTTCACTTTATAAGCTATGTTAGAAACTGGGCAGAAATAATAAAACATGCCTATTAAAGCACTTCCATTTCATTTGTACTTGCTTTTTTTGATTCCCTTGTCATCCTCTCAAAAAAAAAAAAAAAAAGAATCTAAACTTGACAGAGATGCAAAAGAACTAAAAGAAACGTCTCCGGACGCACTCTGGGGAACTCCAAATTTCCACTGTTTTTCAAGCTAAGCACATATTCATTCTGGTTGGTGGCTATTCAAAACACACATTCTGAAAATGAGAAAGCTATCTTTGCCTCTCACCTTTGGTGAATAGCAAAAGGCAAATGCTAAAGTCCTCTTCTTTATTCTGTGCATTTCCTTTAAGGGCTTTACTGATCTCAAGAGTAGCCCAGCTCCAGTGGGACAGACTTAGAGTGACTCGAGCCCTGTAATCCAACTCAGACTAGGAGATGTGATCAGTGGACCCTCGCACCCTTAATTCACCTAGATTAACCCAAACTTCAGGTAGTGAAAGACTGCTGTATGCCAAGCATTACTTTAGATGCTGTGAACCTAAGGAAAGACAGAGTGCCTGCAAATAAAGAGCTCACAGCCTTTTAAGAAGATAACTGTGCCAACATGATTTGACAAGGGCTATGGTCCAAGGCAGGCTTCCCGGATGGCTCAGTAAAGAATCCACCTGCCAGTGGAACAGACCTGTGTTCAATCTCTGGGTCGGAAAGATTCCCCTGGAGAAGGAAATGGCAGCCCACTCCAGTATTCTTGCCTGGAGAATCCCATGGACAGAGGAGTTCGGCAGCCTATAGTCCACAGCATCGCGAAGAGCTGGACACAACTGAAGCCACTTAGCACACATGCAGGATGATAACAAGATTCAAAAATGGAGAGAAGACAGTGTATCCATTCTCTCCAGCCCAAATCCACGGAGAGGAACACATCTGTGTGGTTGAACCCGCTGGACTTACTACTCATCTCAGCAAGAGAGAACAGACAATAGTCTCACTAAGAAAGTATTAGATCCTACAGAAGGATTTTATGCTTTGGCTGGGTGACTCAGGGGAGTCTAAGAAAGTGGAACTTCACTCTAGATTGGATGTCATCAGGAAGTGGGGGCAATTCTGTGACTGTCTCTGTTTATCTGCAGGGCAGACAGACCAGTGCAGATACAAAGCTGTTACTTGGAAAAGCAGACACAGTTACTTCTTTTAGTGAGAAGGGAGGTTTGAGATCTTGTGAGTTCCACAGTGATTTTTTTTTTTTCTGGCTTTATCATGGTCTTAGACCGACACTGTCTGATGTTTGGTGAGATTGTCACACCCAACAGAGCACCAACAGCCCCAACCAGCTTGTAATAACCTTGAGGCCAGTTCCCAGAAGTCAGGAGCTGCCTCCCCACCCTCTTCCTCAATGTCTATAGAGCTGCTGATCTGCAAAATATCAGCAAATAGCTGAGATAGCTTTGTTGTGAAAGGGGGAGAGAATTAGAAAAATCCATTAAGTCTTGGTGCCAGTGGTAGAGAACCCACCTGTCAATGCAGAAGACTTAAGAAATGCGGGTTTGATCATTGGGTTGGGAAGATCCCCTGGAGGAGAGCATGGCAACCCACTCTAGTTTCTTGCCTGGAGAATCCCCTGGATAGAGGAGCCTGGTGGCCTACAGTCAGTGAGGTTGTAAAGAGCTGGACACGACCAAAGCCACTGAGCATGCATGTACACATGAAAACTTAGGCATCAGTGCTGGCCCGCGGATTGAATGGACCAGCCCGTAAGTGAGCTTGGAAACACGGGCAAAGGGCAGATTTGTAGTCAGCAATGGTGAGCTCAATTTTAGCCACACCGAGCTTGAAGTGATCAAGCCAGTTTTCAGTCTCACACCTTGGAAATCAGAACTGGGTACACACATACAGCCAGAAAACAAAACTCACTAGTATTAAAATACCTCCTGAAACATTTGGATAGCCCCTGCTGAACAAGGAAATTCAGGATACTTATGCTTTATAACCTGTATTTTGTTCACAAAGGTGACCCTTCTAAGAACTTTTATTTCTCACCCAAACCCTCAGTATTATAACCATTCCTTTATGTCTCGGTTCACAGAACACTCCGCCCCCCCTTAACCCCATGACTACTTCTTCCTGCCTTTCAAAATGGAAATGAGCTCAGAATCAATTCCATTTTCCTCGCGCCCCATTCTCTGTGGGTTAGAACTGCCCCAGTTAATTTAAAGCCGAGGCAGATGGTAATTCATCTCTGGCAATCAAGGCAAACGCTGAGGTCTGTTCCGGAACCACTGTCGTCAGCGGGGAGAGCGGAGTTACACGTAGCTGCTTAAATAAGCCCTGAGATGTGGAGCTTCTTCGGGGGCTCGGCAGTCACCCACTTTCTGCAGCTGTCACTGACGTCGCTCCTGGGGAGGCTGAGGGCTGGGAGACTGGTGTAAGGCAGGAATGCAGCGGTGGGCTTGGGAGAGGGCACTGGGCTGTTGTGTAAGTCCTGGCAGCTGCCCAGATGAAGACCCGACTGAGCTGAAAGCACACGCCTCAACTGCCTTCCTCGGGAAAGTGTATTTGGAAAATACACGGGAGTGCATTTCCAAGCACACGGAAGACAGTTCCGGGTACACAGTCAGGGCTCAATGATTATCTGCTGAAGGAATGAACAGAAAGTTGGCTCCAGGTAGGCAAATAGTTCTCCTCTGAGCCTTTACAAGTCCCTTGGGTTTTACCAGGGCATGTTCCCCTCTCACACAGACGTGTGAGAAACAGCGCCATGAAATGGACCAGTTTGTTGGGAAACATTAAAAGGCTATCAGCTCCTGGGAGTAATCTCAAGTACTCAGTGCCAAGTTCCACATCCTTGGACTGACTTCAAGAATGTAAGTCACTGAGAATGTCTACTGTAAAATCAGTTGATTTAAAATGTCCCATTGGGTGCCCGGCTAGCTCAGTCAATACAGTATGAGACTCTAAAATGTTCCATTGCCTAGGCCCAGGACCAAAAGAAAAAGGAACCACATTCAAAACCACAACTAAAGCCCACTGAGTGGGTTTTTCCTCATTGTCTTGAAAGGCGGAGACCCTCTGCCATTCCAGGTCTCCCCATAGAGAAGCAAGACTGGATGGGGGGCCTGCCTGGGGCACTGCAGAGGGCCTGAGCCCTGCAGGGAAGATGCAGCTTTGCCAGAGGCAAGACCCTGCCTGTCTGGGCATACTCTGTGTAAAGGCAAATACCCAGCAAATTTTGCAAATGCTCTATAATGAATTTGTTGTTCAGTCGTTCAGTCATGTCTGACTCTTTGTGATCCCATGGACTGCAGCACACCCAGCTTCCTTGTCCTTCACCATTTCCTGGAGTTTGCTGAAACTTATGTCTATTGAGTCGATGATGCCATCCAACCATCTCATCCCCTATTGTCCCCTTCTCTTCCTGTCTTCAGTATTTCCCAGCAATAGGGTCTTTTCCAATAAGTCAGCTCTTCCCATCAGGTGGCCAAACTATTGGAGTATCAGTTTCAGCATCAGTCCTTCCAATGCATATTCAGGGTTGATTTCCTTTAGAATTGACTGGTTTGATCTCCTTGCAGTTAAAGGGACTCTCAAGAGTCTTCTCCAGCACCACAGTTTGAAAGCATCAATTCAATTCTATAATGAACACTATGGCTCTATTGCCAGCATCCGTTCCATCCATCTCTTTTCCACTGAGTAGCAAAAAAAATGCTCTTACTCTTAGCTCCCAGAGATGGGGAATGCAAGCTTCTCCATCTAAGTCAACCAGTGAAATCTCTGTCCTGGTGTTTAACTTAGGGGCACTTGAGGTCTAAAATGGCCCAATCAGAAGGAAACCCAGGGCTTCTCTTTCCTGATGAGATCAAATGACACATTCCCTGGAAGAACACAGCTCTGGGAGGTACTGGCTGCCATCTTATGACCACGAAGGGGGCGATCCTCAGGAGAGAGCGTTCCAGAAAGGTGGCCAGTCAGTCTTGACAAGGCAGAGCAGCTGAAGCACTGAATATTTCTCAAATTTTCAGTGGCGTTAACCGATAATATCCTCTCTTTTCAAGAGCATTTGATTCAGTTTCTGTAAATCAACTTTATTTAAAACCATGACTTTTTAAAATGTTTTATGCTTTTTAAAAAGTTTTTAAGGTAATTTAGAACAGCTTTAGATTTACTAATTTAGTTATTTTGTTACTTGTGACCGAAACATCTCAGTTGATATTCATCTCCTCTTGATAAAAAAAAAAGTACAAAAAAAATCAGGAAAGGTTTGAAAATAGGCTTTTGCATGTATATTATTAAATTGAAAGAATTTATCCTATGATTTAAGAATAAAATTGGCAGTTTTCTCAAAGATACTATAATAATGTCCAATAAACTAAAATTATGGTAACCCCTAGTTATACCACCATAGAATGTTATTAATAGAATAGACCACCATAAAATGTACCACCATAGAATGTTAATAGAACATGATAAACATATTTAAAGTTGCAACCATAACTTAAAATAAATTTTCATGCTCTAATTTCCCATGAACAATTACTAATATTTCTATGTGATCTTTATAACTTTTAATTTTTGAAAAATTTATTTTATGTATTACAGTTTAATTACACCCTGCTCATAATGTGATATACTCAGTCTCAACTTCTTGCACTTGTAGCTAATGCTGTAATGAACATTTCCAGGAAGCATATAGATTTTTGCTTCTGTCGAATTAAGTGAATGACGTAACATTTCTAAAGTTTTTAACTCAGGCTGATGCCTTGGACATCAAGCTGCCTGAAAAACAGTCTTGTCTCCACCATTACAAGCTCTTTGATTTTGGACAGATTACATAAACTTACTTTGCCTTGGTTTCATTTGTAAAATAGGAATAATCATAGCACCACCTCCAGAGAGTTATTTAAAACCAATTGTCATAAGACACATAAAGGGGTTTAAAACAATGCACGTGTGTGCTAAGTCGGTTCAATCGTGTCCAACTCTTTGCGACCCCATGGACTATAGCCCACCAGGTTCCTCTGTCCATGGGATTCTCCAGGTAAGAATACTGGAGTGGGTTGCCATGCCCTCCTCCAGGGGATCTTCCTGACCCAGGGATCAAACCCGAGTCTCTTACATCTTCTGCATTGGTAGGCAGGTTCTTTACCACTAGCACCACCCGGAAAGCCCAAAATATGCACTGGATACATTAAGTTCTCAAGAACTGTAACTAAAAGTATTATTATTTGGAAAAATATTAGAACATGAACACATTAATGTCATAAATTCTATGACACTGAAGACTTACTAGTTCTTATTTAAGTTTTTTGCCACTTTGATAGATATATAATTATAGCTCACGATTGCTTTACTTTTTGATAACTAAAGATAAACATTTCTCCTCGATTTATTTTTCCTGTATTGTTTATTCCCTTTACTAGACACATTTTTCAAGTATGTCTATCAGTCTAAAATGTATGTGACTCATTAATTCACAGAATATGTACATCAGTTTCCTCTTGATGATTTAACAAATACCACAAATTCAGTGGCTTAAAACAACCCCAATTTATTCTCTTACACGTCCAGAGGTCAGAAGCCCAAAATCAAGGTGTTAGCAGAGGTGTGTTCCCTCTGAATACTTGGCCTCAAAAAGTAGTTCTCCTGGCTTTTTAAAATTTCCGGAGGTCATTTGCCTCCTTGACTCATCACCCTTCCTTATAAGGACACTTGCAATTACACTGGATCTCTCAAATAATCCAGGGACTTCTCTGGTAGTCCAGTGACTAAGACTCCGAGCTCCCAATGCAGGGGGCCCAGGTTCAATCCCTGGTGGGGGAATTAGATCCCACATGCTGTAACTAAAGATCCTGCATGCCACAACAAAGATGGAAGATCCTGCGCCTTGCAACTAAGACCTGTGCAGCCAAATAAATAAAGCGTCACAATAAGGTAGAGAGGGAGGTGGGAGGGGGGGACCGGGATGGGGAACACATGTAAACCCATGGCTGATTCATGTCACTGTATGACAAAAACCACTACAATATTGTAATTAGCCTCCAATTAATAAAAATAAATGAAAAAAAAAATCGTCACACCTGCAAAGTTCCTGGCACAGGTTCTGGGAATTAGCATGCGGGTGGCCGTTATTCTGTCTGACATCGTACAGGCATTGATTCATCCAACACACACTGACTGAGACCTGGTGCTGGAGCTGTAAGGATGCATTAAGACAGAGGGTTTGCCTGCAAGGAATTCATGTCTGTTCTTAGCAATGGAGACAGACATGAAAGGGAAAGAGAGAGGGAGAGAGGGAGGGAGGGAGGAGAAAAGGCAGGAAAGGAAACAAGGAAGGGAAGTCGGCATTGCCACAAAAAGAGTAAGATGCTATAGTAACAGAGCAGAAAAACTTGTTTTCATTCCTGGGATCCTAGAGGCCTCAACAGAGGAAAGGACAACTAAGCTTGTCCTCCCAAGTAGGAGGCAGGCACCTGAGTAGGAAAAAGCCATTTCTGGAGAGGAGGCTGAGTTGCAGAGGGACAAAGATTTGAGAGTACATTAAATATGCAAAGAAAGGCAAGCAATTTGGTTTAGTTAGTTAGAGGCTAGGAGATTTCGGATCAAAGTAGCAAAAGACTGAAGGGCTGTGCTAAGGTGAAGTCCTGTGGGAAACAGGGAAGTTAGTGAAGGTAAATAAATGAGCTGATTTGACCCGGGTTTTCGAGATCCCAGTATTGAGTCTAGGGTGGACTGACAGGGATGCCTGAAGGCTGTCACAACTGTCCAGGGGACGGCAGTAAATTCCATTTATACATATTTTAAACTGATATGTAATAAAAGAAATGGGAACAAAAGAAATAAACTAGGTGATTTCAAAGTTACCTTCCTGATTTAAAGTTCTGTGGTTTCATGATTCCATTTGTTCTCCCAAAGGGATTGGGAATTATACTTTAGCTACTAGGCCTAGAATAAAAAATTGTATTTGCTGCACCCCCAGTAAATGACTAAATTCTAATTTCCCCTACAGGAGTCCCGGAGAAGGAAATGGCAACCTACTCCAGTATTCTTGCCTGGAGAATTTCATGGGCAGAGGAGCCGGGCCGGCTACAGTCCACGGGATGGCAAAGAGTTGGACTCGACTGAGCAACTAACACTTACTTACAATAAATGACTCATAAAAGAAGTATTTAGATAAATAGCTACTAAAATTTTTATTACTCCTATTTCCTCCAACATATACTAATAAGCCTAGTTTTTTCCCTTACAAAAGCACACTATAAAGCAATGCCATATTTTTTTGTAACCCAGAAGCAGCAAAACTCAGACTGCAGACTTAGAAAAACAAGCAATGCTTGCTGTTCAGTTTTTTTAACTTTAATAAATTATTGGACTTTGAAGTTAAACGTCTATAGTCAGGCATTCATTTCTAGAAAGGTTTTTATATAACCTTAACAGCACAAAGTAAATTGTACAAAAAAAGAAAAACGCTCAGTAAAAAATAGGAAGAAAACAAGACCCTGCAAAATGCATTAGGGACATTTATATAATGCAGCAAGAACAGTGATCGAATAGGAATCATCATCTTTCTACTTGTTAAGGTTGATCACCAGCTAAGGAAAGACAAACTCATGAAACATTTGTTCTGCTTTGTTCTAATCATTTTTAAAATTTGTTTCTGTTTAAGATCTATTTTAGGGTTTGCTTTTTAAATTGGATTTTGTGATTATATAAAAAACCCGGACACAGTTCCAGTTCCTAACTATTTAAAAATGTATTAAAGGCTCAGTCTCACTGCCAGTCCTGTGCCCTCGGCCCCCTGCCACTCTCTCCCCACAGGCCATTTTTATTAGTTTCTGGTTTTTTCTGCTAGGTTTTGTAGGAAAAAAACAACACAAACAAGAATGCATATATTTTTGTTTCCTTCTTTATACATACAAAGTAGCATTTTAGATAGCGTGTGAGCTTTATTTTTTCCCAAAGGACACTACTAGTCTGAAAATCAGTAGATATCAGAATGTAGAATTTGTGCCTCCTCTCACATGGCTGGAGAGGGGCCCACGGAGTGGGTAACCGGTGCCGTTCAACCAGCTGTCCCCCTGCAGACATTCGGGTGCTCCCAAGCCTTTGCTACTCTCATGCCTCTGTGAATAAACTTATACGTCTGTTGTTTCATATCTGGAGAGGTGTGTCTTTAGCCAAGATGCCTAAAGAAGTATTTCTGGGACAAAGGGCAAATTCTTTCATCATTTTGCTGGTTATGGCTAAATTCCCCTCCAGAGGTTGTGACATTTTGTATGTTATGTGTAAGAGTCCTTGATTCTCTAGTCTCACTGATAGTGTTGGTGAAACTTCTGGATTTTTGCCAGTCTGATAGGTTGGAATTGATACTTTGATGTGGCCTGAATCTGCATCTCTCTTATTGTGAGTGGAGTTGATTATCTTTCATATAGGTAGTGTTAGTCGCTCAGTTGTGTCCGACTCTTTGTGACACCATGGACTGTAGCCCGCCAGGCTCCTCTGTCCATGGAATTCTCCAGGCAAGAATACTGGAGTGGGTTGCCATTTAAAAAAAAAATTAAATTAATTTTTAATTGAAGGATAATTGCTTTACAATATTTTGTTGGTTTCTGCCAAAAAACATGATAATTTAAAAATTTTGACGTCATTGTAGACTCTCATGCAGTTCTAAGAAATAATACAGAGAGATTCCTGGACCCATCACCCAGCTCTCCTCCCTGGGCTCACATGGTACAAAATTATTAGTGCAATGACACAGCCACCAAACTGACATCCACACCATCAATTACATAAGAGTTCCCAATCTTCCTTTTTATGAGACCTTTTTTTTTGTGAGTTGGACAAATTGGGGTAAATGCATCCCATTCACTTCTCCCACCAATGACCAAACAACAACCAAGAAAGCCTATCGGAAGATTCTGAAAGGTGGGGTAAGGAAGACCAGCTCCCCAGGGACCCAGAGACTCAAGTAACACCTCAGCCATGAATTCTGGGAGTTCTTCACTTGCCTCTTCATTAGATATTCCAGCCTGGGTGTTAAAAAGGTCAGCAACATAACTGACCCAAGTAGAAAAAGCCCCACAAGAAAAGCCTGGTGTCCTCAGCCTGAGAACCTAGAAGGTTGCAGACCAGCAGGCACCATTCAACCACACTGTCTATTCTTCAGAAGAGCACCCCAAGAATAGCCAGGGCGTCCCCACCCCCACTGGGGAGCAGTGGTGGCCAAACCTGCTCCCCACCAGCACCCACCCCCATGCCCTCTGTGGTGAGGAGCCTGTGGGAAGGAACTCTGGGGACTCCCCTCCTTTATGCAGCCTAAGACTTCTGCCCCCTTTTCTGTTGGGTTTCCAGGTTATAAAATGCACAAGGCTTCCCTGGTGGCTCAGTGGTAAGGAATTCGCCTGCCAATGCAGGAGACATGGGTTCAATCCCCGGTCCAAGGAAGATGCCACATGTGAAGAAGCAACTAAGCCTGTGTGCTCCAACTACTGAGCCTGTGCTCTAGAACCTGGGAGCCCGACAACTGAGCCTTTGCACGGAAGCTACTCAAGTCTACGCACCCTAGAACTCCCGCTCTGCAAAAACAGAAGCCATCGCAAGGAGAAGCCCATGCGCCACAACCAGAGAGTGGCCTCCACTCGCCTCAACTAGAGAAAAACCCTGCATAGCAACAAAGACCCAGCACAGCCAAAAATAAATAAAATTCTATAAAAAATAAGATAAAGGGATAAGGGGTTGGACCCTATGAGAAGCCCTTGGCAAGCATCACCCTTACTTGGCTGTAGTCCCCTCGGGGGAAGGAAGTCTTATTCACCAGCAGAGCCTGGGACAGAGCAGGTGCTTAATAAATGGCCTAAAATATTGAGATCTGAGAGACTAGAGACTAGGCTGCCAGAAGCTGCTACAGACTGAAAGACTGCAGTTACCCTATGCAAAATGACATTTATACAAGGTCAAGGGATACAGGAATAAAGGGGAGGTCTGGTTACCATAGCAACCCTGTTCTGCCTGAACTAAAGTACTCAGGGGATTTCCTTAAGACTTCAGGGAAACTAACAGCCGCCATCCGCCATCCACCATGATGTTTCCTGATTCTAACAACGATGGTGATGGTGGAAAAAGAGAGAAGAGCAGATAAAGGAAGGGAAGAAGGGGAGGAAAGACTGTGTAAATGAAGCAAATCCTTGGAAATGAACTAAGTAAACTGGAAATAATATTCCAGACATAAACAAACACCTTCTCTTTGATACATCAAGCAGGTGTTTACAGCATCTGCCCTCAAACTCTTTCATCACCATATTTGTGCCTTGAGACATTTATTTCACAGTAGGGATGACTGTCACTTTCCTTGTTAGATTTTTTAATTTAGCAAGCAAAAATTATCTTGGCAGTGAATTGCTATTCTGGTTTTTTTGCTTTATAAACTAATCCATTTAAAATTTTTAAAACTTAGTAAATATTTTAATTTACAAATATATTGGATAAAAAGATGAGCCTCTCTATTCAGGTAAATCTGTAGGTGGGACAAAACACATTCTGACAATGACCTTTAATAATAAGGCACCGATCCTACTTAACACGGCTCAGTAAGAGGGTATGATGGGTGTGCATTCATAAAGCAGTCATTGGTAACGCTGTGGTGGGTTCTGCTCTGTTAGATGCTAAACGGTCTCCCCTGACAGCATCACTCATTCACTGAGCACTGAACTAGATGCTGGGAGTACAGAAATGAACGGACACAGACTACCTGCGACTCCTGCAGTCACCTGGGGGACCACGTGCTCAGTTCTGCAAATACAAGAGATCATCTGGTATGTGTGGCTATTTATTTACAACTGACAAAATTAAAAATCCAGCTCCTTACTCCTATCTGCCACATTTCAAGTGCTGAACCGCCATGCATGGGTCGTGACTATCATACAGTAATATCACAGAACACCTCCATCATCACAGGATAGTCTACTGGACAGTGCTGGGAAGTGTCCTAGAAAGTGAATTACTGATCAGAGGAAAGAGAGGGGACGAAGAGTGGAAGGCAGAAAAAGAAGGATCTTCCAAGAAACTGCAAAGAGAATAAGTGAAGACGCCACACCCAAAAGGTAGGAGAGAAATAGCAGGAGTTCAGGCCCGGGGGGACGCTGAACTTCAGCTGTTGAGAGAGAGAACTACAGAATCCTTTCCATGAGTTCAGTATTGTAACAGGTGCTTGCCACGTCATCCACTTAAGATCAACAACAAAGCCAGATTCTCATTTGCCATACATTTCTTCTCATGACTATTATCGCCAAGTTATAACTGTGTACTTTCATCAGTTTACTGTTTACATACATTCTCATGAATAGGGTAATCACTGACTACATTTCCTTGCAGAATTAAGGAGCGTGGTATCATTCTTAAAATATGATCCAAGCCAATTTGTATGAAAAGAAATTCACTCTAAAACTGGAAATTGACTTAATATAAGCCAAGTTTGTACTCGGAGTCCAGCACTGTGCTAAGTGCTCTATTAGAATTAGTTACTTTAATCATTTGAATGACGCTCAGGTATTTCCCTCACCCTCCATAGAGAGACCAAGAAATCGAGGGCCAGAGTGGTTTAAAATTTTGGTAAAATTTCCCAGGTGGCTCAGTGGTAGAGAGTCTGCCTGCTAATGCAGGACAAGTGGGAGACATGAGTTGGATCCCTAGGCTGGAAAGATCCCCTGGAGGAGGAAATGACAACCCCCTCCAGTATTCTTGCCTGGGAAATCCCATGGACAGAGGTGCCTGGCGGGCTACAATCCATGGGGTCACAAGAGTCAAGATATGACTTAGCGACTGAGCACACACAGCTAATAACAGTGAATGAGTGAACTCAAACTCGAGTCTTATTCCAGAGTCTTCACTTATAACTACCACCTTTCAACAAAGTTCTACTAAGAGGTAACTGCAAATCAAGGTCCACAGTTGCAGAAAAGCAATTATTTCAACTATCCTTCTGACATGTAGTGTTTCCAGCAGAGATATACTCTATTTTTGGCTTTTTTAAAAAAAACTTATTTTGTATTTAAGTATAGCCAATTAACAACGTCGTGACCGTTTCGGGTGCAAGGTAGAGAGACTCAGCCATATGTGCAGCATGTATCCATTCTCCCCCAAGCCCTCTTCCTATCCAGGCTGCCGCATAACATCAAGGAGAGTGCCCTGAGCTCTACAGTAGGTCCGTGTTGGTTATTCATTGGCTGAGAAATATTCTGCACCTGGAAAACAGTTGCTCCTTCAAGCCGCCCCGTTGGCTCTCAAATATTGCATGAGCGAACCATACAACTAATGTCTGCAGAGGGCGCAATAGAGCACCTCACGTGACAGGAAGATCCCCTGGAGGAGGGCATGGCAACCCACTCCAGTATTCTTGCCTGGAGAAGCACATGGACAGAGGAGCTGGCGGGCTACAGTCCATGGGGTCGCAAAGAGTCAGCCATGACTCATTGAGTGAGCACACACAGGTTTTCAAGTGTCCCACTCTGCCAGTTTTACATAGAGGACAGGACACTCCTTGAAAGTAGTTAATGTCTGATTAAATTAGATATGGAATTCAGGTCCACCAAAATGTATCTTAGAAATGCGTTGAGAAAGACACAAGTATTACTTTTCAACCCACATATTTGTTCTTGTAATATTCTGTTGGTGATACAGGACTATCTTTTCTGAAGTCACTTAAATCAAGAGCAATAGAGTACATGCTCCTTAAGAAGCACTTTTTCTAAAAAAAAAAATTACTTGGTCCAGAATATCTCCACAACCTTAAATCCATACAAGGAAAACCCTTTTTTTTTTCCCTTCTCTTTTGCATCTATATGAGATGATGGGTGTTCAACTAAACTTACTGTGGTCATTATTTCATTATGCTGTACACCATTATTCAGACAGTGTTGTATGTCAATTATATCTCAATAAACTTGGAAAAAAATAATAAAGACAATAAAAAATATAAAACCATTGAATTACGCTGCATTATTCATCAGAGGACACACTAATACTATAGGCGGGAACCTGGGGCAGACTAAGCAAGCTCCATTTTCTGGCTTAGCAGGATGTGAATACCTAAATGATTATGATTTAATGACTGGCTTTATTTGTGATGTATAGTGACAATATCCCGGTAAGTCATACTATGCATAAAAATTAATAACACTGAGAATTCATACAAATAATTCAAACTGAGAGAAGTCATGATCTCATGATCTAGTCCCAAATGCAAATCCAGTCTCAAGGTATTTCTGAGATTTGACTGCCTTAAAGATCTTCAGATTCCTGCCTACAACACACCAGCTTACTGAAGTTGTGCAGGGAGAAGAAAGTTACGCCAAAAATGACTTCTTAACTATTCATTTTGATACAGCAGATTACTAATTGTATTGATGAACAGTATTTAAATGTCACTGTGTGTCCTCTGAGGTTCAAGCTATGAGGTCATGTCTAAATGTATTTAACTGACACTGCTACAAAGGCAGATGTGATCACCTGCTTACAGTGTAAATCCTAGTACAACCGCAGTACTCAGCAATAATCCACCTGAAAATCAGGAACACAAACACAACAAAACCCCAGACAACCCAAAAACAGGTCCTGAGAAAATAATTACATCATCACACAAGGTCTTTAGAACATTATATTTCATAAAAGACAATGATAAAAAAGTACAAACATTTCCATGAGAAGCAAAAAAAAAAAAAAAATGAGAGTACAAGAAATTACTAGCATTTATTTCAGTGCATTTATATAGAAGCCTTTTAGAGCTTAATAAATAAAATAATCTTAAGTACACTTCCTTTTTCTGATAAACACTATGACCTTTTCAGTTCTCTCATTGGCATATTTGCAAATACAAGATAATAAATCTAGAGTACCAGTATTTGTCTGAAAAGAACACAAAGAAATATGACGCAGGCAAACAAAGGCCAAATAAAACGACACACGATCTGCTTTTACTTGCACAGAACCTCCAAAATGAAGGAGAATATTGAACTGGATATTTTTCCATTTTGTTTTAAAATGGATATCAATACCTTGGCTAGGAAAGAAGAATAAGCAAGTTGTAACACATAATTTTGTATTTACATAATATTGCAAATAAGGGTTTTTTTTAATGGAATACCTTTTCACAAACTACAAACAGAAATTTTTATTTAGACTAAAAAAATATTCATTAAACCCCAGTTTTGGCAAAGACTTAAATGACAATCCCCACTGTGAATGAGACATAATGTTACAGCAAATGTGTACACTTTTTCCTTTTCTTTTCTACAAACAGGCCCATTAATCATTACTACTTTCTCTAGTCGAAAGGCACTGTGTAACTTTCCCAGTAGTGCTATAGGGAGCTCAGAATTATGTCTATCTATATACATTTCTTGCCTTTGAGACTAAAAAATATAATGCATAAGTTAACAGAAGACGTTTTCATAATTTTAGAAAGGTTTTAACTTGCTTAACTTGATTTGTTTAGAACTGAAATAAGATGTTTTCTGTGGACATACCTAGCACTGCACCTAATCGAGTAGGTAATCAATACACGCATGCTAATAAATCCACTGAACTTATAAAGGTAGCTTGCATCTGTAATGTATTTGTTAATTTTTATGGGACAGAGTTACAGGTTTCCCTGGTGGCTCAGTTGGTAAAGATACTGTCTGTAAGGCAGGAGATGCAAGAGACGAGGGTTCAATCCCTGGGTTGGGAAGAACCCCTGGGGAAGGAAATGTCAACCAATCTATTCCAGTATTGCTGCCTGGAAATCCCATGGACAGAGGAGCCTGAAGGGCTACAATTCATGGGGCTGCAAAGAGTTGGACACAACTTAGGTACTAAACCACCACCACCATCATGGGACAGAGCTCTTTTCATACAGATAACTGGCAAAGCTCTATCACATATACGCAAACATAGAAGTTACTACTTATATGCAAAAATCAATTTGAGGTCTGCACTTAAAAAGCAAAACACAAAAAGCAAACTAATGAGATGGCTTTCTCAGGATGCCACACTGCATCCAAAACTGAAAAAACCAAAATAGTCACGGCCCTCACTTAAAGCAAAATTATTAGTAGACCTAATCCAAGAAAATAAGGCAAATACTAGTTGAACGGAATTCTCTTGAAACTATAAAAATGTGTATCAAAATGAGAATATTCCAAAATGTGGGCAGCTCCATATTAAAGAGAAAAATATGTTTTCCTACTAAGACTCAGAAACAGCCCCAATTTCCCCCATGACTAAAATATTTAAGTATTATTGGGTTAATTATGCTCCGATGCCCCTACTATCTTGTTAGTGATCAACAAATGTTAACTTTTTCAATCTACTTTCTTCCATCAAATTAAAAAACTACATTGGCTTTGAGAGATAGATACACAATTTAAGAACAAATATCTTGCTTTCCAGAAGGTTTAAATTTTCATCAAAAAATGAAAAACAAATATTTTGGAATTCTAAGAAACAAATGTAGAAAATTTGTTATAATAGAGAGCTATCAGTTTTCTCAAAGTGTAAGAATTTCAATTATTTTATGGTTTCATTTGCAGTCATTTGTGTTATCAATATTTGCCATAGAAAATGACGATTTTAAAATTAAACTTACAACCTGAGAGATAAATAAGTATATCCATGTCAGGTGAATAATCCATTTTGTTCCTCAATACTGAAGGTTCATTTGATAGACATGTAATTTTTTCTTTTAAATTTGTGAAAATAGCTTAAGACATTTTAAAGAATCTTTGGTCAATCGTAACTGTTAATTTTCAAGTAAGGATACTGTTTGGTTTTGTTATGAAAATGCCATCCAAATTCAAGATTAAGTAATACACTTGATAACAGGTAGAGAGACCTGTTTTTAGAGAAGTGTCTTAATAAAGCCAATGCATTTAAATAATTGGTAATGTATTTTAATATAATTCTATTAATTTATGGTTTTAGTGAGGAAATTTTAACACCAGCGATGTAATATCTTAAAAGTGAAAAAAATACATGCAGTTTGAATGAAACCAGCCAACATTAGAAAGGGTCCCTTCCAAACTTGAAGTTCTGTGAGTCTGATAATTAAACTTAAAATCTGCTTTTATCTACTAAGCATTTACCTTCATAAAAATAGAACATTTAATTTTTTATCTAATAGTATAATTCATTTGTATGTTTTAAGTACTACTGGGTTTTCCATAACTCAATCTTTTAAAAAATTGTTTTGCTTTTTTCTTAAATGAAAATTTTTTTTGGTTCTTCTGAACTGGAAATAATAAAAGTGCTATTCACTGTGAATTAAAAAAATACAGTGTACAACCACACGCAACCTTGGGAACATTTTTTGAGGCACAAAATCCCTGACACTTACACCAGAGGTACATGAGAGACGTTTAACAAAGAGGTCCTTTATATCATGTCACATCACAACTTTTAAGATTTTCTTAGTAATACTCATGCAATATGCATAAATAATATGGTTGTGATTTAGCAAAATCTGATGAGATTGCAAGCAAGGAAAAAAAAATTGGTAATTCTGGTAGGAAGAAAAGCTATTTAAGTCCTTTCTTCTTACCCTTAAAAACCGTACAGAAGCTGTGACTTCTTCCACACAAAAAGCTGAGGGTCTAAAGCTCAAAACTAGTATAACAGTGTACTGTATTAGTTGGCTGTCAATTATTGACAGTTCCTTCATTTCACACAAGGTTAACCTTTGTTTAGTGACATAAATTTACAGGGTTTTATTCCATGCAAATAAAAAATGTTTATAAAAGTCCCATAAAGGCATCACCCGTTACATGCAAAACTGTAACACATCTTATTTTTCAACAATTTGAACACATTAATTTACATCACATATGTACAAAATATGTTTAAATGGAAATAAAGCATTCTCTTAAATTATAGATTTTAGTATAAAAATTTTCTCTTCGTAGGGAGCTCCTGTAACTGCCGGACTTAACTGCATCTGGTCTCTGCAGTGCTCGCCAGGGGGTGTGTCTCAGGGTAGAAGATGGGCGGGTGGAAGAAGGCTGACTGTACAATCCCACAAATAAACACGGAGAACACAGCTCTTCTCACCACCCAGAGCGCTGTGACGCATCCATTCACTGACCTCCACTAGGGGCGCACTCCCAGGTTCCGATCCAGCACTGCGGTCTTGCCACGTGAGCTACTTCCTTTAATAGTCTTCGATTGGAGCTAACTCTGGCATGAGGTTTACAGATATATTTGTATACAACCTATCAACCAGTATTTTTGGCGTGTATACTAAATTGTTCAACCCATCGATGTACTGGCGCTCTTTTGAGTATCTGAGTAATTTATACCTACAGCATTAGAGAAAAAAATTAAAAGTAACAGAAACAGGTTTCAAAAGAAAAACATGAGAATATGCTCAAGGTCATTCTCATCAGTAAAGCACTTAAAGCTCTTTACAATTCTGGGTTCTTACACATAATTAAAAACCCTTCTACACCACGTTCTAAATCAGCATTTTTACTAGTCTTAAAATGCTACCTGAAAAATAATTATCTTGTACTCTTACAACTTACATATCCTTAAGAAATGAAATACATTAGGCTTTATGCTAAGGAAAAATTTTTTATATGCACAATTAACCAGGCTCTTTAATATATAAGGGTGTGTGTATGTGTGTGTGTGTTTAAGTATACATACATGTGTATCTTTTCAAAACAAGCACAAGGACTTCCCTGGTAGCTCAGTGGTGGAGAATCCACCCTGCCAATGCAGGAGACATGGGTTTGACCCCTGATTTGGGAAGATGCCACCTGTCGCAGAGCAAATGAGGCCACATGCCACACCTACTGATGCCACCTGCCACACGTACCGACGCCGGCAGGCCTCAGAGCCCGTGCCCCACAACAAGAGAAGCCACTGCAATGAGAGGCCTGCACACTGCACCTAGAGAGGAGCCCCACTCACCACAACTAGAAAAAAGCCCACACAGCAACAGAGACTCAGCACAGCCAAAAATAATAAATTTTAAAAATTATTTTTAAAAAACAAGCACAAGAATGCTTTACTTTTATGAAGAAAAATGGTATCGACAGAAAATTCCCTTCGAAAGCTTTTTTTTTGTGTGGGGAGCACGATGCATTTTATAAAAGATCTTTCATATATTAAATAACTTTGAAACCTCGCTATCTAAAGGTGATATTAAACTTACCGTCCTAAGAACTGGACTTCACCTCGATGGTGATGAGGAATAGACTTGTATTTTCCCAGGTCCCCCTCTGGTCTTGTTACATTATATCCAGCATAGTGAACCCTAAGATACAATATACGGAAATGAAAATACATTAAGAAATAAAATATGACATAAGAATGATTGAGTTCTATTTAAAATACAAGAGAATGCTTGAATGCACGTGCTGTCAGTAATTTCAAAAGGGCATTCAATGAAAAAAAAGGAAAAACACAACACAGGATTTAGGACCACAAAGATTTTCCATCCCAAAGAATCCTTTCCTGGGATAGAAAGTGCAGTTTATTTAATAGAAAGGAAATTACTAGAAATTCCAATTTTAAGTAATTTGTACCTCAACATACCTATTCCAAAGGTCATCGTCTTCCCCTCCCCAGCCCCAGAAGGCGTTAGGAAAACCATTGATCTTTCTGAACTGTTCCACTGTTAGTCCACTTACACCGCCAAAAAACTCTTTATAAGGAAGACTACAAAAGAAAGCAGAAAACAGCATTCTAAAAATAAAATCAAGACAGTTTGCTATATGAAGTCGACTTTTAGATCTTTTATGTGCTTTGCAAAATATACCTCTATTTCCATATAAACAATCATATTGATTAAATTATATTTTTGGAAGTATAAAACATACCAAGAAACAAAGCATCTTCATATTCTAGTGAAATAGGTTTACCTAACTGTATTACATAAAATACTTGTGGTAACTGAAACCACTATTTAGTATTATTACTTTGTAAGACTCAAAACCTAGTGTTCAAAAAATGGCCTATTTTCACACCAAAAGTAAACTTGATCAAATACATCAATAGCTGCTAATGCAATGTTAGATTTTACCAAGCTAATTTTCTAAATTAACTGATCTTAATTTATTAAATACAATATTAGATAGATGAGGATAAATATAAACTAGTAAAAAGCAAGTCTAGCATTTAATTTTGAAAAAACTAGCTGCCTATTCCTGCAATGCCCTTCTAAGATACCCTATGAACCCTGGGATTAGTCTGTATGCTAAGTTGCTTCAGTTGTGTCTGACCCTTTGAAGCCCTATGGACTGTAGCCCACCAGGCTCCTCTGTCCATGGGACCCTCCAGTCAAGAATACTAGAGTCGGCTGCCATGCCCTGCTCCAGGGGATCTCCCCAACCAGGGATTGAACCCACATATCTTCTGTCTCCTGCACTGGCTGGCGGGCGCTTTTTTTTTTTTTAATTATTTATTTTAATTGGAGGCTAATTACATTGCACTATTGTAGTGGTTTCTGCCATACACTGACATGAATCAGCCATGGGTGTACATGTGTCCCCCATCCTGAGCCCCCCTCCCACCTCCCTCCCTCCCCACCCCATCCCTCAGGGTGACCCCAGTGCACCAGCTTTGCGTGCCCTGTCTCATGCATTGAACCTGGCCTGGCGATCTACTTTACATATGGTAATATACATGTTTCAATGCTATTCTCTCAAATCATCCCACCCTAAGCTTCTCCCACAGAGTCCAAAAGTCTGTTCTTTTATCTGTTTCTCTTTTGCTGTCTCGCATATAGGGTCATTGTTTTCATCCACTAGCACCACCTGGGAAGTCCTAGGATTAGTCTAGGTAGATGAGATGACTTTATTCATTAGAAATTAATATTTTCAAACAAAAATTGAGAACTCTTCATTTCTATGACACTCATGATTATCTTTTAGCAAAAATCTTAATTAAAATTTATTAAATTTTAATTTATAAGATTAAATAAAAATCTTTAGTAAAATTTAGTAAAAAAAAAAAGAAAACAAAACGGATTTTTTACCAGCTAAGCCACAAAGGAAGCCCAAGAATACTGTAGTGGGTAGCCTATCCCTTCTCCAGTGGATCTTCCTGACCCAGGAATTGAACCAGGGTCTCCTGCATTGCAGGAGGATTCTTTACCAACTGAACTATCAGGAAAGCCCTAGTAAAAATCAATTCCCCTGAATTTAATGTGACTCTAGCAGATTGACCAAAATTGAGTTTCTAGAAGTACAAAGAATCAAATCCTGAATCAGGGTGATCTTCCCAAGGTAATGCCAGACTTGGATTTCTGATACCACGGTAAAAAGGATATTTTCTAATGATGACAATGACCAGTTTTAAAAACAAAAAGCACTCTTTTCTCATTTCTGAGCTGATTCGCCAGGTCCTATCACAGAGACTTCCTGCTTCTCGAGCTCTGCAGGTTGGGCAGCAGGTCAAACAGTGACGGAGCCAACACCACCCTGCTCGACTGCAGGTCAGGCCGCAGGAGAAAGGATGACGGAGCCAACATCTCCCTGCTTCAAGCTATTTTCTCTCCTCTCCACTTGTTAGTCAATAAAAACTGAGATCTCTTTCCCAGAGCAGGCCTGCTTGCTTTAATGTCAAGTTTACTGTCACAGCTCCAATGATGGTATCATTTCAACATATCTCCCATCACAAAATGAAAAAAATGTTTCTTAATATTAAAGGCTGGTCAAGAAAACACAGCTTCGGAAGAAGAGAAAATGGGTTGCGGGAGAGGGCCTTCCCTGCACTGGAACATCCCCGGAGGAGGGGAACACAGAGGAGCCAAGCGGTGCCCTCTCTTACCTGGGGCAGCCCAGAGCCTGGGAACGCGCAGAGCTTCCTGAACAAGGAAACCAGCCTTCAGAAATGCACGTCCTGGGACAACCAAGCCCTCTAACTGCTAAACGTAAAAGCCAGAACCTGGGCCCACATTTCCTTGACCGTAGAAACCAGGCTTTCTTTCCTACCACCCCACACTGAAACCTGTGTGTGAGGAAGCACCGGGATAACAAGTGACTCTATGGAGCAGCTCCCTGTGAAGGTGGGCTGGAGTGACAGGTATTTTCTAGGCTCTTGGGCCCCCTCAGATCCAGGCACATAATGCTGCTTCCATTTTAATGATATAACTCTGCAGGTATGTTGCACCATATCTGGCTTCCCAGGTAGCTCAGATGGTAAAGAAGCTGCCTGTGAAGGCAGGAGACGGCAGGTTCAGCCCCTGGATCAGGAAGATCCCCTGGAGGAGGGCCTGGCAACCCACTCCAGTATTCTTGCCTGGAGAATTTCATGGACAGAAGAGCCTGGCGGGCTACAGCCCATGGGGCTGCACAGAGCTGGACGTGACTGAGCGCGAACATGTTGCACCGTATCAGGAAGACTGCCATCACTTACATATACATGTATTTATCCAGCTTGGCTGCAAAGTGACGTGGCATCTCTCCACATCCATAATAGTTTCGGTCATTTTCAGGTAGATGATCCACATCGTGGAAGATGACACAGTCCCAGACGCTGTCTTTCATGGCCTCTTTAAAGCCCACGTTGAAGAGCATTGCTCGGTTAAAAGGCTGTGTGCCGGTCTACACAGAGAGAAAAAGAGAAATGTACTCAGGCTCTGCCATGACTTTTTTCTGTAGCTTTCTAACTCGTTGAATCATGGTCAAATAGCAAAAACAAATACATCCAAATCAAATAGATAAAATAGTAAACATGCTTTAGGATTATAAAATATACTGTTTGAATTATTACCTTATTTTATACTTTGGTAACACATGCAAAAACACTATTATCATCAAGTCCATTGGGAGATCATCACATTTATATAATGATGTAATTCAGGTTTCTGTTTTACTTCAAATGCATCAGGATATAGGTTATTTATGACCAGGAAAAAAAAAAAAAAACAAAGCCACTGAAAATAATACAGGTTGCATGTTTTAGTGATGCTCTCTATATGGTGTCAACACTAAAAGAAGCAGGAAATAAAGTGAATCAAGAAGCAGTGACCCTTCTCTTATATAATAAGGCCAGAGAGGGCTAACTTTGTATTACTAAATGCTTATAATAGACACAAAGGCATTTTTAGAGACAAAAACAATTGGAACTTATTATATAAAATTCAACTACCTTTCTTACAACCATTTTCCTTTCAGTTCAGTTGCTCAGTTGTGTCCAACTCTTTGCAACCCCATGAACTGTAGCATGCCAGGCCTCCATGTCCATCACCAACTCCCAGAGCTTGCTCAAACTCATATCTTTTGAATGGGTGATGCCATCCAGCCATCTCATCCTCTGTCGTCCCCTTCTCCTCCTGCCCTCACTCTTTCCCAGCATCAGGGTCTTTTCTAATGAGTCAGTTCTTCACATCAGGTGACCAAAGTATTTAATGGAGCTTCAGCTTCAACCTCAGTCCTTCCAATGAATGCTCAGGACTCATTTCCTTTAGGATGGACTAGTTGGATCTCCTTGCAGTCC
This sequence comes from Cervus elaphus, assembly GCF_910594005.1. Lineage (NCBI taxonomy): Eukaryota > Metazoa > Chordata > Mammalia > Artiodactyla > Cervidae > Cervus > Cervus elaphus. Next base: position 29,208,891 of record NC_057841.1, on the reverse strand, counting down.
AAGGGACTCTTAAGAGTCTTCTCCAACACCACAGTTCAAAGGCATCAAATTCTTCGGCGCTCAGCTTTCCTTATGGTCTGACTGGCACATCCATACATGACTACTAGAAAAACCACAGCTTTGACTATATGGACCTCTGTCGGCAAAGCAATGTCTCTGCTTTTTAATATGCTGTCTAGGATGGTCACAGCTTTTCTTTCAAGAAGCATCTTTTAATTTCATGGCTGCAGTCACTATCTGCAGTGATTTTGGAGCCCAAGAAAATAAAGTCTATCATTGTTTCCACTGTTTCCCCATCTCTTTGCCATGAAGTGATGGGACTGGATACCATGATCTTAGTTTTTTTAATGTTGAGTTTTAAGCCAGCTTTTTCACTCTCCTCTTTCACTTTCATCAAAAGGCTCTTTAGTTTCTCTTCACTTTCTACCATAAGGGTGGTGTCATCTGCGTATCTGAGGTTATTGATACTTCTCCTGGCAATCCTGGTTCCAGCTTGAGCTTCATCCAGCCCAGCATTTCGCATGATGTACTCTGAATAGATAAGTTAAATAAGCAGGCTGACAATATACAGCCTTGAAGTACTCCTTTCCCAATTTGGAGCCAGTCTGTTGTTCCATGTCCAGTTCTAATTGTTGCTGCTTGACCTGCATACAGATTTCTCAGGAAGCAGTGAAGGTGGTCTGGTATTCCCATCTCTTGAAGAATTTTCCACAGTTTGTCATGATCCACACAGTCAAAGGCTTTAGTGTAGTCAACAAAGCAGAAGTTGATGTTCTTCTGGAACTTTCACGCTTTTTCGATGATCCAGTGGATGTTGGCAATTTGATCTGGTTCCTCTGCCTTTTCTAAATTCAGCTTGAACATCTGGAAGTTCACAGTTCACATACTGTTGAAGCCTAGCTTGGAAAATTTTGAGCATTACTTTGCTAGCATGTGAGATGAGTTCAATTGTGCGGTAGTTTGAGCATTCTTTGGCATTGCCCTTCCTTGGGATTTGAATGCAAACTGACCTTTCCAGTCCTGTGGCCATTGTTGAGTTTTCCAAATTTGCTGGCATACTGAATACAGCACTTTCACAGCATCATCTTCTAGGATTTGAAATAGCTCAACTGGAATTCCATCACCTCCACTAGCTTTGTTGATAGTAATGCTTCCTAGGGCCCACTTAACTTTGCATTCCAGGATGTCTGGCTCTAGGTGAGTGATCACACCACTGTGGTTATCTGGGTCATGAAGATCTTTTTTGTATAGTTCTTCTGTGTATTGTTGCCACCTCTTCTTAATAGCTTCTGCTTCTGTTAGGTTTGTATCACTTCTGTCCTTTATTGTACTCATCCTTGAATGAAATATTCCTTTGGTATTTCTAATTTTCTTGAAGAGATCTCTAGTCTTTCCCATTCTATTGTTTTCCTCTATTTCTTTGCACTGATCACTTAAGAAGGCTTTCTTATCTCTCCTTGCTATTCTTTGGAACTCTGCATTCAGATGGATATATCTTTCCTTTTCTCCTTTGCCTTTTGCTTCTCTTCTTTTCACAGCTATTTGTAAGGCCTCCTCAGACAACCATTTTGCCTTTTTGCATTTCTTTTTCTTGGGGATGATTTTGATCACTGCCTCCTTTACAATGTCACAATCCTCTGTCCATAGTTTTCAGGCACTCTATCAGATCTAATCCCGTGAATTTGTCACTTCCACTGTATAGGACCCAGGTAAGAGTTTCTATTTTTATTATTCTTGTTTATGATACAGACCAAGAACATTTTTTTTCCATTTATTTTTATTAGTTGGAGGCTAATTACTTTACAATATTGTAGTGGTTTTTGCCATACATTGACATGAATCAGCCATGGATTTACATGTATTCCCCATCCCGATCCCCCCTCCCACCTCCCTCTCCACCCGATCCCTCTGGATCTTTCCAGTGCACCAGCCCCAAGCACTTGTCTCATGCATCCAACCTGGGCTGGTGATCTGTTTCACCATAGATAATATACATATTTCGATGCTGTTCTCTCTAAACATCCCACCCTCGCCTTCTCCCACAGAGTCCAAAAGTCTGTTCTGTACATCTGTGTCTCTTTTTCTGTTTTGCATATAGGGTTATCGCTACCATCTTTCTAAATTTTATATATATGTTAGTATACTGTATTGGTCTTTATCTTTCTGGCTTACTTCACTTTGTATAATGGGCTCCAGTTTCATCCATCTCATTAGAACTGACTCAAATGAATTCTTTTTAATGGCTGAGTAATATTCCATGGTGTGTATGTACCACAGCTTCCTTATCCATTCATCTGCTGATGGGCATCTAGGTTGCTTCCATGTCCTGGCTATTATTAACAGTGCTGCGATGAACATTGGGGTGCACGTGTCTCTTTCAGATCTGGTTTCCTCAGTGTGTATGCCCAGCAGTGAGATTGCTGGGTCACATGGCAGTTCTATTTCCAGTTTTTTAAGAAACCTCCACACTGTTCTCCATAGCGGCTGTACTAGTTTGCATTCCCACCAACAGTGTAAGAGGGTTCCCTTTTCTCCACACCCTCTCCAGCATTTATTGCTTGTAGACTTCTGGATAGCAGCCATCCTGACTGGCGTGTAATGGTACCTCATTGTGGTTTTGATTTGCATTTCTCTGATAATATGTGATGTTGAGCATCTTTTCACGTGTTTGTTAGCCATCTGTATGTCTTCTTTGGACAAGAACGTTTTAAGAGACAAAGTGGGAACTTACTACACAGAATCCAACTTCCTATATTATTACTACTTCCTTTTACTTATGAGGGAAATTATATAAAGGTACACTAGCAATAAAAACTTTCATTCTACAGCTAAAGAAAATCAGAGTGAAATCACTTTATGCCTTAGCAATATTTCTCAAAATCATTTCCAAAACTTAAAACAAAAAAAGGATTATGACAGAAGCAAATGAGATACACAATGTAGTCATCACCAGAGTGCTCCCTCAAGAGTGCAAAATTACTAAGTTTTAGTCCTGAGTCCTGCACTAACTTGAGATAACAGAAATCACTTTATTTTTTAAAGCTTTTCCTCACCAGTGAGATGGAGAAGATAAAAACAAAAGGCAGTTAAATTATAATGTTGTTACTGGTACATCATCGGTTTGAACAAATGACTTTCCTTTAGGATTATAAAAAATTGTTTTTATTAAATGTGGACCTAATACTTAATGGCTTATAATAAAAATAAGCTCTATATCTAACCCCCCTTCATCTTCCAAAAGCAATACATTTATAAACCTCTAGAAGTTTATTCTAGACTCACCTCTATATTTCAAGGTAATGAAAGTTCCGATATCCCCTTGCCTCATTCACTTTTTAGACACTATTGATTTCTTACCATGGTTACTGAGGATTTACACCTCTACACTCACTGCCCTTCCAGCCACTCTCCCAACAGAGTTATGTCACAATTTTTTGTTAAATCAATGATGTTTGCATTACTACAACTATGTAAATATTTGTGTTGAATAAATTACGATTCTGTTTTCTTCCTCAAACTGGGATTAATAACTGTCTTCAGTTTTCTTAGTTTAATATACAACTGTTATTATTTTGTACAAAAGCCCCAAGAGGTATGCTGTATTTATTAATAACTGATGCAATCATTCAAATACCTCAAACCATCATTCACTTACTCCTCCACCCTCCAAGCTCGGCTCTAGCTCCCACTGCCCTCACATCTTGCTCCTGTCTGGCCTAGTCTGAGCGGCTGTGGCCATCATCCTGGGCCGCCTCCTGCTCCCCCTACATCAGCTGTGCCCTTCTCCTGGCTAGGTCAATTTGTTGAGGATCTTCCTTCAGCAGCTTCCTATGTCAGGATCCATGGGGGAAAATTAATATATACATATATGTATTTATATAGCATATGTATACACATATACATACATACATATATATAGGTTTCTGAAGTAGCTCTAGAGGTAAAGAACCCACCTGCCAATGCAGGAGACATAAAAGACTAAAACACAGGGGTTTGATTCCCTGGAGGGGGCAGGACAACCCACTCCAGTATTCTTGCCTGGAGAATCCCATGGACAGAGGAGCCTGAGGGCTGCTGTCTATGGGGTCGCACAGATTCGCACATGACTGAAGCGACTTAGCAGCAGCACGCACACACACACACACACACACACGAGAGAGAGAGAGAGAGAGAGGGTTTCCCAGGTGGCTCAGTGGTAAGGAATCCACCTGCAAATGCAAGAGATGGTGATTCCATCCCTGGGTTAGGAAGATATCCTGGAGAAGGAAATGCAACCCACTCTAGTGTTCTTGCCTGGGAAATCCCATGGACAGAGGAGCCATGGGCAGGCTACAGTCCACTGGGTTGTAAAGAGTCAGACAGGACTAAGTGACTGAGCACACACATACATGTGTGTGTGTGTGTGTGTGTGTGTGTGTGTGTGTGTGTGTGTGTGTGTGTGTGTGTGTGTGTGTGTGTGTGTGTGTGTGTGTGTATTTAGCTAATGAATGAATGAAAACACCATCGTGTGTGTGTGTGTGTGTGTGTGTGTGTGTGTGTATTTAGCTAATGAATGAATGAAAACGCCATCAGTCTACTTGCACACTTGGCTTATATACTGACTGCGTAAAACAATTCTAGGTAAAAATTACTTTCCCCTAGAATTTTAAAGGCATGTGGCTCCACAATCAACTAGGTTTCAGCACTGCTGAGAAGGTTCATGTGATTCTGACACATAATCATGAGCAACTGTTCCTACAGAATGTTTTTGTTATCTTTTCTTTTTAATTTGTATTAAAAATTTTCAAAGTAATACGGCTTTATAGATCTGTATTTTATTCATGGGTACATGTGGACCCTTTTAATCTAAAGACTCATGTCTTTGCTTCTGGGAAACAGTCTTACATTATTCCTTTGGTTGTTTTACCCCTCCCCATCCCCATTTTCTTTTTTTTTTGCTATATTTTTCCAGAACTCTGATTAGGAAACACATTCTTCATCAACTGATGTGTAACAAATCACAGCAAAACTGGTGGTTAATCACACCATAGCATTTACGATGCTCAAAGCACTGTGATAGGATATTCTGACAAAGATCCCTGATCACTGCTCTGTGATGTCTGGACTTCAGCTGGCAGATCCACTTCCAAAATAGCTAAGTCACATGGTCAGCAAGATATGCTAGCAAGTCAATTTTCTCCATGGGGTTGCCTGAATGTCTTCATGACATGGCAGGTGGCTTCCTCAAGAGCAAGAGATCCAAGAGACCAAAGCAGAAGCAGCAATGTCCTTTATGACCCCGCTTCAAAAATCACACAGTCACTCCTCAGAGTGCTTCCCATATTCACTGGGGCAGGAGGCCGTACGAGCAGGCAGGGATCCTCGGGGACCATCTTGGAGATGGTCACCTCTGAGCTGTACTGGTACTTTCTGATTAACTCTTAACTTCTCCTGCTGTGATTCTAGTTCAAGAGTTATCTTAAGTTTGCCTACTGAAAGCTTTGTTTCACTTATCCCATTTCCTTTTCTAACTTTTTCTGATTTTTTTTTTTTAAATGAAGTCCTGTTTTCATTTCACAGGTTCATTATCTTTACCCTCTGTGGATAGTGATTATGAATTTGTATTACTATTCTTTTTTTCAAAAATGTTCACTGTTCCTGCCCCTGTGTCTATTTTCTATAATCCTTTTTGTTAGATTGACTTTGTCTCCTCTTGTGGGATGGCCTGGCTATCCATCGTGGTTGAGAGGAAGGCACTAAAGAGCTGAGGGGAACCTCCACATAGGTACATGAGATTGTGGCACAGCGCTCACACTCACACACACAGACACACACACACACACGCATATGCTTGAGCAAATCCCTAAACCAAACTGAAACAAAAGCAGAAGCCCCATTTCTCCTCACTGCTATTCTGTGTGCCCACAGCTCAGAAGATGGCAACACCCTTGTTCAAGACAAAAACATTGCATCCTGGTTGACCATTCTCCATCACTCAAAATGTACATCTGATTCAATAGCCAAAGAAGGAAGAGACAGAAATATGTGTACTATCCTTCATATATAACTGGGGGTTCCGAGCTGCTTGTCAATGGATTGGCTCTTCTAGGCACCGGTCCAGCAGGAAAATAACTCTTCACATTTCCTGCGTGGTAAAGATGTTACTAGCTCAAAGCCCCACCCTATCAAATCTACAAGCCTGAATTAATATTGATCAAGGCTGATATTCAGACTTAAGAGGTTTAGAAAATAAGGATCTTAGCTGCTTTGCAGATTTTTTCATCACATACACAAAGTGATTCAATTGTGTCAGACTCCCAGACGAAAAGCCTTTAAAGACACAGGTAGGTATAGGTATCTCATCGTCCACATTATGAAGACTGATTCAAAAAAGGAAACTAGCAGTTGGTAAAACAGATCTAGAAGTTTGGCTACTATGTACGTGTGCTCAGTTGTGTCAAACTCTTTGCAACCCCATGGATTGCAGCCACCAGGCTCCTCTGTCCATGGGATTTTCCATGCAAGAATACTAGAGTAGGTTGCCATTTCTTTCTCCAGGGGATCTTTCTGACCCAAGAACTGAACCTGTGTCTCCTACATGTTCTGCATTGGTAGGCAGATTCTTTACCACTGTGCCACCTGGGAAGTCCCTTGGGTACCATGAAAGTGGCTAAAATTTTTAATTTACTATCAGGTTTAAAAAGTTAATTTTCATAATATAGATAGTTGCATTAAAAAGCACATATGCACTATATGTTAATACATTATCACATGAACAGGAAACAGACCTTAAAAGGGTGATTTACATACAGACCAAGTTTAAGTTATATTAAATACCAAGTATTTCCAGGGTGGGAAATGTAGGCAAAAAAGCTAAGAGTGAAAAAATAAAATAAAAAAAGATGGAGAATCAACCATAAAGGAGCTGGGGAAAAAAACACTAAATGGAACAATCTTAGGAAGAGAATTTGGATATTTTCTAACATTTCAAAAACAAAAAAATCAGAAGCATCTAATATAAACTAGGTCACTTTCTGTCTACTGATGAATAGGAAATATGCTTTTAGTCAGATTTAGTAAAAAGAAGGAACAATCAGGATAAAACAAGGTCAACAATGTTAAAACTGAAAGTATCCAAATTACAATGTATTCAAAACATGAACAAAACGCACCGTTTTAGAAACAGTATATAGAAATCAGTGATAAAATTCACCAAGGACTCTAGTGTTTGGGAAGTGAGAAGAGGGAAAGACCAAGGAAGAAATCCAAGATGACACCTTAAGTACAAAACTAGGTGATGACAGAAGAAGAAAAACACAGACGTATAGAGAATATTTCCAAAAGGTTTAAGACCAAAAGAAACTGTATACATTGAATCCCAAGACAAAAATATTTACAGAGAAAAAAACGAGCTGGTAGCATGAAGAATAATTACATGTATATTTCACTTTAATAGGTAAAACATTAGATTATTAAAAATGACAGGAGCATATCAACTGATATAATGGATTAACCAAACGTGGTATACGCAATTAACAGGCTCAATCCAAAATGGAACTGTACCCAAATATAAAACCAAGATACTAAACACCTCTAATCACACAATATCTAAGAGTTTATTAAGTTCTAGTATACCTAGTTACCATTTTGAAAACTAGTCTCACCTGTTCAATGACATAAAAGGCAAATTCCAGCCGCTGTTTTTGGAGCATCGGGATCAGATGCAAGAAAAAAATTGGAAGATGTTCATGGCGATTGCGGAAAGGAATGAGGACTGCCACCTTTAAAACAAAATAGTCACATATATAAATATATACAGCAGCAAGCCCTAGAGGTAAAAGATAAAAACTGACCCTTGAAATCCTCTTACTTATGCATTTTCTCACCAGCGATCCAACAGTGAACAGAAACAAACATGGCCTCTGCTTTTGCACCACTTACGCTCCTGTGAACCTGCGGTGGTATAAACGGGCCGTCCTAAGGACAGTGGTCTTTATCCCATGAAAACCACAGAAGTCATGGGAAGATTTGAAAGGAGAGATATAACCACCTTTGGTGACAGCAAGCACTACTGGAGAGAGCAGACTGGAGAAAACCAAAAGCGGACTCAGGGAGCTGGTTAGAAAATAAATGCAAAGTCAAGACAAGAGGTAACGGTAGCTTGAGAAGGACAAGCAGGATAGTAGCACATGGATTTTTTAAACATTTAAGAGGCAAAGTACCAGGATTTGTTCATGGATTGGATATGTAAGGAGTGAGTGAGACGGATGTGTCAAGACTAATTCTAGGTTTTTAATTAGATCATAAATAGTAACTTTATGGATTTCAAGTTGAATTTAGAAGAGATTCCACTTGAACATCTAGTATCTAATATGGCTTATCTGGCCTAGAGATATTACTAACAGACATAGCATGGAAATAAATGAAGTCTGATAATTATATTAATATTTTTCATTTAATAAAAAGGCACAAGATATTGCAAATCAACTAGAGTTCAATAAAAGGATGCTAAACAAATAATAAATTCCAAAATCATGAGATTTTCAAAGAGTATGAGTCAAAATATGCCTAATAACAATGCTTATGTGTCATTCTATATTCTGGGTTTTTAATAAAGCCTAATAAACTGGTTAAAGAGAAAATCTGGGATTTATTAAAACTTCAACTATACCAAACACATTTTACTAATGAATGAACAGATGCAAATAATTGACAGAGCAAAGGTTTAGGATCTAATCTTACTTGCAGAATCAGGACATAACATTAGAGTCATAGAGAACAGTAATGTTTACCTGTGTATTTTACATTACCAGGATCATACATGAGAGAAAATTTCAGATTATTAAAATAGTTTTATTTTAAAAGAGAACAAAAGATGGTTTCAGAAAATTGAAGACATCTGAACTAAAAACTCCACCACTAATTTTTCCTTAATGATGACAAAGACAGTGGAAAAACAAAGAGACCTATGTCTGCTGGAGGCTGACATTTTCATGTCCACACTGTGCCAGGCTTGGTACGTGGCAGGAACTAAAGAGGTTCTGGCGTATCTGCCAGCTGCACTTTGGGCCCCATTCTCCTTTGGTTTGCTCCCTCTTGGCTTATCAGCCTAAGGACCACAAGGCTGTCAGAGCAACTCAGAACCCAGAGCTAGGGGGTCCCTTCGTTCCACACACAATGGTCACTGCTGGTGCGGGGTGCTCCGTACTGACCGAGGACTTGCTGATGGGCCTCAGGATCAACTGCTAACATATTTACAGAATTCCCAAATCTACACAACTCACAGAGCAGTTCAGGAGCCCCTAAGTTTAGTCTCAGGACAGGAAACTGTTATGAAAGGTAAAAGGAGAAAAAGGAAGTGGATGGTTGAGTACTGACCTCTACCACTGACCTTATCTGATATGTGTCAGTGGGGTAACTTCTTCGGGCTTCCCTGGTGGCTCAGATGGTAAAGAATCTGCCTGCAATGCAGGAGACCCAATTCTAGCAAATTAGGCTTGAGCTTGCCCTTCTTGGCTTTGATTTTGGCACAAGTTGGCAGCCTATGATATAAATGGGCTATAAAAGCAGTTAAGGTAAATTACAGATATGGCTGCAGTCCATGAGGTCGCAGAGTCAGACACAACTGAACAACTGAACTGAACAGATAATTAAGGCAGTAGTAGTGGTGTTAGTCACTCAGTCGTGTCTGACTCTGTGACCCCACAGACTATAGCCCGCCAGGCTCCTCTGTCCAGGAGGAGGAATTCTCCAGGCAAGAATACTGGAGTGGGCTGCCATTCCCTTCTCCTGAGGACCTTTCAAACCCAGGATCGAACCTGGGTCTCCTGTGTTGCAGGCAAATTCTTCACCATCTGAGATATAGGGAAGTCCTACATTTAAGGAAAGAAATTATTAAAAAAGTGTAGAGTCAAATTAAAGACAGCTCGTATTAATTAAGTACAATCAGGCCGAGTTATCAATTGAACATAAGAATAGACAAAGGTAGTCATGGCCCCTAACACAGTAATTTCTCCAACAGAACATTTAAAATACTGAGTTTTTTCCTTTCTTAATATTATGTGGAAACTGAGAGTTTATAAGAGGAAAAAATGCCCCACTGTCATGGCAAGTTCAAAGTTAGACTGACATTTTAATAACAAATACATGCCCACATTTTAATGAGGCAGATGTTAAAGATTTTGAATATGCCTGAAGTTTTTATTAAAACAGCTAAACAGCATCTAAAGATTCATTTGGTATGTCCCTTCCTGTGGCTTGGAATGACTCTTAATAGTTTACAGCTTACTTTCTAGAAAAAGAAGCTCTCAGTATGTGGCGGTAATTTATTTCAAGGTTTGATAGCCTTTGTTTCAGAAGTTTCTTCCTTACATGTGCCCTAATTTGCTGCTGGAGCCATTTTTCTGTTGACGCATCTCCACTGGAGATGGAGAACATCTGATCATTATCTTCGGAAAAATAAAGTCATCTTCATGAATCTCTCCACACCTCTTTAAAATCACTAAACTTATTACTGAATTTATGCACCTATTTTTCTTCCCTGCTCATTTTCTCTTACATTCACCATGAAGAGATTAGTAAGAAAAATGTTGACTACATACATTGTCCCCACCAAGATTTTGTTCTGCTTTCAGACTTTAAGCACACCTCCCGCTACAGGGTCCCTAAATGACTTGGCTTCCGATTTGCCTATCTGAAGGGAGCACCAGCTGTCTGCGACCAACTAAGACAGAACAGAGCAGAAGCTGAGAAGCCTTCACTCAGAATGTCTGAGGAAGGAGCTCAACGATTTTCATCTCGACCAAACACCCCAGAGAGCTCTGGAACAGGTGGGTCAAGACCCATCTTCAAGGAACCTCGGACTAGAAACACAATTCTAGGCCTCTGACCAGATAAGCCCAACAAGCAGCTGCCTGCTTCTTTAAAGCCTTCAGGTTTTAGACCAGAGTGGTTCGGGTCTCCACCTGGACCCTGAATGGAACACAGGTAACATCATAGGTAAGCACTTTAATGATCTGAAAAGCATTACCTTCCTCCTCTTTCAACCTCCCTTTTAGAAACCACCTTGCCTCTATAAGGCATCTGTCCTGTGCTAAACCTTCAATGGGGACCTGTGGTGTTCAGAATACCTAGGAATTGCTGAAATCACTAGTTTTAGCAGATCTCAGTTCCAATTAACTGGCCATCAACAAACTGAGTTGTTTTGTTTTTTTTTTAAAGACAACTTAGTTTTCTTAAAAAAAAAAAATCTTCAAATATTAAGAATCAATTTGGCAGCAGATGTTTCACATGAATCTAGTTGAGTCTTCTCTCTCACCTCAGTTCCAAGATTAAAATGGGACACTATCAGAATGTCAACAGGGGGTTGGGTCAGGAGGAAGATTATCTGATTAAACGTAGCAAGTACAAGTCATCTCTGAGCTATCTCTAAATCCCCTCCCATACCTTGAGCTGCATAGCTCAGAAGCTGAGACCAGATATAACTCTAATAAGAGCAACAGTACCATACAGTTCTTGAATAAAAATAAGCTGATTTTTAGAACCCTGAATTAGCTGGCTCCTGAAACTCCACTTTCAACAGTGTCACTTACCCATCCACTGGAGTTAACAGTCTACTAAAATCTGTAAGCAGGAGCTACCTGTGTGGGGTACATACCTCTCTCCCGGAGAATGAGAAGAAAACAAACCCTAAAGCACTTTAAAATGCAACATCTGACATAGACCACTAGAGAAAGGACAAAATACTCAATTATTCTGACCCCAGGTCATCCTGTGATACCACACAACGCACACCTGAGGGGTATATATTACATGTATTAACACATCCGAGGATCAACCTCCACGCTTTCCCACAGCCTCTGTGATTGAGGACACTTTTTGCATTAGCATTCAACATACATACTCATCACCCAAATAAGAAAAACAATTTATTTTGCTCAGGACATTTTAAAAAGTAGTTATTATGTAAATTGGGCCATATTTTATACACAAACATGATAAAATCAATCATGAAATTAATTTATTATCTGAATCTGATCTGCAAAACAGCATAAGGCAACTGTAAAACAGAATGTATTGCCAACATTTGTACTGGAATCCATTTCAGCAGTTTTACAACGTTTTTTGAGGGAAAAAAAATGATTTAATAAATTATAACAAGGCATTTATCTGTCTCATAAACTCAACTCAGCAAAGCTGGCTTAGTGCTTACCTTCCACAAGAGACTGGCGTCTACATTAGAGATGCCAACATAAATAATACAGATCCCCAACACCCCCAAACACAAAGGATTCAAGGCCAGTTAAGTCAGACAGCTTTCATCAAAAGCTTAACAGCATACAATTCTCCTTCCCAGGAGTGATTATTGCTTTTTGGCACCAAAGGAGAAATATTTTAACAAAATACTAATATTTAAAAGAAGAACTGAAAAATGTTCCCAGATTAAGGCTACATACATCACAGCCCTTCAGGATATAACATCCGATTTAATCATACATTTGATTTAATCATATGCAGTTTTCACTTGAATTGCATAAATGCTACTTCCTATTCAAACATAACATTACATGGGCATGCACTTATTAACCAGTTTCACAGTGTTGAGAGCAACTCTGACTTAAACCACGATTTTCTTTTTTTTTTTTTTTTTAAGCAGCAGGGGCATGCCGACTCCCTTACAGTTTTTCAAACAAAACATTAAAAGCAGGATTCTGACATATCAAAAAGATGAAAAGCTTACACTCAGCTTTCTGAAACAGAGGTGAAAAAGGGCCCAAAGTAGTTTTGTGTGTCCTGCAGTGACCGCCTAGCAGCCTCTTTAGAATCCTGGGACTTAGGAACCCCAATGCTAGACCCAACTGGAAACCAGTGGCTCCAGGCCTCGGTGGGGATATGCCTGCAGGTGTCAGTAACCATCAGGAGCAGCAGGAGGAGGCAGAGAAATCACGGCCTCTCTTCCAAACAGAACAGAAAAGACATTTGTTTCCCAGGCCAGTCTCAAGTGAGGAACGAATCACCAGGCTCTGAGAGACCGAACCCAGCAGCCTGGCATGTGTGTAAGCACAGGCATCTTCACAGGTGACACAATTAACCCACACGTGACCTGTGAATACTTACACATTAAACACAAAATTGTCTTAATTTATCAAGACAAAGGGATTTCACTACATATTCTGAATTGAAAACACTTTTCTCGAATACATAGTAACAGTCACATGATTTATGAAAAATGGACCTTACCTTCCACCTGGGTTTACAGTCTTTAGGCCTCCAGTGACCTCCTGGCTCAATATCTAAATCCTTGGAAAAGAGCTGATGAATTTCATCAAAACTGACTTCACTTACATTGACATTGAGGAATCCCCCTAGAAGGTCAAAAATGTGAAGAACTGCTTTAGTATGAAGTCAGGCAAACAACAATCACTAGCGTGTTGGCATAACGTATTTGCTGCCGTAGTACCATTTGGTCTTGTTTTTACCATATAATTGCTAATACCACCTTTCAGTGTTACTTTGGATGATAAATTATATGGTTACCCTACTATCTTTGGCACATGAGTCAAAGAAAAGCAAAGCACCTAAGCTTTTTACTTTTGAGTAATATGATGAATATTATAATATTCTTTAGTAAATGTTTGCAGTCATGACAGTGTAGCTTATCATTTCAATTTAATCAACTATTAAAAAACCATTTTTAGTTTCAACATAATCAACACAGAAGACATGAATGCCCTGTATATAAGTTAATTACACAGTTTGGGAGCTGAATCCTAACTTCTGTGTCTTAGGAAAATTACCTAACTTCTCTGTGCCTCAGTTTCCTTATTTCTAAGAAGAGATCTGCCTCCCACTGTGGTCACATCCATTAGATGCTGGGCACAAAGGTACAATCAGGAAATGTAGCTGTTACTACTGTTATCCAGTTTACTGACATTTCTTAAGAGAGAATCTGCAAACACAAGTCAACAAATTTATTCTGAGCACCTACCATGTATCACCTTGACACGCAAAGTAAACACTATAAACTTCTAAGATGTTCCTAGTCTACTAGGCACTCTCTCTCCAAATGAACAAACATATGATATTCTTGGAGCTGTTTTTACTAACAGTTTTTCTAACATATATTATGGAAACAGGAATGACTCTTGCATGGAAAACCATTTCCATTAACTCAATCAAAACCAACCGAGAACTAAGGACGTATACATGTATCTATTCTTCCGCAAACTTCCCTCCCATCCAAGCTGCCACATAATACTGAACAGAGTTGCCTGTGCTATACGGTAGGTCCTTGCTGGTTATCCATTTTAAGTACAGCAGTGTGCACATGTCCATCCCAAACTCCCTAACTGTCCTTTCCCTCCATCCTTCCCCTGGCAACCATGCATGAATGGCTGAGTCCCTTTGCTGTTCGCCTGAAATTATCACGACACTGTTAATCAGCTATACCCCAATACAAAACAAAACGTTACAAAAAATAAACTTAAAAAACCAAACAAACAAGAACTAAGGACTAACGACTAACTTCTTTCACCGCCTCATCTCAAAAAACACAGATATCGAGGCTTCCTATTTCAAGGTGTCCGAGCTCAGTGGCCATGACTCCACACATGCAGTCCGCCAGCCCTCTGTATCCATGAGGTTGGCTGAAATCTGTGAATGCAGAGCCTACATATGGAGGGCCGACAGAGTAAGGGAAGTACTTGAGCATCCTCATATTTTGACCCTTGATCCAATGCTCCTCAGATACCGAGGGACAACTGAAAAACACTCAGTAGCTCTTCAAGAGAGCCCCGTTCCTTTCCTCCTGCTACTTTCTATTCTATAAGATTTCACAGCCGCCCATCTTCCCATCTCCCTCCTCAACCTAACTAGGCAGGAACAGAGTCACTACCATTAAGCACTTAGGCATTACTTGTCTCATTTGTTGTGTGCATTCTCAGTCATGTCTGACTCTATGCGACCCCGTGGACTATAGTCCGCCAGGCTCCTCTGTCCACGGGATTTTCCAGGCAAGATACGGGAGTGGGTTGCTATTTCCTACTCCAGGGGATCTTCCCCACCCAAGGACTGAACCAGCATCTCTTGCATCTCCTGCATTGGCAGGCATGCTAGAGAGAAGTACTTCAAAATGCAAATGACTTTCCTACATAGAGTAAGCTAGGAAAAAATCTTCTCGTGTCTATTCCTCTAACGTGTGCTGTCTTTTATAACCAACTACCCACCCTTAACTGTGACAAGATATGCAAAGTAGCTAATCTTAGAAAGGTCAGGTTTACCTAACCTATGAACTTGCAGAGAAAGGACAGATCAAACGTAAGATCCATCAGTCGATATGAGCACAGAATATCATGACTCAGCTGACAGAATCTATAACTGTAATCAGATAAAATTCACACAAGTAAATCTGATGCATTTCTTGGTATGCATGATTCCCCAAATGACAGTAATTAGACTAAATAAGCAGTTCATATAAGGAACCAAAGTTGGTATTCTTTATGCACTGTTAAACCAATTTTTTTGCCTTTTGCCCAGCTTTATAGCTTCAACAGCTGCAATCATCATTATTGTCAGCAGTTTGCTCCAGCATCATTTGTAGTTTAATTTTCATTTTGAACACGCATGTGCCAACAAATTAAGAGTTGGGCCTTATATCTCTCTCCCCAGTGGAGGAGGGGGCTGCAGTGCCCATCACTTAGTCTCTGATGCCTGAGGCACCCGAAGTTCACCTTCCTCTCCCCCCACAGCAGCCCCCCATTCACAGTTCCTCAGAGACCCTCTGCATCTTTTCTATGTGCATATTGCTCTTTGCTCTGGAATCTTAATATCTTATTGGCTGAAGGCTAAACATGACCCAGTGGCATGAGGCTGTCATGCCAGGAGTAATAGCAACCTCACTACTGGGGGGTGGGTATGAAGGGGTGGGGGACAGGCTCCAGGACAGACACCTCACCACTTGGAACAGCAAGAGTGTGATCAGAAAGAGAAGGAAAAATGAACACTCATTAGTGGAGGTGGCGGTGGGGTGGGTTGACGAGAAAAACCAACTTCTGTTTCTCTGAAAACACAACCATTTCTTTGAGTTGCTGCCTATGCGTTTCACAGTGTGATAACCCCGCTCACACCCAGAGTCTGGACATTGAGGTAAGAACTTGAGTGCAGGATGTCCATCACTCAAGTGCCTACTCTGCTTTTCCTGGGGAAGCTTCCTGAGGTGCGTATTGTCCTGCTCTCCATCTGCTGGCTGGTGACCTGGGATGGAGGGTGGTCCTCCCCGACCCCCTCCCGGTTCCCTGGGCCCTGGCCCCCTCTGGAAACCGTGAGTAAATCTTGAGAGACTACTTCCTTCTTGTGGTATACTGAAACTGCACCTTCCATCAAAATGACCCCCGGGCTCCACTTCCCCCAAGTGGGAGCTTGGATGCTAAGGGAGCCACCTGCCAACCAGTATGGGTGGCAGGTGCCCCCTCATTCAGCAGGTCATCATCTGCATGTTCTTAATACACCAGCTCCAGCTGCTCAATACACCTGAAAAGGAGGATGGGATGGTGGGTACGGTTGGGGCCCCATACTCCTAGATGCCCAGGAGCTGCAAACGGCTAACTTCCTCCTCCAGGTTGCTCAGCCTCTCGGGGAAGGAACCACTGCTGGCCGGAGGTCGGCTCCGGAGCTCTGGGTCGCCGTGTGTCGCTGCTGCCAGGCTTGGCAGAGAAGGCCCCCCACCCCTGCCGAACCGCTGGTGCCGTGCCGGGTCCGATTCCCCCGCAGAGCCGGCCAGCAGCCCCCAGGCTGAAGCACCTCTTCATCCCCCTACTCTCTGAACGAGACCCCACCTGGCGTCGGGTGTGGAGGTGATCGGCTACAACCACCTGTGGAGGTCTGGGCGCTGGATGTAGGCCTCTGCCTCTCTCTCTCTCCTGGGCAGGGGCGGAGGCATGGGCTCTGAGGCTCTAGGAGCCAAGGAGAGCGCCCTGGAGCCAGAGCGGGAGGCCAGCTACGGGGCCCCCGGTGCTGGGTCAGGACTGGATGCTGAGCTTGGAGAGCTGCTCTAACCCTTGAGGGGGGCAGTTCTACCAGGGCCTTCATGGCATGTGTTGCTGAAAGTGGGGCCCCAAGCCCTGGGTACCAGCTCCTCCCAAGCCCCCAGAGGAGGTGAAAAAACCACTAGAGGGACTTCCCTGGTGGTCAAGAGGCTAAGACTCCACACTCCCAATGTAGAGGATCTGGGTTCAATCCCTGGTCAGGGAACTAGATCCCACATGCTAGAACTAACACCTGGCACAGTCAAATAAATAAATATTTAAAAAAAAAAAAAAGAAAAAACTACTGGAAGCATGTAAAATCCTCATGGTCTGGGCATTACTGGTGGCGTATGCACATACCAAGTTGTGAAGGCTACATTCTCAGTGCCTGGAGCTTTCCCAAATGTGTCTATTAATGCTGCACTGGTGGAGGTGGGCCCCGACCCCTTGGTGGTCGATTGGGACCCCCTGGAATGGGAGGCGGCAGCACAGAAGTTGGGGAAGAGGCGACCTCTGCCCCAGGCGTTCCTTGCTACCATGCAGCATATACCAAAATGTCCAGCAATGGCCAGTGTGAGCGAGGAACGGAGACACCTACCTATATCATGATAGAAGCTATATCATGATAGAAATGCCAAGAGTTTTTTTTTGTTTTTGTTTTTTTTTTAAGGAAAATTTATTCAAAGGGAGAGGGAGAAGGGCACCTATTGGCTCTCAGAAGTCTTCGGAACTGATTCTGAGCTCTACTTACAGAGAAAGAGACCCTTCCAAGCCAATAGAGACAGAAGCAAGAAGCTCAGCCTCCCTCTTGAGATGAGCGACAGGCTCCGTACTGCAGCTCCGGAGGTCGGGGTCCCTGGTGACTTAACCTCGGGACAGCTGAACACAAGTTAGATGCCTCTGTCCAGGTGCTCTTCAGGAGATGCTGGTCCCATCCCAGAGAATGCTGCTGTCACCTCTTGCGGTGCTACCCCCCAGAAGCAGAACCCAGGATCCCACGCCTGATCTCTGAGAGTGACAGCCGCCAAGACCCTGCCTTAGGGACCCTGCAGGTCCCTGAACTTGTCCCTTCCTCTGGGGGACAATCACCCTTTCTCTAATTATCCAGGGGGGTGTTCTCATTGACACTGGAGGCCAAATTGCTTTGCTTCCCTGGAACCGCTCCAAACAGAAGTGAACGGCTCCCTGTTATGAGGCATAACAAGTAGGACAACAGAGGTCACTACTGAAACCATCCTTCTTAACAACCTCCTGGTGGTGGCCCTTTCCTGGCACAGGTATGGATGCCCTGACCACACTCATGGAGTCCTAGGACCGAGACCTGGTCCCAAGGAGTATAATCCCCGCCATCTTGGGTCTCACAGTACAGCCATCTGGGGAGGACCCCTGACTTCTCCTCCTTCCCTCCACTTCCCTGCACCCCTGTTTTCACACCAGGGCCCTTCAGTCTCCCTGGGAACACCCACATCACTGAACAGAAATCCCCAATTCCTTTTCTGCCCCCTCACCTCAAAGCCTGAGACATTCATGCCATTACACTGGGAGTAGGTCAGCTACCTCCCTCAGGGGCTCAAGGAGCCACCGCTCTGGGCACAAAACAGCACGTCATTACAGCAAAACCCAACCTGGGAGCCGCCCCGGCCGAGCACACGGCACAAAGCCCAGCCTCCAGGTGGCAGCGGCGGCGGCGAGAGTCTTCAGCACCAACGGCGTCCTCACTGGCCCGGGAAGAAGGTGTGTGCGTGCTGCAAGGGGCACCCCCTCTGTGTGTATGTCAATAATTCCACACAAACTTCAGACAAATGTTCAAGAGATGGCCCAACAGGTACTAGTATTCCACAGTCTTGCCTGAGTTTTTAAATCAAATACCTACCCTAACGTTATCCAAGGGCTTTTATTTTTTTGGCTGGACCCCAAATAATGGAGTGGGTGGCTACAGATGGGACTGCAAATTGGCATCTGTCTATTGATACTGCCGATGGCATTTCTGCTTTGCTCAAATGTTTCGTGTGCTGGGTGACCAACACCCTGCCAATGGCCTTTAACATCTCCACCGTCCACACAGTGTCTGTGATCTGCCCTGAAGATTAATAATGCTGAGGCATCACGGGATCAACTGTGATGAGAAAAACAACCTTTGTTTTCCCGAGCTGCTGCCTCAGCATTTCACAGTGTGATAACCCTGCTCACATCCTGAGTCTGGACGTTCAGATAAGGGGTTGAGTTTGGGATTCCTGCCAAAAAGCTCCCACTTTGCTTTTCCAGAGGCCCCTTTAATAACAACCACTTAGAACTAAGGCCAAGAAGACTCAGTGACCTCTGCCCCAACCACCTTTTAAGCAACAGATCCCTGGTACCTGCTCTCTACCCTCCTGGGACGGCAGACCACCCTTCCACCAGCTCTCCGTGCCCCTGCCAGTTTCTGGCATCCATGAGTAATAAACCCCGTGACTCTTCTGCCCATGTGAGGTGTACTGAAACGGCACCCTGAATCACAACAGTCGTGTGGGTGCCACTTCCCCAGAGCAGAAGCTCAGATGCTGAGGGAGCTCCCTGCCAACCACCCTTTATTCAAACAGGTCATAACCTGCCTCTTATTAACTTCATACACCAGCCCCACCTACTCAACACGTGCTATCAGAAAGATACTTATTTCTGTGCATAGAAAATAAAGGAAAAGGGACATATCAGAGAGAGTGGCCAGGAAGAAGCACAGCGCAGGTGAGCGAGTGGTGACAGGGTTTCCAAACCACCCTCGGGGGAAAGAACCTGAGAGGGGAGGCTGTGGTCGGGACCCCACGTCCTTCCTCCCTCGGCACCCACCAAGGCTACTCTTATCTCCTTACCTACTAGGTGTCCCCTCCAGGTTTCACTCAAGGAGTGTTCCACCCTCCGACACTACTGGCGGGAAGGTAAACTGGTATAATCACTACGGAGAACAGCATAGCGGAGGTGTCAGCCCCTCAGTCATGTCCCACTCTGAGACCCCATGGACGGCAGTCCCCCAGGCTCCTCTGTCCATGGGCTTTCCCAGGCAAGAACACTGGAGTGGGGAGCCATTTCTTCCTCCAGGGGATCTTCCCGACCCAGGGATTAAACCCACATTTCCTACACTGGCCGAGAAGTTTCCCATATACTGTACTTCAATGTCTTTTTGAGAACATCACCCCTACTCTTCATCTTAAGTGAAACACTATTCTTCTCAAACCGTGCTCATTGCTTACTGTCTGAGATCCACAAGGTTGGGGTGAGGCAAATAAGAAGGTACACCGCAGATTTATACCTACACTTCATAAAAAAATCATTACTTTCTTTTTTTCATAAATTTACCTCCTTTGAAGTTTCTGGCTTTTAGCCAAACTACCTTCCAAAATGCAGCCACATTCACTGACATTCACTTCCTTCCCTGGACATCCTCCTGGTAATACCCAGCTCTGAATTCACACCCTGAGCCCCACTGTCACCTAGAATGACTGGCAGCGTCAGAGCTGAAAGGCAGCCAGTCCTGGCTTTAATTCTCTCTGCTGTCTCCCCATTTCTTCTGTCTCCCCAGTCTCCTAGAAAAGCAGTTGCTAATTTTGGTGGAGTGGCTAAAGATCACCAGGCCTGCCTGTTGAGAATGAAGGTCTCAGGCCCATCCTCAGAGCTCCTGTGTCAGTAAGTGGACCACGTTTGTGGGCATCCAGCTTCACCTCCACACATTCCAGGGCTTGCACAACTGCCCACTGTTGAGTCTCGCCTCCCATTAGAAGCTAGAACCTCTCTCCCAACCTCTCAGCAGAGAGAAGCAGTCAAGTGATGAGATGTACCTGATGGTGATGCTGAAGCAGACATCACAGTGACGGCAGAAGCTTCTGGTGTCAACGGCCCCAGGAGTGGTACCTCTGGTCCCCAGACCTGTGCAGGGCTGGTAGGAACTGTGATCCCGGCTAAGTGGCGGTAGAAGATGCTTCCCAGAGTGGCCTGGGCCTTGCTCTGGATGCTCAGCCTCTGAACCGAACTCCACAGCCACCCAGGTTTTCCGGGGCTGCCTGATACCTCTTTATGGATTCCCTTTCCTCTTAAACCAAATCAAGTTACATCCTGTGGTTGGCAACCCAGAAACCTTTCTTTATGGCTCTGGGCTTTGGCTTAGAGCAGGGGTCCCCAACCTCTGGGATCTGATGCCTGATGATCTGAGGTGGAGCAGACGTAATAATGGAAATAAGTGCACAATAAATGTAACGTGCCTGAATCATGCTGAAACCATCCCCCCACCATTCCATGGAAAAACTGTCTTCCATAAAACTGGCCCCTGGTGCCAAAAAGGTTGGGGACTGCTGGCTTAGAGGCCTGCATTTTTAACCCTCCTCCTCACTGCTTCTGGCACACACTGATCATCTCTGGACCACACTCGGAGCAACACAGCTCCATGAGTTTCACCCGATCATGGCACACCTGAGAGAAATGGGCTGAATGTTTGTGGTCCCCCTGTCCTCAAATTCACATGGCAAAATCCTAACCCCAAATGTGATGGTACTAGGAGGCGGGGCCTTTGGGGAGTGATTACATCATGAGGATGAGGTCCTCATGAATGGGATTAGTGCCCTTATAGAACAGACCCCAGAGAGACCCCTCAGCCCTTCCACCACATGATAACAAGCAAGAAGACAGCCATCGATGAACCCGCAATCAGGCTCTCACCAGATATCAAACCTGCTGACACCCTGAACTCAGATGTCCACCCACCAAAACTTTGAGAAATAATATCTGTTGTTTAAGCCACCCAGTCTATGGTATTTTGGTTTTAGCAGCCCGAACAGACTAAGACACACCCAGACACTCACAGATACTGTTATTTTCCCTCCCTTCCTGACCTGCCACACCTGATCAACAATTTTCCATGCTCAAATTCTTCCCCCTAGAAAATCAAGTAAGCACACAGATTAAACTCATCATTGAGGTGACAGTATCCAACAGACGGCCTTAAACAGAATAAGCTTCCAAGAGAAACAAGAGTCACATTATCTGTAGCTTCTGACCACCCCTGTGGGGGGAGGGCTCTCTTGGTTAACAGGTAAGTTCAGCATCTTTTAATGTATGATTTATTGACTGCACTTTGCATTCCCTACAACTACTTTTTAAATATTTACTTCTCACGGTTCAAGCTGCCTGTCCTTCGTGCCCACCCCCCCCCCCCCCCCCGCCCAATATGCATGCGGTCTCTGCTCTGCTGGGAACATAGAAGCAACAGGGCTGAGCCCCCTCCACATTTCTCCCCTCATCTCCAAGTGGGTCTCACTCCTGCTTGCAGGAGGCGGTGTCCCTGCTACCTCCCTCCCTGTCCTTCCACAGGAGCACACTCTGTCTCCTGTCACTTTCTCCAGGATCCGGGCTCCCTGGACACCTCCCTTCTCCTCCCTGCACTCCGCATCTCTGTCTGTCCACAGTGTCCTCCCCCACGGCGCTTAAAACTCACTTAAGTCCATCTCTTCCTAAATCCTTCTTCCCTTAACACCACCTCATCCACAGACTCCTTCCCCCGAGTCTCCTTCCCCTTCCCACAAAACTGCTTTGCTTTGTTTGCTTCGCTCTTTTTGGTCGTGACCGGAGGCGTGTAAGGATCTTAGTTCCCTGACCAAGGGTTGAACTTGCACCCCGCTGCATGGAAGCACTGAGTCCTAACTACTGGACCGCCAGGGAAGTCCTGAACTTGTTTTAAACCAACTAGTTTTTACACACTTCTGGGTCAGGATACCTGGCCTTCTCAGGACAGGATACCTGGCTTCTCACGTCACCACCCCACTGAAATCATGCTGACTGTGGTCCTGTGAGTGTGAGATGTGCCCAGCCTCTCACAGACCCCTCCTCTACTGCTCCGAGGTATGGGACAAGGCGGAGCCCTCTCCTTGTCCTTTGGGACATGTCCCCTGACCGCCCCCCTCCCACCGCCACCGCCCCTGGCTTCTTTTCCTTCTTTGCTGACCCTCGGACTCTGATGTTCTCCAAGGGCCCACTCATATGGAG
Source organism: Cervus elaphus (assembly GCF_910594005.1). NCBI lineage: Eukaryota > Metazoa > Chordata > Mammalia > Artiodactyla > Cervidae > Cervus > Cervus elaphus. Next base: position 29,185,885 of record NC_057841.1, on the reverse strand, counting down.
CCTTCTTCCAGGCTCACTTGCTACCACCTCCAGCCCAGATATCTCTGAAAAAACTCAGAGCCCAAACAAAGTCTCCTGAGCTTTCAACAGAACAAGCCCAACACCGAACTCATTCACTTCCCCGTTCTCCAAGTGTGCGGTTTCTCCTGCAATTCGCCTTTCAGTTAACCACCACTGAGCCAAAACCTGGAAATCGACCCTGATCCCTCAGCTGGTCACCGTATCGGACCAAAAGTATCTCTCTTTTCTTCAGCACCACCACCCAGCACGTACCCCAGGCGCTCCTCCAGGCCATGCGGGGAGCTCCGTGCGGCTCTTCCAGACCCTGCCACCTCCCCACTCTTTATTCATTCTCAACTGCTCATCAGAAGCATCTTTCCGAAGTCCCGTCCTAGTCCCACCATGTATCGACTGAAAGCAGGTAAAGGTTACATTTCCAAAAGAACTGTTTTCTGCTTTGTTTTACCCTTTTCTGTCCCTGGACTCTTGGAAAACCCCACACGCTTAGAGATGCACTCCTGGCTGGAAGTCAACCCTCTGCACACACGCTCAGGGCTCTGCTTCCCCGACGCCCACCTCGTGGATGCCCCGTGATTCACGGGACCCAGGCAGCCCTCGGACTGGTGAGTCCTCTACACAGTGGCTCAGACGGTAAAGAATCTGCCTGCAATGCAGAAGACCCTGGGTTGGGAAGATCCCCTGGAGAAGGGAATGGCAACCCACTCCAGTATTCTTGCCTGGAGAATTCCATGGACAGAGAAGCCTGGAGGGCCACAGTCCATGGGTCGCAGAGTCAGACACGGCTGAGCGCCTGACACTACTGAGACCACTACACCTTGCCGGGCAGCCTCGCCTCTCACACGCCCCACTACACACCCACCCCAGTCACAGCCGACAACTCCCCGCTCTCAGCACACACAGCCTCCTGTGCCCGCAAACTGCCCCCTCAGCTACCTGCTAAACCACCCTGCGAGCCCCACTTGCAGCGTGCCCCCTCTCTCTGAAGTCTCTTTCCTTACAGAAGCCCTTCTCTGGGTGCCGCCTGCTCCGCTGGCAGGCGCGCACTCAGCCGTGTTTCTCCCACCAGCCCCGCTCAACAACAGAGGCCCTGCTGCAGGCGGCTCACGACTGCAGCGGCTCCCAGGGCTTCTGTCCACGATAAACACAGGCACGACGGTTTGTTACCGTAAGCATTACTCGAGCTTGTCTGAAGTTTATTCGCTTATCTTTTCCCTCTCTGCTGATTTTTCATTTGAACTATTTAAACTCATCTCAAAAAGTGCTTGTGGCTTTTGTTGTGGTCCTAAGGCTAGCAACCATAGAAACTACCAATGTTAAACCACAAAGGCAACTATCCCACAAATGCTACGGACAAAATGCATTAAGGGGTCACTACAGAGGCACTCTCCTTGAATAGAAATTGAATGACAGGAAATCTACAGGTAAGTCTGTCTGCATTTTAATGCAGAGTGCACAGCTGACATTTTCCATCACTAACCTCACACAGAAAAATCAAAACATCCATACTAAGCATTATTTTACAGCTCCAGATAAAGTGAATATTATTAGTACGGAGTGCTTGCTCAGGCGCTCAGTCGTGTCTGACTCTATGCGACCCCATGGACTAGAGCCTGCCAGGCTCCCTCCTTTCCATTGAATTCTCCAGGCAAGAACACTGGAGTGTGTTGCCATTTCCCTCTCCAGGTTAGTATGGAGAGTCTCCCGCAAATTTAATAAAGCTGGAAGTGGATTTGCCCTCTGGAGAATCTATAAACCCTAACAATAAAGAAGTATTCACTCATATTGTATAAATAACATCTAAAATAGATTTTATAATGTAATTGACTGAATGTGAAATAAATGCTGAAACCCATGCAGTCAACTGTACGTGAATTCCAACTGGAGAAGTTCACTCTTTATCTTTATGGTAATCAAGTGCCAGTAAAAATCAAAAAAGACAGCCAGATAATCAAACTCCAATTTTAAGCTCTAACCTTATTTTCAGTGATTACAGGGAAATTCAGTATCATTCCTACCTGAATGGTTTTCATCTAAGTAGCTCATCTTTTTACATAGCCTTGCCTTAACTATTATTTGGGGAGGTATGGGATTCAATCACTTTGTGTGACATTATGACAAGATATTTATAATTAGGTATTTTATTATGCTTTTCTCTGTCATTGATGGGAAAAAATTCTGCTAATTAAAAAAAAAATTTAAGGATGCATAGGTAAGTAAAAATAAATGCCTTCACTCTACACATTTCTCCTACACATTTCTCCTACATTTCTCTCTACACATTTCTTACTCCCCTGATCACTGTAAAATCTGGCTCCATCATTCAAAGAAATGAGGAAAAGGAGAGGGAATAGCAAATTACAATAGCCAAGCTTCAGGTGCTGTGCTTCTCTTTATCCTCACGAAGTTGACATATGATTCCAGATTTTACAGACAGGCAAACTGAGGCTCCGCTGTGCAGTGGTCACATGGCTCGTAAGGGGGTCTCCGGGGCGGCTCACGCCAGCCCTCTTGGCAGAAGCCTCAATGTGTGGTGGCTGTGCCCATGGCCCCCTCCCCAAGAGTTTCTGCATGTGACCAGATCTTCTATTAAACGTCCCATCATGCTGGCCACAGCTAACTGGACAAGGGATTGGAGCTGGACCCAAAGCCAGCAGAGCCCTGAGGAGTTCTTCTGTGAAAAGGTGGCTGGATAAATTGATGTGAATCCTCCTCTGCAAAAGAATGCAAGACTGATGGAAGCAGAGGGAATGAGCAGGTGCACCAAGACATTCCGCGAAAGGCAGGGAGGTGCAGCCGTGACACCATCTTTCAAGCCAGTGACAGGAGCGTTCACGAGTTACGGGGCTGGGGGACGGGGAGGGGAGAGGACGGGGGACAGGACGGCCTTGCCGGCAGGCACTCCAAAATGGGACTTGAATTAGCACCCACAAAGCACTAATTAAGAAAGTGGCAGCTAAACCAAGAACAGAAAGACTTCCTCAAACTGTCAAGTCCTGAATATGCAAATTATGAAAATGAAATTATTGTAATCAATATTTCAACAGAGTATCACCCAGTAGTTTCAGCACTGCACAGACAGAAACATTCATTTTTAGAAGGCCTAAACTGCAATGACAAAGTGAACAATATACAGGGACAAAACCCACAGCTTCAGTCCCTATTATGGGACAGTAAAGGAGGTTACAATACTAGAATCAACTGAGATTTAAGGAAAAAAACCAATACTGAGGCCCCAGGCTTCCCTGATGGCTCGGCAGTAAAGAATCCACTTGCCAGTGCACGAGACACCAGTTCGATCCCTGGTCCAGGAAGACCCTGCATGTCGAAGGCAACTAAGCCCGTGTGCCGCAACGACTGAGCCTGCGCTCTGGAGGCCCCGAGCCCCAGCTACTGAGTGCACACGGAGCACCCCAGAGCCTGTCTGTGCTCTGCAGTGAGAGGAGCCCCAGTGACTGAGTGCACACGCAGCACCCCAGAGCCTGTCTGTGCTCTGCAGTGAGAGGAGCCCCAGCTACTGAGTGCACACGGAGCACCCCAGAGCCTGTCTGTGCTCTGCAGTGAGAGGAGCCCCAGTGACTGAGTGCACACGCAGCACCCCAGAGCCTGTCTGTGCTCTGCAGTGAGAGGAGCCCCAGTGACTGAGTGCACACGCAGCACCCCAGAGCCTGTCTGTGCTCTGCAGTGAGAGGAGCCCCAGCGACTGAGCACACACGCAGCACCCCAGAGCCTGTCTGTGCTCTGCAGTGAGAGGAGCCCCAACGACTGAGCGCACACGCAGCACCCCAGAGCCTGTGCTCTGGAGCCCAGGAGCCCCAGTGACTGAGCGCACACGCAGCACCCCAGAGCCTGTGCTCTGGAGCCCAGGGGCCCCAGTGACTGAGCGCACACGCAGCACCCCAGGGCCTGTCTGTGCTCTGCAGTGAGAGGAGCCCCAACGACTGAGCACACACGCAGCACCCCAGAGCCTGTGCTCTGGAGCCCAGGGGCCCCAGTGACTGAGCGCACACGCAGCACCCCAGAGCCTGCGCTCTGGAGCCCAGGAGCCCCAGCGACTGAGCGCACATGCAGCACCCCAGAGCCTGCGCTCTGGAGCCCAGGGGCCCCAACGACTGAGTGCACACGCAGCACCCCAGAGCCTGCGCTCTGGAGCCCAGGAGCCCCAGTGACTGAGCGCACACGCAGCACCCCAGGGCCTGTGCTCTGGAGCCCAGGAGCCCCAGTGACTGAGCGCACACACAGCACCCCAGGGCCTGCGCTCTGGAGCCCAGGAGCCCCAACGACTGAGCGCACACGCAGCACCCCAGAGCCTGTGCTCTGGAGCCCAGGGGCCCCAACGACTGAGCGCACACGCAGCACCCCAGAGCCTGTGCTCTGGAGCCCAGGGGCCCCAATGACTGAGTGCACACGCAGCACCCCAGAGCCCGTGCTCTGGAGCCCAGGGGCCCCAACAACTGAGCGCACACGCAGCACCCCAGAGCCTGTCTGTGCTCTGCAGTGAGAGGAGCCCCAACGACTGAGCACACACGCAGCACCCCAGAGCCTGTGCTCTGGAGCCCAGGGGCCCCAGTGACTGAGTGCACACGCAGCACCCCAGAACCTGCGCTCTGGAGCCCAGGAGCCCCAGTGACTGAGTGCACATGCAGCACCCCAGAGCCTGTGCTCTGGAGCCCGGGGCCCCAACGACTGAGTGCACACGCAGCACCCCAGAGCCTGCGCTCTGGAGCCCAGGGGCCCCAACGACTGAGCGCACACGCAGCACCCCAGAGCCTGTGCTCTGGAGCCCAGGGGCCCCAATGACTGAGTGCACACGCAGCACCCCAGAACCTGCGCTCTGGAGCCCAGGAGCCCCAGTGACTGAGCGCACACGCAGCACCCCAGAGCCTGCGCTCTGGAGCCCAGGGGCCCCAGTGACTGAGCGCACACGCAGCATCCCAGGGCCTGCGCTCTGGAGCCCAGGGGCCCCAACGACTGAGTGCACACGCAGCATCCCAGGGCCTGCGCTCTGGAGCCCAGGAGCCCCAGTGACTGAGTGCACACACAGCACCCCAGGGCCTGCGCTCTGGAGCCCAGGAGCCCCAGTGACTGAGTGCACACGCAGCACCCCAGAGCCTGTCTGTGCTCTGCAGTGAGAGGAGCCCCAATGACTGAGCACACACGCAGCACCCCAGAGCCTGTGCTCTGGAGCCCAGGGGCCCCAATGACTGAGCACACACGCAGCACCCCAGAGCCTGTGCTCTGGAGCCCGGGGCCCCAACGACTGAGTGCACACGCAGCACCCCAGAACCTGCGCTCTGGAGCCCAGGGGCCCCAGTGACTGAGCGCACACGCAGCACCCCAGAGCCTGCGCTCTGGAGCCCAGGGGCCCCAGTGACTGAGCGCACACGCAGCACCCCAGAGCCTGTCTGTGCTCTGCAGTGAGAGGAGCCCCAACGACTGAGCATACACGCAGACCCCAGAGCCTGTGCTCTGGAGCCCAGGGGCCCCAACGACTGAGTGCACACGCAGCACCCCAGAGCCTGCGCTCTGGAGCCCAGGAGCCCCAGTGACTGAGCGCACACGCAGCACCCCAGGGCCTGTCTGTGCTCTGCAGTGAGAGAAGCCGCTGCAATGAGAAGCCCAAGCACTGCAGCAAGGACAGCCCCCGCTCACCACAACCAGAGAAAAGCCCTCACAGCGACAAAAACCCAGCACAGCCAAAGATAAATAAGTTAATAAAAAAAAAACGGAGGCCCCATAGCCAATTAATAAAAATCAGAAACTCAGGGGTTGGGCCCAAGAATTATAAAAGCTCCCCAGGCTACAGATCAGTGGGTCTGTGGCCCAAGGATCATCAACATCAATGTGACCTGGGAGCTTGCTAGAAATGAAACTTCTCAGACCCCACTCCACATCTACCGACCAAAACACTGAGGGTTGGGCACAGAAATATGCAGTTTACAAGACAGTCCAGAGACTCTAATGCACCCTAAAGTGTGAGAACCATGGCCTTAGATGATAATAAAAGGTGAATCTTACTTTTATAGTTATGTAGCATCTATTAAAAATACACTGAAGACAGGCCAACTTCCTCAATAAAGAAAAGTTATATAAAGATAAAAAACACACTTACTTAGGACATTAAAAATAAGCAATTCAAAATAATGATTATTTATATTGTTCAAAATAATGTTTATTTAAATTTTAACTATATAGAGATCACGATACTAACTTATATGTATGAAGTATGCTTAAAATCGGGGCGGGGGGGGCGGGCGGGGCGTGCAGACACAAACAATGAAAAATTGCAACTAACAGCTCTGTGGCTTCTGAGTGATTATAGAGCCTTTTTTTTTTCCTAATTGATAATGTATTATCTTCATAATTTTGAAAAAAAGACATATTTAAAATACAGTATCTTGACGTTATCTCATATTATACACAAAAATATAAAACAAAATTATTAGAAGTAAATAAGAGTATTTGTATGGCTTTTGGGTAACAAGGAAAGCTTTCTTGAGACCAAGAAAAGTGAAAGCCTTAATGTGATTGATACACTTAGAAACAGAATTTTAAAATAAAATGACTCCATAAACAAAATGAAAAGATGAGCCAATTACAATACAAATAGCAGACAGTAGGACACTGCTAGAATATACATAAAGAACTCCCACTGATCCATACAAAAACCTAACTAAACAATAAGCAACCAATAAAGCAGTGACTGAGTCACAGGAGAGAAAATTCAAAACTATTCACAAACACAGGAAGACTCACTCAAGGCCACTAGTAATAAAGAAAAGTAATTCAGACAAGATACCTTTTTAAATTTACCATAATAGCAAAAAGTGTTTCATCCATAAGAAAGGCAAAAATAAAAAAATTTAAAAAAAAAAACTTTAAAAAAAAAAGGCAAAAATCTTAAAATCTAAAAAAAAAAAAAAAAGTGTTTTCTTCAGCAGAATTTATGTGTATAAAACAGCCATCATTCTCTTCTAATGTTTTTAGTGCTTTGGTTAAAAAAATTCTATGTAATTCAATAGGACCCCATAGGGAATTTATGTAACTATATTCATTGTAATCATATAATAAACGTATAATTATTTCAAAAAAAAAAAGAAAGGCAAAAATCTTAAAAGTCCATCAGTATCAGAGTGATGCATTCGTGGTTTGCTCCTGGGGATATTAACGGGTATCACTGCTGTGGAGTGCAACCTCGCCAGTCAGCCCAGCAATTACGCTTCTAGGCACAAAGAAATGCCTGATGTCCTTACAGCACTGCTTTGTGATAGCAAAATATTAGAAACAAACTAAATTTTTATCAGAGAGAAAGGTAAATGAAATATCATACATTTATTCAAAAATAAACTATATCGTGGGCTTCCCCAATGGCTCGGTGGTAAATAATCCACCTGCAATGCAGAAGACACAAGGAGATGCAGGTTTGATCCCGGGGTCGGGAAGATCCACTGGAGGAGGACATGGCCACCCACTGCAGTACTCTTGCCTGAAAGATCCCATGGACAGAGGAGCCTGAAGGGCTACAGTCCAAACGGTCGGACACGACTGAGCACACACACACACACAGTTCACTTTTTTATACTGTACAATAGTTAATGACAATGAATAGATCTCTATGTATCAACATGGACAGTTCTCAAAAAATAACTAAGAAAGCAAGTTAGAGGAAAAAAATGCAATTTTAAAGCCATTTATATAAATTCTTAAAGCCTCTGAAATACTCTCATTTTCTATCTATATAAAAGATATTAAAATCACTCTAAGAGTAATTTTAAGAATACACATGAAACTCACAACAGAGGTTATTTCTGCGCAAGTGAAAAGCTTTTCTTCAGTTTTTCAATCTTCCTCCCCCCTACAAAAAATTGCTCTGCACCCCCCAAAAGTCAAATATAATGACATGCTACACGATATGAACATGAGCACCCTGATAATGACCTGAGTGTGGTGTGCTCAAACCATGTGAATTCTGTTATGTTATTATAATACAAGCACACAGTTGAAGTGAAAACGAGATGAAACTTACGCATGTAAGGCAGTTTTTCTGGGCAGGGGAGGTATGGTGAATATGTGAAGTTTTCCGGAAGATATGTTGTTGTTTGAACGAGATAATCACTTGAATTATTGCCTTCAGGATAATCTTAGAGAGAGAGAGAAAAAAGTTACGACCAAAAAATTGCCTTTTGCTTTGCTCCTAGTATGAAATATGTCGCCGTCACTGTGTAAAGACTACACTGCGATCCGCAGCAGCACTTAAGAGGTGATTATCTAGAAAGAACGATGGAAAAGCAAAGTACACCTGCCGGGACTGCTCTCCCGTTCACCCTTCACGGCTGCCAGAAGGGACCTCTCAGCATGATTTCCCCAGGGACCCTGGGACGCGTCTGGGAGAGGAGCGGCCGGATCCGTGCGTGTACACACACACACAGCAGACTCATCTGCGACCAGCAGAAAACACCTGCTCCCATCCCTCCCCCAGCCGAGCTAGATGCAAAGGGGGAGTGAAAGTATAGCAGGGGTCTGAGAGCGTGGGCTCAGCAGTTGTGGCGCATGGGCTTACTGCCCTGCGGCATGTGGGATCTTCCCCGACCAGGCATCGAACCGGTGTCCCCTGCACTGGCAGGGAGACTCTTAACCCCCTGGCCAAAGGAGCCACCACAATGAGAAGCCCGAGCACCGCCACGAAGAGCAGCCCCTGCTTGCCACAACTAGAGAAAGCCCACGTGCAGCAATGAAGACCCAGCACGGCCAAAAATAAAATACAGTAATATATATATATTAATATATATATAAAGAAAGTGCTGCAGGAGGATCATCTCCTCTCTCAGGCAGCCCAGGGTGCTCTGGACACCCACATGGCCACAGCACGCTGCATGTGCAGCCACAGGGAGCAGACGGTGGGAGTAATGTTTTCTCACCGCCTCACACTTAAGAAACTGAGATTTACCCACTCAACTGACTTCTGCAATACAGCCCAATTAAAAGCCTTAAATTAGTCATACCCAACCCGTGGGCTGCAGTTTCTGGAGCACCCTGGAACTATTATTGCATTAGGTCTATTATTTTTAGAGTCAGCAAATTATGGAACACAGAGGTACTGGTTTAGAGTGCCAAAATCAAGTACTGAGTTCAAATCCTGCGCCAACAAGCACTAGCTTGGTGGTACAAAGCAAGAGAAGAAAAGCTTCTCTTCTGCACCTGCCTCGTGTTGTCATTTTCAGATTTCAGAAACATAAGCGTACAAAGTGCTCAGAACAACCCCAAGTCCATATGCATATCCAGGAACTTCAGCTATGAGTGACTGCTTTAGAAATGAGCCCCTCAACCTGGAACAATCAAGAGCCTTAGGAATTTTTTAACTTAGAACCAAGGAGATGACATCTCAGTCCCTTTCTATCTCAGTCCCTTTCTGGAACAAAGTTCTGAGAAGTTCTGAGAAGCAAATCTGGGAACCATGACCTGCTAGCTTCCTGCTATGCAAGAGGAAGCTGGTCTAAGAGGATGAGACCAGCAAGCAGTGAGTAAGAGACGAGAAATGGAAACGGCTGATTACACCACTGTCTATCTTCTGGATCACAAACTCTGTACCCACAGGAAATGAAGTTCCAGCAGCCACTTTGGAAAATGTGAAGACTTTATTTCAGTCCTCAGTAATCTGCTCTAATGAAAAAGGCATTCCTATAAGAACTGGCCAGCAAGAAGAGAGTTAGGAAAGGGGAAAATGGACGTATGACTTAAAAGGGAGGTCTGCCTGCCAGTAACCAGCAAGCACAAGACTGAGGGTCAAAATCACAGGCTTACTGAACTGCAAAAGTTAAACCTTCTCACCGCAGACTCCTGGAAATTAAATATGAAGCACATGAGAAGAATCAAAGAAACCTAAACATCTCTGGTCCATATCATGACCTAACATAAACATTCATGCATCATCAAAATACAACAGATGAAGGGAATGACCTGGTGATCAGTGGTTAAGATTTCTTGCTTTCACTGCCAGGGGCCCAGGTTCAATCCCTGGTAAGGGAACAAAGATCCTGCAAGCCACAGGTGTGACCAATAAATAAATAACAAAGTAAACTGAAGACATTAAAAAACACACAAACACAGTAGATGGAAATGCAGCCAGGAAGACACTCTGGAGCAAAGACACACACCCCACCTTCAGGCCTACCTGCTGGAAGGGCCCTGCAGACCAGAACCCCTTATGAATAAGTGGAAACTCCTCATGAATTTGGCAAGTTGTCAGTCAGGTTTGAAGGTAAGTGTGTTACCAGAAAACCTCAACATGACAAATAGGGCCCAGTGGTGGTACAATGGCTAAGACCTTTTCCATCGGAAAGTGAGAAAGTCCCAGTAACAAAGTCCTCCCAAGCTCATGCCTTTCTCCAGGGAAGCCTGTAGTGTGTTTGGTAAGGAAGGCCCTCCAAGACAGAGGGCAGAGGGGTTCAGCAGACATTAGCAGTTTTATGCCAATACATGCAAGGACAGACAAAAACCACAGAAACAAACCCCTCTAGGAGGCCACACTTGTATCTCATCCATAGATACCGAAAGATTTAAAGATACTAAACATGACATAAGTGTGCGTGCCAAGGCACTTCAATCCTGTGTCTTTTTGTGACCCCATGGACTGTAGCCTACCAGCCCCCTCTGTTCATGGGATTCTCCAGGCAAGAATACAAGAGTGGATTGCCATTTCCTTCTCCAGTAGATCTTCCCAACCCAAACAAATCCTCATCTCCTGCAATGGCAGGTGGGTTCTCTACCACTAGCATCACCTGGGAAGTTCTGAAATAAGTGTCAGGAAGTCCAATAAGGCTCTTTTTTTAAAAATCCTTTAAAAACTATATATCTAGATATATGTATCAAATTTCTAATTAAAAAAAAAAAAAAAAACTTTTCTCCTTTTATGGGGACTCAAACTACGCCTGCCAAGCATCTACTCTATACTGTGCATTTGTAGGAGCTGAAAATAGAAGATAAATAAGCTTGTCCCTGGGAGTCCACTGCCTTTCTGTGTTCCAAAGGCCCATTTTCTTATAATCCCGAAGAAGATAAATATTAACACACAATCCCAAAGTAATTTCTTAATGCCATATAAATTTAAATAAGAGCATTTTCTTACTATACATAATTTATTAATTCTTGTCATTAAAGCCCCGGCCCCTTCTCTTAGCCGCAGACTCTGACTCTAAAATCCACATCCAAGTCACAGAGGTGTAAAGCTCTCCAGACATCTCTGCAAAACAGACTGTTAACTGGGCTCCCTTTGGGGAGTCTCGTGTCAACAGGAGGGCTGGAAGACTGTTTTCACTTTTTATTTTCATGCTAAAATGACTCACTTTGTCATGAAAGAAACCACGGATCACTTTTATCAGTTTATAAAGAATCAATTTAAAAAAACCCTCAGAGACATGCAGTATCATTACATTTTATCCTTTAAATACAAAGTTTTTTAGCTAAAACATGTGACTCTTGACAACATCCTTATAAATGATCACAAGATCTCAACTCATTGTCAAGACTACTAAAAATGTCTGTACCCTTCAGTAATGCATCCAGAGGTAGTTACATCATCCCAGTGTATTGTGTATATAAGAACTATGTACCCCCTTGCTCATATGTCTGTAAATCTCTTTTAATTGAAATCAAATTGCCTTTGATTTCTAGCATCTAATACAGCACCTACGACACAGAAGACACTTACTACAAGTGAATACTTCACAACTGATAATGCGGCCAACAATGATTCAAACTTTGGGAGACTATGATGTAATAAACCCACAAAATTGTTATTCCTACCAAAGTGCTGAGGCCCATGTAGCATAACCCCAGCTTCAAAACCCAGGAGCTTTAAAAGGTGATGCATGACAGATGCTCCAGAGGCCGATCTACCACAACCACTGTAAAATGTAGACATTATTTCATCTAATGAAAGGATGAAAACACAGTGAGACCTGGGCCCCTGCCTTCTTCCTCTCTTTCAAAGCTACACCAGAAAAAAAAAGGAACCCAGAATGAAAACTGCTAGACAAGCCCGTCTTTGGCTCTCACTGGACCTGAGGAGACCAGGCCAAATGAATCCTCTCCAGGGCTTTGTCTCCCCTGCAGCTTAAAGCAGGTAACAGAAACCCAGGCAGTGTTCTGGTCTATTTACCACTTGCCGTGTCAGGCTGGCCAAGTCCGAGGGCCTCCAACCACGCACCCACCGAATGAGGAAGTGTGCTGGGTTATTTCTAACAAGCCGACTGGCTCTAACAGCACGTGACCTTTGTCATCTGTTTTGATAACTGCCCACTGAATACATTTTGTTTTCTTAATTTGACTGACTCCATGGGCTACAAGGCAAGGTACCATATGATTATAAAAGTATATGATTTCTTTACAAAAATTTTATATAAATCTCTTTACACTGGATGCTTCAGAATGTCAGACACGTGGTTAAAAAATCTTATTTGGAATGAAATGTACTTAGAAATATCACAATTTGCCACTAGGTGTTAAAAATTTTGCTTTTTACTAACTAGTTTTATTGGCATATGACACTGTATTAGTTTAAGGTGTATCACATAATGATTTGATACTTGGATATATTGTGAAATGATTACCACCAGGCTAATTAATTAACATCCATCACATGGTTACATATTTCTTTCTTGTGATGAGAATTTTAAAGATCTAAGTGATAAATTTTCAATGAGTCAATACATATTTCTCAACTCTTCCCTGGAGCCCAATTAGTCCTTTGTACACCTTACTGACCACTGTCTCCTTTTGGGCAGACTTTATCTGTACACATCTGTTCAGAAATAAATCACTGTATTATAAGTAGCTATTTACAGGTTCCATCTCTCCCAAAAGCCTAGAGATCTTCCATAAAGGGAAGATCTTTTATTCTTTTTTGGGGGTGGGAGGAGGTAGGAATCCTTTATTTTTGAATTGTGCTATCTGCCTTTTGGGCTTTCCTGGTGGCTCAGTGGTAAAGAATCCCCATGCCAATTCAGAAAGATCTGGATTCAATCTCTGAGTCAGGAAGACCCCTGGGAGAAGGAAACGGCAACCCAATCCATGAATCTTGCCCAGGATCCCAAGGACAGAGGAACCTAGCAGGCTACAGTCCACAGGGTTGCAAAAGAGTTGGACGTGACTTACAATAATATCTGCCTTTTACAATGAATGCTACCTGCCAAATTTTCATTTTATTCTAATAATTCTATGAAACAAGGTAAATGAAAAAGCTGGGCACAAAAAACTTAGACAATCTTTTAAATATTCACCAGCTAGTTGGTATAAGAACAAGTACCAGATCCAGAATCTTTTGATCCTTAAAGCAGAGAACATCAGCAATCGGGAAGACAAGCTCTCGCCCTGGTTGACCTGTTACAAGCTGTGCATCCCTGGGTCAGTCACTTTGTCTGGGGCCCGTTGTCCCAGATGAATAATAATGGGATTGAATCAAGTAATCGCTAATGATCCTTATGGCTCTAAAGTTTCAAGATTATTTTCCCTAAAAAAGGTACTGTGGCAATGTGGGAGAAAGACCATGCTATTGGAAAACAGTTTTGAGAGGATGTTTTTCTTCATGTTGTATCTCTAATATCTAGCTGAGTATTAACTATACTAGCTGCTCAATATAAATGAACACGGCAGTGCTTCATAGTTACCTATACAAACTCCATTTTCCCTTTCTTCCTAGGTAAAGTGAAAGGGTTAGTTACTTAGTTATGTCTGAATCTTTGTAATTCCATGGACTGTAGACCGCCAGGCTCCTCTGTCCATGGAATTCTCCAGGTAAGTATACTAGACTGGGTTGCCATTCCCTTCTCCAAGGGATCTTCCCAACCCACGTCTCCTGCATTGCAGGTAGATTCTTTACCGTCTGAGCCATGAGGGACAGAATCCCAATTTCATTCAGAGCACCAGGAGCCCAGCTCAAAGACTATCATTCCTGGTTGCCCACACAATTAAGTATGTCACTTTGCTGACAAAGGTCTGTATAGTCAAAACTATGGTTTATTCCAGTAGTCAGGTACGGATGTGAGAGCTGGACCATCAAGAAGGCTGGCGCTGAAGACTCGATGCTTTTGAATTGTGGTGTTGGAGAAGATTCTTGAGAGTCTCTTGCTTGGACTGCAAGAAGATCAGACCAGTCAATCCTAAAGGAAATCAACCCTGAATATTCACTGGAAGGACTGATGCCGGTGCTCTAATACTTAGGCTACCTGATTCGAAGAGCCAATTCACTGGAAAAGACTCTAATGCTGGGAAAGACTGAAGGCAAGAGGAGAAGAGGGAGGCAGAGGATGATACGGTTAGATAGCATCACTGACTCAATGGACATGAATCTGAGCAAATTCCAGGAGACGGTGGAGGACAGGGAAGCCTGGCATGCTGCAGTCCATGGGGTCAGAAAGAGTCAGACACAACTTAGCAACTGAACAACAACAACGAGACGAGGAATTACCATGCGGGACTTCTGGGAAGGACCTTTACAAAGGGGGAACTCTGGTTCTTTTCCCTTTCTTCCACTGCTCCTTCTAATGACCCAAGAGCAAACAGGAAGCCTGGAGACCCACAGTGTCTTAGCCTGTGAAACTATAAGACAGAGCAGAAGCGGGAAAGTGTGTGAAGAGTTTCTCAACAAAAGGAAGTTATCCAACCTCCAGACTTCATTTATACAAGAACATAAGCCTCATGTGTTTAAGCCACTGCAGTCAGCTTTCTCTTACAACCAAACCCAGTTCCTAACTGACAACGACAATCTCCTGAGAAGAGCTGCACCATCAGTAAAGGAACCAACTGAAAGGCTTCCAAAGGTTCATAAAAAGCAAACTAATCAAAGGATGCATTGGTTGTTTGGTCTTCACTGAAACTGTGACTTAGTGAGGGGAGGAGGGAATTTCTTTTCAGTTGTGAAGTACTCCGGTTGGGGTTGGAGGTGGGGTTGATCTTGCCCAAATAACTAATTCTCCTAGTAAAGCACAATATTCACACATATAACTTATTCACACCCTGGGAAAAGAACCTGATTATACACAGATTTTATAAGCACTCACTTACACAAATACAGTAACCTGAAGATGCTTAATACTTCTGTTCAGTTGAATGAACTTTTAATGAACACTTTCACAACCAACCTATTCAACCAGGACAAGTCCCAGTGAAGCTTTTAAAATGTTTCAACTTCTCTCAAATTGACCTATTATTCAGAAGACTAATTCAGGCAGAAGACCAGTTCATGAGACTTTTACTGTACTATTAAAATACCAACTCAGATGAGACCATCCTTCTGGAGGAAATTTCTTTAAAGTTAAAAGGAAGAAGAAAATTATGAGTGATTAAAAAACATTGATTGGTGGCATCATAACACAAATTAGGCAAATGACTAGAACAGATTTTGTAGAAGCATGTGTGACACTGAAATTAAGAATCAATATGCAAAAGTCTTGAGATGGGAGAAGGGTCTAAAACTATTACCCACCTTAACATACATTTTAAGAAAATGCACCTATGACTGGGGGGGGACAGGAACTTCCTATTAGCAAGTTGGGTGTGTATATGTGTGATTTATAGTGACACAATGTATGAAGAACTGGTGATGTAAGTTAAATCTTCAAATTTAAGGCTTAAAATAAGAATACAGTGGATGCAACAACTGACAATCAGCCGCTGAACCCTTAAAATAACATCTAATACAGCTTCCAGAGACAATGTGGAAAACACTGCTACAAAGGAACACATGCATTCTTCCACAACAGTTGAATCTACTCACACTAGCTCTACCATCATTAAATCATGAGTTGGGCCTATTACTTAGGCTTTAACTTCCTGTGATTCTGATGGAGATTCTTCTTCTAAGTTATATTTTAAGAAGGTAAGAGCAGCTACTGATTTCCAATGTTACATGATTTCTTCCTTTCTCTCCTAAAAAGGCCATACAATTATTAACACTCCTCTGTAACTGAAACAAGTATTTTCTAGACAAAGTTGGCAAATCATCTTGAAATTAAAATGGGCATGAAGAAAGATGGCAGCACAGCTAAGATGCATAAATGACTCTTTGTGGTTAATTTGTCTTTAATATGGAAGGCAAATTGAAAAATACAAGTTATTTTTCATATTTTGCTTATGCTTTCAAGAATTAAGATAAGTATCTTTATACAAAACCCCATCACCTCGGTGATCACACCTTTTACGTCCTAGAATACATGACAGTCCTGACAGTGAAAGACCCTCCCGGTGCACTTAGTAGACCTTCCTCTTTAACAGGAAGTTACTTGCAGGCAGGACAAAGATGAAGAGATCTGCTTTACTAACTTATGATGACAAGGCTAAGAAGCAGAAGTAAAGCAAAATTAAAACAGGAAGCTGTCTTACCTGTGCCATTGAGAGTAGTGTTTTTATTTGTGTACAGCCTGATCATGTGTCCTATTGTTTTCACATTTTCTCTTAACATTATTCCTCGAGCTTGAACCATAAAGAGATATGTGTTGGCTATAAAAGAAAAAAAAAAAGAGAGAATGACATGACTCAATTAGGTTTTTTACATTAAAAAATAATATTCAGAATTGAGGAACTGCTCAATAGACCAGAACTGATTCAATTAGTACATCAAATGGGAAAACAAATATAAAATTACTATTTCCCATTATCGAAAACTCACAAAAACAAACTCCTTTTAAAAAACAATAAAATGAAAAATTATAGTAGTAATATCCATTCATCAACTAGAATGAGACTAAATGAACTATCCAAAAATCATAATTCCTTTATCCACATATGATTTTCTACTATAAAATATACTCAGGAATTTCAGGAAGGCATTCTTTACCACATAATTCTTTACCACATTCAACCACATAATCCTAAAATTCACTTTCTCTAATTCTATATTAATTCCCTCAAACCAAGGACTCCACAGAGGTAAGAATTCCCTCATGAATCAAACATATGTCACAAATCACCATGTCTAATCTGGATACAGATCTTTCATATTCTCAGTGTTGGGGGAGGCACACGTAGGATGATCTAGAATCACAATCTCTTTTGGCAATTTCTCTTGATTACTTGAAATTTTACACTCTCAATCACAAGTCTACCTGCCAGGATTGTAAAAGCAGACAAAATCAAAATCGACATGGCATCACTACTTGCAATAGCCAGAACACGGAAGCAACCTAGATGTCCGATGACAGAGGAATGGTAAAGCAGATATGGTACCTGTATACAATAACTCAACCATCAAAAGGAACAAATGTGAGTCAGCTGTAGTGAGGTGGATGAACCTCACTACACAGTGAAGTCAGAGAAACAAATCATCTATTATCATCTATAATATCATCTATTAAAGCATACATATGGACTCTAGTGGAGAAGGAAATGGCAACCCACTCCAGTATTCTTGTCTGGAAAATTCCATGGACAGAGGAACCTGGAGGGCTACAATCCATGGGGTCACAAAGAGCTGGCCACAATTGAGCACATCAGCATGGAATCTAGAAATAGTACTGATGAACCTATTTACAGAGAAAAAATGGAGACACAGACGTAGAGAATGGACTGTGGACACAGTGGGAGAAGGAGAGGTGAGACAAATGGAGAAAGTAGCATTGACATGTATACATCATCATGTGTAAAACAGATAAAAAGCCTGGTGCTCTGTGATGACGGAGAGGGGTGGGATGATACATACATAATCATGACTGATTCACAGTCATGTACAGCAGAGACCTCCACAACACTAAAGCAACTGTCTTTCAATAGAAAAAAAATTTTTGTAAATACATCATTAGTGGTCTCATTTGAATTTAAAAAAATCAACGTGGCATTTTCAAGTTGTTAATTTCAATCTCCAAGGTAAGTGCTTCAAGAATAATTTGTATTTTTTTCCTCTGGGAGAAACTGGTAATTGGACAAAGATTACAAAAGTCATTGCCTTTTGAGATGCCAAGCCTCCTCAGAAAAGCACAGAAGTCGAAAGAAGACCCTTTCTTTCTTGGTCCTGATTCTGCTAGTGCTGGGCATAACTTTGGACAGCTCACCAGATCTCAGTTCTCTCGCCTAAAAATAGCAGTACTACACCAGGTTTCTCGGAAGCCCCTTCTACGCTAAATGCTCCAGGCATAAAGCTAAAAATCATAAGCTCCATTCAGACAAGAGGAGGAGGCTCATTTTCACAGAAAAACCAAGAAACTGCAAGGCCTGGTTAATGACTCAATTTTAAGATAAGCTGTCTCTCAACACACTAATGGCACTCTTGAAAAATGAATGCTGAATGAAAAGATCAAAAATGCCAACTCATTTTCTGGGCCCAGTTCTGCTTCTTTGAGATGGTACAGGGAGGTGAGCAAAATGTTTGCCACCTCCTTTCTCCTTTTACTGAAATCTGAACTTGCTCGAAGTACCAGTGAGGACAGAATAAATAGAACAGAGAAGTGGAGTAAAATAACACTTTTTTTTTTTCACCTTTAACTCATAAAAGAGAAACGCAGGTTTTACATAAGCTCCAGCTCAATCATTTTTAGGCACCTGTCCGGAACCCACCTGCCAATGCAGGAAATGTAAGAGACATGGGTTCAATCCCTGGGTCAGGAAGATCTCATGGAGAAGGTCATGGCAACCCACTGCAGTTTTCTTGCCTGGAGAATCCCATGGACAGACAGTTCATAGGGTTGCAAAGAGTCGGACATGACTGAGCAACTTAGCACGCACTCACCACATCCTCTCTGGAAATCAGTCCTATAATTAGATCTAACTTGTTTAGGCTTGAATTTATTAAGCCAGGCTTACAAACCCCACACGTTTTTAGTACATTTTTGTTTCTTCAGTGGACTTTCAAAGACAGGTGAGACAAAGTGAAAAATGAAAGTAAAGACAACAGCCAACCAAAAATGTGGGAAAATGTTCAAGAAAAGCCAAAGTAACATTAGCAATTCTACCTAAACCAAGATTTCAACTGAAATGACGCAGAGAAAAAAAATGAAGTGGATTACGAGTACCTACTGATTTAAAATTATCTTGGATCATTTAATCCTAAAATTATATATGAAATTTGTCATCAGTGGTGTAAATAGCCTATATTTGTTATGCACCAAGCTGGGGAGGGGGGGAAGACCTGGAGAAGGAGGACTGAGTCAAGAGTTATTAGGCCAAGACCAGTACTGGGAGAAACAATACTGCCCCAAACAAGGACACACAAGGTAAGAACACGTGTGTCCTGGAAACAGAATTTTCACAAACTACACAGCTTTTTCTTTTAATTAACATACCTACTCTAATAGAGAAAACTGCTTGAATCTTGTGCGCTTAGTCGCTCATTTGTGTCCAACTCTTTGCAACCCCATGGACTGTAGCCCACCAGGCTCCTCTGTCCATGGGATTCTCCAGGCAAGAATACTGGAGTGGGTTGCCATGCCTTCCTCCAGGGGATCTTCCCCACCCAGGAATCAAATCCAAATCTTGAAACCAAGTCAAATTTAAGAAACAAGGACAATAACCAGCATAGAAAAGGACAAAGTCAAATTTTCCTAAAAACTTTCAAAATAGAAGGTAACCAAACTGTTAAGAAAAAAAATGATTACTGATGGCACCTGTGACAAGGGTGAATTATTTACCAAAAGCAAGTATTTACTATGCATTAGACAGATGGAGAAAAAGGTGAGATGCCAAGCTCTCCAAACGGAAAATCTATTAGTTTATTTTAAATCATTCACAGCTAATTGAGTTACATTCCTTAGGTTAATGGTCCTCATGGGTTTAATCCCTAAAGATCAAAACCCATTAAGGAATGAAGCTGTATTTAAATAGAGGCACTGTTAACAGAAGAAAGGCCATGTGTCAAAGTGTTTCCAAGGCATAAGAAACCAGCATGGAATAATCCAGACTGACCACCAAACATCATAAAACTACAGTAACCCACACTCAGGTAATTCTACATGCCTGCTAATCATCATTATTGTAAAATAGAATGTTTTATTAGCAAGCCAAGAAATCCTTGTCTAAAATTTCTATTCCAGGGACTACCCTGGTGGTCCAGTAGTGAAGACTCCATGCTTCCACTTCAGGGAACTATGGGTTGGATCCCCAGTAGGGGAATTAAGAAGCCCAAATGCTGCAAAAAATAGTTAAAAAAAAAAAAGAGAGAGAGATTTCTATTCCTTCTTACAAGTGACTACATTTCAGAAAATAGGGAAATCTTTCCCACTGGTCTCAAGACGACTCAGAAGAACACTAAAAACCAGCACTGCTTCATTAAGATGATGCTACGTTCTCTAATTTAGTTCATTTGCAATTTGCTTCTGCATTGTGAGACATAAATTTCACTTATTTACCTAGTCTGTTTTCCAGGGGTTGGGGGGGAAACTATAACCTAAGGGGAAAAAACTTCAAATATCAACAGTTTACAATAGCTCGTAGGCATGTTACCCTAGGTTTATGAGGAAAGAGATTTATGAACGTGCTTCATTCTCCACTTGAGAAAACTAGAGAATGTGTTTGCTGTAAAGCTGTGTCTCCACACCCCTTTGCATACGCAGCTTTGCTCCTTCAAAGCACAGAAAAGATTCAAGTCAAGGAGCTCTGTAGTCTGCAGTGATCTGGCAAAGGCTTCCTAGGCTTTGAAGGACTTTCAAACACAACATCCCTCTGATCTCAACATCCTTGTTCCTGACTGCCACAATCTCCAGGTCCTTTAACAAACCAGAAGTCAACTGCACAGCTGATTCTGAGGGGGAGATGGTGTTGTTAGACATTCTCACATGCAATTATAAACACAGTGGTGGAGCTAAGAAGAGTGGGGTACAAATACAAATGGGAGAAACATTCATACAAAAGTAAAAGTGGAAACCATGGTGATGAATTACCACAGGAAAAATTATCTAGAAAGGAGATAAGAAGGTGGAGTTCAGACCGCAAATAGAAGATATAAAACTAAAAGACCTCAAGATGAATTAATCTGAGCTGAAACATGGTGAAGCCACCATTGGACAGAAGAAAGAGAAAATGGTCAACCATGACAAATGTCAATACAGAGGAGAAGATGGACAGACAATAAGGAAAAAAGAAAAAAGCTTAAAAAATGAAAAGCTAATACCTAGCACTTACTCTACTGGGCATCCTTAGAAGTTCTTTATATAAACTAATCGACAACTCTATAAGGTAGGTACGAACATTCCCATTTTACAGATAAGGAAAGTGGAATTAAGTGATTTGCTCAAGGCCACACAGTAATTTATTAGCAAGTGGTGGAGCTACGATTCACCCCCAGCAGTCAGCTTCAGCAACCCAACTCTTCATCACCATCCCAATCAGCCTTTTAAAATAATATTAGAGGGACTTCCCTGGTGGTCCAGTACTAAGATTCTGCTCTCCCAATGCAGGGGCACCTGTATTCAATCCCTGGTTAAGGAACTAGCTCCTACAGGCTACAACAAAGATCGAAGATCCCAAATGCCGCAACTAAGACCTGATGCAGCCAAATAAACAAATATTTTTTTTATAACAAATAAATAAAAGTGCTATTAGATCCCGGTCAACCTTCAAGAGAGCAGTTTCACCCAAATAATGGGGGAAAAAAGAAATTAGTAGAGAGTTGAGTGGACAAGTGAAAGCAGTCTGGTGTCGGAACAGGTAAGTGAGAGCCAGGTCAAGGGAAGTGTTCTTGGGCAGGAGGGGCCTCAGCATGACCTGAGGAGAGCAAGGAAAGAAGTCTCAAGTGAAGGCTCTAAGTGAGTAGGAGGAAAGAGGGAGAAGAACATCTCCACCAATGGGACGGCATAGCTGCGGAGGACACTCGGGGAGGAGCCATCCAACCTGAGGAGCACCGGCAGCAATGGACAGTAAGTTCTAACAGTCCCAGTAGGTAAATGGTGTCAAGAAACAGAAAGGCGAGGAGAGGACTTGGGGGCCACTGTGAAGATGATAAGTAACATTAATGGGGATTTCCCTGGTGGGCCAGTGGCTAAGACTACATTTCCAACGCAGAGGACCTGGGTTCGATCCCCGGTCAGGGAACTAATTCCTACATGCCACAACCAAGAGTTCACATGCAACAACTAAAATAATGTTTTTAAAGTACTTCCCTATGACCAGTTAACTAGGTCATTCTCAACATTAAAACAAGTAGTAGTAGTAACATTAATGAAGGTGAGAAAAGTGCCAGATGTAGACGGTTAGGAAGATTATGGTCTGGAGAGAAGGGGGACAGGGTGCAGCAGGAAGGCTCTGAATTGAGCATAACTCAGAAATCATCCCAGGATGTGGAATGTTGGAGGGCGTGGGTTTCTAAAGAGAAGGGAAATGAATTAACATGAATTGAGTACCTCCATTCATCAGGCAATGAGCTAAATGCCACGTGTTACATTTCATTTAATTCTTCTGGAGCAGGTTGAACGGAGACCACCCAAAAGATGTGTGCACATTCTAATTCCCAGAACCTGCAAATGTTATCTTATTTGAAAAAGGAGTCTTTGTAGATGTAATTAAGTTAAGGATCTCGAGATGAGGAGATCATCCTGGATTATCTGTGTTGGCCCTAAATCCAATGAAAGTGCACAGACAAGAGAAAAGCAGAGTGAGACTTCCATACACACACACGCACGCACAAAAAGTACAGTGAGGATGAAGGCAGATTAGAGTGACTGGTCACCAGCCTAGGAAGCCAAGGAATGCCAGCAGGGACCCAAAGCTAGAGACAAGGGAGGGTCTTTCAGAGCCTTCAGAGGCTTCACAGCACTGCCGAGTCCTTGATTTTGAACTTCTGGCCAATGCAACTGTGAAGGAATGCGTTCCTGCTTTAAGCCTCTCAGACTGCGGTAATTTGTATAGCAGCCCTAGGAAACAAATATACCATCTCAGGATACAGGCACAACTTTCCTCATTGTAAGACCAGAAAACTGACTTCCCTGGTGGTCAAGTGGTTAAGAATTCACCTTTCAATGCAGGGACATGGGTTCAATCCCTGGTCTGGGAAGATCCCACATGCCTCAGAGTAACTAAGCCCGGGCACCAGGACCACTGAGCCCGCATCCCGCGACTACTGAATTGCACCACAAGCGGCTCAGACAGTAAAGCGTCTGCCTGCAATGTGGGAGACCCGGGCTCGATCCCTGGGCTGGGAAGATACCTGGAGAAGGAAATGGCAACCCACTCCAGTACTCTTGCCTGGAAAATTCCATGGACGGAGGAACCTGGTGGGCTACAGTCCACGGGGTCGCAGAGAGTTGGAGAGGACTAAGCGACTTCACTTTCAGCACAATCAGAGAATTGGTGCGCTGCAATGAAAGATCTCACATGATGCAAAGATCCCACATATTGAACTAAGACCTGATGCAAGCAAATAAATATTGAGATCAAAAAACAAACTCAGAAGTTACACAGGTAGAATTTTAAAAACTCAAGATTCAAGGACTGCTCTAAATGACTCTGAGAGGCAGCAATCTGGGATAAGCAATGACTGGAAGTCCTACAGGAGAGAGAGACTAAGAAAAAGAAAACTCTTCAATGCAAAAAGTTATGAGGGAAGTGACAACAGAGGGGATTAACAGATTGCAGCCAATGAGAGGAGGATATCAGAAGTAGTACTTCAAAGTCACAGGAGAGAAAATGCTTTCCCATATAATCTACAGAACATGTAATGAAATAAACAACATGGAAAAAAGCAAACCACTTCATATCTTTGCTGTTGTTCAGTCGCTAAGTGGTGTTCAACTCTTGGGGAACCCATGGACTGCAGCCCACCACACTCCCCATTCTTCACTATCTCCCCATGTTTGCTCAAATTCATGTCTGTTGAGTCGAAGATGCTGTCTAACCATCTCATCCTCTACTACCCTCCTCTCCTTTTGCCTTCGATCTTTCCCAGCATCAAGGTTTCTTCTGGTGAGTCGACTCTTCACATCAAGTAGCCAAAGCATTGGAACTTAAGCATCAGTCCTTCCAATGAATATTCAGGGTTGATTTCCCTTAGGATTGATTGGTTTGATCTCCTTGTTGTCCAAGAGACTCTCAAGAGTCTTCTCCAGCACCACAATTTGAAAGCATCAATTCTCTGGCGCTCAGCCTTTAGAGCCCAGCTGCATATACACATCCCTTGATAGTAACCACAGACACTTGAATCACGTATTTTATGAACTTCTAAGAACTCACAATAACCTTTTAAACATCTATTTCACATGGCTGTAAGTTTTCTTCTTTCCACATCTAGCCCCTTGTTCAACAAGTTCCCAGAAATTACTCATCTGATTCTGTAAGAGCTAAATGTATCATCTCTAATAATAATGCCATAAACCCCAGGATGCGGCCATATGACATATGAAAAAGAGTTCATACTCTGCCTAGAACCAAAGCATTGCTTAAGTTAAAAACAAAACATAACAGACTTCTAGGCTGTGCCAGGCTACAAAACAAATGATTCCCTTTATGTCAAAACACTATTTAAATAGACTATTTTACCATGGTGATGATAATTCAAAGTCAAGTATGGGCTCAAGAAAATCTGCAGAGCAAGTGATTGCTAGCCTATAATATCCTCCTCCCCATCCTTCCAGTAAATCACAGACTGACTAATAAGTAGAATGAAAGAATTCTGTGCTCAGAATCCCATTTTATCAAGCAATTATGAATACACTGATCACATACAGCACAAATCTATTTCAGATCTTAGCCAACATCTCAAGCTTTGCTGATGTAGGCACCAAAAATTAACTAGAAATTCTTTCTGACAGGTGTTTTTTACCACTTTCACTCTGCAGTTTAACAGCTTTAAGTTATTTGAGGACGACTTTTCTAACAGTCTTATTAAAGATGTTCAAGGTGGAGACATGTGTTTATTCACAATAAATATGTGTTAAATAACCACCAACCGCCAAGCAGTTATCAGCGACTAAGGAGCCATGGGGGTCTCCTCTGCAAAAACCAGAATTCTAAGAAAGGGTAAACTGCCTGAAACATTGGAATCACTTCTACAACCACCAGATGACCAGCTCAGCCTGGTTTAAACTTAGCTGAAAATTTAAAAACTAGACTCTGAACACATGATCTAACACATGACAGCTTGCAGCACTGTCCTTTGTTAATTCATGGTTACTCACTTAAACATACGGCTTCTTTAAAGCGTGACAGGAGCCTAAAGAGTCAAGAGTTATAAACCACACTGGAGAAAAGTAGAATCAGGAGGAAATGAGGGAACCAGGAAAGGAAAAATGCAGGCAATTACATTTTTAATCTAATCAGTAAGGAAACTTTCCTAATGAAATTATAAAGGATGAAGTCATAAATAAACACACTCAGGAAACACTGGAAATCTGCTGAAAATAAATGACTTCAGAATGCACTTCAAGTGAATGAAATGAACCTCTACCCACTTGAGAATGCTATCCATGATAAGAGGACATAAAAGGGAGACCTATGTGAACTATATGCTTTATAATTATCCCCGATTTCCCTGTGTTTTCACAATTAAAATACCATTCATAATTTCAACTTACTTATTCATGAAAAGAGAATGACTCTAAAACAAGCAGGAGAGAGGGGACACAGCATAGAAAATGAATTTCAATGATTTCCAAAGCCAGAGTATACTTTCAAATCAAAAAACAAGACATCTTTTAATTCTCTACCACTGGTCCTCTTGAGTCAAATGAAAATGGAGTCAGAGTTCTCTTCCTCCAAGTCAAGCTGGACACTGCACTATGATTAGAAGTCATAATATCTGAGCCATTAACTTAATTACCAAGAAGGCAATACATAAAACATGATTTCAGTTAAGAATTATTAACACTAGCAAGCCTCAAATACTTAAAAAAAGAGATAATATTTCAATCAAGGTGTGATGGTACAATAACAAGCTTCACAGAGTTGCTTAACTATGAACATGTTATAAAGAGATTTTTAGAAGTCTTTTGTTTTGAAATTATTTCTGCTAGCTAACATGTAGGGCCATCAGTTCAGTTCAGTCACTCAGTTGTGTCCAACTCTTTGTGACCCCCATGGACTGCAGTAGGCCAGGCTTCCCCGTCCATCACCAACTCACGGAGTCTACTCAAACTCATGTCCATTGAGTTGGTGATGCCATCCAACCATCTCACCCTGTCATCCCCTTCTCCTACCACCTTCAATCTTTCCCAGCATCAGGGTCTTTTCCAATGAGTCCAAGGGATCCCCAAGAGTCTTCTCCAACACCACAGTTCAAAAGCATCAATTCTTCAGCACTCAGCTTTCTTTACAGTCCAACTCTCACATTCATACATGACTAGTGGAAAAACCATAGCCTTGACTAGACGGACATTTGTTGGCAAAGTACTGTCTCTGCTTTTTAATATGCTGTCTAGGTTGGTCATAGCTTTTCTTCCAAGGAGCAAGTGTCTTAATTTCATGGCTGCAGCCACCATCTGCAAGTGATTTTGGAGCCCCCAAAAATAAAGTCTGACACTGTTTCCACTGTTTCCCCATCTACTTGCCATGAAGTGATGGGACCAGATGCCATGATCTTAGTTTTCTGAATGCTGAGTTTTAAGCCAACTTTTTCACTCTCCTCTTTCACTTTCATCAAGAGGCTCTTTAGTTCTTCTTCACTTTCTGCCATAAGGGTGGTGTCATCTGCATATCTGAGGTTATTGATATTTCTCCCAGCAATCTTTATTCCAGCTTGTGCTTTATCCAGCCCAGTGTTTCTCATGATGTACTATTTATATTGATCCTATTAAGTGAATTACAATGTATCTAATAATGAAAAACATTAAATAACAAATTCAGGATCAATCCATAACTCAATCACATAGTGGGTTCATAAAGAAACACATGATCCTGGTTGCCTTAAGTTATCTGTACATCCTGCCATTGTTATTCTGGAGGAAAGAAATTCTTCACCATGAAAGCTCTTTCTCCAGTAAAACACAATGCTATAAACAAATTAATCTGGTTTTTAACAGGTAAGATTAGTTAGATGAAAGATCAAATCAGATAACCAATTTCAAATGTAAAACTATTTCACACTAAAGGATTTCCCAACTGTTTGGGGTGTGTGTCAGAAATAAAGTTCCCAGAGTGAAGGATTAATTAAAAAATCAATCAGGGACTTCCCTGGTGGTCCAGTGACCAACACTCCATATTCCCTATACAGAGGCAGGGGTGGGGGGTGGGCCAGGGTTTGATCCCTGATCCAGGAACTAGATTTCACACGCCATAACTAAGAGTGCACATGCCATAACTAAAGATTCTGCATGGTAGTTTTATTCCCAGCATGCAGGATTGTTTACTTGCCACATGTGAACTCTTAGTTATGGCATGTGGGACCTAGTTCCTGGACCAGGGATCAAACTCAGGTGGGAGGGAGGGAGGGACATGCGTATACCTATGGCTGATTCATGTTGATGTATGGCAGAAACCAACACAATATTGTGAAGTAATTATCCTCCAATTAAAAATAAAATTTTAATGCAAAAAAAAAGATACTGCACACAATTAAGACCTAATGCAGTCAAATAAATAAATAAATAATTTTTTAAAAAATCAATCAGGATCCTAATTAGATTCTCTAATGATAAGACCTGGGTTGCCTTAAATAAGGCTTGAGCACCTTCATGTTTGAAAACCACTGCTTGTAGTAATTCTCTAAACATCACTAACATTTGTAACAGGCAAAAAAATAGAAGTCTCCTTTCACAGTTTAACTTGTATAAATACATCCTCTTTTATACAGCTTTCTAATTTATGCACAATTCATTGAGACAATGAAGAATCTGTTTCATCCTTAAAGAACATACAACATAAAGACTGGGTTAAGAGCCAAAGACTTTTACTAACTTGACTATTTAATCATGAAAACCAAGATGCAAGCAAAAAGTCACATCTATTACCCCTCTGGAGAAAAAAAAATTAATTACAATTTCAAGATTTAAAAGCACTAAGTTATGTTTTCCTAAACATTTTGCCATGCTACACAGCCAAAAATAAAACATCTCATAATTTCAACTTACCTATTCATGAGAGGAAAATGACTCTAAAACAAGGAGAGAAGGGGACACAGCACGGAAAATGAATTTCAAAGATTTCCACAGCCAAAGCATACTTTCAAACCAACAAACAAGGATAAACGTCCTTTCTTGCCTACTTTAACGGAGGAGGGTTTTTGCTGTGGCTTAAACCAAACACCATCAAGTTCTGCTACAACCAAAAACAAGTATGCCCATGATACAACAAATCAAGTCAGCCCAATGTAGGATATACATGCTGGAGAAAAATAAAATTAGAATGCTACCTGAAATTCTCCAATGGGTCCAAGACATGAGGAAAAAATACCTAATAATAACTGAAGTAAAACTCTTGATTCCCCAGTGGCACGTTAATGGCCTTGTAGGTATTCTCAGAAAACCTACTTTTAACCTTCAACTGACCCAATCTTCAACTCTAATCACAATATTACCCATATATTATCCTCTCTGTTATTACCCTGACAAAAGGCAGAAACAGAAAGATCTTTTATAAACTCAATCACTCGGTCTTTCGGGAATTAAGGAAAAAATGATTCAGAAGAAAAAGAAGAGGGAGAAAGAGCTGGGGGCAGGCTGCTCTGATGAAACTGGTCAGGTGCAGCCCAAGCAGTGGCGATGACACTCAGTTTCGTCTCAGGTGGCGAGGAAAACGGACCAGAAGGAGAACACTGGAAATAGACAAGGTCTGCGGGGCTCTCCATTGGCCAGGAATGCCCAAACAGGACCTACGACATTCAAGTTCTAGAATAATCTCTCAGAAAAGGACACAGCAGGGGAAGGAGAGAAGAAGGAGATGAATTGAAAGAGAAGCACTGAAACAAACACATTGCCACATGTGAAACAGACAGCAGTGGAAAGCTGCTATGTAACACCGGGAGCTCAGCCTGGGGCTCTGTGACAACCAAGACGGGTGGGATGGGGTGGGAGGGAGGTTCAGGACGGAGGGGCCGTATGTACACGTATGGCTGATTCACACTGCTGTAGGGCAGAAACCAACACAACACTGTAAAGCAATTATCCGCCAGTTACAAAAGGAAATTTACTCATAAAACAGTAACATGTCAGACTTCAATGAATTCATTTTCCCTTTAAAACTACCTGATTCCTCACAAGGTCATAGAATTGAGGTTCACTTCTGCTGGAACAATACAGCTGAATTAACATATAGGCTCAAGAATGCTGGCCAGAAAATAAAGTAAAAATAAAATAATACAAATAAAAGAATGGCAACCTGATGGAGGTAAGCAATTTCTGAGATGGCTCCCTAGCCGATGACTGTGCACTGGCCCAAGATGACTCTTTTCTGACAAAGACAATATGGCGAAAGTGATGGGGTTGTAAACTACCCAGTGGAGAGGCTCTGGGGCAAGGAACTGAGTGAGGCCTCCAGCAGCTACCTGCAAAGAACTGAGGTCCTCAGTGCAACAATCCTCAGGGGGCAGAATCCTGCCCGAATGCACACAGCTGAACTTGGAAGTGGACTCTTCCCCAGTGGAGCCTCCAACCACAGCCTTGTCCTACACTCTGTAGCCAAGTAAGAGACCTTGAACCAGAGCCATCCAGCCAAATCATGTCCAGATTCCTGGCCACAGAAACTAGGAGATAACACGTGTTTGTTATTTTAAGCCCCTAAATTTGGAGGTAATTCCCTGGTGGCTCAGTGGTAAAGAATCCGCCTGCCAATTCAGGAGATGTGGGTTCAGTCCCTGGGTTGGGAAGATCTCCTGGGAGAAGGAAATGGAAACTCACTCCAGTATTCTTTCCTGGAGAATCCCATGGACAGATGAGCCTCCACAGAGTCACAGAAGAGTCAGACATGACTTACAGCGACCAGACAACAGACAACACACTGAAGGACCCTGGCATCTTCACTGTTTCTCATCTCCTGCCAGCCCCTCCATATTCTCCCGAGGGGTCTAATATCCAACACCAGGATGATACTGATAGGTGGGCTGGGGAGAGAAGGAACTAGAGCAGCCACACCAGGAGAAGTGATTAATTGGAAAGACTCAGTCACTCAACAGCTCTTCACTAAGCCTCTAGTATGTGCCAAGGCAGAAACCAAATCTCTGAAGCTGGTCAAGCAAACACGTTACTCTATACTAAGATCTGTTCACAAGAACAGAGCCCCTCGAAGCAGCTCAGACACCCACCTTATCAGATATGAATGTCCTCAACCTCCCTCTCCATATGCATCCAATTTTTATTATCAAAAGCATCTTTATCTACTCCCCACCTCTAAAATTAATCCCCTTATACACTTGACCCTACTCCCTCTACCTGGCCTCCCTCATTCCAGAACTGCTGTCTTAATCCATCCACACCAATAAAGCACTAGTATTCCTATAAAATGCAAACCTGATCATGTCACTCTCCTACTGAAAATCTAAACTCGATGGTTTGACATTGTTCTCAGGCTAAAGCCCAAGTTCTCAAATCGAGCTTACAGGCATCTGTATTTATGTCTCTGGCTTTGGCCCACGCTCCCCTCCAATTTTTATGCCTTAGCCTCTACTTTTTTGGTTATTTTTTTTAACTTTTCATTTCTCTCCCACCTCTTAACCTTCAACTATTCTATTCCTACCTGAAGCACTTTTCCCCAGTCTTTAATTACCTAACCTAAGCTTCTGGCCTTAGGTTCTCCCTGATGCCTAGACTAGTTTAGTGCCCTACTCATCCACCCAACCAGTGCCTCCACAGCAAACTCACACGATCACCTAGAATAGTTACTCTGTCAACTGTGTGAATTTCCCACTGGCCTTGAGCTCTATGAGGGGCTTTCCAGGTGGCACTAATGGTAAAGAACTGCCTGCCAATGCAGGAGACATAAGAGCCTCGGGTTAGATTTTTGGGTCGGGAAGATCCCCTGGAGAAAGGCACGGCAACCCACTCCAGTACTCCTGCCTGGAGAATCCCAAGGACAGAGGAGCTTGGCGGGCTACAGTCCATGGGGTCGCAAAGAGTCAGATACGACTGAAGCGACTTAGCATGCATGCTTCAGCTCTATGAAAATAGGGACCATGTGGATCCTGTTCAATGCAGAACCAGACAAACATGTATGGAAGAGTAAATTGATGCCTTCAAACTGTGGTGCTGGAGAAGTCTCTTGAGAGTCCCTTGGACAGCAAGGAGATCAAATCAGTCAATGCTAAAGGAAACCAACCCTGACTATTCACTCCAAGGACTGATGCTGAAGCAGAAGTTCCAATACTTCAGCCACCTGATGCAAAGAGCCAACTCACTGAAAAAAAGACTCTGAGGCTGGGAAAGATTGAAGGCAGGAGAAGGCAATGACAGAGAATGAGAGGATTGGATGGTATCACCAACTTACTGGCCATTACTTTGAGCAAACTCCAGGAGATACTGAAAGACAGGAAATTCTGGTGTGCTGCAGTCCATGGGGTAGCAAAGAGTCAGACACAACTGAGCGACTGAACAAGATCACGTCATAATTTGTTCCCTTCTTCAAATCTTCAAAGCATGTCCTCACTCCCTGAACATCCACATAAGCTCAGGTCTTCCCATCTTCTAAGATCCCTTTGATCCTACTTTCCTGGAAATCAGCCATTTTCATCTGACTTTATTAATACTATCCAACCTCAGGCAGTCTTACTGGTGCCCTCTAACACCACAGAAACAGGTCCCCTAGCAGCCACCACAGAGTTCCTACTTACCAAATCCATGATTCTCCTTCCAGACTTTACCCTACTGAACTATAGCCCACTGCAATGCCTGTCTTGCTGATCATCATTTTTACTTACTGACAGATTCATTTTTGCAAAGGCCTCCAACTCTCTTCACGTTCATGGTACCTCTCTCCCTTCATTTTCCTGTTTCTATTTCTTCACTCGCCCTAGGCTGATGGATGTCATCCGGGGCTACCTTGTCTTCAGCCTCCACAAGCTCTCCTTGGGTGGCCGCCTGAACTTCTCCAGGGTCGATCACACCGCCCCCTTTTGGGGCTGGGGAGTGAAAAAGGTAACAAAGCCTCATGGGAAATCCCCCTAACTACACTTGTTTAATCACTCAGTTGTGTCCGACTCTTTCAAGACCCCATGGACTGTAGCCTGCCAGGCTCCTCTATCCAGGTAAGTTTCCAGGAAAGACTACTAGAGTGGTTGACACTTCCTCCTCCAGATGACCTGTGTCTCCTGCTTCGCAGGCAGATTCTTTACTGCTGAGCCACCAGAGAAGCCCTCAAACTACACTTGGGCCTCCATCATACTCCCATTTAACACCTATCATTCCATACTCACGAGTAACTAACTTAGTGAGTCACTTGCGTGAGTTAGTTTTATTAACTCAGGTGTGTAGGGGGAAAACAGGTACATATCATTCACTTGTATGTTGATGACATCTCTCTCCTGTTAGACCTCTGCTGTGGGCTCTAAGCCCTTTTTTTCCATAGGTCCATCTGCTGACAAGTTCTTCCTCACTATCCTACAAGCATCCCAACTCAATTTCTCTAAAAGCAAAATGGCCCCCTCAAGGCAGTTGCTGTTCTATAGCCCCTTTCCCACTAGAATACAAGTGCTTGGCCAGAATACAAGCATTGTCTTAAAGCATCTCCCTTTCCTTCAGTTCTGCTGTCCACATTCTTCAAGTCTGCCTTGATCAGGTTCAAATCTTCTATTGCCTGAGCCACTGAAATAACTTCCCACCTGGTACCTCTGTACTGTATAACCTGTACTCCAGGCTAGAAGAACTGCTCTAAAACAAAAGGATTCCAGCATTCCTAGTTTCAGAATGTCTGATGTCTCCTGCTACTGACAGGACCAAAACATTAGCCTGGGAAGCCTGACTGTTAAGAGAGGTCCACAAAAAAGAAATGCCCAACACGTGGCCCAACCAAAAGAACCCTCAAAAGGGGTCACGGTGACCACAGAACTTGGCGAGGAAAATAACTAAGAGGAACTTTGAAATACAAAGCAAAGTTTAACAGCTCAAAAAGAAAAAAGAAAAAAAAACACCATCAGGCTCACCCCTAGAAGGGTGAAAGGCTGTGATGAGAAAGCTACAGGGCAACAAACAAGCTACTCTCTGAGCAAAGTGACAGGAACCAGTCAGAAATGTCAAGGAGGCTATGAGCAAGGCCCTACTAAGCCACACCCTCCCACAACACCCCCTCCATGCCCGGCCCACCCATCAGCAACGCCACCTGTCCCAGCCAGGCATCCACCCACTTGAGACCCAAAAAGTGAGGCACACAGCCCGGTAATTCCTAGAAGGGCCCAGAGGAATTCACACCAAAGTGATCCAACCATATTCTTCCTCTGCTCAGAGAATGAAAGAGCCTATCAGCAAGTCAAGCAAAGGTCAGGATGGCTGATGAGTCAAATGGGCAGCGAAATCCCCACTCCCAGGGCAGCTGCACGATCTTCCCCACGATACTGCTCCACTGAGTCAAGGCACATCAACTTCTTTGTTTATCACAGACCACTTTCATAGAGCTGTGTGAACCAAGGCCAGTCACTCTCGGCCAGGAAGTTTAGGGACCTAAGAGCCAGAACACCAGGCTGGGCAGGGGAGACCCACGCATCTTCCCAGTCTGGCCCATCCACCACCCCACAACCCTAAGTGGTACCAGACGTAAATACTCCTACTTTCTGGAACCTACCTTTGTTCCTGCTGTTCCCTCCGACTAGAATCTCTCTGCTCAGTCCAGATACATCCCATCCGTTACCTCCTCGGGAAATCCTTCACCAGCCCGCACGCTCCACTGTGTGCTTTCCGAGGACTGGCTGCAGCCCTTGCATGGTGCTCACCCCATCACGAGAGGGAAGGAGGCCTGTCTTAGTCACCTGTCTTCCTCAGACAAAGTCTAGCCCATCCAAGGTGCTCTATTCGTGTTAGGTGAATGAATGTAAGTCATTTCACCTACTCCTCTGATATGACGGCAAAAAAATGACAATACTATGTTATATTGGAAACAGTTCCATGCTAAACGGAATTCCAGTTTCAATTCAGCCAAGGCAAGACCTTAGAGGGAAACTGTGCTCATCATTTCACAATCACAAAGGAAGAAGGCGCTTTCCAGGCGGCTCAGTGGTCAAGAATCCGCTGTCAACACAGCAGATGTGGGTTAGATCCCTGGAACAGGAAGATCCCCTGGAGAAGGAAATGGCAACCCACTCCAGTATTTTTGCCTGGGAAATCCTATGGACAGAACTATGTAGCCTGGTGGGCTCCAGTCCATGGAGTCACAAAGGGTCGGACAGGACTGAGCAAATGAGCACACATGTACTACTATCTGGTACTAGAGAGGGAGGGAGGAACACGGGGGATGGAGACTAACAAGTCACTAAACTGACAGGACTGTCTGGGGGAAGACACACAACAAAAATAGGTCTCTGGGCAGACAAGTTAGGAAAATACAACTGATGGCTACTAAATAGGGTGATGTGGATAGGGCTCATACAGATTTTTTTTTTTTTTAACAAAGGAGATTTGAAACATTTGAGACCAATTAGAAAATGCTCTCTTATACAACATGTATTTTAGCGGTAAGAAAACTCTGCTCCAAGATGTTAATCCAGGCTAAAATATGAATTATTTCCAAAAGAGTCTATGGACATCTAATGTAAACGAACTATAAGAAACTACTTAGTTTAGGGTGTATCTCATTAATAAGGTATCTGTGATGCAGAAGCAGGAAATCAAACTTATGGTTATCAAGAGCGAAGGGGGAGGGATACACTGGGAGATCGGGATTGACACACAGACACGACTATATGTTGGATTGGCCAAAAACTGCCTTCAGGTTTTCCCGAACGAACTTTTTGGCCAACCCAGTATCAAATAGGTAACTAATAAGGACCTACTGTGAAGCACAGCAAACTCAACTCAATACTCTGTAATGATCTGTATGGGAAAAGAATCTAAGAAAGAGTGGATATATGTATACGTGTAACTGACGCACTTTGCTGGACAGCAGAAACACAACATTGTAAATCAACTATACTCTAATAAAAATTAATTAAAAACAAAGAAATCTGTGATGAAATGGGAGGCATGCGTAAGGCATTTCAGCAGCATACCAAAGGACCATGGTTATCTTGAAAATCAAACCGTGTAATAGATCACTGCACTGTGAGCTGAACTAGCCACATTTTTCTCATGGAACATCATTTTTACTTAAAGGTACAACTGAAGAGTTTCCCTGATGGCTCAGTGGTAAAGAATCCACTTCTCAATGCAGGAGACATGGGCTTGATCCCTCATTCAGTAAGATCCCACATGTCTTGGAGCAACTAAGCCCATGGGTCACAACCATTGAACCTGTGTTCTAGAGCCCAGGAACCGCAATTACCGAAACCCACACACCCTAGAAGCCGTGTTCCAAAACAAGAGAAGCCACCGCAAACAGAAGCTCATGCATCACAGTGAAAAGCAGCCTCCAATCACCTCAAAAATAGAGAAAAGCCAGAAGAGCAATGAAGATCCAACACATCCAAAAATAAATCTTTTTTAAAAATTTAACGTGACATTACTTAAAAAAAAAAAAGGTACAACTGCAAAACTATGGTTATTTAGATTTCTGTATTTGACCTACACTTTCCCAAAAAGCAAGCAA
This sequence comes from Cervus elaphus, assembly GCF_910594005.1. Classification (NCBI taxonomy): domain Eukaryota; kingdom Metazoa; phylum Chordata; class Mammalia; order Artiodactyla; family Cervidae; genus Cervus; species Cervus elaphus. The sequence continues at coordinate 29,150,305 of NC_057841.1, read as the reverse complement.
AATGAGCTTGACATTCTGTCAGAAAAACTGACAGTATGTGTTACCAATGACAAAACCCGAGCTTTCAAACAAAAATTTGAATTTTGGAAAACTGCTTCTCAATTAATTAAAAGATAAGCAGGCTTTTTTTTTTTTTGCTGCTAAGTAATTAATACTGGTTTGGGAAACAGATTCAGTTTAACAAATCCTTAACACTAAGTTTTGGTTTTCATTCTTCTTACTGGTTTCAATCAATTTTTCTAAGTATAAATTAGAAGACCCACAAGAATAATTTTACTCATGGCAATCTAGTTGCCTAGTAGAAGACAACTGCCAAAATTTTTATGACATATCAGTGGCTGTTCTATGGTAAACATTAAGTATGCAAATAAGGAAAATGTCTAAGTATTTCACACCAACAGAACTTTAAGAATATATACACAGTACAGTAATACAATAACAAGAACAGGCTGATTATAAAGTGAAAAATGGAATTCTGAGTTCCTTTGGTTAGCTTTCTGAGTAACGTAATTGTAATGTTACTCAAAATACCAAGAAAGTAACCAAACTGTTAGCTCAGTGCAAAAAAAGCCTTTTTCTCCAAAATCTCTCAAAGTTGAAGTACCAGATAAACTAACATCCCCCAATGATGTCCAATCTTTAAAGAGCTACAAGTAAAAAACTGCTGTAGAATATGAGTAGTTAACTGATAAGATTTCCAAAATGGCAGAGGGTCTTAAGAAAAAGCCTGCTGAGTATTTTGGCTAACAACTCTGGAATCCACTGAGCTACCACTGTCATTTCTGCTACAGGCTTCAGGAGGTGTCTGATTTAGCCTAAAGAAAAAAAAAAATGCATTAGAAGAAAATACTGTGTTAAAATATTCACATTTTTTTCCCCAAAGTTTTAACCTCAAACTTCTGCTTTGGGTTATCAAGGTTTCAACAATTTATGCCTTCTCAAGTGTCATTCTGAGCCTATACATCTTACTTGAACCTGAAAATTTAATCAAGAAATGTCACAGAGATTTTTAGGAAATTCAACAGTCCTGATGAGGTCTGGTGATGATCTGTTTCTGTTTCTTCCTTTCCCCCTGCAATTCATTACAATAATCTATTACCGTGTGAGACAATGTCCTGGTAATAATTCCACCTTAAAATTCTGCAGGTGTTTTCACTCTGTAAGAGTGAACATTTTTAGCTCACTCAGGGGAGAAATGGTACTGCCTCAAAATATTACTAGTGTCTAAAAAGAAATGATAGGCGATGCACAATGTTACTAATTTAACATTAAATACATACTAACCAGGAAAAACTCAGAGAAGTTCTGTAACAACAACGTGTTCTGTAAAAACAACTTCCTAACATCCCTATGAAGTTCCAGTTTTTCCATCATGAGAATGCCACACTGGTACCTTTTCAATCAAAGGTGCTGAGAAACTAGGATATTTAATAAAGAGGCTAATTCAAGCAGATTATACGAAAGTGTGTTTTCGACCAGAAACAAACAAAAACAAAAAACTAAATAGTTAACATTTTAAGCTATTTTGCATAATTGTTCTTTTATTACTGTATTTCAGAATTCATCCTGACAGGTAGCAGAAGTTACCTACGCTTGAAAAACAACCCAAGCAGACGAAATAAAGGAGCATTGTTGTTGTTGTTGTTGTTGTTTAGGACCATTGTTTTTAAAAGACAACTCATCGCCTAAAAATTCCTGAAGTGAGGCACAAATGTTAATTGACCCCATTCTAAAAAAGTGACCTGGAACACTACACTAGTACATTCTTGAACTCAATCACATTCCTTACTGTGGGTTTCTTCATATTTTTTACAACCAGTTAACACAGCTGAGGGTATTTGAATAAAATTACAATTAAGCACTAAGTTTAAGCTTAAAAACTTAATATTAAATGGATAAAAGTTTCAGGAATACTCATGAAAGTGTCCAGGGGTACCTCAGGTCCATCATACCTCATTTTGTTCTGTCCAGTTAACGCAGTCTTTTAAGTTAAACGTTCATTAACAAAACTCACGTGCCAAAACCATGCCCCGAAGCGGGTTATGTGACGCGTCTCATTTGAAATAAAATGCTTTCTGCCGGGCCCCGGTACATACCATGCAGCTTCCCAATCCCCTAAGTAACATGCTACACTTCCTTCACGCTACGGTGGGAAGGGAGGGTGTGCCTCGGTGCTTACCGATGCCCGGAGCCACATAGATGAAGTAGAGGCAAGACGAGGACAGGGAGAAGAAGAAGATGAAGGCGAGGAGCGAGCGATTGGAGACCCGCATCATCCGCTTAAGCACAGACATCTTCCTCTTCCCGGCCGGCAGCTCGGGCTGCGCTCTCAGGCCGGACTTGGGGGCACCGTCCAGGCCCTAAACTTCCATGAATGTGCTAAAAAAAAAAAACACCACCACCCCGAGACTGCAGCGGGGCCGCGCGGGGAGGCTCTGGGGAAGCGGGAAGGAGGAGAGAGGAAGGAGCGGACGGAATGAATGAGAGGCCGGGAGGATGCGGGGCGGGGAGAGCGGACGCGGGGCCCGGGTCCGAGGACCAAAGGACTCGAGGAGGCCGTGGAAGGGCGAGGAGCGGCGTTCGACGCGCCCGGTGGCGGCGGGAGGAGGGGCTGCAGGTGGGGAGAGGCGCCGGCTGCGCGCCGCGGCGCCCCTGCGGAGAGGGCGGCCGACTGCAGCACGCGCGGCTCCGGCTGCCCACGCCCGCCGGGGTCCAGGTCGCGAAACCCCCGCGCTCGGGGTCCGGGCCGCCAGCGCCAGGCAGGCCTGCGCCGCCTCCTCCTCCTCCTCGGGGCCGCGGCGTCTCGTGCCTGCGCGGGGCTAGCGTGGGCGCCGGGGCCGCAGCCGGCGCGCGCGAGGCGCGGGGGCCCGCAGGGGCCCTGGGGGCCGAGGAGTTGGGCGCTCGCCGGCGCACAGCCTCCTCCTCATGCCGCGCGGGGCCCCGGCGTCCCCCGGCGGCCGCGGGAGCCGAACGCAGGCGAGGGCGGCGTCCCGGCCAGCGGCGAGCGCGCTCCGGCTCCGGCTCCTGCCTCCGCCCGCTGTCCGCCCGGCCGCAAGGGCGGCAACCGCAGCAGCATTACCGCCGCCGGCCCGGGGTGAAGCGCCCCCGCCGGCGCCGCCCCCGCACGGCCCGCGGACACCAGGCGGAGAGCCGCGGGGCGCCTAGCGCTGCGGGCAGGGCCGAGGAGCCCAAAGAGGGGGCGGCCCGGAGCCGTCGGAGCCGCGTCCGGGTCGCTGAAGAGGCGAACTCCAGAGGGCGGGGGGAGCCGCGGAAGAACACGGGCCGGCGACGCGGCCGGAGACCCCCGAGGGCTCCGCGCGCTCGCTCGGAACTGCAGGCGGCGCTGCGCCGGCCGCGAGGAAACCTGGCGGCCCCCGCCCACCGTTCCCCTCCCCTCGCCCGAAACACCGCGCCTCCTGATTGGCCCGCGCCGCCACCCCCGCTCCCCGCGCGAGGACCCGCGCCCCGACCGCGTCCTGCGTCACCGCGGCCCCCGCCCGCGCGGGGACCCGGGCGCTCGCTGCGCTCCGGGGGGCTGAGGGACCGCTCTTGAGCTTCGGATACGTTCCACCCTGGGGATCGATAATGAACGATGCTGTGCTTGTATCTCAACGAGGAGGCTTCAGTGATGTGCGTTCCTCCCGAAATATACTCTCCGGAAACAAGGTGTTTTCTGATCCTGGATTAATGAAACCTCCCATCCCGCACTAACTATAGAAATATTTCCATCGGGATGTGATAACAATCTACGTATATCTCATAATAGAACTTGCCTTCAGCTCTGAAGGTGAGCCCTGGGTAACCCGGCTTTAGCTGTATCCGTACAGGCGGCACAGAAAAGACTTCAGTGCAACCAATGGGCCCTTAAATGCTGCAGCACCAGCCGGTTTCAATGGGCAAATTGCTTTACTGCACCTCCAAGGTCGTGGTCTACCCTTTGTTCAAAAGCTACTTTTTTCCTCCTAGCTCGTCCTTAGCTATATCACATTTTTCCAAAGTGTGTTTGTGGGTGTTTCTTTTGCAACTAGTCACGTAGGAGGTGGCTGGATGCCCCCCCGCTGCCATTGCTTGCTCAGTATTTCTAGATGCAGTGGTATTGAATTACCACTTGATTGCCGGCAGATTTAGTACCTTCTTAGCAAGAGACCCATGCCTTCCATCGACTCTGATATAGCACTATGCTCTGTGGAGCCCGAAACACCTGAGTTTATAATTCTGCCAAGGCCTTTTATTAACTGTGAAACTTATGCCAAGCCACTACCCTCTCCAAGCCTCTCTTCTCAGTCTTCAAATGGTGGGTGTGATACCTTGCAGGATATGGGATTAAACCTGATAACTGTGCAAAAAGCTAAACATGAGTTCTGGCACCTAAGGGGTTTCCTTACATCTCTTTAGAGGGTCGACTGGGTAGAATCAGCAAATTCATCTTCATTTTGCTTTTTGGAGTAGTTACAAGTTACTCGACCTCTTTGGCTAATTTGATATTTAATGTAAAAGTAAATGACAGTTTTGTGACAGTTTTGTAACATTTTGTAACATCTGAAATACAAAATTGAGCAATATATAAAATAAGAGATAAAAAATCTCTTGTAAAAAAAAATAACCTATACAAGTGAAGAAATCCATGAATGGTGAGAAAGCAAAATTGTCTTGTTTCCTTCTCTCACCCTGCTGACTTTTATCTGTCTTTATTTTCACCAGATCAACTATTGTTTACAGTGCTTAATACCACTAATACCATTGCTGGCTTGGTAATGGATAACTCTCAGGGAAGACTGGGTTTTTGAAAGGAAAGTTTACCATAAAACTGAATGAGAAGATTAACATCTTAGAAATTAATGATTAATCTTATTTTAAGAACTCTGAAGTCTCTGTATAGATGGGCTTGGCTGGCATAGACGACTGTCATTGCTCTCTCTCCCAGGTTCACCACAGTACTTGTTAGAACTGATTAGTTCTTCCCCGGATTTGAGCAAGTACTAAAAAACCAGTTTAGTCGGTGTGCTCTTTAGCACCATTGGTCACCAGCCACACAGAGAGGTAACCATGCCTCTTGCCAAGCAGCCTGGGGTTGAATCTCAGGCATTCTGGTCAAATGACCTCAAAGGTTAATTAAAACTCCCTGTGCTTCCACTTTCTCATCAGCTAAAGAAAATAACCATAGTACCTGTTAGGATCATCGTGAGGATTAAATTGAGTGAGTCAGTGCTTTAAAAAGCTTGGGAGAACCTGGTACCTAGTAAGCACTATTTGAATATTTGTTTTAAAAATTGTTTTAAAATCTTTCCTTTAGATCACTCTCTGCCAACAGTAACAAGTTGTGCTGGTCTATTCCTGTTTAAAAACACCTACTGAGTCAGCCTTGAAGTCTCAGTCTAATAGTCTGAAGTATGCCTCAAGGTCTCAGCTTATATATAAAGCAAAACGCAATGAAATACTCGGAACCAAATATTTTCAGCCCAGATTATCACCTGATCCTTTCTCAGGAGCCCGGTAAGGCCCACAGCAGAAGGGTGACCTACTCAGGTTCATTTTATGATACCAAAAAGACCTTAAACTTAAGGTGGTAAGACATAGTAGCAAGACCCAGTACATTTCATGTTAGCTGTTTTGAGCTGAAGTGAAGTGCAAGTCACTCAGTCATGTCTGACTCTTTGCAACCCCATGGACTATACAGTCCTTGAAATTCTCCAGGCCAGAATTCTGGAGTGGGTAGCTGTTCCCTTCTCCAGTAGATCTTCCCAACCCAGGGATCAAACCCAGGTCTCCTGCATTGCAGGCGGCTTCTTTACCAGCTGAGCCACCAGGGAAGCCCAAGAATATTGGAGTGCGTAGCCTGTCCCTTCTCCAGCAGATCTTCCTGACCCAGAAATTGAACTGGGGTCTCCTGCATTGCAGGCAGATTCTTTACCAGCTGAGCCATGGAGCTGAGGAGAACCAACTTAATTAAGTTACAACTAATGGTTTTCTATTTATATTAATCAAAACTATATTATTGAGATTGTAATTACCATGAAAAAAGGAAAAATGTACTTGTTTAATGAGATGGATGACATTTCACTTGGTTTGTGCTAGGATTAATAATACCCATTGAGTGTTTTGGCCTTGCTCATAACCTTGGTTAAATAAAAATCAGTAAGTTTTTTTCCTTGTGAATTGGGGGGAAAAAGAGAATGAAAGAGCACATAGAATCTCACTTCTATGATTGCTTACGGTTTAGACCTCCATATTACAATCACTGATTAAATATAGTAATTTTATATGTTTAAGTACATGGTCTCAGCATCTGAGATTCAGTTCAAGAAAATTGTTAGGTTGATAAATTGTGCTTAGATAGTTGAATTTTTTTACTTACATAATTGGAATGTAGATTGTATGAGTTAGATATTGGCTTGATTTATAAAATGGAGTACATGGTCCAAAATATTATTACAGAAACTTCCCTTAAATAAAGTCCATCTTCCCACTGATTTCCATTATAAATATAGTCAGAGTTCTGCTGAGAAAAAAAAAAAAATTAGTCCCTACCTTTAAGTTATCTTACATCTGAGATCAAACATAATCCCCTTAAAGCCAAAATTTTAAAGTTGTATATATAATTATATTACTATATTATACTTAAATTTGAAAAAGAAAACCACCATGGTGGCAACAATCCCTAATTCAGCAGTTGACCCAAATTTCATACTCATCTTACATTGCCTTAATCTTTTCATCCTGAATCCAAGATCATTCTTCCACATCATAAAAATGCCCTGTAGCATTTTCAAGTATCAAATCACTTTCCTATCATTTTCATAACATCCCTTTGGGGTACTGTTAGTATGTCATTTGGGCGTGCAAAAACTAAAGCTCAGTGAGGTACAATGTCTGGCCTTGGGTCACATGGTGATCAGTAGTAACCGAACTGAGGAGAGAGCCAGAATGTTAACAGCTTCATTCAGTGCCCTTTCCACAAACTACACTAGCTTTTATTTTCACACATATTTCTTTGCCTATCTGGGCAAATGTTTGATTTGGTGTATATTTTCAATTCTTCTAGAAATGAATATATGCAATCCATTTTTTTCAAACTTTCTCTACCAATTTTGTCTCAGACATCTGTTTCAGGAACTATATTCATTGGATTTTCGGAGAAGGCAATGGCAACCCACTCCAGTACTCTTGCCTGGAGAATCCCAGGGACGGGGGAGTCTGTGGGCTGCCATCTATGGGGTCCCACAGAGTCAGACACAACTGAAGCGACGCAGCAGCAGCATTCGTTGGATTGGAACCCACTGTAGTATTCTTGCCAAGAGAATCCATGGACAGAGCAGTCTGGGGGGCTACTGTCCATGGGGTCTCAAAGAGTCAGACACAGCTGAGCGTCTGAGCACAACAGAATGGTGCATAAAGTTAGGGCCCAATTGTTTAGTTCTTGCCTATCATCAGTTATTAAGTCAGAATGGGAAAATGAATTGATCATGTTTGCTCCATCCATTCTTCTTCTTAGTTTAATGCTAGGTTTAGTCCACAGATGGCTTGTTTTGCCTCAAAGGGAATCTGAGCAGCCACTTATTTGCCCCTGAAAAAGAAGCCTACCAATGGCGATGGAATTAGAATCTGTTTGGAAAACTTGGAGGATAGAGACAGACTACAGACAACAAAAAGCAAAGATAGGAGATTGAAAAAGTAGGCAAGTCACATACCAGGTAGTGCCCTGTGCCTTACGTGGAGAGGGCACTATTCTGGCTTCTTCCAGGGTAAACACAGAGGCTGTCTCCGGACCTGCTTGAGGCTTCCTCTGAAAGCTGAGGAAAATCAGAGTCCTAGCATATGTGTAACCCAGATACACAGGCACCTCCAGTGCTGTGTACACCAGCTGGGCAACTCAGCCCTAGAGAGAAGACCCATAAACTTGGCTACCAAACAGACAAACAAATATACACATTCCTTGGGCAGCCTAGAATTCTGAACAGCACTTCAGTTCAGTCGCTCAGTCGTGTCCGACTCTTTGCAACCCCATGAATCGCAGCACACCAGGCCTCCCTGTCCATCACAAACTCCCGGAGTTTGCTCAAATTCATGCCCATCGAGTCGGTGATGCCATCCAACCATCTCATCCTGTGTCCCCTTCTCCTCCTGCCCCCAATCCCTCCCAGCATCACGGTCTTTTCCAATGAGTCAGCTCTTCGCATGAGATAGCCAAAGTATTGGAGTTTCAGCCTCAGCATCAGTCCTTCCAATGAACACCCAGGACTGATCTCCTTTAGAATGGACTGGTTGGATCTCCTTGCAGTCCAAGGGACTCTCAAGAGTCTTCTCCAACACCACAGTTCAAAAGCATCAATTCTTTGGTGCTCAGCTTTCTTCACAGTCCAACTCTCACATCCATACGTGACCAGTGGAAAAACCATAGCCTTGACCATATGGACCTTTGTTGGCAAAGTAATGTCTCTGCTTTTTAATATGCTATCTAGGTTGGTCATAACTTTCCTTCCAAGGAGTAAGCATCTTTTAATTTCATGGCTGCAGTCACCATCTGCAGTGATTTTGGAGCCCCCAAAAATAAAGTCTGACACTGTTTCCACTGAGTGGATGGGAGGTGATGGGACCAGATACCATGATCTTAGTTTTCTGAATGTTGAGCTTTAAGCCAACTTTTTCACTCTCCTCTTTCACTTTCATCAAGAGGCTTTTTAGTTCCTCTTCACTCTCTGCCATAAGGGTGGTGTTATCTGCATATCTGAGGTTATTGATATTTCTCCCGAAATCTTGATTCCAGCTTATGCTTCTTCCAGCCCAACGTTTCTCATGATGTACTCTGCATATAAGTTAAATCAGCAGGGTGACAATATACAGCCTTGACGTACTCCTTTTCCTATTTGGAACCAGCCTGTTGTTCCATGTCCAGTTCTAACTGTTGCTTCCTGACCTGCATGCAGGTTTCTCAAGAGGCAGCACTTAGTCCCGGGTAACTCTGAGAAAGACCTTTCTTGTGAATATACATATCCATAATATAAAGGCTTCCCTGGTGGCTCAGCTGGTAAAGAATCTGCCTGGAAAACAGATCACCAGCCCAGGTTGGATGCATGAGACAAGTGCTCAGGGCTGGTGCGCTGGGAAGACCCAAAGGGATGGGATGGAGCGGGAGGGGGGATCGGGATGGGGAACACATGTAAATCCATGGCTGATTCATGTCAATGTATGGCAAAAACCACTACAATATTGTAAAGTAATTAGCCTCCAACTAATAAAAATAAATGAAAACAAACAAACAAAAAAAATCTGCCTGCAATGCAGGAGACCTGGGTTCAGTCCCTGGGCTGGGAAGATCCCTTGGAGAAGGGAACAGCTGCCCACTCCAGTATTCTGGCCTGGAGAATTCCATGGACTGTATAGTCCATGGGGTCGCAAAGAGTCGGACACAGCTATGTGACTTTCACTTCACTTCATAATATAAAGAAGGAAAAAACAGTGCCCATTGCTTGATGCAGTTAAAAGAATCTGCTCCTTAGAGTCAAAAGAGCCTACTCTCAGTCACTTGATTTTTTTAAGAAGTCATTTCCTGAACACGATTCTATTTTGATGATTTATAGTTATTTCCCAGGACTCAGTACAAAAGCAAGGCAGTAGATAATTAGTGAATGAATTAATTAACACAGTCTTAACTTTTACACAGTTATGTATATTCTTTTCAGTTATAACAAGGAATACAAGTTAGTTCACCTTGGCTCTTCCAGAGGTTTTTTATCAAAAGAGCCATCTTTATAGGTGAATGACTCAGAAAAGTAGAGGATAAAATAGGTGAAAGATGCATGGTATGAAAGTGTTCTATCACATCAAGAATCTTAATAGCTGTGGGAGACAAAAGCTTTTTAAGAAATGAAATTATGATACAGAATAGCTTTTAATGAAGGACAGTGATAGGCCACTTTCTATCCATTTATTTTCATGTTTAACATATGCCTCACAGGATTTTCTCAGTCTGTGACTAAATCATTCTGGGAAAAATACTGGTTTCAGAGCTTAACTGGGTAAATGTTGAAGTGAGAAATAGGTCTCAGGTAAATTCAATAAAGGGTTTCAATGCCTGTGTCTGGAAAGGGAATTTTGGAAAACTGAGGTCCTGGCATGCTGAAATCCCTGAGTTCATATTCACAAGCTTGATGTAAGTTATTGTAACAAGACATGTAAAAAATTAAGAACTTCAGATACACCAGAGCTAACTAAAAGAAAGAAACCAAAATATATTCATCCTAAAAAGTATGAATAATACCTACTTACCATGACCAATAAGGAAAGTGTCCGAAACGCAACAACCTGGCAACATTAAGCAAATTATTGACAGGTTAGAGGAAAAAAAATACAGTGTCTTTTTTCAATAGGTGAATGTATAAATATAGCACAATTTATTTACCTACCTCTGTGTGTTAGTCACTTAGTTGTGTCCAACTCTTTGTGACCCCGTGGACTGTAGCCTGCCAGTCTCTTCTGTCCATGGAATTCTCCAGGCAAGAATACTGGAGTGGGTTGCCATTTCCTTCTCCAGGGGATCTTTCTGACCCAGGGATAAAACCTGGGTTTCCTGCATTGCAGATTCTTTACCATCTGAGCTACCAGGGAAAGCTATTACTTGTTAAAGGACGTGGCTTTTCAGTTTGACTCAATTATGAATAAAAATATATTAACATATACACATACTATGCATTTCATTTTGGTTATATACCTAGTAGTCAAAATTATAGATTTTTCGATATGTGAATGATCAGATTTCAGAGACAATGGCAGACAGTTTCCCAAGATGATTACACCAGTTCACAATCTCATCAGCAGCATTTGAGTTCAAGTTTCTCACCTCATCAACACTTAGTATAGTCAACCCTACTAACATTAGCATTTCAGGTAGAATGTGATGAGTGTCTCATTTTGGTTTTAATTTGCACTTTTCCTGAGGGTTAGTGGGATTGAACAATTTTTCATAAATTTATTGACGTACAGTGTCTCCTGAGGCTTGAAAAGCATTTGATACAATGAAACAATTTCTGATGTTGAAACTCTTCATAAAATAAGGATGAAGGTATGTTCTATTTTGTAAAGAGCAATTGCAAACCAATTGCATCAGTATGATTAATGTAGACTCATACTCATTCAAGTCACAAAAAGATTTGGATTGGAAAGAACTAGCCAGTACGCTTGGATAATAAAATTAAGTGCTAAAAATAGGATGTGATAAGAAAAATTATTTATAGGTTTATGATTACCATAAAAAGCATTAACTAGAAAATATATTAGATCTATTAGAGATTAATTAAAGAGCCACTCAAGAAGTAAGTCAGAAGGAGAAAAACAAATATCATATATTAATGCATATGTATGGAATCTAGAAAAATGGTACTGATAAACCCATTTGCAGGGCTAGAATAGCGATACAGACATAGAGAACAGACTTTGGACATGGCAGGGGAGGGAGAGGGTGGGACAAATGGGGAGAGTAGGACTGACATATGTACACTGCCATGTGTGAAACAGGGAGCTAGGGGGAAGCTGCCATATAACACGGAGCCCAGCTTGGCGCTTCGTGGTGGCTTAGAGGGGCGACATGGCGGGGTAGGAGGGGGCTCAAGAGGGAGAGGATATATGTGTATACCTATGGCTGATTCCCACTGTTGTGCAACAGAAACCCACACAATATTGTAAAACAATTATCCTCCGTTTAAAGATAAACTTTAAAAATTAAAAAAAAATAAATACAGTGGAAAAAATAAACAGCGACTCAAATATATATATACACACACACATAGTTCAGCATGGGGATACATCCCTAACAATTAGAGCTCTAACTGGGCTTGATTATACAGAGTCCCGTAGTTCCTATGGAGAAGTATTTTAAGCATTATATTTAAGCAATTGCCCAGTCACCTCAGCTTTGCTTGTTTAGGATGTCCTTCAAAATGTCAAAAGATTTCTACCAATCTCCTAATTCTCTTTATCCTCTGCTTCCTGTAGCATTTCCTTAAATCATCACAAGTTGCCACAAAATTTATGTTTCTAACCTGGTGCCTAGTCCTTCACCCTTTTCCTTTTTAGTAGGTAGAGTACTGCGGTCCCATAACTTTGGAAGTCAATCTGTGTCAGAATTATTTACCAGAACTCAAAATAAATCCCTGGAGAAGACAGAGCAGAGAAAACAACATATATGATAGAATTATTCATCTCAAGATGGCTAGGACATTCCTCACTGTTTCTGTTTAGGAGCAGTGTATTCCACTGGTACCTCATAGGGCTAACATATGATGGCACTCAGAGCATAGAGAAAGCCTTAGTAACAGGATGATATGATAGATTATTCTATATCTAAATGCATTGTTTATGTATATATATATATAGCATATGTATAACATGCTTTTAAAGATGAATAGCAAATGGAAGCTATAAAGTACCTGATTATATTACAAAACTAGATAAAATTGAATCAAATTACCTGGCACAAACATTAACCTTTGAAATTATATAATAAACACACCACAACAAAAAGAACTCATGAACAGCAGCAAATACATGTAAGTAATATTTATAAATGGACTTCCCTGGTGGCTCAGGTGGTAAAGAATCCACCTGTAATGCAGGAGACCTGGGTTTGACCCCTGGGTCAGGAAGATCCCCTGAAGAAGGAACTGGCAACCCACTCCAGTATTCTTGCCTGGAATATTCCATGGACAGAGGAGCCTGGCGGGCTACAGTCCATGGGGTTGCAAAGAGTCAGACATGACTGAGCAACTAACACACATACACACACAATACTTATGAATAAACTGGAAAGGAAATGCATAAAAGTAACATGAAGGGAAAAAAAATGGAGCCTAGACTTAAGGAGCTTGGAAATCACTATTCTGTCCCATCAACGAGCAAAACACTGAACACACTGAAAAAAAATCAACAACTTTTCTTGGATTCTTAAGAGAGATGAGGATACACGCCAAGCTGCTATCCACAAGTTGGGAGAAACAAGCAAATACAGGGAGTTAGGACTTCCGGGGGCAGAAAGTGATAAGCAGAAACCACCTAGGGAATCAGTGCTGGTGTAGAAAACCTGACCAGTAACTATTAATAACAAATTGCAAGCAGCTCTGTGGGCTTGCCTGGTGGCTCAGATGGTAAAGAATCTGCCTGCAATGCAGGAGACCTGGGTTCAATCCCTGGGTCAGGAAGATCCTCTGGAGAAGGGAAAGGCTACTAACTCCAGGATTCTTGCCTGGAGAATTCCATGGACAGAGGAGCCTGACAATGGGCTACAATCCATGGGGTCGCAAAGAGTCAGACAGGACTGAGCAACTAGCTCACACACACACAGAAACACAGGCTCAGTGTGAACAAACCTGAGGGTTAAAACCTCTAGGGGACCCAGTCATGGAGGACCCCACACTTTTGTGACTGTTGTCTCCAGGGGCTCAAACATGTTCCCATAATAGATATCGGCAAAAAAATCTCCTCACGATTCCAGGAGAGCATTATGTTCTTAACAAAGTATGCCCCTAGGAGAAACTAGCTAACCAGAGTCTGACTGATTGAGGCATTATCAGAGCCTAACTGTCCTGGGGAAGGGAACTGTCCAACTCCAATCAGCTCTAGTCATCTGGTCCCACCTAAGGGGGAGGAAAAACGCTGAGAAACACTTGTGAAGTTCACAGCCCAGAGGCGTAGACTCCCTAAAAGACGGAGACCTAACCATAGGGCTACAGAACACTTTCCCTTCCCCCACACCACTGCATTATTACAGACCTGTTTATCGTAGTTCCTTTTATGTAATATATCATGTCTAACTATCAAGAAAAAATCACTAGGCATATTAAAAAGTAAAAAATGTAACTTGAAGAGAGAGAACAAGCATCACAACCAGACATGGCAGGATATTGGAATAATCAGAGAGGGAATTTAAAATAACTATAATTAATATGCTAAGGGCTCTAATTAATAAAGTAGACAACATGCATGAACAAACAGGAAATGCAAATCCTAAGAAGTAAGCAAAAGGAAATGCTAGTGACAAAAAATACTTTGAGAAAAATGAAGAAAGTCTCTCATGGGCTTTTTGCTACAATGGACACAGCTGAGGAAAGAATCTATAGTCTTGAAAATATATCAATAGAAACCCTTCCCCCCAAACTGAAAAGTGAAGAAAACTAAGACTGAGAAAAAAACAAAACAAAAACAGAATATCCAAGGACTGTGGGGCAGCATACACATAAGGAGAAAACCAGGAAAAGAAGAAGAAATATTTGAAACAATAATGCCTGAGAATTTCTCCCAAATTAATGCCAGACATCAAACCACAGATCCAGGAAGCTCCGAGAACACCAAGCAAGATAAACGCCAAAGGAAACTACACCTAGAGATATCATTTTCAAACTGCAGAAAATCAAAGAAAAAAATTCTTTAAAAAGCCAGAGGGAAAAAATACCTTACCTATAGATGAACAAAGATAAGAATCATGTTTGATTTCTGCTCAGAAATCAAGAAGAGAGTGGAGTGATGTATTTCTGGAAAGATACTAGCTACCAAAATGCACACAAGAAGAAATAGAGCATCTGAATAAGCTTATATCTAATTAAATCAATAATTAATAACCTTCCAAAACAAAAAGTATGAGGCCCAGATAGGTTCACTGGTGAATTATACCAAACTTTCAAGGGAGAAATTGCTCCAATTTTATACATTTTCTTCCAAGAGGTAGAAGCAGAGGAAATACTTCTTAATCCATACAATGTGGCCAGCATTTTACTAACACAAAAACCAAAGACATTACAAGACAAGAATATTACAGACCAATATCTTTCATGTCCATAGATGCAAAAATCCTCAACAAAGTATTACCAAATCAAATCTAACAATGTCTAAAAAGAAACATGTGCTATGACCAAGATGGATTTATCCCAGGTATGCAAAACTAGTTCAATATTTAAAACTAATGTAATCCATCACATCAACAGGCTAAAAAATAAAAATTACAGATTATACCAATAGATACAGAAAAACATTTGACAAAATCCAACACTAAAACCCACTAATGATAAAAATTAAAAAAAAAAAACTTCTCAGTAAACTAAGAATAGAGGAAAACTTCCTCAACTTGATAAAGGCTAGCTATGAAAAAAAAAAAAACCCAAAAAACCCTACATTCATCATCACATTTAATGGTGAGAAACTCAAAGCTTTCCCACTAAGATCAGGAACAAGGCAAAGGTGTTCCCTCTTACCACCCATTTTCAACATCATACTGGAAGTTCTAACTAATGCAACAAGGCAAAAAAAAAGGGGGGGGGGGGTGGGATTTAAATGGTATACAGATTGGGAAGGAAGAAATACAACAGTCTTTTACAGATGACATGATCAATGGAAAAAATTCCAAATGAATCTACAAAAAGCAAACAAAACAAAAATTTGAAACTAATCAGCAATTATAACACCTTTGTGGGATACAGGGTTCATATAAAAAAGCCAATTACTGGACTTCCCTGGTGGTAAATCTGCCTGCCAATGAAGGACACAGGTTAGATCCCTGCTCCGGGAAGATTCCACTTGCCATGGAGCAACTAAAACCTGTGAGCCACAACTACTGAGCCCGTGTGCCAAGGGCCTGTGCTCTGCTACAAGAGAAGCCACCACAATGAAAAGCCCATGCACCACAGCGAAGAATAACCCTCACTCACCGCAACTAGAGAAAGTCCATGCACAGCAACAGACTCACACAACCAAAAATAAAAATAAATTCTTTTTAAAAATCAATTACTTTCCTGTTTATCAACAATGAACAAGTGCGATTTGCAATTACATACCTAATACCATTTACATTAGAATCTCAAAAATTTAAATATTTAGGTATAAAATTTAACAAACAATGTACAAGGTCTATATGAGGAAAACTACAAAACACTGATGAATGAAATATAAAAGCTAAATGGAGTGATATTTCTTCTTCATGGATTGGAAAACTCAATATCGTTAAGATGTCAGTTATTCCCAAATTGACATACAGACTCAACGTAACACCAACTAAAATCCCAGCAAGTTTTTTTGTAGATATCAACAAACTGACTTCAATGAAAAGGCAAAAGACCCAGAATCGCCAACACAATATGGAAGGAGAAGAACAAAGTTGGAGAACTGATACTTCCCAACTTCAAGACTTATTATAAAGCTGTCATAATCAAGCTAGTTTGAAATTGCCAAAGAACAGACAAGTAGGCTCACATAAAGTTAATCAACTGATATTTGACAAAGGAGCAAAGCAATAAAATAAAGCAAAGATAGTCTTTTCAACAAATGATTCTGGGATAACTAGACATCCACATGAAAAAAAAAATTAAGCTTATACTCTTCACAAAAATTAACTCAAAATGGACCAGAGACCTAAATGTAATATGCAAAACTATGAAACTCATAGAAGATAACATATGAGAAAAACTAGAATCCCTTGAATTTGGTGATGACTTTTTAGATACAACAACAAAAGTATGATCCATAAGAGATATAATAAGCTAGACTTAAAAAAAAAATCTTCTCTGCAAAAGATAATGTTAAGAAGATGAGGAAACAAGCCACAGTCTGTGAGGAAATATTTGGCAAAAATACATCTATCAGATGTATAATGACTGTTATACAAAATATGCAAGGAACACTTGGCGCTTACCTGGTGGTCCATTGACTGAGAATCCAATTTCCAATGCAGAGGACACAGGTTTGATCCCTAGTCAGGGAACTAAGATCCCACATGCCTCAGGGCAACAAAGACACAGTGCAGCCAAGAAAACAAAACAGAATATACAAGGGCCTCTTGAAACTCAATATTAAGAAAACAAACAACTCAATTAAAAATAGGGCAAAGAACTTAATGGACATCTTTCCAAAGATTATAGATAGTAAATAAGGATATGCAAAGATGCTTCACGTCATGTATCATTAGGAAATGCAAATTGAAAAAAAAAAAGTAACGAGATACTACTACAAACCTATAAGAATTTCCAAACACTGACAATGCCAAAAGCTGATGAAGATATGGAGCAACCAGAACTCAAATTCACTGTTGGCGAGAATGCAAAATGGTACAGCCACTTTGGAAGACAGTTGGGCAGTTTCTTGCAAAACTAAACACACTTTAACCATATGACCTAGCAATCATACTCCTCAATATTTACCCAAAGCTGAAAACTTATGTCAACACAAAAATGAGCACACAGCTATTTACAGCAGCTTTATATTTGTAACTGTCAAAACTTAGAGGCAACCAAGATATCCTTCGGTAGGTGAATGGATACATAAGCTGTGATCCATCCAGAAAATAGAATATTATTCTAGGCTAAAAGGAAGTGAGTTATCAGACCATGAAAAGGCATGGTAGAAGCTTAAGTGCATATTACTAGATGAAAGAAGTCAATCTGAAAAAGCTACATACTGTATAATTCCAAAACTGTGAAGACAGTGAAAAGCCCAGTGCTTGCCAGGGTTGAAGAGAGATGAAAGAATGAATAGGCAGAGCACTGACAGTTTTTAGGGCAGTGAAAAATACTCTATTATACTGCAGTGATGAATGAGTGTGTGTGCGCATGCTCGCTCAGTCATGCCCAACTCCTTGGAACCCTGTGGACTGCAGCCCACTCAAATCCTCTGTCCATGGGATTTCCCAGACAAGAATACTGGACTGGGTTGCCATTTCCTTCTCCAGTAACTATGATTACATGTTACTACACGTGCATGCTAAGTTACTTCAGTCGTGTCCCACTCTTTGCAACCCTAAGGACTGTAGCCCACCAGTCTCCTCCATCCATGGGATTCTTCAGGCAAGATACTGGAGTGGGTTGCCATGCCCTTCTCCAGGGGATCTTCCCAACCCAGGAATTGAACCCAGGTCTCTTTATGTCTGCTGCATTGGCAAGTGGGTTCTTTACTACTAGCGCCATCTGGGAAGCCCACATGTCATTATACATTTGTTCAAACCAGTAGACTATACAACACCAAGAGTAAACCCTAATATAAACGATGGACTTTGGGTGATAATGATGTGTCATTAGAGGTTCATTGATTGTAGCAAATGCACCACTTCTGGTGAAGGATGTTGATGATGGGAGGGGTTTGGGGGATATGAATAAGTGAAAGCTGAGAGTACATGGAGAAATCTCTGTATCTTCCTCTCAATTTG
Organism: Cervus elaphus; assembly: GCF_910594005.1. NCBI lineage: Eukaryota > Metazoa > Chordata > Mammalia > Artiodactyla > Cervidae > Cervus > Cervus elaphus. The sequence goes on along the minus strand of NC_057841.1, from coordinate 29,132,130 downwards.
TCTGCAATCCTGAATCTGCACTTAAAAAACAATTTTTAAAAAGCCAATCTCTTAAAATAAAGGACCAATTTAAAAATCAGTTTAGGGACTTCCCTGGTGGTCCCGTGGCTGAGACTTTGAACTTCTAATGCAGGGGATCCCTGATCAGGGAACTAGATCCCACATGCTGCAACGAAGGTCAAAGATCCCACGTGCTACAGCTAAAAAGCGACACAGCCAAAGAAGTAAAAATAAATTTAATTCATGTTGAAAATCAGGTTTTTTAAAAAGTTAATTTGAAGTGAAGTCACTCAGTCGTGTCCAACTCTTTGCGACCCCATGGACTGTAGTCTACCGGACTCCTCTGTCCATGGGATTTTCCAGGCAAGAATACTGGAGTGGGTTGCCACTTACCCCCAAATGAAGATCAAATAGAAGGCTTGAAAAAGGAAAGGGTGGGAAATTCAATATGATAAAGATATGGATTCTCCTTAAATGCAATGATGAATGTTAGAGAATGACCAGGTTAGAGAGTTACAGTCACTTCTCCCAAAATAGATGCTTTAAAACAGGACACACAGAAATAAGCAGGCCTCCAAATCAAGAGACAACTCTCAAGATGTAATGTAACAGTATTCATGCATGCATGCGTGTGTGCTAAACTGCTTCAGTCATGTCCGACTATTTGCAATCCCATGGACTGCAGCCCACCAGAATCCTCTGTCCATGGGATTCTCCAGGCAAGAATACTGGAGTGGGTTGCTATGCCCTCCTCCATGGGATCTTCCTGACCCAGGGATTGAACCCACATCTCTTCTGTCTCCTACATTGGTAGGTGGGTTTTTTACCACTAGCGCCACCCGGGAAGCCCAACAATATTCATAATCACTACCAATTATGTTTCTTGTATTGTTCATCTGACAAGACAGGAAAGATATGGTTATTGTGAGGGTGAGAAAGATAATTGATATATCTCTAAATAAGTGGAGTCACTCCTTCAGGAAGATGTAAGGTGAAGAGGGAGCACTTCCCAGTTAATCAACTTAGGTGTCTGAGATGGAGAAGGTCAGCACTTGTAAACACTTTGCCTTCCTAGGTGGAAGCATTATTGCTTACACTAAACATAATACCCCTTTGCTCATTACCCAGAGCACAGATACATCCCCAGTAAGACTTGACATCTTTAAAACACATCGACCTCTTCAGGAGGCTAGAGGATAGAGAATGATTTCTCATTTCCAGTGGGTTAAAAGAGACAAAGTACCAAGGAGTGAACCTAAGTGAGTTCAGAGTTCTTTACTGTAAGATCTTCCCTAGTCAAGTGATAAGCATCCATAGGGTTGGTTTTTTGTTTGTTTGTTTTTTAAGATATTTTTGATGTGGACCCATTTTTAAAGTCTTTATTGAATTTGTTGCCATGTAGCTTCTGTTTTATGTTTTGTTTTTTCAGCCATGAGGCATGTGGGATCTTAGTTCCCTGACCAGGGATCAAACCTGCACCCCCTGCATTGGAAGGCAAAGTCTTAACCGTTGGACTGCCAGGGAAGTCACCATCTGTAGGGTTTTTGTTCACATGGATATTCACAACAACCGGCCATTATTACTGAGTTATTGTTGATTTAGGTTCTGGTCCTGATACAACTTTTTTTTAGAATAACTTATTTCAGTGGAAAGAAAAACTCCCTCTTTTGGCTTAACCCCAAATCCCACATTACCACAATAATATGCAGAACTGTGAAACTGATAGTATGAAATGAAACAACTGAAATGTACCTGTCCACATTTCACACCCAGGCATCCCCACACCTCATGTATCTTTAAATTGTAAATGGTAGAAGAATTTTATCAATATGAATTTCATGGCCGCTAATAAATAGACATTTAATTTAAACACTCTCATTGAATTCCTGACTCAATCCTATTTAAAATAACATTAAAATCCCCTAGGAGCCTTTATCATGTATGGCAAGTCTCAAGAACCGTGCAATATATGGAGGGGGAATAGTAATACCATGAAATTTAAATTTCATTAAAATGAGATGGCCTTGACTTTTTTCCTATCTTTAAGAAAAAATTCTGGTCAACTCTCCTCCACTGCCACAGAGAAAAGGGGCTGAAGCAATAAAAATATTATACATGTAGCCGAAAGAAAGCTTGTTATTAAAGGCCAGGCTGGCAGAAAGAAGTTTCCAGTGTAAACCAATAAAATGAAAACAGTCTGCCACCTCTCCTGCCTGAAATCAACCAAAAATAACAAGGAGTACAAGAAAAATCTTCAATGATGCTGGAAAACACCTAAAACTCTGAACAAGCCTATAGGAAGAAAGTCTGGGAAGACGATCCCCCATCAGAGAGAATGCTGGCAAAGGCTTCCTGCTCGGAACATTTGAGATAGAGGTGTCAGAGCTCCAAGTTCTCTGAGGCTTGGAGCCCTGAGAGGCAAAACCAACACTGCGTCCGTGGAGGGCAAAGTGGTGCCAGGATGCAGAGACAGCCTCTCTGACCTCCTCTTACAACATGGCAGGGGAAGCATTCAACAGCAAAGTACAGCCACACCATTTCTCTAAGAAGCAGGCTGTCGGTATGTTTTGCCGAGACAAAACCTTGGATGACTCGTCGTCCTAAGCTGCTAATATTTTATAACCTGAAGAGTTCAGTTCAGTTCAGTTCAGTTGCTCAGTCGTGTCCGACTCTTTGTGACCCCATGGACTGCAGCACGCCAGGCTTCCCTGTCCATCACCAACTCCCAGAGCCTACTCAAACTCATGTCCATCAAATCGGTGATACCATCCAACCATCTCATCCTCTGTCATTCCCTTCTCTTCCTGCCTTCAATCTTTCCCAGCATCAGGGTCTTTTCTAATGAGTCAGTTCTTCACATCAGGTGGCCAAAGTATTGGAGCTTCAGCTTCAGCATCAGTCCTTCCAATGAATATTCAGGACTGATTTCCTTTAGGATTCACTGGTTTGATCACCTTGCAGTCCACGGGACTCTCAAGAGTCTTCTCCAACACCACAGTTCAAAAGCATCAATTCTTCGGCGTTCAGCTTTCTTTATAGCTCAACTCTTACATCCATACATGACTACTGGAAAAACCATAGCTTTGACTAGATGGACATTTGTTGGCAAAGTAATGTCTCTGCTTTTTAATATGCTGTCTCGGTTGGTCATAGCTTTTCTTCCAAGGCGCAAGCCTCTTTTAATTTCATGGCTGCAGTCACCATCTGCAGTGATTTTGGAGCCCAAAAAAATAAAATCTGTCACTGTTTCCATTGTTTCCCCATCTATTTGCCATGAAGTGATGGGACCAGATGCCATGATCTTCATTTTCTGAATGCTGAGTTTTAAGCCAACTTTTTCACTCTCCTCTTTCACTTTCATCAAGAGGCTCTTTAGTTCTTCTTCACTTTCTGCCATTAGGGTGGTGTCATCTGCATATCTGAGGTTATTGATATTTCTCCTGGCAATCTTGATTCCAGCTTGTGCTTCATCCAGCCCAGCATTTCACATGATACAGTCTACATATAAGTTAAATAAGCAGAGTGACAATATACAACCTTGACATACTCCTTTCCCGATTTGGAACCAGTCTGTTGTTCCATATCCAGTTCTATCTGTTGCTTCTTGACCTGCATACAGATTTCTCAGGAGGCAGGTAAGGTGGTCTGGTATTCTCATTTCTTGAAGAATTTTCCACAGTTTTTTGTGATCCACACAGTCAAAGTCAAAGGCAATCTGAAGAGTGGTGAAAGCTAAGCCACACATTAGCATACTGGGAACTTAGATTATATGGAAATTCATGAAAAAGCAGTGCAACATCTCCTAATCTGGGTTATAATCATGCCATAGGGCAAAATGCCTCATGAAAGTTTTTGTAGGGAACACCTGGTCACGTAGATCCTCATCAAGTGCACTCCTTGACCCTCACCCCCACTAGGCTGGGAGTGCGTGTGTGCCTGTTAAGTCACTTCAGTCATGTCCTGCTCTCTGCAGCCCTATGGACTGTAACCCACGAGGCTCCTCTGTCCATGGGACTCTCCAGGAAAGACTACTAGAATGCGTTGCCATGCTTTCCGCAGACTGGGAGTAACTCCAGACAAAAGAGGATTGATCAAGAAGTGGCCAGCAGAAAACACAAGAAAAACAGGAGGGGAAAAAAAAACAGGAGTGTGAAAGATTATATCATCAAAGATTATACGATGAATGAGATCAGTATAGATTTTTTTTAAATTAAAAAGCATGTTCATACACACATCTGGAATATAAATAGAGAAAGATATAAGGGCTCAAAGAATGACTCCAGGCTTCTCCACAGGGACACTGACTTCTTCAATAATTTTCAGAAGTCACCAGGGAAAGAAAATACCATGCACTAATTTTATACCCAGAGAGTTTAAAGTTTTAAACACAAAAATATAAAAAGTGAAATGGTAAAAAATACTGGAAGAAAGAAAGGTGAATCTTTTGTTATAGAATGAGCAAGGTCTTTCTAAGACATTAAAAGAAATGATTAAGAAATGTTACTCAACAAAATTTCAAATGTCCCTTAAGCAAAGATAAAAATCAAGGACAGGGCTTTCCTGGTGGCTCAGTGGTAAAGAACTCACCTGCCAATTCAGGAGACATGGGTTTGATCCCCAATCTGAGAAGATCCCACATGCCTCAGAGCAACTGAGCCTGTGTACCACAACTATTGAGCCTGTGTGCTGTGGAGCCCTGGAGCTGCAATGACTGAGCTCATGTGCCGCAACTATTGAAGCCCACGAGCCCCAGAGCCTGTGCTCTGCAACAAGAGAAGCCACTGCAAGGAGAAGCCCGCACACCGCAACTAGAGAGTAGCCCTTGCTCACAGTAATAACGAAGACCTGGCACAGCCAAAAAGAAATAAATGAAATAAAGAATTTTTAAAAATCAAGGACAATCTGAAAATAAATATTTGAAACACATAAAAGAGACAAAGTATTAATTAGTATGTTAAAAAAATCACTTACATATCAATAAGAGATATAAGGAAAGGAAGTTCTCACGGGAAAAAAAAGTTTTAAATAACCAGAAAGTTGTTGTCTTCTACTCAAAATTTTAAAAATGCAAATTAAAATGGCAATGAGATATCATATTCCACTTACTGGTTTGAGAAAGAATCAACCGTATTAGCAAGTGGCAGTATAAACTAGTACGAACCTCTACAGGGGCAAATGTCAGCATTATATTAATGTCTGAAATGCATATAGTTTTTGGTACAGCAACTATAAGTATTCTCCAATCCTACTTGTTCCTACGTGCAAAGAATATATGTTTGCAGCTATGTTATAAGCACAGGAAGACTGGAAATAACCTAACTGCCATCAATAACAGATAGGGTGGACAAATTATATCAATGCAATTGAAAATCATCCTTGTAAAGGCCTAAGATCAATTTTGTATGAGTCAGTACAGCCTGACATCAAAGCTCCTAAAACTCATGCATCTGGCGCTCCCATTTACAACTTTAGGATTCTAGCAGGCAACACTCAATATCTAAGGAGTTTTCAAAGGAAACTGCTTATACATTCTGGATGGGGGTTTCTCTAGAAATCCCTAGAGATAGTACTATAAGGCACAGTATAACCACAAAATAGGCCTGAAGAGGGAAGGAAAGACCCAGTTATGGGAACTGGAAGGAGAGAGTGGTTGGAGAGAGCCACCAGGGGACCTTAGGAAGCCAGGCCAAAGCCCCATCTCTCTCTTCTCCCACTTAGATCTTTCAGCCTGAAGCCAGAGGTGAGGAAGTCTGAAGATGAATCCATCACAGAGCTCTAATGAGGGCATGAAAAGTACAGAGTAGATCTGGAGGGGGAAATGGGAGATACACAGAGCTCTGTTTTATGGAAAGCAGAGTTATACACATACTTAAGCACCCAAAAATCTGGCATGAGGGGCCTTTGAGAAAGAGAATCATGTAAAAATAAGAGTCTTTGGACTTCCTTGGAGGTCCAGTGGTTAAGAATGCACCTGCCAATGCAGGAGAACAGGTTTGATCCCTGGTCAGGGAAGATCCCACATGCCAAGGAGCAACTAAGCCTGCACATCCTAGAACCTGTTCTCCGAAACAAGAGAAGCCACTGCAATGAGAAATCCTCGCTCCACAACTAGAGAACATGTATACATGTATATGTAAATGTACACATGTGTATATACATATATACATATGTGTATATATACACATACATGTGTACATGTATGGTGATCTGTTTCACCCTTGATAATATAAATGTGTAGGTTATCCTGGTTGAAGAAAAGGGTATCAGGAAAGCAAAAAAGAAAGACAAAGAACTAAAAATAAAAGAAAAATTATTTGCATAACAAAATAAGAATCATTTGGAGAGGGCAAGGGAATCCAAGAATAGGTAGACAATAGGGAGAAGTGAAAAAATTGAGGAGAAATACAGGGGTCCAGAAAATGCTGGGTGGCTGAGCCCGAGGAGAAGGAAGACCAGGATGAACCAGAATTGAAGAACGGGATCTGTACACGCCATTTTGTGTTACCCCAATCCTTCAGAAAAACCTTGTGTTTATGCTATGTGGATAGGGTAGATGGGAGGGTAAAGGAATGGTAATTCTGTTTGTTGTTCCAGCTGCTTTAGGATAAGAGTGAAAAAGAGTTACAGATGGCCAGACATTAAAAACAAATTTCATCCTAAACCAGATATAGGGCGAGACTTTGAAAAGCATAAGCCCCTATAAAGTTTTCATCAGTATCACATTTAAGGTCAGAGATCACACCAGTATTGAGAAAAGAGGGAGCCATAGCTGGAGCTCTGAGAACACCTGGGGAAGCTGTATGATATAAATAGAATCAGATGAGAGCCAAATAAGTGTATTCAAGGACAGACCTGACTCGGGTATATTCCGTAAATGTCTAAGAATCCATATGGAGAAATATGTAAAGCTCTGAGCAGCTAATTTGCACTGGCTCTTTTTCATATCGGGCTTCCCTGGTGGCTCAGACTGTAAAGAATCCACTTGCAATGCAGGAGACCTGAGTTTGATCCCTGGGTTGGGAAGAGTCCCCTGGAGAAGGGAATGGCCACCCCACTCCAGTATTCTTGCCTAGAGAATTCCACAGACAGTGGAGCCTGCTGGGCTACAGTCCATGGGGTCACAAAGAGTCAGACACAACCGAGTGACTAACACACTTTTTTTTTTTTGCGTAGCAGTGGGGTTAAGAGGTTTAAATATTATTCTGGGAGTTGAGAGTCAGTGCCTCATGACTCAAGATAACTAACTACCAAAACTTTTCTGTCATAATAAATCATGTACCCAGGCCCTAGGACTTTAATCCTCTGTTATCTCTATTTTCCACCAAAATGATGATGTTAATGACAACAACAAAAACTGAATGTGAAAAACTAGCCCTACAAGTTTTGCAGTAAATGATAAATCAGAACATCAAATACAAATACAAAACATTAATAATAATTTTATAATTAATTAATAATCTGTAGAACTTAGAGGACTTTAAGATACATAGAAAAAATAGAACTGGGTGAGCAAAATCAAGATATCTTATAAAGGGGCATAAAAGAGCTTTTTCATATCAAAAAAGGCCTGCATCCTTCCTTACTGAAGTTTTTTACATGCCTTTTCCCAAATATATAAAATTGGATAAAATCAAGTATTTGGACTTAATTTTCTAAGAGTGATGATGGATTGCATCTTTAGAAGACATAATATGTAGGTTTTTGCTCTCTCCTCACCACTTATACATATTTGTGAATTAACCAATTGGTTTATGAATGCAGACAATGGTTATTGAAGAGTTTTTTATATTAGAGTCAAGCAACCCATATTGACCTCATTTGTAGACAATACATACAATAATCAATTGGGCTAAGTGGCTCAGGGTTTTGGCAAAGAGGAAAGAGTCATGTGATTAGTAATTAATTTACAATAGGCATACAAAGTTAAATCTTTATAGATAAAACTCTATATTAATATTCTGTTTATCCATCAAAAGAATATGGCATAGCCTGTCATTTAAAAATCACAGTTACAACAATGCCAAATCAGTCAAATAAGATGAAAGCTAGGTAATAAATATGAAACTCTGTGGATTTGGTTATTCTCAATTTATAGATGGTAATAATAGCTATTTTCTATTTATAGATGGGAATATAGAGTAGAATAGATCTGCTCCTACTCAGATCGTTTCATTGCCTTATAAAATATATGTGATTTTGCTTATTTGAATCTGATTTATCTCTACCAAATTAATGAGAATAATAAAATTACTTACACACTTTTGTTGTTGATTTAGTTGCTAAGTCATGTCCAGCTCTTTTGCAACCCCATGGACTATAGCCAGCCAGATTCCTCTGTCCCTGGGATGTCCTTTCCAAGAATACTGGAGTAGGCTGCCATTTCCTTCTCCAGGTCTTCCTGACTCAGGGATTGAACCCACATCTTCTGCATTAGCAGGTGGATTCTTTACCACTGGGTCACACCAGGGAGGCCCCCACTTACACGACAGGGTGTGTTAAAAGACGTGATCTAAAACTTGACTATAAGGTGACAAAGGAACATGGGTTTAGTTGTCCCTCAGCATGTGGGATCTTAGTTCCCAGACCAGGGATCGAACCCATGTCTCCCGTGTTGCCACTGCAGAAGTCCCAGCATGTGTTTTCAGTGTCATATGGGTACACTGTTTAATCAGCCCACTCATGGATTATGTTATTATCTAGTATAACTTTCCTTTGTTTGACATTTGTACAGAAATTTTGGTATGAGTACATGAATTAAGATTTTAGACTCTTTGGAGATAAGTGCTAACTTGAAGGTAGCTACAGTGGAACCACAAGTAATTTCTGTTGGGTAGAAAAGATAGCCGCAAAAGTAATTTTTTTAATTGCCCTGCTGATCAATCTTATATTAACATTTCTCTCTTATTGACATTTAGTCACTAAGGCATGTCCTCTTAAATGCCTATAAAAACCTACTTCTTGAACAGCTTTTTTATCCTGCTGATTCTCTCACTAATGAGTTAATAAACACTTTAGCATGTGTTCATACTATTTTGAAATGATAATCATGTTTTTAGTTTCTTAAAACTTTTATTTAGACAGGTAGTTATGATGGTTAAATAAGATAACATACCTAGAACATGGTAAATGTTCAATCAGTATTAGATTTTATTAAGTTTCATGCTCTATAAAAGATGTAACACTATTCACAGAGGGAATAAATATATATACATATGGTGTATAAATCTGTTTAATATGTATATGTACATATATACTATATCTATTATACTGTTATAGGTATCATATACATAAAACATTTACTACAGGAATCTTAGATAACTTTTAGGAAACCTCCATATTTCCATATTCATATAATTGACTTCAATATTTTACAGAAAATATTAATATTAATAACCAATACCGATACACTCAAGTCTGATTTTGGCATTATATCTCTAAGCTGAAAGTACTTAAACAGATCAAAGCAGAAAGAATAGCAGTACCATAAAGTTAACTCTCAGAACTGTACTAATTCAATATGAGGCACTTACAGACTTCTTGAGAAATACTAACCACGTGACATGCCTAAATCACAAGAGTCACTCATTTATGAACATCCATCTTGAACAGACACTTACTCATGTGGCCAAGGTATGTGTAGGGGAGGTAGATAAAAGGCAGGAAGAAACAGCACAGAAAAAGATAAATAAGCAGTATTGTCTGTACTTCTCTCTTGGTAAAAGTGACTACAGAGTGTCTGAGAAACTATTTTTGGGTTGGCCAAAAAGTTCATTTGGGTCCCCATAGCATCTTATGACAGAATGAACATTTCGGCCAACACAATGCCTTGCAAATAAAAATATGAAGGAAGACTTGTCCTAAAACTTTTTACTCAGGGAGGGACCCAAAATGGTTAACTATACCTCTAACTATGAGAAACAATTGATTTATTTTTTTAAGTTTTTTAGACATTTAATTTCACCTAGGAAAACAGAGGAGCTTCCCTAGTGGCTCAGAGGTAAAGAATCCGCCTGCAAGTCAGGAAACATGGGTTCCATTCCTGGGTCAGGAAGATCCCCTGGAGAAGGAAATGGCAACCCACTGCGGTATTCTTGCCTGGGAGATTCCGTGGACAGGGGAGCCTGGAGGGGGTCCCTGGAGTAGCAAAGAGTCAGACATAGCTTGGTGATTAAACAACTCAACAAGAGGAAAACAGAATCTGTTTCTCCCCCATCAATAAAACAGTCACCTGGCAGAAACCAACCCAATCTTGTAAAACAATTATCCTCCAATTAAAAAAAAATTTTTTTAAATAGTCACTTATATTCCAAGATACTATAGTGTTCAGGTCAGTTCAGTCGCTCAGTCCTGTCTGACTCTTTGCAACCCCATGGACTTAGTACATGGTAAAATATTTCAGTAGTGCCTGTGACCCAATGTGTCTGCCTTGAAAGATGATCATTTTATTGCTTCTTCACTCATAGAAGCTGATCAACTGACGTCATTAAGAGTTTTCACTTTCACTACAATGAATAAGGTGAGAGGGAAATTTTGTATTCTTCCCTGTTCTAGTTGAAAAGATTAATTTATAGGACAAGTTAAACATGTGCTATCTGTAATTGAGAACATTTGTAAAGAGTAAGCTCAGAAAAGAGATGAATAAAACATTTTTCACAGTAGTAAATTATTTAAATGTATTAACTAACTTAATCCTCTGAAGTACCTTCCCTGGCATTGTCGTTTAAGGACAAGGGCTTCTAGAGAGTTATTATTTTAATACTTTCCCCCAGTTATACATGGTTCATAATAGATTCATTATAAAAACATGAAAACAGAGATATATTGAACAAAGAGCAAAAGTCTCTTAATACCACTGTAGAACACCATCTGTATTTTTTTTTTTAATATTATGCTTCTTGTTGTTGTTTTAATCACTAAGTCGTGACTGACTCTTTTGTGACCCCCTGGACTAGTAGCCTGCCAGGCTCTCTGTCCATGCGATTTCCCAGGCAAGAATACTGGAGTGGGTTGCCATTGCCTTCGCCAAGGGATCTTCCCAGCCCAGGGATTGAACCCGCATCTCCTGCACTGCAGGCAGATTCTTTACCACTGAACCACCACAGTATCATCTAATATACTATATATTGCATGTATTAAAGTAATGCTAAAAATTCTCCAAGCCAGGCTTCAGCAATACATGAACTGTGAGCTTCCAGATGTTCAAGCTGGCTTTAGAAAAGGCAGAGGAACCAGAGATCAAATTGCCAACATCCACTGGATCACTGAAAACGCAAGAGAGTTCCAGAAAAACATCTATTTCTGCTTTATTGACTACGCCAAAGCCTTCGACTGTGTGGATCACAATAACTGTGGAAAATTCTGAAAGAGATGGCAATACCAGACCACCTGACCTGCCTCTTGAGAAACCTGTGTGTGGGTCAGGAAGCAATAATTAGAACTGGACATGGAACAACAGACTGGTTCCAAATAGGAAAAGGAGTACATCAAGGCTGTATATTGTCACCCTGCTTATTTAACTTATATGCAGAGTACATCCTGAGAAACGCTGGGCTGGAAGAAGCACAAGCTGGAATCAAGATTTCGGGAGAAATATCAATAACCTCAGATATGCAGATAACACCACCCTTATGGTAGAAAGTGAAGAGGAACTAAGAAGCCTCTTGATGAAAGTGAAAGAGGAGAGTGAAAAAGTTGGCTTAAAGCTCAACATTCAGAAAACTAAGATCATGGCATCTGGTCCCATCACTTCATGGGAAATAGATGGGAAGACAGTGGAAATAGTATCAGACTTTATTTTTTTGGGCTCCAAAATCACTGCAGATGGTGACTGCAGCCATGAAATGAAAAGACGCTTACTCCTTGGAAGGAAAGTTATGACCAATCTAGGTAGCATATTAAAAAGCAGAGACATTACTTTGCCAACAAAGGTCCATATGGTCAAGGCTATGGTTCTTCCAGTGGTCATGTATGGATGTGAGAGTTGGACTGTGAAGAAAGCTGAGTGCCAAAGAATTGATGCTTTTGAACTGTGGTGTTGGAGAAGACTCTTGAGAGTCCCTTGGACTGCAAGGAGATCCAACTAGTCCATCCTAAAGGAGATCAGTCCTGGGTGTTCATTGGAAGGACTGACGCTGAAGCTGAAACTCCAGTACTTTGGCCACCTCATGCGAAGAGCTGACTCATTTGAAAAGACGCTGATGCTGGGAGGGATTGCGGGCAGGAGGAGAAGGGGATGACAGAGGATGAGATGGTTGGATAGCATCACCGACTCGATGGACATGGGTTTGAGTAAACTCTAGGAGTTGGTGATGGACAGGGAGGCCTGGTGTGCTGCAATTCATGGGGTCACAAAGAGTCGGACACGACTGAGCGACTGAACTTAACTGAACTGAACTGATTATATATATGATATATATTATAAAAATAAATTAAATAATTTAAATCTATTGTTCTTTAATCTGACCTTTTCACTCACACATTATAGACATTTATTAGTGTCAATTCATATGGACCTACAGTGCCCTTTTTGGTGGCTGCATAATATTCATTTGTATGGCTGTATCATGAAGTAATTCAATGTATTAATTAACAAATTGCAATTTACATTAGGATCACCTATGAGGTTTGGTGACTGTCCTGCTTCCCGTGTCCAAACTTATACATATTTAGATTCAGAAGGTCTAGTGTTTGGCTCAAATATCCATATTTTTAAGAGTGTTCAGAAGAGATCCTAATACAGGCCAAAATTTGTGAACCACTTAGTCAACAACTTAGTTAACAAGAAAGAAAGTTGTTATATCCACCAACCAGAAAGTTGGTGGATATTTAATTTCTATTTTTTAATTTATAATACTGTAAGAATATTGACATCTGAAAACAGAAGCAGAAAATTGTTGTTCAATCGCTCAATCGTGTCCAACTCTTTGTAACCCCATGCATTGCAGCACACCAGGCTTCCCTGTCCTTTACCGTATCCCAGAGCTTGCTCAAACGCATGTCTATTGAGTCAATGATGCCATCCAACCATCTCATCCTCTGTTGCCCCCTTCTCCTTCCCTCAATCTTTCCCAGCATCAGGGTCTTTTCCAATGAGTTAGCTCTTTGCATCAAGGTAGCCAAAATATTGGAGCTTCAGTTTCAGCATCAGTCCTTCCAATGAATATTCAGGATTGATTTCCTTTAGGATTGACTGGTTTGATCTCCTTGCAGTCCAAGGGACTCTCAGGAGTCTTCTCCAATACCACAATTCTAAAGCATCAGTTTTTTGGTGCTCAGCCTTCTTTACAGTCCAACTCTGATATTCATACATGACTACTGGAAAAGCCACAGCTTTGACTAGACGGACCTTTGTTGGCAAAGTAATGTCTCTGCTTTTTAACACGCTGTGAAGTAGAAAGTTAAGAAGAATCTAGTTTCTCTCTCCCTCCCTTTATTCCTTTCCAGCTTTCCTTGTTTCTGCCCTACTCCTTGTCTCTGATTTTCCCATTTTTTCCATAGTAAACGATTAGATAGATTTAGGAGAAAACAAAGTGCTGAAGGAAGCTTGGACCAAAAAAGGAGTTCAACAGATAATAGTGGGAGATACTGGCAGAAGGGAAGAAAATACAGTCAAAAAGCAAAGCATTCATTAATTTAACTGATGCATTTAATTAGAAAGATGCAAAATGGTGACGTAATGTGTGAGAGAGGCTATCTTCAGGTTTTGGAATTAAGTGACTGAAGAAACATGAGGGCAGGTGGGTTATTTTAGATGTATCTTTGTGATATAGAAATGCATCTTTCAGCCAGTTTTCATTTCATCAGTATATCTACCTCATGCATTTAATTTTCACAACTGTTGCAAATGTAAGCAGTAAAAGCAAATGAGTTCTCTTTCACTTGCTAGCTGTGTAATGTTCAGCAAGCTCATCTCTCTTGCATCAGTTTCTCTGTCAAATTTGTGAGCTAAGTTAATCTAAAAGCATATTTGCCACCAATATTCTTTAATTCTATGAGACAGCAATTTATTTTATTTTGCAATTAACCCTGTTTCAGAAAAAATAACCTTTTCTTAATAGAGATGCAGATATAGAGAACAGACTTGACACAGTGGGACGAAGGAAGAAAGCAGCCCTGACATATATACACTCCCGTGTGTACAACAGGTAGCAGGTGAGAAGTTAATGTATAGCACAGGAGGCCAGCCTGGTCCTCTGTGATGACCTAGAGGAGATGGAGATGGGATGAAGGGAGGGGAGGGAGACTCAAGAGGGAGGTGAGATATGTATAATTATGACAGATTTGCCTTGTTGTACAGGCAGAAACCAATACATTGTAAAGCACTTTTCCTCCGGTTAAGAAAAGAAAGAAAAAGAGCCTTTTCCTTTTCTTTTTTCTAATTTTAAAACCCATGGGACTTGGGGTATGTGACTATGAACATTCTGCAGCTATCAATGTCCATCCTTCTGTAACCTTTCTCATTCAAGGTGCATGGGATACCATATGTTATTCTGCAACCCAGAGGCCCAAAGAGAGCTCCTCGACTGGGGGAAGGTTTTAATGGTTCAATGGAAATCAATCAATGAGTTACAACTGGGGAAATGATGTCTCTAGGATAGGAACAATTGTAAACAAATTCTAGGCAAATGGAAAATTTAGGCTCAAACTCGAAGATTACCAAGTGACAACTCAGGGACTTCTCATCTTTCAGCGATAAGAAATGCGTCAATGAAAACTGTGCTTTTCTTTCTTAAAATACTAATTTTATGTATTTATTTTTGGCTGTGCTGGGTCTTCATTGCTGCCATGGGCTTCTCCCTAGTTGCAGCAAGCTGGGGCTACTCTCAGGTTGTGGGGTGAGGGCTTCCCCCTGGGGTGGCTTCACTTGTGGCAGAGCATGGGCTCTCTGGTGTTCAGACTTGAGGAGTCGTGGCCCATGGACCCAGCAGTTGCAGCTCCTGGGCTCCAGAGCACAGGCTCAACAGTTGTGGCACATGGGCGTGGTTGCTCCATAGCATGCGGGATCTTTCTGGATCAGGGATCAAACCCATTTCTCCTTCATTGGCAAATGGATTCTTTACCACTGAGCTGCTAGGAAAGCCCAAAACTGCGTTTTTCTGATTAAAGCAATTGCCTTGTTAAGATAAGACCAAACCACACAGTATAAAATGAAGAAAGACTGCTTAGGCTGACATAAACACCAAGTAAGTGACAAATAGTTCAGCATCAGTGAACCAGAAGCCAATACCATATGTTGATCGCACAGTATCAGATGGGAGGTTCCTGCTTGCTTGCTGGCCCAGTGGATACCACGACTCCTCTTGTAGTGGACTGAATGGTGGCCCCCAAAAGATACGTCCACCCAGGACTTGTGGTTGTGACCCAATTTGCTACAAGGTCTTTCCAAATGTAATATGTGCTCAGTCATTCAGTCGTGTCCAACTCTGCGACCCCATGGAGTGTAGCCCACCAGTCTCCTCTGTCCATGGGACTTTCCAGGTGAGAATACTGGAGTGGGTTGCCATTTCCTTCTCCAGGGGATCTTACCAAACCCAGGGATGGACCCCATATCTCCTGCAATGCAGGCAGATTCTTTACCACTGAGCCACCCTAAATCCAGTGATAAGTGTGCTCATAAAAGAGGAAGAGATGATGGAAAGACAGAGGCAGAGATTCGATGGTGTCTATAAGCCAAGGATTGCCCACAGCCACCAGAGCCAGGAGAGAGACGCAGGATGAAAACCCTGTCTAGAGCCACAGGAGGAACCAACCCTGCTGATAACCTTGGTTTCAGACTTCTGGATTTCTGGCCTCCATAACAGCGACAGAATTCATTTTTGTTCTTTTAAACCATCCAGGCTGTGGTGATATGTCACAGCAGCCCTAGGAAACAAACACACTCCTTTAGAAATATAGTTTCCAAAGACACTGATCTGCTCAGAGTTCCCTGAACACACTGCACACAGGCTCATGAGATATAATCTCTGAATCCTTTAGGGGTAAGTGATGCTGGCCTAAACGTCACTTCCATGACCTCGCACAGTCACAAACCCTCCTCCGTGCATACTTCCTCACCACTGAGGGTTTGCCACATCGGGTTGCTCGGACTGTGCACTGCAGAAGAGTGTGCGGCCATGGGGGTAAGTGGGAGCTGCAATAAATTAGCACTTTGCCCTCAAAGCTGTGCCCCTGCTGTGGGGCTGCAGATGCCTCTTTTTGGCACAAAACCACCACCCAGTCCCAAAGAGGTTTCTTTGTAACATTTGTACAAAAATGACATAACGTCAGCTGTGGTCTTGGTGGTTCTTTACGTCTGTCCTCTTGCCCCTGGTCTCATGATCTTGGCTCTTTCCCAAGACTGGTACCCACAAATAATTACCAAACATCAAGCATCTCTTGAGACTACCAGAATTACCCAGTTGGGGGGAGGGTAGCATAGAGGAAAAATATATCACATACCGTACAATTTCAACATTGTGCTCAATTTTCCCCTCATGTTACCCTTTCCTTCCCAAAATCCCCAAATTCTTACACACATTTCTGCTCCTACTATAAGCCATCCCACCAATCTTCTCTGTGTACCATACTCTGGAGGATAAAATATTCTCCATCTTGTATTCACTATTTTACATCTCTGAGCCTTTGAACATGCTGGCCTATGCTTGGAATCACTTTCTCCCCTTGTCCACCTGGTAAATTCTTACTTACTTATTCATCTTTCAAACTCCATTTATAAATGAAAGAAATGGGATGATTAAAAAGTGAAGATTATGCAATGCCTATCTGAATTCACCAGTCATCATCTATCTTTTACATATTATCCTCTATTCACCCCTACCTCTCTCAGCTTGATGATAATTCTTTGAGAGCAGAGCCTTGACTGGTTGCTCCCATTTCCCTGCATTTAGTTTATGCTCAAATGTTTGTTTGTTTCCTAAACATTCTTTAATTACCAAATATCCTAAAAGGATTATAGTCACTCAAGTTTAGACTCTTGCCATTTTTCAAGCTTGACAAGTTTTGCCTGTCATCCCTTCTGGTGATGTAGACAGTCTATAACATAAAGTCCTTTTCTTATTTACCATTGGGTTTCTGCAACAGTTTGTGGTTGCCACTGTTTTTTGCTCCTCTATTGAAACATAGTCTTTCATTTTGCTTTCCTCACATAGTATCTTTTAGGAAGACTGTTTTTATTTCTTCCTTTATAATTGCTTTGTTGTGCTCACATTTATATTTATTGCCCCATGTTTAAGGGCTTTTGGTGATATTGAATTCCATCTGAATTTTATTTCTTTTTCTACTTTTGGTTTCTTTCAAATCCCAAAATTAGCAATGCCACTAAGCAAGGAAAAGTGTGTTCATGAGCTAATTTCATCTTGACAGGCTCAAAATGCAGTTATTTTTTCTGGGGTATATTAGATTATGACAGTTAGTTTAATCCAGGAAACATACAGAAAGAAACCCTCCATGTGGTTGCAGCACTTTATTTCTTCCTTTATTAATGAAGAAAGTTTTTCCCAGGCACTTAGTTCTCACCAGTTTCTTTCAAAATTGATGTTATCTAAATATAAAAACAATGACTTAAATGAAAATGTTACTTTCTAAATTTTAAGCTTATTATTGAGCATGGATATAAAGTTCTTTATATACTTCACTGTAGAACAACCTCGTAATAACACCAAGAGGTAGCTACCATTATTGGCTTCATGTTGTAGGTGGAAAAACAGTTTCTGAGAGGCCAAAGGATTGTTCCAAAGTTGTCCTCATGGGACATGAGTCATCCAGCTTGCTATCCTGCTCTGACAGAGCCTGAAGCTACTCCTTTCCTGTACCCGGGCCCCCTTTCTTAGTCAGTGTGAGACAGGCAGCTTCTAATTGATATTTGTATAAAGCACCTCAAAGTTAGTCTTTAATTCATTTGTCTTCATAAAGGTGAAACCAAAATACTGCTTCTCAAACAGGGATCCCCAAATCAATGCCCATGGCAGCCAGGCAGATAAAATAAATGAGGAAAGCAGGTGGGATGTAAAATAAATCAAAAGCAAAACAACCACTGATAAACTCAAGTTAATGGGTACCTTGAAGGTTGGTTTAGTGTTGCCAGACATTTTCCAAGGAAGCCAGAAATTCAAATTTTCATTGGAAATAGTCCAATTATTAAATGTTAGCAACTAAGATCAGGTTAGTTTGTTTTTCTAACTGTGCAAACTAAGTGTGACTACAACAACCCACAAGCTGTCAGCCAGCAAGTGACTCTGGTGGAGACTGATGTTGGCCCATAAACCACATATCCAATATGGTAGCCACTAGCTACCTGTGACTATTTTAATGGTAAGGAAATCCAGTTTGAAATCCAGTTCTTTAGTGACTCTAGTGACATTTCTGGTGATTGGTAGCAACCTATGGCTGTGGCTACAGTAATGGGCAGTGCAGAACATTTCTGTCATTGCAGAGAGCTTTGTTGGACAGCTCTGAACTAGAGCAACAAGAAAACCTGGGCTGTTTTTGTGTCTTCTATGAGAATCTTCCCACTCCTTTGTTATTTTTGTTGTTACACAGTTGCTCAGTCATGTTCAACTCTTTGCGACCCATGGACTGTAGCCTGCCAGGTTCCTCTGTCCGTGGGATTTCCCAGGAAAGAATACTGGAGTGGGGTGTCATTTACTTCCCACTGGTACTTCAGTGCTTAAGATACCACTCCTCTAAGCCCATTCCTGCCACTTCTCTTCCACCTGAACAGAGAGAGGTCAAAAAGGTCACCTGCCAGACTGGGCTTCACTGTAACTGAGAACAAGTCAGATCCAGGGCAGGGGACTCTCCTGGTGGCCCAAAGGTTAAGACGCTGAGCTCCCACTGCAGGGGCACAGGCTTGATCCCTGGTCAGGGAACTAACATCCTGCCGGCTGCTTGGGGCAGCCTAAAAATCAGACAGACACACAAACAGATCCAGGGCAAGCCTGGGGAGCAGCAACGTGAGTCTTTACTCTTTCCCATATCCTGGCTCTGGGATTAAAAGTCAGGCCACCATTCTCCCCTTTCTATAGAGATTCAGGGCCTCATATTCTTTCAAAGTGTCAAAATGTTAGTGGCTCAGTCCTGTCTGACTCTGCGATTCCACAGACTGCAGCTCACCAGGCTCCTCTGTCCATGGGATTTCCCAGGCAAGAATCCTGCTGTGGGTTGCCATTCCCATCTCCAGGAGATCTTCCTGACCCGGGGATCAAACCTGGATGTCCTTTATTGCCAGCAGATTCTTTACCGCCTGAGCCACCAGGGCAGCCTTCATATTCCTTACTTACTCTCAAAAACTTATTTTTTTAGAGAAACAGACACAGAAAACAAAAGTATTGACACCAAGGAGGGAAGAGGAGGGTGGGATGGTTGGGGAGAGACTGATGCATATACACTATCGATACTGTGTGTAAAATAGATCACTGATGAGAACCTGCTTCACAGCACAGGGAACTCTACTCAGCACTCTGCGGTGACCTACACGGGAAGGAAACCCAAGGACGAGGGGACATGTGTATACATATAGCTGGTCCACTGTGTCATACAGCAGAAATTAACACAATACTGTAAAGCAATTGCACTCCAATAAAAAAATTTTTTTAACTTATTTCTAGATTGTCTGACTACAGTCAAATGTAAATAATGTATACTTGCCTAATGTTTCTCTATCTTTCCCTTGGTTATTTACATTTGCAGTGTACACAATTCTTTTTTTTTTTGTACACAATTCTAAGAAGAAAATGTCACACCTGCAGGTAGTGAGGCAGGACTTTCTATTCTCATAGGAAGAAACCATGATCTTCTCACTGTGGCATCTGAAGTCCTGCCACAGAGTCAGTCACCCCATGTCCCTGACTCTCAATCAGGCCCTACTCAGGATCCGGGTCAGAAGTTTCAAAAGTAGCTCACTCGTGAGGTTCACCCATGTAGGATCACCAGCTCGAGCAAGTAAAATACAAGATTCCCAGGTGGATTCTTTACCAGCTGAGCCACAAGGGAAGCCCAGGAATACTGGAGTGGGTAGCCTATCCCTTCTCCAGGCCCTTCTCCAGTGGATCTTCCCGACCCAGGAATTGAATTGGGATCTCCTGCATTGCAGGCAGATTCTTACCAACTGAGCTATCAGGGAAGCCCAAGTTAAATTGAGTTTCAGCTAAATAATGAGTAACTTTTTAGTATAAAGAGGTCCCACATGCTGTGCAATGTGTTTGATTTGGAAATCCTGTGGTGCTCTTATAAAAATACTGTTTTTCTAACCCCACTAATTCTAAGTCACTCAGATTTAGGCATGATGGACCACAGTCAACTCACATGCCTTTCCGCCATGTTTCATTTCTTAGCCAAATCTCTATCACATTTATAACTGTCTTTTTCATGGAATCACAGTCTCCTATAGTGAAATATGAAACTAAACATGTCTATGGCCTTCATTATGATCTTCACGACAACCCTGTAAAGTAAGAAAGGTAACAGTCTCTCCATGTTCTCAATGAGAAAACTGAGGCTCAGAGACTTAAAGAAATTTCCCAGGCATAACCGCTAGTAAGTAGCAAACCTATGACTCACACCCAAGTCTTCTGGGTTCCAAGTTCAATGCTCATTCAACTTATCAGGATGAGAGTGAAAGGGGATCAGATTAATATCAGATACAAAGAAAGAGAGAAATTGAGTTAGAGAATGTTTCATCAAAAGTTTGACTAACTAACCAATTGTTGTTGTTGTTGTTTGGTCACTAAGTTGTGTTCAACACTTTGGTGACCCTATGGACTATAGTCCGCCAGGCTCCTCTGTCCATGGAATTCTCTGGAGGGGGTTGCCATTCCCCTCTCTGGATCTTCTGGACCCAGGGATCGAACCTGCGTCTCCTACTTGGCAGGCGGGTTCTTTCCATTCTGTTAACTCACAGCTCTTGCTCTCTCTTTTTTAATTTATTTGACTGCTGAGTCTTAGGTGCTGCATGTGGTATCTAGTTCTCTGACCAGGGATCAAACCCAGACCCCCTGCCTTGGGAGTGCAGAATCTTAGCCACTGGGCCACTAGGGAAATCCAAACTCACAGCTCTCTTACCCACAAGTCAACTAAGAGGCTGAAGGGGCAGACTAGGGACCCAGAATTCAAAAGGTCCCAAGTCCCCAGGAATCTTGGGGTCTCAGAGAGAACTCAGAACTGGGTAATACAAAGAATAGTCTAGAAATTGGCTTTGGGACTAGTAATGAGAATGATGACATAGAATGCCTGAAAGAATGTTTTGTGCTCAGAATAGTTGTTAAACTGAGTAATGAGATACTCTGCCTGTAATTTACCTCAACCACCTAGTTCATACCCTGGAATTTCCTCACAGTAACATAATGAATAGCTCTGCACCTGAACTGACCCTTTGGGCTGCCTTGCCGTAAACAGGGTCAGAGAGGGGTTGCCATTGGGGAAGAAGGGAAAATAGAGAGACCTGGTAAACCTAGGCTCTTAGGAATCAGAGGAGCGAAAACGGCTTCACTCAAATGAATGCCCAGAGAGGATGTCAGAAGCAGAGCTGCCTCCAGAACTCATATCCTTGAGCTCTTTGCTGTTGAGAGTGATTTACTGGAGGTGCCTCAAGTCATCACACATCCACAATAATATTGAACATTAATGTGCTACCAGAAAAGATCTATTCAGTTCCCAGAAATACAATTAGTAAAGTGAATTTCCAAAAGAATTAAAGGAGTTGAAGCAGCATCTATCCATTTTAGTACATCTCATGTTTAACCTTTTCTCTGAGCTATTAATATACTGAATCTTGGGCATGTGTGCATGCTAAGTCAATTCAGTCGTGTCTGACTCTTTGCAACTCTATGGATTATATAGCCCACCAGGCTCCTCTGTCCATGAGGATTCTCCAGGCAAGAATACTGGAGTGGGATGCCATGCCCTCTTCCAGGAGATCTTCTCGGCCCAGGGATCGATCCCACATCTCCTGCGGCTTCTGTACTGCAGGCAGATTCTTTACCGCTGAGCACCACTGGGGAAGCCCACTGAATCTTGAAATATCCCTGAATTCTGACACTTGATTGAGAGGTCCCCACTACAGACACGTAAGCCTGGATGTCGTGGTCCATCAGCGCATCAAGCATGGGAGGAGAGCACATGCTCAGGATCCTGTTGTTCCTCGTTAATGTTCTTAATAACTAAACAGTGCACCCTTGTTAGGTTGTAGCAGAGTGAACGAGTTATTATGATAGACATGTGACCCTCATGAGAAAAGCTCAGACGTAGAGTCATTTTGGAAGTCTCTT
Organism: Cervus elaphus; assembly: GCF_910594005.1. Classification (NCBI taxonomy): domain Eukaryota; kingdom Metazoa; phylum Chordata; class Mammalia; order Artiodactyla; family Cervidae; genus Cervus; species Cervus elaphus. The sequence goes on along the minus strand of NC_057841.1, from coordinate 29,109,868 downwards.
TCTCTATTAACCTCCAAAGCACTCAAATAGCGCTCCTGAATAGTAGATAATACTATCGGTACTTCGCACGCAAAATGCACCAAATACTTAGATTTGCAGTCAGCTTTCTCCTTCACTCTTTCACAGTAATGAGATTGAGAATTTCTAAGCTTGCCAACAGCCTGAGGCACAAGAAGCCTAAAGCATTGTTTCCTGCACCTGACCAGTATTGGTTTACAAACCAGCCCCCGTGCACAGAAGGCAAGGAGAGATGGAAGGAAGATGTGGACCATCCAGATTGGCAGGTGGCAGGTTCAATAAGGAAGGGAACTTAGTGAAGCGGCTTGTCTTGGGCACCGCAAGATGAGTAGATCTCTACACCTGCCCACCAGAATCTTACAAGTTTATGTAGAAGTTTTCATGGGGTTCTATGATGTATACCGTCCACATGGTCTCAACGACATCTTCCTCCCTCATGACTGTGTCCTCGGAACAGTTACCCCTGTGGGAACAGTAGGCAGAACATTCATTCCGAGGTTAGCGGCAGGGGTGAGGAGCCTCTGATCACTCAGGTCCAGCTTGTAGTTCAAATGACGGTCGTGTCCTCTCGATGACCTCCTCCAAAAACCAGGGAAAATAACCTAAAAATTATTTTCCCAAGGAATTTCTTCTGACTGAGGCTTAAAACATCATGCTCTTGCTTTTAATAAGACATCAGAGTAGGTAAAAATAGGGTCCATGAGTTTATGTGCTGGTTGGTTTAACAATAGTCCTCCATGGAAATAAAAAGGTTAGAGATCAGAGAGCTTTAGAAGTTATTTCCAGACTCATTTCCCGACCCATATTACGTGAGCAAATGCACACTTACCAAAATAAAACTTTTAAACAGCAAATATATGTTCCCGCCCCTAAACCAGCATAAATGGGAGACAAAAGAAAATAGCCAGTGTGTTATCTCTTTTGAGGAAAATTTCCCACTAGGTCCATTCTGATATTGTACCAAAAATAATAATGATGCTGACAACTGGTCACTAGCTAGGCTCAGACTTGCAGTTGAAGTTGCTAGGTAACAAAGAGCATATGCATAGGCAAGTGAGAGGCCAGACCTCCAGTGAGACAGAGGGCATAGCCACTGTGGGAGATAGGGCATCAGGAACTGAAGCAAGAGGGCGAGGAGGGAGGGCTTCTAGAAATCTCCGGGCATGGATGCCCCAGTATTTGCTGGAGATAAATGCTAGCCTCTAGGCTGGCACGACTTGTGCTTACTTATTTTCTCCCAAGCTTTAATACTTATTTCTCTCTTTATAAAAATCAGTGTGATTGTGTCTACTGTCATGATGCCAACTCCACGCTGATGAAGAAGAAAATATATGCTGAGATTGGCTGTAATCGTTTTTTCTCCTACTGTTATTTCTTCTAGAAGCTTGAATCTTGTCTGCCAGGTGACTTGTGTGTGTGTGTGTGTGTGTGTGTGTGTGTGTGTGCACGTTTTCAGCCATGTCTGACTCTTTGCAACCCCATGGACTGTAGCCCGCCAGGCTCCTCTGTCCATGGGATTTTTCAGGCAAGAATACTGGAGTGAGTTGAGTTGCCATTTCCTTCTCCAGGAGATCTTCCCCACGCAGGGATGGAACCCACATCTCCTGCATTGGCAGGTGGATTCTTTACCACTGAGCCACCAGGGAAGACAGACCTCAGATTTGAACCCAGGGTTCCTGGCTTCAAAACTACACACTTATCTACTACATTACAGTTTCTACTCCCATCCATCTTCAGAGAAATTAAAGTAAAATTCCCCCTAGTTCTACTCTGCTTAAAGGAGTGGGCTCACAGGGCTATGGTATCCCACCTACCTAATTTATCTTGGATGCCCTGAAGATATTTCACCAGTGAGCACAACTCCAGTCTGGGTAACGGGTGACAGTGCCAATCAGGATATGTTTACCTTGACCTCCAAAATCCAGGATGTGGCACGATGAACAAATACCTCATCTAAATAATAATGCGCCACCAAGAAATACACCTCTTTAGCTGGGTAGAATCCATGACAACAATTCTCTACAATCGATCTTCTACATTACAATCAGAGTTATCTTCATAAACACAAATTTTAGTCTGTTATTCCTACAATGAAAATATTTGAGACTTTCATCATCTACCCAATAGTCTAAATAAAATTGTTATTTTGCAATGTATACAAACACCGAATCATTATGTTGTACACTCCAATCTAATATTCAGTATGCTATTGCTGCTACTGCCAAGTCGCTTCAGTCGTGTCGGACTCTGTGCAACCCCACAGATGGCAGCCCACCAGGCTCCCCTATCCCTGGGATTCTCCAGGCAAGAACACTGGAGCGGGTTGCCATTTCCTTCTCCAATGCATGAAAGTGAAGTCTCTCAGTTGTGTCCGACTCTTAGCGATCCCACGGACTGCAGCCCACCAGGCTCCTCCGTCCACGGGATTTTCCAGGCAAGAGTACTGGAGTGGGGTGCCATTGCCTTCTCCAATATTTAGTATAGTGTATGTCAATCATGGGCTTCCCAGGTAGTGCTAGTGGTAAAGAACCTGCCTGCCAATGCAGGAGACATAAGAGATGTCGGTTCAATCCCTGCGTCAGGAAGATCCCCTGGAGAAGGAAATGGTAACCCACTCCAGTATTCATGCCTGGAGAATCCCATAAACAGAGGAGCCTGGTGGGCTATTGTCCGTAGGATCTCGAAAGAATCAGACACAACTGAAGCGACATAAGTGGGAGCGCGCGCGCGCACACACACACACACACACACACACACACACACACATCAATAATCTTCAATAGAAAGAAAAGAAGGAAGGAAAGAAGAAAGAAAAAAAGTTATATTTGGCCAAGATCTTGTCCCAATTTAACTCGAATTTCATGCCGTGCTTTCCTAGTCACAAAACCTTAATTTTAGCCCTTTCTTGCCTTGTTTGCCTAGATCTCTACTTGTCCTTAGAAATCCAGTTCAACCAGAGCAGAATGTGAAATTCTCACCTGTGTAGATATTAAAATAGCCAATCACTGGAACAGAAATAGAGTTGACGAGAATAATAGTCATTCAGGAACTTAAAAAAACAGAGAGAAATGAAGAAATGTGATCTGGAGGTTGGTGGAGAATACCAGCAGTGAAGAGAAGTGGTTGAAAAGCCCGGTGACTTGAGATTCAAGAATAGGTGTTTGGGGAGGAGATGAAATGACCTGGAAGAGGCAAACAAGAGAAGAACAATTCTCAGCACTCTTCTTGCCTACAAAGAAAGCAGTGTCTTGGTGGGGAGTGGGGGTGGGTAGGGGGGCTGGGAGGGGAATGGAGAGGCTTTCTTGGGAAAGACTTTGTTTACAAAGGGAATTTAATGTTTGAAGGAGATGTTTTAAAAATCAAGTTCAGTATCATTTTCCCCTCCTTCCCCAGCAAAATTAAGACCAGCCCCCAGAACACTGTATGATAAGACTCAGGTGGAGCTATTGCTATTGCTAGTGAAATTTTATGTGCCTAAGGTCCAATAGCACTGCAGAAAAAATTACGTGCCCTTCACTGAAGTATTAGTTGGGAAATTATGCACCCTGTAGCTAGAATTTGCAGTCATAAACAAGAAAGCTCTCTATCCTTACACTGAATTTTATCCAAAGCAATATTAAGTGGAAAAGGCAAGATACAGAATAACGTATATGGAGGTTAATATTTGTATAAAAATAAGGGAGATGGGGCTTCCCTGATGGTCCAGACGGTAAAGAATCCACATGTCAATGCAAAAGACCTGGGTTCGATCCCTGAGTTGGGGCGATCCCCTGGAGGAGGAAATGGCAACCTACTCCCATATTCTTGCCTGGAGAATTCCATGGACAGAGGAGCCTACAGTCCATGGGGTCGCAAAGAGTCAGACACGACTGAGTGATTAACACTTTCACTGCAAGGGAGAAGACAGGGTGATACACACGCACGCGCACGCACGCGCACACACGCACACACACACACCCCCCGCTGCCTCTGGAAAGATGTATAAGGAGTTGGTGATGTTGGGTTGTTGGGTTGTTGGTAGTGTTAGTTGTTTCTGGGGAATAAGAATATTCTTTTGTGACTTTGGAATTTGGTAAAAATAAATCATGAAAACATCAATTTGAAATGAAAGTGAAAAGCAAAATATTATTAAAGAAAGGATGTAGAATCCTGAGTACCTGTACAGAATTGCTAACAGGCTTGTGACTTCTCTGCCCTCTAGAGGCTGCCTTGAGAAGAACCTGAAATACCCTTCCTGTGCACCCCTCACCATCCAGCCTCCAGTAACTCTGGGAGCACAGTCATGCAGTGATTGCTTACAAGATGGTTTTCCCCTGCCTACAAGCCAGTGGTTCCTGTAATGGTGGTGTCAACGACTACTAAAGCAAGAGGAATCAACTTGAAAAACCATAGCTCTGTTGAAATCTCTTAGAATCACACATGTTAAAACAGAACTGAGCCTAGGTCTTCAGTCATGAATGAAATACTGATAATATTTTATTACAGTCAAAAATAGAAAACTAGAAAATAAAATTGTGGAATGATTTTTCTATTTATGAGTGTAGCCTTTGACATAAAAATGACTTACATAATAAATCATGGATGTCAGATCCTAAATCCTGGCACACACAAAATATATAGAAAGAATTTTACAATCACATGTTCTCACTGAAAGCTACAGCTGGAAAATGGAGTTTTTTAAAATAGTTAATTTTTTAAAATTTACATAATTTTAAACTTAAGAATAATATATTTCCATCATCACACAGTCATTGTTAATATTTTTCACATTTGCTTCCAACTAATTTCTTCCTAAAAAACTAAGATATATTTTCCAATTAAAAAATGATGACAGATTCATTACTGACAACGTCAAAAATATAGAAATTTTAACACTGTTATCAGGAGTGATTAAAACAATATGAAATTGACAGAAATAAGTCTATTGTTTCTGCAACAAGAATTTTCAAGTCAATGCACATATTCATAGCTTTTAAAAGTCTCTTCTAAAAGATCACCAAAGACTATTTAATCCTGTTTTGTGCTAAATTCTTTGCACACTATTACATAAGGATATATTTCAGTAATAGTTTAAAGGAAGAAGAAGCTACTTATTTTATGTTAATTGTTTTGTTGTGGTTGTTCCGTCGAAAGTCACGTCCGACACTCTGTGACCCCATGGCAGCACACCAGGCTTCCCTGTTCATTGTGAGTAGTCTTGGCAGTCATCACTGAACAATCTTAAGTAGTTGGGGAGCAGATAGACTGGTTTGGGTCTTTGTAAACCTACAAAGACACACCCTTTGATTTTCCAGAATATAAACTCTTGCCAGTACCTCTCCTCTCTCTGACAATTAATGTTGCTGAGCCTCAAGAGTCTTGCCTAGACATCCTGTCCTCTATAAACTCGTAGCACAGGTTCCTTGCATTCTCCTGGCTTAGCTGTCACCTGCATGTGATACCTGGATCTCTGTCTCCAACTCTAGACTCCTCACTGAGTTCCAAGCTTGCTGCATCTTTCCATACACATATTCCCTGGATGCATCTAACTCAACATGTCTAGAAGTGAACTCACCATCTTTCCCCCTGACTGTTCTTTCATCAGTGTTCACTGTCATCTGCTTATTCAGCCAAGAGCCAGTGAGCACCCTTTGCTGTTCTTCTTCCTTGCCTTCGTGTCAGATTTCTCAAGCCTGTTCAGTTTTACAACCTAAGCATTGTCAATTTTCCTGCCCAAGATCAGGCTCTGAACACCTCTTACCTGCATTGTTTCAATCACTTCCTAATTATCCTTTCTGTATCCAAACTTACCTTTCTCTTCATTCATCCTCAATGCAACCAGAAGGTTGCATCCAAAATGCACTTCTGGAGAGAAAATATCACTTGAGGTCATAAATCCTGGTCTATGAAAAAGCATGAAGCCATATAATCCTACTGTTTCTCCTGGTTTATTAAATGTATACTTTTTTTAACACATTGATAATGTTATAAAATATTAATAAAAGTGTGTAAGGTCATTTATGACCTAAAAATACCTGATATATAAACATCTCTTACCTGGACATAGGTGTCTCAACAAGAGTTCCCTTCCTCCAATTTCCTGCAGAGCCTCCACTTATACAACTCCAAGGGCGTTGAATTCCCAGTGAGGGCCACGCCTTCAGCTACAATGGTGCTCCCTAGTGTTGGCCACAGAGAGGTACTACCTGGATGACTTCTCCCTATGGTGCTGCAGTCATCAGTGATTCTTGCCCCTTCTCTTCTGCTTGCTTCCCCATCACCTTTATAGTAAGTTCCCTACATATGAACTTCAAGTTGCGAACTTTCAAAGATGTGAATGTGTGCTCAAACGTCACCTAAGTTAGTTTCCGCGTCTGGTGTACATTGTCATGTGCGTGCATTCTCTACAAATGCATGTGCTTTTGTGTACTTTACTGTGCAGTACTGAAGAGTACTAGTAATACAGTATCTTTATTTCAAGCCCAGGAGGTCTGGAAGCAAGCATAAAGCAGCAGTATATAGCCGATTGTGTTCATTGGGTACGTAAGCCAACGTTGTTGGACTTAACAAATGCACTTTCAGAACAGAACTTGTTCATACGTCGGAGACTTACAGTACTTCCCATTTCCTTGCACAGCTGAGGACATATGTGATCACTGCCCCTTTCTAATGGTTCTGGGGAAGTGTGTGTGTGATTCCCTACTGCCACTTTGATTATCAGAGCCCTGTTTGATGGCTCAGGGCTCCCTCTGATACCCCAAGAACCCTGGAAACTTCGCTGTTGGATGCTGCTTCTGAGGCTACAAAGCAGCAGAACCAGAATGAGCTGAATGCAGAACAGGAGAGAGGAGGGTGTGAACTGACCCCACTGAGCGGGACCCAGAATTGACTTCCTCATAGAAATAATGCTATCATCCTGGCTATGTACTATTATTAATGCCATCAAGTACAGAGGTGCCAAACAGGACTTTGAAGGTCATTCTGGAAAATTGGCACTAGTGGTAAAGAACCTGCCTGCCAATGCAGGAGACAGAAGAGATGCAGGTTTGATCCCTGGGTCGGGAAGATCCCCTGGCAGAGGGCATGGCAACCCACTCCAGTATTCTTGCCTGGAGAATCCATGGACAGAGGAGCCTGGAGGGCTACAGTTCATGGGGTTGCAAAGAGTCAAACATAACAGCAGTGACTTAGCACACCCACATGAATAAGCACTACAGTTGTTGGAAAATGCATTCTGAACTGACTTAGAAACGAACACTTAAGAACTTCCCTGATGATCCAGTGGGTAAAACTCTGCATTCCCAATGCAGGCGGCCTGGGTTTGACCCCTGTTCAGGGAACTAGATCTCATATGCAGCAACTAAAAGAACCTGCATTGTACAACAAAGACCTGGAACAGCCAAATAGATAAATACTTTTTTAAAAAAAGAAAAGAACACTTGTAATCAACTGATATTTGGGGCCAAATAAATGAATCATAGAATCATGTTAGTGTTTAAAAATCCATCTGAGGCAATGCACACGTGAACTATAATAGCCATCTTCATTAATATGCATTTCAGGGGTTTTCTCTAGTACCCTAGAGCCATTGTTTACAGGAGTGGCCATTTTCCTGGAATCAGGCACACTGGGGGCAGACTTAGAATATCTTTTTTGGAGTAGTGTAGACATCCTGAAGCATTAGGAAGCATTACTAGAACAAAACTAGTGGAGGTGATGGAATTCCAGCTGAGCTATTTCAAATCTGGGGGCAGACTTAGAATATTTTTTTTGGAGTAGTGTAGACATCCTGAAGCATTAGGAAGCATTACTAGAACAAAATTAGTGGAAGTGATGGAATTCCAGCTGAGCTATTTCAAATCCTAAAAGGTGATGCTGTTAAAGTGCTGCACTCAATATGCAAGCACATTTGGAAAACTCAGCAATGGCTACAGGACTCTAGGTGATCAGTTTTCATTCCAACCCCAGGTGTGCTGCAGCCCATGGGGTCACAAAGAGTCAGATACGACTGAGCGACTGAACGTAGACACAAAGATACATATCCAGAGTCAGTTCTTAATGCTGTTCCTCTTGTTGCCCCTCTGCTCCAGTCTGACAGCATTTCTTGAAAACACCAAGGTCCAGTTCACCTTTTAGTGCTCTTGTTGTTCAGAACACACTTCCCAAGATTTTTGCTTGACTCTCCCCACACCTACATGTGTCCTCTCCCCAAAGACACCATAGCTGAGAACACCATTTCAAATAGCCTCCCAATCCAGCAATCTTGCTCTGCTTTATTTTTCTTTAAAATACGTACTTACCAGAAAGATATGTCTGTCCGCTTCTTTTCTGCTTCTTCAAATAGAATGTAAGACTCGTGGAGGCAAGGAGTTTGTTCGCCATCTTCCCTGATGACACCCCAGGAGGCCAGTGCAACACACGGTAGATGCATAGGAGACATAGAAGAAGAATTACACAATTTTAAAGAATGAGTGAATTCATTTGCCATTCTGAATATCATGCCTCTTGATGAAGGTGAAAGAGGAGAGTGAAAAAGCTGGCTTAAAACTCGACATTCAAAACACTAAGATATTGGTATCCGGTCCCATCACTTCATGGCAAATAGATGCGGAAACAGTGGAAAACAGTGGCAGACTCTATTTTCCTGAGCTCCAAAATCACTGAGGAAGGTGACTGCAGCCATGAAATTAAAAGACACTTGCTCCTTGGAAGAAAAGCTATGACAAACCTATGTGATAAGTTGCTTCAGTTGTTTCTAACTCTTTGCAACCCTACAGAGTGTAGTCTGCCAACTCCTCTGTCCATGGGAGTCTCAGGCAAGGATACTGGAGTGGGTTGCCATGCCCTCCTCCAGGGCATCTCCCCTGGAGGCAGGATCTGGGAGATCTTCTGGAGGGATCTCCCCAGGGATCGAACCCGAGACTCTTATGACTCTTGAATTGGCAGGCAGGTTCTTTATGACTAGATTCACCGGGGAAGCCCATAAGAAACCTAGACAGCGTATTAAAAAGCAGAGACTTTGCTGACAAAGGTCCATGTAGTCAAATCTATGGTTTTTCCAATAGTCATATATGGATGTGAGAACTGGACCATAAAGAAGGCTGAGCGACAAAGAATTGATGCTTTTGAACTGTGGGGCTGGAGAAGACTCTGGAGAGTCCCTTGGACTGCAAGGAGATCAAACCAGTCAATCCTAAAGGGAATCAACCCTGAATATTCATTGGAAGGACTGAAGCTGAAGCTCCAATACTTTGGCCACTGGATGTGAAGAGGCAACACTTTGGGAAAGACCCTGAGGCTGGGAAAGATTGAGGGCAGGAGGAGGAGACAACAGAGGATGGCATCATCGATTCAACGGACATGAATTTGAGCAAACTCTGGGAGGTGGTGAAGGACAGGGAAGCCTGATGTACTGCAGTCCATGGGGTTGCAGAGAGTTGGACACAACTGAACAACTGAACAACAAACAACAAATAAATAAACATAGCGATTTACCTTGCCGTGCAGCAGAAACTAACACAACAGTGTACAGCAACTATGCTTCAATAAATTTTTAAAAAATAGCCTTTTTGTTATCTTTTTTGTTATAAGTAGGCTCAGGTTCTTCAGTAGGGGAGATCTGAAGGCAGCATGTACTAGGACCACATTCGTTACCAGACTGTCCCAAATAGACAGGCCCCTGAGCTTTCATTATTTACAGGGACAATCGGATGTGATCACAAGCAGATAGGGCAGGCATGTAGGGCCGGAGCTGCCAGGATGGACATGTCTAACTTTCCAGTCCTTTAAAAATAGGAACTGAACATCCAGTTCCATGTTTACTTGTCAAACATAGCATTGGCCTTCAAATTCACACTGCTGTATTATTCTCAACTTGCTTCGTCTAGCTAATTTTGGGAGCTGACTGAGGACCTATGAAGTTCTCGTTAGAAAGTGACATTTGTTAATAGAGCTCCAAGCCCCAAAATGGGGCTTCCCAGGTGGCACTAGTGGTGAAGAACCTGCCTTTCAATGCAGGAGACATAAGAGACATCGGTTCGATCCCAGGGTCAGGAAGATCCCCTGGAGAATGAAATGGCAACCAATTCTCCAGCATCCTTGCCTGGAGAATCCCATGGACAGAGGAGCCTGACAGGCTACGGTTCACAGTATCACAGAGTTGGACACGACTGAAGCGACAGAACAGCACACAAGCCTGAAAACGGGATTTCTCGGGTACTGGGTACAGGGTAACCTAATAATTCTACCTCTCAGTCACAGAGCTATCTGATCTGAGATTGTTTTCAAATTCATTTACTTAAGTCAGGTCATTCACTACAATTCATTTGGCAAGCAAAGGCAGCCAAATATCAAGTGAGACTCAAAATTTTCTAACAAATTGAATAAACACTCATTTGTTGATATGATTATGGAATTAACAAAATGGCCCATTCCTCAGTGTGAAAGATTAAGATCCAGATTATTTTATGATGGCTTATCTCAGTGACGAGTGAAATGAAACGGAGAATCTACTGATCACAAACTAAAAGATCATTGTCAAAATTACAGACTGTTGGGACACAGTTTGAAACTGCAAGTTGTGATTTCCATGTGGCCCTCAGGCTGTCTGTGATGTGAGGTCCATGCCTTAATTTGAAATGGTGCTGATCCTTCATAGCACTCTATTTTCAGGTTGCCTTACTCCCATTATAAGAACCTTTTTTTAATTGCTTCTGTTTCATTTTGGTTTTTTGGCACCGAGGCATATGAGATCTTAGCTCTCCAACCAGGGATCAACCTGTACTCCCTCCACTGAAAAGTGAAGTCTTAACCACTAGACCACCAGGGAAATCCCTCTTAGGTTTAATAGGTTAAATTTTCATTAAGACTTTATATTGTATATTCTCTATAAACATTTTCACTTATTGCATTAGCTTTTTGAGATTCCAGGAAAACACTGAAGAGACTTTAGGTTTATCTTTTTATTATTTAAATTTAAGGGGATTCATTTGCAGAAAATAACACCATTTACTCAGAAGAATGTCTGTGCGCAGTTGGGGAGCGGGTATAGTAAGTCACTTCAGTTGTGTCCAACTCTGTGCGACCCTATGGACTATAACCTGCCAGGCTCCTCTGTCCATGGGATTCTCCAGGCAAGAATACTGGAGTGGGTTCCCATTCCCTTCTCCAGGAGATCTTCCTGACCCAGGGATCGAACCTGTGCCTCTCATGTCTCCTGCATTGGCAGGTGGGTTCTTTACCACTGGCGCCACCTGGGAAGCCCTGCAGTTAGGGTAAGAGGTGCTTCTTTTCTTGCTGCTCTCATATCTATCGGGCTTCCCTGGTGCCTCAGACAGTAAAGATTCGTCATTTCTATAGAGAGGAAGGAAGTGTATCGAAGGCTTTCCCTCTTACCTACCTGCTAGCCTTGAAACAAGGATGGACTCACCTGTACGGAGACAGTGGAGGCAAAATTTGGGCTCCCGCATGGCTCTTTCTCAATCTTCCTGAGAGCTTTCCACTTCTCCTTCAGTTCACAGCGAGCCATGAATATGCCAGGAAGGAAGGGAGGTCTGAGCACTCACATCACTCTGGTCTGTGTGGCTGGGTCTGAGTCAGGCTGATATTCTCCGTCTTCCTGGAAAGTTGAGTGTCTCCACCTCTGATCAGAGAAGTGGGTGAAAAAGCTCTAGATTTGAGGTCAGACAGGAATATAAAAAGATCTTCTTCAACTCAGCACCCGGGTAATTGGGATAATTATTTCACATTGTTCTGAAAGGCTCAATTATTTGCCATGTCAGATTTTGAGGTTTTGTTTTTTTCCAGATCTACTAGAAAGCAAGAGGAGGAATAATTATATTTCTCGAGTTGGCACACCCCCTACTCACCAGCTCCCCTACGCCATCACCAAATCATCCAGTTTATAGCTCTGAAGACTCTGGAAATTATTAAAAGACTACTGAAAATTATTTCTCTGAATTTTGCTTTAAATAATATCCACCAAAAGGGGTGGGGGAGGGGGGAAAATACTGAAATTCTGAGTCAGCATCTAAATTCGACACTAGATATCACTATCCTGATATTTTGAATTAGGTATTCAACCATTTTTCCCCCAATCAGTTTTATGTGCTTCCTAAAAATGAAAGTAACAAATGCCAAATATTTTACCCTAGGTTTTCACCTGCAACATGATTTTTGTTGGTGGCGGGAAGTGAGGGGAGCAGTCTGTAAGAGGTGCTTCTCCCTGCTACATTTCTAAGCTCTGAGAACATCAAGTCTGAAGTCTAACAACCACGTTATGGTCTACAGCCTTGATTCTCAAACTTGGTTGCACATTAAAATCACCTGGGAGATTTCTTTTTACTAGTATGTGTGAGCTCCTCCTGAAGACTTGTGTAAATGGTACAGGGTGGGGTGTGAATAGCAGCCCCTGTTTCAAGTTCACCAGGCGATTTTAATCAGAAGCCAAGGCTGAGCCCTCTGAACCATGGTAAATGGCTCCAACCTTCAAAGGGGATGACAAAGGATGAGATGGTTGGATGGCATCACCGACTCAATGGACATGAGTTTGAGCAAGCTCTGGGAGTTGGTGATGGACAGAGAAGCCTGGCGTGCTGCAGTCCATGGGGTCACAAGGAGTTGGATACAACTGAGCGACTGAACTGACTGACTGACCTCCAGTCTGCCTCAGAATCACCCCTGAGGACCCTCACAGACATTCCAAATCAGAAAGTCTGGTCTGAAGCCCAGGAATCTGTATTGTTCTATGAGCCAGCTGAGCCCTGGACCAGTATCTGGGAGTCACCAGAATGGATTTCCATTTGTCATCTCATATATCCTCCATGTTCAGATAAGCTGTTATCATACCATCTGCCGGGTCTCCAATCAAAGCCCCAGTCACTTCATAGCTAGATTATTCTGTCTTTTCCCCATCTTCAATTTCCCTTAAAACTACACAAGATTTGCTCCTAAAATGGAACTTTGATGCAGACAGTTTGACAGAGAAGACATTTTGCCAAATGAAGAGTTCCTGTCAAAGCATAAGATCACTTCTCTCAAGAACAGCTTCACGTCAGGTACAGAATTTCCCCAAACATTTCTGACCCTATTCCATTCCCAACCTTCAACCAGTTGGCATCAGAGTCATATCCTAGGGACTTCCCTGGTGGTCCAGTGGTTAACACTCTGCCTTCCAATGCAGGAGGTACAGGTTTGATCCCTGGTCAGGGGGCTAAGATCCCACATGCCTCTCAGACAAAAAAAAAAACAAATATGTATACATATATGTACATATAACAGAAGCCATATTGTAATGAATTCAATTAAAGATGTTAAAAATGGTCCACATTAAAAAACAACAACAAAAAAAGCTTTTTTAAAAAAGAGTCACACCAGCCAGGGCCCTTCTTCCTTTTCAAGTCATCAGTATCTGTAACACCTCCTCTACTTCCTCCAGGAGCCCCCTCACTCCTCACCCTGTCCGTCTTTGTCTCGCCAGGGATACAATTCAGCAAAGATTTGAGGCTCAGGGCTAGGGTGAGGATTAATGTTCTGCATATTACCTAAAAGCTTGGGAGTTTACATTTTCCCCCCTACATCACACCAAAATCTCTTTACCCCTTCCCCCTCCAAGGTTTGGACTCCACACCCTCTATCAAAGCCATCTGCAGCTCAAGGAATAATTACAGATTGCCCACCACTCCTTGTGGGGGGCAATTGAGCCATGGTCTGGGGTGTATCTGACCACAGAAATGGGAAGGCATATTTTCAAGGGAGAAAAGACGGGTGGGGCATGAGAATTCAAGCTGGCATTGGCAATGACTGTGACTATAGAAGCTGCGTAGCTGATAGCTTAGGTCAGCTCACTGCAGGCGAGCTTCGTCCTGAGGAGCGCTGTGTTCCAGTGGGCTCATGTACTGGTCCAGCAAGAGCAGCTTCCTGGTGCCCCCAAGGAGCCTCCTCCAACATCTCAATCGCCCTGGCTTTCCTTTGACTCTCCTAATGATTTTGGTGACTCTATTTCTCAGACCAACCCCCCATTCCATGCAAACCCCCATTAGGACATATTGTCTTATTGCCCTTGGGTAGCAGACTCCTCTGCCCCTTCTTCACTTATTTCCTTTAACACAGAGGATTTTCTCAATTTGCATGATTTCTTATATTTTTTGGTCCTCTTATTCATCTGTTCCCCTTATTTCCCCTGTAGAGCCTCACAAACATGTCCTCAAATTAATATACTCTGGTCTGCATTCTTAGCCAAATTTCCTCACTACTTTACTTCCTCATAGCCAAGTAATCTGTGTAATAAAATAGATGAACTCTAACAGTCCTTTTTTACACTAATTCGGGTCATATGATTGAAGCACTTCTTATCAATCTCACATCACTTGCTGACACAACAAAAACTCTCTCAGTAAATGACTGAGAAGAATAAACAGTCTGTTCTCTTGCAATTAAGACATATTATAGAGCATTTCTTACCATAGTTCAATTTTGGAAATACAGCATAAATCCTGTGAGCACAGGCAAGGAAAAGCGTATTTTTATCTAGATTAAGTCAGTGCTACTTCCCAAGTCATTTTCAACACTTATCAACCTCCAAAATCATCAGCAAGATTGACTGCAACATAAAAATCATTAAGAAATTTCTCCATTACAAATGAAGTTCATTATTAGAGGCCACAGTAATTACTTTATGATGTTTTATAATTAAGTGGCACAAGGGAGGAGAAGATGGAGTCAGCATGTTAGATTTAAATTCTTTCTTATGCACACCACTGTTACTTTCACACCTAACAACTAAAATTGACAGGCAGTTAAAAACAGTTGACAAATTTCTTTAAAAAAATATAACAATCCCTAACAATGTTCACCTCTTAGTGAATTTTGAGGAAAAAAGAATAAAACATATCCCATTGTTGGTACTTGGTACACAGCAGTCACTCAATAATTATCACAGAAAGTCTTTTTAATATATTTATTTCTGTTTATTTATTTATTTGGCTGCACAAGTCTTAGTTGCAGCATGAGGGGTCATTTCCCTGACCAGGGATCGAACCCAGGGCCCCTGCATTGGGAGAGCAGAGGCTTAGCTGCTGAACCAACAGGGAAGTCCCTTATTTCAAAAAGTCTTGAAGCCTGAGACTTGCCTTTGTGTCATTCCATTCTGCCTAGAATAGTAATATGAGCCTCCTCTCTTGGGGACTAAAACCTTACTTATCAGGGCCAGCAGATTACCTACTTTTTTTTCCAGTTAACTCCCCTCTTTAGATGTTGAGTGATCACAGATAAATTGTCTTTTGAGTTCTGCCTGTCATTATAGAACTTTAAGCAACTTTCTGAGCATCACAGATTAAATAAGAAGGTTCACTGGAAGGTCGCAACTCCAAGCTTCAACATGCTAATGTATGTTATTTTCTGAGACTGCCAGGGTCACATGCCAGGAGATGCTAATCTTATCTACCTTCTTGGCCCTCTGTACCTCTTCCCTCCCTGTCCTCCCCCTCATCCTCATGCCCTCTCTTCCCACCTGCTCACACCCCAAAATGTTGTTGTTCAGTCACTCAGCCGTGTCTGACTGTTTGTGACCCCATGGACGGCAGTATGCCAGGCTTCCTTGTCCTTCACCATCTCCCAGAGCTTGCTCAAACTCATGTCCATTGAGTCAGTGATGTCATCCAACCATCTCGTCCTCTGTTGTCCCCTTCTCCTGTCTTTAATCTTTCCCAGCATCAGGGTCTTTTCTAATGAGTCAGCTCTTTGCATCAGGTGACCAAAGCATTGGAGCTTCAGCTTCAGTGTCAGTTCTTCCAATGAATATTCAAGACTGATTTCCTTTAGGATTAACTGGTTTGATCTCCTGTCCAGGGGACCCTCAAGAATCTTCTCCAACACCACAGTTAAAAAGCATCAATTCTTCAACACTCAGCCCAAAATGGATAAAGCTAAATTCTGAACATATTGTTAGCAATGCAGGCTTTCAGGGGCCCTCGATCCTGGACATGAGCTCAGAGATGGGAATTCCTCTCTGATTCTTAGGGCTATAAACCTGTTGAAAATCAAGAATGTGGGGGATCGGGATGGGGAATACTTGTAAATCCATGGCTGATTCATGTCAATGTATGACAAAAACCACTATAATATTGTAAAGTAATTAGCCTCCAACTAATAAAAATAAATGAAAAAACAAGAAACAAACAAACAAAAAAATCAAGAACGTACGAAGAAGTGAGAAAATTGTTAATGAGATTCTTGACCTCCTTAATCAATAGAGATTGATCAGAGGCCAGAGAAGAAATTCAGGCAAGGCTGTATTGGGGTCCCTGCTGCAGTAGCGGGGAGTGATAGCAAACAACAGGTTCCCTTGCTAGCTCACTCCCCAAGGTGGGGACAAACTTGTTCCTTATGGGGTGGGGATAGGGATGTGTTGAGGAGTCGAACTGGAGTGGTGGCTGGGTGGTTTGCCCTTAGGTGGTGGTGTGTGCAAGGGAGCTTGCTCAGTAAATTGCTTTTGCTCCGGGAGCTTCAGAAGTAACAATTGGGTCTTTTGGTCTCTTTGCATCTTTTGTCCAGAGTTTCCCTGAGTGAGAATGCACACAATTATTTTTAATCCCGCATAGTTTCTTTGTATTTGGTTGTTCTAGGAGAGGTGTGTCCAGGAGCAAGCATGGCCGCACTACAGCAAAGGGTCCCAGGGCCCAGCCTGTCTCAGGGTGACGGTGAGAGGGGTACATGTGGCTAAGAGGAAGGGGCGAGAACTTGGGGAACAAGTTGACTGAACTGAGTACATGTCCCAGGACAGCAGGAGAATCTGGGTTAACGCAGGTAGGTTTGTCAAAGATTCAGTGAGGAACAGGAGACAAAGCAAACTTATTATACTGAAATTCATTTTAACCTACTTCACAGTTGTGCCTAAGGCCAGCTGTAGTCCTGTCCACTAAAAGTTAAGCACATCCCAGAAATAAAGATACGAACCCTGATGGCTCAGAGGGTAAGGAGTGCGGAGTGCGGAGACCTGGGTTCGATCCCTGGGTCAGGAAGATCCCCTGGAGTGGGAGATGGCAACCCACTCCAGTCTTCTTGCCTGGAGAATTCTGTGGACAGAGGAGACTGGTGAGCTACAATTCATGGGATCACAAAGAACAGGACATAACTGAGCAACTAACACTTTCACTTTCAGAAATAAAGCTATTTCATGAGCTTGATCTAGTATTTCTTCTAATTAAAAGTAGGATTCTTCAGAAACAGACTCATAGACACAGAGATCAGACTTGTGGTTTCCAAGGAGGAGGGGGGAAGGAAGGGGAGAAGGGATGGACAGGGAAATTGGGGTGGGAAGATGCAAACCATTACATTTACAATAGATAAACACCATGGTCCTACTGTATAGCACAGGGAACTATGTATAATCTCCTAGGATAAACCATATTAGAAAAGAATATTTGGAAAAGAAGGTGTATATATATGTGTACAGTCTGCTGTATAACAGAGATTGGCACAACCTTGTAAATCAACTATACTTCAATTTAAAATACAAATAAATAAAAGGATTCTCTGGAAAAAAAACAAATTATAAATACAGGCAGTTCTTTCTGTGTGTCTTTTAAATACAGTTACCAAGAACATAAGATAAATTAGAAAATATTTATTTGCTCTGTTCATCTCTCCAAAATACCGGGTTTTAATAAAACAAAGCTAAATTTATTAGAAGTTTCTCCAAAAGAGAGAAGGCAACCTTAGCGATCTTAGCAGCATTTCAAAGAGGGAACTCAGAAGTGAGATATGAATTCAGCTCTGGGGTCTGAGCTCAACATGGATTTAAGATGGGTCTTCAAGGCAGGGAAATTTATTTATATGATACATAAATATAGAGTTTATTTTTACATATAATATGTTAAAATTACTTTATTATTTACTTATTTATATCTAGGTTGGTGGACACAGCAAAGCAAGGGTCTTGAATAAGTAACCTGCGGTTAATGAACAAGATTTTGCCCAGGTAAGCAATTTATTATCTCTAATGACTTGGTTTATGGGAATTTCCTGAAGCAAACCCTGAAGTTATTTACTGGTTTGCAACTGTATCTGTTCTGAACAAGTTCTCAGGAATGAACTACTAAGTCATGTTGACATAGGAAGGCTACAGTTTTAGGTAAATTCCGCTGACATACTTGTAACAAGAATTTCTTAAAGAGGGAGGGAGGAAACTTTTAGAGGTGATGGTTTTGTTTTCAGCATTGTTTATGGTCATAGTTTCACAGGTTTACACTTACCTGTAAACTCATCAAGATGCATATATTAATACTGAATAGGTACAGCTTTTTGTATGCCAATCATACCTCAATTTTAAAAATAATTTATTTTATTTGGCTGCACTGGGTCTTTTTTTTTTTTTTTTTTTTTTGTGGCACACAGGCTTTCTCTAATTGCAGTGCATGGGCTTAGTTGCTCATGGGATCATAGTTCCCCAACCAGGAATTGAATCCATGTCTCATGCGTTGGAAGGTGGATTCTTAACCACTGGACCTCCAGGAAAATCCCTTAAAAATAATTCCTTTTAAGTATCTGCCTTTGTTAGAATTAATGGGTGAACAACT
The DNA here is from genome assembly GCF_910594005.1 of Cervus elaphus. Classification (NCBI taxonomy): domain Eukaryota; kingdom Metazoa; phylum Chordata; class Mammalia; order Artiodactyla; family Cervidae; genus Cervus; species Cervus elaphus. Next base: position 29,091,296 of record NC_057841.1, on the reverse strand, counting down.
TAGAAAAGAGACATAGAATCTAAGAATAGCTAAATTTTTCCACTTGAGAAAGAGCATGGAGGTGCCCATGGAGAAGAAACTTGGGAAACAGAGAGAATAGGAAGAGCTTGACAAACTGGGGGCTGGGAGTCAAGAAGAGAGCTAGTTTGGTGCCAAAGAGCAGAGTGTAAAACAGAAAGATGGCAAAGGGAGTGGATATGAGAGCTTATGCGGAGCCTGGAACTGTGGGGAATGAAAACACAAGGGTCACTTCCCTGATATCATATAGCTTTTTAATAGTGAAGTTAGGATTTGAACACAGACGAGTCTTATTCTAAAGCTTATGTTCTTTACTTCTTATGGTCTGCACTGTCATTTTGGTGTGTTGTTAGTGAAATTCCTGAGTAAGGTTTATTGCCATGAACTACAAATTCTGATGGGAAGGAAAAGATTTTCCCAAGCTCACAAATACCAGGCACCAATGGAGACAGAAGGTTAACTAAGCCTCCTGATTCTAGATGAACCCATAGACCTGTCTCATCAAATCAAAACATAAGAGTAGTCTGGAACTTCCCCAGTGGTCCAGTGGTTAAGAATTCACCTGCCAACGCAGGGGACACAGATTCCATCCGTGGTCTGGGACGATTCCACATGCTGCTGGGCAACTAAGCATGTGCGCCCTGACTACCGAAGTCCACGTGTGTAGTGCCTGTGCTCCGCAAGAAGAGAAGCCAGCACAATGGAAAGCCTGCACACCACAGCTAGAGAGAAGCCCCCCGATGCAACTGGAGAAAGCCCTTATGCAGCAGCGAAGACGCAGCACAGCCAAATAGATAAATTAAAAAAAACAACACATGAAAGTAGTCTGAATAAACTTCCACACAATGACTGCCTCATATGTGAGAAGGATTCCTTTTGAACAAGCATGGCAATATCTTTCTAAATGAGCTGGATAAAATTAAAACCAGACTAATCCAAAGATACTAGAAGCCAACAAATCCCTAGATATTAAAAGACATAGACACTACATGTGTTTCTTCCATCGCCAAACTCTTCTAAGGGTACCATGAAGATATGTTCCCTGTCCTCTTCCTAAGGAAATGTTACTAAAATTTTAAAAATTATCATTTTATTAAGTTGGAATATACTAAGTGAGAAAGAAGATTTTAGTGTCGTTTTTCAGGAAGACAAAACAAGCTTTATATCCAGAAGCACAAAACCTGGCAATTCATAAGCCAGCCACTTAAGCCTTGAAATATTCTTTTAAAAAGAAAGAAAAAAAGAAAAAGATGACGGTAAGGAAAAGATGAGTAAAAGGTTAAAAGTTCTACATGCTGCATGAATTCACTTGGGAGAAAAAGACGTATCACGTTGAAGAGGCATAAATGAAATAACCTTGAAGCCCATTTTGTCCTACCACTTTGGTGTGTGTTCAGGGAGCATCAGATGTTTGTGTTCCATGTGTGTGTGAGAGATGAGCAGAAACAAAAATAACCTCCCTCCCAGCAACAGTGGAAGACTTTAGCCACAAAGTAGGTCACAGACCCGGCTACACCGCCCTCTGATGTGCACTGCCCACTGTAAACGGAGTCAAATGACAGGCTTTTTTGGGATCAAATGATGGCGCTTCCCTGCCCATCCCCCTAACAGATTCCTGTAGTGAATTGCTCCTGAATGAATCCTACAAACCCCTGAGTCCTCTTTAAACTTTAGTGAAAAGAAATAAAAACCGTCTCATAGAAGGAGAAAGGAGACACCAACATTCAGACTCAGACTGATTTTTGTAGCAATGATTTTCATTAGAAATTTAATTGCTGTGTATTAAATATTAGCACTGCTGGGGGCTGGAAGGATATACTTTTTCTTTTTCCTGTTTGTTTTGTTTTCTTTGGTTTGGTTTGCTTTTCTCTGACATTGATAGTGAGTTCTCACTTTTTCTGTCAAGATGTTGGCAATCAGAATTTGGTGAGAACAGAACTAAAGAGAGATGCTGAGAGTCTCATGGGTGACAGAACGTTGCCCCTTCTCAATGTGCCCTCCACACTAGAGCTGAGGTGACCATCTTCCTAGCACATCCGCCCACATTTTCTCCTTGCGTAAATCGTTAAACAATTTTCCACCTGAAAGATAAAGGGCCCTCATGACCTGATGTCTTCCTACCCTGGGCCCTATCTGCCAACACACTTCAAAAGGCACTTTTTGCACCAGCCCTACATCAAACGACAGAAAAAAAAAAAGGGGGGGGGGATAATGTGCTAGCTGACACTTCTTTGCCTTTATATTGTTATCCCTTCTGCCTAAACTGTCCTTCCTTCTATCTCTACTTAGCTTTTGGGAGCCTTTCCTAAATCCTCAATCTAAACACGGACCCCATCTCCCCATACATGCACAGTGAGGCCCTTGGCACCCTCATACTACACCACTGACTATGTTCAGCTTCGTGAAGACACAATCCACTTTTCATGCCACTATGCATCCCCAAGGTCTCAGCACGTGCTTAGGTCTTCACCTGCTGAAGAATGTTGATATTTGTGTGTGTGTGTGTGTGGTGAAAATACTTAAGTTCTACTCTCACAGCAAGTTTCAATTATACAATGCAGTATTATCTAGGATATGCCTTTTTAATAACCCTGCCCAGATGACTCTGATGGGGATCCTATAAGTCAAAAAGTCAGTGGCAGAGCCAGACTGAAATCCTGAGTGATGTTTTGTGATCTCCACACTGTCTGCTAACTTAGAAGGTTAAATGTGAATATAAGACACTGATTTTGATTCTGAGTGAAACTCTACAACGGAGCTCTGTATGGGGCACACCCAATGGTCAAAGGCAAGTATCACCTTCCTGGTCCCATAGGTTTTTGTATCTTATACAACATATTCCAGTTTTAATATCAATCAGATGAGTTTTTAACATTTCTCACTCTGATCAGCATATGAGTATCTCAAAAGCAGGCATTGGGTCTCATTCACTCTTGTGACTCCCAGTGGCAAGGGCTGTCACATCATAGACCATCAATAATCTGTAGTGGGTAAATATTTGGATCAAAGTTTCCATTCTAAAATTATTTCAAAACAGAGAAAAAGTTAGAGCGCTAACAGTGCGCTAACAGTATTTTTAATCAATATTGTGTGACCGTTTAATTACAGAAAATAATTTAATATCCTGCCAAAACTGAGCAAGTTGTTTAATAAAAGCAACTAAACTTAATATACCAAATAGAGTAGGTGGAGTTAACCAGCATGGCTTCAGCTTGGCAAGGATTTAATTAGAAATATGCTTTTAATGAATTCCAGTACTAAACAAAGTCACCAATGATGCAATGTTTTATCTGAAGAACTAACACTCTATTTCAAGCCAGAACTCCAGATCCTCCTTCCTTACTATTGTCAATATTTACATATTTAATAGAAGCCCTGTTTGGGAAACTGGCACCATAGTGAACATGAAGTAGGATCTCTCCTGAGATCCTACTCTAAGAGAATGGGTTAATGGAGTTTCCGGGACACATCCGGACTTGCGGTAAAGAATCCGCCTGCCAATCCAGGAGACTGGGGTTCAATCCCTGGGTCTGGAAGATCCCCTGAAGAAGGAAATGGCAACCCACTTCAGTATCTTGCCTCAGAAATCCCATGGACAGAGGAGCCTGATGGGTTATAAACCATGGTGTCTTGGCAACTAAACAACAACATTCATGACACAGACCCCAACAGAAATGACTCTTCCCCACAAACACAAAAAATAATGATAATAATTAGACTTAGAACAAAGAGGCAACACAGACTTGAGAAGACTGTAATCTTGAGCACATTCCTTGAGTAGATATAGAAGCAGATAACCAGAATTTTGAAAAGAATATTGGAGAGAAGCAAAGGCTTCTTGGTATACCTGAGATAAAGATTCAATTACGAAAGTAGTGATAAATGTTGATATTTGCAGATGTCAAGGTAACGAATTGTCTGCAAATACAAATCCACAGTCTCTTCTTTGAGAACAGTTGTGTTTCAGATTTCAGAATGTTTCAAATTTTGAAAAGGAAGGCACCACAATAAGAAGCTCAAGCACCACAATAAAGAGTAGCCCCCACTCAACTAGAGAAAGCCCTCACGCAGTAACAAAGACCCAGAGCAGCCAAAAATAAATAAATCTTAAAGAAGAGAGAGAGGGAGACCTGGCACAGCCAAGTTAATAAATAAATAAGATTTAAAAAACAATCAAAACACTTCAGTCACCTAGCTCTCTAATCAGCCTTTTTAACATCCTCACGATTCTCTGTAACAAGACCTGAAGGAACTGTAGAGGCTCTTCCCATTCCTGTCTTGAAGTTGGCTTGGAGAGACACTTCTCCATCTTGGGGATGACTCTCTTCTGGTCTTGACACCGGGGCCACATTCTTATTCTTCGACCCATGACTATTAAGCAGCCCCTGTTCAAATTATGGGGATCTCTAATGAACTTCGAGAGGTTCCCAACCTATTCCCTGTGTTTAGGCTCCTCCCCCACACCCTCCACCCCAGCAGTGCCAGGCAACATGTGGGATCTTAGTTCCCAATTATTGTTGTTCAGTCGCTTAATCGTATCCAACTCTTTGCAACCCCATGGACTGCAGCATGCCAGGCCTCCCTGTCCTTCACCACATCCCGGAGCTTGCTCAAACTCATGTTGAGTCAGTGATGCCATCCAACCATCTCGTCCTCTGTCGTCCCCTTCTTCTCCTGCCTTCAATCTTTCCCAGTATCAGGGTATTTTTCAATGAATCAGCTCAATGCATTAGGTGGCCAAAGTATTGGAGCTTCAGTTTCAGCATTAGTCCTTCCAAGGAGTTCCCAGACCAGGGATCAAACCCACATCAACTGCATTCAAAGTGCAAAGTCTTAACCACTGGATTGTCAGGGAAGTTCCTGTTTTGGCTCTTTGAGAGATACACATCCCTTTCTCCTTAGTTCCTCCACCCTATTTGTTAGGGCAAGACTTCTTACAGAAGGATTTTGCTGGGATTCCTTTCTCCCAAAAACGGGAAAATAATTTTAGAACTTGGAAATAAGTGATCAATGCAGTCAACCTGTGATGCATTTTATTTGTTCCATCTCTAACAGTCTTAGTGCAAATCTGAAAATACCTATCATTTGTCCCTATTGAATCAGCTACCACCGTCTTTATGGGCAAAATCAGCAACTGATATTAGAAAACTTCACAGCATAACTCTCATCAAGATTCAATAGCTCTCTTGAAATCTCTTCCCAGAATGAATCAATATTCTGTAAGTAAAGAAGCCCTTGAAGGCATAAAGACTATAATAGAAGATTATAAGACTTAAGACCTCATGATCCCTTGTATTAGTCTTTGTAACTACCGGTGAGAAAACCTAAGGGGTGAGGGTGGCAGTTTATCTAGGACCTCCCAGCAATAAATAACCTTGTTATTGACACCCAGCTGCCCCTAATTCTCATACATGACTAACACCCACCCCCACTACTGTAGTTGATTTATGCTCAGTAGTCTTTAGTATTTCAGTTTGATGAAGCTCTTCAATACCTTGCTGCATTCAGCTGGGGAGGAAACCAGTTCACTTGGACAGCAATGCTTCAGGGTTTTACTGAGAATCCTTCTTATTTTTTTGCAAATCCTAAAAGCTAATCTGTTTGACATAAAGTTCCCAAGAGGTTCTACTTGGTTGCAGTCAATAGTGGATGATTTGTTTCTTTGCTCTTTTTCTCAGGCCTATCACAAGAAGCCAGAACCCACTTGCTAAAGCATTTAGCCTTAAAGGGACATAAGATTGCCAAGGAAAATTCCAGTTTGCCCAAACCCAGGTTCAATATCTAGGGCATCTGCCATCAGGACAAGGACAACAGCTGGATCTAGCTAGGCTTCATGGTGTCCTGAGTTTCCCAAAACTAAGAACCAACTGTGACATTTTCTCAGGCTAGTGGATTACTGCTGAAGATCAATCTAAATGTCTCTCTATGGTCAAACCACTGTGTTTTACTCATCAGTGACAAACCCAGACACAAGTTCATGGGAAGAACCATGAGAAGTTTAAGGCCTTAAAGGAGAGTTTGATGAATTCACCCTTGGACATCCCATTATTGATCCCCTTTTTATTTTTTGTATATGAAAAGGAAGGGAATGCCCTTGGGGTGTAGTAATAGTGCTTAGTCACTCAGTCATATCCGACTTTTTGCGACTGCATGGACTGTAGCCTGCCAGGCTTCTCTGTCCACAGGGATTCTCCAGTCAAGAATACTGGTGTGGGTTGCCATGCCCTCCTCCAGTGGATCTCCCCAACCCAGGGATCAAACCCAGGTCTCCCGCAATACTGGTGGATTCTTTACCATCTGAACCACCAGGGAAGCCCTTGGGGTACTCACCCCCAAACATGGGGACATCAATGACCCATAGGGTATTATAGTTGGCAACTGGACCCTGGGCCATGTGGGTAATACCCACCTTGTTTTAGAGCCATTACAGCCACTGCCTTTTTGGTTAAAACCACCAGAAAAATCACTGTGGGATCCTCTTTAACCACTTTTGTACATCAAGCAATAGAAGCCCTCCTGAATTCTCATCACATTCAGTATTTCTTAGTCGGGTGCCTGACCTCCTATCAAGTCCCTTGTTAAGTGCTTCTTCCATCACTCCTTCCCACTGTCATAACCTTAACCTGGCTACTCTTCTCCCCTCTGTCACGGACCAAGTCCCTCATGACTGCTTAACACTGAACTGTCATCTGACTCCTTGCAAAGAGCTGCAGGAAATCTCGTTGGGTAATGCTGACTTCTTATGGTTTACTGGTAGTTCTTATTTAAAAGTGACAATGGTCAATGATGCGCTGGGTATGCTGTTGTTACTTCTTTTGATATTGTTGAGGCAGCATCTTTAGCAATGGCTACTTAACAACATGCTGAATTATACGCTTTTACGTGAGGGCGAGGGCAAAAGTGCCAACATTTATAACTGGTAGTGAATAGGCTTTTGAAATAGTTTATGATTTTAGAATATAAAGTAAAGAAGTAATGTGACTTCCTTACTCCCAGTGGAAATAGAATTTTAAATGACCCCTATTTCAGGAATTATTGGATATAACAGTTTGACCTGCTGTTTTAGCTATTATTAAGATTTCAGGGCATTCTAAACTTGACTCTCTGGAAGCTAAGGGAAATCACCTTGCTGACGTTTCCCAAAAAAATGCTGCCTTTGAGACTTCCCTGTGATCCAGTGGCTAAGACTCTGCACTCCCAATGCAGGGGACGTGGGTTCCATCCCTGGTCAGGGAACTAGATCCTGCATGCTGCAATGAATATCCAAGATCTTGTGTGCCACAACTAAGACCCTGCACAGCCAAATAAATAAATAGATTTTTAAATGCTGCCCTTAAAGAAACCAATAGCAGCCAAGTCTCTGCCATTGTCCTAACAGATACTTCCCTAAATGATAATTTAGGAAAACTTGTTAGAAAAGTGCAACAACTGACCTCAGAAAAGGAAAAACAAGATTGAAAATTCAGTAACTGTTGGTTTGTAAAAGGAAGAAACTCTGGTTTGAACCAAATAATAACCTGGTCCTACTGGAGATTCTAAAATTCCCACTCCTCACCACTGTACATGCTTTAAACCATTGGTCTACTGAAAAAACTGTAGCATTCATGGATCAATATCAGTGGGAAAACATCAGCAAGGCCACAAAAAGTACCTGCTTCACTTATTCCACTTGTTCAAAGTACGACCCAAGGAAGCCTGTTTGTACAGTTCCTGGGCATTTTAAACTGCCTCATGGACCATTTGAGCTTGGGCAAATGGGTTTCATACAACATTCTCCATCTCATGGATATAAATATGGTTAAGTCACGGTCCATATATTTTCACCTTGGGCTGAAGTCTTCCCGTGCGGACAGGCAGCACAAGCCAAGATATACTTTGCAACTTTCAGCCCCATAGAACCATCAGTCGAGGGCTTGGTTGCTTCAAGTCTGGTCGCCTTTGCGGTCTCTATGCCAGTGTCAGACACAGATGCGACTTTCAGTCCTTCCAGACCTTCCAACAGGTCACTATCAACAGTAAATAGATCTCTTTCACACACACACACAGACACACAGACACACAGACACACACGCACAATGCTCATGAAGACAAACACTGATTCACAGTATGAATCCTTATACTTTTTCATCTGCATGCTTGTTCTGTGTGCTTTTTCCTACCTTGGGAGTGTATTAATAAGCAAAGCATCTAGTAATGAGCATTCTTAAATTCATCACAGGCCCAGCATACTCTCTAAATGAAAGTTTTGTGTTTTTTAAAATTTTCCTGCTTTGGAGGGTGATGTCAAATGCTCATGCGACTTTTTGGGTCAGTTCTGTAAGACGAAGAACACTGGATGGGAATCTATCAACCTCAGGTCCCCAAAGTGTGGGAGAGGCCTTAATTTTCATCTTCCAGGAAATCCCATGAAGAGAGGAGCCTGGCAGGCTACAGGTCATGGATCACAAAGAGTCAGACATTACTGAGTGACTAACTGTAGAGGTAAGCAGTCCATTACTTGCAACACCTGTTCACCTAAAACAAATAGACAATCTATTATTTCTCTATTTTTTTAAAAAAAGTGTTATTCAGGATCAACAAAGAATCACAATTCAGGGTCTGCAACCATGGTGAGCCACATGCAAGTTCCCTGCAGCAAGGAGAGAGGGACGGTTTTAAAGAGGAGGAAGGAAAAAAAAAAAAAAAGAGGAGAAAGGAAGTTGGGAGGGTGTAGTAAACAAACTTGGAAGCATTGAGAGTTCAAAGTTTAGTGACTTTTCATTGACTGAGTTGTGACAGCTTCTTGTTGGCTGAATTCTTATAAATGTCATTCTGTTTTTGAAAATTTAAGCTAAATTAGATTAATCTATTGCCCACACTTGTGAGAGGTCTAATGTACAACAGATTAGAACTTTTAATGGTCTCCAAGGGTTTCCTTGGAATAAAAGCTATGACAAATCTAGACAGCATATTAAAAAGCAGACATTACTTTGCTGACAAAGGTCCATACAGTCAAGCTATGGTTTTTTTCCCAGTTATCATGTATGGATGAGAGTTGGCTGAGCCCTGAAGAACGAATGTTTTCAAACTGTGGTGTTGGAAAAGACTCTTGAGAGTCCCTTGGAGACTCTCCAAGGAGACCCCAACCAGTCAATCCTAAAGGAAATCAATCCTGAATATTCATCGGAAGGACTGATGCTGAAGCTGTGATAATTTGGCTACCTGATGAGAAGAGCCGAGTCATTGGAAAAGACCCTGATGCTGGGAAAGATTGAAGGTAGGAGAAGGGGGCAACCGAGGATAAAATAGTTGGATGGCATCACTGACTCAGTGGACACGAGTTTGAGCAAGCTCCACGAGATAGTAAAGGACAAGGGAAGCCTGGCGTGCTGCAGTCCATGGGGTCGCAAAGAGTTGGACACGACTGAGCGACTAAACAACAATAACAAGGGTTTCTGCAAATTCCCCAGACTTTATGTTTCCCTGAGCAATTCTGGCTTTGTGCTCCCAGAGGACTCAATACTACTCAGAGATCTATCACCTCCTGTGTGCCAGCCTAGATGTCAGATTCAACTTCTTGTCCTTGGTTAAAACACACATACTCTCATGCTCACACAGAGTCAAAATGAGGCATCCATGCATATAACAGAATTTACTGACATTTGAGGTCGACAGAGGTATTCATGAGACAGCAATTCCAAATCTTAAAAATCAGATGAAGCCCATTCTTAAATTGTTTTTCACGACCTCATCATGTTATTCAACAGCCCTCATTGCTCCAACACCATTCTCTTTTCAGAGATTCCCTTTCTCACACAGTCCACAGAAACTTAACTCTCCTCACTTTATTAATTAGAACAATTATATTGTCACATATGCTCTGTAATAGTATTGTTAAGGGAACCACTGACTTGAAACCACCTGCCCTGGCCAGGACCAATAGTAACCACTTGCATGAGTTATCCAAAACAGGAGGTCCTGGTAAGGAGTGTGGAATTAATAAGTTACCACCAACCTGAAGAATTCCGGAGAGGTCTAAAGGAGAGAGGAGATGTCAGTCTGTATGTCCTACCAACCTCCCAGACTCCTCTCACTGGAATCAATCTTAGTTGAGTGATATGCACCACCAGGAAGGACCCTGAGTCAGAAAAATTGATCAGAGACAACCTGGAAACAAACCCAAGATTAAAGCCGCAAGGCAGAGCAGTCCTCCTGGGCTCCCTCCCCCTGGCTCTCTGCCCAGGCACCCCTTCCCAATAAAGTCTCTTGCTTTGTCAGCATGTGTGTCTTCTCAGACAATACATTTCTGAGTTAGAAAAGAGCCCACTCTTGGGCCCTGGACGGGGTTCCCCCTTTCTGCAACAATAGCATTGGGGGAAAAATAGTCTCCAGACTGGAAAGTAAAAGAACTGTGTGTTCTGCACCTTTGTTTGGATCCTGAAACACATCATGACAGGCAATGGCCTATATAAAGGTCAGCTGCATTCCCGGGCCCTTCGCTTCTGCTCTCTGCCTGACCCCATGTCACCCTTTCAGGTTGAGGGGACTAATGAGCACCTCAGCTGGGGGAAGAAATTTTGTTATCCCAGTGATGAGCACCATAGATATATCTGCATCGTCTGCTTGTAGACGGTTGTTCTTTCCTGTTGGGTAGACAGCACACCTGGCATCTGGGACCCAGCCCTCACAGGCTTTTTTTGCAACCACTGATAGAGTCGTGATAAGAAATTAAACTATAATATTTCCTACTCTGAAAAACATTAGCTACTTACGTAATCATTCTTTCTCCCAGCTAGTTAATACCTTGATTTTCATTGCCTCTGTCTTTCTCCCCTTTGAACTTTACTAGTTCTCTTGACCCTAGAAAATAAATGTAGGCAAAATCATGATCAAATTTGTCTAAGAAATTTTGTTCAACAATAAGCTCTTCTAAATTAATGACCAAAAATTACATGAAAAGACAGTCTACATTATTTATGGGGGAAATACAACTTAAATCCCCCATGAGTTACTACCTCAAACCTATTAGAATGACTAAATGTAAAAGAACAACATCCCAAGTGTTGGGGAGGCTGTGAACGACTTGGACTGTTGGCAATATAAAGTCATACAGCCACTTTGGAAAACATTTTGGTAGTTTCTGAGGTGGTTAAATGTACACCTATTCTATAATCCAGACACTTCACTCCTTGGCATTTTACCAAAAGAAATGAAAATATATGTCCATTGAAAGACTTCTATACAAATGTTCATAGCTGTTAGCTAAAGTTCATTATGATAGCCAAAATCTGGATATGACCTAAATGTCCATCTACAGGTGAATGGATAAGCAAACTAAAAGATTAGGTACTTACAACTCAATTCATATATTAGGTTGGTGCAAATGTAATTGTGGTTTTTGACCGTGAATTTTAAATCATTGTAACTAGGCTCAAACACATCTTTATTAATCAAAATAGAAATCATTGCAATCAACACATTTTTGCCAATGAGAAATAAGTTTGCTTATTCCTGTAGCATAAAAATCTGTGCTTTGGGATTCAACAAACCCTTGGAAAGCATTTTTTTTTTTTTTCTGCCTCTTGCTAGTTGTGGAATCGTTTTCCCTGCAAAAATTTGTCAAGATGCTTAAAGAAGTGAGAGGTAGGGGAGAGGTCAGGTGAATATGGCATATGAGGCAAAAGTTTGTAGCCCAATTTGTTCAATTTTTGAAGCCTTGGTTGTGCAATGTGTTGTCGGGCCTTGTTGCAGAGAAGGATTGGGCCCTTTCTGTTGACCAATGCTGGCTACAAGCATTGCACTTTTTGGTGCATCTCATCAATTTGCTGAGCATGTGTCTCAGATATAATGGTTTCAACAGATTCAGAAAGCAGTAATGGATCAGATGGGCAGTAGACCACCACACAGTGACCATGACCTTTTTTTGGTGTAAGTCTGGCTTTGGAAAGGGTTTCCCTGCTGGCTCAGATGGTAAAGAATCTGCCTGCAATGCAAGAGACCCAGGTTCGATCCCTGGTCAGGAAGATCCCCTGGAGAAAGGAATGGCTACCCACTCCAGTATTCTTGCCTGGAGAATTCCATGGACAGAGGAGCCTGGTGAGTCACTGTCCATGGGGTCACAAAGAGTTGGATACGACTGAGCAACTAACACTTTCACTTTGGGAAGTGTTTTGGAGTTTCTTCTCTGTCCAACTACTGAGCTGGTCGTCACCAGTTGTCATATAAAATCCACTTTCCATTGCATCTCACAATCTGAGAAACAGTTCATTACTTTTGTGTAGAATAAGAGAAGATGACACTTCAAAATGATGATTTTTTTGATTTGCAGTCGGCTTATGAGGCATCCGGAGAAGGCAATGGCACCCCACTCCAGTACTCTTGCCTGGAAAATCCCATGGACAGAAGAGCCTGGTAGGCTGCAGTCCATGGGGTTGCAAAGAGTCAGACATGACTGAGCAACTGCACTTTCACTTTTCACTTTTATGCATTGGAGAAGGAAATGGCAACCCACTCTAGTGTTCTTGCCTGGAGAATCCCAGGGATGGGGTCGCACAGAGTCGGACACGACTGAAGTGACTTAGCAGTAGCAGCAGCAGTATGAGGCATCCACTTATCGAGTTCTTTCACCTTTCGATTTGCTTCAAATGCTGAATAACCATAAAATGGTCAACACTGAGTTCTTGGGCAACTTCTTGCGTAGTTGTAAGAGGATTAGTTTCGATAATCCTCTCAACTGGTGTTGTCAACTTCCGAAGGCAGGCCACTGAGCTTTTCAAGGCTCTTGTCTCCTTTGCGCTGTATGTTCACCTGGGCTGAATGCACTGTTGATGCTGTGAGCTGTCTCCACTGCTTTACAATCCATTTTGAACTCAAAAAAGAAAATTGCTTAAATTTGCTTTTTGTCTAACATCATTTCCCTAGTCTAAAATAAATATAAAATGTACAGCAAGTAATAAGTGATTAGCAAAAAAATAAATAAATAAAGCATGAAATGAACATTAAAATGATGTACATGATGTATAACATAATCACATTTATTTAAGAATGTATTCCAGTGCTGTGCTATGCGTAGTCACTCAGTCGTGTCTGACTCTGCAACCCCATGGACTATAGACTGCCAGGCTGCTCTGTCCATAGGGATTCTCCAGGCAAGAATACTGGAGTGGGTTGCCATGCCCTCCTGTGGGCAATTTTCAACAATGCAAAAACCGCAATTACTTTTGCACCAACCTAACAAGATCATAAGAAATGCATAATGATGTGGAATAACAGAAAGCAGATCAGTGGTTGCCTTGGGCATACAGGAGTTGGTGAAGAACAAGAAGGAGAAATGACAAAGGGGACTTGGGGAGTCTTGGTGGAGGGGGTATATTCATTATATTCATTGTTTGAATACATTCATCATCTTGATTACATTCATTATCTTGATTCTGCTGGTGGTTTCACAGGTGTACCATTTGTCAAAATTTACCAAATGTACACACTCTAAATATGCACAGTTCATTATGTGCCAGTTACACATAAATAAAACTGTTAGACAAAGACTTCTTATAATTTTATTTATTAATTTACTTTGGGCTATCCTGGGTCTTTGTTGCTGCTCAGGGTTTCTCTAGTTGTGGTGAGCCGGAGCTATGCTCTAGTTGTGGAGCTTGGGCTTCTCATTGCAGTGGCTTCTCTCATTGTGGAGCATGGGCTCTAGGTGCTTGGGCTTCAGTAGTTGCAGTACACAGGCTCAGTAGTTGTCACTCATGGGCTCCACAGCATGTGGAATCTTCCCAGACCAGAGATGGAACCAGTGCCCCCTACATTGGCAGGTGGATTCTTATCCACTGGACCACCAGGGAAGTTCCAGAATGTCACCTTATTTGGAGTCAGAGTCTTTACAAAGGTCATCAAGTTAAAATGATGTCATTAGGCGGGGCCCTAATCCAATAGGATTAGTGTCCTTATAAAAGGGGGAGATTTGGAGTCATCTACACTTACAGGCAGAATGCCACATGAACATGAAGATGGCTATCTACAAGCCAAGGAGAAAAGTCTAGAACAGATTCTGCTCTCACAGCCTCAGAAGTAACCAATCTGCTGACACCGTGATTTCAGTCTTCCAGCCTCCAGCATGTGAGACAATAAAATTCAGTTATTTGAGCGAACTATTTGTGATACTCTGTTACAGCAGCCCTGGAAAACCAATATAACACTCTTGTGTAGAAGAAAGACAATGTTCTCATCTGGAATTTATGACCAAGGATGGAATTTTTGAGAGAACCTGTGAGGAAAATATCACTTGGACCCCACTGGGTAAGAAGCTAATTGTGCCAAAAGATATATATTTGGATTAAGGAGATTAATAACTATAATTTATAATAACTATAATAATTATTATAATTAATAAATACAATAACTATAGTTATAACTATAATGCTTATTATAGTTGTTATAATTATAATAACTATAATTAACTAAATTATAAGGAAAAGCCTGTTGGTGAGCAATAACAGATCACATTTGGCTCCTGTTATAAGTTTCTTTTTTTTTAATAATAATTGTTAATTTAATTTTATTATTTTTTCATTTACTTATATTATTTGGAGGCTAATTACTTTATAATATTGTAGTGGCTTTTGCCATACATTGATATGAATCAGCCATGGATTTACACGTGTTCCCCATCCCGAACACCCCTCCCACCTCCCTCCCCATCCCATCCCTCTGGGTCATCCTAGCGCATCAGCCTTGAGCACTTGTCTCATGCATCAAACCTGGACTGGCGATCTGTTTCACAGTTGATAATATACATGTTTCAATGCTATTCTCTCAGATCATCCCACCCTCGTCTTCTCCATAGTCCAAAAGTCTGTTCTATGTATCTGTGACTCTTCTGCTGTCTCGCGTATAGGGTTATCGTTACCATCTTTCTAAATTCCATATATATGCATTAGTATACCGTATTGGTGTTTTTCTTTCTGGCTTACTTCACTCTGTATAATGGGCTCCAGTTTCATCCACCTCATTAGAACTGATTCAAATGTATTCTTTTTAATGGCTGAGTAATATTCCACTGTGTATGTACCATATCTTCTTTATCCATTCCTCTGTCCATGAACATTTAGGTTGCTTCCATGTCTTGGCTACTGTGAAACAATGCTGCAATGAACATTCAAATATACTTTCAAACCATGCTTTTCTCCAGATATATGCCCAGGAGTGGGATTGCAGAGTCATATGGTAGCTCCATTTTTACTTTTTTAGAGAAACTCCATACTGTTCTCCATAGTGGCTGTACCAATTTATAGTCCCACCAACAGTCTAGGAGGATTCCCAAGAAACATATTTTTAAGGAAGTTATTTTTTAAGCATGTGAATGTAAATATTAGATAACAGATACTACTAGACAACAGGCTTTAGTGTGATTTGTTCTCCTAGGCGTTTTATATATCATTAAATTATTTGTTTGTAAGTATATTGTTTAACTTAACATATACTTAAGTAAAAAAAAAAATCATGATTAAAAACTGATTATCAATAGTCAGATTATATTGTATTTAGGACACAAGGAGAGTCAGAAATACAATGAAAATAAAATCCAAAGTTACAAATATGGCATTTACATCCATGATTTTATTAATTTTTCTCATTAATGTTTAAAATAATTAGTGACCATAGATAAAATAGTTCAAATAATAAAAACCCAACATGGATGGGGATAATAAAAAACCTCATAAAAAGAGAACTTCACAGCAGCTAATTTTAAAGAAAATGTTCTCTTCTGTTTTTAACCCCACTTTCAGAAGTGCCTGGGAGCTATGTGAATGCTAATCACAGCTCTTGTTGAAACAAGAAATTCAAGAAATCTATCAGATAGATCTAATCAGTAGCCATTAAATTTATGAGACACTTAATGCAACTCCTCTCCAATACATTTCTAGGAATCTCATGTTCTCTGTATTGTAGTCAATGACTTTTTTTTGAAAAGTATAACAGAACATTTCAAAGTACCATCTGCTTCTACCCACCCCCCAACCAGCTTCCTTCTGCTCTTGGAATATTGCTCTGAATGGGAAAAAATATGAAAACAAGAAACATTTAGACCTTCTCTCAATCTAAAGTGGCCACTTTAGTCACTCTCCATGCTCATAGGGATATCAACAAGGAAAAGAAAAGGAAGAGACGAAAGAGAAGAAAAGGAAAGGACAGAAAAGAAAAATTTCTAACTTGCATTTGCTTTGGTGGTTCCCAGAGGCTAGGGAAGTTTGCACCCCACCTGGATTTTCCAGGAAGTCTGAATGCAATAGGATTTGATGAATCCCAGGAAAGAATCATACCCAAAATTCCTCCTACCTGAGTCTGCTATTGACAAATGGATTTTCCACTATGAAATAAAAATTATTTTTCTGCAAATGTTGTCCTTTTTTAAAATGTAAAAAAACAAAAACAAGAAGACTAACACTAAGCAAAGATCCAGATCTAATACCTTAGTTGATCAATGATAATTGACAGAAGATATTGATTGGATGGAAAGATACCCATTTTGCTTTATATCTGGCTAGACCAGGTGGCTCAAGTGGTAAAGAATCCACCTGCCAATGCAGGAGACAAAGGTTTGATTCTTGAAGATCCTCCAGGGAATATCCCCTGGAGGAGGAAATGGCAACCCACAGCAGTATTCTTGCCTGGAGAATGCCATGGACAGAGCAGTCTGGTGGGCTACAGTACATGAGGTCACAAAGAGTCAGACACATCTGAAGCGACTGAGCACACATGCAGAGCAGGGTTTCTCCACTTCTGGACCTGGATAATCCTTTGTAGTCAGGTGGGCGGAGGGAGCTGTCCTCGCTGGACCCAACATTCAGCAGCGTCCTTGGCCTCTAATCATTACATGCCAGTAACAACCCAGTCGTGTGACATCCAAAAATGTCCCCAGGGAATTTCCTGGCTGTCCACTGATTAGGACTTTGCACTTTCCCTGCCAGGACCCCCAGTTCAATCCTCGTCCAGGGAACTAAGATCCCACCAGCCACATAGCACAGTCAAAAAAAAAAAAAAAAAAAAAGAAATGTCTCCAGATAATGCTAACTGTCCTTGGAGGGGCAAAACTGCCCTTGATTGAGAGCCACTGGACTAGAGTTTTAAATGAAGTAAAGTTACTGCTATATGCAACAACAGGAATGAATCTCAGAAACATTATGAGTGAAAAAAGCTTCGCCTCAAAAGAACGTATATTGTATAATTCCATTTATACGAAGTTCTAGAACAGGCAAAATCCATAGTGATAAAAAGTAAAACAGTGGTTGCCAGCTGAGCCCAGGGATTAATGGGGTGAGACATGAGGATAGGAGGGGACTTTCTGCGGTCAAGGTAATATTCTACAGCTTGAACAGAATTTGGATTATACAAGTGTATGCGTCTCTCAGAAGTTAGCAAATGTATGGGACTTCCCTGATGGTCCAGTGGCTAAGACTCCATGCTCCCTGTGCAGGGAGACTAGGTTTGATCCCTGGTCAGGGAACTAGATCCACCTGCCACAACTAGAGATCCAGCATGCAAAAGCAAAGATCAAAGATCCCACGTGCTCCAGCTAAGACCAACTGGTATCAAATAAATATTTTTAAAAATCTGAAAGACTTAACAACAAAGGTTGCTTTCTTTAAAAAGTTCAATTCAGTTCAGTTGCTCAGTCATGTCCGACTCTTTGCGACCCCATGGACTGCAGCATGCCAGGCCTCTCTATCCATTGACAACTCCTGGAGCTTGCTCAAAGTCATGTCCATTGAGTCGGTGATGCCATCCAACCATCTCATCCTCTGTTGTCCCCTTCTCCTCCTGCCTTCACTCTTTCCCAGCATCAGGGTCTTTTCCAATGAGTCAGTTCTTCACATCAGGTGGCCAAAGTATTGGAGTTTCAGCTTCAGAATCACTCCTTCCAACGAATATTCAGGACTGATTTCCTTTAGGATGAACTGGTTAGATCTCCTTGCAGTCCAAAGGTCTCTCAAGAGTCTTCTCCAACACTACAGTTCAAAAGCATCAATTCTTTAGCGTTCAGCTTTATAGTCCAACTCTCATCCATACATGACTACTGGAAAAACCATAGCTTTGACTAGACGGACCTTTGTTGGCAAAGTAATGTCTCTGCTTTTTAATATGCTGTCTAGGTTAGTCATAACTGTTCTTCCAAGGAGCAAAAAAAAAAAAAAAAAATAGCAAATGTGTACTTAAGATTTGTATATTTCATTTTACATACAGGAAAAATAAACTAAAAAGAATTGAACTAATGATATGTATGCTGAAGTATTTAGGGGAAAATATTCAGATGTCTTTAATTTACAGTCAATTGTATTGGGGAAAAAAGATGACTTGATGGATGAATAGGAGATGGATAGAGAGATGTGTGATAAAGCAAAATGTTTACAGTAGGATCTAGGTGGTGGGACATGGTGTTCAATGTAAAATTATTTCAGCTTTTCTAAATGTTTAACATTTTATTAGGGAAGAAAATGATGTGACTGGTTAGTGGTGTCAGATGACCTAAACCAGCAGCTTCATAAACATTCATGCTGATAAAGCCAGTTCTTTGTTTGCCCCCTCACTTCATTCGGGTCTCCACTCAAATGTCACCTTAGACAGCAAAGCTGTTCTCTGACCCCTTCTGTAAAAATAAGGCCACAACCCCTCTCAAACCCCGAATGCTGTCTTCTGAATTATTTTTCTCTTTAGTTCATATCATAACTTGACATATATTTATTTCCTAGTTGTTCATCTCCTTCTGCTAGAACATTAGCCCCATGCAATCAGATTCACTGTCTGTTTTATACACTACTAACTCCCCAAAGTCTAGAACAATGTCTGACTCACAGTAGCAGCTCAATAAATATGTGTTGGATGAAAAAAACACTGAACGAGCCAAGAAGATTTGTCATGTGTGATCACTGTGTGCAAGATGCTGAGCCAAACATAAAAAGCAAGACTGGGTATCATCGCTGTTCTCAGCAGATAGACCTTCAGTCTAGTTGGATGTCACAGGATAGTAATAACTAAGATAATAGCAACACACAGCAGCAAATGAAAAGCGCCTGAGGAAAGCCAACAACAAAGCAATAAAGGGCCTTCTGGAGATGAGATTTAAGCTTGGTCTCAAATGAACACTTGGTTTCCTTGGAAGTTATATGTGTCACTATAAATACATTAGCATGCCACTTTTCAGGGTTGTGTGATATATCAGTCCTGGTGAATTCACTCAGTGTAACAGATGTTGACATAATCAAGCTTTGGGGAATCACAAAACTGGAAAAAGCTAATGAAAGAAAGAATTTGAAGACAGGAAATAACTGAGGGAACCAGGTCTCAGATGTGGGATCGCTCAGGTGGAGGGATTCACGTGGGACAGGATGCCTGCATTTAAATCCTAGTTGTGGTACTTAGTAGCCGTAGTGACCTTGAGCAAGTTATATAACGTCTCTGAGCAGTAACTGTGTGACCTTTAGTAAGTTCTATAATGTCTCTGTGCCTTGATTTCCTCATCTATAAAATGAGGCAAGAAGTAACAATAATAGTACCTACCATCCAGGGTTGTTACGAGAATTAAATGTAAATGCATTAATAGTTAATAAGAAGTGCTTTGAGCAGTGACTGACACATAGAAGTATATTATTATTTGGAAGCTTAGATTTGTAAGAACTACTGTGAGGAACCAGACCAAGAGGAGGGTAAAGTGAAATTCCAATGATGTTTCAATGAGGTTGCAGACTCTGGGCCGATCGCTGTACTAAGGATGTTTACAGAGGACACATTGGGAGATTGGGATTGACATATATGCATTACTACATATAATATGTATATGGCGTCATCTACTCAATGGACATGAATTTGAGCAAACTCTGGGAGACAGTGAAGCCTCCCAAGACAGAGGAACCTGGCGTACTGTAGTCCATGGGTCGCAAAGAGTCAAACATGACTTAGCAACTGAACAACAGAAAACATATAAAATAGATGACTAATAAGAACCTACTGTATAGCACAGGGAACTCTACTCAATACTCTGTTCTAACCTATATGGGAACTGAATCTAAAAAAAGAGTCGATATATGTATATCTATAACTGATTCACTTTTCTGTACAGCAGAAACTAACACAAAAGTGTAAATCACCAATGCACCAATAAAAATTAATTAAAAATGAATAAATAAAGACGCTTAGGTTTTCTCAAGAAGAGCTAAGCTACCTGATGCTGAAGAAGAGAACGTGGACTTTAGGACAGATCCCAGGGTGAGGGCCTCCAGAGTGACTTGTGTAAGGATCCACGAAGGAGCTTCAAATTGAGACCAGTAGGGAGGGAGTTATCAATGGGTTGACCCGGTTGTAAAGATGTGAGCTCTGCTGCTGGGTCTTCCGTTCGCTGGAGTCACCCAGGGTGACAACCTGAGGAAGCGTGGGGGCAAGACTGGATTCCAGGGTGAGCATCCTCAGGTGAAGGGGAGACTCCCGGTGCCTGGTCAGGGGTGACAAGGACTGTATGGGAAGGAGATGCAGTCACAGAAAGGGGTCACTGGGGAAGGTCATCGAGGGAGCGACGCTGGATTCTTTGGGCGTCCAAACTTCATGGTGTTCCTGGCGGGGTGGGGGAGAGGAAGGAGGGTGTTGTGAACAAAATTCACGTGGAAGCCCCATCACCCAGTGCGATTATATTTGTAGACAGAACCTTTAAAGAGGTAATTAGGATCATAAGGGTGGGGCTGTAATTCAGTAGGATCACTTTACTTTTTTTTATTTTTAAAATATTTATTATTTATCTATTTGGCTGGAGTTGCAATACATGGGATCTTTGCAAGGTCGAGGCATGCAGGGTGTTTTAGTTGCAGGATTTTTCACTGCCACATGCAGGATCCATTTCCCTGACCAGGGCTCGAACCCGGGCCCCCTGCATTGGTAGAACGGAGTCTTAGCCACTGGACCACCACGGAAGTTCCTGATCAGTGTCCTTTATGAAAAGTGGAAGAGGCATTAGGGATGTGTACACAGAAAAAAAGGCCTTGTGAGGACACCATAGGAAGACAACCATCTGCAGGCCAGAGAGAGAGGCCTCCAGGGGAACCAAACCTGCCCACACCTGATCTTGGATCCTCAGGCCCCAGAACTGTGAGAAAATAAAATTTCGTTGTTTGAGCCACCCAGTCCATGGTACTTTGCTCTGGCAACCAGAACAGATTAATATAAGAGGCTATGGCCCCAGATCTCATTTTTGTTTCTGAAAAAAAAAAAAAAATTGATTTTGTTTGTGTACACAGTAGGTACACACATAAGGACTGATTCCTACGTACCAAGCTCAAAAAAAGACTGCTTTATGGACCAGAAGAGTACTATGGATTAATGAGCAAAATAAAGCCTGAAGGAGGACTGGAATACACGTTACTACCAACGAGGACTTCCCTGGTGGCTCAGTAGTAAAGAATACACCTGTCATGCAGGAGATGAGAGTTCAATCCCTGGGTCAGGAAGATCCGCTGGAGAAGGAAATGGCAAATCACTCCAGTGTTCTTGCCTGGAGAATCCCATGCACAGAGGAGCCTGGCGGGCTATAGTCCAAGCAGTTGCAAAGAGTCAGACATGACTTAGGAACTAAACAACAACTATCAATGTATTCTCTCCCTGTTGGCAGATATTGGGGAAGCTAAATCACTATTTGAAGGTCAACAGCTGAGTGTGGTTTTAGGGGAAAGGGAGGAGGAGGGTACTGAAAGACATTTCTGTGAATCCTGTTACCAGTGACATGGGCCTGTGACCTCAGAGCGGGCTTACATCTTTGTTTATTCAACTTATTTTGACTCAGACACCCACAGGCGTGCTTCCTCCAAAGTGTCTTCCTAGCTATTTGCCGGCATTTCCAAGGTCTCCATGTTTCTTTTTAACCTGCAACCCTGGTAAGCCTTGTGAAATCGCCCCCTAGTGGGGTCAGCTGTCCTTCATGACAGTCAAAACAATGCTTCCACTCGGTCTTCAGCTCAGAGATCCTGTTGCCACTAACAGCTGAGACCAGATGGCGGCTTTTATTGATTTTTGGTAAAGGAGGAATACAAGAGAGCTTCCCAGGTGGTGCCAGCGATAAAGAACCCATCAGCCAGCGCAGGAGACATAAGAAACTAGGGTTCAACCCTTGGGTTGGGAAGATTCCCTGGAGGAGGGCATGGCAATCCACGCCAGTATTCTTGCCTGGAGAATCCCAGGGACAGAGGAGCCTGGTGGGCAACAGTCCATAGGATCGCAGAGTGTCCATGACTGAAGTGATTTAGCATGCATGCACAGGCATACAGAAAATGATGCTGAGAACATTGTGTACCTGCTACAAACCTAACCTCAAGAACTCCTGACCAGCTTACAACAGACCTCCTCGGGACAGGGGCAGGCCTGGCTCCCCAGTGGGAATCCCAGGCATCTCCCATCATCTTCACAAATTGAGTCCAGACCCAACTCTACCCCAGGCGATGTCCTCCTCACTCCCATCCTACCCCAGAATGATTGATGGTAGAAACAGGTGTTATGTTCAGGGAACCCCCAGGCCACCCTACTCCCACACACAGTGTGGTGTGGGCTCCCAGTCTCAGCCAGGGCAGTAGTAACAGCGGTCCCCTATGTCCTTAAAAAACATCTATCTCTGCTTTATTGACAACGCCAAAGCCTTTGACTGTGTGGATCACAATAAACTGTGGAAAATTCTTCAAGAGATGGGAATACCAGACTACCTGACCTGCCTCTTGAGAAATCTGTATGCAGGTCAAGAAGCAACAGTTAGAACTGGACATGGAACAACAGACTGGTTCCAAATAGGAAAAGGAGTACGTCAAGGTTGTATATTGTCACCCTGCTTGTTTAACTTATATGCAGAGTACATCATGAGGAATGCTGGACTGGATGAAGCACAAGCTGGAATCAAGACTGCCGGGAGAAATATCAATAACCTCAGATATGCAGATGACACCACACTTATGGCAGAAAGTGAAGAAGAACTAAAGAGCCTCTTGATGAAAGTGAAAGAGAGTGAAAAACTTGGCTTAAAACTAAACATTCAGAAAACTAAGATTATGGCACCTGGTCCCATCATTTCATGGCAAATAGATGGGGGAAACAATGGAAACAGTGACAGAATTTATTTTGGGGGGCTCCAAAATCACTGCAGATGGTGACTGTAGCCATGAAATTATAAGATGCTTGCTCCTTGGAAGAAACGCTATGACCAACATAAACAGCATATTAAAAAGCAGAGACATTACTTTGCCGACAAAGGTCTGTATAGTCAAAGCTATGGTTTTTCCAGTAGTCATGTATGGATGTGAGAGTTGGACTATAAAGAAAGCTGAGCACCGAAGAATTGATGTTTTTGAACTGTGGTGTTGGAGAAGACTCTCGAGAGTCCCTTGGACAGCAAGGAGATCCAACCAGTCCATCCTAAAGGAAATCAGTCCTGAATATTCATTGGAAGGACTGATGCTCAAGCTGAAACTCCAATACTTTGGTCATCTGATGCAAATAAGTGACTCACTGGAAAAGACCCTGATGCTGGGAAAGATTGAAGGCAGGAGAAGGGGGCAACAGAGGATGAGATGGTTGGATGGCATCACAGACTCGATGGACATGAGTTTGAGCAAGCTTTGGGAACTGGTGATAGACAGGAAAACCTGGCGTGCTGCCATCCATGGGGTCAGAAGAAGTCGGACACGACTGAGCAACTGAACTGAATTGAACTGGAGGCCATGATTGATGGAGAAGCAAGGATGCAGGCTGGAGAAGCAAGAAGAGAACAGAGGAAAGCAGCTTCCTCACTTCCCAGGGGGGACCCCCCAGCTCTCTTCGGCCTGTTACTCTTGTTAAATTAAATAAGGAGGCCATTAGACAGAGGTGGCTCTGATGTCCTGCCTTCCTGCATTAGAAACCAGTGTAATGTACATGCCTCAAGGTGACTAATCAAAATGCCAAGGACAGCCACCTAGGCACTAGGCTATAGCCAAACAAAGAATTTTCTTTCCTTCTCTGAACTTTGAATGTCTCCCAGCTCCCAACTTTATGAAACTAAGCAGGACCCTGAGGGGCTATAGGGCCTTTCAATATCCCCCATTCCTTGTTTGCAGGGAACAGACTCCAACCTCCATGATCTTCCCTGAGTCATAAAGGGCAGATTCCAAGAGTTGCTAATCAGGGAAGGGAAGGGATGCAGAGACAAGGGAGGAGCAGCCAAGAGAACTTCATTAGGCAGGGTCCTGGTTTCCCCTCAAGGGATACACAAAATAACATCCTTGAGCTCTTTACAGAACCACAACCCCCAACAAATGGAGTTAGCATTCTTTATTACAGAGAAGATCAACTGAGGTCAGACTAAAGGAACCAGAGAAGCTTATCAAGGAATTACCTGAGAATTACATGAGATTAAACAAGTGCAAGTCCTCAGTTCAGTTCAGTCGCTCAGTCATGTCCAACTCTTTGCACCCGATGGACTGCAGCATGCCAGGCCTCCCTGTCCATCACCAACTCCTGGAGTTTACTCAAACTCACGTCCATCGATTTGGTGATGCCACCCAACCATCGCCTCCTCTGTCATCCCCTTCTTCTCCCGCCTTCAATCATTCCCAGCATCAGGGTTTTTTCCAATACATCAGTTCTTTGCATCAGGTGGCAAAAGTTTTGGAGTTTCAGCTTCAGCATCAGTCCTTCCAATGAATATTCAGGACTCATTTCCTTTAGGATGGACTGGTTGGATCTCCTTGCCGTCCAAGGGACTCTCGAAAGTCCCCTACCTTGGAAGGTGAAATCTAAACTACTGGACCGCCAGGAAAGTCCCCAGTCTTACATTTTAAATGAATTATAACTGATAAATAAAGGTATGTTTGTGAAAAGTACCCAATTCCAAATTCCTATATGGTAGACCTAAATTTACATTTTAAAATAATTGTAAATAGGCAGATGAGTGTGTAAAGTTGCCCCTTCCAAGTTCCTATATACAAAAATAAAGGAATTATTATGTAACATTAATTATACTAGATTAATTATGGCATTAGCAATAATCATTTATTTCATAAATCACATCTGATTTGCAGTTACCCATTTTCTAATTGATTCAATATGAAACATGCAGCATAAAAATTTAACTGCTAGGCAGATAGTCTCAATTTTTAATATATTAAACTTAACAAGTTTGGATCTCCCCAAACTGCATTTCATTTTAGATTAACAGACATTCCCTAGATTTTAATTAACTTTCCTTGAGCCTATGATTCTGGTTTTCATAATAAAGGAATAACTTCCTAAAGAATAGCATTTATTGTATCAGAATATTTTAAAAATTCATTTTACCTCATTTCTCTGGAATTTTTTTCTATTATAAAGCTATTTCTCTGTTGTCCTTTTTATTAATTCATCTAGTCCTTGAGCACCATTAATTTTTAAATGCTTAATTGGGCACCCTAGAAATTCAGGAGGAAGGTCACTTTCCCTATGATTCCCTAAGCTTATTAACCCCCAATCTCAGAGAAGTGTGGAAATAAAAATTAGGAGCAGAATCAAACCCCACTTTTAATGGAAACTTCATTCTATGCCCCAAGCAGCTCACTCTTTAAGAAACAACTAGGGACTTCCCTGGTGGTGCAGTGGATAAGAATCCGCCAATTCAGGGGACATGGGTTCGATCCCTGGTCCAGGAAAATCCCAATACCTCAGAGTAACCAAGCCCATGCTCCACAACTTCTAGCCAGTGCTCCAGAGTCCAGGAGCCCCAACTGCCGAAGCCCGAGCACCTAGAGCCCATACTCGGCAACAAGAGAAGCCACCACAATAAGCCTGAGGACCACAGCTAGAGAGTAGCCCCCACTCGCTGCAACTAGAGAAAGCCTGGGTACAGCAACGAAGATCCAGCACAGCCAGAATAAATAATTAAAAAACAAACAATTCGGGCTAACTGTTGGTGGTTGAAGAAAGGAAAATGAGCTTAAAAAGGAGCCAAAAAGGAAGCACCAGATGTGTCTGAGGAAAACCAGAAGTGTGTTCTGTCACAAAAAGTCAAGGTGACGGTCTCTCCTGTTTGAGTCTGAATCTGAAGAAAACCAGTGAAGGCAGGGCTGAACAAGAAATTACACTGACGAGCCATTTCTGTGAGAAAAAAAATCTTGCAGTGAGGCAGAGTGGAGGCAAAATATCCAGCAGCAGTTTCTACAGCTATTAATCTTAATTGGCTAAAAAGTAGCAATAGCTAAAATTATAGATGTATATGTATCTAAAAAACCTTCAACCATAAGAAAAATTACTGGGATAAAACATTAGCAACTACATATAACCCTCTCTCCAAAGACCTCTAGAAAATAGGAACAATAGATCAAGGAACTCATTTCTTTTAAAGATGGGTTTAGAAACTGTACTAGAATATGTACTATAAATATATATTTGGGCTTCACTGGTGGCTCAGTAGGTAAAGAATCCGCCTGCAATGCAGAGACCCAGGTTTGATCCCTGGGTCTGGAAGATCCCCTGGAGAAGGAAATGCCGGCTCCACTATTCTTGCCTGGGAAATCCCATGGGGTCACAAAAGAGTCGGACATGACTGAGTGACTAAACCACCACCACCACATATATATATATATATATATATATGGGCTTCCCTGGTGGCTCAGCTGGTAAAGAATCCGCCTTTAATGTGGGAGACCTGGGTACAATCCCTGGGTTGGGAAGATCCCCTGGAGAAGGGATCAGCTACCTACTCCAATATTCTGGCCTGGAGAATTCCATGGACTCTATAGTCCATGGGGTTGCAGAGTCAAACACTACTGAGCGACTTTCAAAACAACAATACATAAATATATACATACACATGTATATGTAATACTAGAAGGAAAAAGGAAGAACTAGAGAAATTATCAGAGTAATGTTGACACAGCAGACAGAATATGTAACAAAAGACACACCCATCAGATAAAAAAACAAACACTTAATGAACCAAACCCCTCTACATAACAAGAGCACAAGATACAGAATCTCAAGGACAAGTTATTGAGAATGAGATTTAAACAGCTACCAAGACCAAAGTGCCCAGAGGATGTCAATGTCAGATTCCCACTGCCTCAGGGAGGGAAGACAATTCTGGGAGATTTGGAGGCAGCCAGGCATATCAAGACAGAAGGGGAGAAGCGTACATTAGAAAAAGGGAGAAGTTAGCCACACTACCCCCCTGCCCAATTTAAGGGTTCCCAGCAGGAAACTAGAGGTTTAACAATATGACATTCAGAATGCTGGCTGTTGAAGTGTTTTGAAAATTTAATGATGGAATTGAGGCTGTTCTTAAGATTTAGAGTGACAGGAGGATGTTGAAAGAGTTACTGACATTTCAATCAATATGCCTGGGTGGGTTAGGGGGTGTGTATTTGGAGTGGCTGGGGGGTGGAAAAGAAGTCTTTCAGTTTCACTCCTACAGAGTCCTGCTCTTTCCAAGCTGCACAAGGTAGAAGATTGCAGGTCTGGAGGCAGTCCAAAGGGGAGACAGTGAGGTCTGGAAGCCAGATGATAAGATGGAAACTGTGGGAAGTAGGTCAGTGGGAAATGATGCCCAAGGATAAGGGTCATCGAAGGACTTCGACTTGGAAGGCTGGTTTCTATTTGCTGTTGGGCTGGCTTCAAGATCAAAGTACTCCAATGCCACAAACCTTCAAGTTTCTGTTACACACAGAATTTGGGTCACTGGTTCTTTAGAGAATGAAACTGAGCATCATGTGAGGAAACAAGACGTGTTTTGCCCCATGAGTTATGTAAAATAATTCGTGAGAATCTCTGTGGGAACACGCCAGTTCTTTGTCATCAAGGGGAATGGATCCAAAAACATCATTTAGAGACAAAGAAAAACTAGACTATTATGAGTCTAGTTAATGTGAAAACTGTAGTAATTAACCAGCAAAAACTGGTAAATATTGATGCTATGCATTCCTTTAGGAGATAATTCTACATTTATCATGATATTCATAAAAACAAATTCTTAAGGAAACCTAAAAAGTTAACATTTTTGTTGTTGAATTTATAAATTCATGATTCCCTACTCAGAGCTGCTTAATTAAAAGCTGGAAATTAGCTTTTAAGTTATTTGTTTGTAGTTATTTCAATTTGTAAAAGAAAGATATTTGCCTAGTTTGAAATATAAAGTAAAAAAAAAATAAATAGAGTGAAAAACAAGTTTCCTTTTCACTCTTGTCCCACTGTTATTGACTTTCCAGTCCAGAGGCAATCACCATGATTGGGTTCTTCTGTAACCTTCCAGAAATATAGTCTAAAAATCATGCATTTTTCAAAATCTGTATTTAAATAGCAGCCATAATCATCAACTCTGGTGGGCTTGGAGGTTATAATCTATTCACATTTTAGAAAGCATGGTTTGCAAGCTAATTTTCTTAATAGGCAGTAATACTTGCAATGCTTTTGCTTGCTTGCTCAGTTGCTCAGTCACATCTAACTCTTTGTGACCGCATGGACTGCAGCCCACCAGGCTCCTCTGTCCATGGGATTTTTCAGGCAAGAATACTGGAGTGGGTTGCCATTTTCCTCCTCCAGGGGGTCTCTCCAACCCAGGGATCAAACCCACATCTCCTGTCTCTCCTGCATTGCAGGCAGATTCTTTCCCTGCTGAGCCATCAGGGAAAGCCCATTAAGTCACATGCTAATTAATACATTACAACAAGGTTTAAAACCTGTAATGAAAATACAGTGATTTTCCTTCTAAGAAAAAAGATACAAAGAGAGTCCTCAAATATCAAGAGAGAAAAGGATTTACATAGCATAACAATTGCAGTATGAACAGTAGATACCCACCATATTAAAAAAATTTTTTTAAGTAATATCTATTAGAAAAATGCTAATTAAGACAACTAAGATGGGAATTCCCTGGTGGTCCAGTGGTTAAGACTCCGCACTTCCATTGCAAGGGGCATGGGTTCAATCCCTGATCAGGGAACTAAGATCCCACAAGCCATGTGGTGTGGCCAAAAAGAAAAAAAAAAAAGAAAAGAAACGCTGAGATTAATGTACCTATTATAATAGTTAAAATGTTTTGAAAATAAATACTAATTTCTGGCAAGAATGCAGAGAAACAAAAATTCTCATTCATTGCTGGTGAGAATGCAACAGGTACAGTTACCTTAGAAAAAATTTGGGAATTTCTTATCCAGTTAAACATACATGACCTGCATATATGTGACACAGTAATTCCACTCCTAGGAATTCACCAGAAAAAAAAAATCAGAACTATGGTCATATAAAAACATGAATGTGAATGTTAATAGCAAGCTTATTTATGATCTCAAAAAACTGATACTAACTCAAATATCCTGCAGCTGGTGAATGGATGAGCAAACTTGGTATATCCATTGAATGGAATCAGTTCAGTTCAGTTCAGTCATTCACTTGTGTCTCTTTGCGACCCCATGAATCACAGCAAGCCTGTCCTCCCTGTCCATCACCAACTCCCGCAAGTTTACTCAAACTCATGTCCATCGAGTCGGTGATGCCATCCAGCCATCTCATCCTCTGTCGTCCCCTTCTCCTCCTGCCCCCAATCCCTCCCAGCAGCAGGGTCTTTTCCAATGAGTCAACTCTCTGCATGAGGTGGCCAAAGTATTGGAGTTTCAGCTTCAGCATCAGTCCTTCCAATGAACACCCAGGACTGATCTTCTTTAGGATGAACTGGTTAGATGTCCTTGCAGTCCAAGGGACTCTCAAGAGTCTTCTCCAACACCACGGTTCAAAAGCATCAATTCTTTGGCACTCAGCTTTCTTCACAGTCCAACTCTCACATCCATACATGACCACTGGAAAAACCATAGCCTTGACCAGGCGGACCTTTGTTGGCAAAGTAATATCTCTGTGTTTTAATATGCTATCTAGGTTGGTCATAACTTTCCTTCCAAGGAGTAAGCGTCTTTTCATTTCATGGCTGCAGTCACCATCTGCAGTGATTTTGGAGCCCAAAAAAATAAAGTCTGACACTGTTCCCACTGTCTTCCCATCTATTTCCCATAAGGTGATGGGATCAGATGCCATGATCTTAGTTTTCTGAATGTTGAGCTTGAAGCCAACTTTTTCACTCTCCTCTTTCACTTTCATCAAGAGGTTTTTTTAGTTCCTCTTCACTTTCTGCCATGAGGGTGGTGTCATCTGCATATCTGAGGTTATTGATATTTCTCCCGGCAATCTTGATTCCAGCTTGTGCTTCCTCCAGCCCAGCGTTTCTCATGATGTACTCTGCATATAAGTTAAATAAGCAGGGTGACAATATACAGCCTTGACGTACTCCTTTTCCTATTTGGAACCAGTCTGTTGGTCCATGTCCAGTTCTAACTGCTGCTTCCTGACCTGCATACAGGTTTCTCAAGAAGCAGGTCAGGTGGTCTGGTATTGCCATCTCTTTCAGAATTTTCCACAGTTTATTGTGATTGAATGGAATACTCCTCAGCAATAAAAAGGGATATAAGCTACTGATACAGGCAACAATGTGTATGAATCTCTAATGCAGTATGCTAAATGAAAGAAGCCAGAGACAAGGATCTCTACTGTGTAATTCTACTTACAGGACACTCTGAAAAAGGAACAATTATGGACCTGAAAACAGGTCAGCGGCTGCCAGGGATGACAGCTGGGGTAGTGGATGACTACTGTTATGCGTTGAATTGTGTCCCCACCCCCTAAATCAATTCATATAAAGTCCTAATTCCCCAGTACCTCAAAATGTGGCCTTATTTGGACATAGGGTCATTGCAGATGTATTAAGCTAAGATGAAGTCGTACTGGAGTAGGATGGGCCCTTCCTTCAAAATGACTGGTGTCTTTATTAAAAAAAAAAAAAAGACAGAGAGAAATTGGGACACAGCCATCCACACAGAGAGAACCCCAGGAGAAGACGAAGGCAGAGATAGGATGGTGATTCCACACACCAACGACTGCCTGCAAACCGACCAAAGGGAGGGGAGAGGGGTGGAACAGGGCTCACAGCTCTGCCAGCTTCGATCTTGGACTCTGGCCTCCAGAGTGTGAAGTTAATTTCTGTTGTGCGATTCAGCCAGTTTGTAGTCTTTATTACAGCAGCACTA
This sequence comes from Cervus elaphus, assembly GCF_910594005.1. Lineage (NCBI taxonomy): Eukaryota > Metazoa > Chordata > Mammalia > Artiodactyla > Cervidae > Cervus > Cervus elaphus. Next base: position 29,060,199 of record NC_057841.1, on the reverse strand, counting down.
GGAAACTACAGGGGCAGCATGAGGGGATGTGGGGGGGTGATGAGCTCTTCTGTAAGTAACTCATGATGGCAGTCACATGATTATACATATTTGTCAAAACTCAAAAGCATACACCAAAAGGAATGCATTTACAGTATGTAAGTAAAGTGAGCAAAAAATGTAAGGGTTGTGACTTGAAAAATGTTAACAAAAGATTTCATTGCCTGGTTTAGTAAATTCACATAGCAAAATACTTTCCTGTAACTTTCAAAGATGAAATTCCGATTCTTCACAAATGTACTACTCATACAGTTGCTGTCTGAAGAGTGCCACATTTAAGGTAAAAAAATTAATGTATTTTAAAAAAATTTATGTATCTATTTGGCTGGTTCCAAATTGAGAAAGGAGTACAGCAAGGCTGTATATTGTCACCCTGCTTATTTAACTTCTATGCAGAGTACATCAATGCCACGCTGGATGAAGCACAAGCTGGAATCAAGATTGCCCAGAGAAATATCAATAACCTCAGATACACAGATGACACCATTCTTATGGCAGAAAGTGAAGAGGAACTAAAGGGCCTCTTGATGAAAGTGAAAGAGGAGAGTAAAAATGCTGGATTAAAACTCAACATTCAAAAAAGGAAGATCATGGCATCCAGTCCCATCACTTCATGGCAAATATATGAGGAACCAATGGAAACAGTGACAGACTTTATTTTTTAGGCTCCCAAATCACTTGTAGATGGTGACTGCAGCCATGAAATTAAAAGATGCTTGCTCCTTGGAAGAAAAGCTGTGACCAACCTAGACAGCATATTAAAAAGCAGGGACATTACCTTGCTATCTGTCTAGTGAAAGCTATAGTTTTCCCAGTAGTCACGTATGGATGTGAGTGAGGGTTGGACCATAAAGAAAGCTGAGTGCCGAAGAATTGGTGCTTTTGAACTATGGTGTTGGAGAAGACTCTTGAGGGTCCCATGGACTGCAAGGAGATCCATCCAGTCAATTCTAAAGGAAATCAGTCCTGAATGTTCATTGGAAGGACTGATGCTGAAGCTGAAACTCCAATACTTTGGCCACCTGATGCGAAGAACTGACTCATTGGAAAAGAGCCTGGAAAAGATTGAGGGCAGGAGGAGAAGGGGACATAGACAATGAGATGGTTAGATGGCATCACCAACTCGATGGACCTGAGTTTGAGCAAGCTCTGGGAGTTGGTGATAGACAGGGAAGCCTGGCGTGCTGCAGTCCATGGGGTCGCAAAGAGTCGGACACAACTGAGCGACTGACCTGACTGACATCTATTTGGCTGCACCAGTTCTTAGTTGCTGCATGTAGGATCCAGTTCCCCCACCAGGGATTGAACCCTGCCTGAGGCCCTGCATTGGGAGCATGGAGTCTTAGCCACTTAACCACCATGGAAGTCCCCAAAAGTTAATATCTTTAATTCAGTATTAGCTATTACTGCAGCCAATGCCTAGGATGGGATTTCTAGCACCTAAAACAGTGCCAAGGCAAAACCACATTCATATCTATTGAATGAATGATCCATTAGAATTCCTAAACTTGAAGTCACTTTTAGTGAAAATGTTAGCGAAACAAGGCAAATACAAAGCAAACCCAGTGTTTCCACTTCCCTACAATTCTTAAACTTTTGTCATGGATAAAAGACTAGTTATTGTTTTCTTCCATTTTCTTAACAGGAAAATGAATTCATATGACTCCAAGTATGTGAATTCAGTTTTAAAAGCTCATTTTTATCAAACTAAGTGCCAGGATTATGAATATTTCTCATCCATAAAGCATTGTAAAGGGCTTCCCTGGTGGCTCCGTGGTAAAGAATCTGCCTGTCAGTGTAAGAGACACGGGTTTGATCCCTGATCTGGGAAGATCCCATGTGCCATGGAGCAATTATGCCTGTGCACCACAACTATCGAGCTTGTGTTCTAGAGCCTGGGAGCCAGAGCTACTGAGCCCATCCATGTACCACAACTACTGTAGCCCGTGCACCGCAGAGCCCACGCTCTGCAACGAGAGAAGCTATTGCAATGAGGAGCCTGCACACCACAGCTAGAGAGTAGCCCCCAGCACAGCCAAAAATAAACAAACATTTCTTAAAAAGGCATTATACACATGTTAAATAAAGCCATCGAAGAACTGTTGCCCACTGGCACTGCTAATCACACAATGTAATATAGACAAAAAGTAATTTAACCAAGTCTTCGGTTCAACTCAACAAGAATTTCTAGCATATGTCTTGCACTGTTCTAAGTATTAAGGAAAGGATGATATGAAGGGAGCAAATCTTTTTGCTCCTTTCATGAGACCCAAGTCAATGAGCACGAGGCCCAAGGCTGTAATCAAAATAAAGCTTATAATCATGAACAAAATTGGAAACTTAAAATAGTGCAGTGGCTGCTATAGATAGAATTGATTATGGGTTTATGGTTCATGCAGTCATTTGAAATGGCATCTATTAGAGGAACTTACAATGGGTATTCTCAAATGGGATTTAAGTAAATCATGTTTAAAAATAACAGATTATTGAGTGTTCACTACCAGTCAGTGAACTAATAAATTTATGAAACTTTATCATTTGATCACCACAACGACCCAGTGAGAGCGGAACTATTGTTGTATGAATAGTTCAGCACTGTACGAATGAGAAGACTAATTGGGTAGTTAAGTTACTTTTACTTTCCCAAGGTCTCATGTTTGAAGGAGCAATGCCTTGGTTTCCAACCCATGTAGACTTAGGAGTCATTGGTACTAGTTCTTCCAAGATAGTCTTGTTTGCAGAGATTATGGTTCGTTATCCACGAGTAAACTCATGTGCCCCAAATCATAGTCCCTTCCATTTTTGCTTAGAAAATATTACAACTTCCCTTTAAATATCTAAAATATTTAAGTATTATACTTGATATCTCAATCTTGGTATTGATTTTCAAATCAATGTTTTAGTTTATAATACTGTAACTTTTATTTCAGAATTTGAAAGATTATGCAAGCCAACTTCTTCTTAGCCCCAGATTATGACTTTTGGATAACGGTGAGATACTTTTAAAAACCTTCCCAGGGACTTCCCTGGCAGTCCAGTGGCTAAGACTCCGAGCTCCCCATGCAGGGAGCCCAAGGTTCAATTCCTGGCCAGGGAACTAGATCCCACATGCTGCAACTAAAGATCCTGCATGCCTCAACCCAAGACCTGCCACAACCAAATAAATACTTTAAAAAATAAAATAAAAAGCTGCCTAAATGACTGAATCAAGCTGATAAGTTCTCTTGTTCTCCACATTGCCTGGTAGTTCTTCTGGTTTAAGTCATCTTGTCCTATAATGTCATATCCTGCTGGGAGGAATTTTCCAGTAGCTCACCAACGCATGATTTGACTTAGCATGCACTGGATACCAACCAAGCTCTAAGAACTTTAAAAACTCATCATCTCACTTAAATATATTGTAAAAGAATCCTGTGTTATAAGGAAACAAAGACATTAAGAGGTTTGTCCATAGCTAATAAACAGGGATGGAAGAAGTCTCACCCACATATTTTATCAGAGGTTTCATTAACAATGTCCCATTTTAGCCTTCATTTTAGATTGCGCAATGACAAATTAATGACTTTTGATCAATGAAACTTTACAGTGTCTTAAAATACTGTTTCAAGAAAACCCATCTATCTTGATTCTCTGAAATAAAGACTACTAAAAAGTCAGCAACAGCTTTAATTAGGAAGTATTTTCTGAGCTAATATAGTAACTTTAGGTTGGTGAACTATCATTAACTCGTCTAATTCTCTACAGTAGAAGGAAAAAATGTTTGATGTGATACCCAACTCTACCAAGGGCTATCTCATAAAAGGCTAATTCCAACACTTCAAAGGCAAGTAGTAAGGATGGCGCTGAGGCAAAACTGCACGTCTGCTGCCCTCTAGTGGATAGCTGGTTTCAGGACCCACTTGCTATGTTTTAACGGGAAATGTGCCCTAGGAAGGAGGACTTTCCTGGTGGCTCCGCAGTAAAGAATCTGCCTGCAATGCAGAAATGGCAGGAGGCTTGGGTTCAATCCCTGGGTCCACCTGGAAGATCCCCCGGGGGAGGGCATAGCAGCACGCTTTGGTACTCTTGCCTGGGGAATCCCATGGACAGAGGAACATGGCTCCCTAAGGTAGTCCTTGGAAAAGGAAATGACAACCCACTCGTTTTCTTGCCTGGAAAATCCCATGGACAGAGGAACCTGGTGGGTTACAGTCCATGGGGTCGGGAGAGTCGGATACGACTGAGCAACTAAACAAGAACAAGGTCATCCTCTCTCCTTTCTCCTCTTTGTCCAGGTTCCCAAGATACGCTGACAGTATCCCTCAGTGTCAAAGCTAATATAACTTTATTTACAGAAATAGATATTTACAAAAATAGTCACAATCATTCATTTACATTTTGTGTTTGACTGCTTTTGCACTACAATGGGAAGAACTGAGTAGTTGCAACAGCCTATATGACCCACAAAACCTAAACCACTATCTGCCACTTGGCAGAAAAAGTTTGCCAATCTCCAGTCTATGAGCCTATCATTAGTTCTGAAAAAGGCTTTGGTTAGTAAGGCCTGGTCCCTATCAATATGTTTGGGAAACTCCCCAGAAATACACATGAGCAATAAAGATAACTTTTTAGTTTAATTCCGTATTTCCCTACTTTTTCACCTAATACCTATTAACATTCTATTCAGTGGAAGACAATTTGGGAAATTCAAGTTTACAATATACTGTGCTTAAATTTAAGACTTAAGTCTTATTACACTTCTTATCAATCTAAAAGGAAATTCTGTCTTGAACATTGTGCCTTGGGAATCAAATGTTATATTGAGTATAGTTTACTTTAAAATATTTTACCAAAGACAGTGTGACAAATATGTACATTAAATGGTTTTAACCACCTAGGAGTAGTTAAGAAACACTTCAAGTATCTAACCCGGGGATGGTTATTTCGCTTTTGAAAAATTGGTCAGTCCACAAATCCAGAAGTGGCTACCAAAAGCCTTTCAAATATCAGCTCTCCCAGCAGACATTAGCATTGGACATCAACATAAAGGAGATCTAAGTGGAGTTCAAGCTATGTGTCTTGGCTAAAAATATTATAAAGCTCCTCCACACTGGGGCTCAGGAATCTAGCTGGGCCAGTAACCTATTCTCATTGCAGTGGCATTCTTGGCCAAAGGCTAAAATTCAGTCCTTGTTCCAGGTACTAAGTCATCAGTTGATTCTACCACCTGACTTCATCCAATCTGAAGGTTAGCTGAATCTTGTCACCCATCATCACATCTGAATTGAGTGTTTCTACCAGTTGGAAGACTGTGGGTTCCAGTCCCATCTGAGGTGTATGGTTTCACACCTACCTACTCATTATATCTCCCTCTCACGCTCAAATTTGCTTTTTGTCCCCCCTGCAGATCACAGCCCTTAACGTACAAGAAGGAAATATGTGCCCCCAGAGGTGACTTTCTTCTCCACCTTGCCACAAGCCTGCACCAAGAATTCAGGCAGAAGGTGTGGCAGGGTAGATGAGATGCCTGCATCAATCAGCAGCTTTGCTCTCAGGAGCCTGTTTTCCTGAACTTGGGAAATGGGGTTATTGATCTCTCCTCACTTCTGTGCAGCTCCCCCAGAGGGCTGCGGGGACAGACTGGGACAGACAGTCTGCTGTCTGGTGGCAGCAGGGTTGGGTCCACTTGCCCCAGTACAGCCATCCTGGCCCACCCATAGCCCTTCTCCTTCAAGGATGAAAGCTCCCTTCCAAGCACCCTCCTCCTCTTCCTCTGTGCTTTGCGTTAAAATTCCCTAGTTTGCCTCCTGCAGTCAAACGCCTCTTCTCTAGCTCAAAGTTATTCTAACTGGTTTTTGGCTGTGCTTGATCGTCGTTGCTGTGAGCAGGGGCTACTCTCCAGGTGTGGGGCCCTGGGCTTCTCCTGTTGTGGAGCATGGATTCTAGGGGGAGTGGGCTCAGTAGTTACGGCTCATGGGCTTAGCTGCCCCGTGGCGTGTGGAATGTTCCTGGATCAGGGATCGAACCCATGTCCCCTGCATTGGCAGGCGAATTCCTTACCATTGGCCCACCAGGGGAAGTCCCAAAGAGTTATTTTGAGAGCTGACTTTCTAAGCAAGATTGCTAGATCTTAAAAAGATTTCAGATGGTTTTATACACTACATCCTGGTAGAATATTCAGTTAACTAATGAACTATTCATTCACATGTGAAAATGAACACTTGCTTTTTGCCTTTCACAAACATCCAATTATCAGATGTGTCCTTTCCTGCCATCAAGTACACAGTAATTCAAATAGGTAAGGGACTGAGAACTGCTAACAAGTTTTAGGAAAGTTGATGTCAATCAAAGCTTAAAAATCAAAACAAAAACATGGGGAGGCAAGGCAAGGACAGATGACACAGGACACCCAAACCTTTATCCTGAGGTGAGAAACACCAAATATGACTGACTCTAAGCAAAATCATGAAATAGATCAAACTTTCTTTCCTTAAGCATCCTATCCTTTCCTCCTTCTCTCCCCAATTTCTGCTCCTCCCAGCAGCTCGCCACACATCCGCCCTTCTAGACACTGCTCTGTGTTCCATTCCAAGCATCACTGCCCTTATAGCCTGCTTGAGAAATCTTACGTTTTAAAGACTGATGAGGGTGTGCTATCGGGGTACCTACAGGCACTTGCATTTTTTTAATATTTTGCATTTTACTTTTTAATTGAAGGGTAATTGCCTTACAATATTGTGTTGATTTTTGCCACACAATAACACAGATCAGCCATAGGTATACGTACGTCCCCTCCTTCTTGAACCTCCCTCCCACCTCCCATCCTATCTTCAGCCCTCTAGATTGTTTTAATGGAGTGTTCTGGAACTCCAGCAAAAGGGTCTAAATCTAATGGAAAAATTTCACTTGATTTGAGCTGCACAAGCCTCAAAATACTCAACACTCTAATTCCTATCAGGAGGTACTTCCTTAGCCATGTGATGGACAGACCCTGTGCCCGCCCCCCACCTCCTTGCTCCTACAATGCCCCACTGCAAAGCTTCAAGTGCCTTGCCTGTCACAAGAGCTCTGGTCTACCAGATGTCTCGTATTTTTAAGTCAGAATGACTGTCTCTTCGTTGAGTGATTTTGGCTCATCCTTAAGCCCAGTTCTCTTATCTCCCTTCCACAGTGTCTTTCCAGATTCCTGTCTTCCCCACATCCATCCGTTCTACAAAGACTTGCCATAGATTGTCAAGATAGGCAGCTGGAATTGAAGGCTAAATTTTCAGATTATGTGCAGATAGTCTGAAGTTAGTATTCTGTCTAGTTATGCTAAAAGCACAGGGTAGGCATGGTTTCATCTGCTCTTGTTGATTTGTATACTTCATTTGGAGAATGAGTGTAAAGATTTAGATTCAGGCAGACATCACAGGGTTTCCTAGGTGGCTCGGTGGTTAAAAATCTGCCTGCCAATGCAGGAGTCGCAAGAGACACAGGTTCGACGGCTGGGTCAGGAAGATCCCCTGGAGGAGGAAATAGCAACCCACTTCAGTATTCTTGCCTGGAAAATCCCATGGACAGAGGCGCTTGGTGGAATACAGTCCATGGGGCTGCAAAGAGTCAGACATGATGGAGTATGTGTGCGCACAGGTACACACACACGTACATACACATACACACACACGTACAGACACACACACACACACACACATGCACACAGACACCATTATCCTCAGTCACCAGGAAGGAAGCAAACTCTGGTTTTGTCTGAAAATATCTTTGTTTCACTTCCCTTCTTGACAGGTATCCTTGTCGTTTAGAATTCAGGCTTAGCAGTTAGTAGGGTATCTTCAAAGGACTGAAAGGAACTATCTTCTGGCTTTCATTATTTTTGTTCAGAAGTCTGCTATCAGTTGAATTACTGCTACCATTCACTCATGGAAGTTTTGTCTTCTGTATTCAGGACAGGTTCTCCTCTTGCCTTTAAATTCCAGCAGTTTCACTACGATGCATCTGGATACAGGTTCCTTTTTATTTATGTTGTCTGGGATTTACTGAACTACTTGAATCTGTAACTTGTCCATCTCAGAAAATTCTCAAATGCTTCTGCCCTATCTTTTCCCCTTTCTCAGACTCCAAATAAAGATATAAGACTTTCTTACAGAATCCAGTAGGTTTCTTATCTTTTGGGGGCCTACTTTCCATCCTTTTTCTCTCCTTCCTTCAGTTTCAAATAGTTCTCCTGACCTATACTTTTTGTCTCAAAGTCAGTCAACTGTAGGCTCTGCTTCTCAGCTGCTTCTTCCTACGTGGGCAAACCTCCCAAGGCAAAGTAGGCCCAAGTCTCATCTCTCTAGACTTCTTCTCCTGGATTCTGGTCTTCTAATAATGAACTATACTGACAATGCTTTTTTTTAGTAGTAAAACATTTTCTTTGATTTCGTTCCGACATTTTGCTTTTCTTCAGCAGGAGAGCTAAATTACCTAGTCCTCCATAACCAGCATCAGAATCTGCACTGTGGTTATTTACAACAGTGTCAATAAGCATAGATCTTCCTTTCTCCCAAGATATGAAAGGATTATCAAAGTTGTAACTGGTTATCAGACATGACACATATAAAGACAAAATTCATTTGCTCATTTTTATAACACAGCCACCAAGGACTGTAGGAATAAAGACTGTTCTTCACTTTTGGAAACAAAGGTAATGCCTTCTCAGGAAACTCATCTGCTACCTGCTATAATAATATGGTTGGCACTGATTTTGAATAAAGAATATATTAAGTTCTCAGAATTTTTTTAAAAGGCATCTAATAAATCTATACAGTGAATAGCATGTCTTTATTCTATTTACAGTACATTTGTTATAAATATAATACATTTTTTAAAAGCTTATTTTTAATTAACTTGAGTAGATTTATATTTTAAACAGATCAACTCAATTGTTAAAGTTACATAATAAAGAATATGATAATTTAAATGACAAAAATCTCATATTGTGAAATAGTGCACTCTATGCTGAGATGAATGAGGGGGGAGGAAAGTCAAACTCCTTTCAAAACTATATTCAAAGCATCAGAAAAAAATTTTTTTCTTTTTACAAAGTTATGTATAAGCCATAGGAACGACCAGATACTGAAGTATGAAGACTCATAACCAAAGTTCAAACTGATTTTAGAGAATTGTGTGAAGTAAGACAAGAAACCGTGTATTTAACACTCTATAGAACTTCACAGTAAAGCTGGAATTTATAGACTAATGGCTTAACAGGAGTATTGCCAACAAGGCCCTTTCTTCCTTCAAATCATCTCCTAATGTTCATATACCATCAGTAAGCTGTAACAGCAGACTTAGACACTGGTTTTAAGATGGGGCTTAATAAGGTGCATGGATATGCTGAAATTCTGTATTATGAGCATGTAAATTATTACCAAGGTTTAAAGAAATACAAAAAAAGAATTTAAGTATTCTCAGTCCAACGTGCTTTGCATCATCAACAAATAGACAAACCAAAAGTATTCTGCAGTGATCCAACACCAACCTCCCGAACAAGTTAGGCATTTCAAATACTGCTGTAAAACCCATTCAGTAAAATAAAACTGATTCCCGTGGATTTCAGTACAAATCTGTAAGTTGTCACACATTATTGATGATGATCAGGGCAGGCATGGAGCTCTGCTGACTTGTTTCAAACACCGTGACTTGGTCCGATAACTTGGCAAATACCCTAGGAGTTCCAAGGTTATAAACACCTGTGTGGACAAAGCATGCTTTCAGCTGCAAACTGTGAATCTCCTGGCTTTTAAGCTGAAGTTTATATTGTGTTTGTCCCAGCCATGTAAATGATCCATGGATTTCCAAAGCTTCTGGGCTAAGGGAGGAGGAAAAGGGTAAGTTGGAAGGTATTTTTTCTTCAGGAATTTTTTCCCAAAGCCCCAGTAACACATCCCTTTCATCCAGCAACTCTAATTCTAGAAATTATTTTATGATGCCAACTGTTTGTTAATAATAACATCAATAGTAATAACTAATATTACCATTTCTATAATAACTAACATTTATTAACAGTTACTATGTTCTAGACTTAATGCTAAGAATGAATTATCTCATTTAACACTCACGACAGCAGCCAGTAAATAGGGAACCTGATTTCAAACCTGAGCTTTTAACCACCTGGTTCTCCACACATAAAGATAAACGTATATATAAGAATGGTTACAATACTGAGACTCTTTATAATATTGAAATATGGAAAGCAACCCAGTGTCTACCAATAAGGCATTGGTTAATTAATTTATGATACACAAAACATGTTCGGATTTCAGAGAGCTGACCCAGATCCTGTTTGCAGTGTTATACTGTAATTAATAATCAGCATATGTTTCACACTGTTTTTCTATAGATTCCAAATTTTCTGAATTCTGAAAAGCACCTAGCTCTTAAGAATGCCGGTACAGACCTGCATTTTTTTTTTTTTGCTGTTAAGCATTATTTTATAAATCAGAAAACAAGACAAAAAAACTTCTATCATGAACTTACTGATTTTCAAGTTTAGAGTTCTTTATCACCAACAAGCTTTTATAAAAATTGTCATCTCTGGCCAGAATTGCTGCTTTTAGAAACCAGTTTTCATTTCTGACTACTGAAATGCTAAGACAAATCTCTGTAACTCTTCTCTAACACTTCTTTTTTTTATTTGGCTGTGCCAGGTCTTAGCTGCAGCACACAGGATCTTCAATCCTAGCTGTGGCATGTGGGATCTAGTTCCCCGACCAGGAATCGAACCTGGGATGCCTGCCTTGGGAGAGCAGAGTCGGCAAGTCCCTTTGCTAACACTTCTTAATACCAAACAAAAAAGGGTATGTCTGAGTAAACTGTGTCTATATTAGATAGATTAGATAATAATTATCTATTATCTAATATCTATATTAGATAATAATTATTAGATAATTATTTCGAAATATTAAACTACTTTCAACTCAATCTTTAACTACAAAACAAGCCTGCTCTAAATAAATCTTTACCTTGTTGTTTTATGCCGAAGATCAACTATTACATCGACGTCGGCCTTGGAACAATTGGAAAGTAAAAGGGTCACTGGTACTAAACAAAGGCTGTGGAAAAGAAAAACCAAAAAAGATTAATGGGGTATTGAAAACAAAAACAGTTTCTTGAAAATAAAACTTACAATTACCTAGCAGCATAAGATCCTCAAAAACAATTATATTCAAGTAAGGGAAAAAATTGAGTTCTAAAATCACTCAAGCCAGATGATTTACATAAATAAGAAGTAAAACATATTATTAATACAATGCTTGAATACTAAATATTAGAATATATACATTCACAAAACCATTTTTATTTCCTTTTATTAAAGCTAATCTTTAAAAATAACCAAAATGTTTCTAAGTGGTTATTTCCCAAAATGAAAAACAGAAGGAAATAACTGCAACTAAGAAAGATAAATGGAGGGAAAAAAAAATCGTGAAAACGCCAACAACTAATGCTGTTCTTTGTGTTTCTCAAAAATTACTTAACTTTGAGAACTTGGCCTAGACTGACATTTGCTATCCTATCAAATCTGCACAGAAGCCATCACGCTTGGGAAACTATGAGAATTATTTCTGTATAGCAAGTTATGAGAAAAGCCCTTTCAAGTAGACTTATTTGCTCAGTTAACCTAGTTTCTGATCTCACTTTATGATCAGTAAGTCACTACAGCACAGGAGAAAGGACGGAGTGAGAGAAGAGGACCTAAGAACAGACTGGTGCAGAGTACACATTAAGAACATAATAAATGAACATAATCTATGCACACATGAAGCCTGGTTACATACTATTACTTAAAATATTTTACCCTATTAACATAAAGAACAATAGTAGAGAGATAATAAAAAAAAATCTTATGAGCTCACACAATATTAAAATTCTGCTCAGATAATATATTTTATCCTCTCAGAAATTTTATATCCTCTTACTAAGAAACGATTCCTAAACCACACTGCAAATAACAGATTTCCCTAGACAAAAGCTAAGATACTTTCAAAAACTCATCCTTAGATTATACTGGTGCTCCACCCTGACCTCCCCCACAAACTTCTCACAGGAATGGAGGACAACCAAGACTAACGAATGGGGGTCCAGTCTAGAGCCCCTCATCAAGTTAGATTCCAGTCATGGAACTTGTAACCCAAAGCAAAACCTCAGGAACTCTAACAGTGTTACCATTTGAGCCTCAAATCCTCCATGCTCTATCTAAATGCTTCCAGTGAAAGAAGAAATGAGGACATCTGGATGCTTCCTAACCCCGAAGTCATTATCTTCACTCCTCTTCTTCCTCCAACACTGTTTCACTGAATAGCACCCTCATCTCCCCAGCAAAGCTTGGGCATCATCCCAAGTGTTTGGTTTTTTTTTAAAGTGGGAATGGGGGCTATTGCCTCATTAGCCCCCTATCCCCAACTTTTTACTACTCGTCACAAATTCCTATCAATTCTGTCTCCTACACAGCTCTGGAGGCTGGTGACTTCACTCAAAATTCACATTCCTTACAAGTTCAAGTCACTGCATCTCTTGGTTTACTAATCACCTCTGAATTAGTATTCTGATGTAAACCAATCTCACCTGGGTGTTTCTCATACCTGACATGCGATCCTCCCACTGCAACGTGCACCACAGTCACAGGAATGCTTGATAAAAGAGACCGGGGCTCCATCCCCAGAGTTTCTCATTCAGAAGGGCTGGGTGGGGCCCAAAATCTGTGTTTCTATTAAGTTCCCAACTGCTGCTGCTCTGGGACTACCTTTGAAAAGTCACTGCTTCACACAACAGCCTTTCTACAACGCTCATCTGATGAGCCAAAAACAGTGCCTTGAGACCAAACTGCTAACAACCATTCCCCCACCACTAAAATCTGGTATTATTAAAGGCATGAGTTCTAGAGTCAGACTGCTAGGATTCACATGTCAGCTCAACAATTCTGTTTCTCAGTTTCCTCAACTGTAACCTAGGAATAATAACTTTACCCCATCTCCTGAGTTTCTTGTGGCTGGGTAAGATCAAATATGCTAAGCGCTGACAATAATGCCTAGCACAAGTTCAAAAGCTTCACAAACACTATTTAACATGACTTCTTATTGTGAGGAGCTATGGCAGCTAAGCCCAGTATGACGCTTTGCTCTTTCCCATATTCTCATTCCCTTGCCGACCCGTGTCCCACTGCCGTGACCAAGTCGCCTCCTGTCCCGCCGCCCCCCTCCCACGGCATTAAGAACATTCCTCTAGATCCTCAGTCTCTTCTCTTTGTGTGTCCACATCTCACTTTAATTGAAATCTGGCTAAGGACACAGCTGCCTCTACAGGCCTCGCCATAACAGATACTGTTTCTCTTCCAGGATCTTCCGCATCTCAGGCCAGAATGTCTCGTTAATATAGTTAATACCACTTGCTGAGTTCTTCCTCCTCTCTCTCCTATAAAAACACCTCTACTTTTGTCATAAACTACTCCAAGGTTTTTATTCTTTTTCTTTGCCCTCAAACTGACAAACTAAACCAAGGAACGTAACTCAGTGCAACAGAGATTCCTTGGGGCAGGGGAAGGGATAAGCATTTTGAAATATCGGAGGTAAAGATTGAGGGAAGCATCTGCTTCTCCCCACCCCACCCTTGATTCATCTACTATGTGGGTCAAGCAGAGGCCTGCCACCTGGATAGAAAGCACTGCACAGGGCTTCTCTTCCACATCATCTTACCGGTTTCATTTATTACAAGGTTCTGCATGAGTTTGCTTTCTTCTTTTCAATCCTGAATTTTGTCATCTTTTTGGTGAACTTCACTGTTTAGGTAGACAATTTATTCAGCTCCTTCTCAAACCCTTGATCTATCACATCCATAACCACCAGGAGTATTCAAAACTCAGTCATCTATCTTTCATGACTTAACTGTGAACTTTTTTTTTTAGTCACCTAAAATAACTACCTCTGAAATACTCCTCAGCTTTTCCACTCACTGACCACAATCGCCAGCTCTCTCACTCCATTATGCTTCTGATCTTCAGTTTCACAGGTATATCCAGTCATTTGACCCTCTACTTCACCGATTCTCAACCCTGATTACTGTGGTAATGGTGATGATTGTTTAACAATTATTCACTCCCCTCACCTTCCAGCTGTGTGATGGGGGATCATCTTTGTTGACTGTGAAGGAGAGGCTATTTGGCCAATGGAGTGATAATGACTGATGCAAGCAGAAGCTTTAAATGTGCTATTGCAACGTGGCTCACTTTCTGTACTTCAGAGATATGCCATGAGAAGAAGAGCTAGTTGCTGCCCATTTGGACTGACCCCCAAAATACATGTGCACAGACATGAATCCAACCAACCCACAACCTGAAGGACAATCAGTGAAATTGTCAATGCTCTGCAGACCCATGAGTGTGGGAATAAGCACCCTGTAAGCTACTGAATTCTGGAGTGGTGTCTCACAAAGCATTATTGTGGCAATCTGAGGATTTATTTAAAATATACAGACACCTGGGTCCTACTCTCAGAGGTTCTGATTTAACTGGCCTGAACATCAGGATTTTAAAAATTCTCCAGGTGATTCTAATGTGCAGCCAAGTTGGAAGAAACTGCTGTATGTCATCCTTCTCGAGCCTTCCTTGCTTTCACATACTTCCATGCACAGTTTGAGTTCTGTGGTGCTTTATTTTAGCTCACTGTTCTGCTTTAGTTTGACCAAATCTATCCTGTTTTACATACTTCCCTGCACTACCAGGTTTCTATGATGCTTTTCAACCCTAACAAAATGAGAAGTCCTACACGTTCCAGCCTCTAACACACAGCCCAGGTCTTAAACAGTAAGCAGCACCGTGGAATCTAAGATGTTCAGGAAATACATGAAGCAGGACAGGGTTTGATAAATAGGGACAAAGCAGAAGTGTGAGGTAAAATGAAACACTGTGGAATCAAAACTATCTATGGATGCGTGTGAAGTCAAGACAGGTTCAGTAGGGATAAAACATTTCTTTCCTCAGCTTTGGCTGCACATTAGAATCACCTGGAGAACTTCAGGAACTCTGGATGTCCTGCCCCCGACCCTCGGCCAATCAAACGGGAATCTCTGGGAGTAGGATCAAAGCATCTGTACTTTTTAAAAAATTTCCCCAAGTGATCCCAGCATGCCTCTGTCAGTCAAAGGCACACAGACTGAGTACCAAGCAATTAAGACCTAGACAAATATTTAAGACCAAAAGTATTTAAAAATAACTTAAATAGCTACAATTTTTAAAACTCTGACAACAGAAAGTGTTGGTGAAGATATCAGCAGAAGGAACTCCCTTGTACTACTAGTGGGATGTACGAATTAGTAAAGCTAGTTTGAAAGAAACTGGGCATAAAAAGAATAAACTCTGTATAATACCACTTATACAATAAAGTTCAAAAACCCCACAAAAATCAAAATACAGAGATGTAAACTTGGTTGGAAAATTATAATGAAAGAGGAGCAAAGAGATGACTGCTAATACTGGGGATGGACAGCAAGTACACAGGGGGCTTCTGAGATTGTTGCTGCTGCTGCTGAGATTGCTAGCAATTTTTAAATTTCTTCCCTAGATATGATTTTTTGGGTATTAGTTTTGTGAAAAAGAATCACTGTGGCCACACATTTTCAGTTTTGAGAACTTTTCTATGTGTTATACTTCCCTGGTGACTTAGATAGTAAAGCATCTGCCTAAAATGTGGGAGACCTGGGTTCGATCCCTGGATGGGGAAGATCCCCTGGAGAAGGAAATGGCAACCCGCTCCAGTAGTCTTGCCTGGAAAATCCCATGGATGGAGGAGCCTGGTGGGCTACAGTGTGGTGGGCAAAGAGTTGGACACGACTGAATGACTTCACTTTTTATGTGTTATATTTCACAATAAAAAGGTTTAAAAATGGTTAGCACCATTCAAGTTACTTTTTAGATATCTCTGATGCTCCTAAGTCTCTGTAAAGGTCTTCGTGTTGCCCAGCACTCTGTGTGTTCTCAGCCAGCTTCTCATTCCTCTCAGTAGTTATCCTCAAATTTCACTTTTAAAAATTCTCTACCCTTTCTCCTCTTATTTCCTAGAGAACTTTGAGTACTTAACCTCATTCCTACAAACTCTCTAAAAGGGAGGCATGTGCAAACTTGTTAAAATTTTCTCCCTACTTTCATCTTTCTGTCCAAAGCTAATCCTGCCACTTTTCAGTGTTACCGTTTCATCTATTAAGGGTTTTGTTGCCCTTCTTGCATCCTATCATTTCCTTCAAGACCATAAGTACATCCATATCTTCTAAGTAAGAAAACAGCAATACTGAAGGATATTCTCTGATCCCTGTTCACAGTCAGGCTTTTTGAAAGGCTGGTGGTCTACACTAGAATCCTTACTTCCTTCCCAGCCCCATCTCTCCTCAAAACCTACTGTGTCATGCTTCCACTTCCCATACAGTTAATAGTCTTCTCAAAATCAGGAACAATTTCTTTACTGTCAGAACCAATGAAATGACTTTTCTGCAGCACTCAAAACTGGTAGCCACTTTCCTCTCCTTGAACTGCTCTCGCTCCACCTCTGTGATCCCACTTTCTACTCACTGATCTTGTCTTCCTAATTCTTTGACTGCTACTTCTCAACCATTCTTCTTGATGGAATCCTTTTTCCTTAGCTCATCTCTCCAATACCACTGTTCTATGGGTCACCATTCTCTTTTGTTCTATCCCACCTCTTCCCTACCCCTACCCACAGTGACTTCACCAAAACTTACACCTTCAATCTTCAATTCTAATTTACAGACTGGCTCTAACAGACTTCACTCCATTTGTTTTCTATCTGCAAACCAGCTCCTTTTTGAAGTATCACCTGACTTAGGACCTTTTATTTTAGAACCTCAAATTTATGTAATCAAGCTATTTGTCAAAATTATAAATACATCATCCCCCCAAAAGTTTAACACTTGGTAAACCTTAAGTCAATGGTGCTGTCTAAATTTAAACTGTTTGATGAATCTATACCAAAGTCATGTCTTAGGTTTATTCTGTATCTAAAACAAAAACAAAATGATATACTATTTTTTTCCTTCTTTTTGACTTACTGATAAATATATTCATCAAAAGAAAACTTTTGACAACTAATTGGCTGAGGAAATATCCATCTCTTAATTACAGTAGTAATAACCATAGTAACGGGTAAATTACTTAATGGCAATTTCTGTATACTCAATATTATTCTAGATTTCTTCTTCAATATTTGTGTTAATGCTATTAATAAATGTGTTGATGTGTGTGCATGCACATACATGTGTGTACATTGCAGAAAAATTTTAACAAAAATACATCTCAAACCTTTTTTGATGAAAGGGATGATTAAACGATTCTGGATAGTGAAGACTCGTTTTAATAAGATTAGAAAGCTGCTCTGCTGATGGTCTTGAGGAAACTGTAGTGTTTTCTGGCCTGAAAAATTTTAATAGTTCCATTTCTGGTGGCTCCTGAGAAAAGAAAAAATACGACAATGAAAACACTGCCTTCTTAAAATAAGGTATAACAGATACAAACAAAAGAAGCTTAAAACCAGTGGAAATTAAAAAAAAAAAAAAACAGTGGAAATAAAATAAAGCATATACAATATTTTTTCTGCTGTAAAAACTAACAAACAGTAGGAATCATGTGCAATACAACCTACGATAAAAAATTAGGATCTGTAATCATTTATTCATTCTCTATTATGTGCTGGTGTTAACTTGATATCCAACAATCACACATAATAGTTCTATGATCCTGGGTAATTTCCTCACATATAAAAAAGGGTTCACAATAATAATAATTTCAAAAGTTGCTGTGGTTCTCATCTAATAAAACTGCTTAGTACTTAGGCTATAGACATTCAATTGTATATCATCTGCTTCGTGCGTTTTTAAAAATATTCTTATTTATTTCTGGCCGCACTAGGTCTTCCTTGCTGTGGGTGTGCCTTCTCTAGCCGCAGTGAGTGGGGGCTCCTCTCTAGTTGCAGCACACAGGCTTCTCACTGCAGTGGGTTCTCTTGCTGCGGAGCACAGGCTCGAGGGGCATGGGCTTCAGCAGTTGGGGCTCACCGGCCCAGCTGTCCCCAGGCATGTGGGATCATCCCAGACCAAGGATCAAACCCATGTTCTCTGCATTGATAGGCAGACTCCCAACCACTGGACCACCATGGAAGTCCTCTTCCTTCATTACTTTTTTCTGCGTTTTCCTTTACCATCAGAAAATTTTGTTTTTTAATTCTTGGTAGCCTAGTTAGAATCTGATCTACACCCAGGACTGGCAAACCACAACCCATGGGCCAAAGCAAGCTTGCCTCTGGTTTTTGTAAAGAGAGTTTTATGGAAAGAGAGCCACATCCATTTGTTTATATACTGGCTATGGCTGCTTTTGGACAACAGAGATGAGTAATTCAGACAAAGACCTGGCCAGCAAAGTCAGAAATGTTTATTATCCAGCTTTTCTCAGAAAGTTTGCTGATCCTTGATTTATACAGCCTCAAAAGCAATATTCAAATTTGTTTTTGACTTATGAGTGAGAGGAAGGTGACCGTAGAAGTTTACTCTGGAGAAGGAAAAACTTGTGACTGGCAGCCAGAAGGAGCCGAACTTCTGAAGTGCACGTCGTATTCCCTTTCTTAATCTGGGTCCTGCTTATACTGGAGTGTTCTTCAATTTGTGAAAAGTGGCTCTTCTGCATTTTTGTTAAACTTTAATAAAAAGTTCAAGAAGTATCCTATTGTTTAACATAGTATAATCATCTACGATAAACAAGCTGTTATTTGAGACCTCTAAACTATATTGAATAAATCTCTACATACCACCTACCAGGAGGCAAACACATGAACAACAGCCATAAAAGGATACCAAAAACCTGAAGCTAATTTACCAAGGGAATACTGACAGAAGCTTCCCTCTCTCTCAGCTTAAAAGCAGCAACAATTTTCACAATAAGTACTGGACAATTTGTACAGTAGTTTTTTCCAATAAGGGTGACAGACAGTTATACCCCAAGACAGAGTTCCATCACAAGAGAGGCAAGATATAAAATACTCTCCTGTTTTATAAGTAAGCGAAAGTTTATCAAGTTATGCAAGTAAATTGCACTAAGTCATCAATCCAAAAGTCTCTGAGCTCTATATATATTATCCTCAATATGATGAACATGCCACATCTCGCAACTCAGCTAATCATGTAAAATATTTCAAAAGTGAAATACAGAGAAATAAAAAGGATATGCCCTAGACAGTATTTTTGTAAAATGGGAATATAACATGAGTAAATTTTATACAGAACACCTTGTTTCATTTTATAAGTGAAAATCTTGCCTTTCCAAATTATCAAAATATGACAATTTATAAATAAAATGAGATTTTTAATTAATCAAATCGGTTTGAGAAAAACAACTTTCTTAAAGTAAGAAACAGATTTGGGGTTAAATATATCTTCATTAAACCTAACAGAAAATTACCATTAGTCATCACTAAAGTAAAAATCAATTCAAATTATATTACCAACAGAATATAAAGCTAGTATACCTAACTTTGATGAGAAATCAGACATTTACATAGTCCCAAATTATCTCCCCACAATTACTTCTTCTTATAAATAAAAAGAAAAAATAGTAACATGGTGGAAAAACATGGTGGGTAATATCTTAATCAAATGATCCATCACCTATAATGGGACGAATTAATATCATATGCCTTTTTATTTTTTTAAATTTTTGACGTGGACCATTTTTAAAGTCTCTATTGCATCTGTTACAATATTGATTTTGTTTTATGTTCTGGTTTTTTGGCCCTGAGGCATGTGGGATCTTAGCTCCCCAACCAGGGCTCGAACCAACCCCTTGCATTGAAAGGCAAAAACTGCTGGACCATCAGGGGAGACCCTCATGTGCCTTCTTAAGTAATACACTGACAGGGATATAACATCACTTAGGAAGTATTTCAGTCAAAAATGTGTAACTTTAGTTTGATCATAAGAAATATTCAAAGTATTATTCTATATTTAAAATAACTGGCCAAGGCTCTTCAAAAATGTCTACATGATAACTGAAAAATAAAGGTTCAGAAAATGTTCCAGATTAACTAAGAGATTGAAGTGAACACCATGCACGATCCTGGACTGAATTCTGAATGGGAAAAAAGCAAACCAAGCCTTATAACCAAGACCGTTGATGACATCTGAATTTAGACTGTATATATGAGTATTGCATCAATGCTAAACTTCCTGAATTAATAATGGTTTTTGTGATTATGGAGAAGACTGTCTTTGTCTTCAGGAATACTCTCTCAGTCAAGTATCTAGGGGCAGATAGGCAAGATGTCTGCAACTTACTTGGAAGGGATAATCCAAGAATGATGAAGAAAAAAATTATTATGTACATTAACAGATAAGCAAATAAGCCAAAATGTTAACCAGTGGTGAACCTGAGTGAAAGGTCCAAGAAAAGCTTTATAAGATTTTCTCTTTAAGTTTCAAAATTATTTCAAACTACAAGCTGTCAAAAATAACGGGGAGAAAAGCATGACAATTAGAATCAATTATTTATGAACATAATACAAGGTCACTGTTTGAATCATAGGACTAAATATGCTTACATTTTATTTATATATATATGATGAGAACTTTTGATAAGATTAAACAGTACTTTAGGAGAACTAAGAAAACAAACAGTACTACCAGCTGCTGTACAACTCCAGAGGCCCTCCTTTACACTACGTGACCAGCCCCGTGGAGTTCTGCAATGGTGTGGGCCTGCTGAACAATAAGCAAGGTAAGATAGGGGATACGGTTCCGTCCTCTCATAAGTCAATTCTTTTTATAACTATGAGTTCTAGATTCAATAAAGAGTATATCTTAGGAAACTCCAGGATCACAAATGCCTCTTAATGCTCTTATTAAGGGCTAGTGAACTTCAAAATCAATTTATGTTCATTTTTAATTTTAATCAGCTTTCTGCCACCAACCCCCAACTCAAATCTCACTATAAAAGCTTGCAGAAGAATATATAATGGAAAAAAAAAAAACCTCTTTAACAAGTGGTGCTAAGAAAACTGGTCAACCACTTGTAAAAGAATGAAACTAAAACACTTTCTAACACCATACACAAAAATAAACTCAAAATGGATTAAAGATCTCAATGTAAGACCAGAAACTATAAAACTCCCAGAGGAGAACATAGGCAAAACACTCTCTGACATAAATCACAGCAGGATCCTCTATGACCCACCTCCCAGAATATTGGAAATAAAAGCAAAAATAAACAAATGGGACCTAGTTAAAATTAAAAGCTTTTGAACAAGAAAGGAAACTATAAGCAAAGTGAAAAGACAGCCCTCAGATTGGGAGAAAATAATAGCAAACAAAGCAACAGACAAAGGATTAATCTCAAAAATATACAAGCAACTCCTGCAGCTCAATTCCAGAAAAATAAATGACCCAATCAAAAGATGGGCCAAAGAACTAAACAGACATTTCTCCAAAGAAGACATACAGATGGCTAACAAACATATGAAGATGCTCAACATCACTCATGATCAGAGAAATGCAAATCAAAACCACAATGAGGTACCATCACACGCCAGTCACGATGGCTGCTATCCAAAAGTCTACAAGCAATAAATGCTGGAGAGGGTGTGGAAAAAAGGGAACCCTCTTACACTGTTGGTGGGAATGCAAACTAGTACAGCCACTATGGAGAACAGTGTGGAGATTTCTTAAAATACTGGAAATAGAACTGCCATATGACCCAGCAATCCCACTTCTGGGCATACACACTGAGGAAACCAGATCTGAAGGAGACACATGCACCCCAATGTTCATCGCAGCACTGTTTATAATAGCCAGGACATGGAAGCAACCTAGATGCCCATCAGCAGACGAATGGATAATGAAGCTGTGGTACATATACACCATGGAATATACTCAGCCATTAAAAAGAATTCATTTGAATCAGTTCTAATGAGATGGATGAAACTGGAGCCCATTATACAGAGTGAAGTAAGCCAGAAAGATAAAGACCAATACAGTAT
This sequence comes from Cervus elaphus, assembly GCF_910594005.1. NCBI lineage: Eukaryota > Metazoa > Chordata > Mammalia > Artiodactyla > Cervidae > Cervus > Cervus elaphus. The sequence continues at coordinate 29,038,120 of NC_057841.1, read as the reverse complement.
ACTAACGCACATATACGGAATTTAGAAAGATGGTAACGATAACCCTATATGCAAAACAGAAAGAGACACAGATGTACAGAACAGACTTTCGGACTCTGTGGGAGAAGGCGAGGGTGGGATGTTTAGAGAGAACAGCATCAAAACATGTATATTATCAAGGGTGAAACAGATCACCAGCCCAGGTTGGATGCATGAGACAAATGCTTGGGGCTGGTGCACTGGGAAGACCCAGAGGGATCGGGTGGAGAGGGAGGTGGGAGGGGGGATCGGGATGGGGAATATATGTAAATCCATGGCTGATTCATGTCAATGTATGGCAAAAACCACTACAATATTGTAAAGTAATTAGCCTCCAACTAATAAAAATAAATGGGAAAATAAATAAACAAATAAATAAAAGCTTGCAGAAATCAGACACCTTCAAAAACACAAAACAACCAAACAAAAACCCCGACAAGTTCACAGGAGGCCCCAAAACATGTCATTACCTGTTTCTGAGGATATGAAAAGGCTTCCTTTCCAATAGTGCGAAGAACAACATGGTGCTGACCTTCCAAAATAAGCTGCTTACTGTCTTCCACTACATAAGCCTAAGAAGAACAAAACACAAAAATGTTACCCCTGCTTGGCAGTTAACCTCAAAAGTAACCAAGGCAAAATCTGCTGGAAAGTTGAGGTATTACAGCTAATATCTATCAAATACCAAGATTCATGACTGTGTCAGCATTTCTAACTTTCATTCATTCATTCAATCAATAAAGTGTCAAAATCTGCTCTGCCTCAATATAAAACAGTTGGCCTGGATATTCGAGAAACAAATCTTGAAACCTTTCCCAATCTTCTCTAGAGTGCTTAAGAAGCTAGCCTAAAAAGAACAATGCTATACCATGACACAAGCTTTTTTCTTTACTGGACTGACAATATGCGGGCAGAAGCCTTTTTCTTATAGTTGCGCTTCTAAGATGCACCAGAGTTATCACATAGTAGAGCAAAATCAGTGAGTATACAACTGTAAATCCAGTGGAAACGCCATGTCCTTGGAGATCTTAAATTTAAGTATGTAAGCTTTAAAAAAAAAAAAGGGCTTTTTTCTTCTTATACAATGGCCTGATTTAATCTATATTAAAACTTATTCCAGCATGTAATTCTTCTTCTTGAACTTCTTCTATCCTGGAGAAAATAAAATCTCTAAATGGCTCTGATACACTTAACGTCACATTACGCAAACACAGATGGTTAAATTCTTTTTTTTTTTTTGACAAGCCCAATGTTTTTTAACTATTAGACTCGACAGACTCAAAATTACTTAGTCAAATGCTATAAACATTCCTAAAATGTTTATTTTCAATTTCTATACTTATCATGTGTGGCAATTTGCCATCCGTTGATCACACTTGGAGAAGTGCTGCACTAAGGCCCAGGCAGGCCCAGGGCCTGCTTAGCATCCATCCACGCACAACTGAGAAATGCAGGAGGAGTTAAATAAATATTTGATGAAGTGACCTTTAATCGAGAGGATGACAGCTGATAAAGTCCTGACACAGGACATACATCTCTTTCAGTGGTCTCAAGGGATCAAAAAAAAATCATGCTCAATCCTATAATGCAGTCTCTCCTGCACAAAGTCTTCGTTTTTCAAAACAAACTTTTATTTTTGGTTAAAAATAATTAGAAGCTGTATTATACAACCCCCTGGGCTCTCCTTGGTGGCTCAGTTGGTAAAGAATCTGCCTGCCATACAAGAGACCTGGGTTCAATCCCTGGGTTGGGAAGACCCCCTGGAGAAGGGCATGGCAACCCACTCCAGTATTCTTGCCTGGAAAATCCCATGGGCAGAGGAGCCTGGATGGGGTTGCACAGTTGGACACGACTGAGTGAGTAACACTTTCACACTTTCACTATAGCCCCTGACAACTAATTTATCTTTTAAAGAAAAATGTTGTCCAAGGTCTTAGTTTTCTTCTGAATCATATTTTATTAGAGTGCTATGTTCCCTAAGCATCCACTCCACAACTTAAATGAACTGTCAAGTTTTCTTTCAGTCAAGGGGATCCTTTGGGCATTATCCAGAGCCCTCACTAAGGAAAATCTACTAGTCACTTTCTCAAATGAGCTGAATCACAAACTTACCACAGATACTAGCCACTACCAGACAATATCCAATCCTTTAATCTATTCAAACTTCCATTCCCTAACTAAGGAGCATCACAATCTTGGGTAGTTTTCTTCTTCTTCATGTGATCAGCAATAATAGTAGTTGATTTTCATTCAGGGTGATTTTTAAAATGGGGGATCGGGATAGGGAATAAGTGTAAATCTATGGCTGATTCATATCAATGTATGAAAAAACCCACTGAAATGTTGTGAAGCAATTAGCCTCCAACTAATAAAAAAATTAAAAAAAAAAAAAAAAAAAAAAAAATAAAATGATAACTCACCCCTGCAACCAAGGTTACTGTGGGCTCAACAATAAGTACAGAATACAGCATACATTACTCAAGATCCTGTCTTGGATATATTATAATTGTTACATGGCAGGAATCTGTGGAGTGACAGCTACAAATGCATATGGTCTATTATACATTTAATGGATGGCTGGTTTACATAAAGGGGCAATGCTACTGAGGCTAAAAATAGAATTTTCTTGACTCAAAGCTTCAAGGACATTTTATTTCAAGAAAACAGTGTGTAATTTATCCTTTAAGCATTAAGCATCTTCACCTTCTATAATCAACAAAAGTCAATTTGCTTAAGTACTGTTATTGGAACTCATGTAAAGCCCGCTTGGTTTCAAGAAAGTTTATTTTAAAATGTACAGCTTAGTAAAAAGAACACTCTAGAACATGTGCATCAATTTAAAATGCATGTTCCAATCATCTAACATGAATATGTCCCAATGTTAGGCCTCTGTATTAGACAATACAAAAATAAAACCTCTTCACATAGTTCAGGTGAATATCCCTAGGCAAGACCTTAAATTTCAGTGTAGAATCATTTCTAAAAACACATACTTAAGATAAAAAGGGTATACTGTGAAAAATAAATCTCTGTATTATAGTTAGTTAACTTTGCGTGTGTGCTAAGTCACTTCAGTCATGTCCGACTCTTTGCAACACTATGGACTGTAGCCCGCCAGGCTCCTCTGTCTGTAGGGATTCTCTAGGCAAGAATACTGGAATGAGTTGCCATGCCCTCTTCCAAGGGAACTTCCCAACCCAGGGATGAAACCCTCAGTTGACTTTAGGGGAGACCAATGACTAAATTACCTCATTCTAGTCTGCCATGTGTATGTGTAGATGGCATTTAATCTGATTTTTTTTTTTAATTAAAATGATATTTTCAAACAATCTGGAAAATTCAAAGACCAACAATTAGGTAATTATAGAAAATTTCTGTTAATTAGGGTGAGATAATCATATGGCAGGGTTATATTAAACAAGAAAGTCCTCATCTGCTAGAAAAGCAGTTTACAAAATGCTTTTATAGATGCAATATTATGGTCATTAAAAATATATAGTACAGCATAAAAAATAAATGAAGGTAAAAATAAAGGAGCTAATGGAATACAGGTGGAAAATGAACAGCAGCAAATTAGTGGCTGCTAGAGCCTGAGTAATGGGTACCTAGAGGTACGTGGTGTTATTTTTCCTTTTACAGAGTTTGAAAATGCCCACAATAAAGAGTTTAATAATAGCACTTTGCTTTCATGGAGCTTATCATGTTTTACAATATTCTCAGTACCTCTTGTAAGTAATAAGTAACAGAACAAAGTCATTTAATTTGAATGAATTTTTTTTCCTTTAGGCAAAAAAAAAAAAAAAGTCATCCGGAACTGTTAACAAAAAGTTATAAAACAGCTTTCAAACTCAAACTGGAAAATTTAAGCAGAAAAAATATACACAATAGCTTACATTTACTGTTCAGCTTAAGAATCAAGTATAAATGAGGCTTGCTGAAATAATTTAACAACACATACCTTCCACAACACCACAATATTCAAATCCACCTCATTGCACTTCTGGATTAATCTCATAACATCCTCTACTGACTGTTTTTCTGTATGCACCAAAGACTGGGCTTGTGGTTTCTTCAATTCAGAAGATAAACTCCTATAGAAGAAATCTGCACATGGGCTTGCTGAACTTACTATCTGTTAAAAGAAAATCACTTGTCTATATGTGTTTTCAATTAAATATACCCTGTCAAAATTTATATGTCTACAACTTACATATTTCTTATCAATTTGGTTGAATATAAGAAGGCCACCCTAATGCCTGAACATCTAAAACATTTGGTTCAAATTACCCTGAATCTTAAATCTAGACTGCCATGACATTAACTTGGACCTTCCAAGTATCCAGGGAAGACAAATGGGTATTCAAAGAAAACTCAAAGTTAATTGTTGAGAATCTGAAGAACAACATATATATAAATATGTATGTATAACTGAATCACTTTGCTGTACACTTGAAACTAACAAAATATTGTAAATTATTCTTCAGTTTTTTAAAAAAGTAAATTGTTAAAAAGAAAATTTTTTAAATTATTTTTTCCTATTAAAAGATTTTTTTTACTATTAAAAATAACAAGTATTTCCCAATCAAATACTTAGAAGACTAGGTGATACCCAATGAAACACAACTCAAATGAAGTTATTAGCATTAACTTGACTTTTACACTTGAAGGGAGAGAATAAGAGAAAAGGTTTTTAACAGATTCAGAACTACAGAATTTCCCCTAGTTAATGGAATACTGTGTTTCACTGTAGAATCTCGACACTTAATTTCCTGCATTATAAATTCTGTTAAGTAGATGTTAAGCTTCCAAGTTAATTATTAAATATTAATAAATACATAAGATTTTCCCCCTCAGACATGAACTTTTTTCTGGTAAACCATTGTTCACATAGTTCGCTCATTATGAAAATTACAAAAAATTTTCACAGTTATCCCATTACCAAAAAAACAAAATTACAAACAGCTTATTATTTGGGTCTCAGAACCGTTTGATATTCCCAAATCCAGGGGATCATCATCTGTATGTTCCACTATGACCACTTTTCCAAATAGATAGGTTCTTTCATATAATCCTGTTCCTTTTTTTTAATGCCAAGGGCTAAATTTATCTCCTGAGTATCTTACAATCTAAAAGAAAGCTAATGTTAAATTACTAATTAAAACAGCATATTACATATAGCATTTTTATTTGCTTGGGGGCATGACATCAAGTTGCAAAACTCAACAAAGCTGACATGTTCATCCACCAAAGAATTTAGAGATTACTAGGGTAACAGTTTTGCCAAAACAGTCAAGATACTCCAGAACTATAACTTTAAATATCAAATGCTATTAGGTTTACTTGCATACCTGTTCATTTCCAAAGATGATATCTGCAAAGGTGTATTTTTCAGAGGCCTCCGTAACTAAAAAATGGAGGAGAATAAACTAATCATATCATTGGCATGAAATAGAAAATGATCATTTTAGAAAGCGAGACACTAAAATGAATTTACCTTCATCTTCCTTACATTGTGTTGCCTTGAAACAAAACTTTCCCTTCTCTCTACTGGCAAGTTTGGCATCTAGGAAAAGAAAAGAGAAAATTTCAAAGATCTTTCTCCATTTGTAACATGGTAAAAGCTAGTTCATTATTCAGATTTCTATAGTCAAACTGGAAAACATTTTATCATTAGAAATAATGTTTAATGGCATCTGGTCCTATCACTTCATGGCAAACAGATGGAGAAACAATGGAAACAGTGGCTGACTTTATTTTTCTGAGCTCCAAAATCACTGCAGATGGTGACTGCAGTCATGAAATTAAAACACGCTTGCTCCTTGGAATAAAACCTATGACCAACCTAGACAGCATATTCAAAAGCAGAGATATTACTTTGCCAACAAAGGTCCGTATAGTCAAAGCTATGGTCTTTCCAGTAGTCATGTATGGATGTTGAGAGTTGGACTATATATAAAGAAAGCTGAGTGCTGAAGAATTGATGCTTTTGAACTGCGGTGCTAGAGAAGACTCTTGAGAGTCCCTTGGACTGCAAGGAGATCCAACCAGTCCATCCTAAAGGAGATCAGTCCTGAATATTCACTGCAAGGACTGATGCTGAAGCTGAAACTCCAAACTTTGGCCTCCTGATGCGAAGAACTGACTCATTAAAAAAGACCCCGATGCTGGGAAAGATTGAAAGCAAGAGGACAAAGGGACGACAGAGGATGAGATGGTTGGATGGCATCACCAACTCGATGGACAAGAGTTTGAACAAGCTCCGGGAGCTGGTGACGGACAGGGAAGCCTGGCATGCTGCAGTCCATGGGGTCGCAAAGAGTCGGACACGACTCAGCAACTGAACTGACTGACTGAAAACATCTTTGCTTTTCTCTCAATGAAGCAAATCTCATTCAATTCTTTAAAAGGGTAAGATTAAATCTTTCTGAAATTCATGTTCATACAGATAAACAGAAATTTTGAAAATTTAGAATCTGGGAGCCAGGGAGTACACAACCCCACCACTCTATCATTTCATTTCCTATCAGTATTTTTTCATGTGGATAATTTATATCAATATTATTATATGCACACAGTTTGCTATGATGCATTTTCCCACTATATTACAGACACATTTTAAAAGCTTATATATTTTAATGACAAGACAAGTTGTAGCTTAATTCACATTAAAGATACATTCGATTTTTCCCTATTAAACATAACCCTGCAATAAACTGCTCTGAATATATGAATCTTCTTATATTTTTGAATTAATTCCTTTGTATAAATTCCAAAATTAAGGATTACTGTGAGGCTAGGTAAGGGTTTAAAACATTATTTTAATCTTTTAAATACATGTACAATTCTTTCTAGAAAGAGTAAGTATCATTTTGCCAGCTTCAATCTATTCTGACAAGCACTAAGCACTCTCATATTACTGGCAAGATGATAAAATGATAGAAATATTTTGGAAAACAATTAGACAATACGTATCACAAGTGTGCATGTTCTTTTAAGTGTTATATGGGTTTGAAAATACACAGAAAAGCCAATCAACATACAAGTATGATTATACACAGAAAAATCAGCTTACCAACAGTAAAGGAAACAAGAAACTAGTCTATATGCTTCTGTACTATTTGAAATTTTGACTGTGACCATGTATCCAAGCACTAATTTTACAACTGAATTTTTATTTTTGTTGGCAGACGATTTGTGAAAGTTGCTATTGAATTTGTTACAGTACTGCTTCAGTCTTATGTTTTAGTTTTTTAGCTACGAGGCATGTGGGACCTTAGCTCCCCAATCAGGGATTGAACCTGTACCCCCTGCAGTGGAAGGTGAAGTCTTAACCACTAGACCACCAGGGAAGTCCCACAACTGAATTTTTTTTTAAAAAGAATATACAAATAGAAAAGATGTGGAATAAAAAGATGGGAAATCATCGACTAAGATGAGTAGTTCCATTAAAAATCATGCAATGTAATGAACGCACAATTTAATGCTTAAAAAAGTTAATTATAAGAAAGGCACCAATAATCTTATTACATTGTGGTACTGTTCTGAAGAAAAGTCAACTAATAAAGATATCAGAATTTATTCTGAAAAGGGAAAAAGCACAAACCTTTGTTTTCAGAGAGATTTACAGATTTCTGTAACTTCCAGTGTTTACTACTACTTGATACTTGTACTATATGGAATTCCTTCACACCTGCTTCACTCTATCAAAAAGAAGAGAGTCATTCAGGATTTAGAAGCACTAATTTAGTATATTTTACTGAGAAGGACACTGCTACCAAAGTCACTATCAGTTAACATAAAATGCAATTTTTATTCTGAAATAAATTAACACTATATATTTCAGTAATTGCCAGTAATGGCAATTATTTAAACTCCTCCACAAACATTCTGAAAACAGGTAAGTCATCACCTATCCAAGAAACAGATTTAATTATAATATACTTCTGGTGGCAAATTTTTAAATATTGAAAGGCATTCAGTTATTAGAATCTATCATACTGAGTTATTTATCAAAAATTATTTCTTATCAATTTTAATCAAAACCATAGCACTCTCATTTTATTTTTTCTCATCTTTCTATCACATTCTTAAGGCAAAAAAGCAACAAAGAACAGAATCCCAAAATACAATCAACTACATTTATTTAAACTGCATGCAATTTTTTTATTCTCCTTAACAAGAGCTAATTTCAAATTATCCAGACATTCTTCCTATTACAAATACTGATTTTGGAGAAGATCACCAAACAAAGTGACCTTAACAAATTAATGGAGTTGAAAGAAAAAGGACATTACAGAAGTAATAACAATTCAAATAGGTATCTAAACTGAATCAATCTGAACTAAAATTCTATTTTAATAAGATCACATTCCCTTCCTTCAAGATTTTCATTTTGATATTTAGAGTACATAAACAGGAATGGTAAATAATATGTTTGAAATGCTTTATATAAAGGAAATGGTACTGTTGGAAATGTGTAAGTGAGGGGTTATCAAGTTACTACTGAATGTGAATTTCTAATAGAACTTTGTAAATTTAATTACATCAAAAGACGTTCTCAATGGTGAGACTAGAAAGCATTTTATAAGATCTCTTTTGGGTTGAATTACTGGTATGTATGGCTATATATCATACAACTATGCAGCATATTAATACCACTAGATCCTTTTATTTGAAGCACTAAAGGATAAAACCACAAAAGCAAATTGAGAAGTAGGATATTTTTATATTCTATTCAAAATGAACACTCCCTAAATTCCTAGCTTATACTGTCTTGTGAAGGAAAAAAGTTCATTATTAAAAACAAAGTTTATTTTTAAACCAACTTACAGTATTGGTATTTTCCACATCCACAAAGACTAGCATGTTGCCTCCTCTGCCCTCCTCATCTTCAAGAGAATTACTTCTGCAGACAGTGGCTCGCACATTCAAAGATCGGCTGGTACAAATGACTGCAGTATGTCTTAATATTCTGTGACTAAAGAAGTAAAAGTTACAAATTTAATCTAAGAACCTCTCCCAGAGTTACGATTCTCTAATTCCAAATAAAGCTTTTAAAACCCATTCACTCTCAGGACCATTTATACTCTTAAAAAAACAAAGACAAATACAATAATGTAAGAGTATCTAGTTAGCCTAACTTTGGTTCAATTCTTTACTCCCAGTTTGGAAGAAAACTATTAGTCTCCCTTTTTCCCTGCTCATCAAACTCATCCATAGCACAGACCTGAAAATAATCATCATATAGTTATGTCTTGATTATGCTGCTGCTGCTGCTGCTAAGTCAGTTCAGTCGTGTCCAACTCTGTGCGACCCCACAGACAACAGCCCACCAGACTCCCCCGTCCCTGGGATTCTCCAGGCAAGAACACTGGAGTGGGTTGCCATTTCCTTCTCCAATGCATGAAAGTGAAAAGTGAAAGTGAAGTCGCTCAGTCGTGTCCGACTCTTAGTGACCCCATGGGCTGCAGCCTACCAGGCTCCTCTGTCCATGGGATTTTCCAGGTGAGAGTACTGGAGTGAGCTGCCACTGCCTTCTCCGTATGTCTTGATTATGACTCTTCTGATAACAGTTCCAAAGTTACTGGATGCTGACCAAGTACTGATAAATTACACACTTTCACCTGGCAGAGCTTTACAATTCAATCTTTATTCCCGTTTTACACATTTTACACTGTAGCCAAACTAACTATATTCAGTTTGTATCTCCTAACTTGTCAGTTTTCATCCACATATACAGCTACTTCCTGGAATACCCACTACTCTTTTGCCTATACCCTTTGACATTCAAATTCTGAAATCTTTACTTTCTTTGGAAGCTCATTTCACCACTACTACATTCCACAAAGCCTTAATGAATTGCTTTGGCCAGATGACTCATCTTCTTAAGGGGAATTAACATTTACTGAGGACTTACAACATACTTTTCCTTACAAGTATTGTATCTTTTTGTTCTCATAGTAAGCCTTTTACGATATTTTTAATAGTTAATAAATTTTTAAAAGTAGCACAACTATTCCAAGTTAATTCTGTAGAAATGACAATGGGATTAGCACGAAATACTGTTGTGCAAATATACAAGCTACAGCTCCTTGTGTTTTAATTTCTTCAGAGATACCCATACCACCACTCAAATTACTTGCTCTGCAAACACATAAATTTGGGGAGGCAGAGGAGGGCTAGAGAAAAGAAAAGTTAAAATAATTTTCTTTAAAAAGGATGACTGCAGGCAACCTGTCTTCATATACAAATGACACTCTTAATTCATGGTACCTGTGAATTTTATTATTATGTGGTAACTCTGACCATAGTACTTAGCTGTATCAAAAAACCATGAAGTTTACAGAAAGAAGCATGAAAAAGATTAATGTAGCTTAATTTTTTTCCACTTTTGGCTACTCAGATTAGGGACAACCTCAGATAAAAATTTCATGCATAATTTGGATAAGGGTAATTTCTTAGTAAACAATGACATATGTTAACAAATAATAAAATGTTTATTTGAATGGGTATATACTTTCCCGATGGCTCAGATGATAAAGAATCTGCCTGCAATGTAAGAGACCCAGCTTAGATCCCTGGGTCAGGAAGATCCCCTGGAGAAGGGAGTGGCTAACTCACTCCAGTATTCACGCCTGGAGAATTCCATGCACAAAGGAGCCTAGTGGGCTACATACAGTCCTTGGGGTCGCAAAGAGTTGAACACCACTGAGCAACCAACACTTTCACTTTTTTCATATATATGTATCCTCAATGCAGAGGTTAAATCTAAAAAATTTTATAATACTCACCGTATTTTAGGCTGCTTTTTAATGCTTTCATAGTAAAACAAAAAGTTAATTTCATGGACACCTTCTTCATCTGGCCCACGTAACCACATTGGTAGCTGAACTGAAGCTCCAGGTAGAAGAACAGTGTCAGGAAGGGGAACAGAAATCACCTCTGGCTGACTTCCTATGCCAATGCCAAAGTCCACAGAAGAAGCTGATGATACAAGTGCTGTACACACAGAGGTAGAGTCTGTCACAACAGTCTTGTAAGCACTACAGTTCTCAGAAGCCGAGGGACTCAGCGGTGTCAGAACAGCTGTGTTACCACCAAAGGTAAAGAACTCTGGACGTTTAGAAACAACCTTCAATCCAGTAAGAGGACATTTGCTGACATTGACAAATTCTACATAGGCTTTTCGGATTTCTCCACAGAGGAGCCCTGTAGGAAAATGTATAAAGAACACCTGCATTGGAGGGAAAAAATATTATTATATTGTCTGTTAAAAATTCTGAACTCTACTGAATAACACTTTAAGATGCTGTTATTTCTTTACTACAGGGTTACAAGTATTTTATTCATTCTCTTTGATATCTCCCTGTGTATGTGGTTATTAAGAACTCCATTTTTAAAAAGAGGGATAAGACAGAGACCAATGTTACTCAGTAGCAGATTTCAGAGTTACATATTAAAGGTACAATGTCAACAACTCGAGGGCCACCAGCAAAATTTTCACAACTGTGTAGATTATGGTTAAGACAAGCTATAAGTAATTTAACATGATTACATGAACAGTTATCAGTTGAAGAGTCCCTAACACTGTCAACTTAAAAAGTAGCTTATCTATTTATCCATACATCATTAAAATGAAGCGATGCACAATAGGTCTGAAAAGAGGAGAACATACAGAAGCATGATTCCACATCCATAATTTTTAAACCTGGCATCTCTGAGTATCCTCAGGGTTTCCATAACCCAATGTGTGAGGGAAACCTGATCTGACTAATGGAGACTCTTTATAGCCTTTCCCATTTTGTGCGATATTCATGTGGTTCATTCAAGCTATGTTAATGTGCTTGATAACCGGTGCTGCCACAAACCCAACAGGGGTCACAAAATGTAGATGATAAAAACACACATGCATATGTGTGATTTCTAAAAATTAAAAAAAAAAAAAAAAAAAAAGACTTTGAACACATGCCTGGCCTCAGGATTTCAGATAGGGACTGTCGACCAGTACTAAAGAGTTGGAAATATGGACTAACAAAATCATCCAGTAAGTTTAAAAGATCCACATTTAAAAGATCCACAAGCATAAATGTCAGAAGTACTCTGACAGAATCAAAGAAAGGAGGAATAAGAGGATAAAGAGTAAAGTTATAGCTGGCTGTCCCAAAGGAGTTATCAAAGTCCAGTGGAAACATCTGTGTCTTTCAATCTAAGTTTGAATACGACTTCATTCTGGCCAAATTCTTAAGGAATCAGATAAAATCAGGGGAAATGAGAAGCTTCAAAAATGGACACGAGAAAATAAGGGATTAATGCAGAAATCCAAAACACAGGTTAAGAAGTTAGGAAAAAATAAACTAAGCATAACATTATACTGAAAACACAGATAATGTACTCATTAGCCAATATCAAATAAGCTAAAATTTGTGAAGGAATATCAATTTTGGAATTGTTACATCAAAAACAACCGCAGGAGTAACCAGTGAAGTAAGAGTACTGTAAAGATGCACTGAAACACACAGATACCCAGATACCACGGGTAAGGCATGGGTAGAACGGGAAGGGTGATAGAATAGGACCAGTGATAAACCGTATGTAGGATACTGTGTATATATCTTCAGAATAAGGTTTTACTAAATAGACTATGCTGACTCTAAGGAGAACCAGTATATCTAGCCTTTACTTCAAATGCATTTCTGCTAAAAGTCCTCATAAAAAGTTGATGTTTTAAACAGCTTCAAATTTTAACGGAAAATAAGACCAAGAAACAGGACTTTCACTTCCACTAATTACTCCTCAAGATGTGTGATAGGCATATAAAGTAAAAATGATACACATAAGGCTAGTCATTGTGATTTCATCTGTAACATCAAGTGATCTGACATGATAGGCAAGTCTGGTTGAATAAATGTCATATACACAACACACTGCCTACAGAGAGAACCTGAAGGGCCTGCTCTTCTTTCTACTTTTCTATGTAAAACTTTTTTCCAATGAAATGTAAAAAAAATTAATAAGGAAGAAAAAGTTTTGCAATGACACTGTTTTTTCTCCAATAGAACTTAAAAACAAAATATTTCTAATCAGTAGATACAGCTCACAGCTGTATGCTTTCAGCATGCCACACACGTGACAGTTAACACACGGCACTTAAATTTTCATCTTTTCTCAGCTTCAGTAATTTTCATGCTCACTCTTGTTTTGATTAAGAGACTTTCATCAGATGTTGTAGACTGATTACTTCTTTCACTACTCCCTTAAAACACTTCAAACTCTATGAAATATTTCTGACATATGATATTAGGAATGGGAATATTCCATGAATTTTTTACTAATATTAAGGTATACTATTACTCATTCAAATATAATGGAAGTTCTCTTAACTAAGTTAAAAAAATCTTAAATGATGAAAACTGCCAGATGAAAGATAAAGTATGTGCAAGTATTTATTAACCAGAAATGAGTACTGACATCAGTCTGTACGTCTTCTACTTGCCCTACACATCTCTTTATTATTATTATTATCGTTGTTGTGTATCCTGCATTGACAGGCGGATTCTTCACCACGAGCCACCAGGGAATCCCCCATACAGCTCTTTAAATGCAACATAATTGTTGTTGCTATTTAGTCACCAAGTCATGTCTGACTCTGCTGAGACCCCATGGACTGCAGCCTGTCGGGCTGCTCTGTCCATGGGATTCTCCAGGCAAGAATGGAGTGGCTTGCCATTTCGTTCTTCAGGGGATCTTCCCAACCCAGGGATCAAACCCGTGTTCTCATACTTGGGAGGTGGACTCTTTACCACTGAGCCACCTGGGAAGTCTGCAACATAATTAAGCAAGTGTAAAATCTGGGCAGAAAATAAGCAGCTCAACAATACCTTTTGCTCAACACCAACAGATACCACCATTTTCATGAGCATGTTACCTTTCCCACCACTATAAGTATAGGATTAGTACCCATAAAATCATCCAATGAGAAAAAGGAAGTAACACCCAATTAAAAGGCATCATATGGACTTACAGAAGAAAAAATCACACGGACAAAAAAAAATGAAGACTAACCAACCTTATCAGTTACCAAAGAAATGCCATTTTTCACCAGTCTGATTTACAAAAGTTCAAAAAAAAAAACAAAAATAAAAACATGATAGTATCCAGTATGGCACTGGCACGAGGCAATGGCGCTCTCATTCTGAAGGAAAAGTGTCAATTCTGAGAGGCTTGCTAAAGGTAATTCTGTGGTACACTGCACAATTGATCCAACAATTCCATTTCTAAAAGTCTATAGCCTAAACTAAGTGAAGTGAAGTGACTCAGTTGTGTCTGACTCTTTGTGACCCCATGGACTGTAGCCCAACAGGCTCCTCCGTTCATGGGATTTTCCAGGCAAGAGTACTGGAGTGGGTTGCCATTTCCTTCTCCAGAGGATCTTCCCAACCCAGGGATCAAACCCGGGTCTCCTGCATTGTAGGAAGACGCTTTACCGTCTGAGCCACAGGGAAGTCCTGCCTAAACTAAAGCATGGACAGAACATTACATAATGTTTACTGCAGAACTGTCAGTAATGATGAAAAGCCAGAACCATACCCATCAATATATAAATGACTAAAATACAGTATAACGTATCTGAATAAATGCATTCCTTATGCAGCTGTGAAAGAATTTTTACTGAATGAAAACAAAGACCAGGTTTTGTTGATAAAGGCAAAAAGCAAGTCACAAAATAAAATGTGCAGTATGATTACTAAAAATATATACAAATATACAAGGAAAGGTCTGAAAAGAGAAACATCAGTTTGGTATCACTGGCGCTTTCTGATGGTGAATGACTAAGCTTCTAACTCCCCTTCCAGGGAAATCTGAATATGCAGGAGGAAGAACTTCCTTCCAGGGTTCACACTTACACTTCATGGCTGTGCCAGTGGCCTGCCTCTCAGTCAGATACCTGATTCAAGGTGGGCCACAGTTCTGTCCCAGACACTTGATATTTGTAATGAAGTGGCACAAAGACCAGAAGTTATAAGACTAATAAAGTCATATCAAAATAGGAGTCTGGGATGGACATGTACACACTGCTATATTTAAAATGGATAACCAATAAGGTCCTACTATACAGCACGTGGCACTCTGCTCAATGTTACATAGTAGGCTGTGGGAGGGGAATTTGGAAGAGAACAGATACATGTATATGCATGGCTGAGTCCCTTTACTGACCACCTGAAACTATCACAACATTGTTAACTGGCTATACTCCAATATAAAATAAAAAGTTATTTAGGAAGTAATGCTTTCTAAAGGTTTTACAAATTTCTTGGAGCTGCTGAGTCCTTATTATTCCTTGAGCTTACTGTTCTATGATGCTTTATAGTTTCCATGAGGTTATTCCAAAATCCTTTGAACTAAGTAATAGGTGTGTGTGGGGGGGAGGGTTAATACTACCTAGCATCAATTTCTATCTTTTGCAGCTAAAAGACTGCATGAAGGCAGGACACTGTGGGACACAAAGAAAGTGAAGTGAATATTGCTTTTATTCATACACTTATCTACTGCTTAAATATTTTATAAAAATTAACTCCTATGTTATTTTTATATCTTACCCAGAAAGAGCCACTGATTTTAATAACAATCAAAGTGTTCTTTTAGAAGCTTTTTCGCAACTTCTATTAATATTTTGAGGATTATATCTTATAACCTGGCTGTCACTTAATGCCAATTTGCATGATTATCTTGTCTTTGTGAATTACATCTATTTAACATTAGCTTACCAAGAATTTAAAACTGCACTTCAATATATCAACAAAGTCTAAAATTAATCTATCCAAAATATCATCCTCACCTTAGAGATAAATTATTAAGCCCATGAAATTTTAAAAACTGAAATACCTCCAATAGTGGCATTTCCTCAGTGATTATGGGATCTAGACGTCGATCAGGACCATATTTAATAGACGTTTTCTCTTCTTTTGTGTTGTTAAGTCGAGGACCTTGGATTTCTAAATCCTGTCTCCCTCGGACTGACATACTCAAGGAATGTTTTCCTGAAATAAAAAAACAATCAATGCCCTAAAATAATTTGATAAGTTAACTGACATCAAGTTAGTCTGAATATATGAGTACTGTATGTTTCAGATTATTTCTAGAAGAACTCTAGACAATTACCAATTAACATGGTTAAGCAAAGAACTAAGCATATTTTATGTTCATGCTTAACCACATCTACTACTGCATGCTGCTTTAATTTCTCATTTTCTTAGGATTTACTTACTTTGCAGAAGGACTGCACATCATCAAATGGAAAGTTTCTGAAACCTATAATCAACCAAAAAGATCTATCTGACAGAACAGCTACTCGTATTCAAATATATATACTAATCTGAATTATTTCTGGATTATAAATATACTTTCTCAACAGACTTAACTGTACCTTCTCAATAAACTACACAAAGCAAATTATAATATACATAGCTTTCTCAAAATTAAACTTATTTAATATGCATGTGAGCTCTTCCCCAAAAGCTTCCACACATTGCATGTAGGTGTGAAAACAGCGAAGGCAGACAACTGTATTTCCTGCAGGAATACTTAGAACCTATCGCTCAGTCACGTCCAACTCTTTGTGACCCCATGGACTGTAGCCTACCAGGCTCCTCCGTCCATGAGATTTTCCAAGCAAGTGTACTGGAGTGGGTTGCCATTTCCCTCTTAGCAGGAATACTTAGAACCTTTAATATGCAGAAGATCACTGTGATTTGCCCAGACCAGACGTACAAGGTAGCATTTCCATTACCTCATTTGACCCAGATCCCTATTAGCATTTTACACTAAAACCTCACTCAAATTCTACTATAAGGTACAATTTAATAGTTAAGTCATGGTCTTCTCCCACTAACATCATAAAAAATTTATAAACTATTTATTAATGCATATATTTGGTACCTTAATGAAGTAATTAGCTATAATTTATTGACAATCATAACTTTGTGGTACAAAATTAAAATCATAGGTTAGTGGGGAAGGAAAGAAGCTTCAAAAAGTTTTTAACACTCAGCTAACTTACTTAAAATATTTAAAAATTAGCAGTATTATTTGTAAAAGCATCTTCTCTGGTGTTTGTCAAGCAAGAATTATACATGTAGTAGTAAAATGCAGAATACTATACATTTAGTGGCAATTTTTTGTTTTAAAATTTTTGAATTCTTATGGATTCATTCTATTTCGGTATACGTTCCCAAAAAATGTTTTACTAAATTACCCTAGATATGCAAGCAAGGAGAAATTTCAAACTAAATTTTAAAAGAACCAATAGATTTTCCAAGGGTCCCAAAAGATTTTTCAATATTAATAATCAGCTTTTATAAATGCTAAACTCAAGTCTGCTGACTATTAATTTGTTAAAAATAGACAGCTATTAAAATGAAGAGACAGAAGTGAGGAATTTTATAGTAAATCCTCTCTCTAGTCTTGTCAACTTAAACTCAAATAGCAACATATAATTATTACAAAATAATATGAGAATGGTTTCCTGAAATTAAAGGGGAAAAAAAGGCAAGCTGTGTTAAACATGTATCTGGTAGTTTTACTCTTCAAAAATTTGTAAAACCTACCAATTCTGGGGAACGAAGAATACCAGCGTAATTCTAAACCCTTCTCTTTTTACAAAACAGAAGACAGAATTTTATGTCATTTCACATTCAGGGATGTGAAAACACTGGTCCTTGGTTCACTCTATGTTTTTATAAATATTCAAAAAAAAGAGACTATCCTAGTCAACCTTTGTACTGGCAGCAGACATCTCAACCAATGGTTAGAATACATTAATTTAGAATTTACTAAATGTGGATCAGTAACAAAGAAGAAAAATACATAGGGTAGAACCACAGAACTATCAAAAATACATCAGAAGGGAATAAAGTTGTTTTTTTTAAGCAATGGCAGAGTTAAAAATAATCCAAATTATTCATTCTTTCATCTGATTAAATGTCTTTATTAAAGGTACTTTAAACCTAATTTTAAAATAGCTCATTTCTCAATTTATTCTAAGGAGATTTACTTATTAGCTCCTAATTGTTCAGCAATGCTATAACTTTACCTGTGTGACATCCAGGAAGAGCACCAATGCCATCTACTGCCACAGAGCCCTGAATGGTGCCAAGATTATACACAACTCCCAGAATATGCAGCTCCCCTATGTGATGGGGAAAGAGCTTTAGCCTTGCCTGTGGAGATATTTAAGTCACTCTTATTACCTGTTTTCACAATATCTTAAATAGTGCAACACCTAAATTCTGTAATATTACAGAAATAAAAGCTCAGACCTAAATTTACTTAATTCTCAATTGATTTCTCCTACTGGAAAGCATTTTCTTCAAAAGAAACTTTCTAAACTCAGTAACTATAGGCATCACAACTTTTAATAAAAACCAAGATATTCTGGCCAACCAAATATCATATGAAATTAAAACACTCAACCCACAAAGAAAGCAAAACCTTTTTTCACCAGGCTTCTTAGGAAATTAACAAACTAAAAACCACTGCAAACCTACTTTCCCAACCTATTTCCTTCTATGTAATTCCAGTCTCCTAAGATGATAAATCTTAATTTTTAAGAAAACTAGAAAACAAACTAAATACACAGGCTTTAAAAATCTGTTGTCATCTTACTTTTAGAAAGGTGTGACAGAAAAGTAATAAAGTAATTACCACTTTAGATTCTTCACTATTAATTAAGAATTCTGAAATAACTTCAGTTCCGATCATTTCAGGTTCACCTTTTACCTGAAAAGTAAATTATGTAAAATATACATTCTAATGAATAAAGTATCAGATTATTAACACTGCTACATATCAACACTTAGCAACAATGACAATAGCTATAGTTAGCATTTATTAGGTTTTTACTATGTGCTAAGCAATACACAAAGTGAACAACATAATGAAACAGAAACAGTTATAGATACAGAGAAGAAACAGATAGTTGTCAGAGGGGAGGGGCTGGGGGGAAGAAAGAAATAGGTGAGTGCAATTTAACAGTACAAACTCCCACTTACAAAGTAAATGAGTCACAAGAAGTGTACAAAGTGGGGAATATAGTCAATAACTCTGTAACATCTTTGAATGATGACAGACAAAAACTAGACTTATGGTGATCCTTTTGAAATGCAAAGAAATAGCGAACCACTGGGTTGTGTATCAGGAACTAATGTAGAGTTTTAAGTCAACTGTACTTCAAAAACACAGAACAAATGAACAACCTCATGGAAAAAGAGACTAATGTGTGGTTATCAGAGGTAGGAGGTGGGGAGAGGAGCAACTGGATAAAAGCAATCAAAAGGTATAAACTTCCAGTTATAACATATAAGAAACAATGTAAAGCATAATAAATATAATTAATATTGCTGCATGTGATATAAGAAAGTTATTGAGAGAAAATCCCAAGTGTTCTCATCACAAGGAAAAATTCTATATTCTTAATTTTCAACAATAAGCATATTATCATACATTTTGTAATGAGGGAAAATAAGCATAAGAAAAGAGTAAGTTCAGCTTCCTGAACAGAAACTGCTGAAATGTTATTACAGCATTTGTTAGACTATTACTGAAACATGCTTATTACAAATACCTTTTAACAACTTACTAGTTCTTTAACTTCTTCATTATCCTTTCCACTGACATATTTAGGTTGAAACTTCCAGAGCAATGACAAATCAGTCAACAAAAGTGGAACTTTCAAAGGGTTTCTAAAAGCCACTTCCACTGTTATTGGTTCTGTAAAAGAAAAGCCTTAATTAGTAATTTTAATAAACCCTACACATCACCATATGCTTCAATTCTCTGAACATACCTTGTTTTCAAAGCTCTGCATTTCTGCCTAGACTGTCTTTTATCACTTTGTAAATGTGCATTTATTCAGGATACAGTTTTGAAATTACCTTCCTTAGAAGATTTCCCCCATAATTTTTCTGTACTCTTTGTCATTCTCCCTTCTACATTCCAAAAGCACATTGAATATTCCTGTATTAAAGTCCCCACTGCTTGGTTTTATAAATGCAGCTCACTAAGTAATAAGTACTCAATTTACTTTTGTATCCTCAGCCTCCAGTCATATTTGGCATGCAAAAAATTACTGTGAATACGCTGTAAGCAAAACAAACAAGTAAAAAACCATGAATAAAAATTCAAGTGTATCACCTTCCACAACTGCAAGGGGAAACCTTGAGTTATCTGAATAACTGTTCAAACAATACTGTGTGGGATGGAAATTGGGTGGAAGGACTCCTCTGTTGACCACCGACACCACTTGTTCCTCAAGTTCGCGCCACTGCTGAGAGGATTCAGAGTCATATTCTTGATCAAGACTTACATGAGTAGCTGCTTGCTTTTCACCTTAAAAAAAAAAAAAGAAAAGTGTCACTATTAAATATACATATTTATTAACACCTGTCCTCAAATGAAATATATTTTAAATAAAAATCTAAGGTATCCAAATAAATACATATACCATTCTTGCCTATTTTCAATTTTATCTGAGAGAAAAATATTCTCTTACTAATTGTAGCCTAATTGGAACTCAACTTGTAATACTGATGCCCTTTTCCTTCTGACTCTGACAGAATATATTTTCTTAGTGCCCACAATTTTATATGAAATACTTCAAACATACGGACAAAACATGGAAAATATTATAACAAATACTTGTGTATCAAAATTTAAGAAATGTCAACTTTGTTATAAGAAACTAAATTTTATTAAAAAAATACAATAAATGTTACAGATGAAGCTGATTTCCTCTATCTCACCTTCCCCAATTCTCTCTTCTTCATCTCTTCCACTGGTACCAATTCTTCCCAGAGCTATTCCAAAGTTGTAGCATGCACATTCATAATTTTTGTTTTCACTTTATCAAATATGAGTGTGTATATAAACAGCTCATAGAACTAGCTTATATGTTTGAAATTTATATAAATGAAATAACTTTTGATTCATCCTTCTGCAACTTTTTTCACTCAACTTTATGTTGTGGTATTATCCACACTGAAGTATACAGAACTCATTCACTCACATCCTACAGCATGAAACCAATATATGAAGGTACCAAAATCTATCAATTCATTCTGTTTCATTTGTTTACTACTAAAAACAATGCTGCTACACGTACCCTGATAAATATTTTAAATAAAATACTAAATTAGCTCTCAAAAAGAAACATACTAAGCTCCAATTAAAAAGACTTAGAATTACAAAGTTTAACATGCATAAAGACCTTTAATATATTTAAACTTTTGGCCCAGTATTGCCATTCTAAAGCTCAATGCTAAGGAAATAATCCTGAATTTTAAAAAAGTCTCAGAACAAGAACAGCCATTATATTGGCAACTGTTCGTTGCATCTGTGTACACTTGAAATTTTCCATAATAAAATGTTAAGATTCATCCACAAATATGTCCCTTACAACTTAGATTTCATATAATCAAAGAAGATGGACACCATATAGCAAATATCAAAATACTTTATATCCATTGAATGCATTACAACCATTAAAAATGTTTATCAAGATTATATAATCTGTATGAGAATTTCTTTATATTATGTGAGAAAAGTCATGATACATACAGCTATTTTGTTGTTACTGTTTTTAGATTTTAAAGCTGGAAGGAAAAGCACCAAAGTAGTAGGTTCAAGTGGCAGGATGACAAGATGATATGGTATAGTTGTTTACTTTCAAATATTCTTTAACAATTACATATTATTTTTTAGTGGAAAAAGATGAAATAACTCCAAAGAAAAAGTCACTAGGTAACAAAGCCAAATTAAACTTTACTAACCATCTGCTGGTCGTCTGTCATGGCCAAAGAAAACCCGGGTTGCTGAACTGTTAATGTATGGCAAAGGAAGCTGCGGTAAAGGGCCATCTGGGGAGAGCTGACTCACATTCTGAGAGAGACACAAAAGACGAAAGGAATTTCTGAGAGAACTCTCATCTGTCCTCATTTTTAATACACAAGCTGTTAAAGGCATGCTAAGAAAGAATATTAAGAATCACTCAGTTCAGTTCAGTCACTCAGTCGTGTCTGACTCTTTGCAACCCCACGAATCGCAGCACGCCAGTCCTCCCTGTCCATCACCAACTCCCGGAGCTTACTCAAATTCATGTCCATCGAGTCGGTGATGCCATCCAGCCATCTCATTCTCTGTCGTCCCCTTCTCCTCCTGCCTCTAATCCCTCCCAGCACCAGGGTCTTTTCCAATGAGTCAACTCTTCGCATCAGGTGGCCAAAGTATTGGAGTTTCAGCTTCAGCATCAGTCTTTCTAATGAACACCCAGGACTGATCTCCTTTAGGATGGACTGGTTGGATCTCCTTGCAGTCCAAGGGACTCTCAAGAGTCTTCTCCAACACCACAGTTCAAAAGCATCAATTTTTCGGTGCTCAGCTTTCTTCACAGTCCAACTCTCACATCCATATATGACCACTGGAAATACCATAGCCTTGACTAGCTGGCACAGTAATGTCTCTGCTTTTCAATATGCTATCTAGGTTGGTCATAACTTTCCTTCCAAGGAGTAAGCGGCTTTTCATTTCACGGCTGCAGTCACCATCTGCAGTGATTTTGGAGCCCCCAAAAATAAAGTCTGACACTGCTTCCACGGTTTCCCCATCTATTTCCCATGAAGTGTTGGGACTGGATGCCATGATCTTAGTTTTCTGAATGTTGAGCTTTAAGCCAACTTTTTCACTCTCCTCTTTCACTTTCATCAAGAGGCTTTTTAGTTCCTCTTCACTTTCTGCCATAAGGGTGCATATGTCATCTGCATATCTGAGGTTATTGATATTTCTCCTGGCAATCTTGATTCCAGCTTGTGCTTCTTCCAGCCCAGCGTTTATCATGATGTACTTTGCATATAAGTTAAATAAGCAGGGTGACAATATACAGCCTTGACATACTCCTTTTCCTATTTGGAACCAGTCTGTTGTTCCAAGTCCAGTTCTAACTATTGCTTCCTGTCCTGCATACAGGTTTCTCAAGAGGCAGGTCAAGTGGTCTGGTATTCCCATCTCTTGAAGAATTTTCCACAGTTTGTGGTGATCCACACAAAGGCTTTGGCATAGTCACTAAAGCAGAAATAGATGTTTTTCTGAAACTCTCTTGCTTTTTCAATGATCCAGCGGATGTTGGCAATTTGATCTCTGGTTCCTCTGCCTTTTCTAAAACCAGCTTGCACATCTGGAAGTTCACGGTTCACATACTGCCGAAGACTGGCTTAGAGAATTTTGAGCATTACTTTACTAGCATGTGAGATGAGCACAATTGTGCGGTAGTTTGAGCATTCTTTAGCATTGCCTTTCTTTTGGACTGGAATGAAAACTGACCTTTTCCAGTCCTGTGGCCACTGCTGAGTTTTCCAAATTTGCTGGCATATTGAGTGCAGCAATTTCACAGCATCATCTTTCAGGATTCGAAATAGCTCAACTGGAATTCCATCACCTCCACTAGCTTTGTTCATAGTGATGCTTTTACTTAATATATGAGTCATAAAATTTTACGAGGAAGAACTTTAGATATATTTATTTTGGTCCAAGAAAATCTCCTTAAGGTTACTCAGCAAATTAGTTCTCTCTGGATGCTAAAGCTCCAAATACTATTTTTCTATGTGTTTTACTTCCTAGACTCATTTTATTTATTTTTTTTTCATTTATTTTTATTAGTTGGAGGCTAATTAGTTTACAATATTGTAGTGGTTTTTGTCATACATTGACATGAATCAGCCATGGATTTACATGTATTCCCCATCCCGATCCCCCCTCCCCAAGACTCATTTTAGCATTCTATCTGCCAAAATTCTTACCCATATGGTTTCAAATTAATAAAGTAAAAAAGGGTAATTATATTCTGCAGGACAGATAAACTATTTACTATTCATGGACCCTGAGGAAAAAATTACAACTTTCCATTCTGTCCACAAAATAATGCTTTAAATTTGCTATCCTCCTGTCCAGTGAAATATTTTTTCTTCCTATTAATTTTTCTGCATTACATCAAAGTAATGTCTACCTCTCACAGATCCATACCTACTCATTTTCCATAGGAAATTGAGAGGAATGTACTTTTCCAAAGAATGGTACAATAACCCAAATGCTGTAAAGCCACTTATAATTCAAAAATACATAAGAAAACAGTCCCAAAAGCTCGTGGTATTTTTTAAGATTCCAAATACAGCCACAAATCAAATGTTTACTGTAATATTAAAATTCTCTTTTATGAGAACTGTAGAAGGGCAATATAACTCAGATTTATGACCAAAAAGCCTAGTCTGCTGCATTTTATTATGAAAGATAATTATATGTAGTCTAATAAAACCATTTGTAAGACTCTTACTAGATAGTACTGAAAATGAGTTATGCTGAAAATAATGACAAATGTAATTTTAATATCCACTGCTGAAAATAAGTATTCACCTTGTAAACATAAAGATATTCTCTGAGGAAGGCCCCTTGTTGAGCAGCAGATTGTTTACTTTCATTGATTAAAATATGCCTGAAAGCAGACACAGCATTGTCCAGTTGCCTGAGAGTGTAGGACTGTCGCCCAATGGTGAAGTTAATATGATCCTCTGCAAGAGACCAGCCTTTTCCTTTGTAAACTTGCATGGCTTGACAATAGCAGCGTAAAGCATGTTTTTTCTGCAAGAAAATATATAAAGCAAAGTATTACAATCCAAATTTCTCTGGGACCGGACACACACACACACACACACACACACACACAATCAAATAACTAGTAACGAGTTCTTCTTCTAACAGAGACTGGGATGATGAAGAAAATGAAACTAAACTTTGCAATGATCGCTAAAAACCAAGAGGTCCTGAACTTGCATGGCTTGACAATAGCAGCGTAAAGCATGTTTTTTCTGCAAGAAAATATATAAAGCAAAGTATTACAATCCAAATTTCTCTGGGACCGAACACACACACACACACACACACACACACACACACTCTCTCTCAAATAACTAGTAACGAGTTCACACACACACACACACACACAGACACACACACAATCAAATAACTAGTAACGAGTTCTTCTTCTGACAGAGACTGGGGTGATGAAGAAAATGAAACTAAACTTTGCAATGATCGCTAAAAACCAAGAGGTCCTGAAGCAAACAAGCAGCTGCTCTGTCCAAGCGTAAGAAGTCTGAGAAGTCAGGGATGATACTGACTTTGTGAAAAACCATCTGGGATTTTCCAGAGCAGCAGCACGTGGAGTCATGGATCAGTGAGAGACTTGCTGTTAGTTTGTAGCTGAGAGCTATCTTGTGAAGTCTAAATTTGGTTAGTCAGCTCTCTATACCACTGCCCTGGACTGAACAGTAAAGTGTCTTCTAATTCTACATATATGAGTATGAAGGTATCAGTTCAGTTCGGTTCAGTCGCTCAGTCATGTCCGACTCTTTGCAACCCCATGAATCGCAGCACGCCAGGCCTCCCTGTCCATCACCAACTCCTGGAGTTTACTCAAATTCATGCCCATCGAGTCGGTGATGCCATCCAGCCATCTCATTCTCTGTCGTCCCCTTCTCCTCCTGCCCCCAATCCCTCCCAGCACCAGGGTCTTTTCCAATGAGTCAACTCTTCGCATGAGGTGGTCAAAGTATTGGAGTTTCAGCTTCAGCATCAGTCCTTCCAATGAACATCCAGGACTGATCTCCTTTAGGATGGACTGGTTGGATTCCTTGCAGTCCAAGGGACTCTCAGGAGTCTTCTCCAACACTACAGTTCAAAGGCATCAATTTTTCAGCGCTCAGCTTTCTTCACAGTCCAACTCTCACATCCATACATGACCACTGGAAAAACCATAGCCTTGACCAGACGGACCTTTGTTGGCAAAGTAATGTCTCCGCTTTTCAATATGCTATCTAGGTTGGTTGTAACTTTCCTTCCAAGGAGTAAGCGCCTTTTAATTTCATGGCTGCAATCACCATCTGCAGTGATTATGTGTGTACATGTACTTGTTGGTCTTTGATAGTACAGTGTTTGGCTTTCTTTTCTTCTGCCTAAGGCTGCATGCTGCCACATCCATGAATAGGTGTTAGGCTTTAATTACGTATTAATGCCACCCTCTGAACTCAGACAACCTCCATTCTAAAAATGGGATTTGGTATTCCTGGCAGCTCAAGACCCTGTGTGCAAGGCAGGGAACCTGGGTTCAATCCCTGGATCGGGAAGATCCCCTGGAGAAGGAAATGGCTACACACTCCAGTATTCTTGCCTGAAGAATCCCACAGACAGAGGAGCCTGGAGGGCTACAGTCCATGGGGTCACAGAGTCGGACCTGACTGAATAACGAACTTTTTTTCACTTTTTCACCAAGAAAAAGGTTTCTCTCCACTAAACCTTTTGCTTTAGAGTAAATTCTTATACCCACCCTCTTCCTGGTAGATTAACAAAATCTGTATCATTTTCAACCAGAATTGGTCAATTTTTTTTAGGAAATGTTTTCTTGATCAAGAGGTAATAAAGGCAAATCAAAATCAAAATCAAAATCATCACAGCATGCAGTGAGAACACAGTCTCTTCTTTGTGATACTCCTACAAATATACCTGATTTGAATCTCAGGATGAGGAAACATTCAACAAGCTTAAATGGAGGCAATAACTGGCCTATCGTCATCGGAAGTGTCAACATCATAAAAGTCAGAGTACCCTCTGACAGGATCCTTCACTATACAACTATCAAAACTTGAATAGGGTCTGAGGATTAGACAGTAATACTGTATTAAGTGCTAAGTTCTCGACTGGCATTGTTGTTTTACTGTTGTACAGGAGAAAAGAATTTTGTTTCTAAGAAAGACGAAATATATCCTAAAGCATTGGGAGGGTACTGGGGCACCAGGTAGACAACTTAACTCCCAAATGGCTCAGGTAAACAAAAGTCTCTGAACTGTACTTGAAACTATTTTATAGGTTTGAGATCATTTCAAAATAATTTTTAAGTGATGTTTCTTAAAAATAAAACAAACAAAAAAAAAATCCCAATCTCCATATTGCATTTAGTAAAGGAACAAATACTGAATCTTAAAAACTGAGAGAAAAAAAAAAAAACTGAGAGATACAGAGAAACAATAAAATGTGTCTAAAAGTGTCAAGTTCAAGTGCATTTTTTAGGATCTCTTGGAAAAGCATCTAAAGAGATTTAAGAGGTAACAAGGATTTAAAGTTTCCCTTTCAAAGTAATAGAAAGATCATCCAGGGTATACCGGGCATAAACAGAAACACCTCTTCAGCACTTTAATTTTTTTAATACTGATTATAATGTCGGCTCTCTTTTTAAATACCTTTTACTTGTTAATATTCTTAATGGAAAAAAACTGAACTATAAACAATTTCTGGGGATAAGATAAGCAATTCAGCATGAACTTGCAATCACAGAGGACTGAAAAATGACATCACTATATACATATAATCTCCTCTATGCTTCACACTCATCTTTGTCAATAGCCACATCTGTTTTTAATGAAAATGTCATGAAAAGTTTTGGAGTTTCTCAGAAAC
This sequence comes from Cervus elaphus, assembly GCF_910594005.1. NCBI lineage: Eukaryota > Metazoa > Chordata > Mammalia > Artiodactyla > Cervidae > Cervus > Cervus elaphus. The sequence goes on along the minus strand of NC_057841.1, from coordinate 29,010,553 downwards.
AACTTGGCCCGAGTCAGAATTATGTGCACGATGAGCACCTTATTGTCCAAGGAAGACACTGTTCTTTACCAACTTCAGTGGGACATATATTTGCTTTTCTAACAGGTCTGCATATTTCAGATTTCTACTATTTGAGAAAGCAATCCCCTGGGTTCAAGGTATATAGGTCACAAAACAGCAAACCAGCTACCTTGGAATCATTAACTCCACAAGATAACTACAGTTAAAGATGATTATTAGGCCAGAAAGCAAATGTATCTCAACCTACCAAAATGTAGCATTTTTAACCTGCCATGCACTTCCTAAAGGCAATATGTCCTGTACCTTTAGAAGGTAAATACAGGATTCAATGACATCAAAACCACAAGTGAAATCATTCACAGAAGTGGACAAAGATGTGGGAAAATGACAGAACCATTCCTAGTGGGGCATATAATTTTTCTTCTACTTAACATATTTTGTAGATTTCTTTAATAGAACACTTTAAGCAAAGATAAACAACGGGATAGTGTTTCAGATGCATTTGTACTAACTATGGAAAATGGGCTGTGAAAAATCAGAGCTTTTTAATTTTTTTCCTCACTTCAGAATCTGAGAAATTCTAATCATAAAGTACATAAAATTATTATAAAGACTTAATTTCGTAAATATTTTTACAATTTTGTATTTAATATAAAGCAAGTTCACATATTTTCTAACTTCCCATTTTCCAAAAGTAGAGGAACTCAATCTTGAAAAGTTGATTTTTATAAATCATGACATTCTTCCATGAAATTGAGAGTAATTTTGAACACCTTTTCTTCTTTGCACCTTTGAATTAACACTGGCATGTTTTGGTTATCACAGACTTTGAAAAATGAATGTTCATAAAAATTCATATTAATTAAATTAAAAAAATCCTCATACTCTCTGACTAGATTAAAAAATTCCTTAAGAGACAAGACCATGTTAGCTTTACAAGTGTAAGCACAGCTCCTAGCAGAGTGCTTGGAATATACAGATGAATACTAAGCCCACGTTTTTATGTATACTTATAGTAAACCACAGTGGACAGAGAAGCCTGGCAGGGGTCACAGTCATGCAGTCCATGGGGTTGCAGAGAGTCAGACACAATTGAGCACACACAGACTCAAATGACCATATCTCAGGTGCTATTACCATTCTCTGCCTCAAGAAAGCTCCCTCCAGCTAATGTTTAAAAGGACTACTGGGGGCCAGGGAATCGCTCCAAATTAATAAAGATCTCTTCCAACCTAGCTGCTCCCAGTGAGAAGAAATAGATGACTTCTACCTATTAAATATTTAGCAAATACCATTAAAAGATACTCTGAGAAACAACAGAAGACCAGAGTTGAAGTAGGGAAGGCACAATCACCTTTAAGAAGGATTAAAGTTACTTAAGTGCAGTATACCTGGCCTTCACATATATCATTTAGCCTCACAGAAATTTGGGCAAAATCAAATTTTATAAATTAAAAAAAAAGGCTCAAAGACATAACTTTAAAAAGTTGTGAGCACAAGATCAAGATTTAAACTTAGACGTGTTTAAATCCAAATCTCATGTTCTTACCAATGTAACACATTACCTCAATACAAAATTTAGTTTCATCTTAATAATTTTAAATAAAAAAATTAACAAATAACATACATTTATAAAATAAACAAGCTACAACAAATAAAAATTAAAATAAATAACAAATTATCTTCTGTTTAAAGCCAGCACACTCACCTGCCCTGCTTTACTGAACCGGTGGCCTGCCAATATCATATGAAATGCATATTTTCTAACCATGGGACTCTTCATGTTTATAAAGCAATGTGCCGCCTGTTCCAAAAGAAGTGCACTTCGAAGATCAGAATCCTATTGAATATTTAAAGAAAAAGAGGGTTAATTTAACAAAATTACAGAGTTAATTAGTGAAAAACATTTTCTTTCTTAAAATAATATACAGTGCATCCAATATTTAACTTGGTAGTATCTAAGAGCAGAGATCAATAGACAATCCAGTCTTGATGATTCTTTCTTCCAACAAGCACAAATTTGAAAAAAGTTCAAAGAAGTCTCTACCATGAAACACTTTCTTTCACTTTACACAAAGTCAAAAGTCTGGTTGTGATATGCACCATGTAATAAATCTGTGAAGAAATGCAATCCCTTTTCAAATGGCAAAAAAAGATTATAAACTGAGAATTTAATATAGGTATACTGACTCAAACCAGAAAACGGAGTACAGAATAAGATTCAAATCTAATTTCTTCTGGAAACTGATCTGTGACATACAATAGCCTATTTCTATTCATCCAATAAAAGAAGAAAGCTAAAACAGAATGTATGTAGATCATTAAATAATCAAATGTTACTTTATCCTCTCTAAAGGTTTACTATACTTAAAAGGAATTCTCAGTTTTGCTCTAGTTTAAAACAGCCAAAATAACTGCTTTTCATTAAAACATCCAGAAGGTTTCCCCTTCAAAGATTATCACCTACTATTAGTGTATTAGTAAATGATATGACTCAAATTAGTTTCCACTGCAACTGACTTACAACAGAGTCTACAAAAACCACATTGTACATTTATAGCCTCACCATAAGGACAATCTTTCAACTGACAGAGCTATCATCACTTGACAAATAACTGAGAAAGCACGGAAGGTTGCTGATCAAGCATCAACAACTCTTTCACCAAACTTTCTCTAGCTTTTCAGCTATTCTCAAGCTGAACTTACCATGCCCTTCCATGTGTTCTGCTGCCATTATTTTCCCCAGGGAAAGTTGAAAACAGAAAACATTGACTTTAAATGCAATAATTTCAACAAATTATAGTCACATCAAAAAGTGTTCATAGACTATTGATTACTGCAACTATCTCCGTAGCAATCATAAAATTATATTAGAGTGGAAACATCTGAGGAAAAGCATTCAGTAGATGGTAGATATTATCTATTTCAGACCTCCTCATAACAAAAACTAAATGATTAGATGATTTTCTTAGTTAATTAGATCCAAAAGCTAGTGAGTGGAAAAACCAGGAATGAACATTAACAAACAGTTGTTAACCAAGGCATCAGAATTACTTGGGGAAGATAGGGCATTTACATCTCTATTTTTTTAGGAAAATGCTTTCTTCTTAAAAAATTATTAAATGTAGCCTCTTTTTTTTCCTTTAAGAATAAATGTTGAAGAAAAAAAGGAAGTATCTTTCTTCCCCACTTCATGCCTCATCTGACTGACTCAGGGATAACTACCATTACCAAAATGGTACTGGCCTGTTCCATTTCTCTCATTCTCTAAATACGTATGTATTTATATAATAAATGCCACAGTTTTGATATTCATACGTTCTTATACAGAAATTGTATTACACACAGTATTATCTCGCTTTTTACCTTAGTACCACCAACATCTTTCCAAAACATCTACATCTCTCATTTCTTTTAAAGCCACTTTATATTCCATTATATAAATGTATAATTTATTAATATAGTCTCCACTTGACTGATTTAATATTGCCACAAACTTTTACTACTACAAAAAGAACTCTTTAATAAACATCTTTAAAAAATATTTTTTAATAACTATACAAATATTTTTATTAGACAAGTGTTTGGAAATAGAAGTGCTTAGTTAATGAAAGCTATGCATATACTTCAAATTCTAATCAATATATGTGTATATCGGTACAAAAAAGGTCATAACTGTAAAAACTCCCAGAGAGCAAGAGTTTATTTTCTACTCTACCCAGCCAAAAATTAGTTTTAAGATTTTTTACCTTTTTCATAAAAGAAAAATAATACTTAGTTCTTCAACTTAGACTTCTTTAATAGTAAGGCTGTTCATTTACCATATGTTTAGGGATCTTTGTACTTTTTCTTCAAACTGCCTGTTATGCCCATTTGTGAATGGGTTTTTGTGATTATCTAGCTTGTAAGAGCCCTTTGTACACTTAATCAATATTAAGCCTTTGTCATACATTTGCAAATAGTATTTCCCAGTTTTGCTATAAAAGAGTCTATTCTTCAGTAGTCAAACACACTATCTTCACTTTCACGGCTTCAAAATATTGCATCAAACTAAGAAAGAATGTTATCATTCCTAAATTTAAAAATATGCTCTTCCAGTGTGTGTGCATATGTATATTCAGTCACTCAGTCATGTCCGACTCTTTGTGACCCTATGGACTGCAGCCTGCCAGGCTCCTCTGTTCATGGAATTTTCCAGGCAAAGAATGGTTGTCAATTTCCTACTCCAGGGGGATCTTCCTGACCCAGGGACCAAACCCATGTCTCTTGCATTTCTTACAGTGGCAGGCAGATTCTTCACCACTGCGCCACCTGGGATGCTCCATATTTTCTTTGAGGTTATTTCATTTTTTCATATTATAACTTAATCAAGCTATAATTATATTATGCAATGAATTAGATAGGAATCAGCTAATCAGGTGTCACAATACCATTCAGTGACTAATCTAACATTCCCCACTAATATGACACAATGACAGCCAATCATATGTAGCATTTAAATTCTCATTCTATTCTATTACTTTATCATTAATATCTAGAACAAGTAGATTCCCTCTAAATCTACTTTGGAATTTAGGTTTCTCAATGGAGTCAGTTTAAGTCTAGTAAATTTCTTAAGTGTATGCCCAGCAATGCACACACATCCACACACGCACACATGCATGCACACACAGAGCATAAAACATCTTAATTCTCTACAAAGCTTCATTATCCTGCAAAACTTGGTGGGCAGCAATCCTGGACATTCTGATTAAAATAAGAAATATACCTGAGATGATTTTGGTGGTGTGTACATGATTCTAATGTACATCAATTGAGAACCAGGACAGTAAACCCTCAACAGTCTCCACTTTAACTGGACTGACCAACCCAAGAAAGACCTGGAAGTCCACAGCATATATTAACTTAGCTGAAGCAAAATGTGCCTCCTGCGTTCAGTAAAGCTGCTTTCTGAGAGTCGATTTGCAGAGCTAAACACTGCACTTACATCTCACTGCCGCTTTGTTCTTGTTGACGGAAGAAAAATGGCAGAACGTCACAGAGGGATAGCTTTATCCAGAAAGGAGAGGCTTTGAATGTTTGAAGCATACAATTTTACTTCAGTGGCAGCTCACAACCATGCTATGACAAGGCCATCATGCATGCTCTGTGAGGAACTGAGAAAACGAAAAACCCAGGGTGCCACTTCAGCAAGAACTCCAGTCTATGAACTCTGCCCGCAACCAGGTATAAAATCACCTGGGGTAGAGGCGTCAGTAAAAACTTACATGAAAACACAGCTGATGAAGACCACAGCTGTACAAACCTCACTGAATCAGATCTCAAGGATGGCATGGCACTAAGATTTTTTTCCCTCGCATAACTGTGAAATTAATAGGAAAGGTGCTAACAGCTGACCAACTTACCACAGGAACAGAACAGTTCCTCCCAAGCTGGAGAAACTTACAGCAAATTGCTGCTATTACAATACCTCTGATAAGCTGATCTATTTGTATTTGAATGGAGTAACACACAAAAAGCATCATATGACCAGAATAAATGTTCAACACAGAAATACAGACACAAGTAGGGGGAAAGCATCATGCTTTAAAGCACCAAATTTAGACATACTACCTATGTGCTGATCAATGGGACATGTTTTATCATGAAGCTGTATTTGCTCTGCCATGCTGAAAATCCCAGGGCACGACACAAGAGTTAAGATCCACTTGCCCCTACACTTACCGTGCAAACAACAAACTCAAAGCTCAACTCTTTTCACCAAGGCATCACAGCTGTCAAGGGCTACAATGGTATTAACAAAAAACTAGGAAAAACAATTCCTGAGTGTCAAGACTGTGTGACTCAGTTCTCTACCCTCAGGATAAACGGACTTGTCATTTTATACAGCTTTTCCAGTAAACAAAAGCACAATAAATATAAATTATTAGCTAAAATTTAATAATCTTAGACACATTATGCCTAGCAGTCTCTACTTTCAAGTTACTTCAAAGAAATACCTGAAAAGCACAGTAGAAAAGGCCACTAAAAAGCACAGCTTCGAGGGAAATACATTCACCCCCATCTTTCACCCCAAAGCACTAAAAGACAATGATAAATTTTCTAGAATTTCATAACAAAATAAATCATCCAGGTTTGAAAAAGGGTTAAAAAAAAAAGTTTGAAAGAAAAAACAGTGAAAGAAAATAATGTTACAATGAAATGCAAGAATCTGCTCTAATAAAAGAAATTTTATTCCAAGCTTCTAAACCATAAACTCCTTTTACAGTCATGGATAATTCCTAGGCTGAAAAACATAGCCAACATATTCAAACCTAAGTTAAGATTATTTATTAAAAGAGAGAACATCAACACACTCAAGAGCCTATACTCAACTCTACCAAACAGTTTATGTCTGACAACTGTTCGTATTGGTCAGTGTCCACACAGTATCAATTATAAAATATTTTTATTATCATCCCTTAGCCTACTTAGTTGTATCCTAAAGAAACCTTTTTAGAATAGTTAATGGTTCAGCTCAACAAACATCTGTAAACCATATACCATGTGTCAAGCCCAGTGTTGGCCACTAGGGAAAAACAAAGTTGAAACAACAGTTTCCTATCCTCAAGAAGCTAACAGCTTAAACATAAATTTTCAGTATATGATATGTCAGGTCTCACAGCATATAAGAGGGCAGGACAGACACACTGAGGACAACCTGGGTACCATCTGAAGGATCTAATTGCTATTGGAACCACTGAACTGAGGTGAAGAAAAGATGAAATGGGACAAAGTCCAGGAGAAGGACATTAAGGACACGAACCAGGATAGTAACAGGAGGGATTTTAAGAAGAGAAAGATAAGTGAAATATTTGAAGTTATAAAAAGAACACATATTTAAGAAGTTAAAAAATCCTCTATGTCACTAACAGTATAGAAGACTATAGAAGCATCTCAAATAGTTTCTGCCTTGAGCAAATTAGGAGCTGGTTGGCTACAATTTAAGATCATGATCTACAAAGTATTAAGTTTAGTTATTGATATGTGGACTCAAAGGTGCACTGGAAACACTCGAGTAGGTGAGTCTAAAAGGCAGTTGGTGGTGGGAGGGGGGATCGGGATGGGGAATACGTGTAAATCTATGGCTGATTCATATCAACGTATGACAAAACCCACTGAAATGTTGTGAAGTAATTAGCCTCCAACTAATAAAAAATAAATAAATAAATAAAAAATAAATTAATTAATAATAAAAAAAAAAAAAGGCAGTTGGTCATTCAAATCTAAAGCTCCAGGGCTGGAGAGATTTGAGAGTGAAAATCATAACTGTAAATAGATTACACAAAAGTAAAAAGGTACAACGGTCCAAGGATTAAAACCCTAGGGTAAGTTAATATTTAATGGGCAAACAAACGTGTCTGTTTTTTCTGTTCTTGAGCACTCATCTAAAAAAACATGTCTTTAATCATATTACTGCCATTCTTTACAAGCCTATAGTTAATGCAACTTAATGTCTGTTGGAAACCTTAAAAAGCAGCTATGAGCAGGTTTTTCCTCCTTCTGAAATATTCATAATATAGAATTTTTAAAATGCTTAGGATGATTTAACAAGTTCATATGAATGAAAACAAAATTAAAAATTCCTGAATATTTTTAAGTATCGATTTTACATCAGGAATGATACATATGCATGCTGCTTTAAATACTGTTATCCATAAGTCAAAACCTAATTCACAGAAGACATACAATGCATGGCTGTGGTTAATAATCATGTAGACATAAAATGTGTAAATAAAATAAATCCTGTTTACAAAACATTGCATTTAAAATTAATTCTACAAATTACTAAAGTAGCCAGGTTATAAATTCCAAAAAAGAGATGCCCCTTTAATTTTGTTCTGCATACCCTTCTCAAGAAAAAAGAAAATGCTTTTTTAAAAATATGGAACAATACTAATTAAAATAAGTACTACACAGTTATAGTACCTCACTGGTCAACCGTATTAGGAGAGCTGCAGCCTCTGAATATTTGCCTTGGCTTTTTAAGATTTCAGCACTAAGCAATACACATCTTTCAGCCAATACCATATTCCTAAAGAAAAAAAGTCAAGAAAAATATAATTAGCACTAGAATAATATTTTAGTACATCACAGTAACCATGAATTCAACAAAAATTTCCAATTCTAAAAGAAATCCATATCCCTGTTTTCCACTTACCAAAAACGGTTAAATAAAACAACTTCAAAGAATCTCTTAACTCATCAAAACTTTTTTATCAGTGTATAATTTTGCAGTAAGAATACAACATAAGGAGACTTCCCTGGTGGTCCAGTGGCTAAGATACTGCACTCCCAATGCAGGGGGCCCAGGTTTGATCCTTGGTCAGAGAACTAGACCTCACATGTCTCAACTAAAGATGCCATGTGCCACAACCAAAACCTGGCACAGTTAAATAAATAAATAAATGTTTAAAGAAAAAAAAAAGAACACAATAAAAAGTCACATTTCCTATATGAAAAATGCTAGAACATAACTGGAACCAGCAGTTAGTAAACAAAACCTGCTTTCAGACATAAAGGAAGGTAAACATTTCGTCCAGATTTCTTTTCTTTCCTTACTGTAAACTCTGGTTATGTGTATTTCATTTTACTGACTACTTTTGGGAATAATGAGACATTTTCTCTCTGGTAGTACTACTGAGATGTTTCACCTGGAGATATCAAGGAGCTAGTGCTGTAGCTGTTCCTGACCAAAATCTTCTTTTTGAAAATATGAAATCAGTTGATTTTTCTCATGGGCTTCTACCATCAAAAATCTAGAACTGGATTATTTATTCTTGAATAAAAGTAAATGAAAACTGAGAAATTTCAAGATGGAATCCTTTTGTTCAGAAATACAGCTGACTCTAGAACAACTCAGGGAGTGGGGTTGCTGACCACTCAGTGTAGTCAAAATTACGCGGCTGGCCCTCAGTACCCACGGTTACATATCCATGGATTCAACCAACCTAGGATTGTGTAGTACTGTAGTACGTATTTTGTGAAAAAATTCACATATAAGTTGGACCCGCAGAGTTCAAACCCATTTTGTTCAAGGGTCAACTGAAGCAGCAAAGTTCTCATTTTACTTTCTAATCCTTATATGAAAATACCACTTGGCCTTAAAATTACAACCAAGGATCACTAACTTGAAGGCCATTCTGAACAGTTATACTTTTAAAATACAGTTCATTGCTTCCAAAATTACTGTAGTCATCTGCCATAAACTTTCTACAAACCATGATTTTTCTTAGAGGGTTGGTATTTATGACTATCTGAGAGTGCTTTGGGCTTCCCAGGTGGCTCAGTGGTAAAGAATCCACCTGCCAATACAGAAGACATAGGAGACACGGGTTCAATCCCTGAGCTGGGAAGATCCCCTAGAGAAGGAAATAGCAACCCAATTAAGTATTCTTTCCTGGGAAATCCCATGGACAGAGGTGCCTGGTGGGCTACAGTCCATGGGGTCACAAAGAGTCGGACATGACTTAGCAACTAAACAACAACAATTTACATATACTACAACATGCTCAAATAAGCTCAGTTCTTAAAGAATCTTTAGTAAACTTTATAAATCTTAACGTAATTGTTTTTTGTCTTCACATGTTCCCCCATATGACCAGTTATGAAGTGACAAGGCTACTACAAGTCTAGGACTTTACTGATTCTTTAAGCAACATTTTAAACTCATTGTGTCAAGCAGTGGAAGTGCTACAGATTCAAGCCATTTCTAAAACACAATCCCTATCTAAAAGCAGAAACTGACATAAAACAGATAATGAAGAGTACAACTGATCTTTATTACGATATGAGAGATAAAGGAGGGAAGGGAAAGCTTCATAAGAAATTTATCCAGATAAATAGGACTACATCAGTTAAAAAGTGGGGCATGGCATTCTAAGGGCACAGCTAAAGTATACTCTATTTCCTGTATTTTAAGAAAATTTATTTATATTTTAATATTTCTCAGATTGGGGAGATTCTTAAAATTGCTATGTGTAACTAATGTAGTATATGCCCAAATATCTATTACGTTTATGATAAACCTTACCAAACATGGTAACTTAGAAGGAAGATTATACAGTAAATGCATGACAGTTAAGAGTGTATTTAGAAAAAGCATACAGTCTGTTGTGAACAGGAGGAAAAAACCAGACTGCCATATAGCTACTGGGGTCAATGGATATTTTCACTTTTGTCTTGAATGTGAATCTCTCTGCAAAAGCTCTGGGCTTCATGAAGACAAGGAAAATCTTCTCAGAGAGAAGAGTTTATGAGAACTTTAGCCCTTTGCGGAGAAAGGACTTTAAAGGACTTCTGGCTTCCTTACTGCCTCCCTCTCATAGTTCTTCTATCTTTTGAAACTTTTTTTCAGACTTCTTTGAAGGTTCCTCTTTGACGGAAGGCTGTTTCTTCTGCCAGAAACTTCCAATATAGTCTCAAACAATAATAAAAAGGGCAGGATTTGATACTGGCTCAACCATTTATTAAATGCATGCCCTTCAGTTCAGTTCACTCACTCAGTCGTCTCTGACTCTTTGTGACCCCATGGACTGCAGCCTGCCAGGCCTCCCTGTCCATCACCAACTCCCAGAGCTTATCCAAACTTATGTCCATTGAGTCAGTAATGCCATCCAACCATCTCATCCTCTGTCGTCCCCTTCTCCTCCCACCTTCAATCTTTCCCAGCATCAGGGTCTTTTCTAATCAGTCAGTTCTTTGCACTGTGTGGCCCAAGTATTGGAGTTTCAGCGTCAGCATCAGAACTTCCAATGAATATTCAGGACTGATCTCCTTTAGGATGGACTGGTTGGGTCTCCTTGCAGTCCAAGGGACTCTCAAGAGCCTTCTCCAACACCACAGTTCAAAAGCATCAATTCTTTGGCGCTCAGCTTTCTTTATAGTCCAACTCTCACATCCATATATGACCACTGGAAATACCATAGCCTTGACTCGACGGACCTTTGTTGGCAAAGTAATGTCTCTGCTTTTTAATATGCTATCTAAGTTAGTCATAACTTTCCTTCCAAGGAGTAGGTAGGTGTCTTTTAACTTCACGGCTGCAATCACCATCTGCAGTGATTTTGGAGCCCCAAAAAATAAAGTCTATCACTGTTTCTACTGTTTCCCCATCTATTTGCCATGAAGTGATGGGACCAGATGCCATGATCTTAGTTTTCTGAATGTTGAGCTTTAAGCCAACTTTTTCCACTCTCCTCTTTCACTTTCATCAAGAGGATTTTTATTTCCCCTTCACTTTCTACCATAAGGGTGGTGTCATCTGCATATCTGAGGTTATTGATATTTCTCTCAGCAATCTTGATTCCAGCTTCAGCTCCATCCAGCCCAGCGTTTCTCATGATGTACTTTGCATATAAGTTAAATAAGCAGGGTGACAGTATACAGCCTTGATGTACTCCTTTTCCTATTTGGAACCAGTCTGTCATTCCATGTCCAGTTCTAACTGCTTCTTCCTGACTTGCATACAGATTTCTCAATAGGCAGGTCAGGTGGTCTGGTATTCCCATCTCTTCAAGAATTTTCCACAGTTTGTGGTGATCCACACAGTCAAAGGCTTTGGCATAGTCAATAAAGCAGAAATAGATGTTTTTCTAAAACTCTCTTGCTTTTTCAATGATCCAGCGGATGTTGGCAATTTGATCTCTGGTTCCTCTGCCTTTTCTAAAACCAGCTTGAAGTTCATGGTTCACATACTGTTGAAGCTTGGCTTGGAGAATTTTGAGCAATACTTTACTAGCGTGTGAGATGAGTGCAACCATGCAGTATTTTGAGCATTCTTTGGCATTGCCATGAAAACTAACCTTTTCCAGTCCTGTGGCCACTGCTGAGTTTTCCAAATTTGCTGGTGTACTGAGTATAGCACTTTCACAGCATCATCTTTTAGGATTTGAAACTAGCTTTGTTCAAAGTGATGCTTCCTAAGGCCCACTTGACTTCGCATTCCAGGATGTTTGGCTCTAGGTGAGTGATCATACCATCATGATTATCTGGGTGATGAAGATCTTTTTTATACAGTTCTTCTGTGTATCCTTGCCACCTCTTCTTAATAGCTGTTAGGTCCATACCATTTCTGTCCTTTACTGAGCCCATCTTTGCATGAAATGTTCCCTTGGTATCTCTAATTTTCTTGAGATCTCTAGTCTTTACCTTTCTGTTCTTTTCTTCTATTTCTTTGCACTGATCACTGAAATAGGCTTTCTTATCTCTCCTTGCTATTCTTTGGAACTCTGCATTCATATGGGTATATCTTTCCTTTTCTCCTTTGTTTTTCACTTCTCTTCTTTTCACAGCTATTTGTAAGGCCTCCTCAGACAGCCATTTTGCTTTTTTGCATTTCTTTTTCTTGGAGATGGTCGTGATCCCTGTCTCCTATACAATGTCATGAACCTCCGTCCATAGTCCCTCAGGCACTCTATCAGATCTAATCCTTTAAGTCTATTTGTCACTTGCACTGTATAATCGTAAGGGATTTGATTTAGGTCATACCTGAATGGTCTAGTGGTTTTCCCTACTTTCTTCAATTTAAGTCCAAATTTGGCAATAAGGAGTTCATGATCTGAGCCACAGTCAGCTCCCGGTCTTGTTTTTGCTGACTGTACAGAGTTTCTCCACCTTTGGCTGCGAAGAATATAATCGATCTGATTTCGGTGTTGACCATCTGGTGATGTCCATGTGTAGAGTCTTCTCTTGTGTTGTTGGAAGAGGGTGTTTGCTCTGACCAGTGTGTTCTCTTGGCAAAACTCTGTTGGCCTTTGACCTACTTCATTCCGTACTCCAAGGCCAAATCTGCCTGTTACTCCAGGTGTTTCTTGACTTCCTACTTTTGCATTCCAGTCCCCTACAATGAAAAGGACATCTTTTTTGGGTGTTAGTTCAAAGGTCTTGTAGGTCTTCATAGAACCATTCAACTTCAGCTTCTTCACCATTACTGGTTGGGGCATAGACTTAGATTACCGTGATATTGAATGGTTTGCCTTGGAAACGAACAGAGATCACTCTGTTGTTTTTGAGATTGCATCCAAATACTGCATTTCAGACTCTTTTGTTGACTGTGAAGTTTTACTCCATTTCTTCAAAGAGATTCTTGCCCACAGTAGTAGATATAATGGTCATCTGAGTTAAATTCACCCATTCCAGCAAGTTAAACTCTTATGTTTCAATTTCCTTGCCTGTAGAATGCAGTAATAATAGTATCCACCATTTCATATGTTTGTTGTAAAAAATAAATGAGCAAATAAATTACTTTGGCACAGTGGTAAACACTGAGTGCTATATCAGTGTTAATCTTTATTACTAGTGCTGTATTCTAAACACATTATTATGACTACTACTACTACTTCAACACTATAGCAGACAAAACTGCCTTTGTATCCTCATCTTTTAATTTTTCCATTCTACATAGAAAAGGCTAGTATTAATCTTTCTGAAAAACAACCATGTCAAAGCTCTACTCAAATATTCAGTAACTCCCCATTTATTAAACATAAAGCTTAACTACAGATTAAAAATAGTAATAAATGAGAATTAATGCTCTGCCACACTGATTTCTCTCAAAACACCTTTCCATATACACAAAACCCTCTAATCTAGCCTGGGCTCTCTTCCTTTTCTCCAGTAGTGTTACATCCAAAATACTGTTGCTGCCAACCAAAATTCCTAAAATATCTTTATGGTTCTCAAATCCCAACCACCTTTCTTTCAAGGTCTATTCTTCAAACATACCATGAAACCTTCTCTGGACCAACTTTAATAGTCTCCTTTACAGGTGGTGAGTTCTGACTTCCAAGGAGTTTCAACAGAACTCACTACATGTACAAAACGTTTCTCTTTTTCTTCCCGAGACCATTATCTAACTCTCTGTATCTGCCTATTTAACAAGGAAAGTTCAAACTAGCTAACTCCTGGCTTGACAGTAGTTAAAGTTAAAAATGTTCTCAAAATACAAATCGCCCTCAATGAAACAAGTAAGTTCAACTTACATATAACTAATTCCTAACTACAAATCCTTCCAGGAAAGGGAAATGTAGTAAAAATGACCTCCTCATCCATATATTAACTTGATATGGGAGCTTTAGATTAAAACATAAAAAAACAAAGAACCACTTATATGTAATAACAATATAAATGTCAAGTTTATCTCTAAAGGGATAGAACATAAATATTCTAGTCACTTACTTGCAGATATCCCTGTATGTCTGAATTGCTGTATCCATATAATGTGCAGGGTATGGCCTGGGTGCTCCTGGCTGAAGAAAAGCTGACACAGCTGCCATTTCCTAGAGGAAAAGACATTACAGTATTTCAAAACAAGAAAATTCTTGTAGTCAGTTTAGCATTCAGAGTCTAAAAATAGGAATGCAGTTCACTGAGTTTTTTTATGTAGCCACATATATAAATTTGATAGCCTAATGCAGACTTGGAAATAATTATGTTTATATGCTTTCAGTTTTACAGTTCTCCAATCACATTCCAAAGTCGGTCATTCATTATTTAAATGAGTTTTTTTCAAGAAGACCTAGTAAACACTTTCGGTCATGGTCTGTAACTATCAAGTAAGATTTCTGCTGCCACCTCCTCATTATTGCCTATTCCTTAGAGAGTAGAGAACAAACCAATGATAGAACCATAGACAGAGAAACAAAGTACATCTGTTTCCAATTTATTGGCTTCAATATCTGAAAACAGAGCTCACAACAACTTGTACTATATACCTTTCACCTCTTACAAACTCTATGGTTCATATTCCATATCAGAAGACACAAAAACCATTTCTGAAACTGATCTTTCAACTTCTTAGGACTTCTTCCTTCAAAGACCCATTCCATTGTCAATAACTCAAATAATATACAATGGTGCTAAAGGATATAAAAATGAAGATGAGGGGCTTCCCTGGCAGTCCAGTGGTTAAGACTCCATGCTCCCAATGCAGGAGGCACGGGTTCCATCCCTAGTGGGGAACTGGGATCCTGCATGCCTCACTGTGCAGCCAAAAAAGAGAAAGAAATGAAGATAAAAATGAAGGTTTTGGACTCTTAGTAAAATACTGTATTACATTCATACTTGTAGTCTCATATACACCAACTTTTAATAAAAATCTAACTAGAAATAAATGAAACTTCCATAAATTGGGGGAAATTTGCTAATGCCAACCTACTTATAGGATGAATAAACACTTTTCTGCAATAGTTTTTAAAATAGAGGAAAAAAACACAAAAATAAATTATGGGGTAAAAAACTGGGATGATTAAAGCCTTCAACCTGACAGCCTAGTTAAGTTCCATGACAGTACGAACCCTACCTGTTTCAGAGTATCTGTATCCTCAGCATCCAGTGCAAAAATTTACTGAAGCAACTGAATGAAAATATGTGATCTCCAAGTGACAAAATTTTCTACAGCTCTGAAACATCATGTTTTCTTAACCAGCTTATATTTTAACTAATACATATAATGAATATACAGAGGGTTCTACATTACACAAAAAAACTAAAACACATTACATATAGAGCACGAAAGTGGAAACGTGAGTCGCTCAGTCATGCCTGACTTTTTGGAGATCCCATGGACTGTAGCCCACCAGACTTCTCTGTCCATGGAATTCTTGAGGCAAGAATACTGGAGTGGGTAAGTCATTCCCTTCTCTAGGGGATCTTCCCAACCTCGAACCCAGGTCTCCTGCATTGCAGGCAGATTCTTAACCATCTGAGTCACCAGGGAAGCCCCACATATATTGTATAATACTATATAAAAATACATTATATTTGCTACATAGGCATTATACTACTATATATATTACATATATATACACACACACATACATACATACACACATCAATAAAAGTGTACAAAGGAAAAAATCCTGTAAGAAAAATAAGCTTCAAATTCTAAGTTACTTTCAAATTTAATTCTGCAAGAAATTACAAATCAATATACATACAAGCTAACAATTTCTAAGGATACAATGAAACATTCAGAATGATCACCCCAAGTAACTGCAGGATATTCAATAATCAACCATTAAATCATTTCTTACAGTATACAATAACAGGTTAACACATTTTACAAAGACTTTCGTCAAGAACTGGAGTGACCTACTTAACCTTCAGCTAGTTATGACAAATTAAACTACAAAATAAACAGTATTTCTCCAAAATTTTTTTATTGGTTTTGCTGTGATGTAACTTTTAACTTTATAGTTAAAATAATTAAGTATCTTAATTTTCATCAAAAAAGACAGGCAGTATAGTCTGTGATCAATTATCTACTATGTGAATGCTAAATAGGAAAGTAGTATCAGTACAAACAGAATTTTTATTCATTCAAAAATAGTTTTTCTTAGGCAAGGGGATCAAAAATAGCAAATAAGAATTATAACCTTCAGCAGGAAAGGAAAAAGCTCTGAACTTAGCTCTTGCCCAAGCAGGAGCTTTTGTAATCTGTGCTTTAAGAAATAAAAACTGAATGCCTACTCTTTGTAAGTGTGTGTGCCTGAGGGCAGGGGGCGTCTCTCTGGAGATGTATACTCCCAGCCTTGCACAGCTCTTGCTCAAGGCAGGCTGCACTTCTTTCCATGCTTACCTTCAGGACAACGCCACTGGTTACGAGTTCTTTTCTCCACCCCAGGGTTCACAAACTGGTTTTGTGTGCTTTTTTTATTTCTTGGGATAACCTCCACTATGCTAAGCTGTCTCACACAACACCTCATGCTCTGGTTACAAAGATACATAGCTTTTAGAGGACTCTACCAGACCAGTTTTTCTCTAAAGGCTTATTATTTTAAGGTAATCATAGACTACAACGATTTTTAAGTGTGCATACGTTACAGCAGCTATGCCTTTTCTTTCCAGTGTTCAGTTATTTTCCCTTCATATGCCTCTACTAATATGCCCGATATGCCACTAATTTGCCTCCATCTAAATGGTTTAAATGCAGTATTAATCAGATCGTAGACAGAAATGAAAAAGCTTAAATACCATAATATCATACAAATTTTCTGCCATAAGATTTTCTCAAACTTTCAATTTTCAGATACATTATGCATAATTTTGTAATTATGAACTTACATTATAAAGTATTGATGAAATAACATTTAAGTGTTTGTGATTTTCTATTAGCTTATGTTAGTTAACCATACACCAGAGGTTGTCTAACCAAGGACAATTCAAATACTTTTTCAAATACTTTTTTTTTTTTTTTTTTCAAATACTTTCATTCATCAACATTTTCAGTTCCTGAAGATTTTTTAAAAGTTAGATGACTTTTTGCTATTTTAGCTTTACTTTTTAAAATGACTATCTTATTTTTATATATACAGTATTAAAATAAATGCAAAATAGATGGCAGTTATTAAACAGGTTATCTACATGATAATTATCAATGAAGTAGAGTTCTCATGTATTTTTATTCTTCACACTGTTTATAGCTTACACGTTTTTAAGAAGACTACAGAGGCACGCAGCGTGGGGAAGCGAGCACACGACGTGTGCCCTCTGCCTCTGCCACCTCTGCCGCCACCTCCTTCTGCCACTCGCTCGTATGCCCCTTTGGTGTGGACCTGGTACCTCTTTTTGGAAGCAACAGCTGAGGAGACTCCTGCACATGGCACGGCCAATGAAAAGCCCAAGGGAGGAGTCAAGACTGAGAGTGATAATCCTATTAATTTGAAGGGGGCAGGACAGAGGGTTCTGTGACACAGTTTAAGATCAAGAGGCACACACTACTTAGTAAACTAATGGAAGCCTACTGTGAACAACAGGCTTTGTCAACGAGGCAGACCAGATTTCCATTTGTCTGGATGCCAATCCATGAAACAGACACACCTGCACAGTTGAAAATGGAGGCTGAAGATACAACTGATGTGTTCCAGTGGCAGACAAGAGGTTTCTACTAAAAAGGGAACCTGCTACTTAACTCCAGAATTCTATTCCTCCAGACCAAGAAGACATTCTCAGTTAGGAAGCTGCAATTTGGTTCCACCACATCCTGACTACTACAGTACAGTTTCTCTGTTCTTTCCTTTTCCCCTTCCCCATTCTTTAACTGAACATAAAGTAACTGGTGTATGTGCACAAGCACACAGCATTTTTTTTTAAAACCAAATGGCCAATGGTATGCTTTATTCAACATCAAATGGGGATGAGATGGGGAAAAATACTGGTTCTCTGAAAATATCCCTTTCTCTTTTCTCCATTTAGTGGCATACTCTTTCAGCTCTTATTTTTATATTCCAGCAACTCACTTTGTTCTAATACAAAAAGGACATAAAAATCCTTGCATACCATATCCAATTGGAAAATTTTAATGTTTTTCATTTATCATTTAAAACCAAGAACAATTTTGTAACTTTTCTGTATGTAGCTGTTACATGCAGGGCAATCTGTCCTTATATGGGATAAATTACCCTAAAAGAAATGAATCCTAGTTTCCCTTTAAGTCACGTGTCCTGTTGTTTAAATAAATAGACCATGTAGAAAGTAACAATGCTAGTTTACGCTTTTCTAAGCACAGAAAGTACATTACAAACATATTTGTGACAACTTTTCAATTACATTAGAAGTTTATAAGGCAACACAGAAAATCTTTCTGAAATACCTAGGTTTTATATCAATTACAAAACTAACATTGCCAATGCCTACTGACAAGCCTAAATATAAGGTAGTGTGCCAGGCACTTTACAAACCTTGTACCTTATCTAACCATATTTAGGATTCACATTCTACAGATGAGAAAACTAAGGCTTAGAGATGTTCAGTAACTTGCCTAAGATGAAAGTTTGTTGCACACCAAAGTACATGTTCTTAACCAATAAACAGTCTTAGATCAGAAAAAAAATTTCAAACAATTTTAAAACATTTTTGAAGAGGAAAAAAAAAGAATCCTCTAAAAACGAGAAGTTCTTATCCTGGAAATACAGTACAAACTGTAGTTCAAATTAAATAGAAAGTACTAATCAAATCTAAGAAACCCTCATGTATGACCATGTTTGAAGATACTAATTTAAGAGAAATCCATCAAGTTGTCATCAATTAATTCAAAAGCTGTAAAGCATTATGTGCTCTTTGAGTACAACTTTATCCCTAGGGAAAATTCCACTTGCCATTTCATAAAAAAAATTTCTAAGTCATTCATGGTAGCAGAAACAAGAGATTATAGTACTACAGAATACCAACCAAGGCACCAGCTGCATAAAGCATTGCTTGATCATTAAGAAAATCTTTCTTTGCAGTATGATAACAACTGTACGCCAAATCATAGTGCTGCACCAAAAAGCACAAGTCAGCCATCTTCCTGATCTGAAGTTCTGGCGCTTCTGGTGGATACCTGTAGATACAACACAAGAAAGGAATTCAGAATCTATGACCTCTAAGCCATTAAATATTACAAAATGTCTAAAAAGATGCCCAACTGTCCAAAACACAGGAAAATCTGATTCTGTCTTATAAAAATTCAGGCAGAATTTCTCAAAGATATTTGGAAACAGACTGTTACACCTGTATCTATATAATTTATATCCCTATACTGAGAACTTCTCAGAAGGCAAGCACTTTCCCCATGGTCAAATTAGGAAGCAAATGATCAATTCCAGGTGACTCACCTTTATGTACAGTCAAAAAAAAATCTAAAATGAATTTTATTTCCCCTTAAAACCAGATTTTAGACAAAATTTCTAAATACATGCTATGTCTTAGAATTACTAGACCTCAGTACTTTAATAAAGAAGAGTTATCAGTGAATACCTAATCCAACCCTTATCTTTTTAAGGAAAACAGACCCAAAATAATGTGACCTCCCTGTGATCTTGTTTATTTTTAGATATGGAATTACTTATAGTTTTTTTTTTATTTAATATAACTTATTTATGGTCACTGTTCTTATCTACTGGAGTTCTGACCAAAATGAAACTAATAAACTATAGATATAGTCATTTTTTGCAGAACATCATTAGTTAAACACTAATCAGAGTTAAATACAGGAAAACTAAAAACAGTAATATTTTACTCACAGCAATCCAGATGTATTTTTTAGCTCATTAATGCTCTTTTCTGGAACTTTACTGCCACTAAACCATTTTTTAGTTGCAGAAAATAGAGATCGACTCAAACCTTTTCTTGATATTAGCTAAGAAAACAAATGAAATATGTTGACAAACATGAGTTTAGTATTCTTTACTTACATAGAAAACAAAAAATTCTAAATAACTAAAAAGTTTTAAGAGTAAGCAAATGTGCACTTTAATAACAATGATTTAAAGAAAATCATCCAAAATCCCTAGTAAAAATAAATAAGCCTCTTCTAGGATTTACTAGAATTTCATCACTGATAATAAGTTAATAAATTCTAATATTGGTCTATTTTTAAAATAAAAACATAAACTCTTTAACTTATACTATTATATTTTCAAGTTTATTATTTCCTGAAATTTTAAAAAATACTAATGCAAATAATTAAGTCTTACCTGATCATTTAATTGCCGAATCGTTTTCTCTATATGTGGCAAAAGGCCCCGAAATGTGAACTCTTGTATAAACTGTCGAATTCTATCATGATCAGTAAGGGTTAAACATGCACCATGGATAATTCCCGCATTTGCTTTCTTTGCTTCATGTAAAGACGAGGCGGATTTGACATGATCTGGGCCATCAGTGCTGTTAGAGGAGTCACTGGCAGGGTCCAGTTGAAGCGGGTGAGCTCTAAAGTTATTTGGTAAGCCATCTACTGAGAAACAGATCTTTCTTTTACTCTCAGAAAGCAACAGAAAATTGCGGCATACTACCATACTGCTAAAGAAAAGAAACAGTATTGGAACCCTTTCTCTTACTGTATGTCTTAGAAGTCTAAGACAACAGCATTCAAGTTTCCCCCTAAAATCAGGACTTGGGTTAATACATAGTATGTGTAATAGAAAACTTTTAATTCATGTAAATAAACGAAGAAAAATAGTGTTAAAATACAAAAATTATTTTTAAATAGCACAACTAACCAATGAAAAAAATTATAACAAAAAAATTTTAAAGCTATCACTATCTAAACTGTAATTTAAAATACAAAAATAAAACTCTCAAAATTACGTGAATGGGGGAATAATTAATGCTACATATCATACCATCCTTTGCTTTCTACCAAAAAAATTTTTATGAAGTTTGACTTATTACTCTTATAAAACAAATTTTTAAACATCAAAAAACATCAAACTCAAATAACTCAATAAAATCTTCAGAGGAAAAGCTAATCTGTCCATTATCTCTTTTCACTATGAAAATTTCCCCCATCTTTTATATATAAAGATTAGCATGCTTTAATAAGAGTGCTATTTTCAATCAAAAGACAAACTTAAGAGAAAGTCTATCAAGACCTTTGACTTCGTTATCTAATCCATCCAATGAAAGCAAGTTACTATCGGAATTCTTATTTGAAGTTATAGTACAAGGGCCATCTTCATATGATTCCTATCAAAATAAAATACAAAAAGTGTTAACGATTATACTTAATCATGTTTAAGATATTACCAAATTTATCAACTATAATAAACCTCATTTTTTTTCCTACAGCAAAAAATTTCTAATCCTCCAAATTCTTAACTTCTTCCATGTATATTCTATCACTTAAATCCACACTTATTATATCCTTATATTGTTTCACATGCAAACTACCCTAATTCTTCAGAATTCAAGTTACTTCTATCTCAGTTTATGTTTATATGTGATATGCACAGGCCTATATGAATCCCTGTATGTGCAACTATGTAACGAAGAATGGCAAGACAGATGGACTACTGGAGTCAGCAGGGGTAAAAAAGGATGGTATGGAATCCGCGGGCTCATGGACGCAGTATTAATAGGCTGGAATGAATTCTGAAAACAGAAGTTTTGGAAAAATATCCAATGCAATGTTTACTTGTACAAAGGGTATTGGTTTCAGCCACCAAAAAAACAATGTCCATACTACTCCATGAGCCCACTAATACCATGAGGTATTATTCTGAGTGCCAGACTTTGAGAAAAATATATAACCTAGAACTTAATAAGGGGAAGGTGATCAGGACAAGAAATTGCCTAAAAACAGTTAAGAGCTGAAAAAATGGTATATTCAGCCTAGAAAAATATTTTAAAAGACATGAGAGTTATGTTCTATATTCTGAAAGTCATCTTAATGAAAAACTGACATGGTCCCAATAGGATTGAGTACAAGTAAAAGAAGAAAAATTTTGGTTGATCCTCAAGCTGCTTAAGCATGGAGCAGGTCACCTAAAAAGACAGTGAGTACTTTCAATAGATGAGGTCACTCACAGATTTAAAGGAAATTAAAGCATCAGAATGACGACTGGATCTGACAACCTTTAAACTATCCTCCAATCCTGGACTTCTAGGATTCTAAGCTGTAGAATATCTATAGCTCTGTCTTCTGTTAAAAGTTCTCCAACTGCACAATCTGACCTATTATGTTCCCTTTCCCAAGCTTAGATGGTTAGATTCTAAACTGAGTATTTCAATACTATTCCTATTCTGGGTATGGCCCTGAAACACCATTTAAAAGCTCTTCTACCTCCAACTGGTTCTTTTTCTCTCAAACATTCTTCCCCAGCATTATCTTAAAGAAGGTCAACAATCATCTCAATATTAAAGTGAGTAAAATTTTAAATCTAAAGTGATTTAAAATTTCATATGTAAGACAAAAAAAGGCAAATAAACAGATTATTAAACAATATTTCTACTAGAACATCAAAATGTACATACTTTCTAACTCATATTTCTTAAAATAGTATCACATAAAGTATATAATATAGCTTAATTATACAAAATATAAATATATTTTCCATTTACTTTGGAAATCTTCCTTCTAAACAAAAAACAGTCAACTCTTGATTATCTGAATTAAGCATATAACTTGGCATTTGACCAGTACCAAGTGGCATAAAATTCTATCTTAAAAGTTGGACAGAACGTGAAACTTTACACCCACCACACACCAGCCAACAGATAGTAATTAACATTAGTCTAGAAATCAACATTAGAAGAGTTGATTAGGAAGAAACAAAACTTCCTGGAAATTCAAAAGAAAAGGAAATCAAAGGAAAGTTAGGGAAAAAAGCCCACCCACCTAAAAAGTATGAGCTCCAAAAGGTGGCCATAAGAACAGCATGTTGAAAATGAAGGAAGGCAACCCCCAGAGCATGTGGATAATAAAGAATTGACTGTAAGCATTCATAATGAATTTAATGTGCAAGCCAAAAATTCTATTATATACGTGTTTAGTCAATCTAATTCAATTCTTAATGTATAATTCACTTTTCATCTTTCTTTTTTTGCCACACCATGCGCCTTGTGGAATCTTAATTCCCCCCTCAGTGGAGGCACAGAGTCTTAACCACTGGGCTGTCAGGGAAGTCTCCACTTTTCATCTTTCAAGAAAACAATTAACACTGATATTTATACCTGAAGGGTATACACAGAAGGGATTACTGCAGTTAAAAACAGCTTTTGAAACATTAAGAGCTCACATACTAATGGATCAAAACTAGCCAGATTCCATAAAATAACTACTGGTAATTCTACAAATTCTACAGTGATGCCATTAGCCATAAAACTGAAATACAGCTTTTGTGGTTTGCTTCATTGTTGTTTTTTACATATACCTGGTTTTGAATACTATTTTTCTGGAGATACTGACTCCAAGGATCTGGTATCTGTTCATCTGATGTTCGATTAGATGTTCGAGAATTAATTTTAAGTAGATAGCAACCCTGAGTTCCATATTTCTGTTTCATTTCTTCATAAATTGACTCAGCTCTAAAATAAAAAGTGGAAAAGTGTGTAGCCAATGGAGAGAGGATCTTAGGCAATAATAGATGTTAAAATAATACAAAAACCATGAAAAACATAGTTCCCAAAAAAGATATTAGAAGTAGCATAATTTTAAAACTTAAAACAAAGTTCATGTTTCTAACTGAAGTTAGCTAGCTGGGTTATCACCTTAAAGTACAGTTACCAAAGTACGTCTCATAGAATAAATTTTTAAAAATACTCATGTTATTAAAAAAGAAAGTTTCAGTGGTCACACTAGTTTGGGGAACTACAGTAATCAAGCCAACCAGTTTCTTTGCAGCAGACCACCTCTGAGTCTTCCATTTGCTACTGTGTACAGTGAATTTCCAAACAGTGGGTTCAAACTTATAAATCAGAAACTCAACTATGTGGACTAGTCTTCAGGAAATAACTTTGGGAAATTCTGCCTTAGATAACAGATACTTACCAAAAAATATAAGTGCTAAAATAGATAATTATAGCATCCCCCCAAAAAAATCATCTTTTACTGCTACACTTTACCCTTCCCTAAGCAGTCTCCAAAGAAAACACAGTTTAGAAGAAGAAAAAAAAAACAAGAAAAGCAGTCAAAATACTTATTATATAGAAATCCAACTTTTTTGCTTAGTTTATCATCAGCTGGACCCATGAGCTAATCTCAGATGCAACAAAAAGCAGTTGATTTCCTTACTTTTAGTTAACTGGACTTGCTAGTTGGTAAGAGATAAGACAATTCAAGTCAGCCAGCCTAAGAATCAAATAGTATATTCTAATGGAAATGAAATTTTGGAACATAGAGCTAACCTAATTAGTTTTTCTCGCTAAACTCATCAGCTATCTGGTATCAAAAAACATATGGATATATCCCATTCAATGCAGATACTAATACTATACAAATAACAAACCTAACAAATAATTAAATCCTATTACACACTGTAAAATTAAGGTCGGTTAAGTAAAACAGTTATAAATTTGTATAAACACATAAAGTATATGTGTATGTATATTTACTCACGTACAATAAACTAAACATCTACTTGCTTTATCAATGACACTGTTAAGCATAAGAACCACTGATTAAAAAAAAAAAAAAACACTGCTCAACACTTTAATTACCACTTAAATACCTATGTTATAACCAATCAATATGGAAGGTATCCATATTCAAACAATTGAAACGAATAAAAGCCAGTTCAAATTATTCCTATTTATATAATATACTTTATCCAAGAAGCTACAGATTATTTATGATGTCAAAAAAAATTATAAAGGTTAGTAATCCTCAGAACAATTCTTTGGTTTTATCGAGAAAACTTTATTTTAAAACGGTGGCGTGTGCTCAGAACAAGGACAAAAAAACAATTATTTAACTGCATTTTCTAAACAGCATTGACATAACAGAATAACAGTTTGAAACAAAAGATTAATTTTGATCAATATCTTAAACCAAAAATCAAAATAAACTGCAAAGCAGCAAAAAGTCTTAATGCATTTAACCTTTTTTGGACATTTAAGTTTCCCTCTTAACAAAAAAGTATTGGGTGTCCCATCTTCTCCCCCACCCCCACTGGCCAGAAAAAGCCATAAAACTGTTTTAATATTATCTTACTTTTCTAAGAACTCATCTTTAAAGATAAGCTATTCTCTTATCCCAAACATAAAAGGACTATGGCAAATCACCAACAACGAATATTAAAGGGGACATACGAAATAAGTGTTTGGATGTTTTTTTTGAGACTGTGAAAAACATCAAGTTTAAAAATATAAAGTGATGAGAGTGAAGAGTGAAAAAAGAAGTGCCTATAAACCAGGAAACGAAAAGTTACAGGAAAACTGGGAAAGGGACAAGAGAAAATAATGAGCAATAATAATATACAAAGTAAGAAACAACAGCTAAGATCTATAGATATAAAATGGCAAGCACTCGTGAACAAAGATTAATAGACATGTATGCTGAAGGAAAAGTTTGGATAAGCATATGAAATAAAATAATGTAGCTGCCGAATATAACTTCAAATAAAAGATCTAGCTAATTTATTAATAAATTTTTACCTTCTTAGATGAAAAATGTATCAAAAACTTAAGCCATGTCCAAATTAATGTCAACTCATTTGACAGGAAATATTTTAAAATTAAAAAAAATAAAGCTTACCTCTGTTCATCTCCTGCACTTACATCATGTAAAAGTACATAATATTTAAGTGTATTTGGTATAAACCACTTGGGGTAGGAATAGTCATTATTGTGCTGAATTCGATGCTGTTCTTGTGACAATTTTGAAAACTGTTCCACAGGTTCAGCTTCACCAGAGGATGCCACCAACATACCTTGTAAACCACATTAAGGTAATTATCACTTATCGAGTAACTATTATCCTATTAAAATAAACTGCATGCATGCATGCATGCATACTCAGTCATGTCCAAGTCTTTGCAACCCAGTGGACTGCAGCCCGCCAGATTCCTCTGTCCATGAAATTTCCCAGGCAAGAATATTGGAGTGGGATGCCATTTCCTTCTCCAGGGTAATCTTTCCGACTCAAAGGTCGAACCTGTGTCTCTTGCATCTCCTGAACTGGCAGGCGGATTCTTTACTATTGCGCCATCTAGGAAGTCCAATAATTAATATTATTCTTTATTTCTGTTTTAATATTATTCTTTAAAAGTAAATTTAAGGAGGTATTTTATGAGCTAAAACAAACAAAATCTGATTTTTATAGGTTTTCCTTCAAGCATAAAATAATTTCTTCAACATTTCTATATAATTCAAGGTTCTAAGTACTAAAGATATCTTGCTGACAGCTGTTTAGATCACTTATCTATACAATAAGGAAATCTATGAAAATAAAAATGGACAATATGAAAACTGTCCAACTACCAACATAAAACTTCTGCTGAGTCTTGATCCTCTCCCTTCCATCTCGATGCAATTTCATACTCTGTCCCTTCTCAACTTTTCTCTGTAACCACGTTAAAAAAAAAATGAAAGTCATAACTGTGAAAGGAGGTTAACAGCTATAAAACTTGTTACTAAAGGATGGAAAGCTGTTTCTAAATCTGAGCTTTTGCATAAGCAGTTAATTTTGAAAGTAAAAGAGTTAGTCCCTCAGTTGTGTCTGACTCTTGAGACCCCACAGACTGTAGCTTGCCAGACTCCTCTGTCCACGGAATTCTCCAGGCAAAAGTACTGGAGTGGGTAGCCATTCCCTTCTCCAGGGGATTTTCCCGATCCAGGGATCAAACCCAGGTCTCTTGCAATGCAGGCAGATTCTTTACTGTCTGAACCACCAGGGAATTTTGAGACAACCAGCAAAAGCAATTAACACTGACAGTTTACATTTTTTCTTTCTAAAATAGCTTAAAAACACATTAAGCATGAAATATGCAAGTTGGATGACAAAAAATAAGCAGGCTCTCAGTATTCTTATTTTTTAACCAAAACTTAGTTCTACCAGTCTTGAATCTAGGATGCCATTTAACAAGGACAACAAGAAAACCTGAAGCATTTCAATACAAAAATAATTTTTCCATCCTCTCAACAATTTTGCATTTATGTAACTCTTTCTGACATCAGTAACTTCCAAATATTTTAAGAGAACATAAAAGTCAAAGGATACATGCTAAATAGTGGTTCAGAAATTCATGATCTGACGCTGGCATCGACTGAAGAAAGGTCTCTCTGTAAGACTCAAACCATGGAGTAGTAGCTAAAATTAATAAAGAAAAAGTTAAAACTGTTCAGTAGAATCAGTTTACAACAGTCCACATTTCAAGTTCATATTCCTAAAAGGTATGAAACATCATTTCTAGCAATAAACAAGCATTTTTCACATGTGCTTTAATATATATATACATACATAAGCTATACACACAAATATATTCATACATGGCAGTACATGCACTTGCAAAAATAAAACTGACCTATTCCCAAACCTACACAATGATACCACAGTTTATTTATTAATGCTTTCAATATTACCTATGTGAACAACCAGATGTTAGAACTATAGTTTTCCCTTCCACTAGTCACGCTGTTATAAGTAGCTCTTTCTCATAAATGGCATTATTTCTGAACAGTGGTCCTCAACCAAGAGCAATCATGACCCCCAGGAAACATCTGGCAATGTCTGGAGATACTGTGAGTTGTCACAAATAGGGACAAGGAGGGGTGCTACTGGCATCTAGGGAAACAGGTCAGGAACGATGGAATAATGAGAACATCCTACACTGAGGAAAACAGGATAACAATACCCCACACACACACCCCACTACAACACCAGCAAAGAATTATCTCGCTCAAAATGTCAATAGTGGTCAAGCTGACAAACCTTACATCATTACCTGAGTATGATAGCAACTAAACCTCTTCAAATGGAATTTCAAAACATGCTTACCTCACAATCAAATACAAAGATGTGTATTTTTACTTTTTATATAGATGTATGTCATGTGATTCTTAAAATGTCAAATCTCTCTCACTCCATGCTAAGCATTTTACATTACAACTATTCTAACTTGTTAAAAACTTGAATTTTGTTAAACTTGGTCATTTCATTAGGTTTAAGCAGATTATCTAAATCACAGTTTTACTAAAAGGACACTCTATTCCTAGTTACTTATGCTGACTATAAAACCTTATGTACTTTTTGTTTTATTCTTATAATCACTGAAAGCATAGCAAGTATATTTTCTTTTTACACTGCAATACTACGTTAAACTGGGAAGGCTGAAATAATAAAGCTACTCATCTTAACCAAGTAGCATATCCAACCTGGCATCATATATACAAAATAACTTTAATTTCAACAAACGGATTATGAGAATAACCCACATATTGTTTAGGAGGATTAGTACTACAAAATTTTCACGTTTTCTTGCTACAGAAGAGGAAAAACATTCCCAGAAATAGTACTATATATATACATATACACGAACAGTGGCATAACTGGAGAATGACACAGACTAGTCTGTTACAACAGGAAACCAATTTTCTTACTGACCAGTAAATATATCTTTCCCCTAAATCAGTCAAAATGAGTCTCTAGCTTGAAAATTAGTTTTTATTTTCACTCAGTACCAATGAAGAGAAAATAAAATATAAATAATGAAAAATCTGGTTAGATAAGAAATCACCACAGATGATAGGGGAAATGACTTTATCAACTTTATTTTTCTATTTTCTTTGTTGCTTCAACAATGCTTAAATTTAACAAAAAAACAGGTAAGTTGTAGACATATGACAAGGGGTCTGTTTCACAGTGGGTTGGGGAGTTCTGAATAAACAAATTAGGTCTTCCAAAATAGCTATTCATTGCAACATTTCCTGTAATAAAAGACTAGAAAATGCACATGTCCACCAGGAGGGGACTAGTTAAGTAAACTATGGGACACACACCGGATGTGCTATGAAGTTTTAAGAGAAAGGGGGAAATCTCCACATGATTACGATGAAGTGCCCCCAGGATCAATTAAGTGAAAAAAGACAACAGTAGAAAAGTATGCAATTTTGTGAAAAAAAGGGAAAAAGAGAGAGCCACACATGTATTAGTTTACTCTGTCCAAGAGAAAAGACAGGATGAATCTAACAAATGCCACCATGTGTAACAGAAAGAAGAGATGAGAAAGGGGAAGGGCCTGAACAGAAGCTAGGCCTCTGTGAATGTACCTTTTTGTATAGTTTTGACTCTGCAACAGTATGTTCCAGATAACAAAATCTAACAACAACAAAAAAAAATCAAAAAGAAAAAAGCACACATACACATGTAGGAGTTCTTAAACTGAAATAATACTTTCTAAATACTGGTACAAGAAAACACTGGGTACTCAACAAAGAATATAGGAACAAAGGAAAATTTTCTAAATATATGGCAGAAGTGGGTTTTATCCTTCAAGTCGGTCACATTCAGGTTGATGAGGTAACTTTTTCCTTCAGCCACATGTTTCCTTGAAGGGCTAATTAAGAAGTCCTCCTCCATTTTTCTCACATGGCAGAAGATTAGGGTATCCCTCTCTTTCTGCTTTTTCAAGCAACGTTTTAGCAGCATGTAGGGAAAAAAAGGTTGTTTTTTTTTTTTTAAATGTTAACAAAAGACTAACATTTAGTGACACTTCTCATCCCTTAAAAATTCTCTTGTACATATTTTGGGATGAAATCAGTGTTTTGCTCATATTCCTTTCCCTCTCTACATGTTCTTTGCTTGGAACTGAAACAGCAACCATGATATCCTACCAGTTAGTTTCTCTATGTAGAATGTACTCTTCCCCTGGTAAGAAAGGTAAAGGCGGCAGCCAAGAAGTGGAAAAAAAAAATGTAATGCTCTATCCTCCACTCATACAAAAGGCAGCCATCTCTCTCTCTCCCCATTTATTCTTCATTCCCTTCTTAGTGCCAGTAACTTGGCAAACAGAGTTGTGTGTGCATGCTTAGTCGTGTACAACTCTTTGCGACCCCATGGACTGTAGCCCACCAGGCTCCTCTATCCACAGAATTTCCCAGGCAAGAATACTGAAGTGAGTTGCCATTTCCTACTCCAGGGGATCTTCCGGATCCAGGAACTGAACCTGTGTCTCTTGTCTCTCCTGCACTGGCAGGTGGATTCTTTACTAATGTGCCACCTGGGAAGCCAAAGTTATTAGTGTTCAAATACATATCTAACAAGGGCTGCAGGCATTGAGACAGACCTATAGCAACTCTCGTCTTCTTTCTATTGAAACCAAACACTCTCTATCAGTAGTCCCAAACCTGTAAGGGAAAAAGACTGGCTACCCTAAACAGAAACATCACCCATAAATCACTATTTTCCCTTTCTAGTCATTCACAAACGTTGAAAGTACCAGAAAACCACCATTCAGACTAAACAAAAAAGCACTAAGAAATATTACAAATTCCACATAATGCTGGCACTTAAAACTTTAACTTTTGATAAACAGTAGTAGCAAAATAATATCTTCCCAAATGAAAATATTCAAGTAAGGGAAAGAAATATGATAATTAGATGTATAATTATTTAATTCAATAAAAGAAGTCTCGAGTCAAAAATACTTGACAGTGATTATCAGAATATATGGTTTAATTCAGAAGATCTCAGACTACAAAAGCTATAAAAAACTAAAACCAGAACTTTTATATAAAATTTATGAGCATTTTGCAAATCAAATAATCTTAAATAATATGAAGAGCTAAGAAACACTAACCTTGTATTTTAACAACACCCTTGAGAACTATCCTTTTTTTTTTTTGAAAACTATCCTTGAAGAGACTATTTCTAATCAAGTGTTTTCCAAAAAAAAAAAATCAGCAAAAATCAAAGTATTCTAAAGAGATGCAAGCCATGATAACTTATGCCCAATAATTAAATTTCTCATACACCATAGATTTTTTTAAAAAACAGATCATTCTGTTTTGAAACTATATTCCTTTTAACCCTCAGTATATCAAGAAAAATAGTCATTGCATTTACTATCTGGATTTAACCGACCCTTGATATTTTATTGTATTTCTAATTCATTTTATAAATTATTCACAGAATTAAGAATAAAACCAAAACAAACTTTTTAGAAATTTTAATAAAGCAATCTCAAATTTTATTTCATCTATTCCCAGTTTCAAAGATATATGCCTCAATTAGGCACTGTTTTTTGAAAGTCCATCAACTATTATGCACAAACCTAGAACACATTCACCATGTAAATACTGATTCCAGATTTAAAGACGTCTAACAACTTCTAGTTTATCACTGTTTCTGGTTTTTCTTGCACAGCCAAGGTGCAACATTTTGGAAAAACATGATGGCTCAAAATTTTGCTGAAAACAAAAAAGGTCATTTTATTTTGCTCCATCACTGCAAAGCATTTTCATTCTTTAGACTTCTAAACAGCAAACACAGTGATTAAGTTAATGAATTTTCATTTCTACATCATCTGATTCCTTCCAATTACCTTCATACACATGCCTGAAACAAACTGTATCAAGTAAATTCTGTTACCCAAACATCATAAAAGATCAAAGAATATGGTCACATGTCCTTTAACAAAATGGGATGGTCTAGGTTAGCATTTCAAAATACTATATGAAGTCCTTCCTGTTAAACTAAGTCCTTCCTGTTAAATTGGGTGAAAATACTGTATTTTCTTTTTGTTTTTAGAAATGCATTGCTCAGTCATCAGCTCTTGAGTTTGAAGACAACTGTCCTAGATACCGTCATCTGAAGACCCAAAGACTGGGATTTCTATATATGACCAATTTCACCCCTGTCATCAGTCCAGTAAGGTAAGTAACCGCTAGCCACACTTGGCTCTTGGGCACTTGAAATGTGGCTTGTCTGAACTGAGGTGTGCTGTAAGTATAAGATGACCCTGAGGGATGGGATGGGGAGGCAGGTGGGAGGGGGTTCAGAGTGGGGAACACATGTACACCCATGGCTGATTCATGTCAAGTACACCCATGCTGATTCATGCCAATATTTTTTTTTAAGAATTTATTAAAATAAAATTAAAAAAAAAGAAAATAAAATTTAAAAAAAGAAAATACACATAAAAATTTGAAGATAATACACACAAAAAATTCCATTGATTACATTTGAAATGATAATATTTGTGTTAAAATTAAATATATTAAAGTTAACTTCACTCATATCTTTGTATATTCTTTCTTTCCCCGCTCCTGGCAAAGTGACAAGGTTTGTGAGATCTAGTTCCCTGACCAAGGATTGAACTTGGGCCCCCTGACAGTGAAAGCACAGAGTCCTAACCACTGGACCACCAGGGAATTCCCTGTTCTTACATTCTTTATTATAGCTACAGAACACTGAGAATTATGTAAGTGGCTCATTTATTTCTACTAGATAGCATGAGTCTAAACTGCCATATGTCACTGTATTCATCTTCTGATTTGTCTAGTAACTGTGAAAAATTGTGTATTCCACTGTTAGTTTTCTTTTCTTTGTTAATATCGACTAAAAATTCCCAAGTCTCAACTGTGTTCAATGGAGAAAAAAAAGATAAAGATATGACTATAAAGATGTTGTCTCCAAACTTCTTTCATAACTTCCTGAAAGAAGATGTAGAACTGTGGGCAATACAAAATTTCAAACTGAAGGATGATATAACAGTGATTTTGTTCACTATTGTATCATCCTAGGGAATTTCATTATGCCAGGACTTTCTTATAGTTCAAAGTAACTGGTATTGATAAGCAATTCCCAGGACAAAAAACAGAAAAATACTTCAAGATACTAGAAAAATAAGAACAATAATTTCCTATTTTGCACTACCCACATTTTAAATAATAACCACTTTTTAAAAGGGTTCTTTATGCTTTTAAGTAAAAATCTTTGGAAAGACATTAAAGAATATTTAAACAATCTCCTAAAACACTGTTAACACATGACTATTCACTAAAGTCTCATGGTATCTTACAGAGTAATAGTAGTTAACATAAAGACAATCAAAAAAAGTACACTACATACTGAAAAAGGATGGAAAATATGTTCCTCCTTCTTACCAAAACAAGGTGCAGCCCAAACTATACTTTTCAAGGTCAATGTCTGAGTTTAGCAGATAATACTGTAAATCAAGAGTAAATACAATAGGTAATAGATAAAAGATAACAAAAGTTATCTCCATTTTAGAAAAATTAAACAGACATGTTAATGGAAACAAATACCAAAAAGTAGTAGCTGAGTGGAAAAAAAGTAACAGACAAGGAGTAGATTATGAACAATCTGGAAAACTGAGACCACCAGAGGAAACAGCTATACATAATGAGGATTCTTTCAATTCCATCATTATGTCTCTCCAACTACTATACCAAGGAACACTAGCTTTAACTGACCAATCTGATGAAGAAATGGCACTGTGAAGCTAGGCTTATGAGGTAAGTATCTAACATGTATTTCATAAACAGAATGGGTGAAAAGTATGACAACTCACATTAATGGTAAAACTAGAGAGTATTTCTAGACAAAGAATTAATCTTACTTAAAATGGATAAAACCACTCAAATCTCCAAAGAGTATTACTCTAACAGAAGTTTATTAAAATGAATTCAGTGCTTCATCATCTCACATTCTCAAATCTCCAGAGTATTATTCTAACAGAATTTTATTAAAATAAATTCAGTACTTCAGCATCTCACATTCTCAGCCTTCAAGACCAATGTAACAATAAAGCTAAAGAGAAATGCCTTAAGTAGCAGAGAAAGAAGCTAAAGAAACTGCTTTCTTCTGAAGCTTGTCCGAACCACTTCAGATTCTTTTTTAAAGTCTGCCTAAGTAGTTTCAGGCATTCATTCCTGAAAAATTTTACCTTCCAAAACATAAATCTTTTTAGGAAGATACTGGAGATGTCCTTTACCAAATCAATGAAATATACCTAAAGATATGAATGAGAGGCTACAGAGTAGGGAAGGAAATCTCCAGGTTAGCAGTTATGGAGCAGGTCTCGGAATGCAGCCAAACCATGACAGAGTAGAACAGTGTTTGAAACTTCCATTTCATTATATTCCCTCTCCCCTCCAACCCCCCAACCCGCCTGGTGAGCTTTTTAAAATATTCTTCTAATTGTTCCTTCTCCCCACAGAATACTCTTACATAATACCACAGATATACTATGTATCCATTAATGTACTGTGGTCCTTTGGAGAGCCACAAATCACTGTAGTATATATTTTTTGTCCCCCAACTACCAAATTTTCACCCACTTGAGGAATGCTTATCATTCCCTATTGAGAATGTGTGGAGTAGAAAGAGAGAAGACATTAGGAAGGAGACCTTAATAAATGGATTATCTCAAATTAATCTATCAAAGGGAAAATCTTACTGGGAGGCTACTGGAAGGTTGAGAAACTAGCAAAAAATACAAAGAACTCTGGGCAAGTTGTTTTTTCAAAAGGTGATTAACTAAATCCCGAAAAAAACAAAATGCTGTATAAAAACGAACTGAAAGCCCAATATTCGGCTCAGCAGTGAAGTGAATACTTAGTATTGTCAACAGTGAATATTAACCAAATATTATAAAAAACCACATTAGGGAGATGGAAGAAGGGGCGTACTTAAGCTAAATCTTCATCAATTATAATGAGAAATCAATAAATAAAAATTTTAATTAAGCCATCAGTCAGTCAGTTCAGTCGCTCAGTCGTGTCCGACTCTTTGCGACCCCATGAATTGCAGCACACCAGGCCTCCCTGTCCATCACCAACTCCGGGAGTTTACTCAAACTCATGCCCATTGAGTCGGTGATGCCATCCAGCCATCTCATCCTCTGTCGTCCCCTTCTCCTCCTGCTCCCAATCCCTCCCAGCATCACGGTCTTTTCCAATGAGTCAACTCTTCACATGAGGTAGCCAAAGTATTGGAGTTTCAGCTTCAGTATCAGTCCTTCCAATGAACACCCAGGACTTATCTCCTTTAGGATAATTAAGCCATAAACAACCATATAAAAATATTACTTGGAAACACAAAATGAATACCAGAGAAAACCAATGAAAGTTGGTGGGGCAGGGGTTCAGAGAGCAGATTACTGTTGCTTGTTTCTCTTAAGTCTTTTCAGCATTATCTCTATTAGTATGGGGTTTCCCTGGTGGCTCAGACAGTAAAGATTCTGCCTGCAATGCAGCAGACAAAAGAGATGAGAGTTCAATCCCTGGGTTGGGAAGATCCCCTGAGAAAGAAATGGTAAGCCACTCCAGTATTCTTGCCTGGAAAATTCCACGGACAGAGGAGCCTGGCCTGCTATAGTCCATGGGGTCGCACAGAGTCAGACATGACTGACTAACACTTTTGCTTTCTTTCTGTGCATGTTTCATTTTAATAATTGTTTTTAAAGTAAAAGGTACATGAGCTTTGGAGGTCAGGAAAGTATCTGCACTATAAAAAAAGATAATTTTGAAAAAATATGATAGTTAATTCCTCTCTCTGTGCCCCTCAGCACTCTGGCATATTAGATATGCTATATCTCTATTATAATGCATTTTAAGATACTATAAATTAGAATGTCTCCTAATTATTGATCAGGTTATGAAGTTACATATACCATCTTATCTCAGTGCAAAGCATATAGAGAGAAATCAATAAATATTTGTTGCATGAATAATAAAAATGTTAAAGTCCCTATAAAACAGAATCACAGGATTAAAGGTCTAGAAGAGGCCTTAAGAAGTAATGTAGTCAAATTCTCTCATCTTCAGAGAACAGAACTGATTCTGAATAAGTAATTGATTCAGATTATCCAACTAACCCTGGCAATGGTAATATAAAAACCTGGATACTCTGGCATTAGATTCAGCACCTTTCACACTTCAAATTTTCCACTGATGAGAGAAATAATTCAAATTCCATCACTTTCTCCCAAAAATACACAAATCTTGCCTCACGAAAATTAGTTATGCCAGGAACTGCTTAAAGTACATATCCTGAAATGGATTCTTTTGATTTGTAAAGATAACCAAAATTTTCTAAACTTAATCCTATCAAGGTAACTTATCTTGTTGGAATTAAAATGACATAGAAAGAAGAAAAATTATTAATTTTTAAACAAAGTAAATCTACAAATATTTCTAACTATACAAGTGCAACCAAGTAACTTCATGATCTAAAACAAGAGTCCTCTTAATTTCTCTTTGTATGTTTGGGAAAATCTTCAACTATGCAATTAAGAGGCATTAATATAATAGATTATAAGTTATACTGATCTAAGATGATTATTAGGTAGCTAAAATAGCCTAACTAGATGATGCATGGAGGATGCAGGAGCTAAGTTCCCTGCCCAAGGATCAAACTCATGCTTCTCTGCAGTGGAAGCTTGGAGTCCTAACCACTGGACCACCAGAAAATTCCTAGATGATGTACTTTTCATCTTTCCCTCTAAAAATCTATCCCGTGTCCCCCCATCAAGTCTTTTCCACATTGGCAAAGAGTCACACCAAATACTGCTAACTGACTTTACATATTATCACATAGTTTCACCTACAAATTTTATTATGAAAACATTTACCAGTCACATCAGATTAGGATAAGTATTTATTTATATACTATAAACATTTCCTCCATTTAACACTAAGCAAGATAAAAGACAATAAACTTAATGCTTTTACATAATCACTGTATTACTAATATCACAAAAGAATAGGTTTTTTTGTCTACTGTTGTTTCTTTAAGAAATATTATGCACATATTCTAGGCATTTACAAGTAGAACTACAAAAAAATTTTTCATTATGAAAAAGTAAAATCATGTATTTCGTAGTTATTTGAATGGCTGCCTGCTTACTTGACTGTAATCTCCTAAAAAGCAAGGACCTGTCTTCCACATCGTATTCTCAGGCTCAAGCACTCAGCAAGTACTTAAGTGTATGTTGAATGATTTCCAAGTTACAGAATTACCTTTTCTAACAAAAGAAATATCATTTAAAAAATAATAATAAACCTTATTACATACCACTGAGGTTGAGGTCATAATCTCCTGCCGTTATCACATTAGCTACTAATCCTTCTGCAGGCTGACTGCCAGAAACCACATCATTCAAGAGTTTCCGAATGGCTCCAGGCTGAGGTGGTTGGGTGGTAATGTTGCTTACAGCTATCTTCAAGTTTTTAATTATGTGAAGCTGATTATTGGGATCTCTCATATGAACTTAAAAAAGAAAAAAACACTTGAAATTAATTCTACACAAAGGATAACAAGCCAACGATTATAACAACAATTAAAAAGAAAAAAACTGGGTTAATGATTTACAAAGGATGCTCAATTTGGAAACCAGACATGCCAAGTGTAACAGTCTTCCAAAATACAACTGACTTATAGTGTGCTGCAGTCCACAGGGTCCCAAAGAGTTGGACAGGACTTAGCAACTGAACAACAACATTCCATTACACACCAAAGGGCTTAGCTAGACAGTCTAACCTTCCTCTCCGGTAACGCTACTGCTCACAGCTACTCTACCATAGGTCTTTTCCTTTCTCTTACCTTTGGAATTGCCAGGGAGGACTTCTCAGGTGGCTAGTGGTAAAGAACACACTAGCAGGTAAAGAACTCCTGCCAATGCAGGAGACATAAGAGATGTGGGTTCAATCCTGGGTTGAGAAGATCCCCTGGAGGAGGGCATGGCAACCCATTCCAGTGTTCATGCCTGGAGAATCCCCATAGACAGAGGAGCCTGGTGGGCAACAGTCTATAGGGTCACTGCTAACTGCTAAGTCACTTCAGTCGTGTCTGACTCTGTGCGACCCCATCCCTGGGATTCTCCAGGCAAGAACACTGGAGTGGGTTGCCATTTCCTTCTCCAATGCATAAAAGTGACAAGTGAAAGTGAAGTCGCTCAGTCATGTCCGACTCTTCACGACCCCATGGACTGCAGCCTACCAGGCTCCTCCATCCATGGGATTTTCCAGGCAAGAGTACTGGAGTGGGGTGCCATTGCCTTCTCCGCTATAGGGTCACAGCTGGACACAACTGAAGCGATTGACCACGCAGCACATAACCACCATCCATGTGGTGGTGGTGGTGGTTCAGTCGCCAAGTTGTGTCTGACTCTTTGTGACCCCCTGGACTGTAGCTGGCCAGGCTCCTCTGTCCATGGAATTTTCCAGGCAAGAACACTAGCTGCTGCTTCGTCGCTTCAGTCACGTCCGACTCTGTGGGATCCCACAGACGGCAGCCCCCCAGGCTCCTCCGTCCCTGGGATTCTCTAGGCAAGAACACTGGAGTGGGTTGCCATTTCCTTCTCCAGGGGATCTTTCCAACCCAGAGATCAAACCCCCCCATCTCCTGCTTGGCAGGCAGATTCTGTGCCATCGAGCCACCTGGGAAGCCCAACCACCATCCATACCAAATCTCTGATTCTCACTTTCCCTAAGGCTGGTCCAGGGCAGTGTGAGATCTATGGTATCAAAACTGAAAATAGTAAAGGGGAGAAAAGGCATTGAATGCTGCACGCGGGGTTCCTCTGGGTCCCTGACAGTGATGCCTGAATGCTCAGCCCCTGTTGTACTATCATAAAGATCAATGCCCACTCTAGTGTGGGATGCTGATAGTAGGTGATGGTGTATACGTAACAGGAGGTATATGAGAACTCTGTATTTTCTGCTCAATTCTGATGTGAATCTAATACTGCTCTAAAAAACAAAGTCTAGTAAAAAGGAAGAAAACAAAAATCAATAACCATAATCCTTCTCCCAACCTAATAAATACCTCTAGTCTCCTCCCTACTACAGGCCTTGTCTCAGTCTAGATTATTTATAACCAGGGCTCAGAGCTTCAAGGCCGGGCAAGAGGTTCTCAGGCAACTGTAGTAAGATAGGGCCCAAGGTGCACAGGAGGAAATGTAAGTATATTTTTTTCTCATTATCAGACAAGATGATTAGCTTCCATGGTAGCACTAGAAGCAGTCCATTATACAGATTAAGGACCCAAATCCTGGAGTCAGACTTTACTTGAAATACTAACCCACTACTTTTAACTGGGTTATCCTAAACAACTTTTAACCTTTTCCATGCTTCATTTTTTTCTTCACCTATAACATATGAAGGAAATAACCTACTTCACAGGGTTATTTTAAGATTTAGATGAGATATTGTTAGAAGACATAGTAAGTATAAAGCACTCAGCACAGGCCTAACACATGAGTAGGTAGTTAGGATGGTGGCAGCACATATAATATCCTCTATTTCAAGTATGTCATGAATCATCATATACCAATACAAGGCAATTCTTAGAAAACTGACTTTGCGTACCTACCCACTAAAAAAATGACATTTTCTCCTAATAGGAAATGCTTTATAATAAACATTTAAGTTCAGGTCCGCCTATGTTTTAAATAAAGTTACCATTTTTAAATAAAGTTACCAGTTATCCATTAAAACTCTCTTCCTAAATTTCCAACGTGTTCTCTCAGCTGATGTCTAAATTTTCAATTAAAAAATATAAGACAAAAAGCTTTTAAAAATACTAAATGACATGAATATGTGTACTTGTAAAACTAAATATATGTACAGAAAGTATACACACAAATTCCATTATAATGATTACCTATGGTAAAAGCAGGAAAGAAATGGGACTAAGGAAGGGTAAAAGGTGAATTCAACTTCGTTTCTTAAAGCAAAGAAAAAGATACAAAGCAAATATGACAAGATTTGCTGGCTCTAGGTAGTAGGGAGCTAGATGCTTCTTGCATTCTCTGCACTCATCTGTAATTGCTCATTTTCTAAATGATTTAAATAAACATACTCAAGCTCCCTAATTAAACTTCTCAGCTGGTCTATGAAATAGAGAAACCAAAAAACATCAAAATACTATGATACATTTCTGATATTTTTAGGATACAAGCAGTTTCCTTGAAGTTGATCCATAACTGTCAAATAACATAAGCAACCATTATGTATATTAAACCTCTCTCAAAATTTTAAGTTGACTCTGGTATTCTTAAGTGTTAACACAAAAAAATTATTCTACTAAGAGTTGTGTCCTATATTCAGAATGGGTCATTAGTTGTTGGGTAATCTTATCAATAAACCAGAAATGAGTCAATGTGTGGCAGCCAGCCTCTGAAACGGCACCTGATGATCCCGATATTTCCCAGTATATGCTCTCCCACATCCCAGGATGGATATGTGTGACCAATGTTCTTGTTGTTTAGTCGCTAAGTCATGTCTGACTCTTTTGGGATCCCATGGACTGTAGCCTACCAGGCTCTGCAGCCCATGGGATTTTTCAGGCAAGAATACTGGAGTGGGTTGCCTTTTCCTTCTCCAGAGGATCTTCCTGACCCAGGGATCAAATCCATGTTTCCTGCACTGCAGGTGGATATGTTACTAGAGCCTCCTGGGAAGCCCATGTATGACCACTGGAACACAGCAAAAACTACTGTGATAAGGTTTTAAGAGTATGGCTTCCATCTTGGGTTCTCTCTCTCATCACTCCCTCTAGGAGAAACTTACTGCCAGGTCATAGGGACACTCAAGGAACCTCTGGAGAGGCCCATATGGCAGAGAACTGGGGTCTCAGGCCAACACCCAGTGAAGAAGTGAAACGACAACTGTAGGAGTGAGCCTGCAAGTGGATCCCCCAGCCCTAGATGACCACAGCCCCTGCGGACAGCTCCAGGGCAACCTCAAGAGACAATAGTCCAGCTCAGCCACTCCCAGACCCCTGAGAAACTGAGAGGCACAAGATGCTTTGGGGGCTTCCCTGGTGGCTCAGTGGTAAAGAATCTGCCTGCCAGTGCAGGAGACACGGGTTCGATCCCTAATCCAGGAAGATCTCACGTGCCACAGAGTAGCTGGGCCGGTGTGCCACAACTGTTGAGCGTGTGCCTGAGAGCCCAGGAGCCACGACTATTGAAGCCTGCGCTGGAACAGCAGTAGCCCCCAGCCACAACTAGAGAAAAGCCCGCACAGCAACCAAGACCCACCACAGCCAAAAACAAGCAAATAAAATTAATTTTTAAAAACACTTTGTTTTAAGGTGCTAAGTTTCAGGGCAATTTATTACATAACAATTGATATGTAATACACTGGAGTAGCACAAACCCAGCTTAATAAAGAGAAAGGCAAGAATTAAAAGTGACTGACAAAAGCTCTTAATTCATGCACAAAAATCCAAAAGCTTCAAAATTAAATAATTAAGGCTTTATTAAGATTATAACGTCACAAAAGGTGACTTTATATAGCATATAACATCTCAATTTCAGGGTGAAATTCAGCTCCACCACTGCCTTACTTTTATAGACTACCACGTATAGCTCCTTGAAGCAACATTCCCCAGTATGTGCTGCCCACAGACTACTGGCTGCTCAAGACAAATGTTTCTAAAAAGTCAACTTCATGTTCAAATAAATTTGGGAAACTAGATTACACTTTTAAAAGGTCTCTTGACAGTAGGTGTTCCCAGAGCTCTTAATACACTAAATGACACTAATTCTCCCAAATACATGCTTTTTAAGCATGACCACAAAATTTTTTCAGGAAACATACATAACTGGTGTTCTACAGAATGTATTTTGAAAAATAATATCTTTTAACTTTATGCAACACATAAAACTTTACTGTATTAAAAAATAAAACCTCAGTTGCTTACGAACCACACAACTCCCCCAAACTCCATGCCCTTGCTCAAGAAATCTTTTAACTATCACATACCCACAAGATAGGAAATCAAAAATTCCTTTCCCAGAATTCAAGATCCTTTCTTATCTAGGCCTTTTCCCTTACTATCTGGTACTAAAAAGGGAGTTTTCCCACTGTTCCCCAACCACTCAATTATCATTTCTACCTTAGTCCCTACCATTCTAACCTCATTTCTGTTCTCAAAAGGGAATGCTCATCCTCTTCCAGTCCACCAACACCTACCTATTCAAGTCCATCTCATTATACTCCATCCCTAAATCTTTTGCAGTCTACACAAGGAAAAGAGTAAAGATTTCAGCCTCTATTCACTGCACTGTCCAATACAGAAGGCAACAGGCCCAAGTGTCTACCGAGCACTTCAAATATATCTAGTCCAAACTTAGGTGTTGATATAAGTGTAAGATGCCCATCAACTTTCAAAGACTTAGCAATAAAAAATGAATGCAAAATATCTCATTAAGTTTTTGTATACTTATTATCTGTTGAAATGACAAGTTTGAAAATATTGGATTAAGTAAGATATTATTTAATCTCCTTTACCAATTTCTTTTCATCTTTTTACAATGTGACTACAAAGCAACTTCAAGTTATGCATGCTAGTCACATTGTTACTACTGGAAGGTACTGCTCCTGCCTGTGAATAAGTAATTCTAAACACTGCCAGGAGATAAGATGATTTTCCTAAGAACACCTTGTCTTGAATCACACTGCCTGTTTTTAAATCTTTCCCACCTGTCTAAGACTGACCAAGTTAGTATCTGCATGCCTGGATGTCCTCAAAGTTAAAATGGTGTTAACAGTACCTTTCTCATAGGACTCAAGACGGACTAAAAGAGAAACGCTAAGTATATACATCAGTTAGCTACTATTCTTTATTAACACAGCAGGAAAGAGCACTCCAATCATAGGCAAATTTGCTCCCCTGTTTTGTTTTTTAAGAATTTAAGAATGTAGAGCACTTTGTCATTTTTGTTTAGTTAGTAAAAAATACTGCAGGAGATGAGATGGATGGCTAAGGTACAGGCTGAAGGAAATTCAAGAGTTCTCAACCTGTTTTATTTTGGATAGCTCCTTGTCTCTTTTAAATACAAAAGTGAACTTATAATGGAAGTATTCTCCCAAAGAATACATACGTGTGGCCTGTAAATACATAAAACTTACGGCACAGCATTTGTGTGTGTGAAGAAGTCATCATAACCAAATAAACATCATGGTCGTTGTCTTGACAACCTTTATTATAGAACCTTTTTAAAGTCTTTAACAGAAAATCTTACCCGTATTTTTCAATGTTCTGTTTGCAAAGTACAGGTAAAGATATTGATTAAACCACACTAGACTACTATTACGCTTACTTTTCCCTAATAAAGAATCTAAAGCTGGAGAAAACAGGCAACTCTTCAATAAAAGATATTTCTCCTGTTGATTAAACTTTTATCCGGAAAAAAAAACCCCCACAAACTTCAGGACTTTTCCATCCCTATAGATCTATATAACTGCAACTAACTCGATTAAATTATTATAACTACAACTTGTCCTTATTTCCTCATCCATCAGGCAAAAAAAAAGGCTGTTGCAAGTTTCACTACTTTTATAATACTTTTTATTTGCTTGAGGGGTAAAGTAAAATTCTGGATACCTAGAGAGATGTTTTCAAAAGAAAAAAAGTAAAGTAAACGGAAGTCTTGAAAGGGATACGCCTCACTGCTAAAGAATATAATACTTAAGGCAACTTTGAAAACCCAGTTTAACTCCCAGGGGAAGACGATTCGTCTTCTTTACTAAGACCTCACTGGTCTAACAGCGAGCATCTTCTAAGGCTGACCTGCCTTGCAACTTCCTAATTCCCTCCCTACGGCCCTTGAGAACAGGCTCAATGCCCTTCTCCGCGGCTCACGTTTTTCTTTAATTGCCCAACAGTCTGGTTTGTCCGGGAAGTGCCCGAAAAACTGTAGGTCAGAACCACGCTGCTGTCTTGACCATCTCTTTTACGGAACCGCCTCCTACGGCCACTAAAGACACCGCGGGGCCCCAGCCCGACGCCACTCTCCCGGCTCCGAGATGTAAACACCGCCCTTCTCTTCCCCGCCGGCTCCCGACTTCCCTCTCCCGACCCCGGCTTTGCGGGAGCTCAGTGCAAAGGGGAGACCACATACCCTCCGAAGTGAGGCGAGAAAAGGGCTTAAGCAACTCCGCGAAGCTAAGGTGATTGAGACGAGTAAGCCGCTCGGCTTCGTCGCTACACAGCGCGGCCACACAGGGGACGAAGGAGTCCGGGATGAGCTCCTGCACTGATTGTACACACTGGGCCATCACCGCGGCAGAGGCAGCGGCGGCGTCCGCCCTCCGGCCCACCCTCGGAGGCTGATCCTGCGGCTGCAGCAGCTACCGCCGCCGCCCGCCGGCCTGGCCCGGCCGGGCGGGGCCGGGCGCTGAAGCCTTGAGACCAATAGAACGAACAGACGCTGCCGCCTTGGCTCCCGGAGCACCCGCCACCGACCCCTCCCCGTCACCGCCGCTCCTCAGCGCTCGCCCCGGCGTCCTCGCATTCCACCCTGATAGGTGGAGACGCCGG
This sequence comes from Cervus elaphus, assembly GCF_910594005.1. Taxonomy (NCBI): domain Eukaryota; kingdom Metazoa; phylum Chordata; class Mammalia; order Artiodactyla; family Cervidae; genus Cervus; species Cervus elaphus. The sequence continues at coordinate 28,965,999 of NC_057841.1, read as the reverse complement.
CAGTCGCCAGTTAGTCCTCTCGACAGCAAAGCCTTGGTCACTGCCAGACTGGGACCGCCATATTGAGGCCGAACCCTGACCCACCGGCGTACTTATCCCGGCAGCCCCCGCGCTCGCCCCTCACGTGACACTGTTAAAGTCGATAGGGGCGGGAGAAGAGAGCCTGGAAGAGGGAAAGAGGCTGGTCGGCCGGCTGATGCCGGAAGTGCGATAGGTGGACCTCCTGTTGGGCGGGTCTGGGGCGGGGCTACGAGCGTGGTGGGCGGAGCCAGGCGGGGAGCCGCGCGACGTTCGGCCTGGTTCTCTCAGCGCGTAAAAGATCAGCGAGGTGTGACGAGGGAGTAGATAGGATGACGCTGGTGGTCGGCGCTGTCACAGTTGGGGAGGTGCCCATTCGCCTTCCACGCCGACTTGGTCCTCCCTGGAAACAGTGGACAAACCTTGTGTGGCTGTTCTCGCAACTTCCGGCCGGCTCGCCCCGCCTTTCCCACGCTTCTGCTGGAATGATTAGGGGCACCTGCTCACCGTAGAGAGCTAGCTGCCGGCCGGATTCTTGGAGGTTTCTCTGGTGCCGGCTTAAACCGCCTACGTACCGTTTGAACACAACCATGCTTTTAGAAGGGGCTGCTACGAAGGTGGACTCAACCAGCGGGCATAAATATGTGCCGTTGTGGCACATAAATATGTGGCAGTTAACCCGAGTGTAGGAGAAACTCCTGCTTTTTCGTTGGTCTCAGGGAAAGCCTTGCCCCCCGACCCCTTCATCCTCGGGCGCTTCCTTTTCACACTCTGCTGGAGAAATTAACTTCCTAGGGATGGGGGTGTGGGAAGCCAGTAATCATGTACCGAATGAAGACCTGATTTGGCTTCTTCTCTTCCTAGCTTTCATTTTTGTAGATTTTTCTTCTAAACGTGTATAAGTGAATGAAAGGAATTTTACTAAAATATTCAACTGATTGGACTTATTCTGAATTGTATGTCAAAAATACAAGACAGGGAAAAATGCAACGCCGTATCGTGGCTTTATGGTCCTTGGTTTAAAGGAGGCTTCAAGCAAGGGGGCTTCCCTGATGGCTTAATGGGTGAAGAATCCACCTGCAATGCAGGAGACACAGGAGACCGGTTGGACAGAGGATGCTGGCAGGCTACAGTCCATGGGGTCGCATAGAGTCAGACGTGACTGAGCGAATAAGCACATTCCCCAAACAAGAGTATCTCAAACTGTCGGATTGTTTGGCACCCTGAAGTTTCCACCATGGTAAGAATTCATGACAGGTGAGTATGCCTTTCTCCTATAAATTGAAAACTGGGAGGTAGGAAAGGTCAATAGGACTTAATGACATGGCAACTGAGCCACAGACCAGTCTAGAAACGATAATACGTGCAAGTTGAAGATCTGGAAATTCATTTTCTTAGAACCATCTGTGCCTGAGAACCTCTTGGAAAGTTATCTTTTATCCCCTGGAGTATACATATTCCCTTTTGAATACTTTTGATATGTCCCTTACGCTTTATGTGAGAATCTTATGTAACTGCAGGTGATTCAAGTTATACATTATTTGTAACAGGGCGCCTCAGTGCAAGCATGATACTTTAGTTCTCAACTCAGAAGTTAAGAAGGCAACTTGTTTTTTACATTGGAGGTAAACTAACTGTATTAGACTCTGGGAGAAGAACTCTCAAGTGTAATTTACTCCAAATGGATATTTGGAGATAGACTTCACATATCATAAAATTCACTCCTTTAAAATGTACAGTTTAGTGGTTTTTACTGTATTCAGAAAGGGGCACAATCATTACTAGTAATCCTGGACCACTTTCATCACCCCCCCCAAAGAAGCCTGGTGCCCACTAGCAGTCACTCTGTACCCCAATACCGCTCTAAAGTGAAGTCACTCAGTTGTGAGCAACTGTTTGCAACCCTGTGGACTGTAGCCCGCCAGGCGCTTCCAGCCATGGGGTTTTTCCAGGCAAGAATACTGGAGTGGGTTGCCATTTCCTTCTACAGGGCATCTTCCCAACCCAGGAATTGAACCTGGGTCTCCCACATTGCAGGCTGACTGCTTATGGTCTGAGCTACCAGAGAAGTCCCTAGAGCACCCCTCTAGCCCCTGCAATCACTCATCTGCTTTCTGTCTCTGTGGATTTACCTATTCTGAACATTTCACATAAATTGAATCATACAATACATGGCCTTCAGTGTCTGATTTTTTTCACTTTGAGTAATGTTCAAGGCTCATCCATAAGGTAGCATGAATCAGTATGTCATTCCTCTTTATGTCTAAGCATAAATGGATTGTTGGCTTATGCATTGAATTTACTATCTTAACACCACATGCACAGTTTCCAATGAGTGACTGCACTGTTAAAATCTATTTCTTAGTCTATTCTAAACTACCTCACATCTTCATCTTCTAAGGTATTTTCTTTCTCTATAGATTAAAGCTGAGTCACTGCCATATTTGCATTTCAGCCTACAGGAATGGGGAAAAGAGAATGGAAAAGTAAATGACTAATGGTTTCAGATCAAATTTAAAAATGGCATCCAGCAATTTCACTCTCACATCACTGGCTCTAGTGTCTCCAGAGGAGACTAGAAAGTATAGGCTTGAGAGTTCTGTTGCTAAATGAAGAGAATGAAAGTGGGATGACAGGGCAAGGTTCTCCTTCCCACTTTATTAGGAATGAGGTACCCCACAGGATGTATTTGCCTGATTTCTAAGATATCACATATCTCTTGTTTCTCTGACTTCTCTGGACATTGACCCTTTTTACATCACTTGTTCTCTGAACCATTTACTCTCTACAGAACCCTCAAGGAAAAGAGGATAATAAGATCTATCACTAAAAGAGAGGAAGCTTGCTGGGCCAAATGATAACACAAACAACTAAGGATCTCTTTTCCAAGTATTGAAGATGAGACCCAACTTCCTAGACTCCCAAAATCAAAGAATCCCATAAAACATGCTATGCCAGTAGGCTTATATTTTGAAATACTGTGTTATCAAATGCCTGTGAATTATTTTGCGTGTAAGATAATGCCAGTCTCTTCTGATATCTGCTGTGGTCAAAAACATGGACACTGAAATCAGAGAGGCCTGGACTTGAAGGTAGCTCCACCACTCGTGCATAAAAGTCATACCGCCATTGTCGATCACCATAATCAAGCATAGCACTTTACGTGTACTGACTGATACTTCTTCTTACACAAACCCTGAGAAGCACATGGGTAGCCAGTTACCACATATAGCACCTAAAGCACAGAGAAGTTAATTAACTTGCCCTAAGATAACACTGGAGCAGAACCAGCTCGGTTCTTAACCTCAGAGACTTGATCGCTAGGATAAATTGCTTTTCCACGTGTTTCCTTACTTTGAAAGCACCTACAGAAATTTTAACTTGCAATACCTTGCAATACAGTTTTAGCAGTAAATCTGTGACTTTTAACAAGTTACGTGTCTTTTCTGCGCCTCACATTCTTTATCTGTGAGCTTATGAAGTTGGGACTAGATGATTTCTTGTATTCATTCCAATGTGAAGATCTTTTCACTATTATTAAATTCCACCGTATTAACAGTAGATGGTGCTATTGAGTATTGGCTTCAAAAGCCAATTAAAAAACTGGTTCTAATTAGCCACTAAAACAACAATTCCTGAATACATGGATCTCACATGGGAGATAACTGGAGGTCCAGGGATGCTAAGAAAAGTGGTGCATTAAAAGTTTCCTAGCTTTTGTGGAGTCTAAAAAAAATGGATGTATAACAAAAACAGACTCAGACATAGAAAACACACTGCTATCAAGGTGGGGAAAAGGAGGAACATTAGGAGTATGGGACTAACAGATACAAACTGCTCTGTGTAACAGATAAGCAACAAAGATTTACTGTATACATAAGGAGTTATACCCAATATTTTGTAATAACTTATAAAGAAATACAATCTGCAAAATCCTGAATCACTATGTTGTATACCTGAAACTAACACAATATTAAAGATACTTTACTTTTTTAAAAAGTTTCTTAAAATTTTTATGCTAGGATACTTTCAAACAGTAAAAAAAGAGAGGTTTAAATATATAGTCCTCATATTGGCCCACACTTGTTATCTTATTTACTGTACTGGATGTTTTAAGTCGGCTTATTATCATTAACATTCTGACTAAAACAGATGGCATCCATTTCCTGGTTATTTTAATGATGAATCATAGCCACAGTATTGCTCATAATTCTATTTTATACTTATTATAGGTATTTAAGCCCCATATAAATCCTCCTTTAATTTAATCTGCAGCAAGTAAAAATCTTTTATACATATTTTTTCCTTTAGGCTTCTAAGATAGGGAATAATAGTAGTACTTGGTATTAAATCATGGGTAAATACTTCCGAAAGCAACTGGATTTGGATAAGAAAACTATAAGTGAGGGAAGCAGTGGGTGGGGATGTTGAAGGTCTCAACTTCAAACAATTCTATAAACATTAATCCTCAAGATTTAGGCTAAAAATAATTTGCATGCTATGTTATAGATTGGTTTAATAGACCCATGACTTTCTATTTAGGAAAAATCACAATATCATTTTAAATGTGAAGAAACAATCTTAGAGATATAATTTCCCCAAGGTCATATGGTTAGTTAAGCACAGAGATGGAAAAAGCTTCCCAGTTTCCTTTCAGTCTCAAACATGTTTCATTATACTTCCCCAGTTTATATATTAACTAAAAGATTTTTACTTATTTGCCCTTCCTTATTTCAGAAATTATTTAATGCAACAGATATTGTTTTATACATCTTTGTGCTTTTAATTTCAACACATTAAAATGATTTTACATAAAAATAAAAGGAATAGTTACAGCTGCTAAGCAGTTCCCAAAAGCCATGTGTGAATACTTGTCAGCTAACTTGCATGTTAAAAAAATATTTGCAGTTTGAAAGAAATTAAAGACCTGAACACATGAAATGATATGTTCATGGATCAAAAGACTTAGTATTAAGATATCAACACTCCTCGAATTGTCCTGTAGATTCATATCAAATTACCAACTGACCTCTTTATGGTAATTGGCAAGCTGATGGTAAAGTATGTCAAAATTCAAGGGAGCCAGAATAGCCAAAATAATCTTTAAAACACAAAGTTGAAGGACTCAAACCAGCTAATTACAAACTTACCGCAAAGCTACAGTAACCAAGACTGTATGATAATAGGCATAAGAATAGACATATAGATCAATGGAATAGAAATGAGAGTCCCAGAATAAGCCCTCATGTTTAAGGCGATTGATTTTCTTGAAGGGTACCAAGACAATTAAAGGAAAATAAAATAGTCTTTTCAACAAATGGTGCTGGGTCAACTGGTTATCTACATGCAAAAGAATGAAGTTTGACCCCCACGTCACACCATATACACAAAAATTAACTCAGACCTAAATGTGACATCTAAAATCATAAAACCAATAGAAGAAAACATAGGCATGAATCTTCATAACCTGGAGTTAGGCAATGGTTGCTTAGATATAACAGCAAAAGCAGAAGAAACAACTACAAAAAGATACTAACCGAACATCACCAAATTTTAAAAACTGTGCTTCAAAGGACACTGTTAAGAAAGTGAAAAGACAGCTGACAGTATTGGAGAAGTTTTTTGCAAATCACATATCTAAAATGATTTGGTGAAAATATGATAAATATAAATATGACTAAAAACGGGATTTGGATACCCAAAGTGTAGAGATACAAGGGGAAAAACCTAGGATATGTAAAGAACTACTATAACTTAATAAAAAGGATAAATTATCCAGTTAAAAATGTGCAACATCTAGGTAATATCTATCACCATAATGTAGTTAACAAAAATAGTTTCTTCCTATGATGAGAACTTTTCACACTTCTTCTCTTAGCAACTTTTAAATGTATAGACATTTTTTAGACTTTTTGTGGTGACCATTTCACAATATATACTGAATCATTACCCTATACACCTAGAAGTAATATACTATTATATGTCAATTATAGCTAGATAAAAGGAAACTCTTCACTGAAATGTTGTGAAGTAATTAGCCTCCAACTAATAAAAATAAATAAATAAATAAAATAAAATAAAATTTAAAAAAAAAAGGAAACTCTTAATCAGTTAAAGGTTATGTAACAAAGATTCATAATATTACACTTAATGGTTAAATGTAAGACTCATTCCCTTTAAAATCAGAATGAGACAAGAATTATCTTGTCTCATTATCACTGTTTCTATTCAGTAATTTTCTAGTGTCCTTACAAAAGCAGCTGGACAAGAAAAATAAATTTTTAAGATTTCAAAAAGAACAAAACTACTTATTTAGAAATTCTATAGTGGGCTAAATATATAGCACACTTTTATCATATCTGTGTAACTCTCCATCTCCTCTTCAGTTGCCCTCCCCAAAATAGGAGGCAGAACTCATGTTTTCACCTTCTCTTATAGCTAAGACATCATCATTTGATGTGGGTTTTGTCAACTAGACATATATGTGCAAGAATCCTATCTGATAGTCAATTGTATGAGGAAACACATTTTGGGGAGCTTTCAGTTATGCTGTCATTGGTAGTGACAGAGGTACCATAAACTTAATTCCACCAGAATTTAACCAGAGATCCAGTCAAAATACCCACAGAGATTTTATGGAATTTGACAAGGTAAACCTAAAATTCATACTTAAGAGCAAAGGTGTAAGAATAGTTGATAATTTTGAAGATGAATTAAAAGGTAGAGGAATTTTCCTGAACAGCAAGCAAGGTATATTAAAGTTTTTAAGAGTCAGGAGGATACAGGTAGGCCAATGGAATAGAATGGAGAGGTGTGGGACAGACCAACTTGAAACGTTGACAAAAACATGCAGAAAGGACAGATTGTTCAATAAACGGTGTTTCAAGAATTGGTTATCTGTATGGAACAAAAATCCAATTAGTTTTCTACATCACACAAAATAAATCAGGTGGAATAAAGATGCAAACAATAATAACACTACTTGATGTTTATTATGTGCTGGTACAATTTTAAGCATTTTCTATATCCCAATTTAGTTAGTCCTCATAACACCCCTGTGAAGTAAGTACTACTAATATTGTCTCCATTTTATAGATGAGGAAACTCAGGCAAAAGAGGTTAACTAAATTTCCCCAGGCCACAGTACCATAAAGTAGAAGAGCTATGATTTGTACTCTGGTAAACTGCATCTTGAGTTCCTGTTTTATTTACTTATTTATTTTTAATTAATTGATTATTTGGCTGTGCCAGGTCTTAATTATAGCATGTGGGATCTGGTTTCTTGACCAGGGATCAGACCTGAGCCTCCTGTATTGGGAGGTGGGAGTCTTAGCCACTGGACTACCAGGGAAATCGTAGGTCTCCCTTTTAACCAGTACACTACACTGCCTGCCTTTCATGAAGGATATAAGGGCATATTTCTTAAACAAGATTCAAAAATTGCAAACCATAACAGGAAAGATTGATAATTGAACAGAAAATATTAAATTTAAGGTCTTTTTTTATCAGGAGATCACAAAGTAGTGAAAATTCAAGCTACAAATGTACAAAGATACATATCTACCCTAAAGAGCTCCTATAGTTAATAAGGAAAAAGGCAATAATACAATTGATACTGTATATGAAATTAAAAGACGCTTACTCCTTGGAAGGAAAGTTATGACCAACCTGAAGAAGAAGAAGATGAAATCACTTAGTCGTGTCCGACTCTTTGTGACCCCATGGGACTGTAGCCTACCAGGCTCCTCAGTACATGGAATTTTCCAAGCAAGAGTACTGGAGTTGGTTGCCATTGCCTTCTCCAGGGGATCTTCGCCACCCAGGGATCGAACCTGGGTCTCCTGCATTGCAGGCAGACGCTTTACCGTCTGAGCCACCAGGGAAGCCCAGATAGCATATTAAAAAGCAGAGACGTTACTTTGCCAACAAAGGTCCATCTAGTCAAGGCTATGGTTTTTCCAGTGGTCATGTATGGATGTGAGAGTTGGACTGTGAAGAAAGCTGAGCACCAAAGAATCAATCAAAAGCTGAGCTTTTGAATTGTGGTGTTGGAGAAGACTCTTGAGAGTCCCTTGGACTGCAAGGAGATCCAACCAGTCCATCCTAAAGGAGATCAGTCCTGGGTGTTCATTGGAAGGACTGATGTTGAAGTTGAAACTCCAGTACTTTGGCCACCTGATGCAAAGAGCTGACTCATTGGAAAAGACCCTGATGCTAGGAGGGATTGGGAGCAGGAGGAGAAGGGGACGACAGAGGATGAGATGGCTGGATGGCATCACCAACTCGATGGACCTGGGTTTGAGTAAACTCTGGGAGTTGGTGAAGGACAGGGAGGCCTGGTGTGCTGCGATTCATGGGGTCGCAAAGAGTCAGACACAACTGAGCAACTGAACTGAACTGAAGTGCCAGACTGCAACACAATACTATGCAAGTGACAGAAATTCACAGAAGAGGAAATTTGAATGACTAATACACATTTAAGTATTCTCAAAGTTTTAAAAAAATGAGCAAAGGATATAGATGGTTCTCAAAAAAATAAAAATAAAAGATATACTAATAGGCAGTAAGCACATGAAAAAGTGTTCACCATTATTAACCAACATGGAAATGAAAATCAAAGCCATAATAAAATACCACTTTACACCCACTGAATGGCTATAATCCAAAAGACAATGACAAATGTGACAAGAATATAGAGAAATTTGAAGCTTCATGTACCACTGGTGGGCATGTAAAATGGTGCAGGTGGTTTGGAAGGCAAGCTGTTTTCCTATGTTTAACTCTATGTTAAACACAGAGTTACTGACTCAGCAGTTTCACTCCTAAAAGAAATGAAAACTTGTGTCCACACAAAAACTTGCACCTGAATGTTTATAACAGTAGATTCATAATAGCCAAATGTGGAAACAATCCAAATATTCATCAACTGATAAATAAGTGCTATAGGTGTGCAATGGACTTCTCTGGTGGCTCAGATGATAAAGCGTCTGCCTATAATGCAGGAGACCCAGGTTCAGTCCCTAGGTCGGGAAGGTCTCCTGGAGAAGGAAATGGCGACCCACTCCAGTGTTCTTGCCTGGAAAATCCCATGGACAGAGGAGCCTGGTAGGCTTACAGTTCATGGGGTTGCAAAGAGTTGGATGCGACTGAGCGACTTCACTTTCACTTTATAGGTGTGCAGTAGAATAGTATTTGGCAATAAGAAATGAAGTACTGATACATTCCACAACATGAATAAACAATGAAAACATGCCAAGTGAAGCCAGTCACAAAGGACCACATAAGACTCCATTTGTATAAAAATATTAAGAGTAGGTACCTCCATAGTGACAGAAAGCAGATGAGTGCTTGCCTAGGCCTGGAGGTAAAGAGGGAGACAGGAGGAATGGGAGAATTGGAAGGTTATGGCTAAGTGATGCCAGGTTTCTTTTGGAGTAATGAGGATATCCTAGTAATGATTGTGATGATGATGCATAGCTTGGTGAATGAGCTAAAAACCATGAACTGTATCATTTAAATGTGTGAGTTGTATGTGAATTATATCTTAATAAACTTGTTACCAAAAAACATACAAATGCAATGTTTTCAATTTTTAAACAATCAGAGATGAGGAAAACTATTACTATTTGTGTTGTAAGGTTTGATAACAAAACCATAAATGAAAGGGAATTCTAGTCATGGTTCTTCTACTGCCTACTTTTAAGACCTTGGAACTAGTCATTTAAACTTTCTGATCTTAAGAATCATTACCTGCAGAATAAAGATTGTATGAATGCTAATAACTCAGGATTCTAAACAATGGTTCTTAATTTTTCAGAATTACAGATCTCTTTGCTGCTGCTGCTGCTAAGTCACTTCAGTCATGTCCGACTCTGTGCGACCCCATAGACGGCAGCCCACTAGGTTCCGCCGTCCCTGGGATTCTCCAGGCACAGATCTCTTTGAGAAGTTGATAAACATCAGAAGCACTCTGGTGAAAATCATAAATAAGGCATTGTTACTAATAATTGCTATTACTATTTCATACTAATTCTGAGATGTGGGGCTAATGAAATAAAAATAAGTGTTGGAAAAGAAAAGGAGATTATTATGTACTCAGAAAGGCCAGACAGATTTGCTGAAAAAAATCATGAGAATTAATAAAAGTACTCAATAAAGGATTCTAAATTCATAAGGTCAGTAGCAATGAACAACAATAATTCAATTAGAAAATATTTTTAAAGGCACCCATTCAAATCCATACTCCTGACTTAGTAGATTATCTCAACCCATGAAAATTTTAATAGCCACAGATGACAAAAGCAAAATCCCTTAGATGCTCCTGTAAAGATGCTACAAGTTAAATTCCTAATAAGCACTACTTTAAATGCATCCCACAGTACTTGATATGTTTGTTTTTCATTTTTGTTTGGCTCAAAATACTTTTCAAATTCCCTTTGCTATTTCTTTTTGTACCTATGGATTGTTTAGAAGCTTGTTATTCATTTCTGAAACATTTGGGATTTTTCAAATATGTTTCTGTTATTGATTTATAATTCCACCGTGATCAGAAGGTACTTGGTATGACTGGATTATTTTAAGTTTATTGAGAGTTGATTTAAGAATATGGTCTGTCTTGGTAAATGTTCTTCGCACATTTGAAAACACAGTGATGGATTCTATAATACCAGGTATCGAACCTGCATCTCCCGCATTGGCAGGCGGATTCTTGACTGCTGAGGCATTGGCTTCTTAGGGCTGCTCTAACAAATTGGTGACAAGTTGAGGAGCTTAAAACAACAGAAATTTCTTTTCTCATCGTTTTGGATTCTAGAAGCCCCAAATCAAAATATCAGCAAAATATCAAACTATCTTCCTTAGAAGGCTCTAGGGAAGAATCCTCTTCCAGCTTCCACCTTGTGGTGGATACTGACAAGTCTTGGCATTCCTTGGCTTATGGAAGCTCCAGTGTGTGCTTATTGCTTCCCTATGTGTCTGTATCTTCAAATCTCTCTCTCTGTCTGTCCTTAGAAGGACACCAATCCTTGGATTTAGGGCCCACTCTAATCCTGTAGAATCTCATCTTACTTAACTTGATTACTTCTCCTAATGACCTGTTTTCAAATAAGGTCATATTCATAGTCATAGGGATTAGGAATTCAACATATCTTTTTTAAGGGGGGTGGGGATTCAAGTACAATACTATTCTTTTTTTTCTTGTCCATGTCTTGCTTGAATCTTGCAGGACCTCAGATCCCTGACCTGGGATTGAACTCTCTCCAGACCATGGTAGTGAAAGCCTGGAATCCTAGGGAACTCCCCTACAATACCATTCTTATATCTTGCTTTATATCATTATATCTCTCCTCATAGAAGGATATCATCCCTCTATATCTTTAGATTAAAATTTTGACTAAGATTTTTGGTGTACTACTATTAATTATTGAGAGAAAAGTATAGAAATATCTGAGGATTTGTCTTATTTCTCAGTTCAACTCTTATCAATTTTTGCTTCATGCAATTTGAGGTTCCTCATTAAGTACATTAAATTTAGTATTGCTAAATTCTCTTCATGAATGAACTCTTTTACTTAAGAATGTCAATTCCTACTCTTATTCAGCATCATACTGGAGTCCTAGATAACATAAGACAAGAAAAAGATTTATATATGGTTTATATATATATCTTTATATAAAAGATATATATGGTATATATATATGGTTTATATATGGTTTATATATATATATATCTTTATATAAGAGATCTATATATGGTTTATAGATCAGAAAGAAAAATAAATCTTTTATTATTTACCATCTGAACCACCAGGGAAGTATGCAGAAGACAAGAGATGCAGGTTTGATCCCTGGATTGGGAAGATGCCCTGGAAGAGGGCATGGCAGCCCACTCCAGTATTCTTGCCTGGAGAATCCCGTGGACAGAGGAGCCTGGCCAGCTGCAGTCCACAAGGTCACAAAGAGTCGGACATGACTGAAGTGACTTAGCACGGCACACCAAGAGCTATGAAAATGCTGATAGTCCTAATACATGAATTTGATTTCACCATGGGAGACTCATTTCATTCAGTAAATACTGACTACTTTTTATAGACTAGACAATACTCTAAACTCTAGGGTTTAAAACAAAGCTCACAAAGACCTGTCATGATCATATCAAGACTAAGCAAAGGTTGAATCCCGTGGGCTGCTCTCCATGGTTCTGAACAATTCTTGCCCACCAAGACATAAGTCTAGTTCACTAATATCTCCTGTGTAAGCTTACACCAGAGTTGTGAAACAGAGTAGGGAAAACAGACTCTTAAGAAAGAAATATAGAAGACAGAGGAATGGAGATCATTACAAAGGTATAGCCATTTTGAGAGTCTGGATCAACCACTAGGATCAGTAAGTGAATTTAGTAACATCACTGCATATAAAATCAGTATATTTTTAAAAATCACTAGGAAAAATAGAGAATAAAATGTTAAAACAATATAGCTTGTAACAACATTGAAAGACATAAAATACCTAAGGAAAAAATTAATAAAATATATGTAAGATCTGTACTCAGAAAGCAACAATACCTTACTGAGAAAAATTAGAGAAGACCCAAGTAAATCAAGGTGTATGCCATGTTCATGGATCTGAGGGTTCAGTGGGGCTTTTTAAAGCTTTATGCTTTATTTTTTGGCTGCACTTAGTCTTCATTGCTGTGCGACCTTTCTCTAGTTGCAGTGAGTGGAGGCTACTCTTTGTTGCGGTGCACAGGCTTCTCATTGCAGTGACTTCTCTTGTTTTGGAGTACAAGCTCATGGCAAATAGAAGGGGAAACAATGGAAACAGTGACAGGCTTTATTTTGGGGGGCTCCAAAATCACTGCAGATGGTGATCATGAAATTAAAAGATGCTCACTCCTTGGAAGGACAGCCATGACCAACCTAGACAGCATATTAAAAAGCAGAAACATTACTCTGGTGGCAAAGGTCCATATAGTCAAAGCTATGATTATTCCAGTAGTCATGTATGGATGTGAGAGTTGGGCCATAAAGAAAGCTGAGCGCCAAAGATTTGATGCTTTTGAACTATGGCGTTGGGGAAGACTCTTGAGAGTCCCTTGGACAGCAAGGGGATCAAACCAGTCAATTCTAAGGGAAATCAACCCTGAGTGTCCATTGGAGGGACTGATACTGAAGCTCCAATACTTTAGCCCTGATGTGAAGAACTGACTCATTGAAAACGCCCCTGATGCTGGGATAGATTGAAGGCAGGAGGATAAGGGGGATAAGGATAAGAGGACGAGATGTTTGGATGGCATCACCGACTTAATGGACATGAGTTTGAGCAAGCTCCAGGTGATGGTCAGGGACAGGGAAGCCTACTGTGCTGCAGTCCTGTCGGGGTCCAGCCTCGGCAGGATCCAGGGGGTACCCTTAGGATGAACGGCATCGGCGAGAGAAGACACGTGAGACCAGCCTTGATGGGGCCAAGTCTGCGAGGGAGAGAGAGAGAGAGTGACCAGACGAGGGGTGCAGCCAAGTCTTGCAAATCTTTATTTTTTTTACCGTAGCTTTTATATTCTAAGTTAGTACATTTTTAAGGGGAAGATAGTTTAATGTTACATCAGCCCATCCTTCACGAAACCAGGGTGTTTTCTGCATACTTCTTTGTGAGAGTCTTGTACATTATCTTCTGGCCTTGGGGCCTATTGACATTTTATGACCTAGGTGAATGCAAAGCTGTTTTCCATAATCTATTCTTTAATGAACACAAAGGTCAGTCCTTTTGCAGAAGTTATCAGTTAAATTTATCTAAAAGGTTTACCACACAAAGATTCTGCAGCTCCAGTGAGGCAGCCCCTGTTTAGCATTCCTGGTTAAAATTAACAATTCTAAACTCTTATTTTTCTAAATCTTTAACTATAACCACTTTTAGAATAATATTTTATGTTCTCTAATAGGGCTTCCTCACCCCCGAAGGGCTCTGTGCCTATTAGGGCCTTTTGTGTGATCAGGTTCTTTATGCTGTTTATGATTAAGGTGTTGTGAGCAGTTATGTGCATTAGTACGCATTTGCCAAGCAGGCTAGAATGCCAGCAAAGGGGTCTAAATTGAAACACTCCTTTTATCTTGGATAATCTTATAGGATACCACCGTCCGGTGGACATATTAATTAAAGTTCTAAGTTGATTGTGTTTGGAAAGAGATCGGGGAAGGCCTTCTACCCATGTCACAGAAGTTAGGGAGTAGTCTAATATAGCAAGCATCAGAAAGACAGAGATCATCTTTAAGGTGAGCGCCGGGGCAGCTTTTCGAAATCCCTGAAGTCCTGATCTGCCTTGCTTGTCAGGTCTTCTCCTCACGACCTTGTCATGGGTGGGATCTCGTGTGCTGGCTCCTGGCACAGTCCGTTGGGTTGCAAAGATTTGGACACTGAGGGACTGAACAACAAGAATGAGCTTTAGGGCACTCGGGCTCAGTAATTGTGGTGCATGGGACTAGTTGCTCTGAGGCATGTGGAATCCTCATGGACCAGAGATCAAACCTGTGGCATTCTCAACCAGTGGACCACCGGAGAAGTCTTGAGGATTCAGCGTTTTAAAGATGATGAGTCTTCCCATATTGAAGAAACTTTTTTGTGAAAATTGAGGATTGAGTGAAATTGATCTAAAATTTGTGTCAAAATGTAAAGGAATAAGAATAACAAATTCAATATTGAAGAAAAAGGACAAAGCTGAGAATTTACACTGTTGTTGCTTAGTCACTAGTCATGTCCGACTCTTTCATGACCCCGTGACCTGTAGTCCACCAGGCTCCTCGGTCTAAGGAATTCCCTTAATTGTCATCTCCTTCTCCTGGGGGTCTTCCCAACCCGGGGACCAAACCTGCATCTCCTGCTTGGCAGGCGGATTCCTTACCACTGAGACCAGGGAAGCCCAAATTTACACTATCAGATTCCAAAGCATTTCTGAATAAAGTACAAAAACAATGTGATGTTGATTCTGAAGAAGGAATTCATAGGGCCTGGACTCCATCTCAGGCCTGTCCGTGCTGATCGTGCGCGGCCACCTCTCCAGTGGACTCTGAACTCTGTGCTTAGCGCCTGTGGGAATGACAATGGAAGGATAAGACCCCCTTCTGGGCAGGGGAATCTTGAAGAAGAGAAAACAGACACTAAATCACCCCTGCCTCCGGACAGTATCTATCGAAATGTAATCACAGGCCTATCGGTTATTAACTGGTTGGAATGTAACCGCGGACTTATTGATTATTAACTGTTTGAACACATAACACGTGAATGATGAGGTTATTGTGATTGTATTTACCCTTCCTTTGTAAGCCTCAAGGGATTTGGGGTGGTGGGTTTGGACACGTACACATGGGGTATAAAAGATTTTCACAAATGCTGGTCAGGGTCCTTGGCTAAGAGGAGACTCTGCCTTGGGCCCGCCGGCATAATAAACTGCACTCCACTATCTGCATTGTCCTTCTGAGTGAGTCTGTTTCCCGGAAAGCGTGGCTATAACAATTCAAGTGCAGACAAATGGATCAGTGGAACAGAATAAAAATTTCAAAAACAGACACCAAAATTCTATGCCAGATGCTCGTAGACTTAAATGTGAAAGGAAAAAAAAGAGAGACTTTAAAAATATAGAAGAATATGTCAAAGACTTTAGAATATGTAAAGACTTTCTGAACATAACACAAGATACATAATGAAAGAGACTGCTGAATTGGACTTGACTAAAATTTAAATTTCTATTTAACAAATATACTCTTAAGACAATGAAAAAGTAAGTCACAGAATAAGAGATGATATTTGCAATATACATATGTGATAAAAATTGTATCCAGAATATATTTGTAACTTCTGCAAATCAATCAGAAAAAGACAAACTGCAATTTTTAAATAGGCAAATGACGTGTAGTAGTACTTCATAGAAGGAAACATCCAGATGCCTAATAAGCATATGTAAGTGTGTTCCACATCATTTATCCCCCAACATAATGGCTACATTTATGGCACTGCTGATACTTAGTGTTGGCAAAAGTGTGGAGCATCTGGAGTTCTCATACTCTGCTGGTGGAAGTTTAAAATGATTCGGTCCAATTGGCTTCAGCTACTCTTTACACTAGAATCCTGGGAACTAAATAAATCCATTACTGGCTTCCTTACCTACACCAGGACCCTCTCAGAAACAGAAATAAGTCACATCTCAGTTATCTAATAAAGCCAAACATACTTTTATGGACCCAGCAACTCCACTCAAATACACACTAAACACATATACTATATATGCCCCAGAGATTTGTACAAGAAAGTTCATAGCAGTTTATTGATAATAGCTCAAAACTAGAAAAACTCAAAATGTCTATTGACAATAGAGTGGAGAAATTAGGGTATATTCATAGAATACTATTCAAAGAGACTAAACCAGTGCTACATGTGGAAAGATATTATACAATTCCAAGTAGCAAAATAAAACAAGCAAGTTAAGCTATAATGACATGTCAGGATAGTGTTAACTTAGGTGGAGGAATATTGACTGGAAAGCAGCATGAAATAGACTTCTGTGGCACTGGTAACACTCTAGACCGTGATCTTGGGAGTTGTTGCATAGATGTATTCATTTATAAAAGTTCAACTCAGTTCAGTTTAGTTCAGTCACTCAGTCGTGTCCGACTCTTTGCAACCCCGTGAACCGCAGCACACCAGGCCTCCCTGTCCATCACCAACTCCTAGAGTTTACCCAAACTCATGTCCATTGAGTCGGTGATGCCATCCAACCATCTCATCCTCTGTCGTCCCTTTCTCCTCCCACCCTCAATCTTTCCCATCATCAGGGTCTCCAGTGAGTCAGCTGTTCGAATCAGGTGGCCAAAGCATTGGAGTTTCAGCTTCATCATCAGTCCTTTCAATGAACACCCAGGACTGACCTCCTTTAGGATGGACTGGTTGGATCTTCCTGCAGTCCAAGGGACTCTCAAGAGTCTTCTCCAACACCACAGTTCAAAAGCATCAATTTTTTGGCGCTCAGCTTTCTTTATAGTCCAACTCTTACATCCATACATGACCACTGGAAAAACCATAGCCTTGACTGGATGGACCTTTGTTTACAAAGTAATGTCTTTGCTTTTTAATATGCTGTCTAGATTGGTCATAACTTTCCTTCCAAGGAGTAAGCATCTTTTAATTTCATGGCTGCAATCACCATCTGCAGTGATTTTGGAGCCCCCAAAAATAAAGTCAGCCACTGTTTCCACTGTTTCCTCATATATTTGCCATGAAGTGATGGGACCAGATGCCATGATCTTAGTTTTCTGAATGTTGAGGTTTAAGCCAACTTTTTCACTCTCCTCTTTCACTTTCATCAAGAGGATAAAAGTTCAGTGATCTGTAAATTTTACATTTGTACACTTACATTAATATTTTATGCCTTAATTTTTAAAATTTGCCTCCCCTCAGAAAACCTTAAGGTACCATAGATACTTTTCTGTTTCCCTAGAAGTTTTATAGTTTTTAGGTTTAGGACTTAGATTTATTATCTGTTTCAAGTTAGTTTTGTAAGTGATTTGAGACTGAGTTGACATTAATTTTTTTATACAGATAGCAAGGTATCATAGCGTCATTTGTTAAAAGAACTTTCACTCCGATTGAATTGCCTTGGCACCTTTTTAGAAAATTTACCCCATAGCTGAAGGTCTATTTCTGTATTTTTTGTTCTGCTCCAGTGATCTATGTCTATCCTGCCAGCACTGCACCATCTTGATATCACTATAGCTTTACAGTAGGTCTTGAAATCAGGTCAAGTCCTCCAAATTTGTTCTTGCTTTAAAATTATTTTAAATCATTTTATATCATCTATCAATAAATATTTCTTGAATGAGCAACTTTTCAGATATTACTTGGCTACTCTAGGTCACATCTAAAATAAACTTTAGAATGAGCTCATCAATTTCTACAAAAATAACCCCACTAAAATGATCATTGGGATTGTGCTGCATCTATAAATCAATTTGGGGAGAACTGAGATATTAGCAATATTGAATGTTCTAACCTATGAACATAGTGTATTTAACCATTTACTTAGTCCTTTCATTTCTCTCAACAATGTTTTGTACTTTTCGGAAAAGAAATTTAGCATATGTTTTGTTAAATTTATTCCTAGGTATTTAACATTTTGTGTAATATTGTAAATGGAATCTTTTATTTCCAATTGTTTGCTACCAGC
Source organism: Cervus elaphus (assembly GCF_910594005.1). Lineage (NCBI taxonomy): Eukaryota > Metazoa > Chordata > Mammalia > Artiodactyla > Cervidae > Cervus > Cervus elaphus. Next base: position 28,947,774 of record NC_057841.1, on the reverse strand, counting down.
ATATAAAAATATAATTGACTTGTATATTGACCTTGTACCTTTTGATCTTGCTTAAATTCATTATTTATAGCAGTTGATTTCTAGCATTTTATAATCATTTCTAGCATTTTATTAGGCTGTGCTCTAATATTTTTATTTGCAGTTAGAAATGTATGCTGGGTGACATGATCAGAGGTCATATTAATAAAGTTTAGGCTCAAGGACAAAGCCTGCCTGGTTTCCTGGAAAGGGGTTAAAAGCTCCCTCATGGCTCAGACAGTAAAGAATCCACCTGCAATGTGGGAAACCTGGGTTCAATTCCTGGGTTGGGAAGATTCCCCTGGAGGAGGGCATAGCAACCTACTCCAGTATTCTTACCTAGAGAATCCCCATGAACAGAGGAGCCCGGTGAGCTGCAGTCCATGGAGTCGCAGAGTCGGACATGACTGAATGACTAAGCACAGCACTGCACAGCATTTTTATACATCGTCTGCAAATACATAGGATTATTCCTTTTTTTATTTTTATGCTTTGCATTTATTTTTCTTTTTTATTGTGATGTCTATTTACAAGGTTGAATAAAAATATTACCATGGGTATCCTTAAACAAGAAGGACCTACTGTATAGCACAGGGAATATTCAATAGCTTATAATAACTTATAATGGAAAGTAATCTGAAAAAAATTTATGTAGGTGTATAACTGAATCACTTTGCTCCACCCCTGAAACTAACACAGCAGTGTAACTCAACTATACTTTTAAAAAATTGTTCAAGGAGTATCTTTTACTTGGACCTGAACTTTAGAAGGAAAACATTCATCATTTCACCATTGATTATGCTCATGATTCAGGTATTAACTGATCTCAGGGTACTGAGATTTGTCTAACACTTTTTCTGCATCTGTTAAAATGGCGTGTTTCTTTTATTTTCTATTCAGTTATTATGGTGAATACTGATTGATTTTCAAATGTTTCATCAGCTTTGCAGTCCAGGGTAAAATCCTACTTTATCATGATATATTTTCCATTTTACGTATTGTTGGATTTGATTTGCTAATATTTTATTAATTTTTGAGTCTATACTCATGAGCCATTCTAGTGTCTGTAATTTAAATTATTTGTATTTAATATACTTTTCTGGTTTGTAGCTATGTTGGTCACATAGCTGGCAGTTTTCTTGTTTCTATTTCTGAAAGAGTTTATGCAAGGTTGGTGCTATTTCTAACTAAAATATTTGATTATTTAGCATCGAAACTGGGTTTTTCTTCATCAAAATGTTTCTGGTTTAAAAATCAGTTTCTGGGACTTCCCTGGTGGTTCAGTGATTAAGACTTCCCCTTGCAGTGCAGGGGGTGCAGGTTTGATCTCTGGGGAGGGGTCTAAGATCTCACATGCCTCACCATGCAGCCAAAAAAAAAAAACCTTTAAAAATCGGTTTATTGAGTAGATACAGGGATACTCAGATTTTGTTTCATCGTTGCTGATTTTAATGTGTTATATTTTTCTAGGAAGTTTTCTATTTCATGTAATGTTTCAAATTGACTGGTGAATGTTTTAATAATATCTTTTATTATTATTTTAGTATTTCTAGGATTTGTAGCTTTAACTCCTTGTTAATATGTGGGGTTTTTTTCCCCTTGATTAGTTTTTCTAAAGTTTGACTAATTGTGCTAATCTTTATAGCATAATTTGTAAATAATATAAAAATCAGCTCTTACATTTATTAATTTTGTCTAGTGTTTGATGTTTTCTATTATGTTGATTTCTGCTCTTAGCTTTATTTCCTGGCTTCTATATTTAAAGGTTTACCTTGCTCATTTTTAAAGTTTATTAAGGTGGAAAAAAAATGTTTATTAAGGTGGAATCTCTGATCACTGATCTTAAAACTTTCTTCTATTTAATTTATTAAGAATTTAAAGCTATACATTTTTATCTGAGCACTGCCTTGGTTGCATCCATAATAAAATGGATATCTTGTATTTTTGTTGTCATTAGTTTGAAATATTTTTCCGATTTCCCGTTATTTCTCATTTGACTTATGGATACTTAGAAGCTTTTTTGTTTACCTTCTAAATATTTGAAGTTTTCCATGTGTTATGAACTGATTGTTTGTGCTCCACCAAAATTCATATGTTGAAGACCCTACATGCCAGTGTGCCTGAATTTAAAGTTCGAGTCTCTAAGGAAGTAATTAAGTTTAAATAAGATCTTAGGAAATCAACCCTGAATATTCACTGAAAGGACTGATGCTGAAGCTGAAGCTGAAGCTCCAATACTTTGGCCACCTGATTCTAAGAACTGACTCATTGGAAAAGACTATGATGCTGGGAAAGATTAAAGGCAGGAGGAGAAGGGGATGACAGAGGATGAGATGGTTGGATGGCATCACCAACTCAATGGACATGAGTTTGAGCCAACTCTGGGAGATAGTGAAGGACAGGGAAGCGTGGCGTGCTGCAGTCCATGGGGTCACAAAGAGTCGGACACAACTTAGCGACTGAACAACAAATGGAGATTAGTGTCCTTATAAACATTAACATCAGAGTTCGTTCTCGCTCTCTCTCTCCCCCGTCTCATGCACCCACCATGAAAAGACCATGAGAAAACATGGTGACATGAAAGTGGCTATCTTCAAGCCAGGAAGTAAACACTCATGAGAAACAAATTTGATGCCTTGATCTTAGACTTCCAGCCTCCAGAACTGGGAAACAATTCATTTATGTTGCCTAAGCCACCTATGCTGTGGTTTTTTTTTAATTTATAATAATGCTAGTTTTTATAATTGTTCATATGCTTTCCTCTACTAAATGTCTCTATTTCTTCATACTACTTTAACTTACTGTTTAGTTTCATTTCAACTTGAAGGACTTCTTGCATGACAGTTTTTAGTTTTCTAAGAATATTTCAATTTCCCCTCATTTTTGTAGGACAATTTTTCCAGATATAGGATTTTGGGTTGACAGTTTTTCCCCCTTCAGCACTTTTAGTATATAGGCTGTGGTATTTTGTTGTATCAGCCTATTACACCAAAATGCCTGTTTTATGATTCCTCATTTAATCCTGTTGTAGTGAAATAGCATATTCTACATGATTATGGCTTTTTTCATTAGATTTTTGAAAAGTAGTCCACATCTTTGAGTCAAAATCCATTAGTCAACATAAACTTTAGAGGAAATCAGAAAATTTAAAAGGTACAATTGGGGGGGCTTCCCTGGTGACTCAGTGGTAAAGAATCTGCCTGCCAGTGCAGGAGAACCGGGTTTGATCCTGATCTGGGAAGATCCCACATGCTGCAGAGCAACTGGACCAGTGCGCCACAGTTACCGAGCCTGTGCCCTAGAGCATGGAGCTGCAACTGCTGCAACCAGTGCAGACCACAGCCTGCGCTCCGCAACAAGAGAAACCGCGGCAATGGGAAGTCCACGTACCACATTGAAGAGTGTCCCCACTTGCCCCAACTAGAGAAAGCCCACACAGCAATAAAGACCCAGCACAGCCAAAAATAAATTAATTACGTAATTTTAAAAAGATACAGTTGAAAAAAAAAAAAAAAGATACAGTTGGAGAGAAGAAATCTGTATTTATGAGGTGTTGTGTTCTGACAATGTCAGTTAAGATAGTTGATGGCTTAGTTCACAACATTGGTGACAAATACTCTTTTTTTTTAATTTATTTTTTACTGAAGGATAATTGCTTTACAGGATTTTGTTGTTTTCTGTCAAACCTCAGTATGAATCAGCCATAGGTATACATATATCCCTTACCTTTTGAATCTCCCTACCCTCTTCCTCCCCATCCCACCCTTCTAGGTTGATACAGAGCCTCTGTTTGAGTTTCCAGAGCCACACAGCAGATTGTCATTGACTATTTTACGAATGGTAATATGCCAGCAAATTTGGAAAACTCAGCATTGGCCACAGGACTGGAAAAGGTCAGTTTTCATTTCAATCCCAAAGAAAGGCAATCCCAAAGAATGCTCAAACCAGCACACAATTGCACTCATCTCACACGCTAGTAAAGTAATGCTCAAAATTCTCCAAGCCAGGCTTCAGCAATACGTGAACCGTGAACTTCCAGATGTTCAAGCTGGTTTTAGAAAAGGCAGAGGAACCAGACATTAAATTGCCAACATCTGCTGGATCATCAAAAAAGCAAGAGAGTTCCAGAAAAACATCTATTTCTGCTTTATTGACTACACCAAAGCCTTTGACTGTGTGGATCACAATAAACTGTGGAAAATTCTGAAAGAGATGGGAGTACCAGACCACCTGACCTGCCTCTTGAGAAATCTATATGCAGGTCAGGAAGCAACAGTTAGAACTGGACATGGAACAACAGACTAGTTCCAAATAAGAAAAGGAGTATGTCAAGGCTGTATATTGTCACCCCACTTATTTAACTTATATGCAGAGTACATCATGAGAAACGCTGGGCTGGAAGAAGCACAAGCTGGAATCAAGAACCATTTTTCTAGATTTGGTATATGTGCATTAGATTATGATATTTATCTTTCTCTTTCTGACTTACTTCACTCTATATAATAAGTTCTAGGTTCATCCACCTCATCAGAACTGACTCAAATGTGTTCCTTTTTATGGCTGAGTAATATTTCATTGTGTATATGTACCACAGCTTCTTTATCCATTCATCTGTTGATGGACATCTAGGTTGCTTCCATGTTCTAGCTATTTTAAATAGTGATGCAATGAACAATGGGATACATTGTCTTTTTCAACCCTGGTTTTCTCAGGGTTTATGCCTAGGAGTGGGATTGCTGAGTCATATGGTGGTTTTATTCCTAGTTTTTTAAGGAATCTCCATACCATTTTCCATTGTGGCTGTATCAATTTACATTCCCACCAACAGTGCAAGAGCGTTCCCTTTTCTCCACACCCTCTCCAGCATTTAGTCTTTGTAGACTTTTTGATGATGACCATTCTGACCAGTGTGAGGTGATATCTCATTGTAGATTTGATTTGCATTTCTCTAATAATGAGCAATGTTGAACATCCTTTCATGTGTTTGTTAGCCATCTGTATGTCTTTTTTGAAGAAACGTCTGCTTAGATCTTTTCCCCACTTTTTGATTCAGTTGTTTGTTTTCCTGGTATTGAGTTGTATGAACTGCTTGTATATGTTGGAAATTAATCCTTTGTCAGTTGTTTCATTTGCTATTATTTTCTACCATTCCGAGGGTTGTCTTTTCACCTTGCTTATAGTTTCCTTTGCTGTGCAAAGGCTTTTAAGTTTAGTCAGGTCCCACTTTTTTACTTTTGTTTTTATTTCCATTACTCTAGGAGGTGGGTCATAGAGGATCTTGCTTTGATTTGTGTCATCAAGTGTTCTGCCTATGTTTTCCTCTAAGAGTTTTATAGTTTCTGGTCTTACATTTAGGTTTTTAATACATTTTGAGTTTATCTTTGTGTATGATGTTAGAAAGTGTTTTAATTTCATTCTTTTACATGTAGCCATCCAGTTTTCCCAGCACCATTTATTGAAGAGGCTGTTTGCCTCCTTCATCAAAAATCAAGTACCTATAGGTGCATGGGTTTATTTCTGGGCTTTCTATCTGGTTCCATTGGTCTATATTTCTGTTTTTGTGCCAGTACCATACTGTCTTGATGACTGTAACTTTGTAGTATAATCTGAAGTCAGGAAGGCTGATTCTTCCAGCCCCATTCTTCTTTCTCAAGACTGCTTTGGCTATTCGGGGTCTTTTCTGTTTCCATATGGATTGTGAAATTTTTTGTTCTAGTTCTGTGAAAAATGCCATTGGTAATTTGATAGGGATTGCATTGAAACTGTAGATTGTGTTTGGTAGTATAGTCATTTCACTATTGATTCTTCCTAACCAGAAACATGGAATATCTCTCCATCTGTTTATATCATTTTTTATTTCTTTCATCAGTGTCTTATAATCTTCTGTGTACAGTTCTTTTGTTTCCTTAGGTAAGTTTATTCCTAGATATTTAATTCTTTTTGTTGCAAGGGTGAATGGGATTGATTCTTTAATTTCTCTTTCTGATTTTTCATTGTTAGTATGGAGAAATGCAAGTGATTTCTGTGTATTGATTTTGTATCCTGAAACTTTGCTAAATTCACTGATTAGCTCTAGTAATTTTCTGTTACTATCTTTAGGGTTTTCTATGTACAGTATTATATCATATTCAAAAGGTGAGAACTTTACTTTTTCTTTTCTGATCTGGATGCCTTTTATTTCTTTTTCTTCTCTGATTGCTGTAGCTAGGACTTCCAGAACTATGTTGAATAACAGTGATGAAAGTTGACATCCCTGTCTTGTTCCTGATTTTAGGGGGAATGCTTTCACTTTCTCATCATTGAGAATAATGTTTGCTGTAGGCTTATCATAAATGGGCTTCACTATGTTGAGGTAGGTTCCTTCTATGCCCATTTTTTTAAGAGTTTTAATCATAAATGGGTGCTGAATTTTGTCAAAGGCTTTTTCTGCATCTATTGAGTTTATCGTATGGTTTTTATCTTTCAGTTTGTTAATATAGTGTATGACATTGATTGATTTGCATATATTGAAGAATCCTTGCATTCCTGGAATAAACCCAACTTGATCATGGTACATGAGCTTTTTGATGTGTTGCTGAATTCTGTTTGCTAAAATTTTGTTGAGGATTTTTGCATTTATGTTCATCAGTGATATTGGCCTGTAGTTTTCTTTTTTTGTGTTGTCTTTGTCTGGTTTTGGTATCAGGGTGATGGTGGCCTCAGAGATTGAGTTTGGAAGTATTCCTTCATTTGCAGTTTTTTGAAAGACTTTTAGAAGGACAGGCATTAGCTCTTCTCTAAATGTTTGATAGAATTCTGTGAAGCTGTCTGGTCCTGGGCTTTTGTTTTTTGGGAGATTTTTTATCACAGCTTCAATTTCAGTGCTTGTAGTTGGGTTGCTCATAATTTCTATTTCTTCCTGGTTCAGTCTTGGAAGATTGAACTTTTCTAAGAATCTGTTCATTTCTTCTAGGTTATCCATTTTATTTCCATATAGTTGTTCATAATGGTCTCTTATAATCCTTTGTATTTCTGCATTGTCTGTTGTAACCTCTCCTTTTTCATTTCAAATTTTGTTGATTTGATTCTTTTTTTTTCTTGATGAGTCTGGCTAAAGGCTTGTCAATTTTGTTTATCTTCTCAAAGAACCAGCTTTTAATTTCATTAATCTTTACTATTGTTTCTTTCTTTTTTTTTTTTTTTCCATTTATTTCTGCTTGGATCTTTATGATTTCTTTCCTTCTACTAATTTTGTTTTTTTGTTGTTCTTCTTCTTTTTCCAGTTGTTTTAGGTATAAAGTTAGGCTGTCTGTTTGTTGAGTTAGGATTGTAGTGCTATAAACTTCCCTTTAGGACTGCTTTTGCTGCATCCCATAGGTTTTGAGTTGTTATGTTTTCATTGTCATTTGTTTCTAGAAATTGTTTGATTTCCCTTTTGATTTCTTCAGTAACCTGTTGGTTATTTAGAAATGTGCTGTTTAATCTCCATGTGTTTGTGTTTCTTACAGTTTTTTTTCTTGTAATTGATATCTAGTCTCATAGTATTGTGGTCAGAGAAGATGCTTGATACAATTTCAATTTTCTTAAATTTACTGAAGTTTGATTTGTGACCCAAGATGTGGTCTATCCACATGGAGAATATACCATGTGAACTTGAGAAGAAGGTGTATTCTTCTGCATTTGGATGGACATATCATTTGGATGGCGATATCAATGAGATCCATCTCATCTAATGTATCATTTAATACTTGTGTTTCCTTATTAATTTTCTGTTTTGATGATCTGTCCATTGTTGTGAGTGGAGTGTTAAAAGTCTCCTAATATTATTGTGTTACTGTCAGTTTCTCCTTTTATGACTGTTAGTGTTTGTCTTATGTATTGAGCTACTCGTATGTTGAGTGCATATATATTTACAATTGTTATGTCTTCCTCTTGGATTGATCCCTTGATCATTATGTAGTATCCTTCCTTATCTCTTGTAATCTTCTTTAAGGTCTATTTTGTGTGATATGAGGATTGCTACTCCAGCTTTCTTTTGCTTCCTTTTTGCATGGAATATATTTTTCCATCCTCTCACATTCAGTCTATATGTGTATTGAGGTCTAAAGTGGGTTTCTTGTAGACAGCATATATATGGGTCATGTTTTTGTATCCATTCAGCCAGTCTGTGTCTTTTGGTTGCAGCATTTAATCTATTTACATTTAAAGTAATTGTTGATATATATATTTCTATTGCCATTTTCTTAATTGTTTGGAGTTGCTTTTGTAGATCTTTTTTCTTCTCTTGTATTTCTTGACTGTATAAGTCTGTTTAATGTTTGTTGTAAAGCTGGTTTGGTGGTACTGAATTCTCATAACTTTTGCTTGTCTGAAAAGCTTTTGATTTCTCCATCAATTCTGAATGAAATCCTTGCTGGGTACAGTAATCTTGGTTGTAGATTTTTCCCTGTCAGTACTTTACATATATCCTGCCTTTCCTTTCTGGCCTGCAGAGTTTCTGCTGACTGTAAGATCAGCTGTTAAGCATATGGGGTTTCCCTCGTATGTTACGTGTTGCTTCTCCCTTGCTGCTTTTAATGTTCTTTCTTTGTGTTTAGTCTTTGTTAGTTTGATTAGTATGTGTCTTGGCACGTTTCTCCTTGGGTTTATCCTGTATGGGACTTGTGCCTCTTGGACGTGATTGACTATTTCCTTTTCCATGTTGGGGAAATTTTCAACTATAATCTCTTCAAAAATTTTCTCATACACTTTCTTTTTCTCATCTTCTTCTGGGACCCCTATTATTCAAATGGTGTGTTTGATATTTTCCTAGAGGTCTCTGAGACTATCCTCAGTTCTTTTCATTCTTTTTACTTTATTCTGCTCTTCAGAAGTTATTTCCACCATTTTATCTTCCACCTCACCGATTCATTCTTCTGCTTCAGATATTCTGCTATTGATTCCTTCTAGAGTATTTTTGGAGAAAACAATGGCAACCCACTCCAGTACTCTTGCCTGGAAAATCCCATGGACGGAGGAACCTGGTAGGCTGCATTCCATGGGGTCGCACAGAGTTGGACATGACTGAAGCGACTTAGCAGCAGCAGCAGCAGAATATTTTTAATATCAGTAATTGTGTTGTTTGTCTCTTCATGTTTATTCTTTAGTTCTTCTAGATCTTTGTTAGTTGATTCTTGCATTCTTCCATTTTGCTTTCAAGGTTTTTGATCATCTTTACTATCATTATTCTGAATTCTTTTTCAGGTAGTTTGCCTATTTCCTCTTCATTCATTTGGACTTCTGTGTTTCTAGTTTGTTTCTTCACTTGTGTAGTATTTCTCTGCCTTTTCATTATTTTTTTAAACTTATTGTATCTGAGGTCTCCTTTTCCCAGGCTTCAAGGTTGAATTCTTTCTTCCTTTTGGTTTCTGCCCCCCTAAGGTTATTCCTTGGGTTTTCCTGGTGGCTCAGAGGTTAAAGCATCTGCCTGCAATGCGGGAGACCTGGGTTCGATCTCTGGGTTGGGAAGATCCCCTGGAGAAGGAAATGGCAACCCACTCCAGTATTCTTGCCTGGAGAATCCCATGGACAGAGGAGCCTGTTGGGCTACAGTCCACGGGGTCGAAAAGAGTCGGACACAACTGCGCGACTTTACTTCACGTCACTTCAAGGTTAGTCCAGTGGTTTGTGTAAGCTTCTTATTTGTGCTGAGTTTTTGTTTGCTTGTTTGTTTTTCCTCTGATGGGCAAGGCTGAGTGAGGTGGTAATCCTGTCTGCTGATGATTGGGTTTGTATTGTTTTGTTTGTTTAGATGAGGCGTCCTCCACAGGGTGCTATTGGTGGTTGGGTGATGCTGGGTCATGTATTACAGTGGTTTATTTTGTGTGAGTTCTCACTATTTGATACCCCCTAGGGTTAGTTCTCAGAGAAGGCAATGTCACCCCACTCTAGTACTCTTGCCTGGAAAATCCCATGGACAAAGGAGCCTGGTAGGCTGCAGTCCATGGGGTCGCTAAGAGTCAGACACAGCTGAGCAACTTCACTTCCACTTTTCACTTTCATGCGCTGGAAAGGAAATGGCAACCCGCTCCAGTGTTCTTGCCTGGAGAATCCCAGGGACGGGGGAGCCTGGTGGGCTGCCGTCTGTGGGGTTGCACAGAGTCGGACACGACTGAAGTGACTCAGCAGCAGCAGCAGCAGCAGGGTTAGTTCTCTGGCAGTCTAGGGTCTTGGAGTCAGTGTTCCCACTCCAAAGGCTCAGGGCTTGATCTCTGGTCGGGAATGAAGATTCCACAAGTGGTTTGTTATGGCATTAAGTGAGATTAAAACAAATATCCAAAAATGAGGAACCAAAGATGAACCCCAGACAAATGGCAGTTACAAAATCAGGCAAATAAGAATTAAAATAATAGAATATACACATTATACATATATACCCATGAACAAAGTCAAAAGAGTCCAACAAAAATAAAGTACAATAGACTGTCCCGGCAAACAAAGGAAATCAAAAGTTATATTTACCATTAAGAACAAAACTAACTGGAGAAGGAAATGGCAACCCACTCCACTAATCTTGCCTGGAAAACCCCATGGACAGAGGAGCCTGGCAGGCTACAGTCCGTGGGATCACAAGAGTCAGACACGACTTAGCGACTAAACCATCCACCACTACAAAGTGAATATATGCCTAAAGATAATGCGTGAAAAGGATATTTGCCATATACTAGCTAGTTTTTTGGTGGGAGGGTGTGAGTCAAGGAAGACTTGGGGTTATTTTTTCATCAACTTCCATTTTATACTTATTTATAATGGCCGTTATTTTTACTAATACTGTAAAACTATGAAAATGAATAAAATACTAAAAGTTTCATATAGCCAAAAAAAAAAAAAGAACAAAACTAACTAAAGCAGAAACTATAAAACAAAACTAAAGCTAGGTGCCAATTGGGGAATAAAACAATGAAAATAAAACTAACAAATATGTTGAGAGGAAAGGAAAGAAAGAAAAGAAAAAAAGAATGGCTATGCAAAGTTAAATAGAGGTAGATGAAGAAGATTTATATACATTGAAGATTAACTGCAAGGGTAAAAGAACAGTAGGAAAAGCAAACAAAGGAATAAATGTAGAAAAAAGTAATAATAGGTTTAAAAAATTTAAAAAAGAGAAAAAAAAAAAACCTCCCCAGAATTGCAAAATGCCAATACAGAGGCAGAGGTTTATAACAACAATAAAATTGTCACTGAGGAAAAAAAAGAAAAAAAAGCTCAAAAGTTTAGTTATATTTCATAGTGCCAATAACATCGACAACTACAATGGGGGGAGGGGGGAGGGAAAAAAAGGAAAAAAATCCAAAAGAATCTACAGAACAAGTCAAAACATTAGAATAATAAATGCTTGTACTTGAGTCACTGCTGTCAGAGTCCTTTCCCTCGCTGGGAGTCACAGTGGACTTCACCTCCCTAGGATGCCCTTGAACACTGCTGATCTCTGGACTTGCTGTGAGGGCAACTCAGATTCTAATCTGCTCCTGCTCCTCTGTGTTCTAGCCTCCAATGTCCACAGTTATCAGAACTAGTGCGTTTTCTTTTGTGAGAGCTCTCCATGACCTTTTACATATTCCTCAGACACAAAGTCTGCCTAATTGATCCTGTGGATTTAATCTGCAGCTTGTACAGCTGGTGGGAGGATTTTGGGTCTTCTTCCTTAGTCGCACTGCCCCTGGGCTTCAATTATGGTTTTATTTTCACCTTTGGATATGGGTCGTCCACTGGGGTTTGCTCCTGAGGCTGCCCTGGAGGACTTGGGTTTGCCCCTGTGAGGCCAGGTGTGGAGCTGGTGCAGCTGCTTGGGTTGCAGGGGTTCTGGCAGCACCAGGTACTCAGGCGAGTTGGCGGCTAGGGCAGCAGGAAATACAGTGCTCGAGAAGGGTATGGCAGCCAGTATTGGCCAATACGTTCCAGTATTCTTGCCTGGAGAACCGCCGCTCCCTGACAGAGAAGCCTGGCAGGCCACAGTACAGAGGTTCGCAGAGTCGGACACTACGGAAGGGAGCCTGTGCACACTGACACAGGCTGTTTTCCTGTGGCAGCTCTGCCCCAGGGAGAGGTGAGTGTGAAGGTGGTGCAGCTGCTTGTCTTGTGGTGGCTCCAAGTGTGCGGGCACACGAGCTGCCTCCGCCGCAGGAGTTACGGTCCTATCAGGTTTTTTTCAAGCCTCTTGTAGCTGGTGATCAGAAGGCCTCTTTGGCCAATCTTTCTCCGTAGCTCTGCCGTTTCAGGCTCTTGGAGGGTTCCCTTGTCTGAGGTCCTTCTCTATAGTTCAGTGCATCAGGCACATAGAGGGGCCCCCAACTGGGGTCCTGTTCTGTAAATCGGAGCATCAGGCACTTAAAGGGGCATGCTGGGTGGGGCCCTACACTGTAGTTCATGTGTCAGGCGTTTGATGGGCCAGCGTCTCTATTGTTCAGCTGCCAGTGCTGGCATGTGGGGAGAGAGAGGTAATGGTGATGGCTCCAGCCACTCCATGTGACTCAGCAGTATCACCTTGCTTTCAAGGCTGCCTGGCTTTCCTCCACAGGCATTTCCCACCACAGTCTCCTCCCTCATATCCCCTCGATCCATCCTTCCGCAGTCAACAGCAGCCCTTGCCCTGGGATTGCTCTGCAATCCCTAAACTCCAGCTCCCAGCCACTGTGCCATCTAGGGTATGTATGGCTGCAGCTAGGACTGTCTGATTTTCATTCCATTTAGACTGCCACAGATCAGCTGTTTCCCTGTCAGCCTTAAATGTTTCTCCTCTGACTCAGACAATTGCCCGGATGTGGGGATTGGACCCCTGCTTCAGTTCCCCCACCCGCCAAGGGCAGGTCCAGTCCTACTAACACTTCTGTTTTCCCCCCTTGGTAGTTCCTTCCTCCTACCAAGTATTGCGTGGGTCTACATATTCTTTTCTGCTGGTCAGGCACTCCTGTCCACTCTCAGCTGGTGTTCTGCATGCACTTCTGTGTCTGAAGGTGTATTCCTGATGTATCCATGGAGAAAGAGATATTCCTCATCCACCATCTTCCAAAGTCTCTCTATACTCTTAAAAGCTTTCTATTATTTTTAGGTGGGGCTTCCCAGGTGGCTCAGTGGTAAAGAATCCACCTACCAAGCAGGAGATTTGAGTTTGATAATGAGAGGGTAACAGGCAGGAAGGCCAGGGGTCTCCAAATGGAGGAAATAGGCTGCAAGTGTCAGACAGTTTTATCTCTCTTAAGCGGTAGGAGGAAACAAACTAGCGATATTTTTTCCCTTCTCTATACAAATTTAAAAGGAGATTTCTCTTAAAATACTGTGTTGCCATAAATGACACCTGGTTTCACCTGAAGCTGACTATTCTCAAACCTTGAGTTAACCAATGCATTTTTCTTATGGAAATGTTTGTCTTAAGCTATGTTAATGTACTATGCATTTACCCCCAAGAACCCACTTGACAAACCAGTATGTTATACTCAGAGGTTGTTCCCCTAATCTGTGTAAACGAAACTATTTGTATGGTAATCTGCCCTTCTACAAGATTCAAGTCAATCATTTTATGGCCTGGGATGAATCATCTGGAGCCAAGATTATCCCAAAATGCATCTTATGTATGAGGAGCCTGGTGCCATTCTGAGTTTTTTGTTTGTTTTTTTTTCCATTCTGAGTTTTAAGACATTCCTTTCTTTCATTAACAGACTGCTAGTGACTATGTAACATCCAGCTGAAGACTAGCAGGGGGGTACTCTTTCTGCCCCCTTCTGATGCCTATGTCAGAAGCTTTCTCTATCTCCTTTATACTTTAATAAAACTTTATTACACAAAAGCTCTGAGCGATCAAGCCTCGTTTCTGGCCCCGGGTTGAATTCTTCTCCCCTGGAGGCCAAGAATCCCAGCATCTTTTCGTTCAGCAACAACCTTTCAATCCTTGGCATGGGAAGTTCCCCCGGAGAAGGAAATAGCAACCCACTCTAGTATTCTTGCCTGGGAAATTCCATGGACAGAGAGCCTGGTGGATCACAAAAGAGTCAGTCATGACCTAGTGACTAAAAAACAACAAATATTCTTAAGTGGTGACAAAAAGTAATTGATTTTGCTCTAGTTATTTCATGTGTATGTATAAGAACTGAGTTTTATATTGACTGGTGATTCTTGGGTTGACATTTTAGACTGAATCCAAGTCACGCCCATTGGAAAATTGAATCCTCTCACATCTTAGGTCTGAGCACTTTTTTTACTCCTAGACATGCATTTAGAAATCAATGTGCTAGCCCTTCTTTCTGCTGACAGCAGTAGTGACACTGCAAATATAGGTTTTGGCTGATAGCAGCTTAAAATAAACATCTTAATAATGACAATAGTTTTAAAACAAAATTTAAATAGAAGTTACTCTATAACAAAAGTGAAATGACAGAAGCTAGGATTCCTTTTCTGAGGCAAAACACTTTCACAGCATTTTCTGTCATCTATTTTAAGGGTCAACACTGACTGTCCTTGGGTAGAAAATTGAGACCACTGTTTGGGTAATTTAGTTCTTCCCTCATCCACTTTTCCTACTAATCCCCCAGTTTCCAAAATGATACAAAATAAAACAAAGAACAGCCAATTTAGTCATAGTTATTTGGAAAGTTCAGACCAAAGGGTGTCATTTGGTTTGAATTACATGGTTTGCTTTCCCCAGATAATCATTCTACCTTGCCTATGTATAGATACTGTCTTAAGGTTGCTGTCATGCAAAAGCAATTGAGTACATTTTGCAGAAGCTAAGATGACTCAACTCAAACTCACATTGGACTTTAACTCACCTTGCATTTAAAGCCATGTTTATAAACACACCAGTAGGTACAAAAATGCTAATAGTATCTGTGATCCACAGTTGACTCAGGGTATTTATTTACTTTTGCTTGCAGATAATAGTTTACATGCTTAAGCAGTGCTTCAAAGATTATCAGAAGGCAGAATCCCTGATACAGTCCTTGTCTTTCATGTCTTGGGCAAGTCCCTTAATGTACATATACCTATATTCTCTCATTTTTACACATACCTAAAATCTGTCACTTTTTAAAATGACATTATTTCACTTTACATGATTAAACATTATATTTATCCACTGATTTGAAATTCTGAAATATAGAAATTAAGTATAATTTCTCAAAAGATCTAAAATTCTTTCAACATGCTTCAAAACATATGGTAAAGTTAAGAAAACTTTGGCTTGATTTCTTAAAATTCAAGTAGAAATCCTTGAATGCTGATAGCTACCACTTAACAGAGAATTTTACCAAAGGCTCAGCCCTGTTCAGAGTGTTCTAAATGTGTATTCATTGAAAATTCAGTCCTAGGAAGTATCTCCCATTATTATGTCCAGTGCAAAACTGAAGATAACAAAACACAGAGGAATTTATTGATTCACCCAAGAAATCTCATGTAGTAGGTGGTAGAGTTAGAATCTAAACTCACAGTCAGACTCTGACTCCATACTCTTTTACCTACTTTTTGCTTCATACCCCTTCTATTGCCATGACTCTTTATAATGTCATAACTTGTGTTTTGACTTTCTACTCAATAAAATATGTGGATCTGAATTAGAATCCTTAATATTGTGTTTGAGAAATAATAGAGTTTGTTTTCTGAGAAAAACCACAAAGTATAAAGAATATTTGTTTGAAAAATAATACATAACATTTCTGCTTTAGTTTGAGGAATGACTGGTACAAGTCGTAAAACCATATGACTATAAGGTTTCTTAGAATAAAATGGAACAAACATAAAATGCATCCTGGACCACCTGTTCATGCTTTCAAGCAATCAAATCAGTGCCCTGGCCAAATTTCCTTCTGGACATTACTCTGCACCACAAAACTAACTTCCAAACTACACAGTGGGCCAGAATATGAAGTTGGAGACATAGTCTTTGTGTTGTTATTGTTGTTGTTTAGTCTTTCAGTCATGTCTGACTCTTCTGTGACCCCTTGGACTGTAGCTTGCCAGGATCCTCTGTCCATGGGATTCTTCAGGCAAGAATACTGGAGTGGGTTCTCCAGGGGATCTTCCGATCTAGGGATCGAACCTGTGTCTCTTGCATTGGCAGGCAGATTCCCTACCTCTGAGCCACCAGGAAAGCACAGTCTCTGTATTAGTCACTAAGAAAATAAAATGCTGAGATCATCACTGGTACCCACTAAATTCACTGGCCTTACACAGACATTTGATACACTACATTTGGCAACCTTTATGCAGGTTTGGGAGTCCAAAAATTTCAAGAATATTTTAAAGTTGCTACAGTGTTACATTTGGCACAATAAAATGTGAAAGAACTTTGAAAGATACAATATTCAAATATAAAGTAGGTTTTTTAAACCATCCTCAGAATCTGTAGGTGTCTCTATTCTCCAACACAAATGAATTAAAATCTGAATATGCATTTCTGCTTTCATCCATCTAAATGCCCTTCTGGAAAGGAATGACAACTCAATCTTTTCGCAGTCTCCTTGCAGACATATGTGCATAATCTCAGCTGCTCTGCTGAAGGCTGTAAGCACTGCTTGCAGTGGCATTGCTAGTCCTTCTTTCCTGCTTCTGCGGAGCTCTGCCCTCCCATCGTGTCCTCTCCCCACCCACTCCTCACCCAACACATACTCATTGACTCTGTCCGGTCACTCACACCCCCAGCGCTCGCTTGGAGCAGTGTGTCCCTGACTGAGGCTTCATAGAGGCACTCTGCCCGCACACAGGATGTGACGCCCACGGGGTGCGATTTTCATCCAACTTCTGAAAGAGAGCACTTTCCAGGATGTTCTTTGAAAACTGATAACAGGTTTTCTTCTAGAAAATTGCCAGGCAAGTTGAGCTCAATCTATTTCAAGACAATGCCCTTGAAGTTTCAATTTTTTAAAAGCTGAAAGGTTACATTTCTGGCACTGCAGGTTATACATCTCTTCCAATTATGACCTTGAGGTCATAATATGAGATATTTTGTACGACTTGGAAATACACACCAGGAATATGAATGATGTCAAGCACACATTTGCAGTCAGTTTAGAGCTATGAGAACATGGTTCCAAAGGAAATCTAGGTTCTGTATCAAATTGTACCAGGTACACTTTTCGAATATAACATAGAATTGTATGATGTGGCCTAATTGCTCCATCAGATTCGGGGTTTCACACTGACTGAAGGGCAAGAAGGAACATAAAATCTCATATTCAAAAAAGAGTTAAAAACTACAGTATTCCAGCCAGGGGATAGTCTAGCCTCTGTTTGGTTGCCCCTGATGTTCAAATACCAAGGCAAAATTCTAATCTACATCTTACGTGTGTGCTAAGTTGCTTCAGTCATGTCCCACTTTTGTGACACTATGGACTGTGACCTGCCAGGCTCCTCTGTCCATGGGATTCTCCAGACAAGAATACTGGAGTGGGTAGCCATTCCCTTCTCCAGGAGATCTTCCTGATCAAACCTGGATCTCCCACATTGCAGGCAGATTCCTTACTGTCTGAGCCACCAGGCTAGCTATTATGTGCCCTTATAATCTACTCTTCTCTGGTCCCAAAATATACACCCTCTTTAGCAATTCCATTTATTGATTATTTAAGTTCCCTCACTTCTCTGAGAATAGTTTCATTTGTCTTTGTTTCTTCTAACAATGGAGTGCTTAGAGTTGAACACGGTGTCCCAGATGTGACTTGACCAGTACAAGGTACAATGCAACTATTATCTTCCATCATCAAGAAAGTATACTTTTTTAAAGGTCATATAACAAATAGGAATTTTAAGAAAGAAAAGTTTTACAGTGCCGGCCATGTATGCAGCAAGCATTCCAAAAGTATGTCTGAATGTTCTTAATGAAAAGCCAGCATGATTTGCTTGGTTGGTTTTTTCTTTGTTTTGTTTTGGTCTGGCTTTCTGTCTGTGCCCCATGGCTTGTGGGATCTTGGTTCCCCGACCAGGCATTGAACTCGGGCCTTTCCTCAGCAGTGAAAGCACAGAGTCCTAACCACTGGACCACCAGGGAATTTCCTTCTTTGTTTGTTTCTGTTTTTGTGTGTTTTTAAGAAAACTTACAGAATAGAATTGAAGGTTTGCATGCTTAATCGCTTCAGTCACAAAGAGTGTCTGACTCTTTGCAACCCCATGGACTGTAGCCAGCTAAGCTTCTCTGTCCATGGGGATTCTCTGGGCAAGAATACTGGAGTGGGTTGCCTTGCCCTCCTCCAGGGGCTCTTCCCTACTCAGGGATTGAACCTGCATCTCTTTCATCTCCTGCATTGGCTGGCAGGTTATTTACTGCTAATGCCACTTGGGAAGCTGTTGACAGTTTATGAGACATTTAATTTTGTATCAGCCTCCTCAATATATTTGATATTTAGGCATCACATGGACATTTTACCCTTTTAAAGGAGAAGTTGCAGTAGTATTAGTAACCACTTTCTTTCTTTTTTTTTCAGTAACCACTTTCCTTTAACTCAATTTTAACTTTTTGGGGGAGGGCTGTGTCCTGTGGCATGTGGGTTCTTAGTTCCCTGACCAGGGATCAAACCTCTGTGCCCTGCAGTGGAAACTCTGAGTGTTAACCACTGGATAGCAAGGGAAGTCCTTAACTCATTTTTAAACCAGTGTATCTGCTGCTTAGAAAATGAGTCTTAACCTGAACAGAATGCCACTGGCCAGGACTTAGAGCATGAATGTAGCACTTGGTCAGTTGTTGCTGTCAGGTGGGAGCACTTACTCTTATCATGGTGCTTCTCCAAGGGAAGAAGGGGTGTATTTTCGGGGGAAGCCTCCTAAACAGGAAACTGGCATGATCTACTTTCTAATGTAAATATGAGTCATGGATTTATTTGTTTGAGCAGAGTAGATGTTTCCATGAAATGGGAAAAAAAAGTTTTCTGTAGTAATGGTGTAGTGATCAGGTAAAAGAATGCCTTCGTCAAGGTGCCCCAAAAAAATTTAAAAATTTTTTAAATTTTTTGGGGCTCCAAAATCACTGCAGGTGGTGACTGCAGCCATGAAATTAAAAGATGCTTACTCCTTGAAAGAAAAATTGTGACCAACCTAGACAGCATATTAAAAAGCAGAGACATCACTTTGTCAACAAAGGTCCGTCTAGTCAAAACTATGGTTTTTCCAGTAGTCATGTATGGATGTGAGAGTTGGACTATAAAGAAGGATGAGCGCCAAGAATTGATGCTTTTGAACAGTGGTGTTGGAGAAGACTCTTGAGAGTCCCTTGGACAGCAAGGAGATCCAACCAGTCCATCCTAAAGGAGATCAGTCCTGAATATTCATTGGAAGGACTGATGTGGAAGCTGAAATTCCAATACCTTGGCCACCTGATGGGAAGAACTGACTCATTGGAAAAGACCTGGATGCTGGGAAAGATCGAAGGCAGGAGGAGAAGGGGGTGACAGAGGATGAGATGGTTGGATGGCATCACCGACTCAATGGACATGAGTTTGAATAAGCTCCAGGAGTTGGTGGTGGACAGGGAAGCCTGGCGTGCTCCAGTCCATGGGGTTGCAAAGAGTCAGACACGACTGAGCAACTGAACTGAACTGAACTGATCAAGGTGCACTTGGGTTGAGAGCAGAGTTAGGAAGCACTGTTTTGTCCAAGCAGGTGATTTCTGGGAATAGGATGTAAAAATTATTCACCATAATTTTCACTTTCATGTCTCCAGCCATTGACACAATGTTTGGCAAAAAGCAGACTCTCCAAAACACCTTGAAAGTCGGTCAAAAAAGGAGGAAGAGGAGGAAAATGCTGGAAGGAAGAAATTTCAGGATTACTGTAAAGATCAAACACACCAGATTAAACCCCAAATATTGGTGCAGGATGGGATATCCAAAATTAGTGTCCAACCTCCTCATATTATATGTGGCCCCCGGGGAGACAGAAGAGTTAAAGTAGCTTGTCCAAGATTACAATATCTCAGTCCAGTTAGGTACTGAGTCACTCCTAGTGGGACTCCCAGCACTTAATGCAGAGCTCCTTGTGTAATAGTAGTGGAGCTGCAGAGGAATTATCTAGGGGAGTCCCTGGCGTCTCCCACTCTGGCCCCAGATTTGTTCCCTCAGCAGGCCTGGATTGCAGAAAGCTTAAGGAAAGGTCTTAGCCACAGATGTGGAGGAAGTCCTGGGATTTAAATGAGTAAACAAAAGCAAGACATGGTAGAGCGGTTTGATCCTGAGTACCAGACTTGGGGGCTTACCAGGTGGCTCAGTGGTAAAGAATCTGCCTACCAATGCAGGAGACGTGGGTTTAATCCCTGGGTGGGGAAGATCCCCTGGAGGAGGGCATGGCAACCCACTCCAATATTCTTGCCTGGAGAATCCCATGGATAGAGGAGCCTGGTGGGCTACAGTCCATGGTGTCTCAAAGAGTCAGACATGAGCGACTTAGCACACATGCACCGGTGGGGATATATTTCATATCCGAAACCAATAGACACAAACTTATAAATGTAAAACTGAAACAAATGTTATAAGGCAATACTTACCTTTCTCTTATGCTGCGTATTTTTTCTACTTTTCTTTCTTTCTAATGTATGCTGTATATTTAACCCAACTAAAGTGATTTCACAATCTACCCATGGGTCACAGCCTGCAGTTGAAAGCAACACCGCATTAGCAAATACTGGGATGTGATTTAGCAATTTCTCCTCCTCTGTACCCTTTAGTCTTCCTTTTACCTGTGAGCTGTGCAATATTATTGACTGAACCTAAGATCTTCTTGGGGCTTCCCAGGTGGCACTAGTGGTAAAGAACACTCCTGCCAATCAGGGAAATATAAGAGATGCGAGTTCCATCCCTGGTTAGAGAACAGAGGGCATGGCCACCCACTCTGGTATTTTTGCCTGGAGAATCCCATGGACAGAGGAGCCTGGTGGGCTACAGTCCATAGGGTCACAAAGAGTCGAACATGACTCAAGTGACTTAGCATGCACACAAGATCCACCTAGGATGAATCCAAATAATAAGGGTTAAATAATCCTCAGTTATTTCATTGCATTTATATTGGAGCATACTTTGAAGGCAGTGGAAAAAGTGGGAAAAGCCTGAAAACAATGATTATGGTCATCAAAGACATATCTGTATCTTTGCAAGACCCACATAGTGAAAGAAGGGGAATCACAACTACATCGTTTTCTAACATAGTGGATATACTGTTAATAAGAATGAGGTAGTGATTTGCAATAAGCATTGAGATGTTTTGTTTAGTAAATAAAGCAAGACATACAATGGTGTAGACAGTATGCTTTTATTTGTGTGCCCAAGGGGGTATGTATATATTTGTGGGTTTGGTATGCACAGAGTATCTCTAGAGGATAAAGTGGCCACTCTGGTGTGTGTCATTGGTTGGATGACTGTGGGAGGGACATTTTTTTCCACTGTATTTTCTTGTATATATATTTCTAATATGCATTACTCTTTCAAAAGTAATAATATATTATTAGGTGGATAAATAAGCATACTTTATGAGAGGCAGGAAAATCTGAAAAATGAAAGGACTTCCAGTGTTTGCTTTTGTTAAGTCATTGCTAGTGATGATATCTCTGAGAAATAAAAGGAAAGCTCTAGGTCCAAATCTTGAAGAAGTCTGTGAATATGCTATAGTGATTTAGACATTCCACTTCATTTACTACACTCTTAACCTTATAACAACAATTACCTCTGTCTAGGGTGTGTTCTTTATTCCACCTTTTCCCTAATATACATTCTTTTTTTGTTTGTTTTTTAAATTTGTTTGGCTGTGCCTGGTCTTAGTTGCGGCCTGCGGGATCCTTATTTGTGGCATGCAGGAGCTATTTGGACTTCCCAAATGACGCTAGTGGTAAAGAACCCGCCTGCTAATGCAAGAAACATAAGCCATGTGGGTTCAGTGCCTGGGTCAGGAAGATCCCCTGGAGAAGGAAATGGCAACCCACCCCAGTATTCTTGCCTGGGAAATTCTATGGGCAGAGGAGCCTGGCAGGCTATAGTCCATAGGGTCACAAAGAGTCGGATAGGACTGAAGTGACTTAGCATGCCTGGATCTATTTCCCTGACCAAGGATCAAACCCAGGTCCCCTGCAGTGGGAGCAGAGTCTTAGCCATTGGACCACCAGAGAAGTCCCACCAGGGTTTTGTAAATACAGGAAAAGGAGTCCAAATATGCTTTCTCAGTATGTTGCAGGTTCTTCTGGTTTACCTGCAATGGGGTAGAAGCGCCAGAGACAGGAGAAAAAGGAGAAACTGAACAAGAGGCATGTCCTGAGGGTCAGGTCTCCAAGAGGAGAAAGCGAAGACTGGCTGCTAGTACTTTGGGTAATTCAAGAAGGATAACAGGAGTGATTTTCAAACTTTAATATCCACAAGATTCACTAGGATGCTTATTAAAAATTAACCTCTCTTCTTGTACAGGGGGGTCTTGGGACTCTTGGAATAGATAAATTATCTTTTCTGAAGCTTCTGGGAGAAGGCTTACATAAAGTGAAGTGCAAACATCCTGTGAGAAACAAACACAGGCACATAAAACAAGACCCAACAAAAATACAAAACAGATTGGAACTTCCCTGGTGATCCAGTGGTTAAGACTCCATTCTCCCACTGCAGGGGGCATGGGCTCCATCCCTGGTTGGGGAGCTACTATGCATACACTGACACAAGGATGACTTATATAAGAAAAAAGTCTGCTTATAAGGGCTTTGCTTGTGGCTCAGATGGTAGAGAATCCGCCTGCAATGTGGGAGACCTGGGTTCGATCCCTGGGTTGGGAAGATCCCCTGGAGAAGGGAACAGCTACCCACTCCAGTATTCTGGCCTGGAGAATTCCATGGACTGTATAATCCATGGGGTTGCAATGAATTAGACATGACTGAGTGACTTTCACTTTCCTTTAACCTCTAAAGCAGGTTTCCTTAAGAGAGTTATAGGTACATGTAAAGAACAATACCTGGCACAGATTATGAGTTTGAAGTGTGAGCTATTATGATTTTTAAAGGATATGTATAAAAACAGTTTTTATATAGATGAACCAACTCTCCAGGCGATTCAGGGACCTCATATTATGAGAAGTATTTCTCTATAACTTCGAGATCCGAATCTGAGAATGTTAGTTCTCCAGAAAATGAGTCAAGTAAATTCTTAAGAGTCTATACAGTATGCAAACAGTGTTTGAAACTAATGATACAGTCCGGTCCAGTTGGTTTAAAACGTGTATCTAGGCTGTCATCAGTGGCACATTGCAAGCAACAACATTATTAAAAGCACAACATGACAAACATGTAAATGTACCTTTGACTCTTTTCCTTACTTCATCTCCCCAGATTGTTTTCAGTTTTATTTTGTTTTCCTTTGCAAAGTTGATGAATACCCAGGCACCGGTCCCAGCGTGGGTTTAAACTTTGTTCTAAATGCTTGAATAATGTCCCAGATTCTGTCTCCTTTTTTAAAGCAACAGCCTTTCAGCCTACCGTGAGTCACTCCTCAAACAGATGTGAGTTTTCCTGTTAGCACAGCCAGTGAACCCCATCTGCAATCCCAGTGTTAACACCTCCTTGGGAGTTTCCAAACCTGGGTAATCACATAAATAGCGTCATGTCTTATCAAGTTCCCTCCACTCTCAAGAGAACAAGGTTCATTCAATAAATTTTCCGTACTTGGTATTTTTAGAGGCCAACAAAAAAAAAGGGAGGTCTTTAAAACGTTCAGTGCCATTCAACAGGCCCAGCATCTTTCAGGAGTCCCTCCTTTTCTTGAGTCTGGATGCCTCGTGAAAACATATAGACATCTTCATCTTTACAGCAACACTTTCTAGAAGTTGTCTAGCTTTGGCTGTGTTTAAAGCTAGTCAAGAACTCACTACCTGTCAAGGCAACCCATTTTATTTTTAAGAAATTTGATAATTAGAAGTCTTCTGCTTCTGTTTCTTCTAAATAGGCCCACTGGTGTTTACCCAGACTCATGAGCCTTTTGAAAAAACTGGAATGACTTCATCTTTCACACAAGTGGCAGCTTTTTCAGCTTTACCAAAACAGCTGTGATAGTCTTTCCTGTTCTCTTGATCTTTTCTTTGGCTCCTGAAAGAAGTGGGAGGGAATTATGCACTTGGATTTACTATAAATGTGAATCTAGTTGTATTTAAGCTTACTGTGTACATAGAGATTCAACAACCAAAAAAAAAATATATATATATCTCTAGAAGACATTGGGAATTAGAATGCACTTGCAACATACCAGGGAATTTTCCTTGAAAGAGGCAGGTATAATTTGTTCTTTTTCAGTCAGTATACTTGGGTGTTGGATGATCTTAATGTGATTCTTTTGCTTTTCTCACAATGTGTGTGTATTCAGTTTTGAAATGAAATAAAACAGCAGGTAGGGGCTGAAAATTTGGGGGCAGATAAATTCCCTGGAATACAGAATGTGCTCTTCTTTCTTGAGTTTCTTAAAGGGCAGGACTCTTTTATTCTTCTTGGTATCAGGAGTGCCTAGTATAATACCATGCACAGGGTTGGCCTTATTAATACTTGTTGAGTTGAATTTACCTGAATTTCCAGAAGTGGAGAGATCACCAAAGAGAGATACAGACCAGTAAAACAGGACTGAAATTATTCAAGGAAGATGTTTTTAACTGGACTTTTATAATTTTGTCCTTCTATTCCCAAAAATATCCTCAAGGAGATGAAATTATACTGATAACTCTTTGGTAAATGATGTCTAGAGACCGCCCCACACCCCCCCTACCACCTTAAAAACTGTCTTTTGAAGTATCAGTATTCTAGTAACCCAAAAGCAGTGACATCCTATGTTTCATAATTGGCATTCTTTCCCTTCAAGTCAATGTGCATTTTTAACATGGCCTTCCAAGGAAAGTGCTTTTAATTAAAGGAGAAATTATCTTGGGAAGTATTTTAGTGTCAGGTGGTGCCTAAAACTAGCAGTCAGAGAAATCCAAGTCTGTGACTTGGCAGAGAAACAGAGAGGACCCCCCCCCCCCCAGGAAGAAAGGTGGGGTGAAAGGGAAGCGGCTTGGGAACCAAAGCCAAGGTGATGCTGTGGTCTGCTGGAACTCCCCAAAGCATTCTGACCCAATGACCTACTTTAGGAGGGCTGGGAGTCCTGTAGATGCCAGCACAAGTGGAATTGGCAGAGGCCTGTCGGTGCAAAGCTCCCTGTGTCTGTGTGCCCCTACTTGAGGACTGTTTGTACTTTAACCAGATAATTAGATTAACAGCAGCAGTTGCCCAATCACAGGAAGCACGGCTCTTTTCTCAGAGTAAAATGGGCACTAATCTTGGGACTCAGCCAAACTCACTCCCTTAGGAAGAGGGTTGGGAGGGTCTGACTCAGCTGACAACAGAAGTCCAGCCAAGAGGGCAAAGGACAGTGTCCTCTGGTTAAAGCAGTCCATCTCTGGGAGATCTGTTGCTTCCCGGCGGCCTCCACTACCAACCTGCCTGTGTTATAGGGACAGGTTTTTGGTCCTCATGGAAAGAACAAGAAAATGCAAGGCAAAGATCCAGTACCAGGAGAAGGAGGGATCACCAACCTGGATGGTACTGAGTGATGCTGTTGTCTTAACAGAAAGTATAAATAGCATCCTCAGCAGGATCCTATTTAGGGTGAACAATTAGATCACTCTTGGTATGGGATGCTTGGAATACCAGAAAAACAACTTTTGCACTAGGAACCAAGGCAGAAGCCATCTTTATAATCTGGGGCAAGAGGGGCTTGAAATAGAAACTGGGAGCCAGGCCACTTGGGACAGGAGGGCCATAGATGAGTTGTCCTTGCAGTTACTGGAAATCTCAGCATTGTAAAGTACCAGCCCCATCTATATCAGAACAGCAATAAGGCATATACCCTGAAGAAACCAAAACTGAAAAAGACACATGTACCCCAGTGTTCATTGCAGCACTACTTACAATAGCTAGAACATGGAAGCAGCCTAGATGTCCATCAACAGATGAATGGGAAAAAAAACTGTGGCACATATATACAATAGAATGTTATTCAGCCATAAAAAGGAACTCATTTGAGTCAGCTCTAATGAGGTGGGTGAACCTAAAGCCTATTATTCAGAGTGAAGTAAGTCAGAAAGAGAAAAGCAAATACTGTGTACTAACACATATATATGGAATCTAGAAAGATGATACTGATGAGCTTATCTGCAGGGCAGCAATGGAGACACAAACATAGAGAACAGACTTATGGACAGGGGAGGCATGGGAAGGAGAGGGAGGGATGTATGGAGAAAGTAACATGGAAACATGTATTACCATATGTAAAATAAATAGCCAATAGAAATTTGCTATATGACTCAGGGAACTCAAACCGGGGCTCTGTAACAACCTTGAGGGTGGAACTGGGAGGTGGGAGGGAGGTTCAGGAGAGAGGGGACATAGGTATATCCATGGCTGATTTCATGTTGATGTTTGGCGGAAACCAACATAATACTGTAAAGCAGTTACCCTTCAGTTAAAAATAAATAAATTTAATTATTAAAAAAAAAAGATAGCAATTAGGGACCAGGTCCTTATTCACAGAAGTGCTTGCAATCCTTCCAAATGCAGGGGGGACATAGTCTTCCTATGTCCTATTTCTGCTGTCAACCTCCTACTTGAGAAGACTGCGATTTACTGAGCATTTAAAATGGTGTTAACTATGCTTGGAGAAGAGAAAGCTCTGTACTCAATATTCTTCCCAAATACATGGGGAAGACACTGTGCTATATTAAGCAGAAACTGCAAGTTGCTTATCATCTGAATGGAAAATTAAATAGTTATACATTTTAAATAGTAATCCAAGACAGAAACAGAAGAGTTATCACAACATAGGCCTAGTTAATAGTCAAACCAGTTGTGTTAGCTGTGATTTTTATGAGAGTTTAGAGAAACAGTAAGGACTTCAGGTTGGGAAGATGAAAGGAAATTCATAAGGTGGTAGACCTTCCAGTCTTGAAGGACTTCCCATTTATTAAGTACTTGTTACTTGTCAGGATTTTGCACATGCGGACTCTGGTCTCAGAATAAACCTATCAAATAGTTATTAGTATCCATGGTCCCTTAGGGAGGAGACTGATTTCAGAAGGTTTTAGCAGCTTCTTTTAAGTCCTCAGCCACAAAATAGTAGAGAGAGCTTAAATTCAAATATAAATCTGTAAAGGAAAATACACACTCCCACTGTGGGCCTCCCCTGCGTTCAATACTCTATGACAATACACCTCATTTCTGACACAAGATGTGCGGGTTTTCTACACACTAGTGAGTTCTGGGACACGGGTGTCCTACAATTTTACCCAATTCTGACACTGTCTACCTGGAAATAGCATCAGATCCCACAAGTTAAACTGTCAAATGACAATTTAGTAATTAGTAGTAGGAAATGGCAACCCACTCCAGTATTCTTGCCTGGAGAATCCCAGTGACGGGGGAGCCTGATGGGCTGACGTCTGTGGGGTCGCACAGAGTCAGACACGACTGACGAGACTTAGCAGCAGCAGCAGTATATCCTTTACTCAAGGGAAAATAATACATGGATGAGAGTACAGCGCCACACAAGTGGAAGAGCAGTATTCCCAAGAGATGGTTGGGCCAGAGTGAATTTTATAGAATGTTAAAAGAGGCAACATGGAAACAGTACATGATTGGCTTAGAACGTGAGGATTTCCTCTGAAGGCTAACAGGTCAACCAGGGAATAAAGAAAAACTATCTGGCTTAAATTGATTGGCTGAGATTGCATATCTGACCTTATTTAGATTAATGAAGTTGGTACAGATTCTTGGCAGGTGGAGAGTGGCTGGCTGGATATCCTGCAATTCTGATCAAGTGGAGAACTTACCGGTACACCGAAGTTAAAGTATTGGTTTGCTGATGGGGCAGGAGCAGCTCCATCTTGGACCTAGAAATTTATTTCAACAGGGCTCAATCCCACAAGCCTGCCCCACCCCCACCCCCTTCATACATGTTTCATGCACCAATGGAGAGTCCAGTTGTCACCTGTGCTGCTGACTGACCAACTATGAATTGGAGGTTCCCTCAGCCCCCTCCTCAGCTTTGATTCATTTGCCAGAGTGGCTCACAGAACTCAGAAAAACAGTTCATTTACTAAATTACCAGTCTATTATATTAATAAAAGGAGGCAACTCAAAAACAGCCAAATGGAAGAGATGCATAAGGCAAAGGGTGTGGGAAGGGGCCCCATGTGTCCGTGCCCATTCTGGGAGTGTCACTGTTAGCCACCCCTCATGTTGACCAACCCGGAGACTTTCTGAATCCCATTGTTTGGGTGTTTTGTGGAGACCGTTCCATAGCCACGGTTGATTAAATCATTGCCGACTGGTGACTGATTCAACCTCCAACCCCTCTCCCCTTCCAAAAGGTTGGGGGAATAAGACTCAAAGTTCCAACCCTCTATTCATGGCTGGTTCCCCTGGCAACCAGCCCCCATCTTGGGAGGCTCTCCAAAAGTAATACATTCAGGTGGGGTTGAAAGGTTATGAATAATAAGACAGTTCTTTCACCTTTATGGCTCTGGAGCTATTTCAGGAACCAAAGATAAAAGGCCAAATTCTATAACAAAAGATGCTCCCAGCACTCTTATCACATAGGAAATCCCAAGAGGTTTTGGAGCTCTATGAAACAGACAGGGGTAAAGGCCAAATATGTATTTCTTATTATAAATCATAGTGTCTTACTTCAAAGTTTCTATTTTTTTCCACCAGGAGGGTCACAAAATCCAATCAGAGGCCTCCAGTCAGGTTGAACAGTGTGATCAAGTGCAGGGAGATGTAATGATGAAAGATATCTTTGAGTTCTGCAAGCAGCTGGATTTGAAAGGAGTGGAGATTTCAGGAAGTGGAAGGGCAGCATTCCACTAAAGAAGTTAAGTAAGGAGGACTTGACCCTCAAAAAGTAAGGACTTTATAAGAAAGGCCTTAAGTCAAAGTCCAAAGGGAGCAGAACTATTTAATTTGGGGCCTGGTGTTCCACACCTGGGACCTGAGATCTGGCATGGAGCTCAGGGTCCTGGATTGTCCATACAGGCTGCAAGGGCCAGGGCAAGGTGTCTGCTATCAAAGGAGCGAACAGGAACTTCCCTGTGATCCAGTGGTTAAGACTCCCCCTTCTCATGCAGAGGGTGTGAGTTCGAGCCCTGGTAAGATCCCATATGCTTTGGGGCCAAAAAACCAAAACATACAACAGAAACAATATTGTAACCAATTCAATAAAGACTTAAAAATTGGTCCATGTCAAAAAAAAAAAAAAAAGAAAACAGTCTAAAACTAGAAGGGACAGGTAAGCTATAAACTGGAAAAGCAAACAAGTGATGCTGACATCATATAGTACAAAAAACAAGAGTTTTGGAGTCAGTTGAGTTTAAATCTTGACTCTCCCACTCATTATATGCATGAACTTGGCTTTACTTCTCTCAGGTTCAGTCTTCTGATTTGTGAAATGTACCTACTTAACTATAGACTTGGGCTTCCCAGGTGGCTCAGTGGTAAAGAACCCGCCTGCTAATGCAGGAGACTCAGGTTTGAAGGAAATGACAACCCACCCCAGTTTTCTCGCCTGGGAAATCTGATGAGCAGAAAAACAGTCCTACTGCAGGCTACAGTCCATGGAGTCACAGAATTGGACACAACTGAGCAACTGAGCAAAATGCACAGCCACAGACTTTGTGGTCAACTCCCCCAAATTCCTGTCACTTCGACGGATCCATCCAAGCCAATCATGAGATCTCATTCTCCATGCAAATTATTAGGCCAGAATGGCTAGGGAAATACGAAGAAGGACGCCTTGGACTGAATTTTGTCCCCACAAGATTCGTATGGTGAAGTCCTAACTCTGAGTGCCATGGTATTTGTAATTTGGAGAGGGGCCCTTTGGAAGGTAGTTAAGGTTAGATGAGGTCATGGGGGTGGGGCCTCAAGATGGAATTAGTGCCTTTGTTAGAAGAAACACCAGACAGCTAGCACTCTTGCGATCTCTTTTTCTCTCTCTGCCATGTGAGGACACAGAGAGAAGGCAGCAGTCTATAAGCCAGGAAGAAAGTACTCATCAGAACCTGATTATAGCAGCACTCTGATCTTAGACTTCCAGCCTCCAGACTGTGAGAAAACAAATTTCTTTAAGCCATTCAGTCTATGATATTTAGTTATGGCAGCCCACTGTAATACAAAGGACTTAGTGGAGGATTCTGGGAAAGGTTTTCCTTTCTCTGCTAGTGGAAGGACAGGAAATCTGTCTCTTTTTAAAAAAAAAAATTGATTTATTCATTTTTATTTTTGGCTGTGCTAGGTCTTTGTGGTGGCATGTGGGCTTTCTCTAGTTGTGGTGCACAGACTCTCTAGTTACCTCAAGTCATGCAGGGTCTTAGTTCCCGAACCAGGGATTGAACCTACATTCCCTGCAATGGAAGGCAGATTCTTAACCACTGGACCATCAGGGAAGTCTCGAGGAAATCTTTTGCTCATTGCATACATCAAAAAGCATATAAGGAACCCCCAAAAGCACATAAGGAGCCCATTCCACACCGCCAGGGAATCAGCTTCAGAACACAGTTGATACACAGAATTGGACAGAATTGTAAGAAAATGGAGTTAGAATCCTGATGAAACCTTGCCTGGAAGCCAACATTGTGTTTGCTCTTCCTGTTCTATAAGCCAGTGCAAGTTCTTACTCTTTAAGCAGTCTTGAGTCCAGTTTCTATTCTTTGCAGTTTTATGCAGTTTAGGGTTATCAGAGGGCTTCCCAGGTGGTGCATGTGGTAAAGAACCCAACTGCCAGTGCAGATAGACCTAAGAGACACGGGTTCCATCCCTGGGTCTGGAAGAACCCCTGGAGGAGGGCATGGCAACCCACTCCAGTATTCTTGCCTGGAGAATCTCGTGGACAGAGGAGCCCGGAGGACTGTAGTCCATAGGGTTGCACAGAGTCCGACATGACTAAAGCAACTTAGCACACATGCACACTTAGTTACTGGAGGACAAAATCAAATAATGAAAGTAAGGTGGCATATGTAAATGATAGCTATTATTATTTCAGGTAAGCAGCTGACTTGTGTCACTCAATACAATCATCGTGACTGGGTGATCTACCTGGATACAGAGAAATCTACTATCAGTGAGTAAGGATTATGATGAAGACAACCAGTCTCTGAGAAAAGAGGGAAGACTAGAAGAGGTACAGAATTGACCTGGGATTTGCCCCTGGCAAACCAGATTTAGATTCTGGCTGACGGTGAAGAAACTAGCAGAAGCAGCAAAGCAGAACTGACGTAAATGTTAGGAACTGCAGTCTCCTTCCTAATTTCCATTTTTCAGCTACAAGTTTTCCTATGCTCCTGGCTTATCAAACAGTTGGCTCTGCTTTAGGAACTTCCTTAGGTCCTTTCCTCACCCTCATTTGCGCTCCCATTATTAATTTCTCTGGAATGTGCTCTTACGTAAACCCTACTTCTCCTGTTTAAGTGCTTATACTACTCAAACAGGTTAAAAAACAGTCAAATTAATGGAGTTCATTTAGTTCTCATTTTGCAGTACTCTTCTTTGGAGTCAAGTGACTTAGTTGCATATTTAAAGCAAAACAATAAAAATGTCTGAAAATTATTCCAAAACCACATTGTTTACTTGATGGTGAGCAGTTTCTAAGCAAAACCAACGAAGCCAGGAAGGCTGCTCTAAGCCACTGGACAGCTCTTCCTTGAATTGTTGTAGCTGGTAATTAAGCTGGTATACATGGTATGATTGTTAGAGTTTTCTATTTTTAGCAGTAGTTCTTCTAAATTCTGAAAACTCTTCAGTCCTTGAACTACTTATGAAATCATTTCCTTGTTTTCGAGAAGCAGGCTTCCCAGGTGGCTCAATGGTAAAGAATCCACCTGATGATACAGGAGACTTGAGTTCGATCCCTGGGTCAGTAAGATCCCCTGGAGGAGAAAATGGCAATCTGCTCCAGTATTCTTGCCTACAAAACTCCATGGACAGAGGAGCCTGGCAGGCTACAGTCCATAGGGTCACAAAGGGTAGGACCCAGCTGAGCAACTGAGCACATAGGGCAAAATATCAAATTAGCTATTATGATCCTAAAACAAAAATTAAAGAAATGTGCAGGTTTTGACTACAAGGATGTTCATGACAGCATTATTTGTAATAATAATAAAAAAAAATAACCAAAGTCCAATAACTGGGGATTGGTTTGATCAGTTATCTCACACACTAGTAAAGTAATGCTCAAAATTCTTCAATATCTCACACGCTAGTAAAGTAATGCTCAAAATTCTTCAAGCCAGGCTTCAACAATACGTGAACCGTGAATTCCAGATGTTCAAGCTGGCTTTAGAAAAGGCAGAGGAACCAGAGATCGAATTGCCAACATCTGCTGGATCATCAAAAAAGCAAGAGAGTTCCAGAAAAACATCTATTTCTGCTTTATTGACTATGTCAAAGCCTTTGACTATGTGGATCACAACAAACTGTGGAAAATTCTTAAAGAGATGGGAATACCAGACCACCTGACCTGCCTCTTGAGAAATCTATATGCAGGTCAGGAAGCAACAGTTAGAACTGGACATGGACCAACAGACTGGTTCCAAATAGGAAAAGGAGTACGTCAAGGCTGTGTATTGTCACTGTGCTTATTTAACTTCTGTGCAGAGTACATCATGAGAAATGTTGGGCTGGATGAAGCACAAGCTGGAATCAAGATTGCCGGGAGAAATATCAATAACCTCAGATATGCAGATGACACCACCCTTATGGCAGAGAGTGAAGAAGAACTAAAAAGCCTCTTGATGAAAGTGAAAGAGGAGAGTGAAAAAGTTGGCTTAAAGCTCAACATTCAGAAAACAAAGATCATGGCATCCGGTCCCATCACTTCATGGGAAATAGATGGAGAAACAGTGGACACAGTGGCTGACTTTATTTTTCTGGGCTATAAAATCACTTCAGATGGTGATGGCAGTCATGAAATTAAGATGCGTACTCCATGGAAGAAAAGTTATGACCAACCTAGACAACATATTAAAAAGCAGAGACATCACTTTGTCAACAAAACTGTCTAGTCAAGGCTATGGTTTTTCCAGTGGTCACGTATGGATGTGAGAGTTGGACTATAAAGAAAGCTGAGCACCGAAGAATTGATGCTTTTGAACTGTGGTGTTGGAGAAGACTCTTGAGAGTCCCTTGGACTGCAAGGAGATCCAACCAGTCCTAAAAGAGATCATCCTAAAGGAGATCAGTCCTAGGTGTTCACTGGAAGGACTGATGCTGAAGCTGAAACTCCAATACTTTGGCCACCTGATGTGAAGAGCTGACTCATTTTAAAAGACCCTGATGCTGGGAAAGATTGAGGGCAGGAGGAGAAGGGGACAACAGAGGATGAGATGGTTGGATGGCATCACCAACTCAATGGACGTGGGTTTGGGTAGACTCCGGCAGTTGGTGATGGACAGGGAGTCCTTGTGTGCTACGATTCATGGGGTTGCAAAGAGTTGGACACGACTGAGCGACTGAACTGAACTGATGGAGTAACTGTGAATGACTAGTTACAAGAAATTTCACTTGGCATTTAACAAACTTTCATGATGTTCCTACCATGTTTAAGACCTCATATGCTAAGTCTGTAGGTTGAATGAGATCCCTAATTGGGGAGGCAGATAAGACAATTGATTACTGCATTTTTGGGTAACCCTTGACATTATGATTTCAAAACCAGAATATCTAATGTAAATCAACAACGAGCCACCCTTATAATAGCAATATAAGTAAGGTCAAATCATTTGCTCCTTATTCTTCTCTGTTGCTGATACAACCCTCTGTTAAGTTGTTAACTTCTGTTATATTCTAGAATAGATCATCCCCTTAGGCAATTCTATAGGCTAAAAGTATAGTTTGGGGTCTCTGAGTGTGATTGGAGGAGATTAGCTTGCAAAATTTTCAAAATTCATTAGTGCTTTATATATCTTGCCTACTCAACCAGTGGATCCAACTGAAGTACTGACAGGTCAATGAATGGATCACTCCCAAACATCAGTGACTTCATTTCTCATCGAGTAGCTGCCAAACGGTTGAGAAACTGATGACAGCAATAGAGGTATTCCCCAACCTGATAAAGTCACCCCCTTCCCCAGTTATTACTTCGGGATCCCAGACCTAAGTTATTGAAACCATTCTTGTTTTGAGAATGGGCATGACCTAATTCAGGCCAATAAGGGAAGTTTGTTCAGGACTTTTTGGAAATGTCCTCACTTTGAACATGTGACGACTATGCAATCCCCATGACCTAGAAAGCCTATCATCAGGAAATCGGTTGTGTAATATTAAATATAACCCTTGGGAGAGGATTCTGTGCTAATGCTCACCCCACATACAGCCAAAGAGGACATTGGATAAAAGCGATCATCCCAGAGGATGGAACTAGGGCTTAGTCAGGGCAAGAGAAAGGGTGCAGACTGCCAGTGGGATTAACCAAGTCCTCAACTCTCCACATGGCATTGAGAGCCCAACATTCCTGTGCAACAGGATGTGATGTGTGTTTGAAACTGTATGTTGTTGCCCAGTCTCTCATTTCTAATCCTTTAATCAGTTTTCTTCTTTTCTGATTATGCTGGGGTACTGGAGGTTATTTATCATTCAGACATAGGCCTCCTGGGAGGCTATAGCTAGAATTGATAAAGATGACAGCGTAACACCCAGATTGCTGAACTTGGCACGACTCCTGAGTGAACGTATCTCATGAAAGGGGGTTGTGCATGAAGGTGTATGCCCAAGGTACTCTTCCCCGACCAGCTTCCCCAAGTGTTGACCAAGTCCCACCCTAGAGATTGTCCTACCTCTGAAGTAGACCTGTCCTCAGGAGGAGCATACCTCCAACATTACTCACAGGGAGGCAAGGGTGTGGAATGAGGGATGGTACAAAGGCCTCAATGTAGGACAACTCCCTGCCCACCTCACCCCACAAGGTCTGTCACAATGGTATCGCAGTTCAGCTTCTCCCTCTGCCCAGTCCTAATCTCACTCAGAGTGGTTGATCCCAAGAGTACTACCAAAAACCTTCCTGCACCAAAATTCCTATCTCAGACTCTATTTCCTGGAAATTCAACCTAAGATAATAAATAATGATAATAACATTAGGAAATACTTAGAAGCAACTTATTACGTACCAGCCATCCTTCAAAGGGTTTCACATGTTATAAACTCAATTCTCACAACCCCCTGTGGTAGGTGCCATCACTAACCTTGTTTTACAGATGAAACAACATGAAGCACAGAGAGGTTAAGCGAGTTATCCAAGATCACACAGCTGTTAAGTACCAAAGCTGGGGTCTAAGCTTAGGCCTTCCGTTTTGAGAATTCTGTGCTCTTAACTGTGCTGCCTCTTATACACTTGGGATAGTGCTTACCATGTGCTGACCACTTCCACACCTGGAAGTACCACTGCAGATCAGTTCAAGGCCAAGAAAAATATTGAGTTTTCACATGAAGCAGCTGCAGTCCAGATAAGTTTGGTGGTGGGCTCACCAACTTTTGGTGATCTCTGGATCACCTCTAGCCCCACTGGCAGTCTCAGAAGGAGCAACCATCAGCCATATCAAGGACACTAGAGAAGAAAGGCTCCTCGGTGCAGACTAAAGACTGCATTGCCTTCTTTAAGCAAAGAATATGACAGCACCAGTGGCTGCTGAGAACAAGAAGACGGCTCAGAGGGAGGCCAAGAATCTCAGACAGCCTGGCTCCACATTCAGTGCTGATCACACTCTACCCATTGTCTCTCAGCAAGGATGCTAGCAAGCCCAAAGAGTGTCTAGAGTGAACTCCATCATCCTCCTACTTTGCCCGGCAGCAGCAACCAGGTTCTTTCTTTTTGGTTTTTATTTTATATTGGAGTATAGTTGATTAACAGTGATGTTTAGTTGCAGGTGTAAAGCAAAGTGATCCGGTTATACCCATACAAGCTTATAAATAAGTTTACCTGTATCATTT
Organism: Cervus elaphus; assembly: GCF_910594005.1. NCBI lineage: Eukaryota > Metazoa > Chordata > Mammalia > Artiodactyla > Cervidae > Cervus > Cervus elaphus. The sequence continues at coordinate 28,911,812 of NC_057841.1, read as the reverse complement.
TTTAAATTCCACATTTAAGTGATAACATATGATATTTGTTTTTCTCTGTCTGACTTACTTCACTTAGTATGATAATCTCCAGGTCCATCTATGTTGCAGAAAATGGCATTATTTCATTCTTTTTTATGACTGAGTAATATTTCAGTGTATATATGTACCACAGGCTTCCTTGGTGGTTCAGTGGTAAAGAATCCACCTGCCAATGCAGAAGATGTAGTTTCGAACCCTGAGTCAGGAATATCCCCTGGAGAAGGAAATGGCATCCCAGTCTAGTATTCTTGGCTGGGAAATCCCATGGACAGAGGGGGCCTGGTGGGCTACAGTCCATGAGGTCCCAAAAGAGTCAGACATGACCCCAGTGACTAAACAACAACAACAACATATATGTCCCACATGTTCTTTATCCATTCATCTGTCAATGGACTTTTAGGTTGCTTCCATTTGCTGGCTATTGTAAAGAGTACTGCAATGAACACTGGGGTGCAAGTATAGTTTTGAACCATGATTTTCTCTGGATATATACCCAGGAATGGGATTTCTGGGTGGTATGCAGTCATGTTCTTCAGGAAGGTAACCTTGATGAATCACCATCCTGCTTTCCAGGTGCTAGTTCAAGAACTTGGGCCTCACCTCAACTTATAATATTGCCCTGGTCACAAGGGTTCTAATAGCAAGAATTAATGTGAAATGTGGTAAGGACATTAGGAAAGCTTCCTTGAACTCACAGGTGGTTATCTCACCACTTGCCTAAGTGGGAGGTGGGCATGGAAGTGGCAAGACAAAAGGAAATAGTGCTCATGGCCTTGAATTAGGTCAGCCCAGAAGCCTGCATCTCTACTGGGCTTGTAGCTGCAGAAACCAGCACGCCCTCCTTGCTGGTAGGTGTGAGTTAAACTGCCTTTGCCTGCAGCTGACAGCAGGGGTGTCTCCAGCCTTCACTCACACCGCCTCTCCTTCAGCTCTATCAATGTTCTTATCAGACAGATTATTGGGAAACTTTTTATTTTTTTTATTATTTAAAAGGCATTTATTTTTTACGAAGTATTGTTAATAGTTCAGACTCTTTTGGTTGCAAGTGACAAGAACAAACTTTAGCTATCTTATGCAAAAGAAAGAACTTTCAGATCAATCAGGACATGTCCCAGAATCCAAGGACTGAGTCCCCACTGGAACACATTAAAGCCTGAAGCACTATAGAGAGTCCAAGGTCTTCCTCATTCTCCATCTCTCTCCAGTGCTTTTCCCTTTTTCTTATCACCAAAGGCTCTCTATTTTGCAGTGCATGATGAAGAACATAATGGCACGTAGCTTCAGAATTTTACAACTTATCACCAATGCAGAGATAAATTGATTCATTTTTCCTTCCTTCTCTCCCCCCCCCCCGCCCCTCCCTTCCGCTTCCCTTATCTGTATTTTGAAATCTCTCTGCCCAAATTTCAAAACGTGTGCAAAATAGACTTCTCAGCCCAGCTTGGGTCAGGTTGCCTTCCTGAACTAACAAACAGTGGCGGGTGGCTGGAAGCGAGGTGTTGAGTGCAAGGTCATTTCTAGGAAAATGGTTATTCTTGCTACATTGAAAGGATAGAGGAACAATAAACGGAAAAAGAAGTTCCCAGTAATATTCGTATGAATAATGAAAGGGAATACAAGGAAATGAAAGCAGTTTTACCAGGGTTATGGGATTATTTATGACATCATTCTTTTAAATTCTTTTCTTTAGAATAGAAAACAGAGTAGCAATTAAAACTGAAACTTCATTGTCATCCAGACCTGTGGCTACATTCCAGCTCTACCACTCACAAGCTTCATGGCTGTATGCCTGTTATTTAACTTCAAATGGAGGTAATAATACCGATTTAAGAGTTAAGGGTGAAATGAGTTAACCTGTGTAATGCACTTCACACTTTCACAGCACATGATAAGTGCCTTATTTTTGTTGTTATTCAGTCTCTGAGTTGTGTCCAACTCTTTGCAACCCCATGGACTGCAGCGCTTCCTGTCCTTCACTATCTCCCAGAGTTTGCTGAAGCTCATGTCCATTAAGTCGGTGATGCCATTCCATCATCTCGTCCTCCGTTGCCCTCTTCTCCTCTTGTCCTCAATCTTTCCTAGCATCAGGGTCTTTTCAAATGAGTTGGCTCTTTGTATCAGGTGGCCAAAGTATTGAGCTTCAGCTTCAGCATCAGTCCTTCCAAATATTCAGGGTTGATTTCTTTTAGGATTGACTGATTTGGTCTCCTTGCAGTCCAAGTGACTCTCAAGGGTCTTCTCCAGCACCATAGTTCAAAAGCATCAATTCTTCATTTCTCAGCCTTCTTTATGGTCCAACTCTTGCATCCGCACATGATTACTACAAAAACCATAGCTTTGATAATATGGGTCTTTGTTGGTATAGTGATGTCTCTGTTTTTCAATATTTTGTTATAGTTTTCCTGCCAAGGAGCAAGCATCTTTTAATTTCATAGCTTCAGTCACCATCCACAGTGATTTTGGAGCCCAAGAAGATAAAAATCTGTCACTTATAAGTGCCCTGTAGTGAAGTGAAGTGAAGTCGCTCAGTCGTGTCTGACTCTTTGCAGCCCCATGGACTGTAGCCCACCAGGCTCCTCCACCCATGGAATTTTCCAGGCAAGGGGACTGGAGTGGGTTGCCATTTCCTTCTCCAGGGGATCTTCCTGACCCAGGGATCGAACCCGGGTTGCCTGCAATGCAGGCAGATGCTCAGATGCTTTACCATCTGAGCCACCAGGGAAACCCAAGTGCCCTATAAGTGGTAGCTAATGTTATTTATGAATTTTCTATAACTGATTAAAATACTATTTCAATACAAATCAAAGGTGGAAAAGGGAGGAGATTTCTGGTGCTTGTCTGAAAGCCAAGTCATAACTCACTGGTACTAGGAGAAACGGTTTTTGCTAGGACCTGTGGGTGAGACCACACCTCTACCTTGGAGGTCAGTGGTTGATGAGATACGAAGTCTGCAGCTCTGCCCTTCTGTGTGGGAACATTTCCACGGGGGAGTTGACAATAGCAGAACCATTAGCAGCGTCTCCTTGAGAGCCATCTGGCATTGATTTTTCCACTGTTTCCTGAAGGAGGACTCTCCAGAGCCTGAGCATGAAGGAAACACTGATCCTTCTCTTGCCTTTGCAGCTGCTGACATGGAATCATCTGACTTTTCTCTCTTCACTCTGACACAAAGACAAGCTAGGAAGAAGCCACTGCTCTTCCATAGAGAAGGTCATTATTTCTGAGTTAGTCCACGGGCACTATGTTTCAGTTTACAGTTTGTGTTTAGTTTTGATTCCTATAAGTTTTATGTTGAGGATAGAATTAGCTCATAATTCGTGTTAATTTTATATTGTGTGTGTGTGTCCGATTCTTTGCAACCCCACGGACTGTACTGGCCAGGCCCCTCTGTCCGTGGAATTCTCCAGGGAAGGATACTGGAGTGGGTTACCATTCCCTTCTCCAGGGGATCTTCTCAACACTGGGATCGAACCTGGGCTATGCCACCAGGAAAGCCCTAACCTAAAAATTTTCCATTTAAAGTTTGCTTGCCTTCTGTATTACTGCTACTCTGCCATCACTATTGGTAACTTCAGTTTTTGACTAAACTTTTGGCTATTCATTCTCTTTTGGCAATAGAGTTCCAGATGATTCTCTGAAGCAAACCTAATAAAGCAGTATTTCCATGAAATCTTTTGAGTGTGCTAATGTATTATGGTTAACAATTGTAAATACAAAGGTTCAATATAAGGCAAACTTAAGAGTTGTTTCTTTTGAGTGGAATCATCTTTGATTAGACTCACATGTAAATTTAAAAATAAATCTAAAAAAACAAACCATATTGATGTGTTTCTTTTTAAAATTAATTTTTATTGGAGTATAGTTGATTTCCAATGTTGTGTTAGTTTCTGCTGTACAGCACAGTGAACCAGTTATACATATATCCGCTCTTTTTTAGATTCTGTTCCCATACAGGTCAGTACAGAGTGTTGAGGAGAGTTCTCTGTAGAGTAGGTCTTTACTAGTTGTCTATTTTACATATAGTCGTGTGTATATATCAATCTCAGCCTCCCAATTTATCCCACCCTCCTCCTTCCCATCTTGGTAACCACAGGTTTGTTTTCTAGGTCTGTGACTCTACTTCTGTTATATAAAAAGGTTCATTTGTACTATTTTTTAAAATCCCACATATAAGCAATATCATATGATTGATGTGTTTCTGATCACAAAATTACTTACTACAAAAAAAATTGCTTACTAGACGCTTGTTGACATTTTAATAGTAACTGGTTTAATATATTGGAAGGGAAGCCAACTTTATATTGGGACCAAGAAAAGAAGTAAATAGGCCAGTACAATTCATTGGCGGTATATTCTATACCTACCCTACGAAAAATTATGGCACATACTTATAATATGGCATGTACTTAACATTCTCTTTGTATGATCTTTTGTACAAATCTTGGATCTTGTGTTTTTAATAAACTTTCTTTTCCCAGTGATGATGTTATCTTGGTAGACTTCTACTGAAGTTGGAGAACTGCTACACTGTCAGTAATCCCAGTTGCAGTCCTAAAATTAATAAACATACTCCAGTGTCCACTGATCCACAGCATCTCTTCTTTCAACAGTCGCTTCTCCTCCTAAAGGGACACAGAGTGACCCCACCCAGCCAGCACCTCACCTAACTTGGTCGGGCACCAGCTGGAAAAAAGCTCTGTATATTTAGTATGGCATCTGGAGAGTTACTTCACAGCACATTGTCATCCTGGCCCAAGGGCATGCACCTACTTCCCAGGTGGACTGTCTCTCCACACTGTCCCACTTTTCTTGTTGCTTGTACAAAAGGTCAGAAGACCAAAAACAAACAGAGGAGGGGAAAGAGGAACACAAACACTGAACGCAACGTATTTATTCTAGCGCTTTCTTACAGGTGGTAGTTGTTTAACACCTGCGGACACCGTGGCTCTTTTGCATGTCACATCTGACGTAGATCTGGATACACTGTCAAAAAATGACACCACAACCGTCACTGCTGTGCTATTTTTAAAAGGAGAAAGTGCCTATTTTTTGAGGCACAGAGCAAGAGCTCTTACCATTGATTTCCCCAGAAATTTCTGCATAAAATCCATATACTTGCTGTGGGTGCCATCATTGGAGTTTAACCTCTCCCTTAATTTCTGTGTGTGTATGTTTTTCAACTGACTTACCTTCCAGATTGTGACACCATAACCCAGGAATGGGCTTTCTCAGTGGCTCAGTGGTAAAGAACCCGCCTGCCAGCCCAGGAGACACAGGTCCCATCACTGGCTGGGGGAGATCCCCTGGAGAAGGGAATGGCAACCTGCTCTAGTATTCTTGCCTGGGAAATGCCATGAACAGAGGATCCTAGCAAGCTATAGTCCATGGGGTCACAAAGAGCCGGACATGGCTTAGCGACTCAACAACAACAAAGCCTAGAAATAAATGGTGTTTTAGGCCTATTTGTATGCTTGAGTTTTCCATTTGTATTGAATAAAATGGGAGTAATAAAGTTTACATCTGCTTTATTCTAGGGACATCTTTAATACTATAAAATACCTTGAATAACCTATGTTATGCCTTCAAAAAATCAAGTTTGCCTGTTTTCACCATATCCTGTATTATTTTCTGGATTTGGGAACTCAGAGTGCTAACCTTTTAATGCATTAGAGGAAATAGGCAGCATAAACAGAACAGACTCAGTCCTACCTATGTATCTGATGGTATAATGGGGAAAAATGGTACTGTGGACATATATACTTGTATAGTGGCCAGAAACATAGATTTAGGAGGCTAAACTAGGTGGTGCCAAATTCTGGCTCTGCCACATGGGGATTGTTCGACTTTCAGCAAGTTACCCTCTTAGTCTAAATTTGTAAAAGGGGATCCGAAAGAAATGTGTCATTGTAAACATTCAACTATACACATACATGTGTATAAATGTACATGTGTATGTAGGAATATGGACTCCTGGTGGCTCAGTGGTAAAGAATCCGCCTGCCTGTGCAGGAGACACAGCAGATGTTGGTATAATCCCTGGGCCAGGAGGATCCCCTGGAGAAGGAAATGGCAACCTATTCCAGTATTCTTGCCTGGAGAATCCCATGGACAGAGGAGCCTGGTGAGTTGCAGTACATGGGGTTGCAAAAGAGTCACACAAAGCTAAAGGACTAAACAATAGCAATGTATATGAATATATACATGACTTTTTGTTATAATACTGACACACACATTCTTATATGTATCAATGAAAGTGAAAGTCTGACTCCTTGAGACCCCATGGACTGTACAGTCCATGGAATTCTCTAGGCCAAAATACTGGAGTGGGTAACCTTTCCTTGCTCCAGGGTAACTTCCCAACTCAGAGATTGAACCCAGGTCTCCCACTTTGCAGGCAGATTCTTTACCAGCTGAGCCACAAGGAAAGCCCAAGTATACTGGAATAGTTAGCCTATCCCTTCTCCAGCGGATCTTCCCAACCCAGGAATCAAACTGGGGTCTCTTGCATTGCAGGCAGATTCTTTACCAACTGAGCTATCAGGAAAGCCTATATCTATCAATACTTGGCATTAAACATTGTGTATGATCCACAGTAATCAATCAAAATAGTATCTGTTGTTATTTTTATTATCTGCCAGCTTAAAGACTTCCATAATGGGAGCACATTTATATATACTCATACATAACAGCAAACTATATTTTCACTGTCCCCAGATGAAAAAACATAATTTAGCTATAGTATTGTGTTGGTCAAAAAGCTTGTTAGGGTTTTCTGTAACATCTTAAGTAAAAAACAAATGATCTTTTTGGCCAATCCAATATTTGCTCATAACGGCAGCACAGAAAGCAATGACAATTTTTGGAATTAAACCCTGAAGCATTGATATTGTGCTGTGATAAAAGATGGCTAGTAGTGTGGGTAGTAGAAGAATGTCCAACAGTAAACTATGTATATGATGGTTAGTATTGTGCAAAATCACAAAAAGATCTTGTATTTGTGCAATTAATCATAGACTACTTTCTTAATAGTGTTTCTAATTTTGTTTTAAACTACTGTTTAAATCATTTATTGTCACGTATCTTTTCATCACGTGTGATCTTGCCTCCCAGAATAGATTATGTCACCTGTATTGGGTTGGCCAGTGCTTTCCAGGCACTTAATGACTTAGTTTTTCCTTTAAATATGTCCATTTGAAATGCTGAAGAACGCAGTGTGACTGCTTTCACTTCAGTGGAAATCCGTTTACTAATCTGCAAAATGAGAGAACTACGTCAGATACCCTCTAGGGTCCTTTCCCATTCTAGGCATAACATGATTTCATGTTCATTGAGATAAAACACCTCAAACGTGGGTTTGCTCCAAACCTTAGCCAGTTGTGCTGCCCACTGAAAATTATAGAAATATTTCACTGAGTTATTCCTGGAGTCAAACAGCATGTTTTGAGGATAGGCTGTAATGTGACTGTCTGTGGTTGCAGAAAATGGCGATGGTGAGACTGGCACGGGGACAGCTGCCCCTAACATGCTACTTGGGAAACCCAGAAACAAACAGCAATGTGACTGCTTAGCAGGAAAACTGAGGACAATATTCAAGTGTGAAAAACCAATTATGCTGAAACCAGAGCCAAAGATTCAGGTCCTTACCTGGAGGGAACTCATAAGTCTTTCATTCAGCAGAGCTTCATTTTTGATAATGTTCTTCTCCCTTTAAAAAGGGAATAGTACCTATTTTATCATCAAATGACACCGGATTGTGGATGTGTGCTAACACCATTCAGGATCACATGTCAGATGCTCATATTTCTGTTGAACACTAAGAATCTTTATTACTGTTGATAGGTTTATAGATAGGAATTTGTAAACTGTCTTTGTGAATACAGAGATATGTATGTTTCGGTGCCAGGGTATTAACCAGTGTACTCTCATCCAGTATTAAGGAGGCACGGTCAAGGTGATGAACAGATTATGTTAGGGATTCATATAAGTAACTCTCTCCTGGAAACTGATGCCTCTGTTGTTGTCACAGTAACCCAAAGGTTCTGCTGCTTGCCCATTATGCGGAACCACATTTCACCAGGAACGAATGAATGGTCCATCGAGCCCTGCATCAGAACCATTGGGGGACTGTTAAAAACGCAGCTTCCATAACTTACTCCTGGTTCCCTGACTTGAAATGTCTTGGAATGAGGCTATTTGAATAAACTCCTCAGGTAATTCTGATGATACATAAAGTTTGAGAACCCTTGACATGGACAGAGTGACTTGTCAAAATCATGGTATGGCCATGTCACTCTTCTACCTAAATTCTTAATTGGCTCCACTAAGGCACAGAAGCAAGTGGAAATTTTTTTCACCTGTCAAATACGGCTTTCATGATATCACCTCTGCATAGGTCTCTGGGTTTTTCCTTCTTTAACATCTGCTGTGTGCTTAAAATTGCAGCAACAAAGGACAGAGCATGCCACTTCTCGCCTTCTTATCTGTGCCCACTAGATTGTCTATCTGGAATGTTCTGCCCATCTTTCTTTCATTTCAGATTCCGTCTATTTGGAATGCTCTTTCTTACTCCTCCCCTTCATTACCTTCCACCTGGGTTAAGTCATCACCAGTAATGCTCTTTCTCTGAATAGATTGGTCTTATATTGAATTATAAATGTAATGTTCTTTTTCTGTCCAACTTAACCTACTTGACCATGACATGCCTTCAGAACACAGGATGAATATGTGTGTGAGTTTGGCTGCAAGCCACAAAACTCAATTCTGAATAAATGAGTCAAGTGAAAAAGGAAGTATTGGTAAGATACGGCATGGCTAGGAGATAAAAGGGAGGTTTGTCCACTACACTTAGGAAGGACAGACACCAGAGAAGCTGCAGATCCCAGTCACAGGAACTCCTGCTCAGGCCAAGGGAGGACAGTGAGGGCTGGAAAGTAGACACATGACTGGTGGCCCCACCAAAGTCACGTGAGATGAAGAAAAGTCAGCTCCTCCAAAGGAAGAGGATGTGGTACTGTCACTGAACAAGGTGAGGAGATGCTTGACAGACAAAAACAACAGCTCCCACTCCACTGAATCTTCCTCCTGACTGTGTCCTCAGTGTCTCATGAGGAGCTCGACACATGGGAGACTCTGTTTGGATGTTTGCTGGATGAATGAAGCTGGGGACAACTAACGTTTATTTACACTACCTTCCAGGCAATGAGCAAGAGTTTCAGTGTCATTGCATTCCACCTCTCAGAACAGTTCTACAAGTAAACATTATCTGTGTTTTCCAGATGAGGAAACGAAAACCAAAGAAGTGACTTGCCAAGATCACTCAGTTAGCAAGAGAAAAATCTAGGACCTTGAACATGTCCTGCACTGCCTTCCCCCAGTGAGAAATATATAATGCTTTTTCTCCATAAGAAGTATTAAGGACCGTGCCTTGTCCCAATAATATCCTTGTTTAGTTAACAGTGTCTTAGAGATGCCTTCATGTTATCCCATGGGAGGCCAGTATGGTATAGTGGTTAAGTTCATAGGTATTGAGAGTCAGATTTCCTGGATTGGACTCTACGCTCTGCTTTTTGCCATCAGTGTGATCTGATGCAAGTTTTTAGCCTATTTGCACCTCTATTTCTGCAGAAGATCAGGATGATAAAATAAGTCACCTATGTTGTAGTGTTATTATGAAGATTAAATTAGGTAACATACACAAATCACTTAGATTAATACCCGATACATGCTGCTGCTGCTGCTAAGTCGCTTCAGTCGTGTCCGACCCTGTACAACCCCTTAGACGGCAGCCCACCAGGCTCTGCCATCCCTGGGATTCTCCAGGCAAGAATACTGGAGTGGGTTGCCATTTCCTTCTCCAATGCATGAAAGTGAAAAGTGAAAGTTAAGTCGCTCAGTCGTGTCCGACTCTTCGCGACCCCATGGACTGCAGCCCACCAGGCTCCTCTGCCCGTAGGATTTTCCAGGCAAGAGTACTGGAGTGGGTTGCCATTGCCTTCTCCAACCTGATACATAGTTATAGGCTAAACAATTTTGCTTTGTCTCCTTATTACTGCATTGCCTTCCACAGTATGTATGTATCATGATATATTCCGTCATTCCCCATGGAAATTTTGCGCCTGCATTTTTTGTTATTATAGATAATGTCTCAGGGAACATTCCTGTTTGTGCCTTCTTGTGCATGTTTGTCCACATGTTGGTTCAAGGATTTGAATTGTTGAGTTTAAGGATATTTGTATGTTAGAATGATTAATTTTTACCTATTGCAGTTCAATATATCAAAACAAGCAATAGATCATGCAGTAAAATTATCTCTTCCCACTCCAATTCCTCAGTAATTAGTTCCCCTCTCTCAAGGCATCCACACTTATTCAATTCTTGTGTATATTTTTAAAAAATCAATATGTTTATATAAGTCCATATATGTGTGCATATGTATGTGTGTGTGTGTGTGCATAAAGACATTTAAAATATATAAATAATAGTATTCAGTACACATAATTGTGCTCCTAAAGTCTTTTTCACACAGTAATACATGTTGGAGTGCTTCCTTTGAGGAGAGTGATAGAATTGCTTTTCCTTCTATTTTTCTTTTCTTTTTTGGCCACACCATGCTACTTGTAGGATCTTAGTTCCCCAACCAAGGATTGGTCATCACAGTGAAAGCACCAAGGCCTAACCTCTGGACCACCAGGGAAGTCCTGTTGTTCTTTTTCAGTGGCTGCATAGTATTCCATTGTAAAATGTACTATCATGTATTTACTTAGTCATTTATTGGTGAACATTCAAAGTATTTCTTGTATTTTGCTATTACAAATAATACTGTAATAAACATCCATGTCATTTCACCTACATGCATTTTTTAAATTAAATACTGCAAACAAACAAAAAAATACTGCAAACAGGCCTAAAAACAGCAAGCTCCACATTTTTAAATGTTGTTTTATCTGTTTGTTAAGTAAATGTACCATACTTTATGAAAATATTTTCCTATTAGGACATTTATGTTTCCTCTAAATTTTTGGTACTAACAACAAACTGCAAAGAATATATACATGTCACATACTGCTGTGTTTAAAGTGGATAAACCAACAAGGACCCCATAGAGTACAGGGATCTCTGTTCAGTGTTATGTGGCAGCCTGGATGGGAGAGGAGTTTAGGGGAGAAGGGATACATGTATATGTATGGTTGAGTCCCTTTGCTGTCCACCTAAAACTATCACAACAACATTGTTAATTGCCTATACTCCAATATCAAATAAATCTATAACAAAAATTTTACCAAAAAGAAATGAGTATACACATGTCTTTCTCATATCTTCAACACCACTTGAAATTGTAAATTCATTTCTTTTCATCACTCCTACAAAGAAATAGATAAGTAAATCATGTATTTTTCCTGGCAATTGTATTCTCATTTAGGTTTACTAAAAGGTTCTCAGACTTCTTGATACTGGAGATGTTGATTGTTGGGCTTTCAAATTTCTTTTTTACTAATGTATTATGCTTCTGATCCCTGTCAGGGCCTACAGTCTAGATTATAAGTTTATTCTCTGCCTAATTCCATCATCATCATTACTGTCAATTTTATGTTTATTAAGAGCCTTATAAATATCAGCTGTTTAATTTTCATCTGTCCTCCCAGGTCCCAGTTTCCTGCCTTAATTTATCTAATGTTTGTCTTATTCTTTTCTAAGATTCTCAGTGTTTCTCATCTCTACATAACTGCCTTAGTGAAAAGCACAAACAAAAGATCTAGGATTAAAATATTGATCTGCCACATATTTGCTGTGTACTCTTTGCTAAGTTAAATTCTTGGAGCCTATAAAATAGAAACAAATAATGTCTACCTTGTAATATTAGTATTGAATTACAGTCACCAAACTAAGATGTGAGGTTTGAATTAGAGGGAGTTGAAAGTGGTGGGTGTTGGTAGAAAGTGTTCAAACAGAGCAAAAAGTCATGTATAAACTCCCTGAGATAACAGCTTTCTGACCATCCCAGTTAAGGAGCAGAAAGAAGCAGAGAAATTTAGGACCATACAGAATAAGGGAGAGAGTGAAAGGAGATGGGAGCCAAAATGGTTATTTTGGGAGGCCCTATTGTGGGCCTACCCAATTTCTTAATCTTCTTTCCTGATAAGGATCCCCTAATTGTATTGCTCAGATAAGTGAAGTGCCAAGCCCTGTGGAGTATATTATGAGTTTAAGCCAGTTAGAATACCCCTTTGGTCCTCTGCTACTGACTGGTTTAAGAATGGTCATGGGGCCCAGTTTGAACCAATAAGATATAAGGGGAAGTCTACAGAAGGCCCCTAGGAAATGTTTTCCTCCCACTTAAAAGGAGAAGGAGCTAGAAGAAGGAAACTCTATCTTTCCTTTCTGTTTTTAGAGATTGTGGTGCGTAGATGCAGTTATTGGAGCACTTCCTGCCGTCTTGCAGCATGAGGAAGACACTACTGACACGGGGGATGGCAAAGGGCTGAGACCTTGAGGACGTCTTTCAACTGCTGAGCCAGCTCTGGAACTGCTTCTCTCTGGATTGATCTACATATTAGATAATAAATATCTTTATTGATTAAGGTGCCTTCTGTTGAATTTCTATTCCCTGTTGCAGAGGTATTCTACTGATTATAGTTATTGAAGGAGTAAGATCATGGAGAGCTTTGAAGATCATGCTAAGGATTTGAAAGGTAATCCTAAGGGTTATGGAGAGCCATTTAAGTCTTTTGAGCATGGAGTGACGTAAGATACTTGCTTTCCAGGAGGTCACTTTAATTGCGATGTGGATAAGAGATAGGACAGTGGCAATAGGGGATGCAGGTGGATCCACTTCTCCAGGGGATCCCAACGCAGGGATCGAACCCAGGTCTCTCGCATCACAAGCGGACTCTCTACCATCTGAGCCACCGGGGAAGCCCGGAGCATATAGCAACTGCTGCATCAGGTCACACGAGAGAATGCAATGATTTAAAGTAAGTGGTGGCTGGCTGTGGGAATAGAGGAAAAAAGGAAACACTTCAAGAACTATTGAGAGATTTACTGGAAGCAGAATCATGATTGGGATTGATTCAATGTGAATGAAGAAGAGGAAGCAATCAGAGGTGGCTCCCAGGTATCTGGACTGAGCTATTAGGTAGATTATGGTGCCATTTACTAAGAAGAATAAACAGCTGGAGGTGAGTGCGTTACTGTCGGCATTGAGCTGAAGGTGTCTGAAGCAATGGGCTGATTATATCGCATAAGAAGTTGGGCATTTGAGTGCCTAGAGTAAAGATAAAGACTTTGCCACCTAGATGGTAGCAGAATGGATGTGATTTTTGAGATTCTTTGGTAGGGAATAAATGATCAGAAGGGGGAAGATCCCAAGACAGAATTCTACCATCTCCAGCACTTAGGTTTTCCATGGAGCAGAGGAGGCCAGAGAAGAAGACTGAGACAGAACAGCCAGAAAGAGAGAAGGCAAGCCAAAACATGTTTCTCTAAGGAGGCAGAAGTCAATACTGACAAATATGGTTGAGAGGTGAAGCAAGAAAGAGACTAAAATGAGCCACATAAAGGCCACCCACTGGTGACGTTGATAATGAAATGGTTTTCAGACAGATGAAGGTAGAATGGTGGTCAGTTCAGAACCCAGGTTGGACTGCATTAGGAGGTAACTAACAAAGAAAGACATAAAAAAGCAGAGAATCCGGTCAACAAGACAGAGGACAGGGAGGGACGTGGGAATCAAAGGAGGGTTTTTTCTTTTACAGAAAACAATAGTTATCTTTCCTTCACTCCTGTATCCATTTTCTCAGCAAGCCCCTTTAGGTTTCTGTCAAAATATATCCCAAACCTGTCCATCTCTCACCTACTACCCAGAGAAGCCCCTGGTTCTGCCACTATTATCCTCACTTGGACTCATTCAGTAGCCTCCTAACTGGTTTCTCTGCTTCCATTCTTATTTTGTTTTTGTCTTTTCCAAACCACACAGCAGTCAGAGTACATCAAACACGGCACCTGGAATAAAACCCAGATTCTCGGGTCTGGCCTGAAAGATTGAGTATGATCAGACCTGTCTCCCATCTCATCTCATCCCATTTACACTCCTAGCACCCCACGCTCCAGCTCCACACCCTTCTTTCTGGGCTGGTTGTTATTGTTGTTCTGGCCTGGTTCACAATTCCCAGAGCTTAGCAAGTTTCTCCCTAAATCTTGGAGTGTTTGGCTCCTTTTCATTATTCATGACTCTACTCAAATATCACCGAAACCAAAAAGTCTTCCCTGACTTTCTTAGGCTCACTGCCCCAATCTTCATTCCCAGTTCTATCTTCCTCTTGGCTCTTATTATCTGAAATGAACAAGTTCATTTATTTATTTACTTGTTGATTCCTTATATCGTCTCACTAAAAGTAAAATATGGGCAAAACTGGGTGAAGTGTATAGGATTATTGTTTTTTATTGTATGTGTGTATTGCATATGCACACTATGTGTTACTATGGATTCTCTTTTAATAAGAAGAACATGAATCTATAATTGTTGCTGTTGCGTGCCTGCTCAGTTGTGTCCCACTCTTTGCGACCCTATGCGCTGTAGCTCACCTGGCTTCTCTGTCCATGGGATTTTTCCAGGCAAGAATATTGGAGTGGGTTGCTATTTCCTATTCCAGGGGATCTTCCCGGCCCAGGGATGGAACCTGGCATCTGTTGCCTCTCCTACATTGGCAGGAGGATTCTTTACCAACTGAGCCACCTGGGAAGCCCTGAATCTATGATTATCTCCCCCCAAAATGTTTTTTAAGTAAGTTCTGTGAGAACTGGAATTTTTGTTTGCTTGTTGACAGAGACCGTCACGCAGTGGGCACTAAGGTTTTATTAAATGCGTGAATTAATAACGGATATATTTGGTCATAAATATTCAAAAGAGGATGGAGGGGGGAGTACAAACAACAGCAGGAGATCCTAAGGTGAGGAAATTGGGCGGGAAGCGGGCAGCGGGGATTGGGGGGTGGGGCGGTCGGGAGTGGGGAGGGGGACGCTCCTAGAACTTAGCACTGGAATCCCTGTCCTAGAGTTGGGACTCAATTCAGCTCCAAAAACTCTTTCCACTACTGCTTGCTACCTCTCCATTTATGGGGTGTTGATTAGATGACGGAAGTAGTGACTAGCACTTTCTTAGGAGACGCTCGTAGATCGTCTCTGTGGCTACAGCAGTAATCAGAACATTGCAAGACAGAGAGGACCATCACCTTACAAGTGGGTGTTCGATTGCGTTCAGGCAAGACCACGCCCGCACTTTCATTCACTCGCTCTAGTGGTTCGGAAGGAGGAGTCGTGCGATTGCCGGCGAGGTTCACCGCCAGCCCAGGTCCCCGGCTCTGCAGTTGAGGTGTCAGATTTCAATCCTCCGGGGCCCGGGGACGTCTGGCGTGCCCCGTGCGCCCCGCCGCCGCCGCCTCCCAGCCTTAGACTCGGGCAGCGAGCGGAGGGAGGTTCACTCCGGACGCGGCCGCACACTCGGCCTGCCGTAGACCCAGGCTGGGCGCCGCGACCGAGGCTGCTCCCGGGCTGCGCGGGCTGGGCGCGCGGGGAGGCGGCGATCGCAGTTGGGCCGGGACTTCCTTCCTCCACCGCAGGACAACAAAACAAGCCGGCCGCAGGCACCAAGCTCTTGGCGACCGTCTGGGGCCGGAGGCGCAGGGATGGGCTCCGTGCTGAGCAGCGATAGCGGGAAATCCGCGACCGCCTCGGCCACCCCACGGGCCCTGGAGCGCCGGGGGGACCCCGAGCTGCCCGTCACGTCCTTCGACTGTTCCGTGTGCCTGGAGGTGTTGCACCACCCCGTTCGGACCCGCTGTGGCCACGTGTAAGTGCCAGGGGAGCTGGGTTTGCGCGCCCACCCCGCCCTGGGTCGGGGGTAGGGGGGGTGGGTGATGCTAGGGGAGCCGTGGGGATAGGGGATTGAGAAGACAGCGCTTGGAGGAGACTGATGCGGGGAGAGACCTGGACCTGTCGAGGGCGGACCACTGGGAAAGTGCCCAGTCGGAAAGTGACACAGGATTTCGGGGGTGGGAGGGAGAAACACCAACCAGCGGGCCCTGCAGCGCCCCCCGAGAGTCGCCTCCTCCGGCAGCCCAGGTGCGGAGCCCCCGGGATGCGGATCCAGGGCTGGCGAGCTGAGGAGGGTGCGCTGGGCTGGAGGAGCGGCACGCGCCGGGACCCCAAGGCGGGGACTCGGCGGAGCGCAGTGACCGCTCCCCTCGGTTAATCGCGCGGCGCTTCCCTCTCCGCCCGGAGCCGGGGTTGGTTTTGTTTTGTTCGCTCTGTGCACGTGTGGTCCGGAACGCCTGCCGAGGCTGGTCTGTTGAGCAGGCAAGGATCTGTCCTTCCACCCCAACTTCCCTTTTCCAACACAGACGCCCAGGTCCCTCAAAGAACCGTCAGATTGGACCGTCCAAGTGACTTTCTGTGGCCTTTAGAGTTTAACCAGCCGCGTGGGGTCTGGGGCTTGCATATGTACCCCCAAGCCCGTGAATGCAGCCTTTTAAAGCCCAGTCACCCGAGTGACGAAGGTTGCTGACTACCTGCGTTGCGCACCGCCCCCTCACACGGTAGGAAGTAGAGATAAAAATAACTGTCTTGAAAACCACATACACGCTTTGTAACGAAAACGCTCTGGGAACGCACAGCTGTGGTCGTTTCTACGAAGAGTTTAAAACAAAATCCCTGTATAAGATTGGCACCTCCTCAACGTGTGCCGGGTAAACTAGTAGTTGGGGGGTTGGTTCTGTGAGTTTGTGTTCTGTTCGTTTAAAAAGCTTTCTTCCGGTGGATGCATTGGGTGTATGACTGGGCGTGTGGGTGAGATTGGCGGGGGGCGGGCGTGTCAGGAGATTTCCTAGAGCCTGAGTGAAACCCCACTTAATGTCTTCTTTGGATCACCGACTAGTTTGATGAAGCTCCGAGGCAGTAAGTGCTTTTTTGGCTTATCGGGGGGAAAAGAAGTGTCATAAATTATGAATGCAAGTGCACAAAACATCTTTAAAAGGACTTAGGTGGTCCTTGACACCTATAGCCTAGCATCTGAGAAACAGTTTTCAACTCCGAAAAGCCGAGCAGAGAGCCAGGGAGAAAAATCTGCACCCCACACAATGTTCAATGCAAGAGTGCCCCTGGGCATTATATTGTGGCTGTATTTTCAGGGCCTGTCGTTTCAGCTTTGCACTTTAAATTCAAGGCTAATTTACCTCCTGTCTGATACCTGATGTAGTTTCCTAGCCCTCCACATTGACATAATTCCCCCGAGGCCAAGACAGAAGCCAAGATGTTATTCTGTCATGTATGAAATATATTGATTAGTTCTGAGCAGTAATAACCCTCAGGATACATTTAAATTTAGTCTGTATAGGGCTTCCCTGGTGGCTCAGCGGTAAAGAACCTGCCTGCCAGTGCAGAAAACCTAAAAGACGGGGGTTCGATCCCTAGTCTGTATCAGAGTTAAAGCTTTCCGGTTGCCGGGAACACACACGTAGGCATCGAGTCTGTACGACTTTCTTTTGTAGGACTGAACTGGGTAGCATTGCTATTGGAGGTTGTTATCTGATGGTTTTCCCTAGTTTGGATTTTTGAATGCTGCAGCTTAGTATGTGCAGTGTTTTGCTTCTGCTAAAGGGTAATAAAAACTTGTGAAATGTTAAATCCTGTGTTTAATCTTTTTCTTTGTTAGAGTGAATAGGAAACCAGCAACTGGGAAAAAAAGCCATGAAGTAGCACAAGGGCTGGACAAATCACCTTCCCTCACTTTACTGTTCTTTGTTTTGACAAAGCTGTGTCCATTGTTGTGGCTGTGGGCACAATTTCCATATTCCTACTTTTGGCAAATTTACTTGGGTCTCTTCCACTTTGTCAGTGTTAACTAGAGTCCCTTCTGCTCTGGAGATGGTGAGTCCACCTAACGCCACTTGTACTTCCTAAATGAATTACTCTCTTCCATTGAACTTAAATTGAAAAATGAGGAAAAGAAATGAAACCACTATATTATCCCAGACTTAAGCTAATTTCCAAACTTATTAAACTAGGTTGTTTATGCTAATTTCGGTTTATAAACCAGTTTCAAGTTGAGCAAATATAATATGGCAACAATACCTTGAATGAATATGTATGTATGTACTGTGATGGAGTAAAACAGTGAGCTTGATAGCAGAATTTGAAGTTCTATCTGCCAGTAACCAGCTGTGTAATCATCACTCTGCTTAATCTTTTTGAATGTTAGTTTCTTCATTTGTAAAATGAGGTGTCATGAAATTTCTATGGGTATTAAAAATGTAAAAGTTTAAAACATAGTTGGTTTTTTAAATTGGAGTATAGTTGATTTACAATGTCGTGTTAGTTTCGGGTGTCAAAACATAGTTTCTGTTTCCGTCAAAGTCATTCCATAAAGCAAGCAAAAACCCAGTTATGGATTTTCTATCTCTGGATTTCTTTCAGAGTCAAACTGGGCCACAAGAAGATAAATCTGTGACGTTTCCAAGATGTCCCAGATAGTCTTACTTCTTTCTTCCTTTGGTGGACTTTAAGAAGTTCCATTTTAATGTTCTGACATCATTTGTATTGCCCTATCAGTTGTAAAAATAGATTTGGAGGCTGAGACTTCCTACCTCTGCCTTATCTTCTGTTATCAGTGAGCTGGGGAAAGAGGGAGTAGATGAGTTGAAACTGTGTACGTGAAACTAAAAGGGAATCTGATTTAACATTTAAAAGAAATATTCAAAAAAAAAAGAAAAAGAAATATTCAGAGAAATTTGGTATGGCAGATACAGAGGGAGACAAAAGTGGAAGATAGATGAAGGGGGCCAGAGTTTTGCTCAGGAGGAAGTTAATGACCTCATGATTAGGCCTGTTGAATGTATAGTAGTCTCATAGGGAGACATCTAAACAGAAGTGTCCTGGGACTTCCCTGGTGGTCCAGTGGCTAAGACTCCGAGCTACCAATGCAAGGGACCCAAGTTTGATCCCTGTTCGGGGAACTAATATCCCAACTAACAGTTTGCATGCTGTAAATATAAGACTTTGTATGCTGCAACTAAGACCTGGTGTGGGCAAATAAGTAAATAAATACAAGATGCTTTTGAACTGTGGTGTTGGAGAAGACTCTTGAGATTCCCTTGGAATGCAAGGAGATCAAACCAGTCAATCCTAAAGGAAATCAGTCCTGGATATTCATTGGAAGGACTGATGCTGAATACTGAAGCTCCAATACTTTGGCCACCTGATGTGAAGAGCCGACTCATTAGAAAAGACCCTAATGCTGGGAAAGATTGAGGGCAGGGGGAGAAGGGGGCAACAGAGGATGAGATGGTTGGATGGCATCAGCGACTCCATGGACATGAATTAGAGCAAACTATCCAGGAGATAGTGGAGCACAGAAGAGCCTGGCATGATGCAGTCAACGGTATCACAAAGAGTCGGACACAACTGAGTGAATAAGCATAGCATAATTGATATGTAACATTAGTTTCAGGTGTATAACATGATGATTTGATTTTTGTAAATACTGCAAATTGATCACCACCCAAAGTCTAATTAACACTGTCAGAATATATGCTTAACAAAATTTGTCTTTCTCATGATGATTAACTTTTAAGATCTACTCTCGGCATCTTTCAGCAATCCAGTATCTTTAACTATAGTCACCACGTTCTGTATTCTGTCCTATGACTTACTTATTTTATAGCTCAAAGTTTGTACCTTTTACAATTCCCTGATCATCCAGAGTTTAAGACTTGGCGCTTTCACTGCAGGAGATACCTGTTGGATCCCTGGTCAGGTAACTAAGATCCCACATGCTGCAGAGCAACTAAAAGCCTGCCCAGGTCAACTGTTGAGCCTGTGAGCCCCAACTAGAGAACCCATGCACCACGACAAAGATCCCACATGCCGGCAACTATGACTCCATGCAGCCAAATAAATAAATATTTTTAAAAAACTACTAAAAATTATTTTAGAAAAGAAGAAGTATTTTTCAGGGAAGAGGGACCACGTGATCTGTGGTGCTTTAAAGGGCAAGTGCATGAAGGCTGGGAATTGACCACTGGGTTTACTAAATGTGGAGGCTGTGGGTGGCCTTGTGAAGAGTCGTTTAAGTGGGATGTGGGCTCCAAACCCAATTGGAGTGGGTTCACAAGGGATCAGAGGAGCAAGTGAGAGATGGGGAGTATTGAAAGCCCTTTCATGGAGTTGGGAGGCAAAGGGAGGAGAGAGATTGGGGCAATCACTGGTAAAAGATGTGGGATCAAGAGCATCTTCTTTTAAAGAAAGAATGGAATGTTTTGCCTGCTGATGGAAATAACCAATAGTGAGATGCACAGGAGTGAAGAGAGAATTGATGCACAGGAGAAAAGAGAGAATTGCAGAGCTATGATTTTCAATGGAGGGGGAGGCTGGCCTTAGGTAGGGGAATGGACAGTTCATCAGTATAAGAGGATGTAGAATATTAAATAGGCACAGATCCAAGTAATTGAATTGAAGTGGTGGGAGGTCATGGAAGTTCCCCATGTGATTGCAGATTATCACTGATGTAATATTTGACCTGTGATTTGATTTTTTTTTATTGAAGTGTAGTTACTATGTAATATTCTGTGTTACAGATGTACAATATAGTCATTCATAATTTTTAAAGGTTATACTCCATTTATAGTTATAAAATATTGGCTATATTCCCCATGTTGTATAACACATCTTTGTAACCTATTTTATACCTGATAGTTTGTACCTCTTAATCACCTGATCCTAAATTGCCCCTCCCCCTTCCCTCTCTCCAGTAGTAACCTCTGGTTTGTTTTCTATATCTGTGAGTCTGCTGCTTTTTTATTCTCTAGTTGTATTTTTTAGAGCTCACATGTAAGTTGTATCATATAGTATTTGTCTTCCTCTGACTTATTTCACGTAGCATAATGCCCTCTGAGTCCACCCATGTTGCTATAAATAGCAAAATTCCATTCTTTTTTTATGGCTGAGTAGTATTTCATTCATCTTCTTCATCCATTCATCTCTTGTTGAACACTTAGTTTGCTTCCGTATCTTGACTATTGTAAATAATGCTGATATGAACATTGGGGTTGTGTGTATCTTTTTGAATTTGTGTTTTCATTTTTTTCAGGTATATACCCAAGAGTGGAGTTACTAGATCATATACTAACTCTATTTTTAATTTTTTGAGAAACTTCCATACTGTTTTCCACAGTGCCTGCACCAATCTACATTCCCACCAACAGTGTATGAGGCTTCCTTTTTCTCCACATCCTCACCAACATTTGTTATTTGTGCTTTTTGGTGATGCCATTCTGATAGATGTGAGGTGATATCGTGATTTTGATCTACATTTCCCTGATGATTAGCAGTCTTGAGCATCCTTTCATGTGCTTCTTGACCTGTGATTTGATTTTAAGATGAAACTTTGCGGTTTAAACATGAGCCTTCTAGGACCCTGATGCTAAAACAAATGCATATAGAATGCCTCCTCCTTCTAATGTACTTGGGTAAGCATCACTCAAAATACAATGATTGGGAATGCTCTGGCAACCTAGTGGTTAAGACTCTGCGCTTCCAATGCAAAGGGCTTGGGTTTGATCCCTGTTTGGGGAACTAAGATCCCATATGCTGAGCAGCGTGACCAAAAAAAAGTGAGCGTGGAGGGGAAAATAGGATGATTGGAGTCTTTTGTACCATCTAGACCCATAACTCTTGAGAGCCGTTGTTCTAATAAAGGAATGCCACTTTCTACATTGCCACTGCTCTAAGTTCCCAAGCTTAGTGAATGTTAAGTATTTTGAATTAATGAGTGACTCTAAGACAAAATTTGGATGCTTCTGTGAGCAGCACTCTGGACAACCACTTCATAGTGCCAGCCAACTGATGCGGTGGAGTTTGCATCATAGATAGGAGTCCCATGATAGTTATTGAACTCCCTTCCTTTTATAGGGTTACTTGAGAATTTTAGAAAGATATGATTAAGCTGGCCTGAAATTTGCTTCATTTGATGATTGGACTGCTTGATGTTTACCTAACAACATTAGTGTTGTCATAGGCTTGTTAAATATTAGTGATCTATTCAATTACACATTTTCCAACAAACAGAACCTAAATAATGATGCAGATTGAGTTTTTATGCTGCACAAGATTCTCCATAGAACGTGACTACTGTTCTTAGGTTTTGATCCCTGCGTCAGGAAGATCCCCTGGAGAAGGGAATGGCACCCACTCCAGTATTCTTGCCTGGAGAAATCCATGGACAGAGAATCCTGGTGGGCTACAGTCCATGGGGTCACAAAGAGTTGGACACAACTGAGCCAATAACACTGGTCCCAGGACCAGCAGCACTACAGGGTCTCAGCCCCCAATGCAGGTCTGCTGAATCTCAATCTGCATTTTCACAAGAGGCCCATGGGGTTTTTATCCATTTTCAAGTTTGAGAAGTACAGCCTCAAATAACCCTATTTAACTCTCAGTAAGATGCAACAGAGACATTACTTTGCCAACAAAGGTCCGTCTGGTCAAGGCTATGGTTTTTCCAGTAGTCATGTATGGATGTGAGAGTTGGACTGTGAAGAAAGCTGAGCACCAAAAAATTGATGCTTTTGAACTGTGGTGTTGGAGAAGACTCTTGAGAGTCCTTTGGACTGCAAGGAGATCCAAGCAGTCCATCCTAAAGGAGATCAGTCCTGGGTGTTCATTGGAAGGACTGACGCTGAAGCTGAAGCTCCAGTACTTTGGCCACCTCATTCGAAGAGTTGATTCATTGGAAAAGACCCTGATGCTGGGAGGGATTGGGGGCAGGAGGAGAAGGGGACGACAGAGGATGAGATGGGTGGATGGCATCACCGACTCGATGGGCATGAGTTTGAGTAAACTCCAGGAGTTGGTGATGGACAGGGAGGCCTGGTGTGCTGCAATTCATGGGGTCGCAAAGAGTCGGACATGACTGAGCGACTGAACTGAACTGAACTGAAGATGCAACAAGTTGAGGACAGTGATTGAGGGTTATAGAAAGGCACCCCTTTAAGCTTGTAGATGAAAGGGAGTAAAATTTTCCTTAGGGAGTTAAATATAAAGATCAACACGTAATGAAGTGTAGATTCAATTTTCCGATGGCAGAGTCAATTTTTGGAGGCTAAATGATTTCCAGGATGGAGTAACCTCGTTGACTACATAAAAACATCAAAGGAAATTTCAAGGGACAGTGGCTGGGGGTCTGTGCCCTGAGAAGAACTGCACTTGGGCCTGTCCAGGCTGATCCAGCCATCAGCGGGAGAAGGGAGACTGGTTGTCTGTGTGTTTATTGCCTTGTATTGGAGTTGTTCAGTTGCTAAGTCATGTCCCACTCTTTTGTGACCCCCATGGACTGGAGCCTGCCGGGCTCCTCTGTCCTTGGGATTTCCCAGGCAAGAATACTGGAGTGGGTTGCCATTTCCTTCTCCAGGGGATCTTCCTGATCTAGGGATCAACCCACATCTGCATTGGCAGGCAGATTCTTTTCCACTGAGCCACCAGGGAAGCCTTCATCCTCCCTTTAAATAACAATAGGCACTCCCCGTATTCTATGTTCCCCAAGGGACCCAAGATTTTCGTTCAGCTTCGTATTGGCCTTCCCACAGTGAAGCACCCCAGTGCTGAGAACATAAAGAAAACATTAGACCAACCACATGTTGCCAAGAGCTTCTTCCAGAATTGCATTTGAGGATCACCTCTGGCTCCTTATTCTGCCTGCCTAGCCCTGGGCCCCATGGAGTCCCTAACGCATCCTTGATTCTACTAAGGGTTCAGTTTTCCCTCCTAAGATTATGAACATAACTTTACTTACCCAAGGTCTTCAGCAACCCTTTCCCCATTTTCCTCCAATACCTTGCTGACTTTTCCATTTTTTGAGTTTTATTGCTAATCACTTAATTAGAGAAACAGATTAGCAAAGGGGTTAATAAAATACACAATGGGGGTGAGATAATTAAGTTTCCAGCTGGTTTTAAAGTTCTTAGAATCATTGTCTAGTTCCTAATTGATGCCATCAGGAGCTGCAAGCTCAATAGAGGGGAGGCAAGTGGTATGAGTGAGAGAGGAGGGTGGATGCCTACAGGAACAGACACCAATCCATGTGGCCACGTGGGAACCAAGTCCAGAGCTGCAGGAGACTTAGCTTTTCAAGAGAAGCCAAAACTTTGATTTAATGTGTGAAATCTTATTTTAAAGCAATGACAACTTGGGACTTCCCTGGCGGTCCAGTGGTTAAAACTCCAAGCTTCCACTGCAGGGGAATATTTATATTTATATATTTAATATATTTATATTTATATAAATATATGTGTATTTAATATATATTTATAATATTAATATATACATATATAGGTATGACTGAATCACTTTGTTGTACACCTGAAGCTAACACAGCATTGTAAATCAACTATGTTTCAATTACAAAAAAAAAAAAAAGACTAAGTGAAAAGACCTAACAACATCAGAAAAAAAAGTCCCCTGGAATCCTTTGCAGTCAATCAACTCCCCAGGTAACACCACCTGCTTTCTGTCACTGAGTTCTGGACTCATACAGTAAATAGTCTTTTGTATTTGACTTCTTTTAGTTAGTAACGGGGCTTATATTTATTGTCATTTGGTCAATCCTAAGCCCTTTGCCTCTGCTTTCCAAATCAATCCTAAATCTGTCTGTCCACTTACAGTGTCTACTGCTGCTTTGCTAGTCTGAGCTACCACCTTCTCTCTTTTTAAAAATAATTGTGTTTCTATTTCTGGCTCTGCTGGAGTCTTCGTTGGTGTGTGGACTTTTCTCTAGTTGTGATGGACAGGTGCTACTCTAGTTATGGTGCTCGGGCTTCTCCTTGCAGTGGCTTCTCTTGTTGAGGAGCACAGGTTCTAGGGTGCACGGGCTTCAGTAGTCGTGGCACATGGGCTCACTGGTTGCAGCTCCCAGGCTCTAAAGCACAGTCTCAGTAGTTGTGGCAGTTTGGGCTTAGCTCCTCTGCGGTATATGGGATCTTCCTGGGTCAGGGACTGAACCCGTGTCTCCTGCACTGGCAGGCAGATTCTTTACCACTGAGCCACCAGAGAAGCCCTCACCACTCTCTCTTGAACCAACTCTTAAGGTGGACTTAACACTGGACTCTGAGCTAGGGCTCTCATACCTCTAACCCATTCTTCACAGAGGAACCCCAGTGATCTCTGTAATGTAAATCAGGTCGTATCACTCCCACTTAAAACCCTCCAATGCCTGCCCATCACTCTTAGCTCTGGCTTTATGATCTGTATCCTACACAGGTAGACCCTGGGCCCGCTGTGTTTCAGCCACACTGGCTTTCTGAATCTCAACAAAACGGTCCCTATTTTTTGTACCTTCTGTGTTCAGCTTGGAAAACCATTCCCGGGTCTGCTGAAGTCTGGTCTTCAAATGTCATCCCAGGGACCACCTGTCTCACTGCTCCCTCTGCCCCACCCGCTCTATTTTTATTGCCAACTGTTTTCTTCTCAGAGCATTCATCCTTTGCCCATCCTTTTGTTTACCTGCTTATTTCCTCTCTCTTCATCCTGGAACTCTGAGAGCAGGGACCTCAGGCATTGCCAGGGTTTCACCCATGGCATGTCAAACACTGGCAATCATAAGCTGTTATTAAAAATTTCGTTAGTGAGTCCGTGCTTATGTGGTTGAGTCTGGGGAGATTTGTACAGGTTTTGTAAAGTCTTCATTATAAACCATAGAATAACTGTTCTTGCTGAAAGCCATACAAATTCTTTTTTTTTTTTTTTTACAGATTGTATTTTCTCACTTCAGCCTTTTATTATCTTTCCAATTGTTCCCGCTCTCTTTAAATTTATTTGAATAATCATAAATGCAAGCTAATCTTTTCCTCACTCTGAATTTCAGTGCTCTTAAAAATATATTTTAAAAAATATTTTTCTCTTCAAATCACATTCTGTTAAAAAAAATTCAAAAAAAAATTCAGGCCTCTCATCCTCTGAACATTTCCCTTCTTTTTTTTTAATTTATATTTTTTCATTTATTTTTATTAGTTGGAGGCTAATTACTTTACAATATTGTAGTGGTTTTTGCCATACATTGATATGAATCAGCCATGGATTTACATGTGTTCCCCATCCCGATCTCCCCTCCCACCTCCCAGAACATTTCCCTTCTTAATTTTCCAACTAAACTTTTCTCAGGAGTAAAAATAATTTAAGTAATTTAAGTAAATTTAAGTAATTTAAGTAAATCATCATAGTAAGATGATTAATTTCCCCTAACATTTTATTATGAAAAATGTCAAGCATACAGCTAAGTTGAAAGAATTGTACGGTGAATATCCATAGATCCACTATCTGTATTCAGTTGTTTGTTTTGCCATATTTGCTCCATCTCTCTCTCACATACTTATCCATCAATCTATCTGATTTTTTTTAATGCATTTCAGAGTGGGTTACAAGCATTAGCACACTCTACCCCCTCTCATATGAGCATGGATTATATTAATATTAATCAGAGTTCAATATTTACTTATGGTATTTTTTTTTTAATTTTTAATTTTTTTAATTAATTTATTTTTTCAGCGGGTTTTGTCATACATTGACATGAATCAGCAATAGATTTACACGTATTCCCCATCCCGATCCCCCCTCCCACCTCCCTCTCCACCCGATTCCTCTGGGTCTTCCCAGTGCACCAGGCCCGAGCACTTGTCTCATGCATCCCACCTGGGCTGGTGATCTGTTTCACCATAGATAATATACATGCTGTTCTTTCGCAACATCCCACCCTCACCTTCTCCCACAGAGTTCAAAAGTCTGTTCTGTACTTCTGTGTCTCTTTTTCTGTTTTGCATATAGGGTTGTCGTTACCATCTTTCTAAATTCCATATATATGTGTTAGTATGCTGTAATGTTCTTTATCTTTCTGGCTTACTTCACTCTGTATAATGGGTTCCAGTTTCATCCATCTCATTAGAACTGGTTCAAACTGGAAATAGAACTGCCATATGAACCAGCAATCCCACTTCTGGGCATACATACTTATGGTATTTTTTAAAGTAAATTACACATAGTGAAATGCATCCATTCTAGGTATAACATTTGCCCTTAGACCTATGTTTAGCCCAAACCCCTATTAAAATATAGAATAGTCTCATTGCCCCCATATGGTTCTCTCATGCCCCTTCCCAGCCATTCCTGTCCTTGTACCCTCGTAGACGGTCGTTGTTGAAACATTTTTTTTTCTATCATAGATCAGTTTTGCCTGTTTAAGAACTTCATCTAAGGTGAAATATGGTCACTTGTGTCTGGTTTCCTCACTCAGTATGTCTTTGAATTTCATCCATATTATTGCTTGTATCAGAAATTTGTTCTGTTTGTATTGCTATGTAGTATTTCATTGTATGATTGTGCCACAGGTTGTTTATCCACTTTTTTGTTGATATATATCTGGGTTATTCCCAGTTTGGGGCTGTAATGAAAACATTCTTTCTGAATATTCTTGTACAAATGGACATTTTTTAAAATTTCTTTTGAGGGAATACATGGGCTTGGTATTACAGAGTCAAAGGGTACCTGCAAGTTTTGTGTTATCAGACATTACCAGGCCATTGATCCCAAGTGGTTGCAGGTGATTTACTTTTTAAAAGAATTGTTTGTTAATGTTGGTAATAAGTTGATGTGGCTTACACTTAAAATTTGACGATGAAAATACCCGTCTTCCACCACACACCCTTTCTTTCCAGTTGCCATCTTTGCAGTGGGTAAGTAAATGTTCTTATTTTCTTTACCCCAGATATTCCTATACATCTACAAGCCTGCAGGAAGCTCACACTGTGTGTATACAGTGCTACACTTTGCTTTCTGAGACATTTTAGTTTTGAGTTATCTTGTCTGTATTCCCTGGTGGCTCAGACGGTAAAGAGTCTGCCTGCAATGAGGAAGATCCAGGTTCGATCCCTGGGTCAGGAAGATCCCCTGGAGAAGGAAATGGCACCCCTCTCCAGTATTCTTGCCTAGAAAATCCCATGGATGGAGGAGCCTGGCAAGTCCATGGGTCACAAAGAGTAGGACACGACTGAGAGACTAATGCTTTCTGTCTGTATTCCCTGTTAGGTAGTATATATTACATAAAGCTGAATAGCCCTCTGTGGTTTCTGATTAGGCCCTTCAGAAAATGTTTGATCACTGTATACTTTTTACAAATATTTGTGTATTTGTCTGCGTTGGGTCTTTGTTGCAGTATGAGGGACCTCTGTTGTGTCATGTGGGATCTTTTGTTGCCCGCAGGGATACTAGTTGTGATTCGCAGGCTCTGTGGTATGGGCTTTGTTGCTCTGTGGCATATGGGATCTTAGTTCCCCAAGCAGGGGTTGAACCTGTGTCCTTTGCATTGGTCGGCAGATTCTTAACCACTGGACCAGCAGGGAAGTCCCAATCACTTGTGTACTTTTCATGCCAAGATACCAGGGTAGGGATGGTAGAAACTCCAGCACTCATGACTTGAATTTGATAGCTACACCTTTAAGAGAAGAATGTTCCCCCTCAGATCTTTTGAACTCAGCAGTTCTGCAGTCTTGCTTCTGCAGCCCAGAAAGTGAGACTTGAGCTGCAGCAGCATCCAGCACCTTTGCATCATGACAATGTTGTGGTTTTTATGTACTCATAATCAGTAAATTCAATCTGTTCCAAAACATCTTGATCTTGATGTGTTTTCTCCACTTGATAAACACGTCTGTTAAAAGGAGTACAGTTAATTGACTCATCTACCAGATTTGCTGCTAATATTCTCATATAATGCAACAGCGTCTGTATCCGGCTCATGTGAGAGTTTCGTGCCACAGGTAACACCACTGTACAGACTTGAGTGGGTTATAGGGAGAGACTTGGTTTTACACACGCCTCACATGTGCTCCTTTTCATGAATCTCTACTAGGAATTTCCATTATTGTGGTTATTGATCATAGTTACAAAAACATGTATGAAGTATTTACAAAATAACGGCAGAAATATACTTTAGGTAAAGCCCACCCTGCTTAAGCAGGTAGAGCAATCAGTGATCTCATAGCTTTGCTGCTGCTACTTGTCACGCGTGCTAAGTCGCTTCAGTCGTATTGGGCTGGACTGTAGCCCACTAAGCTCCTCTGTCCGTGGGATTCTCCAGGCCAGAATACCAGAGTGAGTTGCCATTTCCTTCTCCAGGGGATCTTCTCGACCCAGGGATCAAACCCACATCTCTTATGTCTCCTGCAGTGACAGGAGGGTTCTTTACCACCAGTGCCACTGGGGAAGCCCAAGGGTCTTTAAAAAGACTACAAACTTTGAGCCTCTCCCAAAACTGCTTGAGGATAAAAAACACTGCTGTCTTAGGAATTCCCTGGCGGTTTGGTGGTTAGGACTCTGCATTTTCACTGCTAGGGGCTCTGGTTCAATCCCCGGTCAGGGAACTAAGATGCCACAAGCTGTGAGCTACTGGCAACAAACACCCAAAAAACAACTCACTACTGTCTTCACGGCTGTGTGATCTCAGCAAGTTGTTCCAGCTCTCTGAACCTCAGCTTGCCATCAGTCAGGGCAGAGAGAAAGAGGAGCATTTAGCGTTACTGCGAGAGTGAAGTGAGGTGATGGGACCAGTGCTCACCATGGAGCTTGGTACCAATATTCATCTTCTGTTTGTCTTCTGTTTGTGCAAAACTCAAATAAGTGTGAGCAAAGAGGGGGTGACTTTTAGTTGACAAGAAACATCGTGTTACCTGTTTGCTCCTAAATCATGTAGACAAAGAATTCCTGCCAGAACCTTAAGTGTTCATTAGAAATGTTAATTATGAGTTGAGCGTTTGGACTGTTGTTTGTAATAAATACTCTTATACTTTGAGAACCAATCCTTAGGGACGCAAGGAAAAGTAACATTGTGCCATAGAACTTACAGTTAATCACCTGAGGCAGACAGAAGTAAAAGACAGCAGAGGACTTAGGTCTTTTGATTCTGAAAGTATTGCTCTTTCCAACAAGGGCAGCTGTGGTTGTGGAAAGACAGGTTACTGAACTTTTGAGTCAGAAAACCAAGGAAAATACCTACAAAAAATAAACCCAAAACAATCGAGAAAATGGTTAATAGGATCATACATATCAGTAATTACCTTAAATGTAAATGGATTAAATGCACCAACCTAAAGACATAGACTGGGCTGTGTGGATGAAAACATATGCATGTATGCACTTCCACTTACCACATCTTTCTACTTCACCCCCCAAATTGTATGTAATTGTATGTATAATTGTGTTTTATATTGTTAGGTTAACCATGTTTCCCTTATGGCTCCCAATTGTAATTATCTTTTATTTTTTTGTCTGACTGTTGGTTGTGAAAACTGCTGCTGCTGCTAAGTCGCATCAGTCGTGTCCAACTCTGTGCAACCCAATAGACGGCAGCCCACTAGGCTCCGCCATCCCTGGGATTCTCCAGGCAAGAACACTGGAATGGGTTGCCATTTCCTTCTCCAATGCATGAAAGTGAAAAGTGAAAGTGCAGTCGCTCAGTCATGTCCGACTCTTCGAGACCCCATGGACTACAGCCCATCAGGCTCCTCCGTCCATAGAATTTTCCAGGCAAGAATACTGGAGTGGGTTGCCATTGCCTTCTCCGTGTGAAAACTGATAAACACCTAAACATCTTTTACTGTTGTGATTGTGTAACTATTCATTCACTTAATGCCATTATACCATGATTGTTCAGCAGAAAATAGTAGAATTCTAGAGCACTGAACACTACCACTTAATAGAAAAAAGAAAAAGAAAACCCAGCTTAAGACTAACCAAGTTCAGGCACTTTCTGTAGCTGTGACTTTGCAGAAGTAACAACCAATATGTACCACGGTTTGCTCATCTGTAAATGAAATAGTGATCTTTTCTTAGGGGGTTTTTAAGGTTAAATGAGTTAAGGGATGTTATAAATTTTGTAAATAAAAAGCAGTGTATCAAATTTGAAATTATAGGGACTTCCCTGGTGGTCCAGTGGTTAATACTCCACGCTCCCAATGCAGGGGTCACCGGTTCAATCCCTGGTTGGGGAACTAACATCTTGCATGCCTCACGGCATTGCGTTAAAAAAAGTTTTGTTTGAAATTATATCAAAACATAAAGTTTCCAAACAACATTAGTAACAAAAAGCACCCAAGAAGAAAAGGGTAGGAACCCAGGCAGATCCAGGGTTGTATATAAAGAGCAGGGCAGTCCCATCAAGTTATTGCTAAATCAGTTGTATGTCACTGTGGAGCATTCATCTCCCAGGGAGAGGCTTTACTTACTTAGTCTGGTCAACATCAGGTGCTCTGCCTTCAGCAAGGGATTGTGGGCACCTGGATTGAGGTCCCACCAGTTTGTATCTCATATAAGAGGGGTGGGTCCTGCAGAGCAAAATCAGGATGCTGTGACAAGAGTAAGGGGAAATGGGTGCTGGGCAGGCATAAGCATCAAGCAAATGCCTCAGGAACAGTGCAGACATAAGCATCCTCTGTGTGTATGTAAGGGTTTTATCACAGAGGGGGAAAAGAATACTTTTAAGAATCAGCAATGGCTAATCACAGTGACTAATGTGGGACTTCCCGGGTGGCACAGAATCCACCTGCCCGTACAGGAGACATGGGTTCGCTCCCTGGATCAGGAACATCTCCTGGAGAAGGAAATGGCAGCCAACTCCAGCATCCTTGCCTGGGAAATCCCATGGACAGAGGAACTTTGTGGGCTACAGTCCATGGGGTCGCAGAGTCGGACACGACTAAGCACACACACACAATGGCTAATATATTTGCAAATGTTGTTTGTGAAATTTCCTTGAATTTTGTACCTGTGATAGATAAACTTTTCAGTATGTATAGTTTACTTAAACCTTGAAGAGCTTAACTTCTGCCACATATTCATATTCCCAAATAGATATTACATGCTGAGTTAAGAGCTATCAAATCATGCTAATGTGTATAACCTATTGAAATGCTCACTTTTACTCGTGTGCACTTAATCTTCTACAGTTCCCGTAAATAGGTCAAGATTTTGTGTGAATTCTGTTGATTATGTTAATATTTTGTCAAGATGACCTTTGAGAAAACCAGAGAATGTATTTCTTAACATGGAGGACATTCCTAATAGTGGTAATTTTGATCAGGTAATTTTTTATATCTGAGGATGAGTTGAAAATTATGAATACTTATGATGTGTCTGGTATTTTTACCTCCTCAACTTGTTATTTTCTTATCTAACACACAAAAACCCACAGAACAAAGACCTATTACCCCCCTCCCCTGACACACAAATTTTAAGGTAAAATAAGTTTAAAGAAAAGAAAGAGAATGTTAGATATCCTTTGAGTTATAGGGTTGGGTTTTTTTTTGCATTTTTTTTTTTTAAGTGTGGTTGATTTATAATGTGTTAGTTTCAGGGGCCTTCCCTTGTGGCTCCGCTGGTAAAAAAATCTGCCTGCAATGCAGGAGACCTGGGTTCGATCCCTGAGTTGGGAAGATCCCCTGGAGAAGGGAAAGGCTACCCACTCCAGTATTCTGGCCTGGAGAATTCCATGGACTATGGGGTCGCAAAGAGTTGGACATGACTGAGCGACTTTCACTTTTGAAGAAGGAAATGGCAGGTGCAAGCAAAGTGATCCCTTTGTACATAGATACATACAGATATATAGATTCTTTTCAGATTCTTTTCTATTATATCAATAGGTTATTATAAGATATTGAATATAATTCCCTGTGCTATACAATAGACCCTTGTTGCTTATCTATTTTGTGTAGTAGTTTTTATCTCCTAATTTGTCCCTCCCTCTCCCTTTTCCCTTTGGTAACCATAAATTTGTTTTCTATGTCTGTGAGTCTGCTTTGTAAATAAGTTATCTGTATCATTGTTTTAGATTCCATATATAAATGGTATTGTATGATATTTGCCTTACTCTGACTTAGTACGATCACCTCTAGATCCATTCATGTTGCTGCAAATGGCATTATTTCATTCTTTTTTTGTGGCTGAGTGATACTTGAGTTATAGTTTGAATTCTCTTTATAGGAAGGCTGTTTCACCACCTTGCCTGTCACCTTTTGTGTGTCTAGCACATGTGGTGAGAACCTGTGACCCACAGGGAAGATAAAGAGACTCTCCAGCAAGTGTAGGATGCAAATGGAGCTCTCTTTTTTTTTTTTTCAAATAACTAATTTTTATTAGAGTATAGTTGATTGACAGTGTTATGTTAGTTTCTGCTATATAGCAAAGTGAATCAGCTATCTGTATGCATGTATCCCCTCTTTTGGATTTCCTTCCCTTTTAGGTCACCACAGAGCGCTGAGTAGAGTTCCCAGTGCTGTTCAATAGGTTCTCATCCGTTATCTATTTTATAATAATGTAGATGGAGCTTTCACTTGGCAGAACTGCTCTTAGTATCCGAGGTGTCATTAAAATACAGTTTCCACCCATGAACCCCCAGTGGTGGCTCCTTAATTCCTGTCAAGGAGAGTGACGTGTTCTTGGTTTGTGTCCTGTAGATTCTGCCGTTCTTGCATCGCTACCAGTCTAAAGAACAATAAATGCACCTGTCCTTACTGCCGGGCCTATCTTCCTTCCGAAGGAGTTCCAGCAGCTGATGTCGCCAAGAGAATGAAATCCGAGTTCCGCAATTGCACCGAATGTGACACTCTGGTATGTCACCCTGCCTTTGCTCTGCTTAGACCTCCGAGAAAATTGTTAGACAGCCAGTCATTTCACCTCTGCCTTTGACCTCATCCTACTCGAATTTCAAAGTTAATTGTCTCAGTCTCTCCTCTTCCTTTCCTCCAGTTTCGTAAGTATGGACTGCAGGAGAGCCGTCACCTGATGCCCACCATCACCTAATTTCTCAAACAAATGCTTTCATCGACCACCTCCGTTTCCTCCCTTCCCGTTACTCCCCTCACCCCTTATAATGTGGCCTCTATTATGTTATTGTAGCCCACCCAGTGAATAGCTTTATTTTCAAGCCCAGTGGCGTAATTCCATCTCTACTGTTCTGGGCTTTGCTGTATTTATCTCTGTTGACCACTGCCTCCTGTTACCGTTTTCCTCCGTTGATACTATACTAGTCTGGTTAGATCATGTGAGGTCTTAGAAGCTGTGTCAAAGATTCTAGATTTTATCTTAAATGCCGTAGGGAGTCATAGAAAAAGTGTAAGCTTTTGATCGGGTTTGTATTTTTTTTTTTTTTAATTTTTTTTTTTTTGTTTTTTTTTTTTTTTGGGTTTGTATTTTTAAGCTCTCACTCAGGCATGTGCATGGAGAATGGTTTGGAGGGAGCAAAAGCAGAATTGGTGGAGCCAATTTAGTGGCCTTTAGGACAGGTGGTTAGGAAGCTGGGTTAGGGCAAGAGCATTAAGTATGGAATAAGGGGTTGTTTCAGGGTGTATTTAAGAGAGGGATTGAAGAAAATTGGTAAGTAACTGGATGTGGGGGTGCATAAGAGTGAGGTGTCAAAGATGACTCCCAAGTTTTTGAGATGAGTAGGTGAAAATGCTAATATGGGGAGCAAATTTGGAGAAGAATCTACAGAGTTAAGTTTTAAGTTTTACATACATTACATTTGAACTGCTAAGGGGAATGTATCTAGATATTACCAGTCTAGAGATCAAAAGGGAGATCGTGTACTGAAGATCTCAATTTCTTAGAGAACCTTTCTTGATTGTTCATCTAAATTATAATCTCTTAAACGCTTTCTCTTAGCACTCTGTGCTTTCTCTTTATAGCACTTATCACCATTTATAATTATGCTTTTGTGACTTTTTTAAGTTTAATGTCCATTATCCATTATCTCCACCAGATTTCATGAGGGTAAGGATTGTGTCTGTTTTATTGGGTTGTGTATCAAGAACTTTGAATAGTGGCTGGAACATAGTAAATGCTCAAATGCATTTTTTAAATATTTATGTAAGACCTAAATCTGTTCATGGCTGTGTGACTACGGAATCTATGCATGGTCTTTGGAGTCAGACATCTTAGGGTTGAGCACTGATTCTCTCACTTACTGTTTGTGATTTGGTTATTATTTGATTAATAATCAAATTATTAATCTGAGTTTTTGTTTGAGTCTTTGTAAATTGAGGGAAAAGATAATGTTCGTGTCACAGAGTGGTTGTAAAGATTAAAGACAAACCACAAGTGGCTTTTAGCACTGTATGCTCAGTCGTATTGGACTCTTGCAACCCCATCGACGGTAGCCCACCAGGCTCCTCTGTCCATGGGATTTTACAGGCAAGAATAGTGGAGTGGGGTTCCATTCCCTTCTCCAGGGAATCTTCCTGACCCAGGGATTGAATTGCATCTCTTTCATCTCCTGTATTGGCAGGCAGATTCTTTACCACTAGCGTCACTGGATGGGATTCATTTTAGTACTGTGGAAATGAATGCTCAAATCAATAGCTCAAAATCAATAGCTTTTCACATTCTTAGTAATCATTATTGCTAATTTTTATTTTGATAGTTTGCCATCGTTTAAAATTCAACATGCAAAAAATCAAACTCAGCATATTATTCTGTTATCCAGTTCTTTATCCCCCCTTTGGTACCTGTCAGAAACAAGAGCATTCTCTCTATTATCCTGGGTCAGAATCTGTTTCCTTTTTTCCACTCCCTATTTCTGATTATTCACAAGTATTTTTATCTATCCTTTGGGAGATTTCTTTGTATCCGTCTCTTCTTGCTGGAATGTTAGGTATTCTCAACTCTGCTTCCTGTGAGTCCTGGCCAGATCTCCATTCCATGAGTATTGTTGTCCCCAATATTGAACCATTTCCTATCTACTTGTCTTCACATCTTTTGTTCATTTGTTTTTCCTCTATTAGATTATAAGCACCTTTAGTGCAAGCGCATTGGCTTATTCTCCTTCCACCACTGACAACCGCTTTCAGTTTTGTGTCTGGGGTAGACACCCTGTGAATTTATCAATTCACTTGTCAGGATACAATCCCCAGATTGCTACATATATATGAGGAATGCTGATCAAGGACTATAAAGAGGAAAGAGGAAAGAGACTTTTAACAAAAGTCACAGGGAGAGGAGAAAGCAACTGATGTGTAAAGTTGGATGTTAAATGTTGTAAAGCAGTCTGTTTTAAGACAGCTGCCTAGATCAGTCCTAGCTTTTACATCTTTCAGAAGGATAAAGCAAGGATTTGTTGCTAACGTTTCCATTTGCTTTTATTTTTGTCTTTTGTGAAGCAGTTACGTCTACTTCCTTGAGATGGTAGATTTCATGTTTGAGGTTGAACTTCCGTAGCTTGGGCAAAATGAAGCAGAGTGGGTCGGCCACCTTACCACAACTCTAACAAAGCTTCCTTTAGCCCAAGATCTTATCAGAGTTTCTAATGACACATTTAGTAGAATATGTACTATGCAGCAACAGATCCCTCATGGTTAGGATCTCTGAATGTATATCTGGAAGGACAAGGGCTCTTTATTCTGCCTTCATAAAAATGGACTGCAAGAGCTGTCCTTTATATTTGCTCTTAATGGGGCCATTAAGTATACTGTGTATTGTGAATTCATGTAATGCTACTGGATGTATTATAAAGCCATGGTATTTATATCTTTCCCTGAAGCACAGGATTTCTTTTACTTACCCCGGACATCTCTAAAATCCATCTATTTATTCTTTTTATCTCTCTCTGTTTTTCTTTCTCTCTCTTGTAACTCCCCCCGCCCTTCCTTCCTTTTGCTCTTTTTCCTCTCCTCTTTTTCTTTCTTCCTTCTTTCCATCACTAATTTAGGCAATAGTATTCAAAAAAAGTAAATTTGACTTAATATACATCTTTTCACTTTGAAGAACATATGCTTTCTAAAAGAACCAAATTCAAGAACTCAGCTTCTGGATCTTCTAACGATAAAGAAATTTTAAATTAGTGTTATTCTTGATAATGCCTTAAATTGATTGAACTATTACCTTGACTGCTTCCTTTTAATCAACCGACCCCACACTATGACCTTATCTGAAATAAAGAAAGCAGTGAAGTTGGGTCACAAAAGACTTCATTGACTGAAGTGAGCCTCTTTTCAACAGTGAGCTTATTTTGATCTGCTTTCATATAGGTTTGCCTCAGTGAAATGAGGGCACACATAAGAACATGCCAGAAGTACATAGATAAATATGGACCATTGCAAGAGCTTGGAGAGACAACGACAAGGTTTGTTTCTATACACTTTGGTTTAATGCTAAATTTGACATGCTTATAAAGAATTTAATGGGCTGGAAAGCTTAATATTTTTATTATGAAAATATGTATATGGTTGTTTTGGCTCCTAATCATAATACCTCTTGTTAGTAATCATTTGTTTTCAATGATTAATAGCAGTAATTACAAAAGAATTTTGCTCTCTCTGCTTTAAAAACTTTGGGGAGAACCAGCTGGACACTGGAGAGATTGGGGAAGCTTCCTCAGACAAGTTTATATGGAGGAAGATCCAGAAATAGAAAGCAGAACTGTTCAGTTTCTGCTAGGCTCTGTGTTGTGACTAAGAGTCCTGAAGTAGATGATGGTTATGAGATTATTGTCGTTAGTTTTCCATCACCACTGCCCAGTCTCCCAGCTCGTTCCCTCTCATTTTCCTGCTTCCTCTTTAGAAGGGACAAAGTGACATCTCAGTATATATTCTAACATGAAAGAACACGCGTGGGGCAGGCATTCTGAATCCTACAACCTGTTTGCTGGGTAATCTTATATGGGGCTGGAGGAAGGATGGAGACAGCTAGTAGGTGTAATGGAGGATATTGATCATTAACTATTTTTTCTTAAAAAAAAAAAAAGAAGGAAACAAATCTAGGTCATTAAAACTCCAGGAGATAGTAGAGGATGGGGGAGCCTGGCATGCTGCAGTTCAGAGGGTCAGCAAAGAGCTGAACACAACTTAGCCACTGAATGACAACTGTTCTGAATGGCAGAGGAATTACAAAGTTTGGCATTTGCCTCTGCCGAAGAAATAGAGAAATGCTTTGTGTACTCCTGAATGGAGATAATGGCTTTGAAACCATTAAGTCTTCCTTTGAATTCAGCTATCTAGTAGAGGTATTCAGTATAATTTCTTTTCCTCTCCTGAAGATAAATGTTAGTTATGCTTATTTTAAGAAATTATATGTATAGCACAGGACAAAATACTTAATATTTTATAATAATCTATCAAAGAAAAGAATCTGAAAAAGAATGTATATACATGTATATATAACTGAATTACTGTGCTATTTGCCTGAAACTAACACAGCAGTGTAAATCAACTCTACTTCAATAAAAAAAAATTTTTTTTAAGATAAAAAAGGGGAATGCCCTAGCACTCCAGTGGTTAGGACTCTACACTTTCACTGTCAAGGGCCCAAGTTTGATCCCTGGCCGGGGAGCTAAAATCCTATAAGCTGAGCAATGCAGCCAAAAAAATATAAAAAAAAGAAATACTACTCAAATATAGCTTAAATTTCCTAATCCAGAAGTCTACATGTTTTTCTAGAGGTTACTTTGCAAATGCACCTTTTATTATAGGACTAGATTTATTCCACAGTGCTATAAATTGTGAGTATTTTAGCTCTAAGAAGAGTATGGATTCTGTTAGACTGGCCCCAGGGACCAGTAGGAAGGAAGGCTAACAAATGAGTTGAACAAGCATGTGGTTTGATCGGAAAGTTGATATGAAAATTTTAAAGTATATGAATACTAATTTATCCTGCTAGTTAGAATTAAATAACAAAGAATTAAAATAACCAAAATGAGAAGGGTTGTTGATTAATCAGTCTTACAAGATAAATATTTGCATTTAACATAGAAATCTTTGCTTTATAGAACTTACAACATAGTTCAAATTTTTTTAAGTTCTTATGCAAGGAAACTATCCAGAATACTTGTTTTGGGGAACAGGAAGTTATATCTATAATGGAAAATGAGCGAAAAATTCCAAGCCTGCATATTTCCCCTAAGAATTTAAGGCAGCACTATGCAATGGAAATACAATGCAGAACACATGTAATTTTAAATTCTCTAGTAGCAATATTCAAAAAGTAAAAACAAGTGAAATTAGTTTTTCATGTATTTTATTCAACTGGTTATAGCCAAAATATTCTCCTTGGAACATGTAATCAATATATAAATTATTGAGATGTTTTATTTTTTATGTATATATAAAGCCTGCAAACTTCAGAGCGTATTTTAAACTTCTAGCACATCTCAGTTTGGACTGACCATATTTCAAGTGCCTGGTAGACACATACCTAATAGCTACTCCATTGGACAACACAGATGCGAAGGACAGGTACTCCTAGATGTGCATAAAGATGTAATAAGGTAGTTGTGGGCTGTTTTTCATTCTTCACTGGATGCTAATACTGTGAGTTGACACCTGTGGTTATATTTGCCGGTGTTGTCAGATATTCTGGTTGGAGAACAAGTAACACCCAATTCAGATGTTACCTGAATTAGAAAAAGAAGTAAAAGAGACAGAAAAAGTAACGTAGATACAGCTGGGTGGTATGATCCTCTGTTTCTCAGTTAATGGAGTACTCAGATTGTACTTTTCTTCCAAAGAAAATAAAGTGCTTCAAGTGCACTATAACTGTGTCTCTGTCCTGCCCTTATGAGGTTACACATTTGCATTGCTCATGAGAAAAAATGTAGGCACCAAGATTATCATCAGGATAGGAAAATGAATATGAAATCAAAAGAATGAGCACTAGAAACTAGGTCCACCTACATTCTGTTTTTTACCTCTAGTTAAGTGACTACTGTCTAATTAATCAATAATTTCAGTAATATTTGTGTTCTATGCAATTTCCAGGTGTGTATGTCCTTTTTGTCAGAAGGAATTGGATGAAGACAGTTTGCTGGATCATTGCATTACTCATCACAGATCAGAAAGGAGACCTGTGGTGAGAAATTATGTTACTATATATTTCTGCATTATCTAAATTTGATACACATTAGAAAATCCATTTATGGGCTTCTATTTATGGGTATATCATAAAGGATAATTTATGTCAAGGTTACAGTGATTCTATGACTATGAACACCATGTGAAAGTGTCGAGTTGAAACCGACAAGAATTATCAGTGTGCAATTACTCTTTCATTTATGAAATTAGACAACATTGTCTCATACAGATAATCATGGGCATAATCAACTAAGCAGATCTAAAATGCATAATTAAGATTTAATGTTAGTATGCTAACTGTGCTCACATCCTAAGTGAGAAACATTTCTTAATAATGCAAATATGGTTATCATGGCAATAATACACTAGACATGAAAAGTAGAAAGTCATTCACCTTTACTAATCAATTCATTGTTTTATTTCAGAGTCTGAATATTCATCAATAGGCTCACACATTAAACATGCATATTGCTTATCATTTCCTTAATCTACTGTGAATGCTGCCTTTTTTCATTTCAACCTGGCACTTTAGTTCTGCTTTGCAGTGTGGCTCTTATAATTTTCATTTTTGTATAGTTGAGAGGTAAGGCAGGGTGATGATGGATCATCATCATTTACATGGCCATTTTACTAGTTTTTAACATTTGGATTGCTGCCAGTTTTTAGGATTTGAATTCACGTTCTCGTACGTTTAAACTTTTCTTTCTATATCATTTTTTTCTTAGGAGGAAATTCCATAGATTGATATTTTTGGGCCCAAGGGTGCAGGTTTTAATTAACACTCAAAGCGTATTCTAAAAAGTTTGAGTCAGTTTATATTTGTATCAGCAGTTGATGAGTAAACTGCTTTCACCTTAACCTGGTCAAAATTGGGTTACATTTATTTTTAAATTAACAGAAGTAAAATGATACCTTGAAGATTATTCTGGATTTTATTTTAGTTCTAAACAGAACTAAAATATGTATATATGTGTGTGTGTGTTTCATATATGTAAGTTTGGGTTTTGTTAATTTGAGTTTTTAAGGTTTTTTTTTTTTCCCCCATAAAATCCTTTTGGAAGGTGGATGAGGTTGAAATGCAAGTTTATTTGATGATTGGTAGATAGCACTTACAACAATACTATGAGACAGAGATGATTATTATTTCCATTTTACCAACAGTAAACTCAGACTCAGAGAGGTCAAGTCTTACAAGATAAGTCTTACAGCTGGTAAGTAAGCAGAGCTACAGTTTGAAGCCCAGTGTCTAGCTCTGGGGCACAAACACCTGTGCTCTACTAGCAGGTTCAAGAGAAAAGCCCCACAGCACAGTCAAAGGTCTTTTTTTATTCACCCTAATGGTCCAGAGATGTGATTCTTGGGATGGCTAGCTAGGAGCTTGATATGTATTGGGGGAGCAGGGGAGATTGTCATGGGCTTTTCCTGTTTAAGTTGCCCTTGGAGGAACTGAGCTAAGGAGGTGTTTTATGATTGGTCCCTGGGGAACCTTCCTAGAGGAAGCTTGAAGAAAGGATTGGGGACTTCCCTTGTGGTCCAGTGGCTAAGAATCCGAGCTCCTAATGTAGGGGGCCTGCGTTCAGTCCCTAGTCAGGGAACTAGGTCCCACATGCCTCAACTAAGACCTGGCACAGCCAAATAAATAAGTAAATATTTAAAGAGAAGAAAGAAAACATTAAGATGGCATCATAATGACTAGCACATACTCAGTTTTCTTGGTTTGTCTTTTGGTTTGTTTTGGTCATGTGCACAGCTTGCGGGATCTTAGTTCTCCAACCAGGGAACACACCCAGGCCCCTGCAGTGAAAGTGTTGAGTCATAACCACTGGACTGCAGGGGAATTCCCGATATACTGAATTCTGGGTGCCTCTTGAACTCAGTGAAATATAACTCAGATGACCATTATATCTACTACTGTGGGCAAGAATCCCTTAGAAGAAATGGAGTAGCCCTCATAGTCAACAAAAGAGTCCAAAATTCTGTACTTGGTTGCAAGCTCAAAAACAACAGAATGATCTCTTGTTTCCAAGGCAAACCATTCAATATCAATAGTTTAAGTCTATGCCCCAACTAGTAATGCTGAAGAAACTGAAATTGAATGATTCTATGGAGACCTACAAGACCTTCTAGAACTAACACCCCAAAAAGATGTCCTTTTCATTATAGGGGACTGGAATGCAAAAGTAGGAAGTCAAGAGATACCTGGAGTAACAGGCAAATTTGGCCTTGGACCACAAAATGAAGCAGGGCAAAGGCTAACAGAGTTTTGCTAAGAGA
Organism: Cervus elaphus; assembly: GCF_910594005.1. Classification (NCBI taxonomy): domain Eukaryota; kingdom Metazoa; phylum Chordata; class Mammalia; order Artiodactyla; family Cervidae; genus Cervus; species Cervus elaphus. The sequence continues at coordinate 28,869,591 of NC_057841.1, read as the reverse complement.
ACGCACTGGTCATAGCAAACACACTCTCCAACAACACAAGAGAAGACTCTACACATGGACATCACCAGATGGTCAATACCAGAATCAGACTGATTGTATTCTTTGCAACCAAAGATGGAGAAGCTCTGTACAGTTAAAAAAAACAAGACCAGGAGCTGACTGTGGCTCAGATCATGAACTCTTTATTGTAAAATTCAGACTGAAATTGAAGAAAGTAGGGAAAACCATTACACCATTCAGGTATGACCTAAGTCAAATCCCTATGATTATACAGTGGAAGTGACAATAGGTTCACAGGATTAGATCTGATAGAGTGCCTGAAGAACTATGGATGGAAGTTCGTGACATTGTACAGGAGGCAGTGATCAAGACCATCCCCAAGAAAAAGAAATGCAAAAAGGCAAAATGGTTGTCTGAGGAGGCCTTACAAATAGCTGAGAAAAGAAGAGAAGTGAAATGCAAGGGAGAAAAGGAAAGATATACCCATATGAATGCAGAGTTCCAAAGAATAGCAAGGAGAGATAAGAAAGCCTTCCTCAGTGATCAGTGCAAAGAAATAGAGGAAAACAATAGAATGGGAAAGACTCTTCAAGAATATTAGAGATACCAAGGGAATATTTCATGCAAAGATGAGCACAATAAAGGACAGAAAATATATGAACCTACCAGAAGCAGAAAATGTTAAGAAGAGGTGACAAAAATACACAGAAGAACTATACAGAAAAGATCTTCATGAGCCAGATAACCACTGGCTCAATGGTATGATCACTCACCTAGATCCAGACATCCTGGAATGTGAAGTCAAGTGGGCCTTAGGAAGCATCACTATGAACAAAGCTAGTGGAGGTGATGGAATTCCAGTTGAGCTATTTCAAATCCTAAAAGATGATACTGTGAAAGTGCTGCACTCATTATGCCAGCAAATTTGGACAACTCAGCAGTGGCCACAGCACTGGAAAAGGTCAGTTTTCATTCCAATCCCAAAGAAAGGCAATGTCAAAGAATGCTCAAACTACCATACAATTGCACTCATCTCACACACTAGCAAAGTAATGCTCAAAATTCTCCAAGCCAGGCTTCCACAGTACATGAACCTGAACTTCCAGTTCAAGCTGGATTTAGAAAAGGCAGAGGAACCAAAAATCAAATTGCCAACACCTACTGGATCATCACAAAAGCAAGAGAGTTCCAGAAAAACATCTACTTCTCCTTTATTCGCTACACCAAAGCCTTTGACTGTGTGGATCACAACAAACTGTGGAAAATTCTTCAAGAGATGGGAATACCAGACAACCTTACCTGCCTCCTGAGAAATCTATATGCAGGTCAGGAAGCAACAGTTAGAACTGGACATGGAACCACAGATTGGTTCCAAATTGGGAAAGGAGTACGTCAAGGCTGTATTTTGTCACCCTGCTTATTTAACTTATATGCAGAATACATCATGAGAAATGTTGGGCTGGAAGAAGCACAAGCTGGAATTAAGATTGCCGGGAGAAATATCAATAACCACAGATATGCAGATGACACCACCCTTATGGCAGAAAGTGAAGAGGAACTAAAGAGCTTCTTGATGAAAGTGAAAGAAGAGAGTGAAAAAGTTGGCTTAAAACTCAACATTCAGAAAATGAAGAGCATGGCATCCAGACCCATCACTTCATGGCAAATAGATGGGGAAACAATGGAAACAGTGATAGACTTTATTTTAGGGGACTCCAGAATCACGGCAGATGTTGACTGCAGTCATGAAATTAAAAGACACTTGCTCCTTGGAAGAAAAGCTATGACCAACCTAGACAGCTTATTACTTTGCCAACAAAGGTCCATCTAGTCAAGGCTATGGTTTTTCCAGTAGTCATGTATGGATGTAAGAGTTCGACTATAAAGAAAGCTGAGCACAGAAGAATTGATGCTTTTGAACTGTGGTGTTGGAGAAGACTCTTGAGAGTCCCTTGGACTGCAAGGAGATCCAACCAGTCCATCCTGAAGGAGATCAGTCCTGGGTGTTCATTGGAAGGACTGATGCTGAAGCTGAAGCTCCAGTACTTTGGTTACCTGATGCGAAGAACTGTCTCATTGGATAAGACCCTGATGCTGGGAAAGATTGAAAGCAGGAGGAGAAGGGGACGACCGCAGATGAGATGGTTGCATGGCATCACCGACTCAATGGACATGAATACGCTCCAGGAGTTGGTGATGGACAGGGAAGCCTGGCATTTTGCAGTCCTTGGGGTCACAAAGAGTCAGACATGACTGAGCAACTGAACATAACTGACTGGGTGCCTCTTTGACTTCTCCCAGCAACCCTATGAAGGAGATATCATCAATGCAGCCTGAGCCATGACTAGTAGTGCCCAGGTGCTGTGCTGGCTGGAGGAACACTAGGCATTCTGGACCATGGGCAGCACTATAGCCTTCATCTAGGGCAGGCACCTTACTTGTCTATCCACTGGTACTATGTACCTACTCCAGCAGAAATCCCGTCCATGTGCTGCTCAGTTTGGCCATCAGATTAAAGGTTGCCCGTGGGAACTGGGTCTTCTATTATTTAGGGGTCATAGAAGTCACTGAAGAAAACTGCCATAAGGACAGAAATAAGACAACCTACCTGAGTGTACGAGCTTAAGACAAGCCCCACTCCTTGGTGGCTCAGACAGTAAAGAATCTGCTTCCAAAAAAAAAAAAAAAAGAATCTGCTTGCAGTTGAGAGATGAAGGTTCCATCCCTGGATCAGCAAAATCCCTTGGAGAAGGGAATGGCAACCGACTCCAGTATTCTTGCTTGGAGGAGCCTGGTGGGCTATGGTACATGGGGTCGCAAAGAGTCGGAAACAACCGAGTGACTTTCACTTTGCCACTAGAAGTCAGGTTAAACCCTATGGTTATGAAAAGGCTGGAGGCAGATCCTACGGCAGCACTTAAGTAGCACTAATGGGGACATATATGTGAAAACACCCCAATGAAGTCCTTGGACAAGGAGGGTTGAGTCCAAGACTTCCTCTGGGTTGGCATGTGATGTAGTAGGAATCACTGCTTTAAAGGACTGAATTGCTAGGTTTGCCTGCAGAATAGGTCAGTGACGTCCTCTGACTTAGCAGATATAAGTAGTCTCAAGATAGTTAGAGATTTGGGCAAAGGATTCTGCCTTCCAGATAGAATTAGATAATTCAAAAATCAAGCCAGAAGCAACTAATCCTTTGTTGCTGAGCTGCTCAAGCAAACTAGGGTAATAGGTTAAGAACATCAAGGAGTTTCAACAAGTGCTTTTCATGATACAGTAATTAACTATATTCTGCTGCATTTTTTTAAGTATATCTATGGATTATTATACTTAAAAGAGGCAAATGATACAGCATGCTTTGGATTGAATTATGAGACCACTCGAGTGAAATTTAGTATTTTTTTTTCCTTTTTTTTTTTTTTTGAAATTTAGTATTTTATCATATTAAGGGAAGATATTTCAGCAAGAGCCCCACTTTCTGGCTATCCTCTTTTTCCAGTGTTTTCTTTCAGTGGTTGGTTCTTATTTATCCTTTAGAATTCACCTTAAATCTCAGTTCCCTGACACCGAAATTATTTTCAGCTCTTGCTTTTTTTCTCATTTATCACAGTTGTATGTTGTGTGTATATTTTGTGTCTGTCTCTCCCTCCAAATTAATAGGTTCATGAAGCCATAGAACTTATTAATAATTTCTTTGTTCAACATTGCATGCCCAGCTCTTGGTGGAGAACCTAGCTATAGTAAGATACAGTGATATGAAAAATAGGATATTGTGAAAATCATAGTCCCATCCACCCAGGTTCAAAGGTAGTTTTATTTTCTGCCTTGATCCTGAGATTCATTCCTTGTGAGAAGGGACAGGACTTCATTTGGTTTGAAATTAAAAACTGTATTGACAAAAGCTGAGCCCTAATCCCCACAGCAGTTTATTTCCGTGGGTATTCAGAATATCTGCAGCTTGATGGAGCAGTGGGAACGTACGTGCATAAATGTTTTGGAAAGAAGAAAATCTTCATTAGATTTGCTTCCAAACTCCTATTAAATTAGGTGTTCAATCTGGTACCTTAATTTTGGTTGAAGATTTGCCCATAATTATTTTCAATGCATGACTCTTTTCTTTTGGTGTTGGATTCATTTATCTTTAATTTCTTCCCCAAATGGTATTTACCATTATATAGAAAGTGTTCTTCAAAAAAGAAAAAGAAAGTGTTCTTCAATTGACTGAGCTGCTGTGGGGATTAATCTAAACCACAGACAGAGCTGGGTATCCATTGTAACAAACATTCCAAAGGATTGAAGTTGGTGGTAGCTTCTAATATGGTGGCTGTTATTTACCCACTGTGTTCACCATCAGATCAAGTCCATACTGAGATGAGGCCAACATCTGTTTTTTTTTTTTTAACTGAAGTATAGTTGGTATAAAATATTATATAAGTTACAAGTATAGGTATACAATATAGTGATTCACAACTTGTAAAGGTTATACCCATTTATAGTTATTATAAAATATTAGCTATATTCCCTGTGTTATACAATATATCCTTGTAGCTTATTTTATACATAATAGTTTGTATCTCTTAATCCCCTACCTCTATGTTGCCCCTCTCCGCTTCCTTCTCCCCACTAGTAACCAGTAAGTTGTTCTCTATGAATCTCTTTTTTTTGAGGCCAGTATCTTTTGATGTATGCTGTAAAACTGTTGGTTATTAATATAGTAGTATGGTCTGGGAGCATATCTGAATAAAGAGAGATAATAAAGGATAAGCTGACATTAGGAAATTGGCAGTGGTTGTCTGAGGAGGCCTTACAAGTAGGCTTACAAGTAGCTCTTCTCTTGTAAGGAAGCCTTACAAGAGAAAAGAAGTGAAAAGCAAGGGAGAAAAGGAAAGATATACCCATATGAATGCAGAGTTCCAAAGAATAGCCAGGAGAGATAAGAAAGCCTTCCTCAGTGATCAGTGCAAAGAAATAGAGGAAAACAATAGATTGGAAAGACTAGAGATCTCTTCAAGAAAATTAGAGATACCAAGGGAATGTTTCATGCAAAGATGGGCACAGTAAAGGACAGAAATGGTATGGACCTACCAGAAGCAGAAAATATTAAGAAGAGGTGGCAAGACTACACAGAAGAACTATACAAGGAAGATCTTCATGACCCAGATAACCATGATGGTGTGATCACTCACCTAGATCCAGACATCCTGGAATGCGAAGTCAAGTGGGCCTTCAGAAGCATCACTACGAACAAAGCTAGTGGAGGTGATTGTATTCAGCAGAACTATTTCAAATCCCAAAAGATGATGCTGTGGAAGTGCTGCACTCATTATGCCAGCAAATTTGGAAAACTCAGCAGTGGCCACAGGACTGGAAAAGGTCAGTTTTCATTCCAATCCCAAAGAAAGGCAGTGTCAAAGAATGCTCAATCTACCACACAATGGTACTCATTTCTCATGCTAGCAAAGTAATGCTCAAAATTCTCCAAGTCAGGCTTCAACAGTACATTTACCAAGAACTTCCAGATATTCAGGCTGGATTTAGAAAAGACAGAGGAACCAGAGGTCAAACTGCCAACATCTGTTGGATCATAGAAAAAGCAAGAGAATTCCAGGAAAACATCTATTTCTGCTTCACTGGCTATGCCTTTGACTGTGTGGATCACAACAAACTGTGGAAAATTCTTCAAGAGATGGGAATACCAGACCACCTGACCTGCCTCCAGAGAAATCTGTATGCAGGTCAAGGAGCAACAGTTAGAACTGGACATGGAGCAACAGACTGGTTCCAAATTGGGAAGGGAGTACGTCAAGGCTGTATATTGTCACCCTGCTTATTTAACTTATATGCAGAGACATCATGAGAAATGCTGGGCTGGAGGAAGCACAAGCTGGAATCAAGATTGCCGGAAGAAATATCAATAACCTCAGATATGCAGATGACACCACCCTTATGGCAGAAAGTAAAGAGGAACTAAAGAGCCTCTTGGTGAAAATGAAAGAAGAGAGTGAAAAAGTTGGCTTAAAACTCAACATTCAAGAAAATGAAGATCATGGCATCTGGTCCTATCACTTCATGGCAAATAGACGGGGAAACAATGGAACAGTGATAGACTTTATTTTCTTGGGCTCCAAAATCACTGCAGTTGTTGACTGCAGCCATGAAATTAAGAAACATTTGCTCTTTGGAAGACAAGCTATGACAAATCTAGACAGCATTTTATTTTGTTATTTTATTTATTTATTTTAGACAGCATTTTAAAAAACAGAGAGATTAATTTGCCAACAAAGATCTGTACAGTCAAAGCTATGGTTTTTCCAGCCTTCTTGTGTGGATGTAAGAGTTGGTCCATAAAGAAGGCTGAGCACCAAATGATTGATGCTTTTGAACTGTGGTGTTGGAGAAGACTCTTGAGAGTCCCTTGGACTGCAAGGAGATCAAACCAGTCAATCCTAAAGAAAATCAGTTCCGAATATTCATTGAAAGGACTGATGCTGAAGGTGGAGCTCCAATACTTGGATTACCTTATGCGATGAGCTGAGTCATTAGAAAAGACCCTGATGCTGGGAAAGACTGAAGGCAGGAGGAGAAGGGGATGACAGAAGATGAGATGGTTGGATGGTATCACCGACCCAATGGACATGAGTTTGAGCAAGCTCCGGGTGATAGTGAAGGACAGGGATGCCTGGAGTGCTGCAGTCCATGGGGTCGCAAAGAGTCAGACACAATTGAGCGACTAAACAACAACAACCTTAGGGAGAGTGTAGGTGAACATTTAGGTACTTAGGTCATGATCAATCTCTCACTTTACCATTTCTTTCCCTTTCCTGTTCTTACCCTCTCCTTCCTTATGTCAAATTCCCCAATTCAAGAAACAGAAGAAATTTTCGAAGTCATATAGACTGTCACCCATTGTTTTGTAGTGTCTTTTTGGTGAAAGTCTCTTCAGTCACACAACTAATTGTCTATACACCTGAAGTCTGACACTTCCACTAGTTCTCTTTTAACATCAGACTGAAAACAAAAACCACTTTGCTTGAAATTCCAGGTTTTCTGTAGATTTCCTGTCCACTGGACTCAAAGCTCCTTAATCATGGGACCAAGGCTTAGTCATCTCTGTTCCTCTGACTCTTGATACGCAGCCAACAGAAATCACATGAGCTGCTCAGAGGAGTGTATATCGATTAGTACTGGTTCCAACTTACCGTTCCAAAGTCTCCTCCCCCGGCTGCCCCCAACATGCCCTGTCTCCAGCTTCACTGAGCATTTTCCCATTGCCTAAGCAGGCCGGGTCCTTTTAGGGTTTCCTACCTTTTTCCACTTTGCTTTCCCTGCCTGTGGTGCTTCTCCTCTGCTATGGCTGACTCGTTCTTCAAGACTCACACCAGCTGCATGCAACTTGGCTGAATCCTTTCCTGACTTCTCAGAAAGAAAGTAATGATTCCCTTATCAGTCTTCAACAGTTGTCTGTTCAGATCTTGATTACAGCACTTGCTATTCTGTATTGCAAGTATCTGCTTAGGTGATAAGAATAGTAGCCATTTGTGGGACTTCCCTAGGGGGTCCAGTGGTTAAGACTCAGCTTACTGCAAGGGGCTCGCTCTGGATCCTGGTAGAGAGCTAAGATCCTGCATGCCGGGCAGTGAGGCAAAGAGGAAAAAAAACAGCCAATCTAGAGAACAAATTCATGGTTGCCAGGGTTCAGGAGAGAAGAAGTTAAGGGATAGTACAAGGGAGTTTTTTGTAGTGAGAGAACAGTTCTGTTTCTTGATTGTATTGGTAGTTATGTGACTATATGTGTGATAAAATTTCATAGGATATATATACCCCAGAAAATGTTCATGCAAAAACTGGTGAAATCTAAGTCAAATGTTGTCTAGTTAATTGCCAATTTTGTGGTTTTGATAATATGCCATAGTTATGTAAGAAGTAACGTTCTGGGGAAGCTGGGTGATGGTGACATGGTACCTCTCTGCATTATTTTGCAGTTTCTTTTGAGCTTATAAATATTTCAAAATGAGAAGATTTTTTAGATGGTCATTCATGGCTATAAATTAGGAAAATATGTGTAAATACTAATATCTGATGCTGGTGTATTATAATCTATAGTGCTGGTGGTAATATAAAACCATAAGCATGTATTATATATAGTGTATATTATGAACCATGAATGTTCATGACTTTGACCTTCTAATCTCCATTTATATTCATTTATCCTAAGAAAATAATCCCCTCAAAAATGTAATTTGATATATAATTATAGATAATATAATTTGTAATAACAATAGCAATGTAGATAATGTAATTTGTAATAGCAAAATATCCACATACCTAAGAAAACTTTAGTATTGCAAGAGGTAGGTGACTAATTAAATTATGGCACACCTCCTGACTGTAATATTATTTAAATAACAAAGTGGTAAGTATGAAACAAATAGTTATACTCTTTATATACAAGAAATGTGTATGAAGAAATAAGTGCAATTTTATTTGTTGACATTGCTTTAATATTTATATAATTCTAAAACATAATACCAAGGTATGGCCAATAGATCCATAAAATTAAAATTAACTTTGTTGAATGGTTATTTAATTTTTTAATCTCTGACACTAATGATTATTTAAAATTCTTGAACTCTTGATCTCGTTTATTTCCAGTTCTGTCCGCTTTGCCGTTTAGTACCTAATGAGAATCGAAGCAGCTTCAATGGCAGCTTAATAAGACATCTGCAAGTCAGTCACACTTTGTTTTATGATGATTTCTTAGTAAGTGTATTTTCTTCCTTCTATATTATGTTTTTATGCTGTATTAAGCTTACCTTTCTTAACATAAGAAGTCTTACTATAAGATTATAGGGGAAAAATGCATATATAGCTGCAGTGTTAAGTATTAGTATTAAGGAGGAAACATAGAAACACAGTGTTTTATAAATTGTGTTTTATAAATATATATATTACAAACATATATTTTATATAACTCCTTTAAGAGTAGTTACCTAAAAAAAAAAAGAGAGTAGTTACCTGCTTTAGACAAAATCATTTTCTTTGTGTTGTAAGTAATTAGCCATGTATAAAGACCCAGATTTCACTTTCCAGTTATTTTAATTTCTACTTAAATGCCTCCCACTAAATAGTTATAATTTTTATGAAGTTAAAAACATATTAACTGAGAGAAGATCATATCAGTAATGAAATGCCTCAGAGAATTTGCACTCATTTTATAATACACTGAATGGCCAATAACAGATACAACATTATCAATGTAGTGAGACACATGGGCTCTATTTTTAATTTAAATTTTATAAAATATAAAACTCATGTTTATTTAACGTTTTTCAACTTAAATTATTATGAACAAATTTTAGACATATATAGAAGTAGACAGAATTATATAATGAACCTGTGTATACTGACCCATCAATAATGGCCAACTCATAGCCATTCTCATTATAGTCAGATTTTTTTTTAAGATGAAAGAAAAATCTGTTATAGTATCAATAGTTCTGATACTTATGACTCAATTTCCCATTATCAGAAATGGTAAAACAAGCTAAAGGTTAGCATAGCTTTTGTTCTGCTTTGGTCCATGTGAGAGTGATGCATTGTCCCATGAGTCCCTTTCAGCAAAGGGGATTGCTTATCATGGGGACATTCATAGCCATGTTCTGAAATGGTACATTTTATTATTATGTCTATCGAAATACATGAAATGTTAAGAGTTAAATTTGAATTTGCATATAATTTTCACATGATTTTGACTATTTTCTTTTTATGCAATTTCAAATGGAATTTAATAATTGTTGAAGATTATCATTTGAAAAATGTCCCCATGCATTCTGATGTGCCCAGGTTGATTATCCAGATTCAACACAAGGAAGCTGGGTTTCAGTAACACTCCTGTCACAACTTGTGACCTTGGGCAAAGTATTTAACTTTGGAGCCTCTGTTTGTTCATTTGTTAAAGTAAGGACTAAGCAAAGTACATACTGTTTCCAAATGCTCTTGTGGGGATTAAATGAGATGATGCATGTCAAGCGATTTACTCAGTTTGCACATGGATGTTAGGCAAACTGGAGATGGGGAGAGAGTAAATGGAAATATTAGGACCACTTGAAGAACTGAACAGACCACACCACAGAGGCTTCATAATCTCTCCTCGGTCTCTCAAATAATGTTTTTGTCTGGCCACTAAGGCACACAAGCCCTCAAGAGAGCCACGTGTCCTCATTTTTCATAACACGTAAGGGTTCCTCTTTATCATAGCTCCATGAGATGTTCTAAAAGCCAGATTGATTCCATACCTGTTCTGACTCTTCATTGTTCAGTCCATTCTTTTCAAGATCATTCACAGTATGACCTGGGGCTGGCTAGGAAGAGGTCACTTTGGTGAGAATACTCTCCATCCCCTCAAAATCACATTCTTGGATGTGGAAGTGAGGTCAAAACAGTGTTCTTTGTTTTGATTTTTTTGTTTCCTCAACTACCAAGTACTATGCTAGGCATTTTATGCAAGTTGTCTCATTTCATTCCTTGTAGCAACTTCTGTGAAGTGCATACTGTATGATTATCCTTACTTAGCTATGAAGTATCTGATGCTCAGAGCTTAATAAATTGCCTCAGAACAACCTGGCATTGAAAAAGACCCTGATGCTGGGAAAGATGGAAGGCAGGAGGAGAAAGGGCGACAGAGGATGAAATGGTTGGATGGCATCACCAACTCAGTGGACATGAGTTTGAGCTTACTCCAGGAGATAGTGAAGGACAGGGAAGCCGGGCGTGCTGTCGTCCATGGGGCTGCAAAGAGTCAGACATGACTTACCTACTGAGCAGCAACCTGGCATTAAGTCCAAATATTGTGCTCTGCTCTGTTTTGTGACTTTCTTGTGGATTTTATTTATTTGCTTTTATGTTTTAGAGTGAACGTCCAATAAAGATTTTATTTTCTTAGTTTATTGGTGAAGAGGAGATGGGTTGCAGAAGATGGGGCTCTTAGTTTTTATTTACAGAATGTGCTGACCTAAAGTTTTGAATTCAGTTTTGACCACAAGGGGGCAAGGAGAAAGAGCATTTTGTTCCCAACATTCTTTTTTCAGAACTAGATATTCAGTAGTACTGCTGGGAATGGTGAATCCTATGGGAGTGTCTTAACTTCACTCCATATTACATGTTTATATGGAGCATATCTGACCCGAATTTGTAATACTGACTAAAAACTATTATAGTTAGATCAGATAAAAAACTTTAAATTCCAGATCAAGACTATTTTATTAATAATGATAGCTAGTTAACTGATAGACAGTGAAAATGAAATAGAAAATGCACAAGCCCCAAAGCAAAAGTCCTAGGTTCTATGAATTTTGTGTGTGTGTGTGTGTAAACTTGGGGATTGAATTCAGGGCTTTACTTCGCAAAATGAGGCATTGTCTTAACATTCATCCTCCAGTTGCTGAAAACTGTCATGTCTGACTGTATGTTTCTAATTCTTTTTCTTTATTGTAGGATTTCAATATAATTGAGGAAGCTCTTATCCAAAGGGTCTTAGACCGGTCACTTCTGGAATATGTGAATCACTCGAACACCGCATAACTGTATTAAAAGAAAAGAGAAGGAGGCCGTACAATTGCACCATTTTTTTTTTTTTTAAGATGCTGCTTGAAAAATCGTAGGGAAGCTGTCAATGTCTGATGGGCAGAAAAGTGTACAACACATTCTAATGTTTGTCCGTGTTTATTGTTGTATTGCATTTTAAAACTGCTTTCACTTTGATGACTTAGGTCTGTTTTATGTTCTTGAGTTTCTTAGACACTTAAGAGCAAAAAAGTCTCCATCTGCCATTAATACATGAAAGAGAATATGAGGCTAAGTATGTGGATGAAGAATCTTTATTTGCAAATCGGATGACGTTGTGTGTAATGCTACATAATGATAACTACTCTTATGATTGGACAAGATAACTAATCTTTGTTCTATGGAGAGTGAAACAGTGTGGACACTCAAGGAAATGTGAGATCTGTTCCAGTGCTCATGTTCTAACAACTAATAGAATAACACCAATAACCTTGTATGGGAGTAGGAAAGGAAAATTTTGGAAGTCAACAACGATCATTTAACCAAATCTATAACATAATACTGTAACAATACTGTAATTTCATGTTAGGAATGTATACTTAGTGCTTTGACTTTTTATAACTATACACACATAAGAATTTAATATTATATTTTTCAAATATTTGTAGCTTATTATTTAGAAATATTTCTATAATATAGGCAACTTCTTAAGAACCATCAGCCGAGATTTACAGTAGAAGTATTCCCATCCATAAATTTTAGTGGAAAATCCTAAGGGCTTTGATTTTTTTTTTTAGTTTTATCTTTTAGAAAAATTATGAAATAAACAAATACTGAAAACCAAACAGAAGATGTATAGCTTATTACATTATTGTAAGGAAACAGTCTTTTAGAACTCTGCCAGTCACCTTGGATGTCCTCTGTGTGTCCTATCAAAGTTAACAACTCTCTTCCCCAGCCCCAGAGAAGTAACCACTACATTGATTTTAACAATCCTCACTTCCTTGTATTTCTTAGTTTATCCCCCAAGTCTGTATCTCTATACTAGCTTTTAATCTTACTCACTTAAAATTGCTTTGTTAACTATCTCTCTTAATGTCTCTTTTTAATCTGTGGGTTCCCCCTTCTTTCTTTCCCTTAAAATTTATCTGTTGAAGAACCTGGTCTTATACATACACAACTGTCTGTATTTTGTTAATAGTACACTCATGGCTCAATTCAGCATGTTCTTCTGTCATCTGGATATGATACATGGATCCAGAGGTTTGAGCAGACTCAGTTTCAACCTTTTGACCAGACTGTATAGATCATGGTGTATTCTTTCAACAGAGGGCAGAGAATGTCTGGTTCACTCTTTTTGTGATGTCAGCTGAAATGAATATGCCTAGATCCACTGATTTGTTGTGGTTTAGAGTTTCTGTCATTTCTTTTTCACTTATTAGTTGGAACATTTTTATATATAAAGAGATGTTGCTCCCCCTATCTACTGTTTGGTTAACCAGTGGTCAAGTTCATAGAGGAAAAGAAAAATAAATACTTGAATCTTCCCCTTAATTTATCAGTTTTCAGGCTAATAAACTTGTTTTCTATCATCCTCTGTACATCACTTTTTTAAGTGTAGTGAACTCATGGATTCAAACATACTTGATGGACTTCAATCCATTTTGAGTATAGCCCTATTAAAGCTCAAATTGTCCTGTTTTTGGTCATTGGGAGCCTTATCAAGTTGACTCTGAGTCCTTTTGACACTATTCTAGCAGTCTTTAATGGTTTCCTTGTAGTCTCCTGTGACAAGATATTTCAGGCTCAACGTGTATGTTTTCTGCACCAGATCTGGAATCAGCCATTTCTCTTAAGAAGCCTGGTTCCTTTCAGTGAGAAATAGTGCTTCAAAACCATATTTGGGACTGTCAGATTTGTTGTGGCTAGAATGGTTATTGTTTCTAGGAGAGAGCTAAGAAATACCTTTTTATTCTCTAAGATAGAACACTTCATGAGTTATTTTGATATTTCCAAATCAAATTAAGTATTGCAAGGCTTTTGCCTAATCCTTTCTATTAGAGTTGTGTCTTTTATTTTTCTGTACGAGAGTCCAGATTTTCAAGGATGTAGGAATATCCCACAATTATTGGTTTTCTTCAACTGCCTTACAAATGCAACAGTCTCAGAATAATAGTATTAATAAACCACCACCATTATGATAGCTGGAACAATTAAAAATGTTTTTCGTTTGTTCTCCCCAATCTCCTATTTTTTAAAGTTGCACTAAAAAATAAAGTTGTACAATATCAACATTTTCAGGCAATTCCCTGGTGGTCCAGTGCTTAGGATTCTGTGCTTCCACTGCCAGGGACCCTTGTTCAATTCCTGTTTGGGAAACTAAAAATCCCATAAGCCCATGGCACAGCCAAAAAAAAAAATTCAGAATATACTGGTGTAATTTACAATACTCTCTCCCTTCTATCCTCCATCTAGTCTTTAGTTCTTCAAGTAACTAAATGTTTAGTGCTTGCCACCACTCCTTTATTTTGTCTTTTGCATTGTTTTGAGTTTTAAAATAGTGAAATGCAACTCTTATTCATTGTTTCACTGTGCCTTTAACCTTTTATAAAAAAAGAATTTATAATTCATTGTTTTAAAAAATGAAAACCAGTATTTGAAGCTTTTGATTAATAACAAAAATCTTGTTCTTTTTTTTTTTTTTTAATAGCACCTCAAGATGCCAATGTTTCAAGGCCTTTTGAGGGAAAAACTGATTCATATAGGATTCTTAAAAGGCTAAAGTCTTCAAATTTTACAAAAAGCTATGGAGATTTTCCTTTAACGTGCTTTTTCTCCCAAAGGAGTTCCATTTTTCATATTTGGCTCTTTAACAACAAGTCTGGATGTGGAATATTTCCATCTTGAAAGCAAGCAAAGAAGTTATAAAGACTACTGATTTCAACTCCTGAGGATAAAACATTATTTGATTATAGTTAGTTTCTTAATTGTAATTGTTTATAAACTTCTTTATTCCTTATGCATAAATGTAGTCATAGTCACATTCCTCTAAATTTTCTGTAGTAAATTTTCCATTACTTCTTCAAAACCTTGTTTACTGTTCTGCCATCCACAACAAGGTGATGAGAAAAGCATAAACCTGGATGAAATCTAGAGGCCTTATTTCCTCCCTTTTACTCTTTTTCTTTTAACTTATTTGGCTGCACTGGGTCTTAGCTGCAGCACACAGACTCTCTAGTTGCAGCATTTGAACTCTTAGTTGCAGAATGTGGGATCTAGTTCCCTGACCAAGGATCAAACCTGGGTCCTCTGCATTGAGAGCACAGAGTCTTAGCCACCGCCAGCGAAGTCACTTCCTCCTGTTTTAGATACTGGCTTCAAGTTTGCTTTTCACAGCTGCTAACAACTGACGGCAGATTTGAAGTTTCATGACCTCTCTCCTGCAGTTTGGATGGGTCATCCAATAAAGCAGAACCTATTGGGCAACAAAGACAAAAGGAGAGGAACTTCCCAGAGATAATCATTAGATTGAAAAATCTCGTCCCCGAAAAATAAAAGAATATATTTCTGAGTATTAGTACTTACTAACCAGAAAATAAATTTTGGTGAATTCTGAGCAATACAAAGGTATCCTTAAATCTGTAAAACATGAAAAAACTTCCAAACTTAGAAACTGTATTGTGAGTAAAGCTTTAAGTCACCTGCCATTGTTAAACCTCAGTACATCAATTCTGCATCCTGTCTCTCGGTTCCTCTTATGATAAGTTTACCCCCTTGTTCAGCTGCTGGATCATGTCTGACTCTGCCACCCCATGGAGTGCAGCTCTCCGGGCTTCCCTTTCCTTCACTGTCTTCCGAGGTTTGCCCCCTACAGGACAAATGAGGTGCTGGCCGCCGGAATTATTTTGTCTTTTGCATTGTTTTGAGTTTTAAAATAGTGAAATGCAACTCTTATTCATTGTTTCACTGTGCCTTTAACCTTTTATAAAAAAAGAATTTATAATTCATTGTTTTAAAAAATGAAAACCAGTATTTGAAGCTTTTGATTAATAACAAAAATCTTGTTCTTTTTTTTTTTTTAATAGCACCTCAAGATGCCAATATTTCAAGGCCTTTTGAGGGAAAAACTGATTCATATAGGATTCTTAAAAGGCTAAAGTCTTCAAATTTTACAAAAAGCTATGGAGATTTTCCTTTAACGTGCTTTTTCTCCCAAGTTTCTAAAATGTATGTTGAGAAATTGGGTTGCAAGTCTATGATGAAGATACTTCTAAGTCAGATCTCTTAAAAGGTCTTAGCTCAAATGATATTGCTTTATTACTTTTACTGGGTGCTAAATGTGTTGTGTTTTCAAGTGAGCTTAGCAACAGTTATTAAACGTGTTTAACATATAATTAGTACCTTCGATTAGCACTGAAGTGACTTTTAAAGGTCACTAAGAGATTCATCCTTTTATTCAACTGCAAAAAATCTGTATAATGATCAGAATTTAAAATGTACAATTCTTTTTCTTCTGTAAATATGTATTATTGTGAGAAATAAAGAATGGCAGGCCCATTGCTTTCATTAAAATATCTACAGTGTATGTTTTCTTTTTTTGGCTATTCTAGGTTTTCATTGCTTCAAGGACTTTTCTCTAGTTAAGGGGAGCCAAGCTACTCTATGGGCTTCTCTGATAGCTCAGTTGGTAAAGAATCTCCCTGCAGTGCAAGAGACCTGGGTTGGCAAGATTCTCTGGAGAAGGAAATGGCAACCCACCCCAGTATTCTTACCTGGAAAATCTCATGGACAGAAGAGCCTGGCAGGCTACAGTCCATGGGTCTGGTTGCAGTGCACAGGCTTCTTCTCACTGTTGTGGCCTCTTTTAAAGCATAGGCTCTAGGGCCCAAGCTTAATAGATGCGCACGAGTTTTGTTGCTCCACTGGTTGTGGGATCTTCCCTGATCAGGGATTGAACCTATGTCTCCTGTATGGGCAAGCAGATTCTTTACCACTGAGCAACCAGGAAAGCCCTCTACTGTGTCTGTTCTTAAATATGGATCTTGTAATGTTTTACATTTAATACTCTTCATGCTTTTAAATCTGATATTTTTAAATTGTCATCATTCAGCAGTATCTATCACAGAAATACACCTTCATTTAGGCTGGTAGTTCCTGGTCAGAGGCAATTGTGCCTCTCGGAACATTTGACAACGTCTAAAGGCATTTGGTGTTGTCATAACGGGGATGTGCTATTGCCCAGGATGTGGGTCAAGGCCATGGATGCTACTCAACATTCCACGATACATGGGACGATCCCTCACAACAAGAATTTCCCTGCCCCAAATGTCAGTAGTAATGAGGTTGAGGAACCCTGGTTTAAGTCAAGATAATGCTAAGCACCATGGGAATTATTAATGGTTCTGCTTCCAAGGGGCCCCACTGAAATTTAAAAAGCCAGATGAAGATGAATGTTGTGTATCCTTCTCCCTGCTAAATACATATTAAGCTTTGGCCGTGGCTCCAGTTCAGAATATGCTAAAACATAGGAAAGTTTTTTGGATTCTTCACAAGAGGCACAGGCCAAAACACAGGTCTGGTTGACTGTTTTCTGAGTGACGTCCTAAAAGATATCGGGAACCCGGGTTTGGGAAGACTTAACCTGTATCACTTAGGTTATAGTTATTGAAGTTAATAAGGTAAAATAAAAGAGAGCTGTTACCACAAAAAATATTGGCTTTCTCTGTACACTGAAGCTGAATACAAAATATGGAGACAGTTTAGAGGAAATAGAATGGCTTCAATCTTCAGCCAGCTTGAGGGGAATAGAGCAGGCTAGTGCCTCAAGAACTGTGCCCTCCCCCACTCCCCCATCTCCAATCCCCTGCTAGGGGAACCTAGAGACTTTATATAACCTGGGTCTCACAGTCTGAGGGCTCAGAGTAATAAAGGTCTTGCATTCTTCTTGCTTTGTTTCAAAACAGTCATAGCTAGCGTCAGGTAGCCTGGTAATTGGGCCGGGCAGTCCGGTAGCCCAGTCATTGGGTCCATTTGTCCTGGTTTATTGTACCATGTCCTTTTTTCTGAAATGCAGAAAGAAAGAAAACTACAAAGGGTGGTCTGTGGTAAAGGTAAGCACCAGGTACAGGATGTAATTAGCATAGAGTTAATAATAGGCACAGAATGTAGCTCATGCTGAGTGAGGGAGTGATAGGTGCAGGATGTAATTTACATAGTAGGTTAATTTTGAGAAAAGCAAATTTAGTTACAGACCACAGATTAGGAACAGTTAAAGTAAAAACTAGGAGTGACCAAGTCTGCTCACTGTTCTCTTTATCTTTTTTGTTCTCGGGAAAGAAAAGAAAGTAAAACTCATTCCTCTTTTTTCCTTTTCACTGTGACAGAGGGACACACCTCTGCCTGAGATCCTAAACCTAAGAAAATACTTAAGTTTTTACCTTATGTTTAGAACGTCTGATACCTTAATCCTGCAGGCTTCAGAGAAGGCCATGCATGGGTCTTGATTAGGGCTAATTATTGTCAGAAAGCAGCCATTTAAAAGGTAAAATGGGGACTTCCCGGCGGTTCAGTGGTTGACTTTTGTTTCCACTGCAGAGGACAGAGATTTGATCCCTGGTTAGGGAACTAAGATCCTGCATGGTGCAGTCAAAAAGAAAGGCACAATGAAGTTGAAATAGAGATTGGTCAAGATAGATAAAGTCATGCTTCCATGTTTTGATTACAAAAAACCCCCAATCTCAATGTTCACCCAAAGTCTACGGACCTTGGCAAGAACTGAATCTTGGCAGTTCTCCAGCCTCAGAATTCCAGCGTGCTTTGATCTCACGGTACTTGTATGTTACCATGTGCCTCTCCAGCCACCCCTCACCACAAGGGACGGGAGAGTGTATTACACAGTCATTTCCACTCATCTCATTTGCTCCAGCAAGTCATGGCCACCCCCTTGGACAGCAAGGAGATCAAACCAGTCAATCCTAAAGGAAATCAACCCTGAAAATTCATCGGAAAGACTGACGCTGAAGCTCTAATACTTTGGTCACCTGATGAGTCAACTCATTGGAAAAGACCCTGATGCTGGACAAGATTGGAGGCAAAAGGAGAAGGGGGCAGCAGAAGATGAGATGGTTAGACAGCATCACCAACTCAGTAGACATGAATCTGAGCAAACTCAGGCAGACAGTGAAGGACATAAGAGGCTGGTGCACTGCAGTCCACGGGGTTGCAAAGAGTCAGACAGGACTTAGCAACTGAAAAACAACAATTTCAAGACAATGGAAAAGGGCGATTTCAAGTAGAGAAGAACTGGATTTTAGGATATAATATTAATGCCAACCATGGAGGTACTAGCCAAGAAAAGTTGATAGAGAAGCTGAGGTCACAGAGCAAAGATTTTAAAAATATCTGTGAAAAAGAGGGATGGAAAGTCAAAATGAAACTGGCCTTTTAGAAACATATGATATTCATTTTTGCCATAGCAGTTTTTTTCATTAACTTTCCTCAAAATTTGGAATCAGTTTACCAAATGAAAAGCCTGTCCATTTCTCAAACATCTGACAATAATTTTTTTTTAAATCATTTTTCTTGGTCATTTAAAAACACCAAGTATATTCTCAGTCTTTTACCACTGTATTTTCCTAGTATACTTCTCGTATACATTCATCAGAACCACCTGGGTTACTTGGTATAATAGCACTTTTCCCTATATGTACAGAATTAGAAAGTCTGAAATTCTGATGGATTCATCAGCAAGTCATCAAAGTGTATTCAAATCTATCAATTTCTCACCATCTATATGATTATTACAATTTTAGTCTAAACTATCATATCTTTCCTGGATCCCTGTAGTAAATATCTAGTTAGTCTCTCTCCACTTACATTGTTGGACCATTATCCAAAGAACAGACAGAGAGATCTTCAAAAACATAAATCTAATCACGCCCCTCTCTCTACCCACAGCTTAAAATGCCCCAAGGGCTTCTCACTGTTACTTGAATAAAATCTAAATGGCTTTCCATTCCCTTCCAAAATCCCTCATGATCTGGCCCCTGTCTATTTCTCCAATTTCATCTCTACTCACTTCCTTAATCCCTACATTTCAGCTACAGTGGTCTTCAAGTTGGTTAAGCAAACCAGGATTAGTGGTTCCTGCACCTCAGCACTTCCTATTCCTTCTGTTTGAAAAGCCCTTTCCGGGATTTGACATGGCTGCCTTCTAGTCATTAAACTCCCAGCTCAACTGTCATCTTCTCATAAAGGATTTTCCTCGTAATTCTAGCCAAAGTCATTTCCCTCTTTTGTTTATATCCTATTATAATGTTGTAGCCACGTGTTCCGGGAAACAAACTCACAATGCAGATAGTGGAGTGCAGTTTATTACACCAGCAGGCCCAAGGCAGAGTCTCCTCTTAGCCAAGGACCCCAACCAGTTTTTGTGAAAACCTTATATATCCTAAGTGTATAAGTTTCCCTGAAACTAGTCTGAACAAAGGAAAAAGAAAGATACAATTAAAGTTAACTCGTGATTCATATGCCTTAAGCCTAGGTAGTTAACAGTGGACAATTATCAATAGGCCTGTGGTCATACCCCAATAAGAATAATAGAATGTATGATTCTATTCGGTTACACAGATAATTAGGGTATTCTTTTAGGCAATGGAGAGACCTGGGGCTCTTCCTTCCAGGGGCCTGGTTTTCCAGTTGGCATGTTGTTTTCATGGATACTGGGCATATAGCTCAAAGTCCACAGTCTGGCCTAAGACGGAGTCCTGCTTTCAAGATAGAGCCTGTTCTGTTTCCTCCTTCAATAGTTTCTTCTTAACTGCTATTAGAATTTGAAATTGGTGTATATGTTTCTTTTCTCTTTTTTTTTTTTTTTGGAGTGTGTCCCTTCTCCAGAATATAAATTATTTGAGTGCAGGTACACACCACTAACTTACCAACATCTTAACAGGCATCTTAAAACAACATCCAAAACAGTGGCACATGGTAAGTGCTTGGTAGATATTTCTGCTGTCTATACTATCATAGTTACTGATAATATAAAGACATGTAAAAACAGGACGTTTTTATCACACAAAGTTCACAAGAGTGATAAAAACATTAAAACCCTGGAATCTGGCTAAGTCTTTATGAAACTAAGCAGAAGTGCAAGTTAGTTTGTTAGTAAGAATACCTCAGTAGATAAGTATCTTGATCAGCTTAGTTGACTATAAGAAAATACCATAGGCTGATAAAAAAAGAATGAAAGAATGAAAGAATGCCATTTGCAACAACGTGGATGGACCTAGAGATTTCCATACTAAATGAAGTGAATCAAACAGAAAAAGATAAACATTAATACCATATGATATCACTTACATGTGAAATCTAAAATATGATACAAAGGAACTTATTTAGAAAACAAACAGACTCACAGATGTAGAAAACAAACTTAAATTTGTCAGAGGGGAGACGGGGTGGGGGAAGGATAAATTTTGGAGTTTGGGATCAATGGATACAAACTATTATATATAAAATAGATGAACAACAAGGTCCTACTGTATAGCACAGGGAACTATATTCAGTATCCTATAATAGACCATAATGGAAAAGTGTATGTATATGTGTGTGTGTGCGCTAAGTCACTTCAGTTGTGTCTGACTCTTTGAGACCCCATGGACTGTATAGCCCATCAGGCTTCTCTGTCCATGTAATTCTCCAGGCAAGAATACCAGAGTGGGTTGCCAGTTCCTTCTCCAAGGGATCTTCCCAACCCAGGGATCGAACCCCGGGTCTCCTGCATTACAGGAGGATTCTTTACCATCTGAGCCACCGGGGAAGCCACAAACCATATAGGTTGGGTGGCTTAAATAACAGACATCTATTTCTTACAGTTCTGGAGGCTGGGAAGTCCACACACAGGTGTCAGCAGATTCGGTTCTGGGTGAGGGCTGTCTTTCTGGCTTGTTGATGGCCCCTTCTTGCTGTATCCTTACATGACAGAGACAATGAGCTCTGGTCTCTTCCTCTCCTCAGAAGAGTACTAATCTGCTCATGACCTCATCTAAACCTCATTACCTGCCTGCACAGCTCCACCTTCAAGCACCATCACATACAGGGTTAGGACTACAGCACAAATTTTGGGAGGGCAGACTAAAAAAATAGTCACAACCTAGCAGTTGAGTGTTGTTTCATTTGGAGGGAATTTTTAGGACTTCAAGCCCCAGAGATAGCATCTCAAGTGACCCTGAGAGAACTTGGGGGTGGGGGACTCAGATTACATAGAAGTTTGCAACAAGGAGCAGGTGGTCTGAATATCAAAAGGTTACAGTTAATTAAGGAAAACCAGATATTTCAAGTTAAGGAATTTTAGCGCTTTTCTGTGTATAGAAAGACGCAAGAGTCTGGTCTTACTGAAATCATTCCTTTCATGTGCATCTCAGCTATCTGGGGCCTGTGCTAACCGTGGGGAGTGGCTGATGGCTGCCAGATAGCAGACATTGTTTTTCCTGGACGCCCTCAGGCTCAGAAATTCACATTTGGAATCGCTGATGGCTGTGATGTCCTTGTTTATTGATATGGCAGGAAATACTCCATTTCACAGGGGCCACAAACATTCAGCCCAAAACAGTAAGTGCACAATAACAGAAATATGGACAGGGAGGCCTGGCATGCTGCAGTTCATGGTGTCGCGAAGAGTCAGACATGACTGAGTGACTGAACTGAACTGAACTAAGAATCGAGAGAAATAACTAATAAAGCCCACATATAAAGCATGTGCAAATATAGTAATTAAAAACATTCATTTGAACTCTATGATGTTTTATTTTTCTATCTTAACGCAATGTCTGATATAATGTAAGCTCTCACTAAATATTTTGTGAATCAGTCTATTTTGATTGAAATCAATCAAAATTTCTCAGCTGATGGTCCCCATACAGAGAAGATGTGGAGGAACCAGCACATTGTGGGTGTTAGTGGTATGATGTACACATTCCAGAGCAACCTGGGAGTGGCACTTTACCTCCACTTGTAATAAATTTCATAATTTCTCTGAGAAGACTTCTTCTTTGAGCCATCCAAGCAGAGTCATTCACACCACCCTTTATATCACTAGATCACACTATCTCTAGACCACACCTCCAATTGCTACAGCTACCATATTATATTCCTTTATTTATATTTCTGATACTCATGAGATTGGGAGTTCCTTAAGGGTGAGGGTTACATTCACAGGGCCTTACTGTAAGCTCAGTAGTCATTCAATTGCTAAGTCATGTCCGCCTCTTTGCAACCCCATGGACTGCAGCACACCAGGCTTCCTTGTCCTTCACCATCACCCAGAGCTTGCTCAAACTCGTGTCCATTGAGCTGGTGATGCCATCCAACCATCTTGCCCTCTGTCACCCCCTTCTCCTCCTGTCTTCAATCTTTCCCAGCATCAGGGTCTCTTCTAATGTGTTGGTTCTTCGAATCAGTGTCCAAAGTATTGGAGCCTCAGCATCAGTCCTTCAGCTGATTAACATGTGTGTTAATTTGCTAGGGCTGTCACATCATAACACCATACACTGTGTGGCTTAAGCAGAAATTTATTTTCTCACAATTCTGGAGACAGAAATTCCGTCATCGAGGATCTTTAGAGTTCAGTTTCTGGTGAGGGCTCTCTTCCTGGCTTACGAGGGAGCAAGTGATTGAGCATTCTGGTGTCTCTTTTTATAAGGGTATTAATCCCACCATGAGGGTACCTCATCTTACACTCATTACCTCCCAAAGACCCTGTCTCCAAGCCATTACATTGGAGCTTAGGGGTTTTGACATAGGCATTTGAGGGAGCACAAAATCAGACCATAACAGCTTGTTTGTTGAGTGGAAAAATGAGTGACCGACAAATGATCAGAATACTCTTGTTAGCTTCTCAGTATATATTTTTTTCTGTAATAAAGTCTTTGTGGCAGGGGGAGGGGGCAAAATTATAATAAAAAGAGCAACTTTATGTTGAATTTACTCATTACTATTTCCCCAGAACTTAGCACAGTGCCATGCATCTATAGGCACTCAATAAATATCTGATGAGCAGCTTCCCTGGTGACTCAGATTCTAAAGAACCTGCCTGCAATGCGGGAGACCCAGGTTCGATCCATGAGTTGGGAAGATCCCCTGGAGAAGGGAATGGCTATCCACTCCAGTATTCTTGCCTGAAGAATTCCATGGACAGAGGAGGCTGGTGGGCTGCAGTCGATGGCATCGCATAGAGTCAGACACGACAGAGCAACTAACACTTTTCAAATATCTAATGATAAATTAGTGAACAAATTATAGTTTGAGAAGCATAAGCAAGATGTTTTTAATGAATAAGGTCTTCAGACCAGATGCAGCTCTTCTCTTTAGAGATACATTGGTCAAGTGGGCCAAATTACTAGACTGCTTTTCTTTGAGAGAGAGTTCTAAAGTAGCCATTCAGTCCAGAAATATAGTTCCTAAATGACAAGCAGTATTATGTCACCTTCATTCATATCTTGCTAATTCTGAAGGACAACTGTACATTATATATTACAGTTGCTGAGTTTAACTTGCTCCAGATTATAGTGTATTAATTTGCTGTAGAGTTAACCTAGGCAGCTAAACAAAACCCAGGTAATCAGATAAAATAAAGGAAATATTTAGATCCAATATCTACTATATTTTTATATGCCTCTAAGTGTATTACACCCTGTCCCCTTGACACATTCTTAATAATACATGGAAGAAGATCAAAGTCTTCTTGTGAAACCATACTATCCTTTGACAGTATTTCAAGAGTGTGTTTTCCAGAAAATTCAGTCTTGAGGTGTTTTGGTTTTAAAATTACTTTAGTGGAGACTTCCCTAATGATCCAGTGGCTAAGGCTCCTCACTCCCAACACAGGGGCCAGGTTCAATCCCTGGTCAGGGAAGTAGTTCCCACATACCACAACTAAGAGTTTGCATGCCTCAGTGAAGATCAAAGATCCCACGTGCCTGAACTAAGACCCAACACAGCCGTATAAATATACAAATATTAAAAGCAAAAACTACTTTAGGGGAATTCTCTTGTGGTCCAGTAGTTAGGACTCCTCCCTTCCCCTGCAGGGGGCATGAGTTTGATCCCTGATTGGGGAACTAAGATCCTGCAAGCTGCACAATGCAGCCAAAAATTTGTAATAAAAATTTTTTTATTATTATTTATAGAGCTGTCAAACTCTTAGAAAATAGGATGGTGGTTGTCAGGGGGCAGAGGGAAAGGGAAAATAGGAGTTGTTGTTCAATGGATATAGAATTTCAATTTTGAAAGATGAAAAAGTTCTGGAGACCTGTTGCATAACAAGGTGCATAGAGTTAACATTACTGCACCACACAGTTAAAAATGGTTAAAATGGAAAATTTTATGTTACACTTTTTTTTACCACAATAAACAAACAAACAAAATTGGTATGTGGGCAAACCAAATACCAATTTATATACCAAATATATAGTTTTATGACACCCAGTTTGGGAAATTATAATCGTTGCTGAAATTTAGGAAAGAACTGTCATGTCACTGGTGAAGCCCTTGAGGATCCAAAATAAAAGGTTTAAATATAGAGACTGAACAGTGTCCTCCCTGTTACTATTTTTTCCACCCACAGATCTCTCTCCAGACTTAAGGTGAAATTTAGAGTACTCAGCTTTATTTGCTTGTTTTTTCCCCATTTGCATTGGCTATATGTTCTCTTAGATATTTACTGATTTGAGTCGCCAATCGAAGTTAACATCACTTATTTATAGGGTTTTTGATGGGATGCTTGGGAAGAGAAGGCAGTTCTTGTTTTCATTATGGGTACTGTTGAAACTGGTGTGAGCTTCCCAGCTGGCTCAGTGGTAAAGAATCTGCCTGCCAGTGCAGGAGAGGAAGGTTGGATTCCTGGAGTCCTGGGTCAAGAAGATCCCAAGCAACCCACTCCAGTATTCTGACCTGGAAAATCCCATGGGCAGAGGAGCCTGGTGGGATACAGTCCATGTGGTAGCAAAGAGTCGGACACGACTGAGCACACACATGAGCTGTTGAAACTGAGCTGGATCCCGTGGCCCTCCCAGGTACAGTAGTCTTTCTGTGTCCCCTCATTTCTTGTTTGTAAGAAAAAGGCTTCAGCTTCTTAGACCTTCTTTGAGTCTCAAAGGGCAGGCTCAAAGAGTTACCCATCAGGGAAATGAGGGGAATACAGGAACAAAGGAAAGGCGTAGTGATGGGGCAGGGTGTACAGAGCAATCTGATACACTTCTCAGAAACTAAGACCCACCCCACCTTGCCCCAACTCAGTGTGGAGGATGGTAACTTCAGGTTGGATACGAGCAGGTGGACCCCAGACTGATTGTTGTTGTTTACTCGCTGAATAGTGTCTGACTCTTTTGCAACCCCAGGGACTGTAGCCCGCCAGGCTCCTCTGTCCATGGAATTTTCCAAGCAAGAATACTTGAGTGGGTTGCCATTTCCTCCTCCAAGGGATCCTCCCCACCCACGGGTTGAACCTGCATCTCCTGCTTTGCAGATTCTTTACCACTGAGCCACCAGGGAAGCCCCCAGAATGATTGGAGCCAGCCAAATAAATAAATAAAAATTTTTAAAAAGAAGAAGAAAGGAAAGGAATCGTTTGCTGGACTGAAGTGAAGAAGTTCCCTGATTCACTTCCCTCTCTCTGTATAAGACTAAAATGTTGACTGAGAAAGTGTGAGATCTTGGCCACTGGGGAGGGATTGATGGCAGATTTGGGGTACCTGACTCCCGGGCTACACCACAGGGCCCCACACAGGATGGGGGGAGGGGCATGGCAAAATGCACTGGGCTGGAAATCAGTGTGGGGGCAGGGTGATGTTCTAGAGCAGCGGTCCCCAACCTTTTTGGCATCAGGGACCGGTTTCATAAAAGACAATTTTTTTCATGGTGGGGGGTGGAGATTGTTCAGGCAGTAATGGGAGCAATGGGGAGCTGTGGGGGATGGCAGATGAAGCTTCAAGTGTTTGCCCACTGCTCACCTCCTGCTCTGCATCCCAGATTCTAACAGGCTGAGGACCCCAGTCCTAGAAGATAGAGAAGAAGAGTCTTCTGTCATCCCAGTCTGTTTCTTCATTCACTCTGAGACAAAGTTTGTCAAACAGTGCCCTGTATATGTGTTATCCTCAGAGTTGCTGCTAATAAATAGGAAATCTATGAGCCCAGACTTGTCTCTAATTTAGCAGCCTGTGACCTGACACATTTTTTTGGTGTTTACTTTCAGGAAGTTCCCCGAAAATGAAACTGATAAACAGAAGAGTAAAGTTTTATCACAACTGTAGCACTGGCAGAAACCTAACCTGTATAACAGGCCTGTGATTCATTAAAATCAATGGGGCAGAATTTATGAAAATTCATCAAAGATGATCAAAGTAGATGCATTTTACTGTATTTAAATAATACCTCAATAAAGTTGATTTTTAAAAATAAATAAATAAAATCAACCAGTCAGAATATCCTAATTCCTAGGGTCTCAAGAAGGGTCTCATATTTTTTTCTTAACTTAAAATAATTATTTATTTGGCTGCACAAAGTCTTAGTTGCAGCATACAGGATCCATGCTCCCCAACCAGGGATTGAACCCAGGCCCCCTGCATTGGGAGCTTACAGTCCAGGCCATTGGACTACCAGGGAATTCCCTTAACTTTTTATTTTGTATTGGAGTATGTCAATTAACAATGCTGTGACAGTTTCAGGGGGACAGCAAAGGGACTCAGCCATACATAGACACGTATCCATTCTCCCCCAAACTCCCCTCCCATCTAGGCTGCCAGATAACATTGAGCAGAGTTTCCTGTGCGATTCAGTAGGTCCTTGTTGGTTATCCATTTTAAATACAGCAATGTGCACATGTCGATCCCAAACTCCCTAACTATCCCTTCCCCTCATCAAGAAGAGTCTCATTTTTACATGCAATACTTTTAACAAAATGTAATTGCAAATGAAATAGATCCCTCCCTTCTCCTTATACAGGATAGTCTCCTCTAAGGTCCTTTTAGGTGTCACCCTGACAACAGTGATGATCCCAGCCAGCAGTATCCGAGAGTCCGATTCTTTGACAATAGGATTCTCACCACTGTCAAGTCAACCAAACGATGCTCACGGGACTCAGTTATTCCCTGCTTTGCTTCATTAACTCTGTACAACAGCAGACACTACATAGTCTGTGGTTTCTTCTCCTCTCTCCACGTTCTAAGTGGAAGTTCTTATTGCAGTTATATTTGTTCTGCATTGTGGTACTTAAGAGGTGGTGGATAGGGATTCCATTTATGACTTAGTCTAAGACTGTAGGTTGAGGACTTCCTTGGTGGTCCAGTGGTTAAGTCTCCACTTTCCAGTGCAGGGGGTACAGGTTGGATCTCTGGTCAGGGACCTAAGATCCCACATGCTGCAGAGTGTGTCCAAAAATTTAAAAATAAATCAATAAAACTTGTTTTTAAAAAAAGACAGCAGGATGATGAAATATGAAAACTAACCTAGGGGAGTTCCCTGGAGGTCCAGTGGTTGGGGCTCTGTGCTCTCACTGCCAAGGACATGGGTTCAATCCTTGGTCAGGGAACTAAGATCCCACAAGCCACAGGATGTAGCCAGCCAAACACACAAAAAACTGGATTAGATTAAAACACAACTAAAGGAAAAAGTAAGAGATATTGCACTGGAAAAAATGTAGACTTATGACATTGCCTCTAGAAGCATAGCTGGAAGGGGCTTTAGATTGTATCCTTTAGGGTGTGTGCTCAGGTGCTCAGTCATGTCCTACTCTTTGCAACCCCAAGGACTGTATTGTAGCCCGCCAGGCTCCTCTGTCCAGGGGATTTTCCAGGCAAGAATACTGGAGTGGGTTGCCATTTCCTACTCCCAGGATCTCCTTTTGAGGAAGTACAAATGTATATGTACTGAAGGGGAAATGACTAGAATCGTTAACTTTATGAACAGAGAGTATTTATGTTCTGGAGGTTTCTTCTATACCTTAAAAATTAGCCTTTGTTTACTTTTAAAAACTGGTGTCAAGCTTTTGACTTCAATTTTATACTGGAACTAGTCTTTTTGTAATAGTTGCCTTTGTCCTGGCTGTGAGCCCAAGACAGAACTATATCCAGAAGATGTCAATAAATGTGTGAAGTAAATGAAAGAAAAAGAGAGAAGGAAGGGAGAAGGTGGTTTAGAAGGAAGGACAGGAACAGGTATCTTTTTCTTCAAATTTGTATCTTTTTCTCAAACATTAGTAAAACAACATCAAAGAAGATTTAGAATGTGAGTTGATTTGTTGACATTTATTGCCATTTCTGGTTTAATCTATGGCTCTGCCTCTGAGGACAGCATAGCTTATCCAGTGGGACAAACTGAGCGGCATTCAGAATGTCTGTTTTGCTGCCTGTTTGCTCTCTGTGGATTGGCTTCCTCTGCTTGGGGAAGGAAGGAGGTGGCTGGTTGTTAGTTCCTGTTAACATACCTTCCAAGTTAATGTAAGCAGATAAACAAGGGAGTCCCCAGAGAAAGAGAACCAGGAATGGCTTTCTTGACTTAAGAGAAGCCATTTTGGCCTAGACATTTTGTGATCTGAGTCTGGCCACAATGATTGCCCTTGGACAGGTCTCAGTAATAATGATCTTAAGGGAACAAAGGAACGCAGGAACAGAGAAAAGTGCAGTGATAAAGTGGAGTCCTAGTTCCTCCTCATGGGATATAAGGATGTATCTTTCAGTGTGACAATAATCAAGGCCCCCAACCAAAAGCAGGATGGAAAGGTGAGGCTGACCTTCCTGACTTCAATCAACTAAATCTTGGACTCTGCCAACCTTTGCCTGAATTCTAGGCTGAACTCTCCTCTGCTCAAGCCCTTTCATGAATATGCATGTACCCTTAGCTTAAAACTTCCCCAGTTTGGCTGTTTAGAGGGCCACTATGATGGGAAAGATCCCCTGTGTTCTCCCTACTTGCTGACACAAATAAACGTTTCCTCCTCCCCATCTTTGGCTTGATTGTGTCTTTTGGCTCAACACCCACCAAGAGATGAACTCAGTTTTCAGATAACATGAATGCACTTAATGGAGAGTGACTAGAATATAGGGATCTCAATTCCATATTCTTGAAAGTGTGACAGTCACAAGTTGGGACTATACATATCTCTATGTTAATCAATTGCAACATGGAGGCTTTATTTCACAATATATATAGGCCCAATGGGGTTACTAATAGGACTATTATTTAAAATGACAGCTCTATAGCCTTCACGTTACAATTGATTATGCATATAGAGTGCCGGGGTCCAGCCTCGGCAGGATCCAGGGGGTGCCCTCAGGATGAAAGGCATCAGCAAGAGAAGGAGAGAAGACATGTGAGACCAGCCTTGATAGGGCCAAGTCTGCAAGGGACAGAGAGAGAGAGAGAGAGAGAGAGAGAGAGAGAGAGTGGCCAGACAGGGGTGCAGCAGAGTTTGGCAATGTTTTATTTTTTACCATAGCTTTTATACCCTGAGTTAGTACATTTCTAAGGGGAAGATAGTTTAACATTACATCAGCTTGTTCTTCAAGAAACCAGGGTGTTTTCTGCATACTTCTTTGTTTATGAGGGTCTTGTACATTATCTTCTGGCCTTGGGGCCTATTAACATTTTATGCAAGTCAGGTGAATGTAAACCTATTTTCTGTTTCTATGGTGATCTTAACTGAAAGGTAGCAGTCTCATAGGGCAACAGTACAGAGTAGAAGTATAACCTTGTTAACATAAAAATTAATCCTTCTGCAGAAGTGGTCAGTTGCATTTATCTAAGAAGTTTACCCCAGACTGACTATGCGACTTTGGTGAGGCAGCCTCTGCCTAGCACTCCTGGCTGACAATTAACAACCATCTCATTGTTACCACACTAGGGCTAAGTTCTTATTTCTCTAGATCTTTAACTATATTAACAATGGTTTCTATAACACAACCTTAGCACGTTAAAAGCAAAAACACAGCAAGCAAAACACAGCAAGCAAACATCAACCCAATAACCACCTTTAGAATAATTTTTCTTATGTTTTCTAATAGGACTTATTCACCCCTCAAAAATGCTCTATGTCTATTAGGGCTTTTATATAATCAGGTTCTTTATGCTATTTTATGATTAGGATATTATAAGCAATCATGCATATTAGTACCAAGGGCATAAATGCATTTGGCTAACAAACTACTAGCAAAGCAGTTTAAATTAAAACACTCCTTTCACCCTGGATAATCTCATAAAATACCACCACCTGGGAAACTTATTGATTAAAGTTCTAAATTGATTCTTAGTTGGGAAGAGATCGGGGAAGGCCTTCTGCCTGTGTCACAGAAATTAGGGAGTAGTCTATTGAGGCAGGCATCAGAAAGACAGATATCATCTTTAAGGTGAGCGCCGGGGGCAGCTTTTCGAAATCCCTGAAAACCTGATCTGCCTTGCCTGTCAGGCTTTCTCCTCGTGACCTTGTCATGGGTGGGATCTCGTGTGCTGGCTCCTGGCAACAGAGGATCTTTCCCATAGTAGTGTCCTCTAAACAGCTAAACTGGGGATGCTTTAAGCTAACGGTACAGGCATATTCACGAAGGGGCTTGAGGGGTATGGGCTTCCCTGTGACTCAGATGGTAAAGAATCTGCCTGCAATGTGAGAGAACTGGGTTCAGTCCCTGGGTTGGGAAGATCCCTTGGAGAAGGGAATGGCTATCCACTCCAGTATTCTTGCCTGGACAATCCCTATGGACAGAGGGGCCTGGTGGGCTACAGTCCATGGGGTCGCAAAGAGTCAGACACAACTGGGTGACTAAGTACACACACATAATAGTGTATAGTAATGCTGCTGATATGAAGTTAAACTCAGGTAAATAGCATGGAAATGCATATTTATAATGGCATTTATGAAGGAGTTGAATTTTTTTTTTTTGAAGGAGTTGAAATTTAACTGTCCCAAACTGTGGTAGACTAAAAACATAAATTTGCAGGACTTATGCTAGGGGGCATCTTCCAGGACTGCTACTGCCAGTACCCCTGACTGATACCCCAGCCTGAGGCATCCTTCGGTGTGTGTGTGTGTGTGTATGTGTGTGCACACGTGCACACACATACACACACACATGCATGCACATGCATGCATAAATGTTGGGGTGTAGTGGGAAAAATGAGTAATAAGTATTAGTTCAGTTCAGTTCAGTTGCTCAGTTGTGTCCGACTCTTTGTGACCCCATGGACTGCAGCATGCCAGACTTCCTTGTCCATCACCAACTCCTGAAGCTTGCTCAGACTCGCCCGTTGAGAAGGTGATGCTGTCCAATCATCTCATCTTCTGATGGCCCCTTCTCCTCCTGCCTTCAATCTTTCCCAGCATCAGGGTCTTATCCAATGAGTCAGTTCTTCGCCTCAGGTGGCCAAAGTATTGGAATTTCAGCTTCAGCATCAGTCCTTCCAATGAATATTCAGGACTGATTTCCTTTAGATTTAACTGGTTGGATCTCCTTGCAGGCCAAGGGACTCTCAAGAGTCTTCTCCAACACCACAGTTCAAAAGCATCAATTCTTTGGCACTCAGCTTTCTTTATAGTCCAACTCTCACATCCATACATGACTACTGGAAAAAACATAGCTTTGAATAAACTGAACTTTGCTGGCAAAGCAATGTCTCTGCTTTTTAATATACTGTCTAGGTTGGTCATAGCTTTTCTTCCAAGGAGCAAGCATCTTTTAATTTCATGGCTGCAGTCACCATCTGCAGTGATTTTGGAGCCAAAAAATAAAATAAAATAAAATCTATCACCATTTCCATTGTTTCCCCATCTATTTCCCATGAAGTGATAGGACCGGATACCATGATCTTCATTTTCTGAATGTTGAGTTTTAAGCCAACTTTGTCACTCTCCTCTTTGACTTTCATCAAGAGGCCTTTTAGTTCTTCTTTGCTTTCTGCCATAAGGGTGGTGTCATCTGCATATCTGAGGTTATTGATATTTCTCCCGGCAATCTTGATTCCAGCTTGTGCTTCATCCAGCCTGGCATTTTGAGTGATATACTTTGCATATAAGCTAAATAAGCAGAGTGACAATATACAGCCTTTGATGTACTCCTTTCCCAATTTAGAACCAGCCTGTTGTTCCATGTCCAGTTCTAACTGTGGCTTCTTGACCTGCATACAGATTTCTCAGGAGACCAGTAAGGTGGTCTGGTATTCACATCTCTTGAAGAATTTTCCACAGTTTGTTGTGATTCACACATCAAAGGCTTTGGTATAGTCAATAAAGCAGAAGTAGATGTTTTTCTGGAACTCTTCTTGCTTTTGCGATGATCCAGTAGATGTTGGCAATTTGATCTCTGGTTCCTCTGTGTTTTCTAAATCCAGCTTGAACATCTGGAAGTTCATGGTTCACGTACTGTTGAAGCCTGGCTTGGAGAATTTTGAGCATTACTTTGCTAGCGTGTGAGATGAGTGCAATTGTGCAGTAGTTTGAACATTCTTTGGCATTGCCTTTGTTTGGGATTGGAATGAAAACTAACCTTTTCCAGTTGTGTGGCCACTGCTGATTAGTATTAATTCAACAGGAATGAAAAGAACTTAGCTCTTTTTTTTTTAAATGCTTAAACTATATGCCTTCAGTGAATAGGTTATTTATGTACATTGTCAGGAGTAATATTAAAAATATTTAACAACTGGAATCAAATGGCCATTCAAGACAGACTAGTGACCAATCAGAATGGGCCAGGCTGGAAAGGACTCTCAAAGCTGCACTGGTGCCAATCAGCTGAACATCATGACTCCACATGATACCAATTTAAATAGATACTGAAGGGCCGACAGTGAAAAGTGAGCCTCCCTCCTATTCTGTCTCCCAGCCTCCCCACTCACCTCTTCCAAGGCCATTACTTTTACCACAAAACGAGCTTTGAAGATTTTGTAATAAGACAAAGCTAGGCTTTATCAAAAGAGAAATTAATTTTCTAAATGTATTTGTTTCCCCCTCTAGTATGTTAATTACCTAGGCTAGTAGACTTGACTGAAGAGCTTTACATGCGGGAGCACCCCAGTCAGCCCATCAGCCATAAATGGCAAGGGGAAAGGTCCTTTCTTTCCAATCCATGAGATTGTGAAATATAACTCATATTTTTTGGCAAGACAAAAATTTAAACATAAAAAAGTTTTCTCTGCCCTTTGGCCTCCTCTCTCCTACCACTGTGCATTGTGTATTTGCATAATGCATCAACAAAAGCTCCCCCATTAGCAGGAAACACCTGTTCAACCATAAAAAGCAACATTCTCCTAGTATCATCAAGACAACTCCTTAAAAGATAACATTCCTCCTTGATCTTGTAAGGGCTCGCATGACCTACCAGGAGGATGCTTAGATTTGGGTTATGTAAACTGTCAATATCACATCATTTGCTGTACTGCCCTCTGTCTCGGAAAGCCTATATAACTGTGCCTTAATTTTCAACAGGTGGGACAGTTCTCAGAGCTTTATTTTATTTACTAATTTGTTTATTTTTATTGAGGTATAATTGCTTTACAATGTCACATTAGTTTCTGCTGAACAGCAAAGTGAATCAGCTATATGCATATGTATATCCCCTCCCTCTCCCACCTCCCTCCGGCCCCTCCATCCCACCCTGTAAGTGATCACAGAGCACAGAGCTGAGCTCCCCGTGTGATATGGCAAGTTCCCACTAGCTATCTATTCTACACCAGGTAGTGTACTCTCTGGGTTTTCCTGATGGCTCAGACAGTAAAGAATCCACCTGCATTGCAGGAGGCCTGGGTTTGATCCCTGGGTTGAGAAGATTCCCCTGAAGGAGGGCATGACAACCCACTCTATTATTCTTGCCTGGAGAATCCCCATGGACAGAGGAATCTGGTGGGCTGCAGTCCATGGGGTTGCAAAGAATCAGACATGACTGAGTGACTCACCACAGCACAGCACAGTGTATTTGTGTGCGTGCTCAGTTCCTCAGTCATGTCTGACTCTTTGTGATGCTATAGACTGTAGCCCAGCAGGCTCCTCTGTCCATGGAATTTTCCTGGCAAGAATACTGGAGTGGGTTTCCATTTCCTCTTCCAGGGTATCTTCTGGACCTAGGATCCAACCCATATCTACTGCATTGGCAGGTGGATTCTTTACCACTGAGCCACCTGGGAAGCCCATGGCAGTGCATTTAAGTCAAATCTAATCTCACAATTCATCTCACCCTCCTTCTACCTCCCCTACCATGTCCACACATTGATTCTCTGCGTCTGCATCTTGATTCCTGCCCTGAAACGATGTTCATCATTACCAGTTTTCTAGATTCCACATACATGAACTAATATATGAAATTTGTTTTTCTGACTTACTCACTCTGTGTGACAGACTCCAGGTCCATCCACATCTCTACAAATGACCCAATTTTTGTTCCTGGCTTATGGCTGAGTAATATTCAATTGTATATCTCAGAGCTTTCTGAGAAGCTGTTCCCAGGTTATAATTCTCAAATTTAGCTTGAATAAAAATTTCCATTTCTTTCTTGGATTGATTGATTTTCACTGACAGAATTATAGTTGAAAAAGAGAAGAAAGATGTGTTAGATAGGTTGAGAGGAGAGCTGAGGGCTGGGGAGCTGAAAGCACATTGCCTCATAGGCTGTGCAGAACCAACCTGCGGGTCAGCACTTCAGGCAAATCCAACGACATACAATGAGTCTTCCTCACAGAGACAGAGGGAAGGGACCCCAGAGATGCGTTGGAGTATAGTTGTCTTGAGAAGATGAGGGACCTGCTGCATTGAGGATCAAGAAACCAGAAGATGACAGTGGCAGAGATCTAGAAGGTTCTACAGTATGGGTGAAATGGAATCAACCAGGGCCCAGGGCAAGGCTGTGACCCAGCTAGGACAGGCCAGAGTAGCCCTCACCAGCAGGTTACCAGCAACAGAATGCCCAAGACTTGCATCTCAGAGAACAGTCAAAATCATCCTCTCTGTAGAAAAGTCCAGCAAGAATTTAAGGAGACTTTGTAGATCTTAGGACCAAGATCCCAGAATAGTGTCTCAAGTTCATGTCAGCTACCCTTTGTCTTTCTTTTTATCCTCCCATGTGTCATTTTGAGGATAGCTGACTGATAGAGATGGACTATTAAGAAATTGAGTGTTTTAACCTAAATTTAGAGGAAATATTTAAATTATTTCAACTGACTAAGTTTATAAATTGGTCTAACATTTAGAGTTTTTCCCCTACTGTTCCCCAAACCTGAGGACATTTTATTTACACAGCTGAATGGATCTTGAGTAAATCTGTGACATTGCCATAAAAATATCAAGTAGCTTTTCATATAAAAAGCTGCCAAGACAGAAGGTTATGTCTTTTGGCATTTATGGTTTGTTTTTCTAAGCTTAACTCTCAGAAGGTAACTATATTTTCCTTATAGCCAAAATTTTGATGGATTTCCACATATGGCCAACTGTACACATACATGTAAGCCAAATGATTTACCTGAGTCATAGACTATATGAAAACTAAAACAAACATGTTTGGATTAGTGCATTGAGGAAGGTTGCCATTACTGAGAAAGAATGAAATAAAATTAAAAGTCACAAAATTAATGTTCTAATTAACAATTCTCAATGAGTAAAGGGAAACATTCCACTAAGTAGAAAATGCATTTTACTGACTAAAGTGATCAAAATAAGTAAAATATGATTGTGAATATGGTATCAAAAATGTGAAATTTGAAACCCAAGAACCATTTTATGAGAGAATTTAAAAAGCACTTGGTGACTATTGCTATTAGGTATCCCTCCCATCAGGTGCTTTTCTTCCTCTGAAAAAATCTGAAGCTAAAATTAGCCTGTCTGCTCCCACCTCTACTGTTTTTGCTAAGGATGAAAGGAAGAAAATAATGCCAAACACTGTAGATTGGTGGTGGAGGGAATTCGATGTTTACTGGACAAATAATTTAGTATTATTCTAGGAATTGTTGTTTAAAGATGTACATTAAGACCCATTTCAAGTCCGTACAAATCCAATCATTCATCTTCTGCATCATAGTCACCGTTAATGAAAAATTTAATATTGATACTTTGGCAAATATCATTTTTTTGTTCTATCATTTTGATAGACAACCAAGAGTATACATGAATTGAGAGCAAAGTTCATGATAGCTATAACTTCCCTAGTGGTCCAGTGGCTAAGACTGAACCACCTGGACTCATTGCAAGGAGGTGAAGTTTGATCCCTGATCAGTTCGTTGCCATGCCTTCCTCTAGGGGATCTTCCCGACCCAGGGATCCAACGCATGTCTCTTATGTCTCCTGCACTTGGAGGTGGGTTCTTTACCACTAGCACCATCTGGGAAGCCCCAGGGAACTAGATCCCACATGCTGCAACTAAAGATCCCCCATGCCCAGATGATACCACTCTAATGGCAGAAAGTGAAGAAGAACTAAAGAACCTCTTGATAACCATGCCGACAAAAGTCCATATAGTCATGGCTATGGTCTTTCAGTAGTCATTTACGGTTGTGAGAGCTGGACCGTAAAGAAGGCAGAGTGCTGAGAATTGATGGTTTCAAACTGTGGTGCTAGAGAAGACTCTTGAGAGCTCCTTGGACAGCAAGGAGATCAAACCAGTCAACCCTGAATATTCATTGGAAGGACTCATGCTGAAACTGAAGCTCCAATACCTTGGTCATCTGATGCAAACACCTGATTCATTGGAAAAGACCCTGATGCTGGGAAAGACTGAGGGTGTCAGAGGATGAGATGGCTGGATGGTGTCATCGATGCAGTGACATGAACTTGGGCAAATTCCAGGAGATGGTGAGGCACAGGGATGCCTGACTTGCTGCATGCAGTCCATGGGACTGCCAAGAGTTGGACACAACTGGGCGACTGAACAACAACATGCCCAGATGAAGATCCAAGACCTCAAGCGCCACAACTGAGGCCCAGGACAAATAAATATTTTTAAAAAGTTCATGACACCTGCATGACATTTAACACAGTGCCAAAAACAAGGTAGATAATAAATGACAGAATTGAATTAACTAAGCCTTTCAATGGCTCCTAGTTTCGATTCATTTAGTCCCTAGTGGAAAGCTTTAACAAAGCATGGTAATGAAACTTTTTCTTTCCTCAAGTGAATTGAGAATGCTTTATGATGTTCTAGATTTCTTTAGCTCTGTTCATGTAATTGTGACTTTATCTTAAACACTTATTATTTGTGTGGATATATCTGGGAATTAAGGG
Source organism: Cervus elaphus (assembly GCF_910594005.1). NCBI lineage: Eukaryota > Metazoa > Chordata > Mammalia > Artiodactyla > Cervidae > Cervus > Cervus elaphus. The sequence continues at coordinate 28,831,790 of NC_057841.1, read as the reverse complement.
CTCATTAAAAAAACATTTAGTTGATTACGGTAAAATGCCTAGATCCATCCTTCTGCCTCATTTTTCTTCGAAGCTATCAAACAACAAAACAATGGTGTAGGCGGAAAACCGTTTTTGTGATTGTAACTCACTGTGTTAAGGTCTAAAGATGAGGTCTAAAGTCTCTCAAGGAGGCTTATCTTTAATTTTTCTTCTCCAAAGGATTAAAATCCCATAACGAATTATTTTTTTCCATTTATTTTTATTAGTTGGAGGCTAATTACAATATTATAGTGGTTTTTGTCATACATTGACATGAATCAGCCATGGATTTACAAGTATTCCCCCCATAACGGATTATTATAGAACACATCTTGGCACGATCAAAACATTCTGACAAGGACCAAATCTAACACTATTAGGCAAGGCTATTTTTTTTTAATGGAAAAATTCTTGAAAACACCAGTATATCTGATAAGAGTTCTGAGAGATGGGATCCTTGCTGGAGGGAGGCTGGGGGGTACAGGTGAGCACCCAGTGAGCACCAGCACCTGGTGATGTCACAAGCTGCTGCGGGCTACAAGCCCCGGTTGCTATGGAGGCCGCGTTCCCGCCTCTCCTCCACCCCAGGCTCGCGGCCCGCTCGGGCAGAGTGATGACCCAGGAGAGCAGCTGGAGAGGGCGGCCGGATCCCGGTGCACCATGAGCCTCGGGCCCGGCCCCGTTTCGGGCCGATGTGCACCACATATTCCGCCCGCCTCTCTCCTCCCGGCCTCGGCTGCGAGGGCGGCAACGGCTGGACAAGAGGCCCGATTAAGGCGCCGGGCTTCTCTACGAACACTCGCCGCGGAAGCGGGTTCACCAGCCTCGGGGCTCTGGAGCACCTAAGTGAGAGTGTACGCAAGCTGAGAGCGGGGGGCGGGGCGTGAGGCGGGGACTGGGCGGGGTCGGGGCGGTGTTGGGAGGGGAGCCGCGGTACTGGGTAGGTTGCCGCCCGGAGACCGACGGCCGCGCGGGTGGGAGAAAGCAGCCGGGGGAAAGGGAGGCTAGAAGCCCAGCAGAGGGCTGAGGGCGGGGTCGCGGAGCCCTGCAGAGCCAGGTACGGGAGAGGCCCTGGGCGGGGGAAGGGCTTCCCAGGTGAGATGGGAGGCTCCCGGCTCGAGCGGAAGCGGCAGTGAAGCCAATCGCCGGGCTCTCGGCCGCCTCCTCCCGCTAGGCACCGCCTTCCCGTCCTGCCCCTGTGGGAGCAGCGCCCCAGGGCACGACCCTCGCCCTGCGCGTGCGGCCGTAGCGTCTCCGCGTTCGGCCCCGCCCCTCCAGGGCCCCGCCCCCGGGCCCCGCCTGCTTCCTGGCGCGAGCGGCTTCCTGACGCGATTCCCCGCCCCCTTCGGGTTCGCTCAGGGAGTCAGGCCCCTGGCCGCCACCGCCACCTCGGCCGCTGCCGCCGCCATCGCCTTCATCCTTCGTCCCCCATCATGGCCGAGGAGCTCTCCGCGGCCACGTCCTACACCGAAGATGATTTCTACTGCCCCGTCTGTCAGGAGGTGCTCAAAACGCCCGTGCGGACTGCGGCCTGTCAGCACGTGTGAGTAGACGCCCCCTCCCCCGCGCGGAGCCGGGTGGTGGTTTAGGCCCCGCACCCCGCCCCGGACCCTGGGACGTGGCCTGGTGGGAGCCGAGCCCGCCGCGGCCTCCCCTCTCCTCAGCTCGGCGCTGAGGGCCCATTCCCGGTCAATCGGAGGCCGGGCCGCCCTGCCTCCGAACTCGCGGGCCTCTCGCTGCACCCGGCCCCCCTCAGCCCGAGCCCCCCTTGCTCCGGAGCTCCCTCGTCGTCGCGCCCCCGGGGCAGTGCCCAGGCCAGCCCCTGTGGCGTCCTCGCTCCTCGAGGCCCCGACCCTCTGCTGAAGGCCCGGGAGGAACTGCAGAGAACGTGGAGCCTTTTTGTTTCCTAGCAACCCGAGTGAAGGCTGGGGTGTCGAGTGTCAAAACCGACCTGAGGTGCCCGCTCGCCGCGCTCCGCGACCCTACCCCCCACTCCCGGCTCTCAGGTCTCCCTTCCTTTCAGGACATTGGCCGCCCATCGTTTCCAGATCTAGAGCTCTTATCTAACTTAACCTTTCAGTCCCGCTTCACAGACCACCCTTGAGAGTGTTTTAATCGGTTCAAAATTTAGTGCAGGTTGGAATGCTCTAGAATGGATTGGCTTCCCTCATATGTTAGAACTGACAGGATTTCCGGGTATTGAAGTGATAGTTTCCCTTTGTTTTACCATTCTGCTTATTACTTGATTGCTACAACGATGGAAATGAGAAAGACCGCCCTTGTGAGGAATGAACTGAATTGAAGGCTGTAACCGTAGGGAGGGTGGTGGAGCACAGTGAGGGGTTGGTTGATTGAGGTGGCCTGGTGCTGTTCGATTTGGCATATTTAAAGGAAGCACTTCGATAATTAATAGAGGCTACTAGGATGTCAGTAAGATTTAGCAGGAGCCCTTCTTGTAAAGGTAGATAGCACTTCTGACAAACCTGAATGCTGATCGGGGTCTCTGGAGGAACTTTTTAAGTAAACACACCAATTCCCAGGCTCCATTCCAAACTTAGAAAGAATTTATGGCAGGTGAGGCTGGGAAATCTCGTTTTGAAAAAAATACACCCAGTCTTGAAAGTTCTGTGTGCTTGCAAATAGCTGAAAGGAATCGAACCATTTTCTAAACCGATTTCTCTTTCCGCTGGGTTCTGTAATTTTGTAAAGAATGGGTTGTTGAATTTGGGGTTAGTCTCAAATTTCCTTACAGCTGTTTCTTGATATCCACTTTTCTCACTTCGTTCCCAATCTGTTGTCTACCTTACTCCTCTTCTGTAATGTTGTATGAGCCCAAGAATATGTGAGTTTTCTTGATAGAAGTTACACCAGTTATAGTTTTGCCGCTTATAGGAGATGAATGACAGTCTTTATTCCTTTATTATTTGGTGCAACAAATGCAGGTAGTTAAAATATCTTGAGATATTTAGGGCACAGTGTATACCTTTATATTTAGGCTAGCAGTGGATAGAAGAAAGGGAGGGAAGGAGGGCAAAGTAAGGAAGTAGGTCTTTTTTGGACAGAATCATTTCTAGTACCTACTGGGTCATTGACCTCATGGAGCTCATGGTAATCTCTAGTTCCCCTCAAAATTCCATGCAGTTTGCTCTGGTTCACTTCCCTTGTGAGACATTTTGTTAAATCAGACTGTAGTTTGGCTTGACCTCAAGGCTGTGGAAATGAGTGTGGAGATGATTTGTTGAGGGTTTTTCTCAAATCATCTTCTTTGGGCTGGAATGCGGAAATAAAATAGGGACTAGATTTTGGTAAGAGGAATGGACACATTCTACTCACTCTTCTCCATCCCCTCCTTTACCCACACTGTCCTCCATCAAACACATACAGTTGCTCTAAGGTTCTGACTAAACAATAAATTAAGGTGGAAGGAGAAAACATTTTCTTTGGAAAGAGTGATAATGGTAGAACAGGGTATTATTAGAAGGAGTTCAGTGGGGAAATAAAATTGTACTGTAAATAACCTACTTTAGAATGTCATTTGCTCTTCCCCTTTCACAGAGAACAAACCTGGGCCTCAAACAAATTTATTTTAGCTACAAAAGGAATTTTTTGTTCATGGGTAGTGAGAGATGAGGTGATGAGAGCTTTGGGCCCCTATGCCATTTCAATGGCAGTGAAGGATTTGCCCATTCTGGTAAATTCATTTATCACTGGAATAACTTTACCAAAAAAATAGATTCCCATTTAATCCTTATTCATCCCCTGGTGGCTCAGATGGTAAAGAATCCACCTGGAATGCAGAAGACCAGGGTTCAAACCCAGGGTCAGAGAGATCCCCTGGAGAAGGGAATGGCTACCCATTCCAATATTCTTGGCTGGAGAATTTCATGAATAGTCAGGAGCCTGGCGAGCTACAGTCCAATGGGGTCTCAAAAGAGTCAAACACGACAGTGACTAATGCAAGAGTAACGTGCCTTCAAACAGCTATTGTTGGATACCTTCTGGGTGTCAGGTACAGAGAATATGAAGTGGTCTTTCTCTGGAGAATGTTAACAGTTTAATGGAGAAGATCTGTATCTGAATGTGATTGGTATGGAAGAAATTGAGGAGGAAAATTTATGTGAGCTTTGAAAGCGGGTATCTAAATTAACCTATGAGTAGAGGAGAGAGTTCCTGGATGAAGTAATAGCTTAGGTCAAAATCAGTATTCAGGGTTTGTTGGGGAATACCCTGACTAGGTGTACAGCACGGGGAGGGGTTACCAGGATGACTGTTTCCAGGTTACAAAGTTTGGCTGGAGCCAAAGATGAGAGTAGTGAGAGGGAGCTTAGGGATGTTGGCAGGAATTTACTGTATAAGCCAATTTGAACTTATTGCTGAAAGCCATAAAGATCTACTGAATAATTTTGTCAGGGGAGCAGCATGGTCACATTTAAATTTTAGAGTACTTATAGTTACTAGCCTGGTCTAGTTTGGTACTGGTGAGATTAGTGAAGAGATCATTCATTGCTCTGTCAGAGAGAGAAATGATTAGAACTTGAACCAAGATAACAGTAGAGGGACTGGAGAGAGAAGGTTCCTGACATTTTAAGGAGATTGTGTAAGATTTGATGATTGTCCAGTAGTTAAGTGTATGTACAAAGATCTGGAATACATGGAACTAAAGCTGTGAGTATGGATGTAGCCACTGGGGGAGGTATATAAATTGAAAGATAGCAGGGATTGAGATGGAACAAAGTTCTAGAGAACATATATTTAACTGTGGAGTGGAGGAAGGTGCAGCCTGAGAAGGATTAGACAGAATAGGGAGAAAACCAGGATAGAGTGTGACAAGCAACCAAGAAGAATTTTAAGGAAAAGGTAGTCAGGAGTGTCAGATGCCTTAGAGTGGTCAGATGTTTTGAAAAACATGTAAAGATGAATTAACAATATTAAAGTTAAGCAGGTATGTTTCAGAAGGTACAGACTGATGTACCTTCTGTAAAAGTATTTATGGTGAAGTATAAATGGTATAAATGGTGAAGTATTTGTCTCTCTTGCTTTTATCCTTTGTAATCTTCAAAGGCTCTTTGAAGCAAACCTCCCTTTTTTTTTTTCCATTCATTCAAAAAATCTTTATTGAATACTTACTATGTACCAGGCAGAAACAAAACAAAATTTTTCTCTTTTGCTGAACTTACTTTCTAGTTGGGGAGGTAGGCAATAGACAACATGACAAATAAGCAAGTCATACAATGTGTTAGAAAGTATTAAGTTCCATAAGCAGGGCCTTACAGAACATGGTAACAACTTTGGTTTTTACTCTGATTTTTTGTTTTTTTCAGTGTAGAAATTCAGGTGTTTTTTGTTTCTTATTGGGGTATAATGGCCTTACAATGTTGTGCTAATTTTTGCTGTACAACAAAGGGAAAGCAGCTGTATGTATACATATGTCCTCTCCCTCTTGGAACCTGCTCCCCACTGTCTCCACACACACCCATCCCACACATCTAGGTCACCACAGAGCACCAAGCTGGGCTCCCTGCGCTGTATAGTAGTGAACCAAACCTTTGTCTATTTTGAATGGTTAAGGAAATAACTCTGTCTGCTGTTAGATCTAAGCTCTATCACAGTGAAAAATGACATACAATGACAAGTTAATGCCTGCCAGACTCTTTTTTTTTTTGCCAGACTCTTAAAAATGGAAATCTAATCCATTTGCTTTGGGGCATATATGTAAGGAAGTATCTTTTATTTATTTTTGTGGCACCAGGCTGCATGCAGGACCTTAGTTCCCTGGCCAAGAATCCAACCTGTGCTCCCTTAAATTGGGAGCATAGAGTCTTAACCACTGGATGACCAGGGAAGTCCCAGGAAGCATCTTTTAAAATGAGCTGATATAGATCAGCTTCCACTTCTCATTAAGCACAGATTTGTATGATTTGTGTATGTGTGTTTATGATTCTTTGTTGACCTGCTTTGGATTATCCAGTCCCTGAATTTTCACTTACTGTTTCTTATAATTTGAGCAACTTTATAGGTATCCTGTTTGGGCATTTATGCTCTAAATACGTATTTTCAAAATTTCTTCTTTTCTACATACTAATTATAATTCTGAAAGCCAGGCTTGTGTCGTTTCTTGCTGATTTAATAAATGCTGCTCTAGGCCATCCTTTTCTTAAAGTTTTTAAGGCTTTATCTAAATGTTTTTGAAAAATATTTATAAAGTGGTATAATTTAAAAAACTATGCTATTTAATTATATAACATAAGATTGATTTGATTTATTCTTAAAGACTAACTTGAAATATCTGATTTTTGAAAAAGTTTTAAGTTATTTTGGGAAATGATTTTGATTATACACTAGGAAGATAAAAGATATACAATTTTAAATTAATAGTGAAGCAGGAGCTTGATGGATGGGAAAGTTGCTTTTCTCTCCCAGTGTCTGATCAACCTGTTGTTTGGAGAATGGATAAGGAAAATTCATCAGGCATTTGCTTAAAGTTAGGAGAGATTTAAAGATAACCTTTTAAATTGTTTCACTATCCTAAAGATGCGGGCTCCTTTGATATATCAAAATAGTTCTAGTAATCTTGACTTGCACCTTTTTTCCATGTCCCTTATAGTTTGTTTTGAAATAAACTTTGTCTAGCAAATTCAGATAGTCTAGTGAAAGGGAGATGAGGAATAAGCAGTTTTGTATCTGAAGAAATGTGCTTGATGGTACAGAGGCAGAAACAGAATGGAGATAAAAGACCTGAATAACTTTCTTTGTGTACCACGTATCACAGTTTATAATCATAATATTTTTGGAATCAGTTGATTTGATAGATGCCATTCTCTCCAGTTAGACTGTAAGCTCTTAAAAGGCAGCAACCCAGGTCTACTTTTACTTATCTGAGCCTGGTATATGCATTTGGTACTGAATAATTGTATGAATGGGTTTGTGTTAGGAACTCACAGCTTACTAGCTGTATCACTTGGGCAAGCCGTTTATCTCCTTTTAGCCTGTTTTCTTCTCCATAAAACGGGTAGAAGCAGCCTGTTTCTCAGTGTTATTGCAAGGACCAAATGAGGTAATGTTTGTGAATGATAGTAATAATCTTGTATGTGTATTTTATAGTTTTCAAAACCCATCAAAATATAAAAATATTTTTAATTTAGTACCTATAGCATCTAACATGAAAAGCTAGATTATTTTCGTAAACAAGGAGAAATCTTACTTCTAGTGTTTTGGTCCATATGTTTAAATACCAAAGGCATTATTGTGAATGGAGAATATTGTAATTCACGATTTTAAAGGTACAAAAGGAAATAATATGACTGTCTCCCACAGTCACTGTTACCTTATATATTCTTCCAGAGTGCATACTATATGCACTCTTTAGTACATTGCTATTTTCATGTTTTAGTGTATTGGAGGTTATTCTGTATCAGTACATAAAGGACCTTCTTTCTTTCTCTTTTTTTTCTGGTTGTAGAGTTTTCATTAATTCATTCAGCCAACACTGAGTGTCCATTATGTGCTGACAGTACTGTTGTATATTCTAGGGCTCTAGGGGTTCAACAAACTAGGCAGAAATTCATGACCCCATTGGAACATACTGAGTGTTCTAGTATTCCGTTGTTTGATGTATCATTGTTTATCTAATCTCTTACCTGATGAACACCTAGGTTGTTTCCAGTCTTTTTGCTGTTACAGATAGTGCCACAGTGATTAAACTTGTATGAATACCATTTCATGTGTGAGAGTTTTTCCTGTAAGATAATTTTCACAAGTGGAATTGCTGGGTCAGAGGGTAAATACAAGTGAATTTGTCAGCTGTGTCACACAAGAATGATTATAGCTATATTGAAGTGTTTTGTACATGAAAGGTGCTCATGGTTTTGATTTGAGGACTGTGGATTGTATTTTGGGTTAAGTAAATTTTTGGATTAGATTAAGGTAGGTTAGCATTCAGTGCCTACTAGATTGAAGGCAGAAGGAGAAGTGGGTGGCAGAGGATGAGATGGTTACATAGTATCACTGATTCAATGGACATGAATTTGAGCAAACTCTGGGAGATAGTGGAGGACAAAGGAGCCTGGCGTGCTGCAGTCCATGGGGTCTCAGAGTCAGACGTGACTTAGCGACTGAGCAACAGCTAAGTGCCCAGCTCTGTGTTACAGCGCTGGTCACACAGTGGTGGACAGTTAGATATGATCCCTGCCCTCAGAATTGTCATTGATGAGACGCATTTAGTTCAAATGAACACTCAGATAAATGTGTAGTTACAAACTCATAGGTTGAAAGAGCAAGTATAAGAAGGGGAGCAGATCTAGGTGAGTTGGTGAGTCGATGGCTCAGTAGTCAAAGACCTTTCTTGAGGAAGTGAAATTGTTGCTGAGGTTTAAGTGATATGTAGGTGTTTAATTTGTGGAGGACTGTGTTTGTATATAGAGTGTGTTGGGGTGAGGGAACATTCAGGACTTTGTTTTTCAATGAAGAAACACCTTGCCTTAGTCTCTTACAGGTTTATTTATAAAGATATTTATTTGTTTGGCCGTGCTGGGTCTTCATTGCGACATGGGGGATCTTTTTGTTGTGGCATGCAAACTCTTTGTTGTGGCAAGTGGGATCTAGTTCCCTGACCAGGCTTAAACCGGGTCTCTGCCTTGGGAGCTCAGTCTTAGTCATTGGACCAGCAGGGAAGCCTTGTTTACTTATTTTTTTTAAACTCTTGGTTTCCTTATCTGTAAAATAAAGCAACTTTTAAACATTTATTTATTTTAAGAGTTTAAGATAATGTATGTAAAGTTTCTCAAACCCTGCCTAGCACATATTAAACTCTCAAAAAATAGTTTCTGCTGTTTGTATAGATGTCATGTTGCTTTTTACAAAACTGGGCTTACACAATGCCATTAATACTATTAAAGTATATATGTATTTTGCGAGCTTTTTTGGTAAACCACTATTTTGTTAGTTTAATACAGTTCATAACGGTGTCTAGAAGTCACTTTAAAATTTGTTTCTTTAGTTGCTAGCAAGCTATATGCATTTTTCCATATTAAATATTTATATCCTAATTTATAATTTTATTGTTCAGAGTGTGCTTTATGTACATTTGTGGTCATTTCTATGACTGATTCAGTAATAATCCATTGTAATTTATTACTTATTTTACATTCTTTTCCTGCCTTTGTTTTGGTATATTTCTGTATCTTATTATACATTCAGATTTGAGATACTTGATTCCCTTTATCTAAGTTATAATGCTGTTCCATTTTTTCTCTTTGTTGAATCAGAAAATTGTCCATTTTCAGACTTACTTGGAATCTACTAAGATAATGGTTTTGAGTCTTTATTAATTTGCCTATCTTATTTAATTGACCTTAGTACTTTTTAGAGGGCATTCCTTTTCTATTGTTTCTAAAATCTCTTTAGTATATTTGAATTCTTATAATTTGATTCTTGGGGGTTTTTTCACTTTCATTAGTTACTTTTGCTAATTTTTAGCACAGTATCATATGACTTGTTGACTGTTTTTGGATGTAGTATATACACACAAACTTGGTGCAAGTACCTATGCTGTAAGTCCCATCAGGGTAGGGATTTTCATCGCTTTTGTTCTCTGATGTATTCCTAGTGTCTGTTATGTAGTAAGTACTTAATACATATTATTAGGTGAATATGCATTATACTATATGGATAAGTTATTTATTTTGAGATTATTGTAGATTCACATGTAGTTGTAAGAAATAATACACAAATTGTGTACCCTGACCCAGTTTCCCTTAATCGTAATGTCTTGTAAATAAAACCAGGGTATCTCACTGATAAAGAACATTTCCATCACCACAAAGGTTTTTCCTGTATTTCTTATATAGTCACACCTACTTTCCTCTTGATTCCACTCTGTCCCTCCTTCACCCTTGGCAAGCACTAATGTTCTCATGTTCTCTGTTTGCATAATTTTGTCATTTCAAGAATCTTAAATATTGTGCAACTCTGTAAAATACAATAAAAAAATAAAAACTCACTGAAATGTATGCTTTAACTGGGTGAATGGGGTATGGTATATGAGTTTTAGCTCAGTAGTTGTTGTTCAGTCGCCCAGTTGTGTCTGACTTTTTGTGACCCCATGGACTGCAGCACACCAGGCCTCCCTGTCCTTCACCATCTCCCAAAGTTTGCCCAAGTTCATGTCCATTGCATTGGTGATGCCATATCCAGCCATCTCATCCTCATATTTCAATAGAGCTGTTACCAAAGAGAGAATGTTATGTAATGTTATATAAATGGAATCAAACAATATATAATTTTGGGGGATTTCTTTTTTCCCTCAGCACAGTTCTCTAGAGATTCAGGTTGTTGTGTGTTATCATTGGTTCCTCTTATTGGTGAATATGCATGCATACATGGATGGATGTACCGCATTTTGAGTAAACATTGATCCACTGAAGGTAATCTGGAATAGTCAGTTTTTGACTATTTCAAATAGAGCTGCTATAAAAATCCATGTACAGATTTTTGTGAGAACATAAGCTTTCATTCCTCTAGGATAAATGCCCAGGAGCACAATTAGTAGATCATATGGTGGTTGCATGTTTTATCTTTTAAGAAAATGCCAGATTATTTCCTACGGTATCTATACCATTTTACATTTCCACCAGCAGTGTATGAGTGATCCAGTTTCTTTGTATCCTCACTAGCATTTCATGTTGTCAATTTTTAAAAATTTAAGCCATTTAATGTGTGCAGTGATATCTGATGACTTTAATTTGCATTTTACTAATGGCTGATGATGTTAACCATCTTTTCATGTGCTCATTTAGTGTCTGTATCTTCTTAGGTAAAATTAGCATCATGTCTCTTCAGTTTCTTTAGCCTATGTTTTTTCAATTGGATTATTTGCTTTTTCCTTTAGAGCTTTGAGACTTCTTTATGTATTCTAGATACTACTCCTTTGTTAGGTACATGATTTACAATTTTTTTTCCAGTCTTTGGATTGTCTTTTCGTCTTTTTAACAGTCTTTGCACAGCAAACATTTAAGATTTCTATAATGTCCACTTTATCAATTTTACCTTTTGTGAAATGTGTTTTTAACATTAAGTCTAAGAACTCTGTCTGGCTTTGTATTCTAAATATTTTCTACCTTTTTCTAAAAGGTTTATGTTTTACATTTTGCTCTGTGAATTGGTCTCCTAGGACTGCTATGACAAATTACCACAAACTTGGTGACTTAAAAACAACATAAATGAATTTTTTTGCAGTTCTGTAGGATAGAAGTTTGAAATCAATTTCAGTGGGCCAAAATCAGGGTGTTGGCAGGGCCTTGAGAACCTGGGGGCCACATCACTCCAGTCTTGGCCTCCATCTCAGTATGGCTTTCTTCTGTGTGTTTGTGTCAAATCTCCCTCTGCCTCTTTTACAAAGACTTGTAGCATTTGGGACCCACTTGGTTAATCCCAGCTAATTTCTTCATCCCCAATCCTTAACAGTAATCAGATCTCTTATAATATAAGGTGATATTATCTTGTCCTGGGAATTAGAAAGTGAATATATCTTTGGATGGCCATTACCCAGTTTACTACAGTCTGTGATCTGTTTTGAGTTAACTTTATATAAAGGGGCAATTTGAATGGAGTTTATTTTTTTGGTCTATGGGTTTCCAGTTGCTGTAGCATCATTTATTAAAAAATCTATATTTCCTCCATTAAACTGTTTTTGCACCTTTGTAAATCAGTTTTGCTTTCTAAGATATATTTTTACCAGTCTTTAAGAAGTAGTTTTAGTATCTATTTAAAGGATAGCTGTGCTTAGTTACTAAGATTTGACTTAGGGTTTTTTTTTGGCGGGGAGGCAAGCCACACGGTTTGCAGGATCTCAGTTCCTCGACCAGGAATTGAACCCAAGCCACAGAAATGAAGGCTTGAAATGCTAACCACTAGGTGAGCAGACAACTTCCCCAAATCTTATTCCTGTAGTCACTTGTTGCATCCACCTCTGCCCCACATTTCCCCAGTATAATCACTATTTCTTTGGTATCTTTTAAGAAGTTTTACATATACATAAGCAAATCTGAACATATATTCTTTCCCCTCCCTTTTTTTACACAAATGGTAGCATAGTGTACATAAAAATTGTATTCATACTTGCTTACAGCATTTCCCTTAGGGAATATAAAACATAAATAAAGCTAAAATACTCTTTCATGGTTATTGTAATGAGTAGTGTGTACTTTTTTCAGGCTAAATTAAGACTTTACATAGAGTGTTCTTTCAGATGTTCGCATTTGAGTTGTGCCCCAGTCCCATTTTTGGCATAGGCTCTTTGATTTTTACTGGATGACTTTGCATAGTGCAGTAATTTCTAGGAATACATGTATAATTTTACCAGAACTGAGTCTTTCAGAGAGTAAAAGTGCTAACTTTTCTGAGTCTATTTGTGTATCAGCCCAAAGAATGCTGGTATAGAAATATTAATATCAGACAGTATAATTGAGATAGTATGATAAGAAAGGTCATTTCAAAAAAAAAAAAAAAAGGTCATTTCAGTTGGATAAAAGAAATAATCATGAATTTTTTTGCAGCCACCAATGTAACTTTAGATGAGACCTGACAATTGTTGGGAGGAAATGACAGACCTCCAATTTTTCATCCTTTTAAATGGAACCAGTTTTCACTGGGCCTTAGGAAGTCAAGTGGGCCTTAGGAAGCATCACTCTGAACAAAGCTAGTGGAGGTGATGGAATTCCAGGTGAGCTATTTCACATCCTGAAAGATGATGCTGTGAAAGTGCTGCACTCAGAATGCCAGCAAATTTGGAAAACCCGGCAGTGGCCACAGGACTGGAAAAAGTCAGTTTTCATTCCAAACCCAAAGAAAGGCAATGCCAAAAAATGTTCAAACTAACACACAATTGTAAGCATCTCACATGCTAGCAAAGTAATGCTCAAAATTCTCCAAGCCAGGCTTCAACAGTACGTGAACCGTGAACTTCCAGATGTTCAAGCTGGATTTAGAAAAGGCAGAGGAACCAGAGGTCAAATTGCCAACATCTGTTGGATCATAAAATAAGCAAGTGAGTTCCAGAAAAACATCTCCTTTATTGACTGTGCCAAAGCTTTTGACTGTGTGGATCACAACAAACTGTGGAAAACTCTTCAGGAGGTGGGAATACCAGACCACCTTACCTGCCTCCTGAGAAATCTATATGGAGATCAAGAAGCAACAGTTAAAACCAGACATGGAACAACAGACTGGTTCCAAATTGGGAATGGGGTACGTCAAGGCTGTGTATTGTTACCCTGCTTATTTAACTTATATACAGAGTACATCATCCAAAATGCCGGGCAGGATGAAGCACAAGCTGGAGTCAAGACTGCTGGGAGAAATATCAATAACCTCAGGTACGCAGATGACACCACCCTTATGGCAGAAAGCAAAGGAAAACCAAAGAGCCTCTTGATGAAAATGAAAAGGAGAGTAAAAGATTTGGCTTAAAACTCAACATTCAAAAAAGTAATATCATGACATCCAGTCCCATCAGTTCATGGCAAATAGATGGGGAAACAATGGAAACAGTGAACGACTTTATTTTTTTGGTCTCCAAAATCACTGCAGATGGTGACTGCAGCCATGAAATTATAAGATGCTTGCTCCTTGGAAGAAAAACTATGACCAACCTACACAGCATATTAAAAAGCAGACATATTACTTAGCTGATAAAGGTCTGTATAGTCAAATCTATGGTTTTTCCAGTAGTCATGTGTGGATGTGACAGTTGGACTATAAAGAAAGCTGAGCACCAAAGAATTGATACTTTTGAACTGTGGTGTTGGAGAAGACTCTTGAGAGTTCCTTGGACTGCAGGGAGATCAAAGCAGTCCATCCTAAAGGATGTCAGTCCTGAGTATTCATTGGAAGGATTAATGTTGAAGCTGAAACTCTAATACTTTGGCCACCTAATGCGAAGAACTGACTCATTGGAAAAGATCTTGATACTGGGAAAAATTGAAGGCAGGAGAAGGGAACAGTGGAGAATGAGATGGTTGGATGGCATCACCAACTTGATGGCTATGAGTTTGAGCAAGCTCTGGGTGATGGTGATGGACAGGGAAGCCTGGCGTGCTGCAGTCCATGGGGTCGCAAAGAGTCAGACATGACTGAGGATAATTACCTTACAATATTGTGGTGATTTTTGCCATATATTGACATGAATCAGCCACCGGTGCACATGTGACCCCCTATCCTGAACCCCCCTCCCACCTCCCTCTCCACCCCATTCCTCTAGGTTGCCCCAGAGCACTGGCTTTGAGTACCCTGCTTCATGCACTAAACTTGCCCTGGTCATCTTTTTTACATATGGTAATACACATGTTTCAGTGGTATTTCTTCAAATCATTCCACCCTTGCCTTATCCCAAAGTCCAAAAGTCTGTTCTTTACATCTGTGTCTCTTTTGCTGCCTTGTGTGTAGGATTGTTGTTACCATCTTTCTAAATTCCATATATATGCGTTAATATACTATATTGGTGTTTCTCTTTCTGACTTACTTCACTCCGTACAATAGGCTCCAGTTTCATCCACCTCATTAGAACTGGTTCAAAAGCATTCCTTTTAATAGCTGAGTAATGTACAGTGGAAGTGAGAAATAGATTTTAAGGGACTAGATCTGATAGACAGAGAGCCTGATGAACTATGGACGGAGGTTTGTGACACTGTACAGGAGACAGGGATCAAGACCATTCCCATGGAAAAGAAACACAAAAAGGCAAAATGGCTGTCTGAGGAGGCCTTACAAATAGCTGTGAGAAGAAGAGAAGCAAAAGCAAGGGAGAAAAGGAAAGATATTTCCATTTGAATGCAGAATTCCAAAGAATAGCCAGGAGAGATAAAAAAGCCTTTCTCAGCAATCAATGCAAAGAAATAGAGGAAAACAACAGAATGGGAAAGACTAGAGATCTCTTCAAGAAAATTAGAGATACCAAGGGAACATTTCAGGCAAAGATGGGTTCGATAAAGGACAGAAATGGTATGGACCTAACAGAAGCAGAAGATATTAAGAAGAGGTGGCAAGAATACACAGAAGAACTGTACAAAAAAGATCTTCATGACCCAGATAATCACAATGGTGTTATCACTCACCTAGAACCAGACATCCTGGAATGTGAAGTCAAGTGGGCCTTAGAAAGCATCACTACGAACAAAGCTAGTGGATGTGATGGAATTCCAGTTGAGCTGTTTCACATCCTGAAAGATGATGCTGTGAAAGTGCTGCACTCAATATGCCAGCAAATTTGGAAAGCTCAGCAGTGGCCACAGGACTGGAAAAGGTCAGTTTTCATTCCAATCCCGAAGAAAGGCAACCCCACAGAATGCTCAAACTACCGCACAATTGCACTCATCTCACACGCTAGTAAAGTAATGCTCAAAATTCTCCAAGCCAGGCTTCAGCAATACGTGAACCATGAACTTCCAGATGTTCAAGCTGGTTTTAGAAAAGGCAGAGGAACCAGAGATCAAATTGCCAACATCCGCTGGATCATCCAAAAAGCAAGAGAGTTCCAGAAAAACATCTATTTCTGCTTTATTGACTACGCCAAAGCCTTCGACTGTGTGGATCACAATAAACTGTGGAAAATTCTGAAAGAGATGGGAATACCAGACCACCTGACCTGCCTCTTGAGAAACCTGTATGCAGGTCAGGAAGCAACAGTTAGAACTGGACATGGACCAACAGACTGGTTCCAAATAGGAAAAGGAGTACGTCAAGGCTGTATATTGTCACCATGCTTATTTAACTTCTGTGCAGAGTACATCATGAGAAACGCTGGGCTGGAAGAAGTGCAAGCTGGAATCAAGACTGCCGGGAGAAATATCAATAACCTCAGATATGCAGATGACACCGCTCTTATGGCAGAGAGTGAAGAGGAACTAAAAAGCCTCTTGATGAAAGTGAAAGAAGAGAGTGAAAAAGTTGGCTTAAACCTCAACATTCAGAAAACTAAGATCATGGCATCTGGTCCCATCACCTCGTGGAAAGTAGATGGGGAGGCAGTGGAAACAGTGTCAGACTTTATTTTTTGGGGCTCCAAAATCACCTCAGATGGTGATTGCAGTCATGAAACTAAAAGCTGCTTACTCCTTGGAAGGAAAGTTATGACCAACCTAGACAGCATATTAAAAAGCAGAGACATTACTTTGCCAAGAAAGGTCTGTCTGGTCAAGGCTGTGGTTTTTCCAGTGGTCATGTATGGATGTGAGAGTTGGACTGTGAAGAAAGCTGAGTGCTGAAAAATTGATGCTTTTAAACGATGGTGTTGGAGAAGACTTGAGAGTCCCTTGGACTGCAAGGAGATCCAACTAGTCCGTCCTAAAGGACATCAGTCCTGGGTGTTCATTGGAAGGTCTGATGCTGAAGCTGAAACTCCAGTACTTTGGCCACCTCATGTGAAGAGTTGACTCATTGGAAAAGACCCTGATGCTGGGAGGGACTGGGGGTAGAAGGAGAAGGGGATGACAGAGGATGAGATGGCTAGATGGCATCACCGACTCGATGGGCATGAGTTTGAGTGAACTCTGGGAGTTGGTGATGGACAGGGAGGCCTTGCATGCTGCGACTCATGGGGTTGCAAAGAGTCGGACACGACTGAGTGACTGAACTGAACTGAACATCACTAAGGTAGCACAGAAGAGATCACAATACATTAAAACATTAAAAATACTCATCATAACCAAAGTATGATATCCAAACTAGATGGAAGATTTTTTTTCAGTTGTCAAAACACTCATTTAAAAAATAATAATAATAATAATAACACGCAGACATAAAGGAGAGCAAAATTTATAAGTGCTCTGTATTTCTAAATTGCAACTTGCCAATAAATAACAAAATCCTTACTGAAGGTGTTCCAAAACTCTGAATGCCATTTTCAGCTTTAATAACTACAGTTACAAAAACCATCATCTTTAATTGTTTAAATATAAAACTGAAATTTTATTTACATTTTGTAAATTTTTAATACAACATATTTTAATTCTTTATTTCAATGTTTGCATTCTTTAATCAGAGGGACTGTTAAAAAGAAAAAAAGAGAGGAAGAGTCAGACAAAAAAAAAAAAAGCCCATAAGACTAACTGTAACAATAGTCTACATCATGTTAGGGTCTACATTAAAGGAGAGATAGGAAGGAGGAATCGGAGAAGGCAATGGCAACACACTCCAGTACTCTTGCCTGGAAAATCCCATGGACAAAGGAGCCTGGTAGGTTGCATTCCATGGGGTCACTAAGACATGACTGAGCGACTTCACTTTCACTTTTCACTTTCATACATTGGAGAAGGAATTGGCAACCCACTCCAGTACTCTTGCCTGGAGAATCCCCAGGGACGGGGGAGCCTGGTGGGCTGCCGTCTATGGGGTCGCAGAGTCGGTCATGACTGAAGCGACTTAGCAGCAGCAGCAGCAGGAAGGAGGAATAGAGGATCACTACTTTAGAGACATACTTAGCAATGTCTATGATCGCATATGAAGGGAATGTCCTAAGTTAAAAAATAAAATATAACTTTTTGAAAATTACTTGTGGGAGAATGAGAAAGAAAAGCATTTCTGATTTAGAAGGCTGAGTAAAAAGTAACTGTATTAGCCAAGTTAAGAAACACTGGAAGAGATGAGTAGTAAAATGTGACGGTATTAACCAAGTTGAGAGATACTGGAAAAGTTGGTTTGACAGAAAAGTACAAATGTAAAGCACCTAAAAAAACCTCAATGCATGATATCCAGTAAACAAGTAGAAAGATGGAAAAGAAAATTAGGGGGAATATATGAAGAGCAGACAAGGTGAAACAAACACTGAAGAAACAATCTAGAGAAATATAGACGTTTAAAGGAAGGTTCAAAGAAACAGAAAAACTAAGAGTAAATAATGTTATAGAAGCCCGGTCTAGAATACTAACAAAAAGAAATAGTAATTAAAGAGATAAAGGCAAAGCCATCAACCAAACTATTAAGCTTAACATTTCTCTTTAAATAAAAATTGAAACTGCCAGGTTTCCCTAGTGGCTCAGTGCTAAAGAATCCACCTGCCAATGTGGAAAACACAGTTTCCATCCCTGATCCAAGAAGATCCCACCTGCCACAGAGCAACTAAGCCCATGTGCCACAACTACTAAGCCTGTGTTCTGGAGCCCAGGAGCCACAACCACTGAGCCCGTGTGCCGCAACTACAGAGTCAACGTGCAGCAACTATCGAAGAACAGACATGGCTTCTCATGCTTCACAACAATAGAAGCCACAGCAATGAGAAAGCTGCACACCGCAACTAAAGTAGCTCCCACTTACCACAATTAGGGGGAAAAACGCCCATGCAGCAACAAAGCCCCAATACAGCCACCAATAGATATACATAAACAATTATTTTTTTGAAAAATTGAACTAAGTTAGTACCAACAAAATTCAATACAAAAAAGATAACCATGCATAAAATTGATGGAGCATGAGTGAACAAAACAAAGCAGGTTAGAATAACTATCAGCAGGTAAATTAGTCAATAATGCTAAACAATTAACTACAAATAAAATATAAACACAAATTAAAAGATTTTTTGAAACCTGATGTACAAACAAAAGTTGTATTGGGAGGACTGAATAAAATAAAGCACAATTTCAAAGTACACTTATTCAATACCTAAAATAATATCAATCTGATGACACTACATACCTGCCAGAATGACCAAAATGAAAAAAATGGAAAGTACCAAGTGTTGAGGATGATGTGAAACCAACCTAAATTGCACTCAATGCTATAAAGGTATAAACTGATATGAATATTTTCAAGATTAATGCAACCATTTGGTAGAACCTAATACAGACCAGTGGGCTTCCCCCATGGCTCAGCAGTAAAGAATCTGCCTGCCATGCAGAAGCCTCAAGGTATTAGGGTTTAATCCCTACATCAGGAAGATCCCCTGCAGAAGGGGATGGCAACCTACTCCAGTATTCCTGCCTGGAGAATCTCATGGACAGAGGAGCCCGGTGGGCAGTCCATGGGATCACAAACAGCCAGTCACAACTGAAGCAATTTAGCACACACAATTACAAACCAGTAATTTCACTCCAAAGTATATACCCAATTGACTTGCACATATGATCAGAAGAAATGTCCTGGGAAGTTCACTGCCACACTATATGTAACAGCCAACAACACAAATGTCCATCAACAGAATAACGCATAAGCAATGACGGCATATCCACAAAATGGAAACTCTAATGCAATGAGAATGAATTCAGATGAACAATATTGAGCTTTGGAAGTCAGATGCAAAAGACTACAAACCGCATGATTCTACTCTTATAAAGATCAAAAAGCAGGTAATACTATGCTGTTAAAAGTCAAACCCATGGTGTCCTGAAGAAATGGGATATACGGCTCAGAGAAGTGAGGAGTTTCTAAAGTGCCGGTGATGGAGTCCTGGAGTTCTGTTGTTTGACATGGGTGTTGAATACACAGATGTGCTCAGTATGAAAAAAATTCACTGAGCTGGACTTAAATTTTCTCAATTAGGAGTAAAAACAGGGGTAAAAATGTTTAAACTTATAAAAATAACTAAACTATCTTCTAACGGGACCTAAAATAAAACACACCAAAAGCCCATCAGGGCTCCCTACTGTATACTCGACTGAGAATATCTATCTTCCCAACCCAGGGATTGAACCCAGGTTTCCTGCATTGCAAGCAGAAGATTCACCACTGAGCCACCAGGGAACCAAATGGAAACAAAAATAAAAAGCCCCTCTATATGCTCTCTCCAAGAGACCCACCTCAAACCTAGGGACACATACAGACAAAGTAAGGGGCTGGAAAAAGATATTTCATGCAAATGGAGACCAAAAGAAAGTAGGAGTAGCAATACTCATATCAGATAAAGTAGACTTTAAAATAAAGACCATGACAAGAGACAAAGAAGGACACTACATAATGATCAAGGGATCAATCCAAGAATATAATTATGAACATATATGCACCCAACATAGGAGCACCTCAGTATGTAAGGCAAATGCTAACAAGCATGAAAGGGGAAATTTTAACAATAGCATAGTAATAGTGGGGGACTTTAATATCCCACTCACACCTATGGATAAAACCACCAAACAGAAAATTAGCAAGGAAACACAAATTCTAAATGATACAATGGACTCATTAGATCTAGTTGATATCTATAGGGCATTTCACCCAAAAACAATGGATTTCACCTTTCTCTCAAGTACACATGGAACATTCTCCAGGAGAGATCACCTCCTGGGCCACAAATCTAGCCATGGTAAATTTTAAAAATTGAAATGATTTCAAGCATCTTTCCTGATCACAATGTGGTAAGATTAGATATCAACTACAAAAAGGAAAAAAAAAAAAACTATAGAAAACACAAACATATGGAGGCTAAACAACATGCTCCTGAATAACCAACTGATCACAGAAGAAATAAAAAAGGAAATCAAAATATTCATAGAAACAAATGAAAATGAAAACAGAACAACACCTATGGGATTCAGTAAAAGCAGTGCTAAGAGGGAGGTTCACAGCAATACAAGCTTACCTCAGGAAACAAGAGAAACATCAAATAAACAACCTAACGTCACATCTAAAGCAACTAGAAAAAGAAGAAAAGAACCCCAAAGTTAATAGAAGGGAAGAGATCATAAAAATCAGAGCAGAAGTAAATGAGAAAGAAATGAAGGAGACTATAGCAAAGATCAACAAAACTAAAAGCTGGCTCTTTGAGAAGATAAATAAAACAGACAAACTGTTAGCCAGACTCATCAAGAAAAAAAGGGAGAAGAATCAAATCAATAAAGTTAGAAATGAAAATGGAGAAATCACAAAGCCAACACAGAACTACAAAAGATCATAGGAGACTACTATGAGCAACTATATGCCAAAAAATGGGCAACTTGGAAGAAAGGGACAAATTCTTAGAAAAGTATAACCTTCCAAAACTGAGGCAGGAAGAAACAGAAAATCTGAACAGACCAATCACAAGCACAGACATCAAAACTGTAATCAAAAATCTTCCAACAAAAACCCAGGACCAAATGGGATCACAGGTGAATTCTATCAAAAATTTAGAGAAGCGCTAACACCTATTCTAATCAAACTCTTTCAGAAAACTGCAGAGAAAGGCAAACTCCCAAACTCATTCTATGAGGCCACCATCACCCTGATTCCAAAACCAGACAAAGATGCCACAAAAAAAGAAAACTACGGGCCATTATCACTGATGAACAAAGATGCAAAAATCCTCAACAAAATTCTAGCAAACAGAATCCAGCAACATATTAAAAAGATCATACATCATGACCAAGTGGGCCTTGTTTCAGGGATGCAAGAATTCTTCAACATTTGCAAATCAATCAATGGGATACATCATATTAACAAACTGAAAAATAAAAACCATATGATTAACTCAATAGATGCAGAGAAGGCCTTTGACAAAATTCAATACCCATTTATGATAAAAACTTTCCAGAAGGCAGGCATAGAAGGAACATGGTGGTGGTGTAGTTACTAACTCATGTCCAACTCTTGTGACCCCATGGACTGTAGCTTGCCAGGCTCCTCTGTCCATGGGATTCTCCAGGCAAGAATACTTGAGTGGGTTGCCATTTTCTCCTCCACTTGATCTCCGCAACCCAGGAATCAAACCCAGGTCTCCTGCACTGGAGGCAGATTCTTTACCAACTGAGCGATGAAGGAAGCCCCCACCTCAACATAATGAAAGCCATACATGACAAACCCGGAGCAAACATTATCCTCAATGGTAAAAAATTGAAAGCATTTCCTCTAAAATTAGGAGCAAGACAAGGGTGCCCACTCTCACCACTACTATTCAACACAGTTTTGGAAGACCTAGCCACAGCAATCTGAGAAGAAAGAAAAATAAAAGGAATCAATTGGAAAAGAAGCAGCAAAACTCTCAGTGTTTGCAGAGGACATGATCCTCTACAAAGAAGACCTTAAAGATACCACCAGAAAATTACTAGAGCTAATCAATGAATATAGTAAAATTACAGGATATAAAGTTAATACACAAAAATCCCTTGCATTCCTATACACTAACAATGAAAAAAACAGAGAAATTAAGAAACCAATCCCATTCACCATTGCAATGAAAAGAATAAAATACTTAGGAATAAATCTACCTAAAGAAACAAAAGGCCTATATATAGAAAACTATAAAACACTGGTGAAAGAAATAAAATATGACACAAATAGATGGAGAAATATACTATGCTTGTGAATAGGAACAATCAATATAGTGAAAATGAGTATACTACCCAAAGGAATCTATAGATTCAATGTACTCCCTATCAAGTTTCCAGTGGTATTTTTCAGAGAACTAGAACAAATAATTTCACAATTTGTATGGAAATACAAAAAACCTCGAATAGCCAAAGCAATCGAGAGAAAGAAGAACGAAACAAGAAGAATCAACTTTCCTGACTTCAGACTATACTACAAAGCTACAGTCATCAAGACAGTATGGTACTAGCACAAAGACAGAAATATAGATCAATGGAACAAAATAGAAAGCCCAGAGACAAATTCACACACCTATGGACACCTTTGACTAAGGAGACAAAAATATGCAATGGAGAAAAGTCAATCTCTTTAACAAGGGGTGCTGGGAAAACTGGTCAACCACTTGTAAAAGAATGAAACTAGAATACTTTCTAACACCATACACAAAAATAAACTCAAAATGGATTAAAAACCTAAATGTAAGACCAGAAACTATAAAATTCTTAGAGGAAAACATAGGCAAAACATTCTCTGACATAAATCGCAGCAAGATCCTCTATGACCAACCTCCCAGAGTAACGGAAATAAAAACAAAAATAAACAAATGGGACCTAATTAAACTTAAGAGTTTTTGCACAGCAAACGAAACTACAAGCAAGGTGAAAATGCAGCCTTCAGAATGGGAGAAAATAATAGCAAATGAAACATCCAACAAAGAATTAATCTCCAAAGTATACAAGCAGCTCAACATCAGAAAAACGAACCCCATCAAAAAGTGGTCCAAAGAACTAAACAGACATTTCTCCAAAGAACACATACAGATGGCTAATAAACACATGAAAAGATGTTTGACATCAATCTTTATTAGAGAAATGCAAATGAAAACCACAATGAGGTATCATCTCACAACAGTCAGAACGGCTGCCATCAAAAAGTCTACAAACAATAAATGCTGGAGACGGTGTGGAGAAAAGGGAACCCTCTTACACTGTTAGTGGGAATGCAAATTGGTACAGCCACTATGGAGAACAGTGTGGAGATTCCTTAAAAAACTGAAAATAGAACTGTCATACAACCCAGCAATCCCACTGCTGGGCATACATACCGAGGAAACCAGAATTGAAAGACAAATGTACTCCAATGTTCACTGAACACAGTTCATTCACCTGTTTACAACAGCTAAGACATGGAAACAACCTAGATAGCCATTGGCGGATGAATGGCTAAGGAAGGTGGGGTACATATACACAATGGAATATACAGTTCAGTTCAGTCATTCAGTCATGTCTGATTCTTTGCAACCCCATGAACTGCAGCACGCAAGGCCTCCCTGTCCATCACCAACTCCCAGAGTTCACTCAAACTCATGCCCATCGAGTCGGTGATGCCATCTAGCCATCTCATCCTCTGTCATCCCCTTCTCCTTCTGCCCCCAGTCCCTCCCAGCATCAGGGTCTTTTCCAATGAGTCAACTCTTCACATGAGGTGGCCAAAGTACTGGAGTTTCAGCTTCAGCATCAGACCTTCCAATGAACACCCAGGACTGATGTCCTTTAGGACGGACTAGTTGGATCTCCTTGCAGTCCAAGGGACTCTCAAGAGTCTTCTCCAACACCATCGTTTAAAAGCATCAATTTTTCAGCACTCAGCTTTCTTCACAGTCCAACTCTCACATCCATACATGACCACTGGAAAAACCACAGCCTTGACCAGACAGACCTTTCTTGGCAAAGTAATGTCTCTGCTTTTTAATATGCTGTCTAGGTTGGTCATAACTTTCCTTCCAAGGAGTAAGCAGCTTTTAGTTTCATGACTGCAATCACCATCTGAGGTGATTTTGGAGCCCCAAAAAATAAAGTCTGACACTGTTTCCACTGCCTCCCCATCTACTTTCCACGAGGTGATGGGACCAGATGCCATGATCTTAGTTTTCTGAATGTTGAGGTTTAAGCCAACTTTTTCACTCTCTTCTTTCACTTTCATCAAGAGGCTTTTTAGTTCCTCTTCACTCTCTGCCATAAGAGCGGTGTCATCTGCATATCTGAGGTTATTGATATTTCTCCCGGCAGTCTTGATTCCAGCTTGCACTTCTTCCAGCCCAGCGTTTCTCATGATGTACTCTGCACAGAAGTTAAATAAGCATGGTGACAATATACAGCCTTGACGTACTCCTTTTCCTATTTGGAACCAGTCTGTTGGTCCATGTCCAGTTCTAACTGTTGCTTCCTGACCTGCATACAGGTTTCTCAAGAGGCAGGTCAGGTGGTCTGGTATTCCCATCTCTTTCAGAATTTTCCACAGTTTATTGTGATCCACACAGTCGAAGGCTTTGGCGTAGTCAATAAAGCAGAAATAGATGTTTTTCTGGAACTCTCTTGCTTTTTGGATGATCCAGCGGATGTTGGCAATTTGATCTCTGGTTCCTCTGCCTTTTCTAAAACCAGCTTGAACATCTGGAAGTTCATGGTTCACGTATTGCTGAAGCCTGGCTTGGAGAATTTTGAGCATTACTTTACTAGCGTGTGAGATGAGTGCAATTGTGCGGTAGTTTGAGCATTCTGTGGGGTTGCCTTTCTTCGGGATTGGAATGAAAACTGACCTTTTCCAGTCCTGTGGCCACTGCTGAGCTTTCCAAATTTGCTGGCATATTGAGTGCAGCACTTTCACAGCATCATCTTTCAGGATGTGAAACAGCTCAACTGGAATTCCATCACATCCACTAGCTTTGTTCGTAGTGATGCTTTCTAAGGCCCACTTGACTTCACATTCCAGGATGTCTGGTTCTAGGTGAGTGATAACACCATTGTGATTATCTGGGTCATGAAGATCTTTTTTGTACAGTTCTTCTGTGTATTCTTGCCACCTCTTCTTAATATCTTCTGCTTCTGTTAGGTCCATACCATTTCTGTCCTTTATCGAACCCATCTTTGCCTGAAATGTTCCCTTGGTATCTCTAATTTTCTTGAAGAGATCTCTAGTCTTTCCCATTCTGTTGTTTTCCTCTATTTCTTTGCATTGATTGCTGAGAAAGGCTTTTTTATCTCTCCTGGCTATTCTTTGGAATTCTGCATTCAAATGGAAATATCTTTCCTTTTCTCCCTTGCTTTTGCTTCTCTTCTTCTCACAGCTATTTGTAAGGCCTCCTCAGACAGCCATTTTGCCTTTTTGTGTTTCTTTTCCATGGGAATGGTCTTGATCCCTGTCTCCTGTACAGTGTCACAAACCTCCGTCCATAGTTCATCAGGCTCTCTGTCTATCAGATCTAGTCCCTTAAAATCTGTTTTTCACTTCCACTATAGTCATAAGGGATTTGATTTAGGTCATACCTGAATGGTCTAGTGGCTCTCCGTACTTTCTTCAATTTAAGTCCGAATTTGGCCATAAGGAATTCATGATCTGAGCCACAGTCAGCTCCTGGTCTTGTTTTTGCTGACTGTAGAGAGCTTCTCCATCTTTGGCTGCAAAGAATCTAATCAATCTGATTCCGGTGTCGACCATCTGATGATGTTCATATGTATTCCTCTCTTGTGTTGTTGGAAGAGGGTGTTTGCTATGACCAGTGCGTTCTCTTGGCAAAACTCTGTTAGCCTTTGACCTGCTTCATTCCGTACTCCAAGGCCAAATTTGCCTGTTACTCCAGGTGTTTCTTGACTTCCTACTTTTGCATTCCAGTCCCCTATAATGGGAAGGACATCTTTTTTGGGTGTTAGTTCTAAACGGTCTTGTAGGTCTTCATAGAACTGTTCAACTTCAGCTTCTTCAGCATTACTGGTTGGGGCATAGGCTTGGATTACCGTGATATTGAATGGTTTGCCTTGGAAACGAACAGAGATCATTTTGTCGTTTTTGAGATTGCATCCAAGTACTGCATTTTGGACTCTTTTGTTGACCATGAAGGCTACTCCATTTCTTCTAAGGAATTCCTGCCCACAGTAGTAGATATACTGGTCATCTGAATTAAATTCACCCATTCCAGTCCATTTTAGTTCGCTCATTCCTAGAATGTCGACGTTCACTCTTGCCATCTCCTGTTTGATCACTTCCAATTTGCCTTGATTCATGGACCTAACATTTCAGGTTCCTATGCAATATTGCTCTTTACAGCATCGAACCTTGCTTCTATCACCAGTCACATCCACAACTGGGTATTGTTTTTGCTTTGCTTCCATCCCTTCATTCTTTCTGGAGTTATTTCTCCACTGATCTCCATTAGCATGTTGGGCACCTACCGATCTGGGGGGTTCCTCTTTCAGTATCCTATCATTTTGCCTTTTCATACTGTTCATGGGGTTCTCAAGGCAAGAATACTGAAGTGGTTTGCCATTCCCTTCTCCAGTGGACCACATTCTGTCAGACCTCTCCACCATGACCCGTCCGTCTTGGGTGACCCCACACGGCATGGTTTAGTTTCACTGAGTTATACAAGGCTGTGGTCCTGTGATCAGATTGGCTAGTTTTCAGTGATTTTGGTTTCAGTGTGTCTGCCCTTTGATGCCCTCTTGCAACACCTGCCGTCTTACCTGGGTTTCTCTTACCTTGGACGTGGTGTATCTCTTCACGGCTGCTCCAGCAAAGCGCAGCTGCTGCTCCTTACCTTGGACGAGGGGTATCTTCTGAAGGCCACCCCTCCTGACCTTGAACATGGAGTAGCTCCTCTTGTCCCTCCTGAGCCCGCGCAGCAGCCTCTCCTTGGAGGTGGGTTAGTGATGTTACCTTCTATTTATTGAGCACTCTCCTGACTGTCAAAAATACTGTAGTAAGTATTTTACTACATGACCTGTCCCTTTTTTTTTTTAACATGCTATCTTCAGAGGATTAACTCTGAACAAGCCTGTCAAGTATACATAGTAACATTATTGTATGTGTGAGGAAACTGATTTTAAAGAAGTCACTTGTTCAATGCTATGTAGTTGAGAAACTCAGAGTGATACGTTATCATACTTTTACCTCTCAACTTTTGATAGTATATATGTGAAAGATTTGTATTTGTGTTTATAGGGGTTTGGATTAAATGATTCTGGATCCCAGATAGAGATGGCTGTGACTTTTATCTTTTTTCTAAAAGCAAGAGGTTCAACTTTGGTATTTGTTTAGGTTAGGGGAGAAGATTTTGGTGAACTTGGTTGCAATTAGAATGTTGGTTATAGATATTTAGAACTGGATGGATTCTCAAGTATTTCTCAAATCACATTCCATTGCATATTGTGGGAATTTTCATGTATCCTCATCACAGAAGTTTGGGCAACATTTGGTTTCTGTAGCAGAGAAACCTTAATAGCTTTGAATACTTCAGTTTCTGAAATAAGTTTCTGTAGGAGACATATTCATATCATGTAGAACAACATCTTGAAGTACCTCAGTTTGAGACAAAAGCTCATGTGTGGTCCATTCTCTTATTTTGTTTGGGGAGGAAATGGAGACCCATTGTGGTTAAGTGTGTCGCCTAAAAATCACACAGATGCTAAGTAACACGGGATAAGATCCAGTCATTCTTTTGTACCATGCTTTCTCTGATAATGTTATATAATATCTATTTTTCCTGTATTATGTTAAAAGTTAAAAGACTTGTGTGTAGTTTCTTTTATATTCCCATCTAGTCCAGACACTAGTCTTATACTGAGAAATTAATATATAGTTTTAAAAATTCAAGATTTATTCACATACAAATACCCTATCATTATTACATATTCATAACTGCTGTGTTTAATCATTAAAATGAAAAGAGTACTTTTTCCTGTAGTAAAGTGTTACATATGTTTGGTTTAGTTTCTGTAGAAAGTGTTTCCTGACTGCAATGAGAGAAAGTGGAATACATTGTCCCCTCTGTCGTGGAAGTGTGACTAGAAGAGAGAGAGCATGTCCTGAACGGGCCTTAGACCTTGAAAATATCATGAGGAAATTTTCTGGTAGCTGCAGATGCTGTGCAAAACAGGTAGAGTAAATGTGATACAGTTCTTTGAAAGTCAAGCTTCTGTTCTGAAATTTCTGTTTTAATTGTCTTGGTGTGTACTGTTTTGAAGAGAAATTATTTAGGTTGGGAATAGGGTAAAAAAGGCCAGAAAAGCTGTGACTGTACATCTTCCTAGATAATAAACTTACTGAGAAGAGACCAGAAGATACGTCCTTGAATTTGCCATAATGTTTAGCATGGCATTTTTTCAAAATAATCACTCTTGATTAACCTACTAAATGAACTGAATGAACAAACTGGCATTTAACTCCCTTAAACCCCGTTCTGGTACACTTTCAGTTCTTAAGTAGTTTTTCTGGTAGCATTATTATTGTAATTTTGCCTGTAGAAATGGGCCAAATGGATTATGTAGTCATGGGGAACTCTCTAACTGCCCACTGTACTTGGATATTTATGTGTTTATCTAAAAAAATCACAAAGTATTTGGCAGAAAACTCCTTACTTTTTAAGGAACAGATGGAAAAAATCAGGTATTGGCAATTAACCGACATTATTTCTCCAATCTGGATTTTATTTTGTCATTTGGAGAGAGAGTGAAATGGTGAGAGGTAGTTAGGCTTTGAGTATATTGGTTTATTTAAAGATTTATCACAGCCACTTTCTCAAACAGCTAATAAAGTCATTGAGCAAAACCAATTGCTGTTTTATGCATTCACACAAGACATACCTGATTTTCCATCTCTTTGAGGGAGGTGTTAACTGACAAGGCAATGAAGTGAAGTTGGAAAATATACTTGAAATTTCTGGCTCTGCTCCTTAGAGAGAAACTGAAAAATGTTCCAAGTGTTAATTTGGGAACTTAGTTTTTTAAAGCATTTTCTAACTCTGCCAGGTTACAGTAGTTAAAGAGAGAAAAATATGCCCAGTGCCATGAGGCAACTTCTTAATAATTTTTAATATTACTTTGTGTCTATTAATAGTATTTTCAAGTGTAAAATTATTTATTAATTTATAGGGTCAGTTTATGGACAGTTGGACTCATCTCCATTTTCTCTGCATCTAATGGACAGAAACTTACTTCTTATTTTTAGAATTAAATCATTTACTTTAAAAAAAAAAAAAAAACTTGTTTAAATGGAATATTTACTTACCTGTTTTTGTCTTGTTTTTTTCCTCTTGTTGGCAGTGTCTCAAATCTTAATGAGTTCCCTTTTAAACTAAAAGTCACAATACATTAAAGATTTTTTAAATTTATGTTTAATATGGTGAAAATACATAATGTAAAATAGCCTTTTCTTAGTTTTTTTTTTAATAAGTGAAAGATTATGGTAAACCTTATTTTTTTATATAATAAACATCTACATATATTTCCATTTGCTAAGGAAACATGATATGTATTTGATATATATGTGTTAAGTATATATGTACACACATATATACACAATTTAATGAGGCATCAAGTGAACAATTAAGAGTGCAGTATTATGAATGGTAAGGTAGAAAACATACCATTTTTAAGTGTACAATACAGTGGTATTAAGTACATTTACTGTATTGTGTAACAGTCACCGCTATCTGTTTCCAGAATTTTTTCATCATCCCAAACAGAAAATCTGTACCTGTTAACTTGTAACTTGCTGTTCCCCCCGTCCCGCCATCTTCCCAACCCCATCTAGTAACCTATGTTCTACATTATCTCTCTGAATTCTCTTGTGCCTTATAGAAGTGGAATCATATAATGTTTGTTCTTTTGAAAGTCACATTGCTTTTTTAATCAATAATTTACAGATTAAATTCTATCGCATGAGACATCATTACAAATCTTGTAAGAAGTATCAAGATGAATATGGTGTTTCTTCTATCATTCCAAACTTTCAGATCTCTCAAGATTCAGTAGGGAACAGGTAAGTAATATTTATTTTTATCATTAAAATGGAAATTTGGGGGAGGCTATGTAAGGTATTTTTTGTTTTATTTATGTGTGTTTATATTTTTTAATTGCCTGTCTTCATAAGTTTGACACATGTTAAATTGAATCTGGGAAATTGTGCTCAACTTAAGCTTATGTAAGAATTATTTTAAGAAAATTTACATGTTTGAGTAAAAAATAGATTTGTGAATTGAAGGTATTTTCTTTTGCAGGTGAAATTACTTGAAAACTAGAGGAAATCCCTTTTCAGTAATGTCTTTGCAAACTAGAATCTTTTTACTAGTTGTTTGAAATTTTTATTTTGATAAAAAATGTCATGTAAAAAGGAGACTTGGTACTATTATTAGTTCTATTTTAGTCTCAATTCTTTTAAAGCTAGGTTTTGGTTTGATATGTATCTTATTGTCTCAGGTTTATGTATATTAAACATTTTTATGAAATGTATTTTATGCATAAGAATGGCCAGAATGCACATGTGTGGTTTAAAAATTAGTCACAAAGCAAATCCCTGGTTATTCACTAACCCATATCAAAAATTAGATAGCATTTTCCAGCCCCTTAGAGTCTCCTTGAATGCCCATGCTCCATTTGAACCCCATATTCCCAGAGATAATCACTATCCTCTTTTTTGGGTTATTCATTCTTTTGTTTTCTTTATAGTATTACCACCCATGGATGTATCTCTAAACAATGAAATGTTTTATTTTTAAAAACTCAACAGCAAGCACACACAATTGTGTAAAGAAAGGCAGTATTGGCAGTATTATAGAAAGGCTCCCAGGAGACGATATGTTAAGCAAAGTCTTTAACATTTTATTTTAGTAGCATTTCATTTCACTTGTTGCTAATTTTCAGTAATTTAACCACTCTTAAGCACTCATAGTATAATAAAGCTTCTTCTCAACTCCTTAGTTAAAACTGTTCTGGTAAAGGTCTTTCATAATTTTTTGATCACTTGTTTTTTAGGTTACTAGCCTTCTCATTTTACTTGGCTCAGTGTCACTGGATGAAATTGGTCACTCCTATTTTGTGATTTTTTAAAATTTCTTTTTATCCCCTTAGGTTCATTCCTTCTGATTTTTTTTTTTAAGTTGTACTTCTGCTGTATTGGAATTACTCAACAATTTTTTATTAACTCAGTAGATTATTCTTAAGTGCCGGGATTATCTTTGTCTTGTTCAACAATCATGTCTCTGTCTCTTAGCGAAGTTCCTAGTATATGATGTGGGCAGTCACGGCTTGTTAAATAACTCAGTTTTCTTCTCATGAGACATGCCTTCTTCCCTCTTATTCCCCAGGTCCAGCTGGTCGTAGGTAATAGCAGTATTCCTTATCTGTATTCTTCTTCTACCCTATTGTCATTTCCCCATCAAGTCTCCATCATCTCTCACTTGAACTGTTGGAGTATTCTTTTGGTTGGTGATCCTCCTTTAGTCTGTCCTGCATGCTATTGTCAAAGTGTATTTCAGAAGTGTAGCTCTGACCTTTTTCTCTGTCTTTGTACCTTCCCTCTGTACCTTGTCAGTGACGTCCCATGGCCCCATAGCAGTGTTTCTCATCCTGAATTCCATTAGCCAGTAACAGCTCTGTGAACTACCTAAACTGCCATTTTGTGTGTAGGTACTATGTGTACATTTTTCTGGAGAGAGAATATAAAAATTCTCAAGGGATTCCATTATCTAATTCAGCAGCTAGCTTAATAAGACAAAATCCCGTATTCTAAAGCCCTTTCTTATTTGCCCTCACCTTTCTTTTTTAGCCTTTGTCTTTCTTGGTTATTCATTACTGCATCATATGCCTTAGCTGTGTTGAGTTATTCCCACCATATCCTTTCCATTCTTGAGAAACAGAATAACTTAGTTGTTAAACATGAAGGCTTGGAGCCAGACTGCCTGGGTACCAGGCTCTTTCCTTTACTAATTGTATGAGTTTGGCAAGAAAGTGTACCTCAGTTTTTTCATTTGTTTGAAAGAGAAAGGGGTAGTGATGATACTATTAAACACCTTATTAGATTGGGAGTCAATAAATAAATAAATAGATTGGTCAATATTGTATTAACCAATAAATAGATTAATACAAGTAAAACAATCAATTTTAAGCTTTTTTTTTTTTTTCCTTTTCTGTTTTGGTCACACCATGCAGCTTGTGGAATCTTAGTTCCTTGACCAGGGATTGAACCTGCGGTCTCAGCAGTGAAAGTCCCAGAGTCCTGACCACTAGTTGTAAAAGTTGCTCAGTCGTGTCTGACTCTTTGTGACCCATGGATTTAGTTCATGGAACTCTCCAGGCCAGAATACTGGAGTGGGTAGTCATTCCCTTCTCCAGGGGATCTTCCCAACCCAGGAATCGAACCCAGGTCTCCCACATTGCAGGCAGATTCTTTACCAACTGAACCACAAGGGAAGCCCCCTAACCACTAGACCTCTAGGGAATTCCCTAAATGCTAGTTTTTAATTATCATCATCGTCATAATCATCATCATTCCCTCACCTCCACACTTTCACCCCCGTTCTAACCCATACTCTTTGCCAGCTAGTGGACTTTTTCTTCTCTTAGAAAACTTAGATCAAGTGTTAGTTACTCTGAAGTCTTTCCTGTTTACTTGTCTGTCTTTTTTTTTTAAATCTAGTATTAATAGAATGGGCTTCCTAGTCTTATTCATGGTGTTTATATCCTGTGCATTTGTTTTGGATGTATAATGTGAGGTAGGAAAAGTTTTCCCCAGATGATAACCATTTGTCCTAGTACCATTCATTGAGGAGTCTATTCATTCCCACTGATTTATGATGCCATTTTGGTCCTATACATCTCTATTCTTTTCTGTTGCTTCATTTACTCCTCAAGAACCATGTTACAGTAATTATTGTGGCTTTAACAGTAGGTTTTATTATCACATCAGCTAGGGAAAGTTCTTCTTGTTGTACTTACTAAATTGTTTCTCTTATTTTTAGCTCTTTGTTATTCCACATGAATTTTAGGATCAGACTTTTGGGCTTCCCAAAAATTCCTGTAGAGGTTTTAATTGGCAGCATTGTTTGAATTTACTGAAATCATACATTAATTTGGAGAGAATTGGCATTATGTGACACTTATTTTTCCCACCATTTCCCATCTGTTTGTCTCTCCATTAAAAAAAAAATGCACTAAAAGAGGTCCATGTAGAGCACACATGAGTATGTTCTAGTATATCCTTTCCTGGCTTCCCAGGTGGTGCTAGTGGTAAAGAACCTGCCTGCCAATGCAGAAGACTCAAGAGACATGGGTTCAATCCCTGTGTTGGGACGATCCCCTGGAGAAGGAAATGTCAACCCACTCCAGTATTCTTCCCTGGAGAATCCCATGGATAGAGGAGCCTGTTGGGCTGCAGTCCTTGAGGGGTGGGAAAGAGTCAGACACGACTGAGCGCACGCACACACGCAAGCGCACACACACACACACATACACACACACACACGCATCTTTTCCTAGTAGTAGTGACAGTGAAAGTGTTAGTTGCTAGGAAAGCCTTTAGTTTTTGTTGCTGTACAAATCTTTTTTTTTTCTTGTTTTGTAATCTTAAGTGGTTATTACTAGTGAGTAGGAATATTAAGGATTTTTATGTAATTTAATTTTGTATTTAGAAACCTTGGTGACTAGTTCTAATAGTTCTAAATAATTTTCCTATGTATTCTTTTGGATTTATTAGGTAGAAACTTATTTGGTTTGTCAGTGCAATTTTGTTTCTTACTGCTTTATTTCATACTTGATTTATTGTATTAAATAGGATCTCTATCAGTATTAAATAACAGGTACCTTTTAAAAATTCTTGATTTAGTGGGAATGTGTCTAAAATTTTATTATTAAGTTTAGTTGTTTACTACAGTTTTTTAACATAGATATTCTTCATCTGTTCTGTGATTCTGTCATCCTAAATTTTAAGATTTCTCCATAGAATAGTTCTTACTCAAATTAGAATCTTTTATGTGGTTATAAAAGTATGTATGTCTGGCTCCATTCCCAGATAGTCTGCTATCTAAAGTTTAGGCATTTATATTTTTAAAAGCATTGTGGGTGATCAGAGGGTTTTTTGTTTTTGTTTCCATTTATGGAGGTTGAATTTTATTGAATGGTTTTTCTGTATCGGATAAAATGATCGTTTTTTAAAAATTGATAATATGGTTGCCAGTAATAGATATTCTATTGTTGAGCTCATTCATATGTTTCTAGAATATACGAGTATGCTACCAGTAGTAGTGTAGGCATGATACAGGATAGTCAGGAAGAGCTAGAATGATGATGATAACTAAGTAATAATGGAAAGTAGAGAACTCTAAGAGGAGGTGGAAGGGAAAAGCATTTTAAAAGGGCATTAACTTTGATATTAAAATGCTTTAAATTGGAAGTTTTGTGATTGTGTATCCTACCAGTGGAAAAAATTGAGACTATACTCCCAGTATGTGTGTGTTTATTTTAAGACTAAGCATGTATTTTATAGTACTGATTGATACTTTATTTTATAAAACATGCAATAGTTAAGATGAAAAAGTTACTTTAAAGAGAAGTTTGCACAGCAGAAACCAACACAAAATTTTTAAGCAATTTTCAACCAGTTAATAAGTTTGCTTTATTTAATGGTATAAAATATTTTCATTCCTAAAGTTTTAATAGTGTTTTTATTGAAAACAATATTGCTGACTATGATTTCTAAAATTTCTTAAAATCTTGATTTAATACAGTGACAATAATTTAAAGATTTGATTTAGATCCAAATCTTTAGATTATTGATACTTGGTCTTGATGACTATCATGGCTGAAAAAGATACCTACAACACACAAAATAATAGATCCAAATGGAAGAAATATGTCATAGTTTGAGATTCCTATATTTTTCAGTCCTGTTTGATAAATATCAGAAGGGCTTTTGTTGAAATTTTTATCTTCTTTGATGTTACAGTTATTCTTACAAACCATTTGAAAGTTTTTATAATGTTTTATAAGGGCATGTTCAAAACCCAATGATTATATTTATTTGGAAGATTTGAAAACAGTTTAAAAATCTGTTACCAAGTATAGATATGAGACTTAAAAAAAAACAGGTGACATCCTGTTTTTGGTAAAGTCATAACATCCTTTTAATGAATGTAATCTCCCTAGTGTAAATTTATTTTAAAAGCAGTTTTTAGTTTCCACCTTTACCTGCAGAAACAGATTAATAACTGCTAAAAAGATACAAAATAATGGTTAATAGCCTTCTATTTGAGTATGAAATCAGGGAAGCTTCCTTGCAGAGAATATGTGTGGAGACACAACAACAGTATTTTCCCAGAAGGGAAATGACTGTCATTGGAGAACATCTGTTAGGTAGATGATGTTGCTTGTCATTCTATTAAAAGAAAAATGAATAATCAGTTTTCTAAGCTTTACAACTCTTTAACTCTGATACTCAGATGTAAGCAAAGCTCTTGTGTGGTACAGTTTTTTTGGTCCACTGCCTATCTCATTTTTATTTTAATGTTTCTGCTATTGGAAGGTCTTGCTTTTATAAAATTGACTACATTGATAAAATTCTGTAATGCATAGCTGACAATCCCCATAGCATGCCCACCTTTCTTGGGATTTCTCAAATACTGCAAGTGACACATGACACTGGCATGGGGTCCGAGTGAGGACATCAAGTTGTTTTGTATGTTAAATGTCAGAAAGTCTAATTTTTGGAAAATATAAACATAGTGAACATTCAAATATTTTCTTAACCTCCATTTTGGATGCTGCAACTTTAAGCTATGTCCTAGTTACAAGCCAGAAAGTTCACAAATTCTTGATCCTGCCCCAGCATTCAAAAACTTACTAGTCCAGGTAGAGGTAGAGAGTCTCTTAATTTGAAAGTCTAAAGGACCTGGGGAAATATTCATGCTGTGGATTTAAGATAATTCTGCAGAATTCTGTATTCTTTATACTTTTGTAACTATGTCTAAGTTAATTTCTAGAGGATATGATAAGGACATTATAAGCAGTCTTCTTACCAGAATTTATTTAAAAATAATGCCATAATTATGTCATAGTTCAGAACTATTTGAAGTTCAGGCTTTTCAAACAAATTCAGACTAGTTGTCTTCATTAGCAGGTAATAAATCTGTATCGTGCTTTATTACTTGAGGTATTAACTTCTCTTCCCTCCCCCACCCCCTACCAATGATTCTTAAGTAACAGAAGTGAAACATCTGCATCTGATAACACAGAAACTTACCAAGAGAATACAAGGTAAGCTTTGGAAATTTCTATTACTTTAGTAAATAATACCCATCATTTTGTAATGATGGATTTTTATTTTTTATTTTTATTTTTAAAAAAATTTATTTTAATTAGAGGCTAATTACTTTACAATATTGTGGTGGTTTTTGCCATACATTCACATGAATCAGTCATGGGTGTACATTTGTCCCCCATCCTGAACCCCCCTTCCACCTCCCTCCCCATTCCATCCCTCAGGGTCATCCCAGTGTACCAGCCCTGAGCACCCTGTCTCATGCATCAAACCTGGACTGATGATCTATTTCACATATGATAAGATACACGTTTCAATGCTATTCTCTCAAATCATCCCACCCTCGCCTT
This sequence comes from Cervus elaphus, assembly GCF_910594005.1. Taxonomy (NCBI): domain Eukaryota; kingdom Metazoa; phylum Chordata; class Mammalia; order Artiodactyla; family Cervidae; genus Cervus; species Cervus elaphus. Next base: position 28,795,074 of record NC_057841.1, on the reverse strand, counting down.
CTCCCACAGAGTCCAAAAATCTGCTCTTTACATCTGTGTCTCTTTTGCTGTCTCGCATATAGGGTCATCATTACCATCTTTCTAAATTCTATATATATGTGTTAATGTACTGTATTGGTGTTTTTCTTTCTGACTTACTTTGCTCTGTATAATAGGCTCCAGTTTAATCCACCTCATTAGAACTGATTCAAATGCATTCTTTTTAATAGCTGAGCAATATTCCATTGTGTATATCTACCACAGCTTTCTTATCCATTTGTCTTGAAAGCATTTCCCCTAGAGTCAGGAACAAGACAAGGATGCCCATTCTCACCACTACTGTTCAACATAGTTTTGGAAGTTTTAGCCACAGCAATCAGAGAAGAAAAAGAGATAAAAGGAATCCAGATTGGAAAAGAAGAAGTAAAACTTTCACTGTTTGCAGATGACATGATCCTCTATGTAGAAAACCCTAAAGACTCCACCAGAAAATTAATAGAGCTAATAAATGAATATAGTAAACTTGTAGGATAAAAAATTAACACACAGGAATCCCTTGCATTCCTATACACTAACAGTGAGAAAACAGAGAAATTAAGGAAACAATTCCATTCACCATTGCAATGAAAAAAATAAAAATACTTAGGAATAAATCTACCTAAAGAAACAAAAGACCTATATATAGAAAACTATAAAACACTGATGAAAGAAATCAAAGATGACACAAATAGATGAAGAAATATACCATGTTCATGGATCGGAAGAATCAATATAGTGAAAATGAGTATACTACCCAAAGCAATCTATAGATCCAATGCAATCCCTATCAAGCTACCAACGGTATTTTTCAGAGAACTAGAACAAATAATTTCACAATTTGTATGGAAATACAAAAAAACCTTGAATAGCCAAAATAGTCAAGAGAAAGAAGAATGGAACTGGAGGAATCAACCTGCCTGACTTCAGGCTATACTACAAACCTACAGCCATCAAGACAGTATGGTACTGGCACAAAGACAGAAATATAGATCAATGCAACAAAATAGAAAGTCCAGAGATAAATCCACACACGTATGGACACCATATCTTAGACAAAGGAGGCAAGAATATACAATGGAGAGAAGACAGTCTCTTTAACAAGTGGTGCTGGGAAAACTGGTCAACCACTTGTAAAAGAATGAAAGTAGAATACTTTCTAACACCATTCACAAAAATAAACTCAAAATGGATTAAAGATCTAAACGTAAGACCAGAAACTATAAAACTCCTAAAGGAAAACATAGGCAAAACACTCTCTGACATAAACCATAGCAGGATCCTCTATGACCCACCTCCCAGAGTAATGGAAATAAAAGCAAAAATAAACAAATGGGACCTAATTAAACTTAAAAGCTTTTGCAAAATGAAGGAAACTATAAGCAAGGTGAAAAGACAGCCTGCAGAATGGGAGGAAATAATAGCAAATGAAGCAGCTGACAAAGAATTAATCTCAAAAATGTAGAAGCAACTCCTGCAGCTAAATTCCAGAAAAATAAATGACCCAATCAAAAAATGGGCCAAAGAACTAAACAGACATTTCTCCAATGATGGATTTTTAAATTAAAATTTTTAAATTCAGTTAAGTCATCAGACATAATGCTGGAAGTTAGCAGTTTAGAAAGAAATCAGTTGGTTTACGGATCACATTAAATTAGAAGTAGTTAGCTTTTCTGTGTCACTGTGGTCAGGTTTCTTCCATGCATAATTTATGCAAAGTTGTCAGTATTGAACTGTCCCTTGCTGAAATTGAGGGATTAAAAGCCAGTGATGTATGATCCTCAAAATATTTTGAAATGTTGATCATTTTGATAATTGATATTTTCATTTTTCTGTGAATTTTGTGTGTATACTCTTACAAACTAGGATAAATTACAGTTATATACCATATTTATGGAAGTCTTTTAAAAATTTTAATTTCCTAGATATGGTGTTTCCATACGGATACAATGGAATATTTAAAATTTTCAAGAGATATACAGTGATGTCTATTGGTTACATTAATGACTGAATTAAGTTGTTCAAATCTACTTAATAAATGGGACAACTGGGTTTGTTTTTCTTTTTGTTAAGGCCTATTTTAGAGGCACCATGAGAAAGTTTTTCCTAGACAATAAGAGAACTGTAAACTAAGATTGTCTGGGAATATCTCTTGTAGATTAAATAATGAAATAAGTAAATACTGAAAACGTAGTTTTCAAAAAATGAGAGAATCTTTAGTTTGGTAATTGTAACTTTTAAAGAAAGAAATAGTAATTGATCAAAAAATAGGAGTGCATCATTCTTACATTACAATTTCAAATTCAGTATGCTTCATTTAAAATTGTTTTATAGTTCTTCTGGGCATCCTACCTTTAAGTGTCCCTTGTGTCAAGAATCAAATTTTACCAGACAGCGTTTACTGGATCATTGTAACAGTAATCACCTATTTCAGATAGTTCCTGTGGTAAGTATGTATGTTTACGACAGTCTTCTGTTTAAGGTATGCTGTTCTATTTATTTCCCTTCATCTGTACATGGGACAGTGGTTAATTTAGATTTGGATGGGGCATTATCAGTAAGGTATATTTTGTCATCAAAAGATTGATAACTATGAAGCAAAATGAGATACTTAAAATTCTAGTAACTAGGAACTTCCCTGGCAGTCCAGTTCAAGGGGGTAGGGGTTCGATACCTGGTCTGGGATCTCTGAGATCCCACCTACCTTGTGGCCAAGAAATCAAAACATAAAACAGAAGCATACTGTAATAAATCAGTAAAGACTTTAAAAATTGTCCACATCAAAACAAAAAAAAATCTTATTAAAAAAAAAAAAAATCCCAGTAAGTATAAGAAGAGAGAGGCTTATTGTGAGGGTAAAGTAAGATCAGAACTTGGAAAAGTGCAGAGTGAGGAAAGGTGCACTGAGGACTCGTTACTGAGGGGAGCTTTGTAAACGGTGTCTTTGCAGAATGCTGGCGCTAGTGGTGAAGAACCCACCTGCCAGTGCAGACAGGTAGAGACATGGGCTTGATCCCTGGGTCAGGAAGATCCCCTGGAGAAGGAAATGGCAACCCACTCCAGTAATCTTGCCTCAAGAATCCCACGGGCAGAGGAGCCTGGCGGGGTACAGTCTGTAGGATTGCAGTCAGACATTACTGAAGTGACTTAGCACATAAGCACACACAGAATGTGGTACATTCTACATGAGAACATAAAGCAAAGAAGGAAAAGAATCATACTTTCTTTTTGATGGATTCATATCTTTTTGATGCCCTTTTGAGGATGTATGGGAAGTGGTGGGACCTTTCTGATGATGGAAGGAGGTAGAGGGGAGTGCAGGATTCCACCATTGTGTTCATGGGCCTCCAGCTCCGACATGAGTTTCAGTTTCAGCTGTGGGTGAAACACAAACTGAGCTGGAAGAACTACTTCCCATTTTGATACGTAAATGTTTTCCTTAGAAGTTAGAAGGAAAATATAGATAAAATAAGGATCGTGTATACATCTAAGCAATTTTAGTGGCTATACTAGAGAAAAGTTGTGGAAGAGTATGGCTCAGTATGCCCTCGAAGACCCATGTGTTGTCATGGAGATACCCCATCTACTTTCCTCATTAGGAGAGAGTCTGTCACTGTTTAGCAGTGCCAAAAGACATCTCTAGGGAAAATCACATATTTAAGAGATTTCATTTGTTTTATATTGCATTAGTGATTTTTTTGTTGCTGCATTATATTCAATATAGCACAATCTTTGTCTATAGTCCGGTTACTGAAGTTCTGTTTTGTTTCATTTCTGTCTAATTCATTCACTTTTTAAGATGTAGTTTAAACCTTTAGGGGCTTCCCTTGTCGCTCAGTTGGTAAAAGAATCCACCTGCATCGTGGGAGACCTGGGTTTGATCCCTGGGTTGGGAAGATCTCCTGAAGAAGGGAAAGGCTACCCACACCCGTACTCTGGCCTGGAGAGTTCCATGGACTGTATAGACCATGGGGTTGCAAAGAGTCAGACGTGACTAAGCAACGTTCACTTTCACTTTCAAACCTTAAGGATACAATTTAAAGCTTCCTTTCCTTTCATCTTATAAATGATGTTGAACTAGTAATAATTATTATATGACAGTTTTTTTATGACTCTAATGAGAATATATTCTGTTGTTCAGTCACTAAGTTATGTCTGACTCTGCAACCCCTTGTACTGCAGCATGCCAGCCTTCCCTGTCCTTCATTATCTCCTGGAGTTTGCTCGAACTTACATCCTTTTGAGTCGGTGATGCTATCTAACCATCTCATGCTTTGCAGCTCCTTTCTCCTTTTCCCTTCACGCTTTCCCAGCATCAGGGTCTTTTCCAGTGAGTTGACTCTTCGCATCAGGTGGCCAAGTATTGGAGCTTCAGCTTCAGCATCAGTCCTTCCTATGAATATTCAGGATTGATTTCCTTTAGGATTGACTGGTTTGATTTCCTTGCAGTGCAAGGAACTCTCAAGAGTCTTCTCCCATACCATAGTTCGAAAACATCAATTCTTCGGTGCTCAGTCTTCTTTATGACTCAACAAATGTGAGAACATCTGTACATGACTATTGGAAAAATTGTAACTTTGACTATATAGGCCTTTGTTGGCAAAGTGATGTCTCTGCTTTTTAATATGGTTTGTCATAGCTTTTCTTCCAAGGAGCACGAGTCTTTTAATTTTATGATTACAGTCACCATCTGCAGTGATTTTGGAGCCCAAGAAAATAAAACCTCCCACTGTTTCCATTTTTTCCATTTGTTTGCCATCAAGTATTGGGACCAGATACCATGATCTTAGTTTTTTGAATGTTGAATTTTAAGCCAGCTTTTTTTTACTCCTCTTTCACCTTCATCAAGAGGCTCTTTAGTTCTTCTTCAGTCTCTGCCATTAGAGTGGTATCATCTGCTTATCTGAGGTTGCAGATACTTCTCCTGGCAGTCTTGATTCTAGCTTGTGATTCATCCAGCCTGGCATTTTGCATGATGTACTCTGTGTAGAAATTAAATAAGCAGGGTGACAATATACAGCCTTGACATACTCCTTTCCCAGTTTTGAACCAGTTCATTGTTCCATGTCTGGTTCTAACTTTTGCTTCTTGACCTGCATATAGGTTTCTCAGGAGGCAGGTAAGGTGGTCTGGCAATTTCTTAAGAATTTTCCAGTTGTGATCCACAAAGTCAAAGGCTTAGCGTAATCAATGAAGCAGAAGTAGATACTTTTCTGGAATTCTCTTGCTTTTTCTGTGATCCAGTGGATGTTGGCAGTTTGATCTCTGGTTCATCAGCATGAGCATTACCTTGCTAACGTGAAATGAGCACAGTAGTATGGTAGTTTGAACATTCTTTGGCATTGCCCTTCTTTGGGACTGGAATGAGAACTGACCTTTTCCAGTCCTGTGGCTTTTGCTGAGTTTTCCAAATTTGTTGGCATATTAAGTGCAGCACTTTTTAACAGCATCATCTTTTAGGATTTGAAATATCTCAGCTGGAATTCCATCACCTCCACTAGCTCTGTTCATGGTAATTCTTCCTAAGGCCCACTTGACTTCATACTCCAAGATATCTGACTTTAGGTGAGTGGCCATTCCATAATGGTTATCTAGATTATTAAGATCTTTTTTGTCCAGTTCTGAGTATTCTTGCCACCTCTTCTTAATCTCTTTTGCTTCTCTTAGGTTCTTGCCTTTTCTGTCCTTGATTGTGCCCATCTTTGTATGACATGTTGCCTTGGTATCTCTGATTTTCTTGAAAAGATCTCTAGTCTTTCCCATTCTATTGTTTTCCTCTGTTTCTTTGCATTGTTCACCTAAGAAAGCTTTCTTATGTCTCTTTGCTATTCTTTGGAACTCTGCGTTCAGTTGGGTATGTCTTTCCCTTTCTCTGTTGCCTTTCACGTCTCTTTTCTTTTCTCAGCTGTTTGTAAGGCCTCCTTAGATAACCATTTTGCCTTTTTGCATTTGTTAAACCAAAATCACAGAAAGCTAACCAAAATGATCACATGGATCACAGCCTTGTGTAACTCAGTGAAATTATGAGCCATGTGGTGCAGGGCCAACCCAAGACAAATGGGTCATGGTGGTGAGTTCTGACAAAATGTGGTCCATGGCGGGAGTGGCAAACTACTTCAGTGTTCTTGCTTTGAGAGTCCCTTGAACAGAGAATACATACTGGTTAATGGTAATTGTCATTACAGTTGGTTAAGGCTGGATGTGGTGTTTTTGTTAAAAAGTAGAATAATCAGATTTAAGTAACAGAATATATAATACCTCTCTTTTTATTGTGTTGCATCAGATTAGTATACTTTATCTAAGGTAATTTGGTCTAGAAATAATCTAGTCATGAAATTTGGCCCTTAGAAGTGCTTTATGTAAAATTTTTTGGTAACATGTTTTAATACTTTCAATAATAATGTTAAGTTATTTTCATTATTTTTTATTTGAAATATTCTGTTTCTTATAGACGTGTCCTATTTGTGTGTCTCTTCCTTGGGGAGATCCTAGCCAGGTTACTAGAAATTTTGTTAGTCATCTAAATCAAAGACATCAGTTTGATTATGGAGAATTTGTGGTAAGTGAATTTTTCAATATTAAGAAAATACTTTTTAAATATTGAAGTCACATTAACCTTTCAGTCTAGATGAATTTTGAGGTGAAATACTGTATCATGTTGGATGAATATAGAGCAAGTTCTGTTGATTTTATAATAACATAGGTGAACTTTGGTTTGTATAAATGGTGAATTTATTGTCCACCTCCTATACTAGAGAGATTATTAATAGAGGACTAGCAAACCCCCGGATTAACAAGATGCTCATTTATATGAATATTATCTAGATTTAAGAAAAATTATACCTGCTAGAAAAGTAAAGTTGGTATGACAGCTAGAGGATGTATTTCTTGTGTAGTATAAATAGCTTGTTAAACTCATAATATCTACATGTGAGAGACATTCTTTTTAAAAATGCAGAGCTTATTTATTAAGTAATGAAAGTGAGAGTGTTAGTCACTCGGTTGTGTCTGACTCTTTGCAGCCCCATGGACTGTAGCCCACCAGACTCCTCTGTCCATGGAATTGTCCAGGCAAGAATACTGAAGTGGGTCCCTACTCTAGGGGATCTTCCTGACCCAGGGTAAAGCCAGGTTAAATAGTAGATTCTGGCCTTAGTTCACTGCTTTAACAGAGTACATGAGGGAAGTTATATAAAAATGGATCTCCAGAGCAAAGCATGAATTTAATTTTCACTTCCCAAATGTGTCTTGATAGTTTAAAAAAATTAGATGACTTTTATTAATTATGAATTTGCATTTTATTCATCTTCAGTGAATTAAAAGTCTTATTAAGATTCAGCCTGACAAAAAATGGTTCATATTTGTTTTCCTGTTTAGGTGAGCACAGGCATGGGCAATTGAGATTGGCTGGAACAGAATTTACACATCCCTGCCCCTCAGTGTTGAAATTACATCATTCTTGATATATATTTTTATTTTGTATAATTTCTACTTTTTAGTGATACTGTATAAAAATGGTCAAATATATGTAGAATTCAGGTGTAGTCTGATAATTTTAGCATTTTTATGGTATAATTATGGATTATTCTGAATTCTCAATGTAAGAAAGGTTACTGCATCTGGAGAATTATGTTTGGAAAAACAAAAATATATTTTGTGAACCACTTTTGATCTGATTGTCAGATTGTTTTACCTTGCCACAGAAGAACATTTAATTTTAATTATTCGAGTTGTAAAAGAGGAGGCCTATTTTAAAGCAAATCCATGGACCATAATTGAAAGGAAACAGAATTTTTTAAGTTAAGGAGTAATAGTATAATCAGATTGAGTGGACTTTAGTTATCTTTATATTATGATTAAGATGCTGTTAATTCAGGTTAGCATCAGACATTCTAACTCTCAAATTTCATTCTCTGCTGATCCTCTCTTTTGTTTATCAGTTTTTATAAATAGTTATAAATGAATTTTAAAATTTTAGATCTTATATTTTAAGTTTATGTTGTAACATAAACGATTTCAAGTATATGTAATGTGTATCAAGATGTGTAATGTATTGGGCAAAGTATTGAATAATTGAGTATGTTTTTCCTAATGACATGTTAATGTTACATTTTTAGAATCTTCAGCTAGATGAGGAAACCCAGTATCGAACTGCTGTTGAAGAATCTTTTCAAGTAAACATCTGAAGGCTGTAGAAACCTCTGCATCTTTGTACCTGCAAGTGCCATCTTTAAGGAGAAAACTACATGAAGTCACCATTTCAATAACTTGATGTGTATATTAATAAAAGTAATTCAGTCTATTGTTTTAGTTTAATTGAAAAAGGTGGGCCATGTAAAAACTTAATTCTTTTGATAAGTTAAAAGATAAAACTTAGGACATTGTCTTTATAAACATTAAAAGGATTATATTTCATTAATAGTGAAAAGAGAATCCCTATTGTACTTATCTTTTTTGCATTAAATATTCTTGAATTTTTCCTTGCTTTTGAAATTTGGTGCAGTTCCTCCCATTGACATTATTGTACACAGGTAACACAGTACCAAATTCTGAATGATGTGATTAATATAAACCTAACAAAACTGAGCCAGTTATTTGAGTTGCAAATGGAGACTTGAAGTGCTAAATGAAACAATCCAAAGGAAACTTTTTTAAATACAGATTCTAGCTAAAGAATTCAACTATAAGAAAATTGTATTTATATAATGTTTAGTATTTTTGAAGACTAGTGAGATTTCTTTAATAATTTTAACTCTTTAAAAAGCAAAAGCTCATTGTATAGATATTTCCTTTTTGCTGCTAGAAGGAAATATCAAGAGAAAAATTGATTTCTTTGGTGAACAGTTGGTAATGTCAAATCTTGTTTGTTTGGCTGACTAATTTGTAAGCCTCAAGTACAGTAAGCTGAATTACAGCTCTTTGGCCTCAGAATTTTCAATAACAGAATTGCTGGTTAGCTATGATGAACCTTTTATTAGAAACTTGCAGTTGGTGATATTACATTCTCTCTATATATTTAAATGAGAGGTTTGACTTCGTCTCAATTTAGAAATTTGTTCAAAGCTCAAGATGTGTATGTATATATACATGCACTTTTGTATGTGTATATACACATGTAAGCATGCAATTTGTCTGGTTATATGCAGAATTTCTATTAAGATTTTTAAAAGGGACAAGTAATATGGGGTTGATGTGTTTATCTGAGTTGATTAAAATTTTGTATGTTACCAAAATTTTTAAAGTAACAGTCAAATGCTAAGTTGTCTACTTGGCTACTCTGACACCTTAAAAATTGAGTTTACACACCTACACAATTATATGTTTATATGGTGCTCATTTGTTATCTTAAAGATAATGCGGGACTATAGTAGTGAGATGGATCCTACCAGCCACTCTGTTTCACTACATTTTAGTCAAAATTGAGTTCATTCTTAGTATTCATTGATGAAAGTCATAAAATAACTTGTACTAGACGGCCCAAATCACAGAAAAAAGCTGAAGAGTGGATTAGCTGACATTCCATACTAATATAATTGTTTATGCTTTCTTTAAATTAAATAACTAAAAGAACATAAAATCTCAGAAGTAGTTTGCTGCTAATATATACATATGTTGTATAAAAAGGTATATTTTGGTTTTGTTAAAACCCTTGTTGACTTTTCTACAGTGAATGTTTTTTTAACTTGATTTAATAAAAATGTTAATTTTGAAACGGAGTTTTGTAAAAACCTTTTTCAGTCAAATAGTAATGACTTTATTTATGGGTAGTAATAGCAATCACCAAAAAAGCCATACATCTTAACATATGCCTTGTTTCTGTCATCCTAAAGAGTGATGTTTACTATGTGCTTGAACGTTTCTCTGTGGTTACATGAGTGTAATTATAAGAATAGCTGTTTAATGAACTCTTTTTTAAAAGACTTTTGACTATAGATTTTTCCAGTTTAAAGCAATAACTTCAGTACTTTCTTTCAGAATTTAGTACTTCCAGTATGTCAAGTAAAACCATTCTAAGATTTGAGAACTTCTTTAAAGGAAAATTATAGAGATCATCTTGATGAAATTGTGTTTTGAAGTTTGTGGATTAGTTAAATACCATTTTATTGTCTTGTGTGTCTTTCATAAACATTTTTTCATAAGGAAAATACCAACTTTTACTCGCTGTTACCTGGGAACTCCTCAGTATGGAAATATTTGTTGAAAACCTCCCATCCTTTGAGCAGGTTTAGGAATAGGGAGGAAACTGTTGATACTTTACACCTAAGTTTCACAGTACCACTTAACAGGCCTCAAAAGTTTATGTTGTTAAGCAGAGTCTTATTTGAGATGTATTGCTTTATTTTTCAATTAAACATGGTTTTCTCCTACTTGTGTGTCTAATTAAAATTTTGTCTAGAGGCAAACATGATAACATTTAACTCTTGTAACTCATCCTGGAAGACATGTAGGAGATAACCCATTATTTTGCATTTAAAAACGTGGATAGGAGAAAGCTACCACATGCTGATACTGTATGTTGGGAGTAACTTTACAAACCTATTTTATCTTTATTTCAAATGTTAATCAACTTATAAAGCTATTTTATCAAGTGTTCACACAGCAGGATTTTCAAGCCCTGCAATTTAATAGCAACCAGGCAGAAAGCTAGTTAACTGGTTAACAGACATTTTTTAATGGAAAAGTTACCCTTAAATAAGGTATCAGGGTTATAAGAATGTATTGCCAAACACAGTGTCATACACCTGTTGCATGCTTAGTAAGTATTACAGTCTTCAGTGAATCATAACTTGATAGGAACCCCTTAGGGCTGCTACTCAAAGAATAAACCCTCTGGAGGTGGTGACATTTGTAGAAAAGGTGTGGCCCAGAATACATGTGAATACATACAGTATAAAACTTCTAATAGAAATATGAATTAAAAACTCATTCTGTGATACCACTTAGTATGCAATGTAATTTTCTAATTAGGTAGTGCAGTTCTGAAAAAGATGGGGAATAGAAATGAGTTTTATCAAGGGATTAAAAGAGGATACAGAGAATCCCATAAATCCTCTTATTGAGTGACAACTTGCCACTAATATCACAAATTGTTTTGCCTGTTTTTATACTCTTATGGGGGAAGCACTCAGTAAAGATTGTATCCAGATACTTTTGTTCAATATTGTTTTGAAATGTCTAGATCAGTTTTTAGTCTACAGATGCCTACAAAAACTTGTCTTTTGTCCAGAACAGAAAAGCTAAAAAGTTGCTTCTAAAGCTACTTTTAAATATTTCTGTGTGAAAATTAAGTGAATTACAAGTGGTTCTTTTTTCATGTATGTTGACTCCTAGTGGTTCCACATCTAGGTAAAACCTGAAAACTGACTGGTCTTCCTTTTGTAATAACTGGAAAAACAGGTGAAGAGTGTAACCAAATGGTTTTCCACTGAAACCAGGTAAGAACCTGACCTTTCTCATACTGTTTTCAAGGGCATTTTGTTAGGAACAAGATTTTAATAAATATGTCAGGACTGTATTTTCTGGCAGTAGTGTGTAACACTACCAATAGAAGCTTAAAAAGGGCTGCTGCAGTTGATACAGAAGAAGGGAGTAGGTGTATCTTCATGGGATACTAAAAGCTCTTAAAACAAGCAAGCCTAGTTTCTTGGACTAGGTAGCCTGGTTTTGATGGTTCTGCAAGTTGATAACACTTCCTGTGGTTTGGAACAAATTGTGTAGCCTCTCACCTCTGGACTGTGGAGATTAGGAGTTAATATGCAGAGTTCCTGAAATAGAGCCTGTTGTCTTTACTATTACTGTGTATTCAGTACAAATTTAACAGTTATGTTTACATCTGGCAGGTCTCTTCAATTTCTGTAAAATTTTGTTTGTAAAATCTGGATTTTTGTTTTGTTTTTTACAATTTTTTAAGGATTTATTTATTTTTTTATTGAAGGATAATAGCTTTACAGAGTTTTGTTGTTTTCTGTCAAACCTCAACATGAATCAGCCATAGGTATACATATATCCCCTCCCTTTTGAACTTCCCTCCCATCTCCCTCCCCATCCTACTCCTCTAGGTCGATACAAAGCCCCCGTTTGAGTTTCCTTAGCTATACAGAAAATTCCTGTTGGCTATCTATTTTACATATGGTAATGTAAGTTTCCATGTTACTCTTTCTATACATCTCACCCTCTTCTCCCCTCTCCCCATGTTCACAAGTCTATTCTCTATGTCTGTTTCTCCATTGCTGCCCTGTAAGTAAATTCTTCAGTACCGTTCTGTATACATGCGTTAGAATACGATATTTATCTTTCTGTCTCTGACTGACTTCACTCTGTATAATAGGTTCTAGGTTCATCCACCTCATTAGAATTGACTCAGAGGCATTCCTTTTTATGGCTGAGTAATATTCCATTTTGCATATGTACCACAACTTCTTTATCCATTGATCTGTCAATGGACATCTAGGTTGCTTCCATGTTCTACCTATTATAAATAGTGCTGCAGTGGGATACATGTGTCTTTTCCAATTTTGGTTTCCTCAGGGTATATGCCTAGGAGTGGGATTGCTGGGTCATATGGTGGTTTTATTCCTAGTTTTTTAAGGAATCTCCATACCATTTTCCATAGTGGCTGTATCAATTTACATTCTCACCAACAGTGCAAGAGTGTTCCCTTTTCTCCACACTCTGTCCAGCACTTATTCTTTGTAGACTTTTTGATGATGACTGTTCTGACCAGTGTGAGGTGGTGTCTCATTGTAGTTTTGATGTGCATTTCTCTAATAATGAGCAATGTTGAGTGTCTTTTCATGTGTTCATTAGCCATCTGTATGTCACCTTTGGAGAAATGTCTGTTTAGGTCTTTTTCGCACTTTTTGATTGAGTTTTTTGTTTTTCTGGTATTGAGTTGTATGAGCTACTTACATATTTTGGAAATTAATCCTTTGTCAGTTGTTTCATTTGCTATTATTTTCTCCCATTCTGAGGGTTGCCTTTGTCTCCAAGAAGTACAAATAATCCAGAAAAAGAAATTTTAAATAAAAAAATCTTTAAAAATAATCTTTATAAAGAATAATCAGCTGATTGTCATCCTGTTGAGAAGAAAAAAGTACAATATTTGTAATATTAGCAGATGACTTGAATAGCTTTTATATGATTGCCTAGGTTATTTGGTTGTCTCTATAAGACCCCCCCCTTTTTTTTGTAAATTTTTTTGATGTGGACCATTTTTAAAGTTTTATTGAATTTGTTGCAATATTGCTCCTGTTTTATGTTTTGGCTTTTTGGCTGCAAGGCATCTTGGGCTCCCTGATCAGGGATTGAATCCATAACCCCTGTATTGAAAGGTGATGTCTTAGCCACTGAACTGCCAAGGAAATCACTAACCTTTAAGGTTTTAAATTGTTTTTCTGACCTTTTTGAAAAGTTCATGAATGTTTGTTTAGTGTTACTTTATACCAACCATTTTCTGTTTTCAGATAGACTATCAAGCTCATTACATTAACGTTAATGTTTTTAGTGGAAAATAACTTAAAAAATGTTTCATTGAGAGTAGTGGCATTGTTTGGCATCTTAACAGATCTCTTTTAATATCTCACTTAATGAAAGACTGCACTTGGGTGTTAATCGCTTAGTCATGTCCAACTCTTTGTGACCCCGTGGACTGTAGCCAATTAGGCACCTCTGTCCTTGGGGATCTCCAGGCAAGAATATTGGAGTGGGTAGCCATTCCCTTCTCCAGGGGATCTTCCATACCTAGGGATCAAACCTGGGTCTGTGGCATTGCAGGCAGATTCTTTACCATCTGAGCCACCAGGGAAGTCCCTGCCCTTGAATGCATGATGTAAAAATTAGTATGTTCGGTGCCACTGCCTTGATTCATATAAGGCATTAACACCACCAGTAACACACTAAGGCAATTAAAAATCAGTATTTTTATGAAAATATTTTTGATCTTATAGACCCTTGGAAGTGTTCATGTTCAGAAACTATTTCGCCTTCCCAAGGGTTCATGCACCACCCTTTTGATAGAGAACATGTTTTGTAAGTTAAAATTGTTTTAGCACATTCTTTTCATTTTCTTAATGGTGTGAAGTACAAATTTTTGGATTTTGGTGAGTTCAATTTGATCATTTTTTTCTTCCTTTCATGGTTCTGTGTCTTTTTTTTTTTTTTTTTGGTTCTGTGTCTTATATAAGAAATCTTTGCCTAACCCAGGGTGTCGGAGTTTTTAATGTTTTCTTTTTAAGTTTTATTGTTTTTGCTCTTCCATTTAAGTCTGTAATCTCTTTAAGGTTGATTTGTGTATGGCATGAAGTATAGTTCTTGTATGGAGATAGCCAGTACATGACTTTCCTTTTCACCAAAGAATTCCCTTGGCACCTTTGATAGCAATCTGTTGACCATAGTAACAGGATTTATTTTAGGACTCTGTGTTCTTTTCTATTCATCTATATTTGTCATTATGCCAGTACGACACTGTCTTGATAATTGTAACTTTATGGTGAGTATTGGAATCCATAAGAAAGTCCTCCAACTTTGTTCTTTGTCAAAACTGTTTTGTTTGTTACAGGTCTTTTGCATTTCCATGTAGATTTTAGGATCTACTTGGCATCTGCAAGAAGTATGGTACATTCTTTTTTATTTATTGAGGTAAGATTGGTATATGACACCATATAAGTTCCAGATATACAAAGTTTTGTAAATTGATAATTGTATATGCTATAAAAGTAATCACCACCATAAGTCTAATTATCATTCATCACCATGCACTTGATCCCATTCACCCATTTCACCCTCCCTGCCATTTCCCTTGCTTTCTGCTGTGCACCAGTCTGTTCTCTGCCAATGAGTTTGTATATGTTTTGTTTCACGTGATTTTTTTTTAGATTCCACATACAAGTGAAATCACAGGGTGTTTGTGTTTCACTTCACAAAATATCCTCAAAGTCCACCTGTGTCTTAGATGCCATGTCTTTTATGGCTAGTATTCCATTGCTAGATTTGCTTCAGTGTTCCATTGCTACAGTATTGCCTTGTAAAGATTTACTTCAAATCTTTATGTACATTGCTTATATGTAATGCATCTTCTTTATCTGTTTACTTCTTGATGGACACTTGGATATCTTGGCTTAAATAAATAAAACTGCCATGGATATAGGAGTGCATATATCTTTTCTAGTTTGTTTTCATATTCTTCAGATAAATACCCAGAAGTGGAATAACTGGATTATATGGCAGTGTTATTTTTTGAGGAACCTCCATACTGTCTTGCATGGTGGCTGCACCAATTTAATATTACCAGCAGTAGTCTACAGGGGTATCCCTTTTCTCCACATTCTCTCCAACACTTGTTATTTCTTGTCTTTTTGATTATAGCCAGTCTAACAGTTTTGTGATGATACCTCATTATGATTTTTATTTTCATTTTCCTGATAGTGATGTTGAGCATCTTTTAATGTACCTCTTGGCCATCCATATATCCTTTTTTGGAAATATCTATTCAGATTCTCTACCTATTTTTTAAATACTTGCTTTGTTGTTGTTGAGTTGTAGTATAAGTTATTTGTATATTTTTGACATTAACCTCTTATCAGATATATGAGTTGTGAATAACTCCTCTCATTCCATAGATAACCGTATCATTTTGTTGATAGTTTCCTTTTCTGTGAAGAAGCCTTTAGATTGATGTTGTCTTATTTATTTCGCCTTTGGAGTCAGATCTAAAAACAAAAATTGCTAAAACAGATGCCAGGGAGGTTACTGCCTCTGTTTCTTTTAGGAATTTTATGATTTCAGGTCTTAACTTCAAATCTTTAACTCCATTTTGTGTTAAGTTTTGTGTATGGTGTAAGATAGTGGTCTAGTTTCATTCTTTTGCATATGGCTGCCCAGTTTTTCAACACCGTTTATTAAACAGACTGACCTTTCTCCCGTTGTATGTTCTTGGCTTCTTTGTCATAAATCAGTTGTCCATATATGTATGGGTTTATTTCTGTACTCTATTCCATTGATTAGTGTGTCTTTTTATACTCATCCCATATTGTCTTGATTACTGTAGTTTTGTAGTATATCTTGAAATCAAGGATCATGATCCTTCCAGCTCCGTTCTACTTTCTCAGGATTGCTTTGGCTATTCAGGGGTCCTTGTGGTTCCATACAAATTTTAGAATTTGTTCTATTAAAAATTCACTGAAATTTTTATAAGATTTGCATTGAATCTGTAAACTGCCTTAGGTAGTCTGGACACTTTAACAAAATTCTTCCAATCCATGACCTTAGAATATCTTTCCATTTCTGTCTTCTTTAATTTCTTTCATCATGTCTTACACTTTTTTGGGGAGGGGTGGCATACTGCACAAGCAGGACATGACATGAGGGATCTTAGTTCCCCAACTAGGGATTGAACCCACACCCCCTGCAGTGGAAGCACAGAGTCTTAATCATTGTACTACCAGGGAAGTCTTGTCATACAGTGTTCAATGTGCAAGTCTTCTACCTTCTTGGTTAACTTTATTCCTAAGTATTTTGTTCTTTTCTATACAATTGTAAATGGGATTTTTCTTAATTTCTCTTTCTGATACTTTGTCACTAATGCATAGAAATATCACGTTTCTATATATTAATTTTATATCCTGCAAGTTTATTGATTTTGTGTATTTCTAACAGTTTTTTGGTAGTTTTTAGGGTTTTCTGTAAGTAATATCATGTCATCTGCCAGTTGTGGCAGTTTTACTTCTTTCTTTACAATTTGAATACCTTTTCTCTTTCTTGCTTAATTGCTGTGCTAGAACTTCTAACACTATATTGTTTCTTTTTGGCTGCACTGTGCAGCTTGCCCCTGGCCAGGGATTGAACCTGTGTCCTTAGCAGTGAAAGTAGAGTCCTAACCACTGAACTGCCAGAGAATTCCCTCCAATTCTGCATTGAATACAAGTGGGAAGAGTGGTCATCCTTGTCTTGTTCCTAATTGTAGAGGAAAATCTTTCAGCTTTTCACTGTTGAGTATGTTAGCTGAGAGTTTGTGATAAATGTCTTTAATTTTGTTAAGGTATGCCCCCTCGATACCCACGTTGTTGAGAGTTTTTATCATTAATAGATATTGAATTTTGTCAAATGCTTCTCTGCATCTAATTGAGATGATAATACTACTTTTACTCTTCAGAAATGTGGTGCATTCTTAAATGTAGAAATTCCCTTAAAAATCAATCTTACATATTTAATGAACCCATAATGAATGTAGTATGGTGTAAAAAAGATTTTTGTTATAGTATGTAATCTTGAATATAAGAAAACACTAGTTTTCTGAATATTTACATAGTCGGATTTTATTAACAAAAATATTCCTAGAAAGTACTGTTGGAGAACTGACACATTTTCTACTTATGATTGCTTATTGCTTACCTAGAGTATAAGTAAGATACTGTACTGTTTCCTAACACATTTGTTCCTTAAAAAAAACTACCATCCTACAAAGATAACATCCTTAAGCAACATCCTACCCATTTCTTTTAAAAACTTGTGTATTTAAAGTAGAAGGCTTTCTGTTGGTTGTTCATCCGTAAGTGTATCAGTCCTCTGTCTAACCTACTTGTTTGTTGTTGGAAATTACATTTTTGTGTGCTAGCTGGTGGTTTTTAAAAATTTACTTGAAAAAGTTGTTTTCAGGATTCTGCAAAACAATTATTTTATACAACATTAGTCAGATTTAAGTTTGCAGTAAGTCCATTTTTTGCTTGTATGTGTTGGCATAATGTTTTGCCTTGAAAATGTAATACTGTTTACAACATTTGAACATTGTTATGTTAATCAATATTCAGATACTTTTTAAAAATAAATAGCTTGCTTTTAGCTCGTTCCTTCTTGGTAAAATAAAGACTTCCTGAAGATTTCCAAGTTACTTCACTTGGTGGAATGAACATCTGAGTGAACCAGCACCCCCCCCCTCCAATCTTGTGGTGTGCATTTGCACGAGTACAGGTTTGAATTTTGCATTTTTTAATTGATTCTATTTTCTTACCTGACTCCTCATATTTTTTCTTATTTTTAATATTACTAAGTAATTATGCCCCATTTGTGCCTATTTTTAAAAAATAAATATATGTACATATTGCATTCTAGTTTTATTTCCTCTTTAATGAATGATCTTGTCTTGATTTAAACCCAGTTAACTTCCCAGGGATCTGCCGTCTTCCTCTAAAAGTTTTACCTTTAGAGCCTGAAGTGTGCTTCAGAAAATCTTTCTCATGATTCCTTTAAACAGAAAAAGCCAGTCTTAATAGTGAATGAATGACCTAGAAGCCTATACTCTTGAGAAAACTTTGGGTTTGAAACTACGTCCCATCATATATTAACTGTCATCTTGGGTAAGTCATTTAATCTGTATAATACAATCTCAGTTTCCTATCTGTGAAATAGCAGTGCCCTGCCTCAGAGAGTCATGGTGAAGATTAAGACAATGCTTGATATGTAGTAAGCATTCCATTTCAGCCCTTTTTAATCTACTTTTATTTCTTTTCTCCTGAGAAGTTGAAAAACTTAGGCTCAATATTTCAGCTTTTATAAATACCTTTACCTATTATTCATTTTTGTAGTATAGTTAGGAAAATATCTAAAAACAAAATAAAATACAACTTAAAATGTACCCTGTGTACATGATATTAACCACTTGTTTCTAAATGGTTAAGAATGCATGGATCCACCATGGGGAAAATTGTCTTTATAAAGAACAGTAACTGGGACAACCAGTGAAATTTGTATGTTGACCATGTATTAGGTAATATTTTAACATTTCCTGAGTTTGGTGGTGTATTGTGGATATGTATACATAGTTTTATGAGAAACTGCCAAGTTTGTTCAGCTATACCTTTTTACCAACCATGTATGAGGGATTCAGTTTCTACACATCATCACCAGCATTTGGTATTTTGAATATTTTTTTTTTAATTTTAGCCATTCAGATAGGTATATGATGATATCTCATTGTGGTTTTAATTCATGTTTTCCTAATGGCTAGTAATGTTGCATCTTTTAATGTGTTTATTTGCCATCTGTATGTCCTTTTTAGTAAAACATCTGTTCATATCTTTTGCCCATTTTCCAACTGGATTATTTTTTTCTCTGCTATTGAGTTTAGAAAATTCTTTATATATTCTAGGTCCAAGCCTTTTGTCATATATATGGTTTGCAGATATTTTATCCCAGTCTTGGTTTCTCTTTTTTCTTCTTAAAAAGGTTTAAAGTTCTACATTTTGTTGTTGTTGTTTAGTTGCTAAGTCGTGTTTGACTCTTTGCCACCCCCATGGACCTGGCTCCTCTTTCCATGGAATTTCCCAGAGAAATGGAGTGGGTTGCCATTTCCTTCTCCAGGGGATCTTCCTGACCCAGGGATCAAACCCGTGTCTTCTGGTTGCTGGATGGATTCTTTACCACTGAGCCACCAGGAAAGACCCTTTAAATTCTGATGAAGTACAATTTATTGATTTTTCTTTTATGAATTATACTACACACATAAGAACTCTTGACTAGCCCTGTGTCTTAGAAGTTTCTTCCTATGTTTTCTTCTGAAAGTTTTATAATTTTCTGTTTTACCTTTAAACCTATAATCCATTAATTGTTGTGTAAAGTTTGAGATTTAAGCTGAGGTTCCTTTTTATTTGTTATTTGCTTATGGATGTCCAGTTGCTTCAGCACCATTTGTTGAGAAGACTGCCATCCTGCATGGAGTTTGCTTTTTCATCATTTTTTGGAAAAACAAAAGTCACTTGAGTGTACTTGTATGGCTCTTTTTGGGGGTTCTCTCTTCTGTTCCGTTGGTCTCTGTGTTTAGCCCTTCACCAATATGTAAAGTAGATATGTAAGAGACTGTCTCTGTTCTTAAAAGATAAATCAGAACTATTAGGTCATGATAGTTGCAATTTGCACTTGAATGGTTAGGCTAAAAGGAAAGACATAGATAAATGTGACACAATATTAACACCAACAGAGGAGCCTGGCAGGCTATAGTCCATGGGGATCACAAGAGTCAGACATGACTTACTGACTAAACCACCACATTAACACCTAAAGACAATAGAAGAAAGATATGAGAACTTATGTAATAGTCTTGTAAATTTTCTGCAAGTTTGAACTTTTTAAAAAATAAACCAAAATGTATTCTAAAAAAAACAACGTATTTATTTTAACTTTTTATTTTATGTTGTGGTATAGCCAATTAACAGTGTTATGACATTTTTAGGTGAATAGTGAAGGAACTCTGCCATACATATGCATGTAGCCATTCTCCCCCAAACTTCCCTGCCATCCAGGCTGCCACATAACATTTAGCAGAGTTCCATGTGCTATACAGTAGGTCCTTGTTGGTTATTCATTTTAAATATAGCAGTTAAAGTTTTTAATGGGAAGAAAAACATAATTTGTGACTTGCCTTTTGAAATTTAAACCTGTGTCTTCAAGTTGACAGGCTGCAGAACTCAGGCAGCTTATGGAGGAGATTGAGCTGAGCAGAGACGATGGCTTAGCAAGAAGTGATAAAGTCTGTGATTCTAGTATCATGGAGCTGAGAGGTGTACTTTCCAAGGTACTGAGCTTTTCCAGAATATTTTCAGACTATAAGGCATGATGGTATCCAATTGAATACCATAAGATAGCTTCATCATTCTGTACTTTAGTCTGATCAAAAATAAAAGTTATGACCTGTTTTTGAATACATAAAATAAGACATTCTTGCAATATCAGGAATTTTTTAAATTTCAGTTTAAACTTCCTCATTTTTTTTTTTTTTTGATCATTCCTCATGACCTGGTTTTAGGATCTTCATTGTCTTATCCCAGTTTAATTTTGTTAATGCTTTCAGTTGTTGGTTCCCTGATCACAATACGGTGCTTTAAAATTTCTTCTGATCCTTGCAGGATAAATTTGGTACTACTATGTATGTTGTTTTAGAAACCAAATTTTTATCAAAATTGCTGAAGTGTGCATGAGCATTGATGGAAGTCTGTCAATTATAACCTATAAAATATTTTTTATAATTTAGGACCTTACCTTTATGACTATTGGATTTTACCTTTTTAGTTTTGCCCCTGTTGCCACTTACATGTTTTTTTTTTTTTTTTCTTTTTTTTTTTAAAATATGGAACGCTTCACGAATTTGCGTGTCATCCTTGCGCAGGGGCCATGCTAATCTTCTCTGTATCGTTCCAACCCTAGTATATGTGCTGCCGAAGCGAGCACCACTTACATGTTTTGAATTTTGATTTTGGCATTCATATTAATCACTCCAAGATTCATTTACAAATTTGGTTAGCAGACTTTGGCCTTACTATTTAGGACCAAGGCTAACTCAGGAGCAAATCACTAAAGACTGCTTCAGACAGGCTCCATCTACTAAACAATAATCTTTGAGTATGGTTATTAAACTACTTACAAATATGCCTAAATATCCTAGTCTCCAGCTCTTGCATTTTGTTCTCGAGGCTAACAACTCTTTTATTTATTTATTTTTTAATTGCTTTACAGAATTTTGTTGTTTTCTGTCAAACCTTAACATGAATCAGCCATAGATATACATATATCCCCTCTCTCTTGAACCTCCCTCCCATCACCGTCCCCATCCTGTTTGAGTTTCCTGAGACATACAGCAAATTCCCGTTGGCTATCTGTTTTACATATGGTAATGTAAGTTTCCATGGTCTATTAAATGCATTAAAATATGAAATATTTTTAGTTCAGTGTGACTTATTGAATATACAGTGCATTCTCTAATTACTATTTTCTAATTACTTACAAGCCAGTAGTTCTAGAATTTTGTCAAGTAACATGATTCTCATTGGTAATTTCCAGAGTACACTTGCTGTGTCCTTGGAACATAAGTTCTTTTAGGGGTGCTTAAAGGGGGACTATATGTGAGATGTATTGTCTTCACTGGTGAAAGGTGTGATTATTTCGGTTAAGTTAGAAGTTTTTGTTTCCTCCATTGTTTGTTTAGGCCATGATATTGGAGAGGATATTCTGGTTCTAAACAAGTGTTTCTTGTACCAAAAATCAGGAGTTGATCCAGATAGAGGCCTATGATATCGTGAGTATGAGGTTCTTCAGTACAAACCTGCCTATTAGTAAATTGAAGTGGAGATTCTGTTTTCGGGCTCTGCTGCTTAGTATGTAATGTCGGAAAATAGAGTAATAAAGAGGCAAGTAGATCTGAAGTTTGTGAAAATTGTAATACTGGAAAGGGCGTGTTAATTGTATAACAAATTTTGAGTTGGTTTGAGCCATTACATCATTTAATCC
Source organism: Cervus elaphus (assembly GCF_910594005.1). Lineage (NCBI taxonomy): Eukaryota > Metazoa > Chordata > Mammalia > Artiodactyla > Cervidae > Cervus > Cervus elaphus. The sequence continues at coordinate 28,772,787 of NC_057841.1, read as the reverse complement.
AAAGATGGAAATGTACACATGAGGCCACTGTAAACTATGTCCTTTTTATTCTAAACCTGGGACTTCCTGGTTTACTTGACTCTTGTCTTGCCTTTTTAAAATTAATCTTTATTTTTTAAAATTAATTTTTATTGGAGTATAGTTGATTCTCAGTGTTGGTTTCTGCTGTACAGCAAAGTGAATCAGTTGTACATATACATATATCTACTCTTCTTTAACCCTTATCATTACTTGAAGATTATTTATAACATCAAAAAATGTAAAAGGATTATTGCTATAATTATCAGAGATTGATACTCAGCCCACCTTGAGAACATGACAAGGCTGGGTCCTCCTGGGCTGTATGTCTTGAGTTATCTATGAGTCTGGGCCCCAAAATCAGAATCTTGAGGTAAAACTATAGGTCAGTTAATGTGTGACCAGTTCAGAATCACTAGGCCAAGAAGGAAGAGAGAAACTGCAGTGATCAATAGGAAGCAGAAGAGGTCAGATAAGAGTATTCTAGGGTGTGTGTTGGGTTCAGGCAATCCCCAGCAGAAGTAGATCCATGGAAGATAGGCATCCTTTATATTCTTTTCGTGTTAACCTGCAGATTGAATATGAAGTTTAATGTGGAAGGTGCTCAGCAAACAACTGTCATTATTACCATTGTCGTGGAGTTGTCTCACTCTTTATCATTCTGGGATGCTGTTAATCTAGACCTAAAGGTGTGAATTCATCTGAAGCAGCTGTTGACTCTTATTCATGTATATTGAGCTTTAATCTCTACTTATTTTGTTTCTGCCACTCTTCCTAATATTTTCCTCAGTAGAAAAGATGGAAGTCAGGGTTTGTATCTCTAGAACCTTAGTGCTAAGAAGTCCCTTATTTCCTTGATGGAAGTCTCATGGCTAGTTAGTACTTGTTTTATTTTATTGTGTTGAGATACTTATTTTTCTAGGCATATATATATATGGCACTCTACTTTCCTGGTTCTCCTTAGATTACACTCCTTGTGGGTTGATCATCTTTGACCAGGCATTCAAGTAGAATTTTTCAGGGCTCAACCTAACCCTTCCTCTTTCTCACAGTGTTCTTTGTCCCTAATCGAGGATTTTCATCCTTCATTGTACATTGGTGATCACATTCATACAGGTTTCAAGTACCATCTTCATGTAAACCAGTCTAAAGTTTTCATCTGCACTTCTCCTCTGAGTACCAGAACTGTGTATCCAGCTGTTTCCTCAGCATCTCTGATGGTCTCCCAGGCATCTCAAATTTGTGATAGATCGCATTTACCTTCTCATTCCTAGTTCTGTGTGTTCCAAAACGCAGAATCATAGTAGCTTCCAGTACTTCTTTAGGCTAAAAAAGCCTAGGGGTTGTTCTTGGCACTTCTCTTTCCTTACCTCACATAGCCAAGTCTTATTAAATCCTGTTTTATTTCCTAAAAAGCAGAGATATCACTTTGCCAACAAAGATCTGTATAGTCAAAGCTTTGATTTTTCCAGTAGTCACATACAGATGTGAAAGTTGGACCATAAAGAAGCTGAGCACCAAAGTATTGATGCTTTTGAACTGTGGTGCTGATGAATTCTCTTGAGAGTCCCTTGGATAGCAAGGAGATCAAACCAGTCAATCCTAAAGGAAATCAACCCTGAATATCATTGGAAGGACTGATACTGAAGCTCCAGTACTTTGGCCACCTGATGCAAAGAACAGACTCATTGGAAAACACCCTGATCAAAAGATTAAGGGGAAAAAGAGAATGGAGTGACAAAGAATGAGACAGTTGGATGGCATCACCAAATCAATGAACATGAGTTTGAGTAAACTCTGGGAGATAGTGAAGGACAGGAAAGCCTGGTGTGCTGTTGTCCATGGGGTCGCAAAGAGGCAAACATGACTTAGTGACTGAACAACAACAGCAAAATATCTCTAAAATGTCTTTACATTTCTTCCTATTCACTGTCATCCACTACCCAAAGATTTCACCCCTACTTGACGGGTGCTACCAGACTTCCTGCATCTGCTTTTGTTCCCCTTAGTGTATATCCTCGAACTTCTCATCATTTTCTGGTTCAGTTCAGTTCAGTTAATTTCAGTCCCTCAGTCGTGTCCGACTCTGCGACCCCATGAACCACAGCATGTCAGGCTGGCCTCCCTGTCTATCAGCAATTCCCGGAGTTTACCCAAACTCATGTCCACTGAGTCGTTGATGCCATCCAACCATCTCATCCTCTGTCGTCCCCTTCTCTTGCCCTCAATCTTTCCCAGCATCAGGGTCTTTTCCAATGAGTCAGTTCTTCGCATCAGGTGGCCAAAGTATTGGAGTTTCAGCTTCAACATCAGTCCTTCCAATGAACATCCAGGACTGATCTCCTTTAGGATGGACTGGTTGGATCTCCTTGCAGTCCAAGGGACTCTCAAGAGTTTCTCCAACACCACAGTTCAAAAGCATCAATTCTTCTGCGTTCAGCTTTCTTTATAGTCCAACTCTCACATCCATACATGACTACTGGAAAAACCATAGCTTTGACTAGACGGATCTTTGTTGACAAAGTAACGTCTCTGTTTTTTAATATGCTGTCTCAGTTGGTCATAACTTTCCTTCTAAGGAGTAAGCATCTTTTCATTTCATGGCTGCAATCACCATCTGCAGTGATTTTGGAGCCCCAAAAAGTAAAGTCAGCCACTGTTTCCACTGTTTCCCCATCTATTTGCCATGAAGTGATGGGACCAGATGCCATGATCTTAATTTTCTGAATGTTGAGTTTTAAGCCAACTTTTTCACTCTCCTCTTTCACTTTCATCAAGAGGCTCTTTAGTTCTTCTTCACTTTCTGCCACTAGGGTGGTGTCATCGGCCTATCTGAGGTTATTGATATTTCTCCCGGCAATCTTGATTCCAGGTTGTGCTTCCTCCAGCCCAGGATTTCTCATGATGTACTCTGCACAGAAGTTAAATAAGCAGGGTGACAATATACAGCCTTGATGTACTCCTTTTCCTGTTTGGAACCAGTCTGTTGTTCCATGTCCAGTTCTAACTGTTGCTTCTTGACCTGCATACAGGTTTCACAAGAGGCAGGTCAGGTGGTGTGGTATTCCCATCTCTTTCTGGTTAAAATCATCCAATAACTTCCATTGTTCTCACACAAGATGCAAACAGTGTACATTTTTAAGTTGGCCTACAAACCTACATGGTTTCCTTCTTGCTTGACCTTCCCAGCTGCACCTACACCATTCTCCTTACTAGAGACCAGGGTGTTGTAGCCATAGATTCCGTTCCTTCAAAGTTGCCAAACATATTCCCACTGAAACCATGTGACTGAGATTGGGACTCGAACCCATGGTGTTCTGAGATCACACATCCAGTTTCAGGACTTAATGAAGCTCAGTTTCTGGATGTCTCATTGCAGAAAGAATTCAGTGAGAGGCAAAATGATAGATAAGTGGATTTGTTTGGAGGCAAACACTCCACAGTCAGAGTGTAGGCCATCTCAGAAGGTGAGAGCAACCTTGAAATACTGCGTGGTTAGTTTTTATGGGCTAATTTCATAGGCTAATAAGTGGGAGAATTATTCCAACTATTTTGGGGATTTCCAGGAGTTAGGCCACCTCCCACTTTTTGGCCTTTGATGGTTGGTTTCAGAACTGTCATGGCACTGGTGGATGTGTCGTTTAGCTTGCTGATACATCACGATGAGCATCTACTGAGGCTCTAGGTCTAGTGGAAGATGATTGTTCTGCCATCTTGGACTTACTTGATTCTAATCAGTTTATATCATGTCCTCGGGCTATGTCATTCTTTTAAAGTTTGATCCCTGCCTCCTTCCCTCCAGTTTTATCACCAGAGAGTCTTCATACTTAACTGTCTTCTCAACAGAGGGCACCCATACCCTCATCTAGATATGTGCCCTTCCCCATCTAGATATGTGTGATCTATTCCTCTGAGCGTTCACTTCTCACCTTATTTGTTCAAGGCAGTCCTGGGGGTCCCATACTGGCCAGATTTTGCTAAACACTCCCAGAACACTCATTGCCTGTTTTCCCTACAGAAGTACCTCCAATTACACAACTTACACTGAATCCTTTTCTCAGGATCTACTTGTGGAAGCCAAAGCAAGACATGCATTAAACCAGAGTGTGTCTCAAGAATGAGGTGCCTGACTGGAGGCATAGGCATTACTTGGGAATCTGTTAGAAAAAAAATCATATGCTGTATCCCAGACCTTTGGTCCAGAACTGTGTGCATGGGGTCAGCAATTTGTCAGCCTCAGATAATGAACCCCATTCTCCTGCATTACAGGCAGATTCTTTACCATCTAAGCCACCAGGGAAGCCCAATTCTCATGTACCCAAAGTTTAAGAACCACTGGATTAAATTGTACCTTCTCCCTCAAATAAAACCTATCTCTGTTTTTTCCCTCTTTTTAAAAATATATCTCTCAAAAAATTTTTTTTTAATTTTCAGAATATTTCAAGAGTTCTAGATATCCTGTGCACTAACCTTGAAATGATCCTTGACAGGTTTAGGCCATCACTGCTATTTATTCTGTATATAAAGGCATTTGAAGGAAAGCAGTTACTAACCTGGACTTCCCAGGTGCCTCAGTGGTAAAGAACCACCTGCCAATGCAGGAGACACAGGAGATGCAGGTTCAATCCCTGGGTTGGGAAGAGCCCCTGGAGGAGAAAATGGCAGCACATGCCAGTATTCTTGCCTGGAGAATCCAATGGACAGAGGAGCCTGGTAGGCTACAGTCTGTGGAATCTCCAAGAGTTGGACATGACTTAGAGTTGAACATGCACACATGTACACATCCCATTTACAAGACTGATTCCATTCAAAAATTTTGGTGTCTTTCTAACATGCAGTTTGAAGTATTCTACCTTCCCTTCCTCATTGGGATCAGTTTTTTTCCCCCCATTTATTTTTATTAGTTGGAGGCTAATTACTTTACAATATTGTAGTGGTTTTTGCCATACACTGACATGAATCGGCCATGGATTTACATGTGTTCCCCATCCTGATCTCCCCTCCCGCCTCCCTCTCCATTCCATCCCTCTGGGTCTTCCTAGTGCACCAGCCCTGAGCACTTGTCTCATGCATCTAACCTGGGCTGGTTCACCCTTGATAGTATACTTGTTTCCATGCTGTTCTCTCAGTTTATGTTTACATTATTATTAATCGAATACCCTTTCCAGGAACCACCATTTTCTTTTTAAAATCTCTGGCCTGGGGATCACACTACCTTCCTTTAAACTTATTGAAGTTAGAATTTTTTCTCCACTAATTCGTGAGTCTTCCTCCAAAGACAAATTTTCCTTTGAAGAATTTCTTTCCAATCTGTTAAAGACATTCAATTCAGAATTCTTACTACTACTACTACTAATTATTAGTAATAATTTGATGATCTGCTTTAAGAGATACTTATTCCCAACAATGTTATATATTCTTACCATCTTCTAATATTAAATCTCCAACCAAATCTTTCTTTGTATCTTGTGCTTCTGTAGTAAAATACAGGCAACGTACCAGTCTTGCTTAAAGGTCCAACTCTTTTTTTTTTTAGGAAAGCTAGGTTTTTGTTCTCTTTTGCTTGGCCAATATCCAGCAATAAAGGTCCAACTCTTAACCGAGTTTTGAACACAAGGTGATTAACCTTATCATTTTTCTTCCACTATAAAAATGAATGCAGGTATCTTTTTTTATAGGAGTGCTGGTACATAAATAGAAATGTTTGATAACCTTAGAAACTGAGGGTTATTTTTGAAAATTACAAATTTAGTAGGTTTTGCTCTTATTTACCGATTTATGTGCACAACAGATAGAACAACTTCCTTAGCCTAGAGATCAATAGTTTTCCATTGGTGTCCATTTTGTAATCTACAACCTAGTTTTAGTCGACTGAAATTCTTTCCACGTACTCTACACTTATTCACATGTCTCTTAGTATTTCTGCTTTGAATACCTTTCCCACACCCTATCTTGCTGAAATTCTATTTATTCATTTTAAAAGTTATAGTTCAGCAACATGAGCTGGTTTGCTATGTTACATATTTTCTAGTGCTTGAGATCTTTGTTGTTGTTGATCATTCAGTTGTGTCCGACTCTTTGTGATACATGGACTGCAGCCCGCCAGGCTCCTCTGTCCATGGAATTCTCCAAGCAGGAATACTGGAGGGGGTTGCCGTTCCCTTCTCCAGGGGGTCTTCCTGATCCAGGGATCAAACCCAGATCTCCTGCATTGCAGACAGATTCTTTACCATCTGAGTCACCAAGGAAGCAGATATATCAATAAACAAACAAACAAAAAAATCTCTGCCTTCATGAAGCTTATATTCTGCTTATTCCCCGAGCAGCATTTATTACATCAATAGAGATTTGTTATCAGAGCATTATGTTAATTTGTATAAGAGTCTTTCCCAGCTAGACCAGTGGTATTCAACACTGTCTGACCAACAGAATCACTGGGAAACTGGAAAAACAACTATGCCCTTATCCCATCATCCTGAGATTTTGATTTGTTTGGTTTAGGATGAGGACCACCTGCTTGGCTGTCCATAGGGTCACACAGAGTTGGACGTGACAGTGCACACACACACACACACACACACACACACACACACATGACTGCCTTTCCTTTATTTATGCATTTCCTCACTCCACTAATTAGTAACTGAATCTGCCCTTTGGAACTCAGGAACAGGCGGTCTCAGAGGCTGCAGCGTTTTCCCTACAAAATCAAACAGGACACACACAGACTTTTGTATCTGGGAGGGCCCCAGAGGGTCCAGCTTGGTGTCGGTTCTCCTAAGAATGTTTAAACAGGTCTCTTTAAAAGCCAGATCCTGTAAATCCATAGCTGATTCATGTCAATGTATGGCAAAAACCACTACAATATTGTAAAGTAATTAGCCTCCAACTAATAAAAATAAATGGAAAAAAAATAATAATAAAAGCTAGATCCTAGAGTGCTGCCTGGGCTAGTGAAATGGAATCGAGTCCCAGGACGGGGTTGTGTGTGCTTTCCCACCTGAAGGTTCTGCTCTCCCCTCCCTGGAATGTTCGACCTCCCCTTCATCCCCCTGACTTTGGCCCCTTGACCTCTGACTTAAGCCTCAGCCTAAACTCTCCTGTGAAGACATCACTGACTCCTTCAGGGGGAACTTGAGTGCTCTTCCCAGGCCCCCAGAGGACAAAAATCCTCAGGGTAAGATTGCAGTACAGCAGTAGTCATGTCTCCCTCCTTACAGGGCTGGGGCCTCCTTCACATAGTGGCAGATAGGTGTGCAATAAATGCGTGAAAGGAATTTGTTGTTGCTTGTGGGATACTGGGGTTTAAAATAAAGATTACATGTAATTGGGAGACAACCATAATGATGTCTAGACTGTAATGTGCAACCCTGCCAATATTTTATTATAATTTATTATAATTTTAGTAAGTTCCTGGGACACTTGTTATCCCGAAAGATGTAAAAGATTGTAATCTATTTTCATAAGAAAGCACATATTTGTACTCTTCATCTGTCATGTAAGGAACACACCGTTCCTCGACACCAGGTGGAGTCAGTGGTGATGAAAACGCAGCTGTTAGGAATGGCATCAAATTACAAGAGGCGCAGCAAGAGGCTGGTTAAAACACATATGTGTAACAGCCGCGAGGTGGCAGCCTAGAGCCACTACATTATGGTTAGAACACTGAAAGACCAGTTGCTTGGAATACAGTCGAAGTGGAGAATTGTCTCGTATTGGGGCAATCGGAACCTGAAAAAGAGAAAGACGGAGATTTATAGTCTTACTGCACACATCTTTATAATTTTCCTTTTCCTCGAGAAAAGGAAAGGCAGACACGTACACACTCATACACAGCAAATTCTCATCTCGTACGCAACGTATCACACTCAAGCTGCCTCACAGTGAGTTTGTGGTGTTTCAAGCATGAGTTGGCTGTTCCCTCAGGGGGGCCTCATTCCTCTGTACCCCTTAATGTAGGGTTTATAAACTGTTAAAGCACTTCCCACAGGTGATTTTCTGTGGTTTTTACCTGACCTATTTGCTTTTGAACCTAATCCTCTTAGTAAATTTTACTCTGCTTTGATTATAAAAGCACACATATGTAATATAAATTTATATATGTTCTATATAATATATAAATTATATAAAGCATATATATTATATTACATTATATAAAGCATAAAGCGTATACCGGTAAGGCAGGGAGCCAGTGCTTTCCATCATGCCTTGAATACAGTAGGTGCTCAATATATGTTTGGTGAACTGAACTGAAGGCAAACAGAGATAAAATGTCCAGGAAAAGGAAGGGGTGGACTTAGCAGTCAGCACAGTGTAGATGGTCATAGTGTAGAGGCCCGTGCACTGTTCCACATGGTGTGGAGGGTCCCAGAGGCACACAGTGTACATAGGCAGAAGGCAACAAGAGGGGAAGAGAATGTCTATTTCAGTTTTCTCAGCACAAACCTTTCTCCAGGGCCATGGGCTTCCCTGGTGGTGCAACTGACAAAGAATCTGCCTGCGAATGCAGGAGACGTAAAAGACGTGGGTTTGATCCCTGGGTTGGGAAGATATCCTGGAGAAGGGAAAGGCAAACCAGTATTTCTTGCCTGGAAAATTCCATGGACTGAGGAGCCTGGAGGGCTACAGTCCATGGGATTGCCAAGAATTGGACACGACTGAGCACACATATGCTACGCTATGCTGCAGAGCAAATCTGCCACATCCAGGGGTCCGTGAAACTTGGAGTTCACACCTCAGTTTCCATTCAGACTGTCAACATGTCTGCTTGTCCTAAAGATTTGAACACCAGTTCCTCTAGTATGATTGTGATTATTTAGGAAAAATAAGATTATCATGAAGGTGATTGCTAGAAGGGAGATTTTCTAAGGGTAAGCATGCTGTTTGAACTCTCATATTTCCAGTTCCTTACACAAACTAGTTGTTCAATCACTAAGTCACATCCAACTCTTTGTGACCCCATGGACTGCAATACGCCAGGCTTCCCTATCCTTTATTATCTCCTGGAATTTGCTCAAACTCATATCTGTTGAGCTGGTGATACTATACTATACTATCTCATCCTCTCTGCCCCCTTCTCTCTTTGTCTTCAGTCTTTCCCAGCTTCAGGGTCTTTTCCAACGAGTCACCTCTTCACTTGAGGTGGGCAAAGTATTGGAGCTTCAGCGTCAGTATACCTCTTAAAACATAATTTTTATGTATCTAACAAATGGAAATTAGCTTTTAGCAAAATCATCTTTCCTCAGATTCACACTAGGCTCAAAACTATGGATATAGGGCAAAGGGTACTATATCACCCTGCCTTCAAGGAATTTATATAATAACTTTGTAGGAGAAGACAACATGTCCATAAAAAACATCTCCAATGAACAAATTCTGTAGGATCTCAGAGGAGAGAGAGATCACTTTGTTGATGTCAAGGAAGAGGAGACTGACTTTGACTTGGACTTTAGAAGGTGAGTCATACCTAGATAAGAATAGGTGGGGCAGAGTGCCAGGAATAGACTCTGGAAGATGTGTTTAGGAGAAGAGGAGGGAAGCAGTTCCTGGAGGGTGTGGTGGGAGATAAGACAGACTGATGGGCAGAGCATGAGGACTCCTGGGAGCCAAGCTCAAAAGCTCTGTTCTCTTTTTGTTGTTGTTAAATTGGAGTATAGTTGTTTTACAGTGCTGTGTTTCAGGTGTAAAGCAAAGTAAATCAGTTATAGCCACTGGTTTGTTTTTTTTTTTTTTTATGTTCTTTTTCTCTATAAGCCTTTACAGAGTATGAAGTAAAGTTCTCTGTACTATACAGCAGGTTCTTATTAGTTACTTTATGTATGTATGTATATGTCAATCCCAATCCCCCAATTTATCCCCCACCTGGTAACCATAAATTTGTTTTCTACATCTATGACTCTGCTTCTGTTTTTGTAAATATGTTCATTTGTATCCCCTTTTTTAATATTCCACATATAAACTTTATCATATGATATTTGTCTTTCTATGTTTGACTTACTTTACTCAGTAAGACAATCTATAGGTCCATCCATGTTGCTACAAATGGCCTTATTTTGTTCTTTTTTATGGCTGAGTAAATATTCCATTGTATATATGTACCACATCTTCTATATCCATTCCTCTGTTGATGGACATTTAGGTTGCTTCCATGTCCTGGCTACTGTAAACAGTGCTGCAGTGAACATTGGGGTACATGTATCTTTTTGAATCCTGGTTTTCTCAGGGTATATGCCCAGCAAATGGTCTGTTCTTTACCCCAGGGGCATGCAAGGTCTTTGAGGAGGGTAATAACTGGTGGAGGCTGAACTTTTGAAAGATTATGCAGAGTATATTGGTTTAACTCTAGTGAGAGATTTCAATGGTGTTTTATTCTGTGTTGTTTTTTAAAAATCATCCAAATACCATAAAATACAACCCATAGCTTCTATGCATATATAAGTGCTCAGACATTACAGCCAATAGATTTATCACACAGTTGCTATTGGATGACAAATGCACTTTTGTATTTGTATTGGGGCCAAGTTGATAGACTCCAAGTTTTAGTTGATTGAAGTCAGGAGGGTCAGAAAAGGACAGCACCATCATGCCTTAATTTCCAGTTTATCTGGTGGTTGAGAGCCCAAGGTGGGTTTCAGTTCTGCAAAACAGCTCAAGAAAGTTCTTCAGGCTAATCTTTACTGTTGAAACAGAATTGGGAATCTTTACAACTGATTCATTTTCTTTGCTATTGTTATTTCTCTTACCTGATAACTCAGTTCATTCTTTTGCTCCTTTAAGATCATCATTACTGAGACCTCTTCAAGGACAAGCATTGAGGCCAGGCTTAGATCACAAAATGGCTTAGGCCAAAATGGCTTCTCTTATGTCAAGAAAGCCATGCCTACTTCTCTTTCTCCAGGGAATCCCCTTCTCCTGCCCCATCTGCTTACCAAATGGCTCAGGCATGAGTCAGAGGGAAAGGAAGAGATTCAGAAAACAGGTATCCTGGTTAATGTTCCCCTGGAGAAGGAGGAGCCATTCACTGTGATGAGCTTGGAGGAGATGGAATTGCCCTGAGAGGAACAAAGTGAGTTGAGTTCTAGACCTGTTGATTTTGAGAACTGTCCCGCAGGAGAGGGATCTTAAATCTGAAGTTAAGGATAGGAGGTTGTGGTTTTAATACCACAAGAATAGATGAGATCACTGAGACTAATATGTAGTACTATTTTAATATTTCACATTTATTATACTCTCTTATGGGCTTCCCTGGTGGCTCAGACGGTAAGGATCTGCCTGCAATGCTGGAGACCTGGGTTCGATCCCTGGGTCAGGAAGATCCCCTGCAGAAGGGAGTGGCAACCCACTCCAGTATTCTTGCCTGGAGAATTCCATGGACAGAAGAGCCTGGTGGACTACAGTCCATGAGGTTGCAAAGCGTCAGAAATGACTGAGCGACTAAGCATACACACACACACACACACACACACCCCTCTCCTCTTGTGTTAGCTTCTTTTAATACTCCAAACAAATCTATTCAGTTGATGCTTTTGCTCCATTTATATAGAAAAAGAGATTAGGAATAATTATAAGAGAACTCCCACAACCTCCTCCTCACCCCCATGTGCCCACCTGCCTCAGGTCCTAGTCTCCTCACCTCACATGCTTGGTCTGCTGCAGAGACCAGGTTCACTTACTCAGAGCAGTCCCACCACTTGTGTACTAGGTGTCATTCTTACTCATCTACTGAAGGACGTTGCTCTAGCAATTATTCCTCACTCTGTCCATCATAAACATTTCCCTCTCTATTGACTCACTGTGAAGTGGCTATCAATGCACTGTTATTTCTCCTGGTTCAAACAAAACGAAAACCCAAACTCTCTTGAGCCCATTCTGCCTCTCGCTCATGTTCCAGTTTTGTTCTTCCTCTCGTACCTCTAAAGAGTTGTCTATACTCATCATCACTAACTTCTGTATTTCATTCTTGCTTGACTTACTCCAGAGTAGTTGTTATTGCTTTAGGTCTCCCCAAACTATATAACAAGGTGGCCAAAGATGCCATTTTGCTAAGTCATTGATCTACCGTCAGTTCTAATCCTTTTTGACACATCTGCAAATTAATTAATCACCCCTTCTGTCTTTTTGTCTCTTGCTCGGTGGCTACCGTGTTCTCTCAGTTCTTCTGTGACCCTCTCTGGTTACTCCCTCTTAGTTTGTTTTGCTTGTTCCTCCTTGTGTCTTTGAGCTTTTAGTGGGCAGGACCTCAGGGTCTAGTCCTTGCAGTATATTTTGCGCCTTGGTGGTCTCATCCAATATCATGGTGTTAAATACTCTTTGCTGTTAATCCCAACTTTATAACTTTAACCTCTGTGGTGCTGTGCTCAGACACTCAGATGTGTCTGACTCTTTGCAACTCCATGGACTGTAGCCCACCAGGCTCCTCTGTCCATGGAATTTTCCAGGCAAGAATACTGGAATGGGTTGCCATGCCCTCCTCCAGGGTATCTTCCCGACCCAGGGATCGAACCCATGTCTCTTATATCTCCTGCATTGGCAGGTGGATTCTTTACCACTAGTGCCTTCAACCTGTACTTGTCCTCTAAACTTCCAGTTCATAGATCTGTCATCTTCAATTTGATTTAAAGAAAATCTCAAGGTTAATTTGTTCAAATTGAACCCTGATCACCCATTCCCATCCAAGCTTGGTTGTCCTTCAGTTTTTCCACTTTTCGTTGATAGCAACTCTATTGTTCTAGTTGCTCAGCCCCCAAACCTGGACTCATCTTTGATTACTCTGTTTCCCCCATGTCCCATATTCAGTCCCATTTCTATTGATTCTACCTTCAAAAGATGTTCAGGAATCCAGCCTCTTAGCATCATCCATCTTGCTGCTTCCCTGATCTAGGCTGTCAGCAGCTTTCCTGTGGATTTTTCCTGCAGCAACCTTACCATCTGCATTTGCTGACCTTTCAGTCTGTTTCTGAGATAGCAGCCAGAATGAAACCGATGAGACTTGTTTGGTGGTGTTATTCCCCTGCTCAGAATCATCCAGTGGGTGCTTATCCTGCACAGAGTAGAAGCCAAGTTTTTGGCAAAATCCTATATGCGCCGCGCCCCCCCCAGGAGACACACACCCACACATACACACACACAAATATACACACCTGGCCATTACCCTTTTGACTTCACTGTACTCACTGTCTCATGTTCTCACTGCGGTCACACGTCACCCCTGTAGTTCTTTTAACATGTGAAGTATGCCTCCAGCTTGGGGTCTTTTCGTTTATTGTCCCCTCTGCCTGGAGCTTCCTTCTCATAAAAATCCCCAAAGTTTTACTCCCTCACTTCCTTCAATTTATTATTCAAATGTCACTTTATTAGTAAGTCCTTGTGAAACGGGACATCAGGTGGGACTCAGACCCACAATCTTCCAACTGAAACCACACAACTCATCTCAGGACTTAAGGAAACTTAGGTTTTCCTCTTAAGGAAACTTAGGTTCAGTGCAGAAGGAATTCAAGCAAGAGGCAAAGTGAAAGGTAAGAAGTAGGTTTATTAATGCTTGGGAAGGATACAAGTGGGCAGACAGAGGGCTCTACCCTGAGAACTACGTGGGCTACATTTTCATAATCAAAGGAAGAGTGCGGAGGGAGAGAAGACCACCTTCTTCCTCCTCCTTTGTAAAGATGTTGCAGGAAAATGGAGTGTGAGAGGATGGTCAAGTCCAAGATCTCAGGCAAGTTCCTGGGACAGGGCCTCAAAGAGAGAGTCCTTGGCTTTGCACAGAAAAGAATTCAAGAGTGAGCCGCAGTAAAGTGAAAGTAGGTTTACTGACAGAGATACATATTCCACAGATAGAATGTGATCCATCTCAGAAGGTGAGAATGGTCCTAAATTATGGGGTGGTTAGTTTTTATGGTCTGGGTAACTTCTTAGGCTAATAAGAGGGAGGATTATGTCAACTATTTTGGGAAAGGGGCAGGGATTTCCAGGAATTGGGTCACTGCCCATTTTTTGGCTTTTCATGGTTAACCTTGGAACTGTCATGGCACCTGTGAGGGTGTCATTTAGCATATGCTAATATATTACAGTGAGCATATAATGAGGATCAAATTCTATTGAAAGTTGAAGAATCATCTTCCATCTTAGGCCTAATCAGTTCTAACCAATTTATGTTGTATCCTCAGCAGCTATGTCATTCTTTGAAAGGTTGTGCCCTGCCCCCTTCCTGTCTCACGTCTATGAAAATCCTATTATTGAAAATTGCTACCAATACTCCTTATTCCCTTTCCTAATCATGGTGGATTTATATTGTCAACTTAGCTGAGCTGGAACTTCGTTTCTCAGGTTCTCTTTCCTACAGAGTTCCCAGGTCATATGGGTCAAAGAAACATTTTGCACGACATTTGGAAGATAGAAGTGAAGGCACAGCCATACTGTTTTTACACTCAGAGGACTGACATAGTTACAAGGTCTACTGGTGTAGTCACATCTGGTGTCATTTACCTGCTGCCTCATTTGGCTGGCTCACCTCTGGCTCAGCTGGTTGGCTCACCTGGTTGGCAAGGGGAAGTGACTGAACCCACTCTAGCTCTAACTGGATCCTCCTTTAGTTTCTGAGACTCTGAGATCAGAGATGTGTTTAGCTCCATGAAGAAGGGCACCAGCTTCTCCGGTAAAACCTTCCTAACCTACTCTCCCCATCACTGAAGTTTGAGGCTTAGAGATGATGGGAGAGCGATGAGCGTTCTAGTCCATCCTCTTGGTTTCTAGCTCAGCTGTGCAGGTTCCATCTTGTTTGGATTACCTCATATCCATCTCCCCTTCCTGGCTACCTACCCTGCTGACTTCAGGCCCCAGCCCCAGACCCAGAAGAAATAGCCCCGATAGACTGTTCAACCAGCCCTCACATTATGTAAAGTTAAATCTCCATAATAAATCTCTGTGTGTGTGTGTGTGTGTCAGTGTGTTATTCTGGGAAATGTTGAACAACTAGCTTTCCAGAAAAAGAGAAGTACTGATTCATAGCACTTGACAATTTCCCTGATAGAAAAGTCCTACCTTGGCAATTTTATTATGTATTTATTTATTTATTTTGGCTGTGCTGGGTCTTCATTGCCTTGCGTTGACTTTCATTGCAGCAAGCAGGGGGGCTACTCTCTAGTTGCGGTGCAAGGACTTTTCATTCCGGTGGCTTCCCTTGTTGTGGAGCCCAGGCTCTAGGCACTTGGGCTTTAGTTGTTGCAACTCTTGGGCTCAGCAGTTGCAGCACACAGGCTCAGTAGTTGTGGCTCGCCAGCCCTAGAGCATGCGGGCTTCAGTAGTTGTGGCACATGGGCTTTAGTAATTTTACTAAATTTTACTCCAAGGCAATTTTAAACTACTCATGTGACATCACTGGGATTTCCAGGTGGCACCAGTGGTAAAGAACTCTTCTGCCAAAGCAGGAGACCTAAGAGATGTAGGTTCATTCCCTGGGTTGAGAAGATCCCCTGGAAGAGGGCATGGCAACCTACTCCAATATTCTTGCTTGGAGAATCCCATGGACAGAGAAAACTGGCAGGCTACAGTCCATGGGGTGGCAAAGAGTTGGACACGACTGAAGAGACATTGTGCACGCACGTGTGAAATCACAAATGGAAAAGTGGTGGGAGAGAGATGTTAACAATTTGATCTCTCAGGCCAGTACTTACCAACTCCTGCACATCGCTGGGGGAGAAGGCAATGGCACCCTACTCCAGTACTCTCGCCTGGAGAATTCCATGGACGGAGGAGCCTGATGGGCTGCAGTCAATGGGGTCGCTAAGAGTCAGACACAACTGAGTGACTTCACTTTCACTTTTCACTTTCATGCATTGGAGAAGGAAATGGCAACCCACTCCAGTGTTCTTGCCTGGAGAATCCCAGGGATGGGGGAGCCTGGTGGACTGCCGTCTATGGGGTTACAAAGAGTCGGACACGACAAGTGACTTAGCAGCAGCAGCAGCACATCACTGGGAGTATCCTTTAAGGTCTTGCTTCTCTGACTGTACCCTATCTAACAGACCAGTTTAATTTTTCCATAGTTCTAAGTATCTTGTATGATGCTGTAGATTTTAGTCATGTCTCCTGTCTTGGGATGTTAACCCTAACCAGGGCAGGGCGTTTTGCTTGTTTTATTCCCTGCTATATCACTGGCTGTCAGAATAGGTCCTGGCACTTAGAGCATCACATATGTGTTTATTGAATGAAGGAACGAAGGAATATAGTGTAGGAGAAGGCTGGGGCAAGACAGGAATATAACTCTGGGTGTGGCAGAGGAAGAACCTGAATGAGAGTTTACTAAGGTGTCACCTGGTTTGGTTCAATTTGACAAATATTTGTGGAGTACCTCTTGTCTGCCAGGTAGTTTGCTAGCTGCTGGGGCACATAAAAAGAATAAGATATGGTAAGGCAATAAGGAAAGTGTTAGTCACTCAGTCATGTCTGACTCTGTGACCCCATGGACTGTAGCCCACCAGGCTCCTCTGTCCATGGGATACTCTAGGCAAGAATATTGTAGTGGGTAGCCGTTCACTTCTTCAGGGGAATCTTCCTGACCCAGGGATCAGACCCAGGTCTCCTGCATTGCAAGCGGATTCTTTACTGTCTGAGCCACCAGAGAAGCCCATAAGGAAAGGTACAGGGCTTTCTGTGAGAAGCTCTTGGTTTCTTTTCTCTGGGTGTTATATTCTCAAAGCACCTTGGCCACGTTCTTTTGTAGCCATGCAATGTAACTAGTTATTAGTAGTTTCCAGTCTGTCATCCCTTTCAGCAGTGGAATCTCAGAGGACAGGGCTGTGGCTCAAAATCTTGACCTGTGGTGCTCAGGCCAGTGTTTAGCACTTGTGGGTGTAGAGCACATGTTTGATGAATAATTAAATTACAAGGAGATTTTGAAATATTTAGACATCTCAGCTATTTGTCTCAGGCTTTTTTAAGTGTCATTTTCTCTTAGCATTTTCCATGCTAACTTAACAGAAATTGGATTATTATAATACTAATTTTATCCTTCAGTTCTGCAAAATTTAATCCTATTTGGTGGATCAAAAATAAGTATTAAATAGCATTTTGGGTCCCATTTGGGATTAATAGAGAGTTGATTTGCAGCCCAAGTTTTTATTGGGAAATGCCACTGTTTGTATAACTAGTAACTGGTGAGGCTACTGGGTTTTTTTTTGACTGTGCAGTGAAGCTTACAGGATCTTAGTTCCCCCACCAGGGATCGAACTGGCACCCTCCTCAGTGAAAATGCAGAGTCCTAACTGCTGGATGCCAGGAAAGTCCCCAGGTTACTTTAGTTTATTCATTTTCTTAAAAGGTGTTATTTTGCATGACCCATAAGCCTGAAACTTCATACCTACCACTCACTAAATTCTGTCCTTCTGGTCTCAGAAAATGTCATCTGATGAGAGATCTGCCCGCCCTCACCACCGACTGCCGATGGCCTCCCATAAATAGTGCCCTTGGTTACTCTGGACCTCCTTAGCTTGGACTGCATTCCTTCAGGGAATCACTTCCACAAGTGCTGCTTTAAGTAACAGATTTGAGAGTTGTCTTCTATTCCATGAGAACATAAGCTCCATGAGGGCAGGATTTCATCTGTTTGGTTCACTACCTTATTCCAGACACTGAGAATAACATCAGCATAAAACAGGATGGGAATCTGTTGACTGGATGGTTAGAAGCCTTTTTCTTTTAAAAACAAAGTGATGCATAGGGAATTCCCTGGTGGGCCTGTGGTTAAGACTTGGGGCCTTCATTGCTGTGGAACCAGGTACAATTCCTGGTTGGGGAACCAAGATCCCACAAGCCACCCTGCATGGCCAAAAAGAAAAATGATACATATCTGGATGGCCAAAAAGAAAAATTGATATTGGCATGTGATGTTTTGTAAGATTCAGGTGTACAATGTGTTGACCCGATATAATGTGATTTTATATATTGCAATGTGATTAGCTAACACCTCTATCAAGTTCCATACTGTTTCTTTTTTTTTTTTTCCTGTGGTGGTGGGAATAATTAAGATCCAGTCTCTTGGCAAGTTTGAGGTTTCTAGTATGGTTTTTGTTGTCTACAATCTCTATATCATGCATTAGCTCTCCAGGACTTATTTATCTACTAGTTGCAAGAAGCCTGTTCTCTTTTCAGAAAGTTTTCAGAAACTGATAAAGGTGGAATCATGGGGGCTGATAGTAAAACTTCATGGTCCACAGCATCTGCCTCCTTCCTTTCTATAGAAATGGGGAGATGTCTCCTCCACGGTCCTCTGCCAGGACTTCCCCTGTGGCCTTCCTCCCCCGCTCCCATCTTGCCTGACTCTGGCTTTGCTGCCTACATGCCAAGTCTCTTCCTGTCTCTATTAGAACCTGTTAGAACCTCCCTTAAGTTACTATCATCCTACCTTTCTTCTCTCTCTCACCGTCCAGATGTGATTCTCAAGCCAAGGACAGTGTTGACAATACCTATGTCTTGCTCATCTCATCTGTTCCTTTATTATAATCTGGCTCATATTCCTAAGTGTTTCTGGAACCTTCTTTTTACGCACCTATATCCTAAATGGTCTCTCCTAATCTTCTTGAATCTATCCTTTAATCAGCAAAGTAATCTACCTAAAATAAAAATCTGATCATGACAACTTCCTGCTTGAAAACTTCCTTGTCTTCCCATTGCTTTTAGGATCAAGTTCAAGTCTGCTTAGCATAGCATCCCAGGGCTGATGTGGTTCCTAACGCTCTTCCTCAGTCAGCTCTTAATATTTTCTGACAGGTATTTGGCTTTCCATCTAGAACCTCTGTTTTATCCTTGCTTGCACTATATTCCTATCTTTACTGTGATGGCTTTGGTCTGGCTGCCTTCTGTCTAAAATGTCCTGGCTACTTCCCCACCCCCATCCAGCTAATTCCACCTGATACTTTTAGTCTTCAAATTTTTAAAAAAACAACTATGTATTTAGTTTTCTCAACATCATTAATTATAACCCATCATTTGTCTACTGTTTTTAAATATCAGCTCTAGCATATAGTAGATCTTTACATTGGCTCTGGTTTGGGGCTTTATATCATTTTATTAGTCAATCTATTCCTGGTTGTTACTGTTTTTATTATTATAAATTCCAAATGACTTCTAATACCTAGTTATAGGCAAGACAAATCCCTGCACTTTTCTTCCTACATAAACACTTATGCGCACTCCTCAATTTTCTCAAAATTTTATTGATTATTTTAAATGTTTATTTTTTTAGGTGAGCTTTGGAATCTTCCCCCCCCAGGTTTATCCATCTGAAGAAAGAATTTGGATTGAAATTGTATAGTTTATAAAGAATTTTAGAAACTATTATAATACTTTGTTACTATAAGGTCAGAAATGAGGAAGTAGAGGAGCCAGCAATTGTTCAACTGTGTTTCCATAGTCCCTATTCACCATTAATTTATTGTATGCTTTTGTTTTTGATGCAGTGCATTTGTTGATCTACTCTGGTAGCTCAGATGGTAAAGAATCTGCCTGTAATGCAGGAGACTGGGGTTTGATCCCTGGGTTGGGAAGATCCCCTGGAGTGGGAATAGCAACCCACTCCAGGGTTCTTGTCTGGAGAATTGCGTGGACAGAGGAGCATGGCGGGCTAAAGTCCATGGGGTCACAAAGAGTTGGACATGACTGAGCGACTAACACTTTCACTGTCACAATTGTTGATAAAATGCTTTATTGTCAGGAAAATTGTCTAAAACTAGAAATTGGCTAACGAGATTATTGGGTTGTCTTTCAGTGGAGTGCTATGCATTGCCAAGAGGACAATGTCTGTTTTTTTTTTTTTTGGACACACCACGTGGTATGTGGGATCTTAGTTCCCCTATCAGGGCTCAAATCCATAGCCCCTGCATTGGAAGGGCAGAGCCTTAACCACTGGGTTGCCAGGAAAGTCCCAACACTGATTTCAATTGTTCCCTATTGACTAGGGCAAAATTGAAGTTGCGGAACACTGGTAGTCATGCAAATGACCTTTATCAACAGTCATGCAAATGCTGTTGTCCAGTAGAGGTATTGTACAATGACTGTTGCCCCGTAGAAAGAACCTCATTATGACATTTCATTTTCCTATATAATATTAGTCAGTTTTGCAACTATTAGCACATTTATTCCTGATTGCCTAAATATGAGTGTCCTTTAAATTTTTCTTGAAACTGGTTCTTACGTCTTATTTTGTTGTTGTCAACTAATTAAATGAATGCTTTGGTATGTGTCAATTTAAAGTTTTCATGAGAGTCATAATTCTACTTTTTTGAAAATATTACTTTACCAGTATGGTGCCTTAACAGACTAAGTGGGAAATGTTATTAAAGCAAAATTCCTTTGCCTACAACCTATACAAGTAATATATGTTTGTAAAGTAATTCAGTTGCACAGAAGCCAGCAGAATTAGAGATCTTTAACCCTGGAAAGATCATGGTGCCCAACACCTTTGCTTTCAAATAGAAACAATAGTAGTGTTAAAGAAAACTTTCAGACAATTGGGTCATGAGCAGATATCAAAGTTTTATGACATTCTCACAACGAAGAGAAAGGCCTTATAGAAGCTAATTTAAAGATTTATTCTCAGTAGGGACTTTTAAAAATATGTAAAAATATTGACAAATATCTTTTTTATTGAAGTATACTTTACCTATAAGACTATGCTAGTTCCAGGTATACAACATAGTAATTCAATCTTTCTGTATATGACAAAATGATCACCGTAAGCTAGAGTTACCATCTGTCACTATACAAAGTTATTACAGTATTATTGACTATATTCCCCCACTCTGTACATTTCATCCCCATGACTCATTTATTATGGAGCTGGAATTTTACACCTCTGTTTCCCTCCCATATTTCGCATATTTCCCCGCACTCCTCCCCTCTGGCAAACACATGTTCTTTCTCAGTGTCTTTGAGTCTGTGGTGGTTTTATGTTTGCTCATTTGTTTTGTGTTTTAGATTCCACATATAAGCGAAATCATATAGTATTTGTCTTTCTCTGTATGTTCACTTTGTATATGAGTATGTTCACTTGGGATAATACTCTCCAGGTCCATCCCTGTTGTCGCAAATGGCAAAATCTCATTCTTCTTTACAGCTGAGTAATACTTCATTGTAAGTATGTATACCACATCTTCTTTATCTGTTCCTCTACTGATGGGCACAGGTTGTTTCCATATCTTGACTGTTGTATATTATGTTGCAGTGAACACAGGGGTATATATATCTTTCTGAATTAGTGTTTTTGTTTTCTTCAAAAAAATACCCAAGAATGGAGTTGCTGGATCATGTGGTAGTTCTATTTTTAATTTTTGAGGAATCTCCATACTGTTTTCCATAGTGGCTGCACCAATGTACATTTCCACCAACAGTGTACTAGGGTTCTTTTTTCTCCACATGCTTGTGAACACTTGTTATTTCTTGTCCTTTTGACAGTTGCCGTTCTGACAGGTATGAGGTGATATCTCATTGTGGTTTTGATTTGTATTTCCCTGATGATTAGTGATGTTGAGCATCTTTTCCTGTGCCTGTTGGCCATCTGTCAGTCTTCTGCCCAGTTTTTAATCGAGTTGTCTGTTTTGATGTTGAGTTGTATAAGTTCTTTGTATATTTTGAATGTCAACCTCTTATCAGATATATCATTTGCAAATATCACCTCCCATTCAGTAGGCTACCTTTTTGCTTCATTGATAGTTCCCTTTGCTGTGCAAAGGTTTTTAGTTTATGTAGTCCCATTTGTTTATTTTTGCTTTTGTTTCCCTTGTCTGAGGAAAGATATCCAAAAAATATATCGCTAAGGCCAGTATCAAAGAGCACAGTGTCTATGTTTATTCTAGAATTTTTATGGTTTAGGTCTTACATTTAAGTCTTGAATCTGTTTTGAGTTTATTTTTATATATGGTGTGAGAAAGTAGTCCAGTTTGATTCTTTTCCATGTAGTTGTCTCATTTTCCCAACACCATTTATTGAAGAGGCTGTATTTTTCCCCATTGTATATTCTTGCCTACTTTGCCATAGATTAATTGACAATATATATGTGTGGGTTCATTTCTGGGCTCTCTATTCTGACCCATTGATCTATATATCTGTTTATGTGACAATACCATACTGTTTTGATTATTGTAGTATAGTTTGAAATCAGGGATGATACTACCTCCAGCTTTGTTCTTTCTTGGGATTGCTTTTGGTATTTGGGGGCCTTTTGTGTTTTCATACAAATTTCAGAATTATTTGTTCTAGTTTTGTGAAAAATGCCATAGGTATTTTTTTAAATTTTGTTTTTTAGTTTATTTTTGGCTCTGCTAGGCCTTTGTTGCTGCATGTGGGCTTTCTCTAGTTGTGGTGAGCAGGGGACACTCTTCAGTTGTAGTGAGTGTGGGCTTCTAATGGTGGTGGTTTCTCTTGTTTTTGAGCATGGGCTCTAGGGTGTGTGACCTTCAGCAGTTGTGACACGTGGGCTCTAGAACACAGACTCAGTAGTTGAGGTGCAGTGACTTACTGGTTCCACAGCATGTGCGGTCTTCCCAAACCAGGGATCAAACCTGTGTCTCCTGCATTGGCAGATGGACTTTTTACCACTGAGCTGCCAGGGAAGCCCAGCAGGTGGATTCTTCACCACTGGACCACGAGGGAAGTCCACCATAGGTATTTTGACAGGGATTGCTTTGAATCTGTAGATTGCCTTGGGTAGTATGGCCATTTTTACAATATTAATTCTTCCAATTCAGAGTTTAGTGTATCTTTCCACTTGTTTGTGTCATCTTCAGTTTCTTCTATAGTTTTCCAAGAACAGATTTTTCACCTCCTTGGGCAGAATTATTCCTAGGTATTTTATTCTTTTGATGCAATTATAAATGGGATTGTTTTCTTAATTTCTTTTTCTGATAGTTCATTATTAGTGCATAGAAACACAACAGATTTCAGAATATTAATTGTATTTCCTGAAACTTTACTGGATTCATTTATTGGTTCTAATAATTTTTTGGTGGCATTTTTAGTATTTTCTGTATATAGTTTGATGTTATCTGCAAACCAGTGTCAGATTTACTTCCTCTTCCCAATTTGGATTTCTTTATTTTTCTTGTCTGATTTTCACAGTTATGAGTTCCTAAACTATGTTGAATAAAAGTGGTAGGAGTGGGCATCCTTCTCTTGTTCTTGATCTGAAAAGGAACACTTTTAGCTTTTGACACTTAACTATTATGATAGCTGTAGGTTTGCCATATAAAGCCTTTATTATGTTGAAAAATGTTCCCTTACACTCACTTTGTTAAGAAATTTTTACAATCACAAATGGATATTGGTTTTTGTCAAAAATGTTTTTCTGTGTCTATTGAGATGATCATATGATTTTTATTCTTCAATTTGTTAATGTGGTGTATCACATTGATTTGCAGATTTGAACATGGTGAATGATCATTTTAATGCATTGTTGAATTTGGTTTTATTAATATTTTAGTGTAGGACAGAGGAACCTGGCATGCTGCAATCCATGGAGTCTCAAAGAGGCAAGCATGACTTAGTGACTAAACAACAATATTTTGTTGAGGATTTTTGTATCATGTTCATCAGTGATACTGGCCTTTAGTTTTCCTTTTTTGTGTGTGATGTCTTTGGTTTTGATATCATTTCTGGCCTTGTAGAATAAGTTTAGAAACATTCATCTTTCTTCAATTTTTGGAATAATTTGAGGAGGATAGATGTTAACTCATCTTTAAATACTTGGTAGAATTCACCCTTGAAGCCATATGGTCCTAAACTTTTGTTTGTTGGAAGGCTCCCCCCACCCCCCACCCCGCCCCGGCTGCACTGTGGCAGCCTGTAGGATCTTAGTCCCCCTACCAGGGATCTAACCCATGTCCCTGTATTGGAAGTGTGGAGTCTTCACTACTGGGCCATTGAGAAAGGCCTGGGAATCTTATTTTTTTTTTACTAATTTGGTTAAAAAAAATATGAACAGATGGTTTATTTATGTTTTCTGTTTCTTCCTGTTTCAATCTTAGGAGATTGTCATTTCTAGGAATTTATCCATTTCTTCTAGGTTGTCTGTTTTATTAGTATATGATTGTTGGTAGTAATCTTTTATGATCTTTTGGATTTCTGTGGTGTCAGTAGTAATTTCTCTTTCATTTCTAATTTCATTTATCTGGCTCTTTCTGTCCTTTTTTTCCTTTTTCTTTTTTTGGTTGAGGAGTCTAGCTAGAGACTAGACTTTATTTCATTAACAGTTTTGTTTATCATTTCAAAGAACCAGCTCTTAACTTCATTGATTTGTTTTCTTTTTTTTTTTGGTTTTTGTTTCATTTATTTCCACTCTGATCTTTATTATTTCTTTCCTTCCTTCTAATAACTTTGGGTTTTGTCTGTTCTTCTCTTCCTAGTTCCTTTGGGTGTAAGGTTAAGTGGTCTATTTGAGATTTTTCTTGTTTCCTAAGATAGGATTGTATTGATATAAACCTCCTTATAACTGCTTTTGCTGTTTCCCATAGATTTTGGTTCATTGTGTTTTAATTTTCATTTGTCTCCAGGTACTTTTTTATTTCACCTTTGATTTGATCTTCCCTGGTGGCTCAGAGGTTAAAGCGTCTACCTGCAATGCAGGAGACCCGGGTTCAATCCCTGGGTCAGGAAGATCCCCTGGAGAAGGAAATGGCAACCCACTCCAGTATTCTTGCCTGGGGAATCCCATGGATGGAGGAGCCTGGTGGGCTACAGTCCATGGGGTTGCAAAGAGTCGCACACAACTGAGTGACTTCACTTTCACTTTCGCTTGATTTACTCAGTGACTCATTGGTTGTTTAGTATCATTTTGTTTATCCCTATGGTGGTGGTTGAGGAAGGCTTTCTTATCTATCTCTCCTTGCTATTCTTTGGAACTCTGCATTCAAATGGGAATATCTTTCCTTTTCTCCTTTGCTTTTCGCTTCTCTTCATTTCACAGCTATTTGTAAGGCCTCCTCAGACAGCCATTTTGCTTTTTTGCATTTCTTTTCCATGGAGATGGTCTTGATCCCTGTCTCCTGTACAATGTCATAAACCTCCGTCTATAGTTCATCAGGCCCTCTGTCTATCAGATCTAGTCCCTTAAATCTATTTCTCACTTCCACTGTATAGTTATAAGGGATTTGATTTAGGTCATACCTGAATGGTCTAGTGGTTATCCCTACTTTCTTCAGTTTAAGTCTGAATTTGGCGATAAGGAGTTCATGATCTGAGCCACAGTCAGTTCCTGGTCTTGTTTTTGCTGACTGTATAGAGCTTCTCCATCTTTGGCTGCAAACAGTATAATCAATCTGATTTCGGTGTTGACCATCTGGTGATGTCCATGTGTAGAGTCTTCTCTTGTGTTGTTGGAAGAGGGTGTTTGCTATGACCAGTGCATTCTCTTGGCAGAACTCTATTAGCCTTTGCCCTGCTTCATTCCGTACTCCAAGGCCAAATTTGCCTGTTACTCCAGGTGTTTCTTGACTTCCTACTTTTGCATTCCAGTCCCCTATAATGGGAAGGACATCTTTTTTGGGTGTTAGTTCTAAAAGATCTTGTAGGTCTTCATAGAACTGTTCAACTTCAGCTTCTTCAGCATTACTGGTTGGGGCATAGGCTTGGATTACCATGATATTGAATGGTTTGCCCTGGAAACCAACAGAGATCATTCTGTCGTTTTTGAGATTGCATCCAAGTACTGCATTTCGGACTGTTTCGTTGGCTATGATGGCTACTCCATTTCTTCTAAGGGATTCCTGCCCACAGTAGTAGATATAATGGTCATTTGAGTTAAATTCACCCATTCCAGTCCATTTTAGTTTGCTGATTCCTAGAATGTCGACATTCACTCTTGACATCTTCTGTTTGACCACTTCCAATTTGCCTTGATTCATGGACCTAACATTCCAGGTTCCTATGCAATATTGCTCTTTACAGCATCAGACCTTGCTTCTATCACCAGTCCCATCCACAACTGGGTATTGTTTTTGCTTTGGCTCCATCCCTTCATTCTTTCTGGAGTTATTTCTCCACTGATCTCCATTAGCATGTTGGGCACCTACCAACCTGGTGAGTTCCTCTTTCAGTATCCTGTCATTTTGCCTTCTCATACTGTTCATGGGGTTCTCAAGGCAAGAATACTGAAGTGGTTTGCCATTCCCTTCTCCAGTGGACCACATTCTGTCAGACCTCTCCACCATGACCCGATTGTCTTGGGTGGCCCCACACGGCATGGCTTAGTTTCATTGAGTTAGACAAGACTGTGGTCCTGTGATCAGATTGGCTAGTTTTCTGTGGTTATGATTTTAGTGTGTCTGCCCTTTGATGCCCTCTTGCAACACCTACCGTCTTATTTGGGTTTCTTTTACCTTGGACGTGGGGTATCTCTTCACAGCTGCTCCAGCAAAGTGCAGCTGCTGCTCCTTACCTTGGAGGAGGGGTATCTTCTCACAGCTGCCCCTCCTGACCTTGAACGTGGAGTAGCTCCTCTCGGCCCTCCTGCACCAGCGCAGCAGCTGCTCCTTGGAGGTGGGGTAGCTCCTCTCAGGCAGGGCCCCTGACCTACAGGGTGGGGTAGTTCCTCTCGGCCCACCGCCCCTGACCTCGGGCCTGTGGTAGCTCTTCTCGGCCGCCGCCCCTGACCTCGGATGTGGGGAAGCTCCTTTCAGCCACCGCTCCTGCGCTCAGCCTGGCATTCTCGGTGGCTACCCCCGACCTTGGGCGAGGGGTAGCTCCTCACGGCCACGCTTCTGCATGGTCCGTCTCAGCAATCAATGCAAAGAAATAGAGGAAAACAATAGAATGGGAAAGACTAGAGATCTCTTCAAGAAATTAGAGATACAAAGGGAACATTTCATGCAAAAATGGGCTCAATAAAGGACAGAAATGGTATGGACCTAACAGAAGCAGAAGATATTAAGAAGAGGTGGCAAGAATACACAGAAGAACTGTACAAAAAAGATCTTCATGACCCAGGTAATCACAATGGTGTGATCACTCACCTAGAACCAGACATCCTGGAATGTGAAGTCAAGTGGGCCTTAGAAAGCATCACAACGAACAAAGCTAGTGGATGTGATGGAATTCCAGTTGAGCTATTTCACATCCTGAAAGATGATGCTGTGAAAGTGCTGCACTCAATATGCCAGCAAATTTGGAAAGCTCAGCAGTGGCCACAGGACTGGAAAAGTTCAGTTTTCATTCCAGTCCCAAAGAAAGGCAACCCCAAAGAATGCTCAAACTACTGCACAATTGCACTTATCTCACGCGCTAGTAAAGTAATGCTCAAAATTCTCCATGCCAGGCTTCAGCAGTACGTGAACCGAGAACTTCCAGATGTTCAAGCTGGTTTTAGAAAAGGCAGAGGAACCAGAGATCAAATTGTCAATATCTGCTGGATCATTGAAAAAGCAAGAGAGTTCCAGAAAAGCATCTATTTCTGCTTTATTGACTACACCAAAGCCTTCGACTGTGTGGATCACAATAAACTGTGGAAAATTCTGAAAGAGATAGGAATACCAGACCACCTAACCTGCCTCTTGAGAAACCTGTATGCAGGTCAGGAAGCAACAGTTAGAACTGGACATGGACCAACAGACTGGTTCCAAATAGGAAAAGGAGTACGTCAAGGCTTTATATTGTCACCATGCTTATTTAACTTCTATGCAGAGTACATCCTGAGAAATGCTGGGCTGGAAGAAGCACAAGCTGTGATCAAGATTGCCAGGAGAAATTTCAATAACCTCAGATATGCAGATGACACCACCCTTATAGCAGAAAGTGAAGAGGAACTAAAGAGCCCCTTGATGAAAGTGAAAGAGAGTGAAAAAGTTGGCCTAAAGCTTAACATTCAGAAAACTAAGATCATGGCATCTGGCCCCATTACCTCACGGGAAATAGATGGGGAGACAGTGGAAACAATGTCAGACTTTATTTTTTTGGGCTCCAAAATCACCTCAGATGGTGACTGCAGTCATTAAATTAAAAGATGCTTCCTCCTTGGAAGCAAAGTTATGACCAACCTAGATAACATATTAAAAAGCAGAGTCATTACTTTGCCAACAAAGGTCTGTCTAGTCAAGGCTATGGTTTTTTCAGTGGTCATGTATGGATGTGAGAGTTGGACTGTGAAGAAAGCTGAGTGCCGAAAAATTGATGCTTTTGAACTATGGTGTTGGAGAAGACTCTTGAGAGTCCCTTGGACTGCAAGGAGATCCAACCAGTCCATCCTAAAGGAGATCAGTCCTGGGTGTTCATTGGAAGGACTGATGCTGAAACTGAAACTCCAGTACTTTGGCCACTGCATGTGAAGAGTTGACTCATTGGAAATGACCCTGATGCTGGGAGGGATTGGGGGCAGGAGGAGAAGGGGCTGACAGAGGATGAGATGGCTGGATGGCATCACCGACTTGATGGGCATGAGTTTGAGTAAACTCCGGGAGGTGGTGATGGACAGGGAGGACTGGCGTGCTGTGATTCATGGGGTCGCAAAGAGGTGGACATGACTGAGTGACTGAACTGAACTTAACTGATGGTGGTGGTTTAGTTGCTAAGTCATGACTGATTCTTGCAACCCCATGGACTATAGCCCTCCAGGTTCTTCTGTCCATGCGATTCTCCAGGCAAGAATACTGGAGTGGGTTGCCGTTTCATTCTATAGGGGATCTTCCCAACCCAGGAATTGAACCCAGGTCTCCTACATTGTAGGCAGATTCTTTACTGACTGAGCTACAAGGGAAGCCATTTATCCCTATGTATGTGTACTTTTTGCAGTTTTTTCCTTGTTGTTTTTTTCATATTGTTGTGGTTATTAAAGATATTTGATATGATTTCAAGATTATTGAGGTTTGTTTTGTGGCCTAGTATGTGATCTATCCTGGAGTGCAATTGAAGAATGTGTATTTGGCTCGGGTGGGATGTTAACTGTATTTTCCTCTGTCCACATCTGTAAACCTCAAAGGGAGGGTGCCTGGTCCTCTTGTGTCAGAGTTCTACCATGTCCTCTCACTTGGCTTTTCCTCTCTGTACCAGAAATGCTGTGTCTGGTTCCCTCAAAGACCTTCAGACAAGCCCACCTTTGACAGCAAGGAAATAGTAATACTGAGACTGAGAAAGTGAAGTGCTAGGGTCAGGGGAGTGAGGCTGAAAGTGAGGCTGAGGGAGGGTGATGAGGGGATTGAGAAGCTGGTGAGAGGGAGGGGAAAATGATGCCATGACTGGGAATCTTCCCAGAGCATAAACTCTGAACTTTCTAGGAGTCAAGAGGACAAGCTAAAACTTCAGGTGGGTGCAGTTTTGAGACTTCTGGAGGCCTATGCCTTCTCCCTTAATTGAGGCCCCACTTTACATCCCTTCAAACATACTAAAATGTACTAAAAAGTACTGACATTCCACATTATGCAAATATAGCTTCTCCATAAAATATTGGGTGTGGCTCTGCTTTTGAACATATTTGTTTGTAACCTTTAATTTTTTATTGCCTTAAAAAATTTTTAAATTTTATATTGAATTATAGTTGATTTACAATGTTGTGTCAGTTTCAGGTATATGGCAAAATGATCCAGTTATACATATAGTCATTCCTTTTCAAATTCTTTTCCCATTTAGGTTATTAAAGAATATTGAGATTGAGCAGCATTTGCTGTGCTATTCAGTAGGTCCTTATTGGTTATCTATTTTAAGTATAGTATTGTGTGTATGTTAATCCCAAACTCCCTATTTATCCTTTGCTACCCATTGCCTTTCTTAGTAATCATGTTTTTTTGAGTCTTTATAAAGTGAGAAAGTCTTATTTGTACATTTTTTTCAAATGCAGAAATAGTTATGAATATTAAATGAGATGACAAATGAGTTTGACACAGGAGATTTGGTACAACATTTAAGTAGACATTTATTAATTTCACATCTGTAGCTTTGTTGTTAGCTGAGAGGAAATTTTTTTCACCTAGATCTGTCTCAAGCATTTGTGTGGACAGCTTACTGTTAAAGCTCGTTGGCTCTAGGCCCTGTTTCTATGGAGCCTAATGGATAAAACAGCTTGCTTACAGTCCTCTGACTTGATGGTTTGGGCTGCTTCCTGGAACTGTCATGAAAAAACTGCCTGTTCTTTCAAGAGAATTCAGTGCAGTGTCCATCTTGGGGAGATGGGCCACTGTGAAAGGAGGCAGCTTCCATCCTAACATTTTTGGGCCACAAACCCCTTTGTTAGTCTAATAAAGCCGGATCCCTTCTCAGAATAAAGTTTCAAATGCACAAAATAAAATATATAGAATTACAAAGAAAACCAATTATATTAAAATACAGTTATCAAAACAAATATATTTGTGACAGTAATACAAATGTTTATTAATGTATTAAATGACAGGATTTAGCTGTAGTCCTCATAACTATCATAATTCTAATCAGCAATGAGTATAAAGAATATTTTGAGATATCAACACATTGATCTGACATGAAAATATTTTTTTTGTCTTTAAAATTAAACTTTATTTTGAGATAACTATAGAGTCATATGAAATGTAAGAAATAATACTGAGATATTCCACATACTCTTTATCCAGTGTCCTCTCTGGTAATGCCTTGCAAAACTATAGGACAGTATGATAATCAGAATATTGACATTGATATAATGGAAATGCAAACATTACTATTACCATGTATTACCCTTTTATAGCCACATGTACTTCATTCCTGCCCCATACCTCTTTGAAAATATTTGCTATTTTTATTGATGACAAAGTCATAGATACCACTAGGGTTTTTAGCCTATTTTTGTGATGGAGGGAAATGTTATATTTTAACTAGAAGTGAATGATATTAAGATGCAATTATTTCCTCTGTTTAATTCATAGAACCCCTGAATTCTGTTGATGGCTATGGATCTCACGTTAAGCTCAATGGATGGTGAGGGATACCCTCCCATCATGAATTATTATGTGGGAGGATTATAGACACCAAGTAACTCTCAAATCTGAGAGATTCTGTTTCTGATCTCTGTACTGTACTGTGGTGTTCTTAGTCGCTCAGTCATGTCCAACTCTTTGTAACCCCATGGACTGTAGCCTGCCAGGCTCCTCTGTCCATGGAGATTCTCCAGGCAAGAATACTGGAGTGGGTTGCCATGCCCTCCTCCAGGGGATCTTTCTAACCCAGGGATCAAACCCAGGTCTCCCACACTGCAGGCAGATTCTTTACAGTCTGAGCCATTAGGAAAGCCCAAGAATACTGGAGTGGATAGCCTATCCCTTTGCCAGGGGAACTTCCAGACCCAGGAATCGAACTGGGGTCTCTTGCATTGCAGGCGGACTCTTTACTAGCCAAGCTACCTGGGAAGGCCCCTCTGATCTCTAAGTTCCCTAAATCTTCTGATAGCATATCAGTTAGAAAGTAAGTGCCCTGGAGTATTTGAGATGTTCACAGTGATTTCCAATCTGGAAATTCTTTCCAAATTCTTCCTTGTTCATAAACTCATACTGGAAAACACCTATGTAAGTGCAAAAGATAATCTATGATAGAGTAATTCTCAGAAGTTTCTAAAGTCACTTCACTCTACAGGTCTGGTTTGAGGGCCAGTTGGTGAGATACGCAGTTTATTCTTGGCTCCTGGTCCTCCGACCTGAAATGTCTAGTGCTGGTGGTAAATTCCCTAAGCCTACATGTAAGATGACATTTATTTCCATGATAGCTCATTATCTCTATCCTCTCTCTTTTCTCAGATGAAGATGAAATAGTAGCTTGTATGTCCTGCCTGCTTTGTCTGAAAACAATGATGACTTAATCAGCTGTATCTGTGAGGTGTCATTCTTTTGTGTCCCAGGCCCATTCATAACCCTTCAGAACTCTCGTCTGGGGAGCCAGCTCCATGGAAACACTGACCAGTGGCTTGAATTATGACACTTGAAGCAAATGCTTTTCTTTCCCTTCTATTCTTACCCAAACCTGCAATGAATCACATCTTGCCTACACTGTGCACACATTTCCCTTCTGGCCACACAAAGTGCAAAACTTGAGGACCCAGAACCCACAGTGGTGTTGTTTAGGTCACTGTGTCATGTCTGACTCTTTTGTAACCCCATGGCCTGTAGCCTTCCAGGCTTCTTGGTCCATGGGATTCCCAGGCAAGAATACTGGAGTGGGTTGCTGTTTCCTTCTCTAGGAGATCTTCCTGACCCAGGGATCAAACTCATGTCTCTTGCATTTGCAGGCGGATTCTTTACCACTGAGACCCGGGAAGCCCCGGTCATAGAAAAGCTGAGCATTATTTGTCTGTGGCTGCAGGTTCCCATGATGTATGTATGAGGATCAACTGCTGCTGCTTCTCACTGCCGTGGTGGGGGCCCGAAAGTCCGGTGCTCATGGCACTTTTGTTGTGACTGTTCCGCATCTGAGGGCAGAGTTTGTAGTTTAGGGTGATGGGGCTCCCCCTCTCCTTCTTAACTCACTGGGCACTTTGGTGGCCTGTAAACCTCATCAAAGTCAGGCTGTCTGTAGTCTTCTCCCCTTGTATTGGCTCAGGAGCCCATCTCTCCTTTTAAACTGACTTTCTAAATCCAGATAAAGACTCCAAGCAAGTGTTTCACTGCTTGACCTTGGCACTTGGAGCATACCTGAGTCCTTCCAGTTGATTTAAATGTCCCTGTAAACTGTTTAAGAGCAGGGCTCATGTCATTTGTTTCTAAATCTCCATCATCTAGCACAGTGTCTGGCTGTGGCTCTCTATAAGTATTTTGGAACAAATGCATGAATATATTTTTTTGAACTTTTTATTTGTATTGGGGTATAGCTGATTGACATTGCTGTGATCATTTCAGGTGAACAACCAAGGGACTCAGCCATACATATACATGGATCCATTCTCCCCCAAAACCTGCTCCTCTCCAGGCTGCTGCATAACATTGAGCAGAGTTCCATGAGCTTGGTGTCCAGTTTAAATGCAGCAGTGTGTACATGTCCATTCCAAACTCCCTAACTATCCCTTCCCCTCCTCCTTCCCCTGGCAACCATAAGTTTGTTCTCTAAGTCTGTGAGTCTCTTTCTGTTTTATAAGTTCATCTGTAGCATTTCTTTTCAAATTCCATGTATAAGGGATGTCTTATGATACTTCTCCTTCATCTACATCTCTGATGTCTCCTGTGTTGGCAGGTGAGTCCTTTACCACTCGCGCCCACTGGGATTCCAGGCACTAACTTTATATATATAACTTTAAAAGCATACCAAACAGGCCCGTTTGTTTTATTATTTCTATTTCATACATAAAAAATGTTGAGATTCAGACAGTTTCTTTCCCATACTCAGGTAGCTAATAAATAGGTGAAGTTCTTAGCTAAAGGCCTAAACCCCAGTCATTTTGAGTCTGGTTCTATTTTCCCCTCGCTGTAAGGCAACAGCTCTCAAACTATGGTCCACAGACCCCTGAGTGTCCCTGAGACCCTTTTAGGGCTCCACAGGCCAAACTACTTTTGTAAAATCCTGAACTTTTGACCTGGGATTTTTCTGGTGACCCGGTGGTTAAGACTCTGAGCTTGCAGTGCAGGGGGCCTGAGTTCCATCCCTGGTCAGGGAACTAGATTCCACATGCCCTGGAGTCTCTAGTGCCTAGGTTCAGTGATTGTGGTACGCAGGCTTAGTGGCTCCATGGCATGTGGGATCTTCCCGGACCAGATATTGAACTCATGTCGCCTGCTTTGGCAGGCAGATTCTTTACCACTGAGCCAGCAGGGAAGCCCCTTAAATTGTTATTTTAAAATAAATTATGCTCATTTAAATTTTTTCTCAGTTTTTGATTCTTAATAAGGTCAGTATTGTGTGATAACTCAGAACAATAAAATTTCTTTGGGGTTTCCTCAGTCATTTTTCAGAATGAAAATGGGTTTCAAGAGAACATGTTGGGGATGGATACCAGAGGGGAAGAGATGGGGCGGGAGGATTTGGGAGATTGGGGTTGACACTTACACACTATTGATACCATGTATAAAATGGACAATTGATGTGAACATACTGTGTAGCACAGAGAACCCTACCTAATGCACTATAGTGACCTAAAGGGGAAGGAAGTCCAGAAGAGGGGACACATGGCTTACTCATTGTGCTGTACAGTAGAAGCTGGCACAACACTGTAAGGCAACTACACTGCAATAAACATTAATTAATGAAAAAAAGAAGAGCAAAGGTTGGTGGACAGCTATAGAGGACTGTACACGTGACAAGAAGGACCAGGAGCCAGACACGTGGCTGAGTGCTTCAGGGAATCTTCTATTCACAGCTGACGACAATGAAGTGAATCACACAATCAAGCTTTTCTTAGTAGTTTTTGTGGTTTAAGCGGCTCAGGCTGAATGTTACTGCGTGTTCAAAGCTGGAGCCCAGAGAACGGAAGGAAGAAAGAGGACTCAACTCTCAAATGTCCTTTGCTTCTGTCCAGCAAGTTGTCTTCCTCCAGAGGGAGAGAAGGCTTGAGCAGGGCCCCTGATGCTCAGACCCAGCGCAGCCGAGTCCAGTTCCTGCCCCACGGCACCAGTCCAGGCTTGTGACTGGGTGAGACCCAGTATACCTCCTGCTCTCTTTCTGTTGTTCCTTGGCAGATAGTGCCATTTATGTGTTCGTTGCAAAGTAGTTGTCACTTTAGCACATGCCTGGGTGGCTTATCTTCACAGGACACTATAAAACAAAATGAAACAAAAAGCCAATGCAGGGGAAAACAAGCTGGATGACGCATGGGCACATGGAAGGTGTCACCTGCTCGTTGTTAAATCAGATTAATTGCACTTCAGTGATTGTATCTAAGGGCCTAAGAGTGTCACCTTAGCTGACACAAATAGCCAATGATCCGTGCACTCAACATACATGGTTTTGAGGAAAAACACTTACGTGTTTTTTTGATATATGAACTAAACTAGCTGCTTTTCTCATTAGATAAAAAAACCATATTTACTTAAAGAACAACTGACAAACTATGGTAATTGGGTATTTGGCAGAAATTTCCTCAAAAACAAATGGAGTGAGCTTACACTGAATACTGCCGTATTGATGAATAGCTTTTTACACTGTGTTCGTGTTGGACACACACAACCCCACCCCTGGGAAGGACTCTTATGTCACTTTGCACGTAAGTCTGATTTGGCCCAAGGAAACTGTGAAAACTTGATCTGTGCACAGGCAACCCAGAACAATAGGTCACAACAAGGTCTTACTTTTCTTCCCAGTGGGAAATGTTAGGTTTTTTTTTTGTGTGTGAAATGTTAGTTCTTATTGGACAAAAACATACAGGACAAAACCATGTGGTTTTATTGGCCTCTGTGCCCATAAAAACATGTTACGTGACTAGTGCCATTGCAGTAGATCTATAATGAGAGTGATTTCTAGATACTGATTTTCAATAGTTCATTCTCATTTCTTCCAATAAGTGTTTACCAAACACCTATTAAGTGCCAAGCACTGGCACTTACAAATTTCAGTGAGTGGTTTATATATAGTATATATAAATAGTAACTATATAATATATGTAATAACTATAACTTTGGGTAATGACTGTCATACATAAGTGCAACCAGAACACAAAGAAGGAGTGATTAATTCCTTCTTCCAAGTCTTTGCAGGCTTGAGATACAGGAGTAGTAAACTGGATTGGAGTTGGAGGACATTACTCTTTTTTTGGGCTGCACCGTGTGACTTGTGAGACCTTACTTCCCCGTCCAGAGACTGAATCTGTGCCCCCTGCACTGGAAGGCTGAGTGGTTTTTTTAAACTTTTTTTTTAGCTTTTTATTTAATATTGGAGTATAGCTGATAGTCTTAGGTTCACAGCAGAGCAACTCAGTCATAATATATGTGTATCTATTCTCCCCCAAATTCCCTTCCCATCCAGGTTGCCACGTAACATTGAGCAGAGTTCCCTCTTGGGAACATGTAGGTCCTTGTTGGTTATCTACTTGAAATATAGCAGTGTATATATGTCCATCTCAAACTCCCTAATTATCCTTTCCCCCAACCCTTCTCCCTGGTAGGCAGAGTTCTTAACCATTGGACTGCCAGGAAATTCCCTGAGGCCATTAAACCTCTTGAACAGTCCCAGAAAGTAGATGTACAGGTATTAGCTTGGAGCCATCTCAGTTGGGACCATTTCCATCACAGAGTTAATGGATGCTTCCTGTGGACCTGTTTGAGCTTGGGGTGAATTCTTAATGACACCAAGCCAACTGAACTAGACTAGGGTTGCAGAACTTTACAAGCTACCTGGTGCTCCTCTTGTAGTGGTGGGAGGAAGCTGTTTATCTCGTTCTGCCACAGCAATTTCCAACCCCCATCCCCCACTCTTTCTTTGTGGGCTGCCTTTTAGTATAAAACAAGTACAGAGATTTGAAGTAGGATCATCTGTCTCCCCGAGAACAGAATTGTTCCTCAGGGTCTCAGCCTACTGGCTTCTTGAAATCTGAAAGATTACTCTTTGTCCTTTGATATTTCTCTAACATCAAAGATGTGACTGTATTGTCCTTGGTGCTCCTCATGAACTATAATAAATAACATCTTTGTCTTCAGCCAGGGTTATAGCTGACAGTCAAGACACTTGTATTAAGTGGCAACAGTAGTCACCTCTAGTGTGACCAGTAGCCATCTCGTCAACAGGTGATCATCTGCAAATAAAAGAAGAGCAGCAAAACTGTGATGGTTCATTTCATGTGTCAACCGGGCTAGGCCACAGTGTCCAGATATTTGCAAACTCAGATATAAATGACCCTGTGAAAGTATTTTAGGTGATATTAACATTTAAATTAGTAGACTTTGAGTAGCAGATGACTTGCTCCTACTGTGAGTGGGCCTCATCTAATCCACTGAAGGATTGAAGCAATGAGAGACAGAGGTCCCCAGAAGAAGAGGAAATTCTGCCTGCAGACTGTTTTTGAACTTCTTTTTCTTTTTTAAAATCTGCAACATCAGCTTTTCTCTAGGTCTCCAACATGCTGGCCCACTCTGCAGATTTTGGACTGGCAAGCCTCTGCAATGACATGAGCCAATTCCTTAAAATAAATTTCTCTATCTATATATATATATCCTATCTGTTCTGCTTCTCTGGAGAATCCTGAATAATACAGAAACATACCATGATTTTGGAAAAAGGGGTAAGAAATTGTAATTTTGGGGAGGGGCTTAGAAGATCTGTGTGATAAATGTGATTGTGTCTGCTCAACATATGGGGATGCAGATGTCTTAGGAGCTCTCTGCCCTTCACTTGGCTGGGACATTACTGAATTTGTGTCCCCTAGCTGCCCAGGGACTTCTATCATCACCACACTCCCCATTCTTTTAGTTTTTCCTAGATCCATTTAGTTAAATTTAAGTTTGTGTACTTTCCCAATACATTATACAAGTGCTTATAAGATTTCATAAAAGTCTAATATTGGGAAACTAATAAAATAACTTACAAAACTTTTTTCACCCAGTTTTATTGAGATATAATTGACATACAGGACTGTGTAAATTTAAGGTGTCTTGATGACATATATAATAATTTGACTTACCTACATCATGAAACAATGATCACAATAAGTTTACTGAGCATCCATCATCTCATGTAAATTCAAAATTAAAGAAGTAGAAAAAAAATAGTTTCCTTGTGATGAGAACTCTTAGAATTTACTCTTAATAACTTCCATATATAGCATACAGCAGTGTTAATTATATTTACCAGTTGTACATTATATCCCTCGTACTTATTATCTCTCTCTCTCTTTTTTTAACTTTTATTTGCATTTATTTTCTGTGGCATTTATTCCCAGGCCATAAGTTTCTGTTTTTTCAGTTTCTTCTGGGATATCTTTTTCTTCTGTGCAACCTCCTCTTCTGGTTTAGGAACACTGTTCTTTTTCAGTAAGGATCATCTCAATGTGGCAGGGAGAGCTCATGTAGGGGTTGATCCGACCGCGAGCTCTGTAAGTCCTGCGCTGCATCTTGGGGGCTTTGTTCACTTGGATGTGCTCAATGACCAGAGAATCTACATCTAAGCCCTTAAATTCAGCATTACTCTCTGCATTTTTGAGCATATGCAGTAAAAATTCAGCACTCTATTTGGGCCACCGACCCTGCGTCTGAGAGGGTAACAAGCAGGAAGGCCAGGGTTCTCCAAAGGGAAGAAATAGGCTGCAAGTGCCAGACATTTTTCTCTCTCTTAAGCGACAGGAAGAAACAAACTAGCGATATTTTTTTTTTCTTCTCCATACAGATTTGAAAGGAGGTTTCTCTTAAAATGCTGTGTTGCCATGACACCTGGTTTCACCGCTGAAGCTAACTATTCTCAAACCTTGAGTTAACCAATACATTTTTTTTCTTATGGAAATGTTTGTCTTAAGATATGTTAATTTACCCCAGACTCTGTAAATTCCGCCAAATGGCCCAACCTACTTACTCAGATATTGTTCCCCTAATCTATGTAAACAAAACTATTTGTTTGGTAATCTGCCCTTCTACAAGATTCAAGTCAATCGTTTATGGCCGGGGATGAATTATCTGGTGCCATTCCCGATTTTAAGACATTCCTTTCTTTTCATTAACAGACTGTGAGTGACTATATAACATCCAGCTGAAGACTAGAAGGGGGGTACTCTTTCTGCCCCCTTCTGATGCCTATGTCAGAAGCTTTCTCTATGTCCTTTATACTTTAATAAAACTTTATTACACAAAAGCTCTGAGCGATCCAGCCTCATCTCTGGCCACGGATTGAATTTGTCTCCTCTGGAGGCCAAGAATCCTGGCGTCTTATCGTTCAGCAACAACCTTTCACGTCCAGCCCCACTGTTTGGCCTGTGCACACCTACCAACTCCACCACTGTAACGACGGAATGGCACACATCACTTCTTTAAAGTGACATCCTTCAGATACTTGGTGGTTTTTTGGATATGCATACCCTTTATGGCCTGGGCAGTTTCACGAGTGTTCTTAAAGTGAACACGAAGATTTGAACCTCTTGGTTTGCATGATTTTGTGGGGTTTTCTGGGTCAAGTGAATAGCGCACCATTTTTAGGGATCAGCTCAGGCCGCTTACTGGAGAAGGAGCTTATTATCTCTTTTTAAGTGAAAGTTCATCTAGAGAGGTACATATTCCATGGACAGGATGTTGACCGTCTCAGAAAGTGAGTGGATCTTACTTATCTTATGACTGGAAGTCTGTGCCTTGTTACTGTATTCATCCAATTTCCCTCCCCCACTCCTGCCTCTAGGAACTGAAAATCTGATCTTGTTTTCTATGAATGTGTGTGTTTGTTTGTGACCTGCAACACTATGTTAGTTCCTGTTGTACAACATCGTGATTCAGTATTTTTATACATTTCGAAATGTTCACCACTACATGTCTAGTCACTATCTGTCACCAAAGATATGACATAGATACTGACTGTATTCCCTGAACTGTACACTTCATACAAATGACTCATTTATTTTGCAAGTGGAAGTCTGTATTTCTTAATCTCTCTCATCTGTTTCTTTACTCCCCTCACCCTGTCTCCTCTGGTAACTGTGTGTTTGTTCTCTGTATCTATGAGTCTGTTTTGAAAAAAAAAATTTTCTGAAAGGAAAATCAAGTGAAGGAAACAGGTACCACAAGAAGCAAGATACAAAGTCTTTTGGATCTTTGTTGCAATCTCTCTGCTATTTCTTGTTAGGAAGTTCTTTACTCATGGTCTGCTACTCTCAGGTCTAGAATGAACTCATATTCCCTGAGGATGTATAGAACTACATTCCTAAGAGAAATATGATTTCCTGATGGTTTAAGATGCTTTCAGAACAATTCATAAGGCCGAGAATCTCAAGCACAGGATTCCCTGTTTATGAATCCCTGTTCCTTCCATACTACCTGGGAGAAAGGAAGACCAGGGGAGGACCAAGAATCAGAGACAGATGTTTTCCCGGGATCTGACTGCAGGTTCTGAGATGAGCTTGAAAAATTTTCCTGGGGGGCAGGATAAAACCGCAGGTGTGTTAGACCAGGTCAAGTATAATTTCTGCATTAAAGAGTATCACTGACAACCCCAGAAAGAAGGAAATGTAAAAGCTATCCATTAATTGTAGTCAAAACACATTATAGTTGGATTTCAGCTGTGCCTCTACAACTCTGTGAGATTCGTAGTGAGGCTGTGTCCGTTTGTTGTATTAATAATTAGGGTTCAAAACAGACTCTATCAGTCCTAGGATGCTGCCTCCTCTCTTCCTGCTTCTAGTTCCCTAACTTCAAATGTGAACTGCTTGTCCCGACACACATGGAATGCAGTCAGGAGTCTCAGCTTCACGTCTTGGCTCACAAAACAGACACGTGTAATAAATACCTTTAGCTTTTTGTAAACAAAGTTATCATTTTGGGTCCCTATCCATACAAGTGGAGACATTTAATTGTAGCAAATTCAAGATTTCTTTTACCCCTAAGAAAGGGGCTTGTGCCTAAACTTAACAGCCGAGGCCCCATCTGCTCCTGATGTCATCTATCTTCACAAGCATCCTCTGAAACTTCCATCCGTCTGTCTGGGCTGGCTGTCATTATGTGCAGTCTGCTGTGGAGACATTCCTATCCACATGGCCCATCAGACCTGGTCCTTTTCTTTGTTACTTCTGGGCACTCTTGGCCTCAGAGGATTTATTCTCCTCCACTGGTGGCTCAGACAGTAAGGAGTCTGCCCACAATGCAGGAGGCCCGAATTCTATCCCTAGGTTGAGAAGATATCCTGGAGAAGGGAATGGCAACCCCTCCAATATTCTTGCCTGGAGAATTTCAAGGACAGAGGAGCCTGGCAGGCTATGGTCCATGGGGTTGTAAAGAGCCGGACACAACTGAGAGACTAACAGACACACACACTGAAGACATGACTTCTTTTGTAGAGCATTGTTGTTCCCTTGGATCTCTTACCAGGAAATAGGTGTGTTTGA
Source organism: Cervus elaphus (assembly GCF_910594005.1). Lineage (NCBI taxonomy): Eukaryota > Metazoa > Chordata > Mammalia > Artiodactyla > Cervidae > Cervus > Cervus elaphus. Next base: position 28,731,872 of record NC_057841.1, on the reverse strand, counting down.
TTTTGGATCTCACAAACTATCTGCATGTTCCCCAGGAACAAATGAGAAATTGATCATCCCCACCATCTTTAACTTTCCCTTTTAACTCTTTTCCTATTCTCAGAGGGTGGGCTGATTGCTTATATTCACAAAGAATCCTCCCTTCACAAAGTAAATCTTTTGTCTATGCATCATGTCTTTTCATATCCTTTATTTATTTATGGTTGTGCTAGGTCATCGTTGCTGACGGGCTTTCTCTAGTTGCAGCAAGGGAGGCTTCTCTCTAGCTGTGATGCAAGGCTTCTCATGCGATGGCTTCTTTTGTTGCAGAGCACAGGCTCTAGGGCCTTGGACTCAGTAGTTGTGGCACATGGGTGTAGTTGCCCAGTGGCACATGGAATCTTCCTGGACTAGGGATTGAACCCATGTCTCCTGCATTGGCAGGTGGATTCTTTACCACTAAGCCACCAGGGAAGTCCTCCGATCTTTTTTTACTAGCGCAGAATGCGGCAAAGCCCGGTCTTGAATGAAGGAAATACTGAGGGGGAAAAATTCACATTTCAAAAGTATTATCCTACGTCACACTTAAGCTGAGAGTGAAACTGTGTGAAATGAGAGAGCAGATTGTCTCTAAAGAGAAATTACCCCAAGAAGAAAAAATGAGCAAGAACTGAGAGATGGGTTGGAAACATTGGTTTTTCAGTGTTCTCTTGACTTTGTTTGATGGGAATATTCATGAGGGACATGTGTTGCTGTTTTGCTACTTTAGATGTGAATGTCAAGTAGGCCAAATTTCTAGGATATTAATGGATTTTGTATTACAAATCAATACATTTTTATTAAATGAATGAACAACAAATAGTGATGGACATAACTAGATATATTAAAGCAGCTCAGGGCTAGAAAAGCAGAAAGAACTTCACAGATGTTTACATTTGAAAGATTGAGATTAGAAATTAACTTGGTATTATTGTTCTCAAGTGGCAGTTAATAATCTTGGGGCACAGTATTGCACATTAGAGAACTTATTTCGTTAACAGTTCTCAGTCAGGCGCTTGGCTATTGAATGTTGACACAGGGGAAATAAAAACCTACAAAAAAACAACCAATGAGCTCTGCAGAGCTGTGCTACGGATTTGGACTTTAACTTTTTGATTGGAGGTATTACTACGGCAGTCGGCTGACCTGCCAGAAGGATCATTAAGATCAAAGGCTATACCTTATGATGTTTGCCTTTTAAAAAGTAAATGCTACGCTGAATTTCATAGTTCACAGCTTTCAGCTGGAAGTGACAGCATGAATTCTTGGTATCTGCCTTGGTTTCTGTGCTCTCCTGCCCTCCTCTTGGTTTCTGGCTTGGTAAGGAAACAATATAGGGAAAAAAATTAGAAAAACTGGGGATAGTTGATACTTATTACTAAAGAACAACCTGTCTGTTTTTTGTTTTTTAAGGAATTTCAAAATGTTAATGAAATTAAATATTGTTTGTTTGTTTGTTTGTTTTGGTGAGCAGGGGCAGGCAGAGTACTGGGAGTGAGAAGAAGACGCCCCAGAGGAAAAGTCAGGGACATGAGATAAAATTACGTTTTCTCTGCAGTTTCATTGTTGTGTAACAAGTTTTCTTACGATAAGATGGAAATTTGAAAATCATTCCGTTTTTACTAAGGAATGTGATATGTATTGCTGTTATAGGAATGTGAGATGTGACGGAGTGAATAATGAATGTCATGGGCACAGCCAGTACTTAAGTTTTGTATCATGGAATATCTTCTTCTTCATCAGGTTAGACCAGTCTTTCTACAATGACAGGTAGTTGGTGCCACAAACCAACTTGAGGTTTTATTTATTATTTTTATTGGAGTGTAGGTGATTTACAACGTTGTGTTAGTTTTAGGTATGCAGCAAAGTTAATCAGTTATACATATAATCCACTCTTTTCCTTTCTTTTTTTTAAAGATTCTTTTTCCATATAGGCCATTACAAAGTATTGAGTAGAGTTCCCTGTGCTATACAGTAGGTCCTTATTAGTTACCTATTTTATATAAGTGGTTTGTACATGTCAATCCCAATCTCCCAACTTATCTCCCCCTCTAACACCCCCTGGTAACCATTACTGAGGTTTTTAATGAAGTGTCAGATGCCTGGGGAGAATCTTTATTTGTGATTTTTAAATAACAATTATTATGTTGAGCTAATATTCTGTGAACAGAACTACCTCAGTGAGAACAAGAGATACCATGGGAGACTCATTAAAACTGTAATTATGAATGAATGCTTGGTAATGTTTTTTCGGGAGGTGTGTTGGCATTCATCTGTGAGGGTGTGCCTGTGTATGGCCAAGGTGTGAGACAATCAAGACACTAATTAATATAAAAAAGCGTGGTCACCATCCAACCTGTTTATCCTCACTGCTTGCCAGATACCCCAATTGATTCTAGCATGGAGATTCTAGTACCTACAGGTAATCTGTATTTAAATAAAATTGTCCCTTACATTTGTATGACATTTTATTATAGTTTGTCACATTGTTTCACATTACATCATGTAACTGTCATAATACCCAGAAAGCCAGCACTAACCACATTGTACAGATACTCCAAGTATCCGAGTACCAGGAAGGTGAACTGACCTGCTGGTAATTGGTAGAAGCAGGAATAAAAGCCAGACCTACTGTCTATAAGTCCATGAGCTTTTTAAACTGGACTTCATTATGAAATCTCAGGTTTACTTAGTTTTCTCCACTGGGTATGTGGTCTGGGTTTCATTTAGTCTGCACCTGCCCACTTGCTTCAGTTGTGTCCCACTCGTTGCGACCACATGGACTGTAGCCCACCAGGCTTCTCTGTCCATGGGATTTTCCAGGCAAGAATACTGGAGTGGGTTGTCATTTCCTCCTCCAGGAATCTTCCCGACCCCGGCATCAAACCTGCGTCTCCTGTGTCTCCTGCCTTTGTTGGTGAATTCTTTACCGTTGAGCCACTGAGGAGCCCTTCATTTGGTCACTTGTAGAGAATTTATTTTCAGTTTGTTGTTTTCATGTGCAAAGTATAGCCATAGATTTTTTTTTTTCTGAAGTATTTGGTATTGACTTTGAAGACAAAGTCTTGAGTGAAATGTGACATTAAACCATGGTTAATGAGGTCTTCAATAAAATTTTCTGTTTAAAGCATCATTATAAATTATAATGTTTTAATGCCTAGAATAAGTCATTAGATTTTTCAAATGAAGCTCCATGAATTCTTTAGAAAGTCATGTTTAATGTGAACACTTATTGGAGGGCAGGACTCATGTTCTGCCTTCTTTTGAATCTGAGAACTTGGCTTCTTGCTTCACCCCTTCAAATTCATACAACAGACTGTTTCATTTTTTATATGAAATGAGAAGACCCTTGGGTCAAAAAGTTAACTTAGACTCTGATTTAGTTCTCTTGAATACATGCCAGAAACTAATCCATAATATTAAGGAAAAAACAAAACCCCACAGATGGCTAGATGGAAATTGGAATCAATAAGACTATTATGTCACAGACATCATAATAATATCATTTTTTTATGTGTTTGTTTCCCAGCCAACTCCAGAAATCTTTGGTGAGTCTATTTTGAGTTTTGCCCTATGGGACTGAGCAGGGCACAGCACACATAGAAAAAGAAGGTCGTGTGAATAATAGAACAACAGAACAGAAGAACTTAGGACACACTTCATGCTAAGCACAATGCATGCTTGCACTGAACTTTGATCAAGCACTGGCTTCTTTTGATTTATTGAAGAACATTTTATTGTTTCTGCTCAGGGATTCCACATACTCAGCAAAAAAAAAAAAAAAAAAAATAGATGATGGTATAAGAAAGTCCAACATAGTGACTGACATATTGGCATCCCATAAATGTCTACTATTGTTATTTTTGCTACCTTTGTGCCAAATCAGATAAACCTGATGTCCTTCCTATTCAGTTGTACACTTAGAGACTTGGCCATATTATCTACCTTTTGAAACTTTAGAATAATTCAAATATAGATTAGGAATTTTGCTTGAGAGCTCCAAGGTACACTATTAGCAAGGAATATACATATATGGATTGATTGAACTAAGTTTACCTTGTGTAAACATTTGCTTCCTATATAGTCATCTAATCTAGTCTTTCAAATTAATATTATATGGAGTGACCAATTTCTTATTCCTGAAGTTGTCATTTAAGGGACATGGATAAAACAAGAGCGTATGTATGCAAAACTCCATAGCCCCAAGCCTGACTCAAGGGAGGTTCTCAATCAATCAATCAATCAATCAATCAATGTATATTGAATCAGAGCATGGTACTCTCTTATCTGAGACAAAAGAAACTTGCTTACTCCTAATCAGTGGTTGATAAAGATTTTCTTCTTTCATAAGCACAACATTCAATGTGTTTTTGTTATTTTTGTTAAAGATGTAGATAATGGACTTGACCGGGATATATTTGATATCAATGAAGGTTTGTGGATTTTTAATTTTACATTCTTTATTAAGTGGGGAGTTTGAATCCAATTTGCTAACAAAAATTTTTATCTTCCTTCTTAGATCTGGGACTGGATCTTTTTGAGGGAGACATCATACTTGATGAGGTGAGTTGAAACAATGTAAGGAAGAACTTTCAATTAATCACTGCAAGCTGAAATCAAGTACCTGACAATGATGGGGCAGTGTGGACTTTGTTAAACCCAACTGTCTCTAAGGATGTAGGATCATAGTTGACACATTTAGTCAATGAATACATTATGTGCTAAGGGATTCACATAATGGTATCTTCATCATTCATTACTCAGATTCTTTGTGGTTGAAGACTGTCACTCACCTTGCACGCTTTGCTCTTACTGATCTAAGTGATTTTCATTATTGCAATGCTTCCCTGGTAACTCAGCTGGTAAAGAATCCGTCTGCAATGTGGGAGACCCCTGTTCAGTTCGTGGGTCAGGAAGATCCCCTAGAGAAGGAATAGGCTACCCTCTCCAGTATTCATGAACTTCCCCGGTGGCTCAGATGGTAAAGAAACTGCCCGCAATGTGGGAGACCTGGGTTTGATCCCTGGGTTGGGAAGACACCCTCGAAGTGGGCATGGCAACCCACTGCAGTATTCTTGCCTGGGAAATCCCATGGACAGAGGAGCCTGGTGGGCATGGGGTCACAAAGAGTTGGACATGACTGAACATAAGCACACATGATATTTTTGTTTTTAAATAGAACCTCACTGATTAAAGCTAGTTGAAGCAAAATTAAATTGAATTGGTAAATTTAATGATTTAATTATCACTTATCATTCATAATTATAATTAATTATAATTATAAATATAATTAATATAATTAATATATCATTAATAATTTAATTATCATAAGAGAGAGATTTTGTGATTTTTACTCCGACAGCTGAGAATAGTGTTGCCACGTAAAGATCCTCCTAAAATATTCATAAAGAGTACTGGTTCTTACTTCGCCATCATAGCACACAGATAAACACAGGTATCATGTTTAAACATCCCTCAACCCCCATATGAACTTCAACTCAAGAAACAGAGCTACAGTGTTTGAGGTTTAGTCCTTGGTCTGCTCTTCTCCCCTTCTTGATCCGATCCTGTGTCAGGGCTTTAAATGTCACCTCTATGCTGACGACTCCAAACGTATAACTCTGGTTCATTCCTTCCCCCAAGTTCCCGACTGGTCTATCCTGATGCTAATCCGTCAGTTCCATTGGAATATTTATGAGATACCTCAACATAATGTGTCCTCAATTCAACTCTGATTTCCCACGAAAGCTGTCCCTCTCCAGTTTTCCCTCTTGGTAAAGTCATCACCACTCCCTCTCCCCACTCCACTGAATAATAAGTAAAAAATCCAGGAGTCACCTTTGCTTCTTCCCTTTTCTTCACCTTGCCATCCTCTCCTTCACTAAGTTCTAACATTTCTATCTCCAGTGCATCTATACTCCTAAGAATCCACTTTTCTTCGATTTATCTACTTCAAATGCAGATCTCCTAGAATCGTTTCTACTCTGTCCCTGTCCCCTGTCCTCCACAGCAAAGTGATCTTTTAAATTAGCAATGCCACCTTTTTACTTCCCGCCTTGAGACTCTTCAATGGCTTCCTCTTGTATTTAGAATAATATCCAGATTGACCCACAGCCTCCAGGACCTTGCATGATTTAACTCCTGCCTACCTTTCCTCCCATCTCCTCTCCTCTTTAATCTCATCTCATTAGCACACTGGCCTCAAACATGCAAGAGATACCAAGCATATACCCACCTTGGAGTAGAACAATGACTGTTTCCTTTGTCTAGAATGATCTTTCCAAATTCAGTTCAGTTCAGTCGCTCAGTCATGTCCGACTCTTTGCAACCCCACGGACTGCAGCTCACCAGGCTTCCCTATCCAACACCAACTCCCGGAGTTTGTTCAAATTCATCTCCACTGAGTCAGTGATGCCATCCAACCATCTCATCCTTTGTTGTCCCCTTCTCCTCCTGCCTTCAGTCTTTCCCAGCATCAGGGTCTTTTCAAATGAGTCTACTTGTCGCATCAAGTGGCCAAAGTATTGGAGTATCAGCTTCAGCATCAGTCCTTCCATTGATTATTCAGGACTGATTTCCTTTATGTGGACTGGTTGGATCTCCTTGCAGTCCAAGGGACTCTCAAGAGTCTTCTCCAACATCACAGTTCAAAAGTATCAATTCTTCAGTGCTCAGCTTTCTTTATAGTCCAACTCTCACATCCGTACATGACCACTGGAAAAACCATAGCTTTCACTAGATGGACCTTTGTTGGCAAAGTAATGTCTCTGCTTTTTAATAAGCTGTCTAGGTTGGCCAAAGCTTTTCTTCCAAGGAGCAAGCGTCTTTTAATTTCATGGCTGCAGTCATATCTGCAGTGATTTTGGAGCCCCAAAAAATAAAGTCAGCTACTGTTTCCACTGTTTCCCCATCCATTTGCCATGAAGTGATGGGACCAGATGCCATGATTGTGGTTTTCTGAATGTTGAGTTTTAAGCTAACTTTTTCACTCTCCTCTTTCACTTTCATCAAGAGGCTTTTTAGTTCCTCTTCACTTTCTGCCATAAGGGTGGTGTTATCTGTGTATCTGAGGTTATTGATATTTCTCCCAGCAATCTTGATTCCAGCTTGTGCTTCATCCAGCCTGGCATTTCACATGATGTACTCTGCATGTAAGTTAAATAAGCAGCGTGACAATATACAGCCTTGACGTACTCCTTTCCTGATTTGGAACCAGTCTGTTGTTCCATGTCCAGTTCTAACTGTTGCTTCTTGACCTGCATACAGATTTCTCAGAAGGTAGGTCAGGCAGTCTGGTATTCCCATCTCTTAAAGAATTTTCCACAGTTTGTTATGATCCACACAGTCTAAGGCTTTGGCATAGTCAATAAAGCAGAAGTAGATGTTTTTCTGGAACTCTCTCACTTTTTCAATGACCCAATGGATGTTGGCAATTTGATCTCTGGTTCCTCTGTCTTTTCTAAATCCAGCTTGAACATCTGGAAGTTCTTGGTTCACTTACTGTTGAAGCCTGGCTTGAAGAATTTTGAGCATTACTTTGCTAGCTTGTGAGTGCAAATTGTGTGGTAGTTTGAGCATTCTTTGGGATTGCCTTTCTTTGGGATTGGAATGAAAACTGACCTTTTCCAGTCCTGTGGCCACTGCTGAGTTTTCCAAATTTGTACTCAATATGCCAGCATTTTCACAGCATTGTCTTTTAGAATTTGAAATAGCTCAGCTGGAATTCCATTACCTCCACTAGCTTTGTTCGTGGTGATGCTTCCTAAGGCCCACTTGACTTCACATTCCAGGATGTCTGGCTCTAGGTGAGTGATCACACCATCATGATCATCTGGGGCATGAAGATCTTTTTTGTATAATTCTTCTGTGTATTCTTGCCACCTCTTCTTAGTATCTTCTGCTTCTGTTAGGTCCATACCATTTCTGTCCTTTATTGTACCCATCTTTGCATGAAAAATTCCCTTGGTATCTCTAATTTTCTTGGAAAGATCTTTGGTCTTTCCCATTCTACTGTTTTCCTCTATTTCTTTGCATTGATCACTGAGGAAGGCTTTCTTATCTCTCCTTGCTATTCTTTGGAACTCTGCATTCATATGGGTGTATCTTTCCTTTTCTACTTTGCCTTTCACTTCTCTTCTTTTCATAGTTGTTTGTAAGGCCTCCTCAGATAAACATTTTGCCTTCTTGCATTTCTTTTTCTTGGGGATGGTCTTGATCTCTGCCTCCTGTACAATGTCACAAACCTCCGTCCATAGTTCTTCAGGTGATGTCCAAGGAAACTTTCAAGTCTGGCTCTTTCTTATCACTCTCATTTCACCTTCCATGTCATCCTTTCAAAGAGTCCTGTCCTGACCACTTTATCTAATGCACTCCCCCCAATTCCTTTATTCTTGTTCGAATCTCCCTTTTTATTTCCTCTGCTACTATTAAATAGATCCTGTTTAAACTTTTTTCTTACATGCCATTTGTCTCCTCCACTAGAGCCTGAGAAATGAGGAGACATTGGTACTTTTGTTACCAATGGATCTCTTTTCTCTTGAACAGTGTTCATTTCATTGACTGGATGAATACATTAATGAAATATTATGTTTTCTATTCCAAAAATTTCAATATTTTAAAATTTTTTGAAAACTTTGGTATAGCTCATGTGGAACATTTTCTCATATTGTGAGATCAAGATGATTGAAGTTTTGCTATCACTTCTTTCTTATATGTTTTTAAATCTTTAGTATAGGAAACTAGTCTATGAATCTACCATATTTGTAGCCCAGTTTTACATCAGTCATTATTTACATGATTTTGCATGGTTCCTTCTTCAACTTCATCAACAAAGTTAATGATAGTAATTAATGATTTCCCATCAGGCAATCATAGAATTGTGAATGAACTGATCACATATCCTGTGCCTCCCTCTCACTCATCTGGCTTTTACAAATGCTTTGCCAAAACCCTTCAGGGAGTTAGGGGTTTTGAGGGGCCTGAGCCACTCATCTCCTTGCATGGCCCTGCAGTAAACATTTCTTTGCTCCAAACTCTGATGTTTTGGGCATATAAACTTGCACTAACACTTAAAAGGATATGTAAAAATATGAATAATTGAAGTGAAATAAGATTAAAGGAAATATTAATGCTTGCCATTCTCCTTATTAAAAAAGAGAAGTTAGTGATTTCTTCCTAAAACTTTTGTTATGATATGATAAAAGTAGGTGTATACACACATGCGTACATGCATACACACACAGACAGTTTGTTTAGGTTGCCTTGTTGTTATTTAGTTCCTAAGTCCTGTCTAGATTCTTTTGCGACCTCATGACTATAGCCCGCCAGCCTCCTCTGTCCATGGAATTCTCCAGGCAAGAATACTGGAGTGGGTATTCCCTTGTCCAGGAGATCTTCCTGACTTATGAATTGAACCTGAGTCTCCTGCTTTGGCAGGCAGATTCTTTACCACTGAGCTACAGGGAAGCCCTTAGGTTGCTTGGGAAAGCTTAAAACTTCTTTTATTTCTGGGTTAACTATTGCTTGTTTCATAGTTTTTGACTGATACCTTCAATGACTTCTTTCTCACTTATTTTTGACAGATACAAGAAAGAAATGCCATCGTTGGAGAAAGATATAGGTGGCCTCATACTATTCCATATGTTCTAGATGAGAGCTTGGGTTAGTATGAAATTTGGAGTGTGCACAAATAACGTATGTTCCTAACAGAATAGGATGACGGTATTTTCAAGGGAAGACTCACATGGCCATTAAGCATTTTGTTTGTTGCTTTGTGTGGCTAAGTGTGTGTGTGTGTGTGTGTGCATTATCAGTTGTGCTTGACTCTTTGTGACCCCATGGATTGTAGCCTGCCTAAATACACTTATGTAAAAATAAATCAGCAAAATGAAGAATGAACAGAACCTAGATGATTTTGTATGAAATATTTGCTGAGTTTTGACCAGTAAAGGGCTTCCCTTGTGGCTCAGCTGGTAAAGAGTCCGCCTTCAATGTGGGAGACCTCGGTTTGATCCCTGGGTTGGGAAGATCCCCTGGAGAAAGGAACGGCTACCCACTCCAGTATTCTGGCCTGGAGAATTCCATGGACTGTATAATCCATGGGGTCGCAAGAGTTGGACGTGACTGAGCAGCTTTCACTTTGACCAGTAAAGGGATTAATTCAGCCAAGGTTTACGGAGCGCCTACTCTGTACTGGACAGTTGGAACATAAAGATTCAGAAGCTAGTCTTTATTTTAAAGGAGAGGCTTCATCTATGTTCAGACTTCACTCATGACTGAAAAACAAGCAGCAAACAAACAAACAAAACTCTAGGAACTGTCATTATTTTACTAACATTTTATTTTGCCAAGTCAGGAATTTAGTAAGAACCCACTTTCTTTTAATCATCCTTTTTTTATAAAATAAATAATGTTTTAATACTAAAAAGTCAGAAGAATCTAGTCCAAAAGAAGGGGCAAGTTTTCTGTATTAGAAATTTATTGTCATGGAAAACACTAAACAAAATTCTCATTTTACCCATGGATTAGTAAAAATGATATCACTGACCAGCATCAGTTTAGGAACTGCCATTTGGGAAATTTTCACTTAAGTATCATTTATTTGGGCTTCCTCAGTTGGCTTAGTGGTAAACAATCTACCTGTATACAGGAGATGCTGGAGACAGGGTTGGATCCTTGGGTCTAGAAGATCCCCTGGAGGAGGAAATGGCAACCCACTCCATTATTCTTGCTGGGAAAATCCCATGGACAGAGGAGCCTGGTGGGCTATACAGTCCATGGGGTCACAATGAGTTGGACATGACTGAGCGGCTAACATCATACGTTTCAGTGTGTGTGCTCAGTCATGTCCAACTCTTTGCGACCCCAAGGACTGTAGCCCACAGGCTCCTCTGTCCATGGAATTCTCGCGGCAAGATACTGGAGTGGGTTGCTCTTTCCTACTCCAGGGAATCTTTCTGACCCAGAGGTTGAACTCGTGTCTTTTGCATCTCTTGCATTGGTAGGCAGATTCTTTTTCACTAGCACAACCTAGGAAGCCTCATTTCAGTAGAGATAATTATAAATCAAAAGCTAATTATATAGAATGGAATACATATTATGATTGATATGTTCAAAGAGCTATGGGAGCCCATTGGAGGACATTTAACTCAAACTAGATATAAAGGCATATACAATAGGGGGCAAGTGACCCTGTGCAGTAAGGCTGCTGTGAAGCTTGTGCAAGTTGTACTCCACACATGGGTGCCTGGGGAGGGGGGCAAGTGGGACTGAAATTAAGTTTGCATTATATTCATCAACAGGCATTCATCTCTTTGAATAAAGTGCTATTCATCCACCTACCAAGACAGTCCTGGCAGTATCTGTTCAGATTTGATGCCTGTTTCTTCCTTCCCTCTTTCCATTCTTCCTTCTTTCCTTTCTTAATTAAAGTATGTTTGATTTATAATATTGTGTTAGTTTCTGGTATACAGTGAGGTGCTTCTTTCTAAGCCCACTGTGTGGGCTAGTGCAGCCACTGACAGCAAGCGAAGGATGCTCTAAGCAGACAGATCACTATGTGCAAAGGCATGGGGAAAGGAGAAAATCACTGGTTAGAATTAGGTTGATAGTGGGGAGATAATGAATTTGAACAGGTAGGCAGAATCCAGCCTTGAGTCTTTCCTGTGTTAAAGAACTTGGTGTGTATACCAAGGGTCATGTGGAACCACCAAAGGTTTTAGTGCAGAAATGAGATCATTATCATTCTTGTTGCAGTCCAGAAGATGTATTATCAGTGGGGCAGAAAAAGAGTAGGGAGATCAGTTAGACTGTTGAAGAAATTCAGAGAAGGATTAAAACATTTCTAAACCAAGACTCTCTCAGTGATGATAGACAAGAGTGAATCATTCTAAGAGAACCTTAGGAAGCAATTAGATTCGGTGATTGTGAGAGATCAAGAAGAAGGTGGGTCTAGGGAAAGAGGGGCTAGTGCCCAGGATTCGTTCTTAGGTGACTGGGTGGATGGCAATGACTTTAACAAGAATAGGGAATATGTCTTGAAGAGGGTAAGATGGAGAAGTATGGTGGAAATTGCTTTTTGGCATGCAGAATTTGAAATGCTTCAGGCTCACTGTGGTGGAGACATCATATGATGTCTTGGTGTCTGGTCTGGTCATTCAAGATAGAGAGATCTAACAGGGAGTTACTAAGGGTATGGGAGATGGTTGAAGCCATGGGTATGGATGAGTTTTTCACTGATACCTTGCATATCACACATACGCCATAGATAATGGATCTTTCTGGATGACCCAGGAAGATTGTATTGAGTTAGATGGCAGAGTGGAATTCAGCCTGGGAGAGCAACTTTTTGGAATTGATATAGATGGAAGATCTGATAGAAGTTTTTGAGAAGGCAAGACTGGCCATAAACAAATGAAAAGCCAAGAGTAGGGTAGAAAAAGCCAAACAACAGTCATTCATAGAATTAGAAGCTATGAAGAGTTGTGTAACATGAGGAGAAAATGATGTCCATTGACTTTCGGAATTGACGGGGATCTGAAACACTTTATTAAAATATAAATTTTTTTTCAGCTTTATTGAGGTATAATTGACATGAAATTGTTAGATACTTGGTATACATTGTAGTGATTTTACATGTGTATACATTGTGAAAGGATTCCCCCGTTGAGTTAGCTAACACATCCATCACCTCACGTATTTTTCTTGTGCGTGTTTGTGAGAACATTTATGTTCTACTCTCTTAGCAAATTTCAATTGTGCAATACAGTGCTATCAACTATAACACCAAGTTTTACATTTGATCCTTGGGCCTTATTTATCTTATAGCTGAAAGTTTGTACTTTTACTAACCTCTCCTTATTTAAATATTTATTTTTGGTTTTAATCTTTTGATTAAAAGTTTAAAAATACTTTTGTTTCAAAATCACTTATATGTATATATACATGATTAAAACTTTATATATATAAAACTGTATTCTCCTGTGTTCCATGAAAGACCAGTGAGCTTTTTTTTTTTTTTCTTTTTAAATTTGGCTGCACCAGGTCTTTGTTTCAGCACATGGGATCTTCTATCTTCACAGGGGCATGCGGGATCTTTTTTTAAGTTGCGGCATGCAAATTCTTAGTTGTGGCATATGGGGTCTAGTTCCCTGACCAAAGATTGAACCCGAGCTTCCTGCACTGGGAGCATGGAGTCTTAGCTACTGGACTACCAGGGAAGTCCCCAGTGAGCTTTAATTTGACTGTACCTCTTAGGTTATTTTTGCCATGCATTTTACCTAAAGCTTATATGTCCTAACCATATAAGCTTTACATACCTGTTTCTTTTTTTTTTAATTTTTGCTTTTTAATTGAAGTGCAGTTGATGTTTAATAATATGTAAGTTACAAGTATACAACATAGTGACTTAAAATTTTTACAGGTTATACTACATTTTTGCTCATTATAAAATATTGGCTATATTCCTCATTTGTACAGTATATCCTTGTAGCTTCAGTTCAGTTCAGTCGCTCAGTCGTGTCCGACTCTTTGCAACCCCATGAACCGCAGCATGCCAGGCCTCCCTGTCCATCACCAACTCCTGGAGTCCACCCAAACCCATGTTCATTGAGTAGGTGATGCCATCCAGCCATCTCATCCTCTGTCATCCCCTTCTCCTCCTGCCCTCAATCTTTCCCAGCATCAGAGTCTTTTCCAATGAGTCAGTTCTTCGCATCAGGTGGCCAAAGTATTGGAGTTTCAGCTTCAGCATCAGTCCTTCCAATGAATATTCAGGACTGATCTCCTTTAGGATGGACTGGTTGGATCTCCTTGCAGTCCAAGGGACTCTCAAGAGTCTTCTCCAACACCACAGTTCAAAAGCATCAATTTTTCTGCACTCAGCTTTCTTTATAGTCCAACTCTCACAGCCATACATGACCACTGGAAAAACCATAGCCTTGGCTAGACAGACCTTTGTTGACAAAGTAATGTCTCTGCTTTTTAATATGCTGTCTAGGTTGGTCATAACTTTCTTTCCAAGGAGTAAGCATCTTTTAATTTCATGGCTGCAGTCACCATCTGCAGTGATTTTGGAGCCCAGAAAAATAAAGTCAGCCACTGTTTCCACATTTATTCCCTTATTTGAGCCTCCAAACAATTTTCAGGATAGACACTAGCCTCATTAAGCTTTGATAAAAGGCCCAGACAAGCAAGCTCCTTAGACATTCAATTCAAAAACAGTCATGTGGTGGTCAGTGTCATCACCCCTTATTTTAAGGATGTGTTAAATATGAAGTAATGATCCAAATGTGATATTTACAATACAAAAAATGTAGAAACAGTTTAAATATTTGATAACAGGAATTTACTTATATGTTACAGTCATATAAGGTGGCTATTAAAATGGTAAAAATAGTATTTCATGATGAAGCAAGATTTAAGATGTATTACTTAGTGAAGTGGAGAAGGAAATGGCTACCCACTCTAGTATTCTTGCCTGAGAAATTCCATGGACAGAGAAGCCTGGCAGGCTATAGTCCATGGGGTTGCAAAGAATCAGATATGATTTTGTGACTGAATATTTAGTGAAAAAATAGTTTATAAAATATTATGAAGGCTGAGACTTTATTGTTTATAAAAATATGTGTATTGCACATGTATTCATAAGAAAAGTATGATAAATGTGCTTGGTTATTTCTGTGTAATATTTTAAATCTTTCTTTTTGTTTATAATTTCTAACTTATTTATAATAAACATGTATTATTTTTTCATAGCTACTTTTAGAAAACTTATTATTTAAAAAAATTATTGTTACTTTAAAAATATTTATTTAGCTACATTGGGTTTTAGTTGCAGTGCGAGACCTTAGTTGCCTCTTGGCGTGTGGGATCTTAGTCCCCACCAGGGACTGAACCCAAATCCTCTGCACTGAAAGGTGAATTCTCAACCACTGGACCATGAGGGAAGACCCTGAGCATGTATCATTTGTGTGATATTATAAATGGTTGAATTCCGAGTGCCTGTTAGAGATTCATGGATTTTAGGTCCTATGTGTACCCTGTTCTTTACCTTCACCTAGACTGAGGCATTCTGAATAATGTCTTTAAATTGTCTGTGAAATGGACATGTAAGAAGATAGAAGAAAATAAACGTTTGATAAATGCTCATGTTATAGTAGTGCCGCCTTATCCTTGGGGCATATGTTCCAAGACTTCCAGTGGATGGCTGAAACTGTGGGGAGTACCAAACCCTATATATACTATGTTTTTACCTAATCTATGTACGTATGATTAAGTTAAACTGATAAATTAGGCACAGTAAGAGATAGTAACTAATGAGAAAATAGAATAATTATAATAACCTATAATAAAAGTTATGTGAATGTGGTCTCTCCAAATATTTTACTGAACTGTGTTATCCTTCTTGTGATGATGGGACATGATGAAATGCCTACTTCATGAAATGAAATGAGGTGAATGACGTAGGTGTTGTGATGTATTGTTAGGCTACTATTGACCTTCTGATGACACTTCAGAAGGAGGATAGTCCTGCTTTGGGCAATGCTGGGTCATTGAGCCTTGATGAAGTCGATGAGTGGATACTGAGAGCAGATGATGGACGTCCGAGATTGGGGAATCCCTGGCGGGATGGAGCAGCATGGCATAAGGTTTCCTCAGGCTGCTCAGAGCAGCATGCAGTTTCATGATCATGAACTCTTATGTCTGCAGTTTTCCATTTAATATTTCTGGACTTTGGTTGATGGCAGGTAACGAAAGCCACAGAAAGTGAAACCACAGACCCATGGGGACTACTGTGCTTGGAACTTCACCTCTTCTTTCTGTGCTAGCCTTACAATATTCCTGCAAAGTCGATTTTATTTCCCCACTTAGCTGGTCTTGTGATAATACCAAAACTCCAAAGATGAATTAAATTGGCAAAGATTATGCATCAAAAGTAAATGGATAGAAAGCTAGCAGGAAGTTATTATATAACACAAGGGGCTCGTCCTTGTGGTGTGATGACCTAGAGGGGTGGGATGAGGGGTGGTGGGAAGGAGGCTTTAGATGGAGGGGACATAGGTATACTGATGGCTGATTCACGTTGTTGTATGGCAGGAACCAACACAATATTGTAAAGCATTGTCCTCCAATTAAAAAAAATAGGAAGGACTAGAATAAGAATGGGGCTTCCCTGGTGGTTCAGAATGTAAAGAATCTGCCTGCTATTCGGGAGACCCAGGTTCAGTCCCTGGGATGGGAAGATCCCCTGGAGAAGGGAATGGCAACCCACTCCAGTAGTCTTGCCTGGAAAATTCCACAGACAGAGGAACCTGGTAGGTTACAGTCCATGGGGTTGCAAGGAGTCGGGCACGATTAAGCGACTAACACTTGTCACTTTTCACAGAATAGGAAAATCCACACAGAGAGAATGCAATGGTTTAATGGGTACAAAGTGTCCTCTGGGGGTGATGAAGGTGTTTTGAAACTAGACAGACAAGGTGTTGAAGAACATTAACGCATGTACGAAATTGCCCCTGCAGTGTTCACTTTTGAATGGTTAATTGTTTTTATAATTGTTTAATTTCTAACTTAACAGTTGTTCATTGTTTTAATTGTATAAAAAGCATAAAGTTAGCTGCTCAGTCATGTCTGACTCTGGTTTAGGAAAAAAGTAAGTAGTGAGGATAGGAGAGAACTTAGGTGTGTCTGGTTGGAACCAGTAGACACACCATCCTCTCTGTCACCCACCGCTGGCAGCCACCATCCTTCACTTCACCAGTACCTGCTCTGATTTGTGACCATCTCTTCATATGCACCTGATATGGCCCTTTCCCCCAGATTGCCCTCTGAGCTTCTTTTCCTGCATACCTTTGTTGGTCTCTTGCCCCTGCCTTCTTTGAGCACTTTTCTGTCTAAACTGTTAGCATCAGTCAACTTGGAAGCAATGGTTCTTATTCATGTTTTAGACCCTGAACTCATTTGAGAATCTTATGAATGCTTTCCCCAGAAATTGCACTTTGCTGAGAAGATATGAATAGAGGTATAGACATAATTCTTTGAATACTATCTCAACATATTCATGGTCCCTCTCATCTCAAGGTCCTCAGATTAAAAGCTCTGCTGCGAGCCTTTAAATATATATTATAGCTTCTTAGATGAAGCATGTGACAGTGATGGCTCACTTTGGTTGCCTGTGAATGAGTGTATGTGTTCTCTGAGGTAAGGAAATGCCCCCCACCCTTTTATTTTTGCTATCTGAGCTCTACTGGCTCTAGAGAAATATACATGGGGCAAAATAAGATAATCTGAAGAACAACCAAATATTTACATGCGATACTTAATTGATACTGTATACTAAGTTATGTAAAAATAAAATGCTAAATTTACATAGAGGGACTAACTCATGATAAACAATATATTGCAGGCCCTGTTTCCATGGTGAATTGTTCAATGGTGATAATTTTAATAGGTTTATTTTTGTTTGTTTTCTTCCTTCAGAGATGAATGCCAGGGGGGTTATCCTCAAGGCATTTGAACGCTATCGCCTAAAATCATGCATTGACTTCAAGCCTTGGTCTGGAGAACCCAACTATATATCAGTGTTCAAGGGCAATGGGTAAATTGAAGAGTTTGTCTTCTAAGTGTTCTGAGGAGAACTGTTGTGGCTGGGACATTGCATCAGAGTGATTGCCCTGGACCCTAACCTTGAGGGAGGCTGGGGCTTCCATTGCTATTTGCTGGGTGTAATTTCCCTCTAGCCATAAAACCAGACTGCACTGTCTCAATCTTGTAAAGACAAGGAGGGTGGAGTCACATGCCATCCACCCTAAGACTCTGACCTTCAGTCTGTTTGTAGTTTCTGCACTCCTTATTTCTTTTATTTATTTAGTTGATCAGTGTTCGGTCTTTGTTGCTGCATGGGCTTTTCTTTAGTTGTGGTGAGTGGCGGCTACTTTCTAGTTTTGGTGTGTGGGTTTCTCATTGCGGTGGCTTCCTTGTTGCAGAACTTGGGCTCTAGGGCCCTCAGGCATCAGTAGTTCTGGCACATGGGCTCTAGAGCACAGGCTCAATAGCTGTGGTGCACGCGCCTAGTTGCTCCATGGTATGCGGGGTCTTCCCGGACCAGGGATCAAACCCATGTCTCCTGCATTGGCAGGCAGATTCTTTACCACTGAGGCACCAAGGAAGCCCCTCTTTTTTTTTTTTTTTTTTAAAATATTTACTTATTTAGCTACACCAGGTCTTAGATGGGGCATGTGGGATCTAGTTCCCTGACCAGGGATTGAATTCAGTCCCCTTGCATTGGAAGCTGGGAATCTTAGCCACTAGATCACCAGGGAAGTTCCAATATGCTCCTTATTTCTGCCTTCAAGTAAAAGCCGTCTGTACGCATGCGAGCACATGTATCTAAATTTATTTTAACCCAAGAACTCTTGTTGTTCAGTCTCTCAGTCATGTCCAACTCTTTGTGACCCCATTGACTACAGCACTCTAGGCCTCCCTGTCCCTCACCATCTCCCAGAGTTTGCCCAAGTTCATGTCCATTGAATCTGTGATACCATCCAACCATCTCATCCTCTGTCACCCTCTTCTCCTTCTGTCTCCACTCTTTCCCAGCATCAGGGTCTTTTCCAGTGAGTAAGCTCTTTGCATCAGGTGCCCAAGTTTTGGAACTTCAGTTTCAGCATCAGTTCTTTCAATTAATATTCAGAGTTGATTTCCTTTAAGATTGACTGGTTTGATCTCCTTGCTGTCCGAGAACTCTTAGTACTTTGCTTAAGAAGATGATAGTTATTTGATTCAAGGTCAGCAGTTCTGAGTGGTTGCTCTATCTGTATAAAACCCTTATTCAAGGACCATCTGAAAAATTTTGGGATATTCAGAAAAAATCAGGCCAGGCTGAGTGGAGGGTGATTTACTCCTTAACATTTGGTGTCAGCCCAAGTTCTCCAAAGATCATGTGGTCTGGAAGGCTTTTCATACCTCACTGGGTTTTGGGAGAAATGCACGGTGTTTAGACACAAGTGAAAGATCTAGGATCTTAGGTAACCAGGTAGATTAGGCATTAAGGATTTTGCTCTAAGACCTTAACCTACATCAAGCCTCTTCTCCTTGTACTGTAAACTCCCCTGTCAGCTGCTGGTCTTCAGTGGGGAAGCAACTTACTAGGATGCAACAACTGTCCATCGGAGAGGGCTGCGACAAAATAGCAACGGTTCAACATGAGTTTCTCCATGCCCTTGGGTTCTGGCATGAACAGTCACGGTCCGATCGGGATGACTATGTCAGCATAATTTGGGACAGAATTATTTCAGGTACGTTTATCTTGTTGTTTTACATTGTTTTAAACTTAAATACTGAATTTCTAAACATGTGCTTTCTTCTGCCACTGGTGTTGTTTATTAATAATGGGAAAACTCTGATGTGATCTAATTTCATTTGGCTCTGGGCTTCCCAAGTGGCACTAGTGGTAAAGAATCTGCCTGCCAATGCAGGAGATGCAAGAGACACAGATTTGATCCCTGGGTCGGAAAGATCCCCTGGAGAAGGGAATGGCTACTCATTCTAGTATTCTTGCCTGGAGAATCCCATGGACAAGGAGCCTGGTGGGCTATAGTCCATAGGGTCTCCAAGAGTTGGACATGGTTGAGCACATTTGGCTGTAATTCAGTAAGAGTTGAAGTGCCTGAAGGCCATTGGGGAACAGTTTTCCAGAACCCCAGTTTGAGCTGGATGTGATGTTAGGAACCAGTGTTTCCTAAAGAGCATTTTATGGAGCACTGTCCGGCAATTTTTTCATAGGTGTTTTGTAGAAAGGAATCTGTGGTCAAATTAACTTGGGAAATCCTAGGTTAAAAGAAATTGAATTTAGCTATTTACACTGTTGTACTGTTCAGAGTCTTTGCTCGACTAACACAAACTGCAAATCTCCAGCAGGAGCGTTTTCCAAAGTGACTTGATCTTGGCCTTTGTGTGTGTGTGTGTGTGTGTGTGTGTGTGTGTGGAGTATTTGGTTGTGTAATCCTTTGGAGCCCATATTGGGAAATGCTATAGTAGTTGGACAGCTGGAACTTTTTGTGACTTTGTGCTCAAAGTCAGAAAGATTTTTTTCCCCCCAAAATGTGTTTATTTGACTGCACTGGGTCTTAGTTGTGCCACACGGGATCTTCATTGCAGTATGTGGGATCTATTTCCCAGACCAGGGATCAAACCTGGGCCTCTTGCATTGGGAGCATGGAGTCTTAGCCACTGGATCACCAGGGAAATCCCCAGAAAGATTTTAATAGCCATGTCTGACTATAACTCATGTTTTCTGCAGTGACATTTTGTTTCCCCATCTGTCTTGCCTCCATAGGGTATGGTGAAGGGGATGGGGAGGCAGAGAAGTGAGAGGGGAGGGATGACATGGCTATCAAATGAGGCCAGTGAGGGTTACTCTGTGCTGAGGGACCCTGACACCACAATCCCAACACCACATTACTTGCCCCTGCCTTTGTCCCCACCCCAAGTCTGGGGGAAGACACTATAGCTGAGTCTAAAAGATTTCTAGAGCAAGAGAAGTGCTTAGCTTCAACCCATGGCCTCATTCTGCAGGGTTTCCAATGTCTTATTTTTTTGGGAAACTTCTGCCTTGATTTGATAATGCATCTTTATGTACTGACAATCAGACCCATTTGTAGTGATGCTAAGTGGTCAGGAATCTTCTCTAAGTGTATTTATTTACATACATCTACACACATTCCAGTAACTGAGAAATCACTGATGATGTCAATCCTTCCTGCATTATCATCCCCATCCCATTCCACCACGCCTCCCAAAGTCCTCTTGTTTTCATCTCCGTCCAGTGAAAATACCTACATCTCGTCATTGCAGTCAATGACGCTGAGTGTTTCAACAATATCTTTTAGACCCTTTCTATCTGTTGTTGTTATTCAGTTGCTAAGTCGTGTCTGACTCTTTGTGACCCCATGGACTGCAGCATGCCAGCCTTCCCTGTCTTGATTTCCTTTGACTGGTTTGATCTCCTTGCAGTCCAAGGGACTCTCAAGAGTCTTCTCCAGTACCACAGTTCGAAAGCATCAGTTCTTCGGCGTTCAGCCTTCTTTATAGTCCAATTCTCACATCCATTCGTGACTACTGGAAAAGCCATAGCTTTCCGTTAGCAGTTCTTAGAACCTTAGGACAAATGCTAAAGTCCAACTTTGAGCTGCAATGAAACCTTAGACAAGTTCAGCATGACAAGTGGTATAATTCTAAGTTTGAATAGTCTATTCCAAGACAGGAGTGTTTGAAGCACTCTTGAAATATCATCAAGCATCAGTTGTAACCAAGATTGCGCAATGTTTATTATAGTCTTTATTTCTAAGTTAACAGTCTTTGGAGTAAGACAAACTAAATTTTGTAATTAAAATTTTTATTTATCATTTAGGCAAAGAAAGAAATTTTGACTCCTATAATGATCAAGTGATAGACTCCATGAATGTTCCCTATGATTACAGCTCAGTGATGCACTACAGTAAAACTGCATTCGGAAATGGATCAGAACCTACAATTATAACAAGGGTCCCGGACTTCATGGATGTGATTGGCCAGCGAATGGATTTCAGTGACTCTGATGTCTTAAAGTTGAATCAACTGTATAACTGCTGTATGTGACAGATTCTTTGACATGATTTATCTTCCTTTCTGCTCTGTAGGAAAACATTCTACTCTGTGCTGGGTTTTCTGAAATTATAGTTAATTATAGGTTGATAGTTGAAGTTTTATGTTCAAAAAGGAAAAAAAAAAAAAAAACAAAAAAGATTATCACCCAGATCCCAAATGACAACATGGAAGTAGCATTTTTCTTCTCATGTGTTCTGGGCTTCAGATTTAAAAACCATCTGAGTCCTGTCACAGCGTGCCCCCTTCAAGTTTCTGAAGCTGTTGCTAACTCAAATGTATAGACCAACTATATTCAAAACTCTTTTCAGTCCAAATGAAGTATACAGTCATAATATAAATAAGTTCAAATAACTTGAGTTGTGGTTTATTAATCTGAATAACTAGATGAATGTAGACTCATATTTCTTTCTTTTCAAAATATTTATTTGGTTGCTCCAGATCTTAGTTGTAGCACTTGAAATCTTTGATCTTTATTGCAGCATGCAGGATCTTTTTAGTTGCAGCACGCAAACTCTTAGTTGTGGCATGCAAACTCAGTTGTGGCATGTGAGATCTAGTCCCTTGACTAAGGATGGAACCTGGGCCCTCTGCATTGAGAGCACAGAGTCTTAGCCACTAGACCACCAGGGAAGTGGCTAGACTCAGGTTTCGAACACAGTTAGTTAATCTGATAAACAAGACTCAGGGAGGCAGTTTATACAGAGCTCACAGCTGATTGATTGTCTTGGTTTTGCAGATATATCAAGAGATCTTCAAGCCACCATCACCCTGACTCAGTGACGAGTCCCCTTTAATATCACCCTAGAATTCCTAGTTCTTCTAGATGAGCTGTTTTTACTACTTAGCTTACTGCGTTAGATCTGCATGTCAGTAATTGTTTCTGTTGCTTTGGTAGCCTCCTCCTTGAGCTTTATGGAGTCCTGCGATTTTGAGCTGGGAAATGTGTGTGGGATGATTCAGAGTTCAGCAGACAGTGCTGACTGGCAGCGGCTCTCCCAGGTCTCTGAGGGGCCAGAGAGCGATCACTCCAACATGGGCCAGTGCAGAGGTAACAGCAGTGAGATTCTTCTGGGTTTTATTCTCAGCGCTTCTAGCCTTTTTCTTACTTTCTTCTTTTTAAATTTACTTTTAATTGGAGGTAATGTTTTTACAATATTGTGTTAGTTTCCGCCATACACCAACATGAATCAGCTATAGGTATACATATGTCCCCTCCCTCTAGAACCTCCCTCCCACCTCCCACCCCTTCCCACTCCTCTAGGTCATCACAGAGCACCAGGCTGAGCTCCCTGTTTTATACTGCAACTTGCAACTTCCCACTAGCTATCTATTTTACATATGGTAATGTACATGTCTCCATACTGCTCTGCCAATTTGTGACACCCTTTCTTCCCCTGCTGTGTCCAAAGTCTGTTCTCTACGTCTGTGTCTCCTGCAAATAAGTTCATTAGTTCCATTTGTCTAGATTTCATAGCTATGCATTAATATACAATATTTATTTTTCTCTGACTTGCTTCACTCTGTATAACAGGCTCTAGGTGGCCTTTTTCTTTGCTGCGAAATACTGGGATCTGAATTCTTATTTGTATTAGAATTACTAATGATAGCCCACTAGTGCTACCTAAGAATTGGTTCTGTATGTTATAAGGATATGGTTAATGTCTTTGCTTTTACTATCTGAGTTTGCTTTTTCCCCATGGCTCAGCCCTGGGCTCTGTGAAACCTCAACCCATAGTATATGCCTACTGCAAGAGGGGGCTGCCACTCTCCGGAAGAACTCTTACCTCTGGAAAAGTGGGGCTTTGTTTCCTCAAAGCTTTCAGAATCCAAGAGATCTTCCAGTAAACAGCACCAGACTGGGAATTAATCCATTTCAGAACTTCAGCTGATTGAGGTTATACATTCCTGTTGCAAACATACTTAAAATGAATGTAGCAAGTACAATGTATTTAATTTTACTCAGATGAGTAAAAAATTTCTACTGAAATTTTGTTTTGAATCAAATAATCATTTTTTAGCTACAGATACATTTTTACTTATTTGGTAATTTCTGGCAGCAAATAGGTAAAACTAGACTTCAGAACCCAGGACTGTTGCTTGACAGCTCAGATGGTCTGGGCAAGCCTTGGGGTCTCTAAGAGCTTTTCCTTTTTCTTTTATGGGGGTTGGTGAGGACACGACAGATATTGTTTAAAGGTACAAACTTGTAACAAGTAGTAAATTAGCCCTAGAGATAGAATGTACAGCATCATGAATATAGGCAACAATATTGTATTATAATCATCAAATCTGCTAAGAGACTAGACTTCACTATTCCCAGCACCAAAAAAATGATGCTATGTATCAAATAGAAACACCAAATTATTGCCAGGATGGCAATGAGAAGCCAATATATAAATGTGTCAAATGAACATGCATACCTTAAATTTACACAATGATTCAGTTCAGTCGCTCAGTCATGTCCAACTCTTTGCGACCCCATGAACCACAGCACGCGAGGCCTCCCTGTCCATTACCAATTCCCGGAGTCCACCTAAACCCATGTCCATTGAGTCGGTGATGCCATCCAACCATCTCATCCTCTGTTATCCCCTTCTCCTCCTGCCCTCAATCTTTCCCAGCATCAGAGTCTTTTCCAATGAGTCAGCTCTTCACATGAGGTGGCCAAAGTATTGGAGTTTCAGCTTCAACATCAGTCCTTCCAATGAATATTCAGGACTGATTTCCTTTAGGATGGACTGGTTGGATCTCCTTACAGTCCAAGGCACTCTCAAGAGTCTTCTCCAACACCACAGTTCAAAAGCATCAATTCTTCTGTGCTCAGCTTTCTTTATAGTCCAACTCTCACATCTATACATGACCGCTGGAAAAATCATAGCCTTGACTAGACGGACCTTTGTTGGAAAATAATGTCTCTGCTTTTTAATATGCTGTCTAGGTTGGTCATAACTTTCCTTCCAAGGAGTAAGCGTGTTTTAATTTCACGGCTGCAATCACCATCTGCATGTCACATATTTTCAATAAAAAATATTTTGTAAATGTAGATATAAACAGTGGATAGTGGTCCTCCATAGATACTACTGTAGGAGGGGGGAAGGGGTGGAGAGAGAGGCTAGACTAAGCAGGTAACACTTTTTTCCATTTTTTAAAAGATTTTTTTGATGTGGACCATTTTTAAAGTCCTTATTGAATTTGTTACAATACTGCTTCTGTTTTATGTTTTAGTTTTTTGGCCCGAGACATGTGGGATCTTAACTCCCTGAACAGATTTTGGACCTGCACCTCCTGCATTGGAAGGTGAAGTCTCAACCACTGGACCCAGGGAAGTCCCCCCTTTTTTCATTTTTGAAAACTACCGACTGTAGTAAGAAAAAAGTGATCTAATATTGCTATTTTCATGGTCTTCCTGCTCCAAGATCTGCATTTCAGTGCTCAAAACAGTGCCCTGCATACAGTGGGAACTAAATGGAAGCAGAGCGGCCACAAGATATGCATTCCTGTACCCAGTACCTGTATTCTCAGTTCTGCTCTTATCCTCTTAACAGGTTCTGGCTTCTTCATGCATTTCAACAGTAGCTCTGTAAACAAGGGGGCCACAGCAATACTGGAAAGTAGAATACTCTACCCTAAACGAGGATTTCAGTGCTTGCAATTTTTTTTGTACAACAGTGGAAGCCAAGATGACCAACTGAACATCTATGTCAGGGAGTATTCTGCGGCTCATGTGAGCAGCACTCTAACCCTTGTGGAACAAATAAAAGGTACGATATCAACATTTTTATTCTTGCATTCAAAGTGAGGCAATCTTTTTATTTTTAAAATTTTTGTCTTGTATTGGGGTATAGCTGATTAACAATGTTGTAGTAGTATAGTTTCAGGTAAACAGCGAAGAGACTCAGTCACACATATGCATGTATCCATTCTCCCCCAAACTCCCCTCCCATCCAGGCTGCCGCATAACATTGAGCAGAGTTCCCTGTGCTATCCAGGATGTCCTTGTTGGTTATCCATTTTAATTATAGTAGTGTGTACAAGTCCAACCCAAACAGAGCGAGACAATCTTAACGTTTTATTTAATGCAGCCACTTACAACAGGGTAGGGGTTATGAACCTAGAACCTAGAACCTCATCCTCCTTGTTTTATGCTGTGGTTAGGAAGCTAAAATGAAAATGCTTTCTGTGCTATAGAATATGTGACGCTAACTTAAGAAACTGTAGATTGGTCTCTGGTGTTGGTGAAGTTAGTTCTTGGCAAGTAATAAAATAGAATGGAAACTAGCTTAGGCAAAATGGGAAGAGTTACTGGCTCAACATAACTAAATTATAGGATGAAGAAGAGAGAAACTGGCTGCAGGTAGGATGGGACCTGTCCCTGAATATGGCTGGGGGCCTTTCCTGTTATCTCAGAGGGGCTTTGTCCAGAAAACTGGTGCTTTGGCTGTCTCACTTCCCAGTTTGCATTTTTATATTTTACATTTATATTACAAATGTACCATCAGACTAGAGAAGGATCTCTTCCTCTAATTTGTAGCCTAAAAAAAATAAATTCCAATGCAGGATTCTAATTGTTATGATTTGGGTTAAATGTATCTTCTGGAGCAATTTGGAGTGGAGAGAGGGCAACACCAATGGGGTGGCCACCCTTCCTTCCAATCGTGTGTCTGGGAGTTGGGTCATGTTGACCAGCTATTAGATGGTTCAGAAGGTTCCCTGAGGGAGGGAGGGGTAATAGGCTGGTGACTATATTACTGTTTGCTTCACATATTGACTTCTTGATTTGAATGAATTGACTAAAACCTATGATAAAAATTGATCCATGTTATGCCATATATCATGCCATTTCCCCCCTGTTTAACAAGGAGAAACAATCTGAAACATAGATGATATTTCCCTTCAAGACCAGTTTAAGCTGAGGTTCTTAATCTCATATTATACATACATGTATATATACCATATAGTATACGTGTATATAATATGTATCTAATGCATATGCAAAAGATTATAAATAAAATTATTGCATGCATACATGACTATACATATATAATCCTTTGCATTAGCAATCTGTGGGTGTTATTACTGATAGATAATAGCACAAAATGTACTTAAGAAACCTGTCTAGAAGTCCAGAATTTAAGCTGAAAGTACTGATAAAAATCAAGGGGAAGCTCTCATGAAAGATTTTTATTCAATCCAGGGTCTTTCCAAGGACAACAGTGTTTCCTGTAATTTGGATCTTTCTAACTGATTTTTGAGCAACATGTTTCTCATTAAGTGCTAATACATTTAAGTTTTAAGGCACTGTGTTAACTACTGTTTGACATGAATTCCTGAGCTATTCTTTCTCTGGGTAGGGGGAACTTCTGAAAATTGTTTAATGTACTTCTTCTTATTTGAGTGTGTGATATAAGAAAATAACACAAGATGTCCTATGGTGCACTGTTCTCTAGGGTAGGGAGTAATAGTGGAGGGGGATGTGCGGTTTGGGAAGAAAGGAGATGGTACCAGGTATCAGATAAATACTTAGGACTTTGCATGCTCAGTTGCTCAGTCATGTCCGACTCTTTGTAACCCCATGGACTGTAGCCCACCAGACCGGACTCCCCTGTCCATGGAATTCTCCAGGCAAGGATACTGGAGTGGTTTGCCATTTCCCATGCTAGGGGATCTTCCCAACTCAGGGATCAAATCTGCGTCACCTGCATTGACAGGTGGATTCTTTACCACTGCACCACCTGGGAAGCTTGTAACACTGAGACCCTGGTAAATGATGTAGGGAGTCAATTGTAGGCTGTAGGCCTTCTAGGGTCTGATGAATTCCTGTCTAACACTGCCAAAAACTGATTGAAAATTTTACACGTGAAGGAAATATTCCAATCAAAGTTTAGATAGATTAAAGGAGGCTTTGGCTGAGGACCACAGGGATCTGGGGTACAAATGTAAAGTCTTGGACTTGCCAGTCTGTTTAACCAACTGAAGGGAGGTGACTTATAAGTTGAGTATGGAGTACTCATGAGTTAGATGCTATTGTTTGCTCACATGTGTCTGGAAAATGGTGATCTATCTAAGAATAAAAATGAGCTAGATAAGCATTCAAATATTGCAGAGAGCCACTCAGTCCTACAAAAGTGCCTTGGAGTAACTGGACCTGAGCCGGAGGAAGAAGAAAGCCATACCTTACACCTGCAGGAGGCAGCAGCTCTAGAAATATCCTTTGGCCATGAAAATTAGGACTCTAATGTCAGTTTGTATGTGACCCACATGGTCCTTTATCCTCTTTGAAATAATATACCTCTTTTGCAGATATACCCTCTGGGAGCTGGCAACTTTACCACGTAACACTGAATGTGACCAGTAAATTTCGAGTGGTGTTTGAAGGGGTCAGAGGCGCTGGTGCCTCACTGGGTGGCCTGTCTATTGATGACATCAATCTCTCAGAAACATGGTGCCCTCATCATGTCTGGCATATAAGGAATTTCACACAGCTCATTGGCAGCCCCAATGGGTCTTTCTTCAGCCCTCCATTTTATTCTTCTAAGGGATATGCCTTTCAGATTTACTTGGATCTATATAGTTTGCCTAAAATAGGAATGTATTTCCACCTGATCTCTGGAGCCAATGACGATCAGTTAGAGTGGCCGTGTCCTTGGCAACAAGTCACGATGACAATCTTGGATCAAACTCCTGACATTCGACAGCGTATGTCCAACCAGCGGAGTCTAACGACAGACCCATTTCTGACCATCGGTTCGTGGCTTATCTTTTTTGTTGTTAATACACAATCATTGCTCTAGGAGGGATGGATGATTTGGGAATGAGAGAATGCACAACCAGGCACCTAGGGAATTTTTGAGGCCCAAATCTTAAGATCAGAAGATACGCAGGGGAAGGCTGATAGTCTCTCAGTCATGTCTGACTCTTTGCGACCCCGTGGACAGGCTTCTTCATCCATGGAATTCTCCAGGAAAGAATACTGGACTGGGTTGCCATTTCCTTCTTCACTGTAGGGGAAGGGCTTCAGCAATTCTGGACAGAGTCTCCCAGACAGGGGACTGTCAGGAATATCAGCAGAGATGCCAACAAATTGAGAAGATTTTGGCTGTATTCTTGGAATTTGATGACAACGTCTGAATTCTCAAGGTTGTACGAGGAGTGTGTGCATGCTAAGTCACTTCAATCAGGACCAACTCTTTGTGACCCTATGGACCAGGCTCCTCTGTCCATGGGATTCTCCAGGCAAAGATACTGGAGTGGATTGCCATTTCCTCCTCTAGGGGATCTTCTCGACCCAGAGATCGAGCCCTGTCTCTTATGTCTCCTGCACTGGCAGGCGGGTTTTTTTTTTTTTCCTACCACTAGCACCACCTGGGATGAGGTGTGTTGTTGGTTTTAGAGTCTGACAAGCCTAGGTTCAAATCCAAGGTTTGCTTCTCATTAGCATTGTGACTTTGCACTGATAATCTCTTGAAACCTCAGTGTCCTCAGCAGTAAAACCGGGACTGTAATAATAACCCCACAATTTTATTAACAGTGTCTCTACAGTTCAAGGAGGGAAGTTTGTGGAAGGGCCTGGCAGGGGGAGAGTCTCAGATGCTGAGTTCTCCTAACCCATGCTGTCCTTGTCTTGTCACTGATATTGTCAAAAACAGCTCAGCTTTTGAAATGGGGGTGTTTTTTGATCAGAAAGAAGATGCTAAGTAGATGTTGTTAGTGTTGGGAAGGGTGTGGGAATGGATCGTAACTTCTTACTGAAGGATCCTGGGGGACTTGCCAATAGTGACATCATTCCCCATCTTTCTAGACTGAAAGATGCAGTGCCCAGAAAGCAATGCCCAGAAAAAAAAGCAGTGCCCAGAAAGTATTGATCACATTTCTAATTATAATAATCCTTTGCCCTCTGGGAACCTAACAAAGTAAAACATGGAATTATGACAAGGTCAATATTGTCAAACCTGAATTCCGCATATGAAAAGAATGGACCTAAGTGATCTGGGGGAGAAAAATCTAATCTGATAGGAAAAAAAAAATAGTGTTCACAAAGAGGTGTGGGAATTTGATGTTCACAATTTCTTTACCTTTTTTTCAAAATATTTTTCCCTGAATGATGTTGAACATGGCTCAAGGTTGGATGGGTCATCACCTGTTTTTTCAGAAACAGTGCTTCTCACTGTCTCACTCCTGAAGCACTTTGCTATGTTAGGTGAATAATTCAGTTAATAAGATGAATTGTTGTATGCTAAAATTAATAACTCTCTCAGTAATGCACTGATTTAACTCGGTTTAAAGGGCTGTCTGTAACTCAGAAGGCCACTACAGAATGATTCTAATGGGTAGCTGAATTTCTACACTGGTCAGTCAGTAAAAGTGTAGAACTTTACTACTCAGGCCTCCTACCCAGGAAACTTTCAGGAACCCTGAGTGTGGTCCTCCCTGCTGCGCCATCTCGTTTGCATCAGGACAACATAAATGAAAAACTCCAGTGATTTGCCAGGGACTACAACACAGGTCAATAGCATCATTTAATTATTTTGAGCTCTATCTTAATTGTGCTTCACATTGCCTGCATTTTCCTGCCACCAAAAGCTATGATGATGCTAAACATAATCCATTAATATAAATTGCTTTTTCAGATAATGGAACCTATTTTTGGGACAGGCCTTCCAAAGTGGGAGCACAAGTTATTTTCCCTAATGGAACTCAGTTTCAAAGAGGTAGGGGCCGTGGATTCCCTAACTTTATGACCCAAGAAATGCTGAAAAGCAGAGATTTTATCAAAGGAGATGATGTTTATATCCTACTGACAGTGGAAGGTATGTCAAAAATAGTTTTCTCTAAGCTATTCTTTTTTTTTTTTTTTCTTTCTTGTGGTCACTGATTATTTACTGTGTTCTTCTGGGTTCTATTTTCAGATATATTAGATAGAGATGTGGGAAGAAGTGGGCATGAGTGGGATTTTTTTTTTGTATGAATCATTAACAATATAAAAATAATTTAGATGGAAACAGGCATAGTGCCAGGACAAATTAATTACCACTGCATGGAACAGCAGTGGAAAGCTTTAGTCCAGAAGACTTCTTTAGAAATAAGCTAAAGTATATCCATTATACCCTAGAATTTAATTCTTGGATTCTAGAAGTAAAAATGTCACACAAAACATAAAATGAAAGTGGAAATGGACTTTGTTGTCTCTTTTAAATATGTACACACATGTGTGCACACACATATATGTCTTGTCAGTAACAGCATTAATCTCTTGTCTTCTAAAGTTCTTGGTCATGGCAGCCAACAATAACATTTTTCAGGAATAACTGGTCGTTTCCATGTTTTATGTGATAGGATTTTAACTCATTTACTATTAAAGACCCACTTGCATCTCAGTAAGTCAGAATTATTTTTTATGGCAAAAGGTGGTGTCATTAAAATCCATGAAATTTTGATTTCTGTGTCAGAGTAAATCTAGATGATACTTCAGGGGAAAAACTATTCAGAAATAACTTTCACTGAGGGAGAAAACATTTTAGGTAGCAGAGACAAATTCATATGTTCATCATGTCTGTTTGACCGGACCAGAAAACACCGAAAAGAACAGATTCCTGGTTGTCAGGGGACCTGGTATCTTGTGCTAAATATCTATCTACTTGCTTTGCCAAGCAAGAGACCTGTGATCTTAGGCAAGCCCCTCTTTGCATTTCTTTGCATTTCTGAGCTTTCGTTTCCTTGTTGGTCCCTTGGGGCTGGGAACACAGGCTCCCCTTTGAGCTCAGGTGAGCCCAGACCCAGGCAAACACATGTTCAGTTATAGCCCCACAGGCTGGCCCAGCTTCCCTTTGTGGCTAGCTCTCAACCCACCTGTTTGTTTTTTTCACTCCTGTGAACGTTACTGGACAGTGCTTCAAGATTGCCTGAGTGTGTTACAAACTGAAGGTTTGATTTTTTTTTTTTAAGGAGTTGACTTTTTAATTGACCCTTTCTTTTTATTTATTTATTTGGTTGGTTGCACAAGGTCTTAGTTGTGGCATGTGGGATCTAGTTTCCTGACCAGGGATCGAACCCAGGCCTCCTGCATTGGGAGCACAGAGTCTTAGCCTCTGGGCCACCCCAGAAGTCCCTGAACGTTTGATTTAGAACTTAAATATCAAATGCTCATTAAACCCCAACTGACTTCCCTCCCTGCTCTCCTCCCATCCTCCTTAGACATATCCCACCTTAATGCACAAAATTACCCACTTCCAACCTTGGACGTCAGTGACCTCTGCACAAGTTTCAGGTGTGAGAATGATGGGATCTGCATTCTCCAGAATGGCAGAGCTGAGTGCAGGTAAGGGCGCCATCTCCCCATCCTTTTGTTAGGTATTTGTTTCATTCACAATGTACGATTCATGTGATATTTCATATGAGTGAAATCAGTTGATTCTCATCTCAAAACTGTTCATAGGGTATTTATTGTTTGCTCTCCATTTGGGAGTTTGGGTTGCCAGTAGAACAATGAAATTATTAATGTAAAGTGAGTACATTATATATATTTTTAATTTTATTTATTTATGGCTCTGCTGGGTCTTTGTTGCTATGTGGCATGTGTACGTGCTTAGTCACTTCAGTTGTGTCTGACTCTCTGAGACCCCATGGACTATGGCCCACCAGACTCCTCTGTCCATGGGATTCTCCAGGCAAGAATACTGGAGTGGGTTGTCATTTCCTTCTCCAGTGATGAAGTATGAAGTGAGTGAAGTGAAGTCGCTCAGTCGTGTCCAACTGTTTGCAACCCCATGGACTGTAGCCTATCAGGCTCCTCCGTCCAGGGGATTTTCCAGGCAAGAGTGCTGGAGGGGCTTGCCATTGCCTTCTCCTTGCTATGTGGGTTTTCCTGTAATTGCAGAGAGTGGACACTTCTCTCTAGTTGTGGTGCTTGGGCTTCTCACTGTGGTGGCTTCTCTTGTTGGGGAGCACGGGTTCCAGGATGCATGGGCTTCAGTAGTTGTGGCTCCTGGGCTCTGGATCACAGGCTCACAGCGATAGTTGCTCTGAGGCAGGTGGGATCCTCCCTGCTCAGGGACGGGACCCACATCTCCTGCTTTCTCATGTTGATTCTTTGCCACTGAGCCACCAGGGAAGCCTGCATGTTCTTTTCTAGTTGCCTGAAACAGTCCTCATGAGTTATAAATCCTCACAACAGCCTGGTGTGGTCAATGTGACGGTCCACATTCTGTAGATGGAGATACCTAAATTCTGAGAAGAACCTGGCCATAGTCACAGCTGGGATGTTCTGGACTGGGACACTGAGAACTAAAGTTTCTCCACTACCTGTGCTGCATTTCTTCCCCAGCTGGGAGCTGCTGTTTTAAATCCCAGATTAGGGATAATTTCATTGCTCCTTGCTGTTGGCCCTGCCTGACTTCCTGGGCTAGTCTAACCAATCCTTTCAGTCCGAGCAGGTGACCAATGGTTCCATCTGTCAATGACCTGAGTGTTGACCCACACCTTCAGTGGTGAAGATTTTCAGATTTAAGTGTCAGCTCGTAACTCAGTCATGTTTCAAACGTGTAGGTGTCGGTCGGGGGATGACTGGTGGTACATGGGAGAAAGGTGTGAAAAGAGAGGCTCAACACGAGACACCATTGTCATCGCCATATCGTCCACTGCTGCTGTGTTTGCCCTGATGCTGATCATCACTCTCGTCAGCGTCTACTGTACCAGGAAGAAGTATCGTAAAGAGTCAAGTTCAAGGACAGTCAACACTATTATGGAAAATGTAAGTTGACTCTGATATTTGGTTATTCAAAACCCACTGATTGAATCATATAAAGAAAAATTAGGGCTTTTTAAATATCTTAAAAATTTTTTTTTTTTCTATTCCCTGTGCTGGGGAAAAAGGCTTGGAGACTATGAGTTCTTGTTACCTTCACTATAAATCAATGATTCTTGAATTGGAATCCATGGAAACTTTTGGAGGGGAGGTTTATTATCCTCCTGAAACTGTACCCAGAATTGTGTATGGTTCTGCAGTTTTCTGGGGTGGGAGTCTGTGACCCTCCTGAAAGGCATGACTGATTTTTGCCTACACACTTCAGTCTACCTGGTTAAGTGGAAAGATGAACCATGTAAGTGTCTTTGTTCTAAAGGCTGAGCTCAGGCTTGTAGGAAGGGGGCGCTAGGCACATTTGGGGCATTTGCATTAAAGAAGATCCCAACTAATTCTGGCTTCAAGTGCGATAACTCTTAGGCAAGGTTTTCAAGTAGAAATTTTAAAGTCTTGCCTCAGATGGTCTCCAGAATGGCAACAGACTCTTGAAATTACCCTGGGGAAGCAGAGACTCTGAGATGGGTGTTGGCATAAAGGATGTTTACCGAGGACACCAGTGATGGAGTGAGGGAAGCTGGACCAGGCAGCTCTATTTTAAAGTTATATGGTTTTTTTTTAAGTGGACAGATTTATTTGTTTGAAGACCTTTGTTTGTTAAAGACACTAAATTTTTTTGTGAAGTTATTCGAAAGATGGACAGAAAGCAAACAGTTTTATTCTCATATACAGTTGTCATATTTCCTGAACCTCAGGAAGATATTTAAAGCTAGTCATAAGGCAGTGGATCTCTTCCTTCACAAGCTCATTAGAAAAGTACTTAAAATGTATATATTAATAGGTTGTGGTTTTTTAGAAAAACAGATATTTCCAGCTTATCTTATGACTTAAAAGGGACAGATCAACTAGTGATCCAGTAGGTCAGCCTGGTGGAAACCTGGGGCCGTTAGGGAAGTACTTGGGGGTTGGGGTAACTATGGTGGGGGGACTGATTAGAGAGGAGAGGACTTGTTAGCTGAAGGGTAAGACTACCAAGATATTCCTCTGGAAACTGAAAGATGTAAGCACTATTATAAAGGCTGATTTATCAAGCTAAAGTTGGAAGTAAAATGATAAAACAATAAGCAGAAAAAGAAGGAAGTTAATCCAATAAAGGAACTATTAGGGCCATTAAATGGAAACACACACAAACACACACAACCCCCATAATATAACAACACAACTGTTTTTGCCTCTGGGTCATTTAAACACATGCCCAAGAGTAAGGAATCAACTTAGTGTAGGCATTTCTGGGGCTTCCCTGGTGGCTCAAACCGTAAAGAATCTGCCTGCAATGCAGGAGATGTTGGATCCCTGGGTGGGAAAGATCCCCTGGAGAAGGAAATGGCAACCCGCTCTAGTAATCTTGCATGGAGAATTCCATGGACAGAGGAGCTTGGCGGGTTACAGTCCATGGGGTCACAAGGCATTTCTGCAGTTAATTCACTGATAGCAGAACCTCTACCTGTAGTTTAAATCTTAAATTGAAACGACCTTTTTTTCCAAGTCGGAAGTGTGTGCTCACCCTGATATTTGAACATCTGAATAAAGCGGGACATGTCTGTGCATTTTCCCTCAGCCCAAGTCTTGAAAGGATGCCAGCCAGGAGGGAAGCCAGAAGACTGCAGAGGGCACTTTATTGAAACATTAGACTGTTTCATTGTGATGCATTTCAATGACAGTTTTTAAATTTAGAAATTAAGTCATCAATTGTTCTTCCCCCTTTTAGCAATATGCACTTTGAAGATTAACTCTGCAATACAGCCAGCCAATGAAATGAAAGACTCTTCATCATGGATTCACCCATAATATATTACAACCACTTCCTCCTTCTGTAAATGGATCATCTCTGTAAATAGCTGGGTACACTATAAATCATTATTTTGGTAAAAGTCTAATTGGTGAGATACTGCTTCTGTTTTTATTTTTAAAGGAAGGGGGTAAAAAAATGAAAAATAAAAATAGATAAAGTGGAGACGCAATTCAGGCTGTTGTGGAAGAAAAACATTGTTTATAAGTCGGACAGCAAGAACCGGGAATAGCTTTCCAAGTGACTGATCCTTTTCTTTGGGGGCCAAGTGCCATGGCCTCATAGGCAATTCCCTAGAAATTGCCCAGTGGGAATGATCTTCCATGTAGAACCTCCCCATTGCCATGTTGTCCTGTCCCAGTGGACAGCGGGGCAGAGGGCAGCTCTGTTCTCCCTGGGGACATCTGCCCCTCCATCTGAAACTGGCTACTTCCTTGTTTTCTTTATTATTATTATTATTATTTAATCATGCTTAAGGCTTATAGAATTTTAATTCCCCAGCCAGGAATCAAACCTAGGCCCTCAGCAGTGAGAGAGTGAAGTCCTAACCACTAGACTGCCAAGGAATTCCCTTGTCGCTATTTTTTTATTTTAGCCATCCCTGTTAAGTGATATCTCATTGTGGTTGTAGTCTGCAGGTCCCTAGTGACTTATGATATTGAACCTCTTCTCAAGTGCTTATTTGCTGTCTCTATAGCATCTTCAGTGGACTATCTCTTTACATCTTTCACTTATGCTCTGAATGAGATTTTTGCTCTTACAGTGTTTTGAGAACTTTTAATATATTTTGATCTATCTATTTCATTGTCAAATATGTGGTTTGGAAACATATTTTCCCACTCTGCCACTTGCCTTATTCACTTAAAATAATATTTTGCAGAGCAGAAGTTTTTAATTTTGATAAAGTTCAGCTGATCATTGTTTTTTAGTGGATTGTGGTTTTGTTGTCAAATCTAAGAAATCTTTGTCTACTCCTAGATCCTGAATACTTTCTCCTAGTTAAAAAATGTTTTGTGTATTTTTTGTTTTATATTTAACTCAATAATACATTTTGAGTTAATTTTTGTAAAAGGTGTAAGGTTTAGGTTGAAGTTAATATTTTGGCATTATTTTCTCTGTTGAATTGTATTACATGTTATATATATATTTATAAATAATTTACATGTAATGTTACATCTTATTGATAATTCAGTTCAGTTCAGTCGCTCAGTTGTGTCTGACTTTGCGACCCCATGAACTGCCCCACACTGGGCTTCCCTGTCCATCACCAACTCCCGGAGCTTGCTCAAACTCATGTCCATTGAGTCGGTGATGCCATCCAACCATCTCATCCTCTGTTGTCCCCTTCTCCTCCTGCCTTAAATCTTTGCCAGCATCAGAATCTTTTCTAATGAGTGAGCTCTTCACATTAGGTGGCCAGAGTACTGGAATTTCAGCTTCAGCATCAAGTCCTTCCAATGAATATTCAGGACTGATTTCCTTTAGGATTGACTGGTGGGATCTCCTTGCAGTCCAAATGACTCACGAGAGTCTTCTCCAACACCACAGTTCAAAAGCATCAGTTCTTGGACACTCTGCTTTCTTTATGGTCCAACTTTCCATCCATATGTGACTAATGGAAAAACCATAGCTTTGACTATACAGACCTTTGTCGGCAAAATGATGTCTACTTTTGAATATGCTGTTTAGGTTGGTCATAGCTTTTCTTCCAAGGAGCAAGTGTCTTTTAATTTCATGGCTGCAGTCACCATCTGCAGTGATTTTGGAGTCCAAGAAAAGAAAGTCTGTCACTGTTTCTATTGTTTCCCCATCTGTTTGCCATGATCTTCATTTTTAGAATGTTGAGTTTTAAGCCAGCTTTTTCACTCTCCTCTTTCACTTTAATCAAGAGGCTCTTTAGTTCCTCTTTGTTTTCTGTCATGAAGGTGGTATCTGAGGTTATTGATATTTTTCCTAGCAAACTTGATTCCAGCTTGTGCTTCATCCAGCCCGGCATTTGGCTTGATGTACTCTGCATATAAATTAAATAAATAGGCAGGCTGACAATATACATCCTTGACGTACTACTTCCCCGATTTGGAACCAGTCTGTTTTTCCATGTCCGGTTCTAACTGTTGCTTCTTGGCCTGTATACAGATTTCTCAGAAGGCAGGTAAGGTGGTCTGGTACTCCCATCTCTTTAAGAATTTTCCCCAGTTTGTTTTCTACACAGTCAAAGGCTTTAGTGTAGTCAATGAAGCAGAAGTAGATGTTTTTCTGGAATTCTCTTGCTTTTTCTGTGATCCACCGGATGTTGGTAATTTGATCTCTGGTTCCTCTGCTTTTTCTTTTTTTTTTTTTTAAATACTTTATTTATTTATCTGGCTGCACTGGGTTGTAGCTGCAGCATGCAGGATCTTTTTTCGTTTTAGCTGCAACATGTGGGATCTTATTTCCCCAACCAGGAATCGAACCCAGGCCCCTGAATGCAGACCCTCTGCATTGGGAACACAGCATTTTAGCCACTGGACCACCAGGGAAGTCCCCTCTGCTTTTTCTAAATCCAACTTGAACATTTTGAATTATTAGATTTATAGTTATATATCTAATGTAATACCTAAAGCAACCACTATAAAAGCCATAGACACTAAAAGTCATATGTAATGTATTAAACTTCATATATATTACATTATATATGTATACAAAATCATAGCCTTCTTTCAATTTTGAAAAAAATCTGTACAATAACCAAGTTTAAATAACCATTGTTTGCCCTTCAAGTGTTTTGTTTTTTTCTAAAAGTAAAAGCGATGTTCTATGAGAAAAGCAGCTAATTCATCTCACAACTCAAAAATCTTACAGGTTCTTTCCCTTAACTTAACCATACTTCATTATGAAGCAAAAGTGCCTTTTTTAGTACATTCCATTTTATCAGACAGAATAGAAAAAATGCGTATGCTCAAGGGTTGAGATTTTGTAAAGTTAATCATATTTACTGCTTCATTAAGGATATTTTTGAGTAAGATTGGCTTTAAAATTCCTCATTTATTGATTTATTTAACACAATGTGTCACAGTGAAGATGGCAGTGACTATTAGTACAGTTTGGTACATTGCCTTGATTTGTGCTAAGACACCAGCAGTTCTATTTATCATTGCTTTCTTTCTTTTTTTTTTTCTGATTTTTTTGTTGTGATAAGAATTTTAAAACAACAAAATCCACCATTCTAACCATTCTAAAGGGACATTTAGAACATCACAATGTTATATCACGACCATCAGTATGCAGTGGTAGATCCTTTTCATCACCCCAAAGAACATTCCATATCCATTAAACACTAATTTCTCTTCCTCCTTGCTCCAGCACCCACAACCCCACTGCCGTCCTTGGCAACTACTAATTTGCTTTCTGTCTTTATGGATTTGCCTGTTCTTGACATTTTGTGTAACTAGAATCGCATAATATGTGACCTTTTATGTTGGGCTTCCTTCGTTTAGCATAAGATTTTCAAGGTTCATTTATGTTGTAGCCTATATCAGTACATCATTCCTTTTCACAGCTGAATAATATTTCACTGGATGAATATACCACTAATCAAAGGGAGTTGTAGGGAGTTGTTTTAGCACAAAAGAGAGTGTTGCCCACATGCTGGTGGTTAAGACTCTGAAGCCAGACTGCCCTGGTTCAAATCTTACCACACACTTGTGGTGTGACCTGGGAGAGTTATATAATCTGTCTGTGCCTTCATTTCCTCATCTCTACACTGAGTAGTAATAATGCTTAGCTTACAATGTTGTTGCAGCAATAAACTACATAATATATTCAAAATGCTTGGAACAGTGCCTGGCACATCATAACCACTGTGTAAGTAAGACCCGCTGTTGCTAGAAAAGGAAATCAAGAGGATGATGAATGGGAGGGTAAGAAAGTGGAAGCAAGTATCTTGGATGATAATGGCTTTTTCTCAGTGATTTTTGCAAATTAAAAGTAGTTTTTATAATTGTGCATGTGCCTTTCCTCACAACACATATCCATGGCAGTTTACAATTAAAACCCTGGTTAAGAGAGTTCAGCCCTTCAAAAGCAGATTTCATCACTGTTTTTTCTATGCAGTTCATGACTGTGTTGCAAATGTTATTTGTCTCCTATTGTTTGGTTCTTGGATGATTAACGCACCAAATTATGGGCAAGCTGTCTTGTTATGTAGTTTAGTTACTAGGTTGTGTTCAACTCATTGTGACCCCAGGGACTGTAGCCTGCCAGGCTCCTCTGTCCATGGGATTTCCCAGGCAAGAATACTGGAATGGATTGCTATTTCCTCCTCCAAGGGATCTTCCCAAACCAGGGATTGAACCTGCATCTTCTGCGATGGCTACATTGGCAGGTGGATTCTTTACAATGAGCCTCTAGGGAATCCTGGGCAAACTGTTACTATTCCATAATCTGGAATTTCCAAATTGAGATTGAGATACATTTTTGAGAAGTTTGTGTTTTTAATTCTAGGAGCAATAGAGGAAAACCTCTCCAATTTCTTATATATGAGTATAATCATATTACTCATGTATATATGAAGATTTTATAAAGACACGGGAATGAACAGATACGTAGGTGTGCATGTATGCTAAGTCACTTCAGTTGTATCTGACTCTCTGTGACCCTATGGACTATAGACTGCCAGGCTCCTCTGCCCATGGGATTCTCCAGGCAAGAATACTGGAGTGGGTTGCCATGGCCTCCTCTGGGGGATCTTCCTGACCCAGGGATCGAACCCGAGTCTGTTATGTCTCCTGCATTGGCAGGCAGGTTCTTTACCACTAACACCACCTGAGAAGCCCGTAGGTATGTATGCTGCTGCTACTGCTGCTGCTGCTAAGTCGCTTCAGTCATGTCCGACTCTGTGCGACCCCATAGACGGCAGCCCACCAGGCTCCCCCGTCCCTGGGATTCTCCAGGCAAGAACACTGGAGTGGGTTGCCATTTCCTTCTCCAATGCATGAAAGTGAAAAGTGAAAGTGAAGTCGCTCAGTCATGTCCGACTCTTTGCGACCCCAGGGACTGCAGCCCACCAGGCTCCTCCGTCCATGGGATTTTCCAGGCAAGAGCACTGGAGTGGGTTGCCATCACCTTCACCACGTAGGTATGTATACACTTTGGTAAAATACCATTTATTAATATCCTGCGGCCATACTGGGTTCATATTTGAGTTACCTGTTAGTCTCAGGCTTTAATCTTTTTAATAGTATATAGATTTTTGATTTTACACTGGTTTCCAATGGTTTAACTGGAGCATGTAACAGTTTACATAAATGTCTCCTCTTTTTCAATTATACAAAAACTCCCCTTTCACACTCAATTTTCTTTAAAGTGAGAGGGGAAATGGAGCCATCTCAGCCTGTTGTGATCCAGCACCTGCATGATCCTCACAGCAGGATATTTTTCTTTAGTCATTTTTCCCTTGGTCCTTGTTCCTTGTGATTGTTTAAGACATGTGGCCTGAGGTGTTAGGGCTTCCCCAATGGTTCAGTGGGCAAAGAATCCACCTACAAGGCAGGAGACACAGGAGACACAGGTTTGATCTGGGTCGGGAGGATCCCTTGGAGGAGGAAATGGACACTCACTCCAGTATTCTTGCCTGAAAAATGGACAGAGGAACCTGGCAGGATATAGTCCAAAGGGTTGCAAAGAGTCGTACATAACTGAGCGACTAAGCATGAGCACTGAGGCATTAAGTAACTAACTACTCCTCCAGTGGGGGCAGTTCTAGAATTTTCAGCATTGGTTCAAGGAAGATAGTAGGTCACTTTAATGGAATGTTGCACGCTGTAAAATGAGGTTGCCTTTGATCATCTAAAGACTTCCTGTGGAAGCATCGTTCTGTGGCTCCAGGCCTGCCGTGCAGCATGGTTGTCAAGTCAGACTTGTGAGGCCTATGATTGCAAGTTTGTGATATTAATTGTTTCTACCAGTTTTGACTGACAAGGGACAATGGGTATTTTTGGAAACCAGCTAAAGTGGCACTGCCCTGTGGTTAGGGAATAATCACAGTTTTCAATTCTTGTGGGCCACTAGTTTTAAAATTAAGAGATTCCGAAAGAATTTTAAATTTAAGATGTTTCCCATTATTTTAATTTTGCACAGAGAGACAGAGAGATTTTCTACTAAGACATTTAATACTGTGCTA
This sequence comes from Cervus elaphus, assembly GCF_910594005.1. Taxonomy (NCBI): domain Eukaryota; kingdom Metazoa; phylum Chordata; class Mammalia; order Artiodactyla; family Cervidae; genus Cervus; species Cervus elaphus. The sequence continues at coordinate 28,690,406 of NC_057841.1, read as the reverse complement.
TTTCAAGTGATTCTTTATTTCAAATAAAGAATTTCATACTTTGCATAGAATTTAATTACCTCTTATTTCATAGGCAAAATCATGCCCTTGTCATTAAACACCCATGGAAGCACATTCGCTCTTTCACTCACTCTTCTGTACATTTTGGTACCTGGTTATATTGATGAGTTAATCTGTTCTTTGAAATTCCAGGAGAGAGTGAACTGTATTTAATCTTAGGGTTCAAAATGACCTTAAATCCCTGTATTTCTATGGAGACCACTGCTTGGGGCATGGAAAGAATGGAGCTCCATTCAGATTGTCTTTATTTATTAATTTAATTTTTTTTTTTTAGGTTTTTAAGGTTCATGTTTCTGTATATAATTTTTTATTTTGTTTTTTTTCTACTGTCCTATTATTTGTCTTAGAATATTTCTATTAAATATTTCCACCCAACAGACACTCACACATGTGTCAAAAAGCTTGTGCTCATAGAAACTTCATTCCCATCAGGGATCTAGAGCCCTCTGTGGCACAGACCAGTTAGAAACTGAAATCTTCAAAAGTGAGACTCTGGCCTTGAGCCCTGAAAGACTATATTGAGGACAAGAAATCTCTGTGGAAATTATAAACTCAGATCAAATGTTCTTTGACATGAGCTGGTGGCATTGCTTCCTTCTAGGAAATTTCTCTTTTTAAAAAACAAACTATTAAAATTATTTTACCTTTTATTTTAAAAAACTTTATTGATTATCTTTAATATTTAAAGATATTAAATAAATATTAAATATTTAATTTTAATTAATTAAATATTTATTTATTTAAAAATAATTCAATTCCATTTTAATTAATTTAAATAATAAGTATTTTAATTAAATTAAATACCTATTTAAATTATTTGATTTAATATTTTAATTTTAAGCAAATATTAAATATTTTAATATTTAAAGATCATATTTAAATAAGAACATGAACTGCAGAGAGGACAAATAATTATCCTTTGACATCTAGAATTTTACCATAAATCCAAATTTCACCACTGAAGTCAAGTCTGACCATTAAAGCCTGGAAGCCTTCTAGAACATTGACTCCAGTCCTCAGATGTAGTTTACATCAGAGACACAGTGCTTGCCATCATAAGAGTTAACGATTATAGGAAATTTTCATCAGAGCTCTCAGATGACTGGGAAATGCTGTTATGGAAGCAATTAATCATTGGCCAGTTAAACACCCATTTCAAACCAACCTAGGAGATGAAAACAAGCCACTGGAAATGGACACTCCATAAACTTTTGGGACTTTGGAGATCAGCATGATCAGAAGGAGAACTAACATTCTTGTTCAGGAGAAGAGAACTAAAATTTCTGGGTACGCTTAGTTATACTCAATTCTAGACTTTGTGGGGTGTTTTATATATTTAACTCTCACAACAGTCCTTTGTGATGAATATTATCCTTATTTGACAGGTAAAAAATATTATGTTTATAGTTAGGTCAATTTGGCTTTCAACTTGTAGTTATTCTAACTCTGTTATATCCATGTGGTGCCCTAGGCAGTGTGGTCCACCTGTTAGACAACAGAAAATTCAACTGAGTAAATTTAAAGCTCAGACTGGCTTTATTAAATGACTTATAAATTGGGCTTCCCTTGTGTCTCAGCTGGTAAAGAATCTGCCTGCAATGCGGGAGACCTGGGTATGTTCCCTGGGTTGGGAAGATCCCCTGGAGAAGGGAAAGGCCACCCACTCCAGTATTCTGGCCTGGAGAATTCCATGGACTACACAGCCCAAGGGGTCGCAAAGAGTCTGACATGACTGAGCGACTTTCACTTTCAGTTTCCATCTATAAACTTGAAAGGAGTTCCACCAAGTTGTAGGAAAGGGAAGGGTTTTCTTTTTTAACATAGGCACCTTTATTAAAAAATTATTTATTTATCCACACTGGGTTTTAGTTGAGGCATGTGGAATCTTTAGTTGCAGTATGTGGGATCTAGTTCTCTGATCAGGGATTGAACCTGGGCCTCCTGCATTGACAGTCTTAGCCATTGGACAACCAGATTAGTCCCAGGGAAGGGTATTAAAGGCTTGAAGAGATAGAATAAGGAAATTATTAGTAAAGAATGCATTATTTTAGGCAAGGCCACCTTCCTAAGGGGATGGGAAGAGGTAGATGACCTCACCAGTGCTAACCAGGTGATTTCCAGGTTGACTGGGTTAAAGGTTACTTTCCCAGAGGGGTTGAAACTGCAATTAAGTCAGGTATTAAGTTTTGGCTTGGTGATGCAAGTTGAGCACAAGTGACTACATTTGGGACCTTCTGTCTCTTCACACCACTGAGGAATAGGCTATACCTCAGGAGAGGGAGATGGTTCATCTGGTCTGCCCTTTAAGTGCAACCTGTGCAGAACCTCCATTAAATCTTTAAGGTGGTAATGATCCAGCAAAGCCCAACTAAATGAAACCCCTACTTGCAGTAGAAACAGAAAGAAATTTTCTGCTAAGTGTGAGTGATAATGTGATTTCTAGTAAGAAACATGTATTTGGTCTTCCTGTTCCTGCCACAGAGCTCCTAAAAACCTTGGAATTTCCTAAACAATGAGAACTGTAAAGGAGTCTTATGTTAATGAGGTGACTTTCGAAACTCACCTAAGGATGGGGGCCGGTTGCCAGGGGAACCAACCAAGATCAAAGTGTTGGAATTTTCATCTCACCCCCTGATTTCCAGAGAAAGGTGGGATTGGAGGTGGAATCAATGGCCAATGGCCAAAAATCAAGGGTCAATGATTTAATCAATTGTGATTTAATTAATTGTGCCTATGTAATGAAGCTTCCGTCAAACCCCAAAAGGTGATGGGTTGGTGAACACAGGGTGGTGTGGGCAGAGTGGGCCGCTGAGAGAGCATGAAGCTCCACACCATTTCCCCATACCTTGCCTGACACATCTCTTCTATCTGCTATTCCTGAGTTATATCCTTTTATAATAAGACAGTAATCTAGTAAGTAAAATGTTTCTCTGAGTTCTGTGAGCTCCTCTAGCAAATTAATCAAACCCAACAAGGGGGGTCATTGGATCAGAAGCGTGAGTGATGACCTGGGTTTGCAACTGACTTCTGAAATAGGCCTAAGTCTTTAACCTGTGGGGTCTGATGCTATTTCCAGGTAGAGAGTGTCAGAACTGAGTTGAGTTGTAGGACATCCAGCTGGTGTAGAAGTGCTTGGTGGCCTGGGGAACACCTGCCCTTCCTGCCCCCTCCCCCACTCCTGACATTGGAATTGGGAGCAGAATCCTTCGATGGGGACATGGGGTGAAAATCCAACTCACAGTTTCACTGAGACTCCAAAGGAGTTCCTCAAACTGCAGAGTTTGCTTTACCAAGAAATTTACTATTTGACCTGCCAGTCCAAGGACTAGGACTCAGACCTAAGGTCTTTCCTCATCTCTGTTTTGTTTTTTATAATTTTGGGGTACACCATGAAGCATGAGGAATCTTAGTTCCCCAACCAGGGATCAAACCCATGCTCCCTGCAGTGGAAGTGCAGCGTCTTAACCACTGGACCAATAGGGAAGTCCCCGTCATCTCTGCTTTTAACTGCTCTTGGGCTTCCAAAGACCTAAGGCCTGGGTTCCAGGTACTGTCACTCAGGAAGTCTTTCTGTTCCTGAGTCTTTCTGTTCCTGTGGCCGTAACAGATTCCAAGACTATCAAGAGCTCCTCTCCTGCTCCCTTTCCGGGCACCCATGTGGACCCCACATAGGTCTCCCAGAGGCTTGGAAAAGGCATATGTGGGCAGGAGCAGGAGAAAGAGGAAAAAAGGTAAGATATTCTTCTTTTTAATTTTGGAAGTGATTAAATTGTCCACAGGTTCCCAGTCACTGTATTAGGACATCTACACTGTGAGGAGAATTTTTTTTTTTTTAAAGGAATCTTAGTTGTATATTTTTCATGTAAGTACCTCAAGTGTGTATAGTTAATGTCAGATAATGTGTTGAATTAACTGTCTGGTTCCCCACCACCCTTTCCAAGTATTTCCCAATATTACATGTACTTTTGGGTTGACTTATGTGCTTACTCTGATGGTCGCAATAAAGAGATTTAAGTTTTTATCATCATTCTCTGATAATCATATAAGGAACAAAACCAAAGTCATCCCCAGGTCCTCAAGAACTTCCTTTCTGGATGAGTAGCTTTAGATCAAAGGTGTCCCCTTTCTGGGGAGTGACTCCTTCTTCATAAATCTTAATGAGGATGATTTGGTACCCTCAAAAGCAGCTGGGATTATGCAATATTTCCTTTTAGATGGAGCCTTGGAGAACTGTCACATATAAGGAATACGTGGGGTTGTCAGGATGGTGAGATAATGCATTAACTGATAAGGTAGCTGCAGTGTCATCAATGTACAACAAACCCTTGCTTATCTGTAAACCTTAGCCATAGGAGCGGCCTACTCACGAGTGTGTCCTCCGCTTCCACAGTTCAGCAGTATCTCATGGATTAATTTCCATAGCCTGAAAGCTCCTAGGCTAATATTAAGGTAGCTATAAAAAAAGGTAGTTAATATCAGAAAAGACCAGAATACATAGGGCTTTCCTGGTGTCCAGTGGTTAGAATCCACCTGCTGATGTAGGGGATGTATGTAGATCTTTCGTCCGGGAAGATACTATGTGCTGCGGGGCGACTAAGCCTGTGAGCCACAACTATTGAACCTATGAGCCTAGAGCCCATGCTCTGCAACAAAAGAAGGCACTGCAGTGAGAAGCCCCCACACCACGAGGAGGTAGACCTTGCTCACTGGAACTAGAAAAAGCCTGAGTGAAGCAATGAAGACCTAGTCCAGCCAAAGATTAAAAAAAAGAAAAACTTAAAAAAGAATGGAATACATTTCTCTCCTTGGAAGCTCTAACAGTCCCAAGAAACTTTGTTTTCTATTCTTAATCTCCCTCAAACTTGTGTCATCTCTTGGCTGCTGCCGCCTCTGGCTAAAATTTCTTGGATCATTTATAGCAACAATATAAGCTGGAATAGGGTAGAGAATGGATAAGTAAAGAAAGACTCCCCATTATAGAACCCATTCAAACAGACCGTTTCCTCCAGCAGTCACCACTGTTCTTTGATCTCTCAGCTAGTAAATCCTCGAGCTGAGATTTTATAAACAGATAGGGTAGGGGGTCCCTGGAGAAAGAGAATCAGTCATAGTTTTTTTGACAGAAGAGAAACCATTTTTGGCCTAAGGCATTTGGTGATCTAAGCTGGGCCACTTGCATGCCTGCCCTTGCACAGGTCTCAGTAATGAATGATCTTAAGGGAAGTGAGGGAATGCAGAAACAAAGGAAAAGCAATCAAGAAACAGTTGTTCAGTTGCTAAGTTGTGTTTGACTCTTTGTGACCCCATGGTCTGCAGCACGCCAGGCTCCTCTGTTCTCCGCTATCCCCCAGAGTTTGTTCAAATTCATGTCCATTGAGTTGGTGATGCTATCTAACCATCTCATCTTCTGCCAGCCCCTTCTCCTTTTGCCTTCAATCTTTCCCAGCATCAGGGTCTTTTCCAATGAGTTGGTTCTTTGTATCAGGTAGCCAAAGTATTGACTGGAGCTTTAGCCTCAGCATCAGTCCTTTCAATGAATATTCAGGATTGATTTCCTTTAGGATGGACTGGCTGGATCTCCTTGCTGTCCAAGGGACTCTCAAGAGTCTTCTCCAGCACCACAGTTCAAAAGCATCAATTCTTTGGCACTCAGCCTACGTTATGGTCCAAGAAACAATAGTTCGGTGATAAAACAAGTACCTGCTCCTCCTCACTGGATATAACATCAATCTGATACATGTCTGAGTTCTCCATGAGCTAAGGCCCCCCCCATCCAGGTGGAGGATGGTAGCGATATGCTGAGACCCCAAACTTGTTGGAACTTAAAGGATGATAATGTTGACCTTTTTGATCCTCCTGACTTCAATCAACTTCAGCTTGGACTCTGGTAACATTTCCCCCAATTCTATGCTGCATTCTCTTCTGCTCAAGCCCATTTATGAATATGCATACACAACCCAAACCCTTCATAAATGCATACATACATACAGCTTGAAATTTCCTCAGTTTTGCTCTTTGGGGAAACACTGCTCTGGGAAAGATCCCTGGTGTTCTCCCTACTTGCTTCAGGTTATTCTTCCTTCCTCTTCTCTTCATCTTGGTTACACCTTTTGGCTTGACACATACCAAGAAGCAAACCTAATTTTGGGGTAACAATTTGACCAGGACTTTCTGACTCAAGACCCCAGGCATTTCACCATGGCTCCCTGGCAAAGTCAATGAGAAAGGAGAAAGAAAGTGTAGCTGTCTTTAAGGAAGCACCATCACTGTTCTTGAGTCACAGACATCCCTGTGGGATTCCAGAGAAGTTTGAAAGACAAATACAAGAAACAGCTTTGCTGAAACTTGACTTTTGGTTGTAGAATTCAGGATTCCTTGGCTTATAAGTGAAGAGGTGACAAGTTTGCTTAAGCAAACGGGACTTCATTGGCTTGCATATTCTGACCTTGGGAGGCTGGGCTTGAGCTGGTCCCAGGGATGAACAGAATCAAGAACACATGTACCACCAAGCCCCAACCTTGGCCATCCCCATTCCACCTCTCTGCGCATGTTGGCGTTGTTCTGCCAAACTACTTGTCTGTGGCGGGGGACGTGGTGTTAGTGCACCAGACTCAGGTCCTCAGAGCTCTGTCCCAGACAGGACATGGTGCTGCCTCCAGCTCCATTCTGAAATATCATGGAGAAGGGTTTTGATTGCCATGGCTTAGGTTACGTGCTGGTTTCTTGTGGCCAGGGGTAAGGTGCCCTGTTCAGTCCAGTCTGGTTCAGTGCATACCCTTGTTGCAAAAGGAGCAGAGAGAATGACTGCTGGGAAATCACCATCAACTGGATGTCCATTCTGTTTTGTACCTTCTATAGGTAACTAATGTTGGAATGACCAAAAACATTTTTTTTTCCCAAAAACATTTTTAAAAAAATTTTAAAAAAGGATAAGGTGTGTTTAGTTATGCTACAGGCCAACCAGTTGATCATGCAACTAGTCTCATTAATTATCCTCTTTTCTATTTAAAAAGCCACTAATATAACTTAAAAAAAAAAGTCTTCATTGAATTTGTTACAATATTGTTTCTGTTTTATGTTTTAGTTTTTTGGCTTCAAGGCATGTTGGATCTTAGCTCCTGACCAGAAATCAAACCTGCACCCCCTGCATTGGAAGGTGAGGTGTTAACCACTAGGCCACCAGGAAATTCAAGAATAGAATGTTATACATATAGTTAAAAGAAAGAGATTCTTAAAAATTTATCAAATTATACACTTAAAAAAAAAGAAAAAGAAAAAAGATCTAGGTACTGTGAGGAGTTGGGAGGACGACTTCCTGCTGCTCTCTCTTCTTCTGGACACAATTCACTCAGGTCTCAGAACCCCTTCTCACCATCCTGCCTTCCTCCCCTGCCCTCTAACCCCATTTATAGACTGCGTTGTTCTGGAAGACTTCAGGGAAAATGGAAGTAGTGAATGGCCCCCCAAAGTTGGTGATTATGAGATCCATCTCAAATAGTTATTCTTTAGAAATAGGTAGATAACTATTTTCTAATTCATTAAAAGGAATCAAAGCCTTCCACTTACCATTTTGAATTTTTTAATATTTAAACACATGTTCTTTCCATTTAGTTTTAAAAATTGCTTATGTTAAGATGTGTAGAAATAAAAAGAATTGCTTAATTTAGCACTAGGGATAGTCTTATTAGACACAGAAAAGCCTCAGTTACCACTTAAAAATTCTAATGATAGTTAAGAAGGAAAAAATAATCATAATGGAAATAAAGAAATAAACATTTTAATTTTGTAGGTTTTATGAGTCACTTATTGCAAAAGAATTCAAAAGAATCTATAAAAATTTTTCAGAGGTAGTAAGTTTTCCTAAATATGTATACATAAAAATATATAACATAAATATAGAAGATTTATTATTGTATGTATGTGCCATAATGCTCAGAGAAGGCAATGGCACCCCACTCCAGTACTCTTGCCTGGAAAATCCATGGACGGAGGAGCCTGGTGGGCTGTAGTCCATGGGATCACGAAGAGTCAGACACGACTGAGCAACTTCACTTTCACTGTTCACTTTCATGCATTGGAGAAGGAAATGGCAACCCACTCCAGTATTCTTGCCTGGAGAATCCCAGGGACTGTGGAGTTGGTGGGCCGCCGTCTATGGGGTTGCACAGAGTCGGACACGACTGAAGTGACTTAGCAGCAGCAGCAGCAGCCATAATGCTAAAATATACAATGGTAATGAAAGATTATTTGTTGTTGTTATTTGTGCAAATATTGAATTACTGAGAATTAACTCAGAACACGCAACATTTAAAATATAAATCTTAACATGAAAAATAAGAGGATAATAATAAATGGACAGATATGTAATATTCCCAGTTGAGAATTTTAAATAAAGGAGACAATCATCCTAAGTATAATACATGGGTTTATGCATCATTGAGGCATTTTATCAAGGGAAGTTATAACAGAATAAAAAATAGAACTTGACAATTTGATAGTCACCTGGAGCACTAAAGGACTCAGTATGAATTTATAAATGTGTACATATTTACATAAAATTGATCATAGTTGAAACATTTTAGAAAGCAATGAAAACCAAAACATTATAGTACTGAGTTAAAAGAAGAAGCATTGCCCAGGGGATTCTATTCCGTTGCTCATTTACTATAAAATTAATGTATGACAGAACAAGAGCCACACAGCTGCCGGTGGGCAATTCTGCCCTCAGCTCACCTCTCCGCCTTCTGTTTCCAGGGTCAAGCATCTCCCACGCACTTGGCTAAGCGGACTCAGGGCCTGCCATGTCTCTTTCTTCTCTGTGTACCTGTCTGAAGGTGGGGATCGCTGCGCTGCTGTACCCTGCATCTGGCACTATCTCAGGCTTTTATTATTATTATTATTTGTCTGCACTGGGTCTTTGTTTCTATACTCCAGCTTTCTCTAGTTTTGATGAGCAAGGGCTACTCTCTCGTTGCTGTGTGGGGGCTTCTCATTGTGGTGGCTTCTCCTGTTGTGGCACAAGGGGCTTTTGTAGTTGCAGGATATGGGCCCAGCTGCCCTGTGGCATGTGGAATCTTCCTCGACCAGGGACTGAACCCACGTCCCCTGCTTTGGCAGGCAGATTCTTAACCATTGGACCACCAGGGAAGTCCTGTTGCAGGCTTTAGTTGGGAGGTCCAGGTTGCATGTTCCAGCCCAGTTTTATCACAGGTATACACTGGGAGTATTAGGCACTTGTTCAGTTCTATCAAACAGATACTTTCTTCTTTGTTTCTCACAGCAAATTTTTGGGGAGACTGAATGGAAGGCTTGGATGGATATGGTTGACAGAGGTGGATATGAGAATTCCTGCTTCTCTGACTATAATACAATATAAACTCACTACAAATTCTTCTCAAGTCATTACTAATATTATTGTGGTAACTGGATAGCAAGATTCAGTTCAGTTCAGTTCAGTCACTCAGTCATGTCCGACTCTTTGCGACCCCATGAACCACAGCACGCCAGGCCTCCCTGTCCATCACCAACTCCCAAAGTCCACTCAAATCCATGTCCATTGAGTTGGTGATGCCATCCAACCATCTCATCCTCTGTTGTCCCCTTCTCCTCCTGCCTTCAATCTTTCCCAGCATCAGGGACTTTTCAAATGAGTCAGCTCTTTGCATCAGGTGGCCAAAGTATTGGAGTTTCAGCTTCAAAATCAGTCCTACCAATGACCACCCAGGACTGGTCTCCTTTAGGATGGACTGGTTGAATCTCCTTGCAGTCCAAGGGACTCTAAAGAGTCTTCTCCAACACCACAGTTCAAAAGCATCAATTCTTCGGCGCTCAGCTTTCTTTATAGTCCAACTCTCACATCCATACATGACCACTGGAAAAACCATAGTCTTGACTAGACAGACCTTTGTTGACAAAGTAATGTCAAGATTGGGAAAATTAATTTAGATTTATACTTATTCTATATACTGCAATGAATTTGAAAGTTTAGAGACTTAAACATTAAAATTTACTCCAGTCAACACAGAGGAAAACAGAATAGCATATGAAACATATTTCAATGTTCTGGGCAGTAAAATTAAGGTCTCATTAACAGTGACCTCAACATAATAAAGTCTATATAAAACAAGTCCACGAGTTTCCCAGGTAGTGCTAATAGTAAAGAATCTGCCTACTAATGCGGGAGACTTAAGAGCGATGGGTTCAATCCCTGAGCTCAGGAAGATCCCCTGAAGGACAGCCTGGCAACCCACTCCAGTATTCTTGCCTGGAGAATCCTGTGGACCAAGGAGCCTGGCGGGCTATGGTCCATGCGGTCCAGGGAGTCGGACACGGCTGAAGCAACTTAGCATGTGTGCATAACAAGTTCACAGCTAACATCATATTCAATGGTGAAAGGTGGATAGCTTTTTCTTTAATATCAGGAACAAGTATGCCCTCTCTAGCCACTCCTATTCAACATAGTATCAGAAGTCGTAGCCAGAGCAATCAGGAAAGAGAAGGAAATAAAGAGCATACACATTGGAAAGGAAGAAGTAAATTTGTCTGTTTCAGATGATATGATCCTGTATGATAGGATAGAACATGCTAAAGACACCACCAAGGAACTGATAAACAAACTCAGTAAAGTTGCAGGATATAATATTAACTACAGAAATCACGTAGAAGAGTTCTATACATTAACAGTGAAATATCTGAAAGAGAAACAAAGAAAACAATCCCACTTAGGATAGCATCAAAAACAATAAAACATTTAGGAATAAATTTAACCAAAGAGGTGAAAGATTTGTATATTGCAAGCTACAGGATTGATAAAAGAAATCGAAAACACAAGTAAACGGAAAGATATGTGTTTATGGGTCAGAAGATTTAGTACTGTAAAAAATGTCCATATTGCCCAAAGCCATCTATAGATCTAATGCAATCCTTATCAAAATTCCAATGCCATTTTTTATAGAAGTAGAAAAAAACAATCCTAAGATTCATATGAAATTGTAAAGGACCCCAAATGTAATAGGGAATGTTGTATTCTATTACAAAGGGATGTTGCCTATAAGATTAAGTTATAAGTGACGACCTGTCTTTGATAACATTGCCTCCCAGCTAATGAGTGTTAAGCTAAAACAGCTTTGCTAGTTTCACAGGTAACATCCTGACCAGGCTCACCTGTGACTGAGAGCAGGGAGGCTCATGGGAACCAGGAAGTGTTTGACTTTACCCCTCCCCTTCACTATAAAAGAAGCCTGAATTCTAAGTCAGGCAAGCTGGTTCTTTGGGGTACAAGCCTATCGTCTTCTTGGTCTGCTGGCTTTCTGAATAAAGTTGTCATTCCTGCCCCCACCACTCCGCTACCCATCTCTCCGTTCATTGGCCTGTCATGCGGCGAGTTGTATGAGCTTGGACGCAGTAATGGGTTTTGGCCCAGCCAGCCAGGAGTCTTGCTGTCTTGTTTAGCCGACCCGCTGGGCCCAAGCAGCTCTCGAGGTCCATCCTGAGGATCCTCCCTTCACAGTTCTTCAAAGTAGACCTGGCTGTCCCAGAGCTTGGCGGTTGGAGCAAGGAGCTGACGGGCTTCATCCACTAGGGTAAGTCGCTCCGGTGTGTATATAGCCGGGGGAATTTACTTCCTGTTTCAGGCTTTTTTTTTCCCCCTCCTAGAATAAGCCCAGTTGTTTCCTATTTGAATGGGGTACCCTGCTGGAGAGAGGAAATAGTTGTTGGATTTTACCTGACTTGTGAACTGGTTTGTTTTTCCGGTACTAGCATTTGTATGTGCCATTTGTGTTTTGTTTTGAACTTGTCTCTAAAAAGAGGGAAGGTTTCAACTATCCCTAAGGAAAGTTCTTGGACACATATTATGGATAAGTGATTACAGCTCTGAACTCATGGGTGAGAGGAGGGCATTTTGTTGGGAAAAACGTGTGGCCACAGTATCTGTGAGGCTCTCCATAAAGGGTCTAGGCCAGGTTATCTTGGGATCCCGGGGAACCATGAACTGCTATCCTCGCTGCGTTAATTACATCAGTTATGGTCTCCTGTGTTGCAGGTGTATGTAAACCACCAAGACCAAACTTGAGGGTTTAAGATTTTCTGTCTTTTGAGTTTTTTATTTCACTTTGTTTGGTAGTGTTTCTCTATTTATAGCCAAATTAGTTTTGTGATATTTAAAACTTTTACTGGTATCAAGTGGAGGAAAGGAACATGAAAAAAACCCAAAAACAAAACCTGTTCTTATCCAACAGTGGGACATTCCCAGGAAGAAGAGAAAGGTTCTGCTTGGTTTTTAAAATCACCAAAAGCTGCAAATAGAAATAAAAGTGTCTTTTCCATGAATATTAGTAAAAAAAATTTAGCAGTCTAGACAGGTGACCTTGATTTGTCCCATCTGCTGGAAACCCATTTGAATCTGATCCCTTCTGTAACTGATGAGTTTTACCTTGTTGTACATGATTCAAAGGTCAAAGCCTTTGACTGTGTGGATCACAACAAACTGGAAAATTCTTAAAGATATGGGAATACCAGACCACCTTACCTGCTTCCTGAGAAATCTGTGTATGCAGGTCAAGAATCAACAGTTAGAACTGGACATGGAACAACAGACTGGTTTCAAATCGGGAAAGGAGTATGTCAAGGCTGTATATTGTCACCCTGCTTATTTAACATATATGTAGAGTACATCATGAGAAATGCCAGGCTGGATGAAGCACAAGCTGGAATCAAGAATGCCAGGAGAAATATCAATAACCTCAGATATGCAGATGACCCCACTCTTATGGCAGAAAGTGAAGAACTAAAGATCCTCTTAATGAAAGTGAAAGAAGAGAGTGAAAAAGTTGGCTTAAAACTCAATATTCAGAAAACTAAGATCAAGGCATATGGTCCCATCACTTCATGGCAAATAGATAGGGAATTTTAGGTAAATTTTATCTGAATAATTGTTTCAGGAATGTTTATCTAAAATAGTCTCTCCAGATTTTCATAATTTGAAATTGAACTAAGCTAAATGAAAAGAATTCATTGACTATCTGGGTCATTTCAAATAAGATAAAACATTAGAACATTAATTGCTTGGCAGGACTAAGTTTGCCTACCTTTGCCTTCTCTGGAGAGGAAGAATGAATCATAAGCTTGTCAATCGGGAAATGCTGGTATGACAGTTTTACAAGCACTTGCTTCTTGGTTTTTACTAGAGAGTGAAGTTTTAAGGTTAAGAATTATAAGGGAAACATTTTGGTATGCAAAAAGGGGATGTGTCCTAGAATGTTTCTGAATGGGAAAGAAAGAGAGGGACATAGTAATACAAATGTGGAAAGTTGTGGAAGGTTTGTGGAGAAGGAACACTGAAAGAGTTTGGTGCACGATCAGGATTCGCTAAGATAAGATTGAACTTAAGAAAATGAAATTTAAAGGTAAAATGGCACAAAACCTGCATTTGGTTCTCTGAAAGGACAAAATTTTCTTCAAATATTGAACAACTTTTGGTAATTGTGAGTTTCTCTAAGTGATCTGTACTTGCTATTGAGCTCTTATTGTTGTTGGTTAAAACCTTTTGTCATTTTTGACAAACTTTCCAAAGATCAAATTCTAAATGGAGTTCATTTAGAATCTGGCTAACTTTGAAGTTTTCCAAAGGGTCCCTGGGACACCTCAAATTATTCTGCATCTCAGGGGAAGATTAATTAGGCTTATTTGCTATGTTAAGTTATGTGAAAAGCATCATCAAATAAGTGATTGATAAAACTTCCTTTGTTGTGTATGCAAACATTATTAATGTACACATTCTGGAAATCATATACAACTCCTAAAATTAAACTACATTTGATAAATAATATCAGTGATCATTTTAGTTATTATCTTAAATTGTATGTCTTAGCAGTAATCAAGTTTCTTTTTTTTTCTTTTTTATTCATTTTAATTGGAGGCTAATTACTTTACAATATTGTGGTGGTTTTTGCCATATATTCACATGAATCAGCCATGGGTGTACATGTGTCCCCCATCCTGACCCTCCCTCTCACCTCCCTCCCCATCCCATCCCTCAGGGTCATCCCAGTATACCAACCCTGAGCACCCTGTCTTATGCACTGAACCTGGACTGGCAATCTATTTCACATATGATAATATACATGTTTCAATGCTATTCTCTCAAATCATCCCACCCTCACCTTCTCCCACAGAGTCCTAAAGTCTGTTCTTTACATCTGTGCCTCTTTTGCTGTCTTGCATATAGGGTCATCGTTACCATCTTTCTAAATTCCATATATATGCGTTAATATACTGTATTGGTGTTTTTCTTTCTGACTTACTTCGCTCTGTATAATAGACTCCAATTTCACCCACCTCATTAGAACTGATTCAAATGCATTCTTTTTAATAGCTGAGTAATATTCCATTGTGTATATGTACCACAGCTTTCTTATCCATTCGTCTGCCGATTTTTGCATTGTAATTCTGTTGTTTGATGCCGAAGTGAAAAGGCATCCTTTTGATGGTTAGATGGTCAATTGCTATTTATGGTTTTACAGTGGCTTTTGAATGACTCTTGAGCTGTTTTGTGAAAAAGCGGGGATGGATGATGAAATTCTTTACGTGTGAGCATTTAGGCTGTTAAATAAGGGAAAATTAGAAGAGGAAGGGAATGATACTGGGAGGGTATGTTGCTTCAAAACTTAACCCTCTCTGAGCCGCGTGCCCCAGCTGCTCTGGCGATCATGCCATCGTGATCAGTGGTGGAAGAAGGTCTCAGGACTGCTTGTCTCAATTGGCCATTTAAGATTAATAGTAAAAGACTGATTAATGATACCACGTGTCATAAAACCTTCAGAAGGAAAGGAGAATGTTTTGTGGGCCATTGGTTCTGTGTTTGGCAGTTTTAAGCTATTTTTATATATTAAAAATTTTTAATTGAAGTTGATTTATAATGTTTCAGGTGTACACACTCATATATATATTTTAGATTATATATATAGTTATATATATTCTTTTATAATTTTATTACAAAATATGGAGTGCTATTACCTATGCTATATAATAGGTCCTTGTTTATCTATTTTATATATAGCAATATGTATATGTTAATCCTAAACTTCTAATTTATCCCTCCCTCTCTTTCCCCTCTGTTAACTATAAGTTTTTTCAATGTCTGTGGGTTTCTTTCTATTTTGGAAATAAGTTCATCTGTATCTTTTTTTTTTTAGATTCCACATATAAGTGATATTATATTTGTCATTCTCTGCCTGGTTTACCTCACTTAGTATGATAAGCTCTAGGTCCATCCATGATGCCACAAATGGTGTTATATCATTCTTTATGGCTGAGTAATATTCCATTGTATATTTGTATCTCATCTTTATCCATTTCATCTGTCATAAGACATTTATGTTGCTTCCATACCTTATCTATTGTAAGTAGTGCTGCGTTGACATTGGGGATATGTGTATATTTTCATATATATGAAAATTAGTTTTCTTTAGATAAATGCCCAGGAGTGGGATTGCTGGATCATGTGGTAGCTCTGTATTTAGTGTTTTAAGGAACTTCCATACTGTTTTCCATAGTGGCTGCTGCTGCTAAGTCGCTTCAGTCCTGTCCAACTCTGTGCGACCCCATAGATGGCAGCCCACCAGGCTCCCCCGTCCCTGGGATTCTCCAGGCAAGAACACTGGAGTGGGTTGCCATTTCCTTCTCCAATGCATGAAAGTGAAAAGTGAAAGTGAAGTCACTCAGCCGTGTCTGACTCTTCGTGACCCCATGGACTGCAGCCCACCAGGCTCCTCCGTCCATGGGATTTTCCAGGCAAGAGTACTGGCGTGGGTCGCCATTTCCTTCTCCTCCATAGTGGCAGTACCAGTTTATATTCTCACCAACAATGTGGGAGGATTCCTCCTTCTCCACACCCACTCCAGCATTTATTGTTTGTAGACTTTTTGATGATGGCCATTCTGACCAGTGTGAGATGATACTTCATTGTAGTATTGATTTATATTTCTCTAATGATTAGCCTTGTTGAGAATTTTTTCATGTGCCCCTTGGCTATTGTATGTCTTCTAGTTATTTTTAAAAATTAGTACTTTCTAATTGGTTAAAGTCCTTCCTAAGGAAATTATTCCTTGATTTGGATTAAGACATTAGAACCACATTCATCCTAGAGAGCACAATCAACAGGAAAAACCAAGAAAATGAACACTAACAACTTGGGATAAAGCCTTGCTAGTTGCCTTGCTATGGATCAGTGGCCCCCAGAAGCAGGCTTAAATTAAGCCCCTTTGAAATATTGTATGCTAGGCCATTCCAGGTGTCTGCCCAGGTGAGAGAATCTACAAATGCTCTAAAAGACCTAAAAGTGAAAGTTGCTCAGTCATGTCCAACTCTTTGCAACCCCATGGAATACAGTCCCTGGAATTCTCCAGGCCAGAATACTGGACTGAGTAGCCTTTCCCTTCTCCAGGGGATCTTCTCAACCCAGTGATTGAACCTCGGACTCCTGTATTGCTGGCAGATTCTTTACTAGCTGACCTAGCAGATGCCAATTATGTTAAAGTTTTGGGCACTATACCAACCTCTGTTCATGTGTTTGCTTCCAACAGGTCTGCCTATCTAACTGAAGTAGATGGTAATTTCATTATAGCGTCAATCAGTTTAATTTTGTCCAAATAAATAACAGGAATTTAGTGTATATATATGTATATATAGGGAATTGGAACTCAAACCCCAAGTTGAATTACCAATTAGGCAACAAAGTGCTAAGGGGGTTCATCGGGCTCAAACAGTTGTAGATAAAGGACTGACATAAATATTCTAAGGCATATTTGTTGCCTCTATAAGTAGCCAGAGTGGTCTTCATTCCTTTCCCCACAATTTTATGGAATGGATGTTGACACTGGGCAATTGTAGTTATAGGGAAGAACCTTTGTGTTCTGTTACAAGTTAATCACTAAAGGAATGTTGCCTATAAGCTTAAATTACACATAATGGCCTATCTCTGGGCTAATGCCTCCCATCTAATGACCATTTAGCTAAAGTACCTTTGTTTTTCTCACAAGAAACATCCTGACTAGGCCCACTGCGATGATGCAGGAAGAAAGAAATGAACACTTCCCTCTGGAGGCTGATGGGGGCCAGGAGATGTTTGACTTTACTCCCTTACTTTTTTGCTATAAAAGAAACCTGAATTCTAACTCAGGCAAGATGGGGTTCTTCGTGGCATGAGTCCATCATTTTCTTGGTCTGTTGGCTCTCTGAATAAAGCTGCTATTCATTACTCCAACAACTCTTCTCTCCATTTGTTGTCCTGTTCTGAGGCAAACTGTGCATGCTTGGCACAAACGGCATTTGAATTTCTTATATTTAATCTAATAAAAACAATCCTGAGAAGAGCAAAGCTGGAAATATCATACTACCTGATTTCAAACTATACTACAAAGCTCTAGTAACCAATTCAATATGGTACTTTCATCAAAACACACACACAAGTCAATGGAACAGAGTAGACAGCCCAGAAATAAACCCTCACAGAGGGCCAAGAATACTCAGTGGGGAAAGGATAGTCCCTTCAATAAGTGATATTGGGAAAACTGGATATCCACATGCAAAAGAATGAAACTGGACTTCTGTCTTCCATCACTCACAAAAATTAACTTGCAATGGCTAGATTAAAGACTTATCCATAAGACCTGAGACTGTAAAACTCCTAGTAGGAAACATAAGAAAAATGCTCATTGACATTGGTCTTGGCAGTGAATTTTTGGATATGCCACCAAAAGCACAACCAACAAATGCAAAAAGAAATGAGTGGGACAACATCAAATTAAAAAGATTCTAAACAGCAAAAGAAATCATTAACAAAATAAAAAGGCAACCTATAGAAAGGGGGGAAATATATGAAAACTTCATCTGGTAAGGGGTTAAGGAACTCATACAACCCAATAGCAAAAAGCTAATCAGATTTAAAAATGGGCAGGACCTGAATAGACATTTTCCCAAATGAGACGTACAAACTGCCAGTAAGTGTGTGACGAGATGCTCAGTATCACTCATTGCCACTGTCCGTGGACTCTGGTGGTGCGGCTGTGTGGTGGGGGCTGAGCTGTGATGCCAGGCCAGGTCATGGCTGCCCTGAAGGTGTTCTTCTGGGGAGGGCTGCTACTGCTACTGACGAGCTGAATTCTCTAAAACTGTATTCTCTAAAACTGTGCGGGAGTGTGTGGCAGTGTTACCAGCATTGCATAAAGATCTTACATGAGGATAATTATTTTGGTTTTTCCTTTGGATTTTACCATGTCCCAAGGACTTTGATGTGAGTCCATGAGAGCTTCAAGAGGAAAAATATCAGTAAGGATGTGCAGAACTGATTCTACCTCACCTTCCAGAAACATAGTACTCCTTTTTAAAAGCCATGGGGTCTTAACACTTACCCTTTAGGGTCCTCTTGGAGCAGGGCCTCAGTGACCATTAATGACAATCTCTTGGTTGGCCAATTTCACCGTCCTCTCGACTTGCTTCATTTTGTTCAGTCTTACAGGTGAGGACTGCCTAGTAAACCTTCAGGCCCAACTCACATTTCAGGGCCCAAGGGTGTCCTTGTAGGACGGTACTGCAGTGTAACTTCTGTTTACAGGTTCACCCAGAAATTATTCTCAATGCCACTGAATGCAACCATATGATTCATTTCATCTGCCCATTCATTCACATATACATTCATTCAACAAATAGTTTCAAACAGAAAAGTTTTCTTTCTTAAAACGGCAAGGTTTATCACCTGTAGTTCATTGCCAAATGGCAGTGAATGATTAGTTGTTTTGTGTTTCAGCATACTGAAGGTGGACTGTTAATTGATTTTCATTGACCTGTATTTGTGTTTAGAATCATATAAAATGCCGATGTATTGTATAACTCAATGTGTGAAGTGACAAATGCTTTCTGAGATTTATGGAAACATCTAGTCTTCTTACTCATGAAATTCTTACCTGTATCTTATTACTAGCAGCCCCTAGCCCTTCTTTTTTGACAGCAAATGGAAGGAGATGGACTTTAAAATCTTTCAGAAAGAAGAAAAGGTCCATCTGTAGAAATACAGGTTATTGCTATCTTAAAAACAACAACAAAACTCAACCTAAAAATTCCGTTTTTCTCCTTCTGTTCAAATCCAGTTGTCCATCTGCTCTTCATTCCTTTCTTCCCTGTGGCTTACTTTGTACCTTTTCCCGGGTTTATTAACACTTGTCATTCAGTCATCTGTCCGCTCAAATCAGCAGCAGCCACAGTCTAATTTAACAGCTAAATGACAACCTGCTCCTCTGGCTTTAATGTAGACTAATTTGGACAATCTGTAGTCCTGTTTATTTTAATTTTCAGCCTTCTGCGGATATTACCTCCTGTAAAGTAGCAGAGGACGTTTGTGAGCTAAGGGCAACAGATGCCCTGCTTGTTTTTTCATAGAAAAGGCGACCAGGAAAGCTAGAATGGTGACAGTTTGGGGGCTGGGTGAGTTTGGGGGGCTGAGAGAGCCTGCCTCAGAGGCGGTTCTGCGATGGGCAGGTGGAGCTTTCTCTGTCCACTTTCCTGTCTTGAATACTGAAAGCACAAAATGAAGAGAGGCATGCTTTTTCAAAACAGAATGTTTTAAGAGAAATTGAAAATATTATAAATATATATAAATATTTTATAAAATGTAAATGTATATTTATATAAAATATTCTGGAATACATGGTATAATATAAATAAAATGTATATTTTATAAAATATAAAAATACTCTAGAACACATGGTAAGATACTAGATTATAGGGCTCTTGGGGTTCCTATTCATCTTTACAACGTTCCTAGCCTGCTGTTCATCTCTCTACTCCTCCCTGCTCCACATGCTTTAAAGTACTCAGTTAACATTTGTGGAACTGAATAGATTAGAATAACCAAAAGCCTGGTAAATAACACATTTCAAAGGACTGATTTTTAGAAAGAAACTTTAAAACAGACTATCTTGTTTGGATCATTATTAATAGCTGGTTAGGCCTGAATAACATTCAGGGTACATTTCTCACTCACTTATCGGATATGATTGCGTCAATCTTCCTCATCTCAGAATAGCAGTCCTTCTATTTGACATAAAATGGAAGGCAATGAGCAAACCCCATCACCCTGAATTCCAAATCCTTGTGAAATCTGAACTAAAAACTCTAAACTCATAGTAAAAAGATAATGCCTCTAAGTATCCAGAATTTACTTTTTACATAGTTTTTACTACATGTTGCTTAAAAATTACAGTACAAACTATTGGATGTAAGACAGGCTCAAGAATGTATTGTACAACATGGGGAAGATAGCCAATATACTGTAAACTGTAAATGGAAAAGTAACCTTTAAAAGTTGTATAAAATTAAAAAATTATGTCACAGTTGGGTATTTGTGCAGACTTAGCACAAACAGTTTCACAGGTGTCACAGGCCTCAGTTCTGTGACCTGGTCTAAAGCATCGGGACCTGTTGACAGGGTCTCAGTGAGGGCGTGGTGAGTTTTCTCTAAAACTGCTTTCTTTTTGGAACAACACTGGATATGGAGTCAGAGCTGACATGGATGGAGGGAAAGTGGGTGAAATATGAAGGTTTGAGAAAGGGAAAATGGCCTGACTGCAAGGCCAGTTTGAGACGATCCTATGCATTTACCATCCATCTCTTAATAAATACAATCGAGCCCCTTACTGTGACAGGCTCCCTTCTAGACAGTGGGGAGACAGCAGGTGACAAAGTTCTGGCTCTCTCTCAGTTTACAGGCAATCAATAAAACCATGAGAAAACATGTCTGGCAAAGGATTGCAAATCAGCTTAAAGACAAGAGAGTGATTGTGTGGTTACACTATTCTGGAAGTCTGGCCACGTCTCTTGAAGGTGACAATCAAGTGGGAATATGAGTAATTTACAGCATTGAACATGGAATATACTGAGAAAGTCTTCAGGAATATTTTCTAATGAGTTCTTAAAATGACCACTCAAGGGAAGTGTTGAAAACTGGAATCCTACTCTTGTAAACTTCTCCACCATTGCCCTCTTAACATTCTGCTTGCACTTCTGTCATAGAGCCTAAAACACTTTGATGTACCAATTTCTTTCCATGTCTATCCTCTTGTTTTCTCCTGTGAGCACCTTGAAGACAATCTTTGTCTTTTTTTTTTTTTTTTGTCTGTTGCTGGCAATTCTTGGCATGGAGTAACTATTTAATAAATGCAAGTTCAGTGAACTTATTTGTCTCATTTCCACAACTAGACAGAAAGGCAGATACTATGTCACACATATTTTGTATCCTCCGAGTGTCTGGCATCAAGAGGGACAGTAAGTGATGGGTGAAAACTTCTTGAAGTATTTGCTTAAATTCCAAGTGGATTTTGAGCCTTTCCTCAAAGGGTAAAATGGAAAGATGGAGAAACAGCCTAGGTTAGAGGCAGATTTAGACAATAGTCAAGTTTTTTTAGGGTGTTTGGGTTTTTGAGTACATCAAAGTTGGGATTTAGGGCTGTATCAAAGTAAGGGTAATATGGAAATATGTGGGGAAATTGGGATTGGGAGTTGATGTATTGGACGCAGGACATTTGTGAAAAGGTCAAATGATGTTCTCAAGGATAAAAAATGTTTTCAATAAAAGGCGAGCTCATTTTTATACAAGAAAATGATGACACAGTAATTGTGCTAGTTTGGCTTTTTGTTTTCTTGCTAATATTACATCACTGAGTCACACGAGCGTGGTGAGGAGGGGACAATAAAAATAAGTTATCAATGCACTATTAACTCAGCGTGCTCTTACCTATTAATAAGACATTGATGTCTCCTCTTATGCGTGTCCCATCGAGAAGCATTTTCTCATTACCTCCAAGCGGCATACACAAAATGGCTTTTTTAATATACTCATGCCTGTGAATGCTTGGTGCTAAAGACTTCTCTAAATGGTCAAAGATATCCTATTTAAGAAACAGGAAACACTTACATTGCACATTATCAACATTAGAACAGAATCTCATTATCCATTAGCTGGTATTTGTGCGATTTATAACTCACTTTAGATTGAGTTTTGCAGGATTTCATGATCTTTACCACATCATCAGCTGAAAACTTAGGTGCTGTGTCCTTGTTCATCAGTTGATATTATTGCGGGCATCATGGCCTTGTGTTTTGTAGGCTGCAGAAATCTTTTAAGAGATGCTGCTAATTAACTATTAAATAAATGCTTGGATGAAGTTATCTTCATAACAGATAAGCTCCTGGGAAATTGCTTTCAATAAAATGGAATGAGTTAAATTTCTTTCTGTTTTTGTTAACCTTTGCCTGTCTTTTCTGAATCCCAGACAGAACACTATACAGTGTGTATGGTGTTTTGTTTTTGTTTTTTAAAACTTATGCTCTCTAAAAACTTTTGAAAGAAGGAACCCGTAAAGAAATCTCTGAAATAGCCTATGGGTGATGCTTCAAGTGACTACTGATATGCTCTCTGCTTTGAGACGAACCTGAGAAGGCAAATCTAATAGAGGCAAATGGTTTTAAACCATAAAAAGAAAATCACATTATAACTTAGTGAGAATTACATGTTAAGTTGCAGGGTTTTTCAATGAGAAAAGAAAAACTAAAAGGCTAGGGAAAATGGATGCTCTAGTTTTTTAAGCCATGACAGATTATTTCATTGGACTGAAAACTGTCAGCTTCAATTGTGAGACTAAATGTAGGCTTTAATTGTAAATCTAACAAAAAAAGATTTAAATAGTTAGGTAAATATGGGCATCTCAAGACATTTACTGCTTTTGGCAAATATTTATCTTTTCTAAAAATTCATTACTTCAAGAGTTTGTTTTCAAAAGCAAAATGGGGTTGATTAATTTATTTATATTCACCCATCCAACAACAGAAATGTTTACTGGACCTGACCATGATGGGACAGGCCGAGGAGCAGGTAGGGCAGTCTTGGGGCCAAGACTAAGATAAGTAAGACATGAGAGCCTGATGTTTTATAATCTAGGGACAAAACAAGAAGTTTAGGCCCTAGCTTACCTTCTGGAGAATGGCTCTTATGGTCCTCATATGGGGACATGCCTTGAAAATGAACAGAGATCATTCTGTCATTTTTGAGATTGCATCCAAGTACTGCATTTTGGACTCTTTTGCTGACTATGAGGGATGTGTGTTAAAAAAGATAGTAAATATATACTCCATTGCTTCTAAGTGATTCTTGCCCCCAGTCGTAGATATAATGGTCATCTGAATTAAATTCGCCCATTCCAGTCCATTTTAGTTTACAAATTCCTAAAATGTTAATGTTCACTCTTGGCATCTCCTGTTTGACCACTTCTAATTTACCTTGATTCATGGACCTAATATTCCAGGTTCCTATGCAATATTGCTCTTTTCAGCATCAGACTTTATTTCCATCACCAGTCACATCCACAAGTGGATGTTGTTTTCACTCTGGCTCCATCTTTTCATTCTTTCTGGAGTTTTTTCTTCACTCTTCTCCAGTAGCATGTTGGGCACCTACCGACCTGGGGAGT
This sequence comes from Cervus elaphus, assembly GCF_910594005.1. NCBI lineage: Eukaryota > Metazoa > Chordata > Mammalia > Artiodactyla > Cervidae > Cervus > Cervus elaphus. The sequence goes on along the minus strand of NC_057841.1, from coordinate 28,666,827 downwards.
TCACCTTTCATGTAATATCTTTTTGCCTTTTCATACTGTTCATGGGGTTCTCAAGGCAAGAATACTGAAGTGGTTTGCCATTCCCTTTCCCAGTGGATCACATTTTGTCAGAACTCTTCACCATCTTGGGTGGCCCTACATGCCATGGCTCATAGTTTCACTGAGTTAGACAAGGCTGTGGTCCATGTGATCGGTTTGATTAGTTTTCTGTGACTGTGTTTTCATTCTGTCTGCCCTCTGATGGATAAGGATAAGAGGCTTATGGAAGCTTCCTAATGGGAGAGATTGTGGGGGAAACTGGGTCTTATTCTGATGGGCGGGGCCCTGCTAATAAATCTTTAATCCAACTTTCTGCTGATGGGAAGGGCTGTGTTCCCTCCCTGTTGTTTTGACCTGAGACCAAACTATGGTGGAGGTAATGAAGAGAATGGCGACCTCCTTCAAAAGGTCCCGTGCACACACTGCCACACTCAGTGTCCTTGATCCTGCAGCAGACCACCAATGACCCACACCTCCGTCGGAGACTCCTTGACACACACAGGCAAGTCTGGGTCAGTTTCTTGTGGGTTACTGCTCCTTTCTCCTGGGTCCTGGTGCACAAAAGGTTTTGTCTGTGACCTCCAAGAGTCTGTTTTCCCAGTCCTGTGTAAGTTTATAATCAAATCACACTGGCCTCCAAAGTCTAATTCTCCGGGGGAATCTCAGTCCCTTTGCTGGATCCCCAGGTTGGGAAATCTGTTGTGGGTCCTAGAATTTTCTTAACAGTGTGAGAATTTCTTGGCATAATTGTTTTGAAGTTTGTGGGTCATCTGCTCGGCAACTCTATGGTGGGGTTAATGGCGACCTCCTCCAAGAGGGCTTATGCGACAGGCTGTGTGACCCAGGTAGCTGCACCCAGAGCCCCTGTCCTTGCAGCAGGCCCCTGCTGACCTCTGCCTCTGCAGGAGACTCAAACGGAGGTCTGGCCCAGTCTCTCTGGGGTCTCTGAGTCCTGGTGCACACAAGGTTTTGTTTGAGCCCTCCGATCGTCTCTGGCAGGTATGAAGTTTGATTCTAAATGTGATTTCGCCTCTCCTACCATTTTGCTGGGGCTTCTCCTTTGCCCTTGGATGTGGGGTATCTTTTTTTGGTGGGATCCAGCATTCTGTCGATGGTTGTTTAGAGAGTGTTGTAATTTTGGAGTTCTCACAGGAGAAGATGAGTGCATGTCCTTCTACCACTCTGCCATCTTGATCTGCAAAAACAATGATGCTTTTGAACTGTGGTGGTGGAAAAGACTCTTGAGAGTCCTTTGGACTGCGAGGAGATGAAACCAGTCCATCCTAAAGGAAATAAGTCCTGAATATTCATTGGAAGGACTGATGTTGAAGCTGAAACTCCAATACTTTGGCCACCTGATGCAAAGCACTGACTCATTTGAAAAGACCCTGATGCTGGGAAGGATTGAAAGTGGGAGGAGAAGGGGATGATAGAAGATGAGATGGTTGGATGGCATCACCGACTTGATGGACATGAGTTTGAGCAAGCTCCAGGAGTTGGTGATGGACAGGGAAGCCTGGCGTGCTGCAGTCCATGGGGTCACAAAGAGTCGACATGACTGAGCAACTGAACTGAACTGACAGGGACACGCATGCTGGTTCAAACAGTATTGAGATTCACTACCATATGTAAAACAGATAGACAGTGGAAATGTGCTGTATAAATCCAGAAACTCAATCCAGGGTTCTGTGACAATCTAGAGAGGTGGGAAGGGGTCGGAGGTGGGAGGGAGGTTCAAGGAGGAAGGGACATATGTACACCTGTGGCTAATTCATGTTGATGTATGACAAATCAAGCCAATATTGTAAAGTAATCATCAATCAATTAAAAATGAATAAATGCAATTATTAAAAAAAAACAACAACAGTATTTAGAAGACAGCCAGCCTCAGGCACCACAGGACAGAGACCAGGAAAACTAACAAAAAGGCCACTGTAGCCTTAGAGAAGAAAAGAAAGAGATTTCTGAATTTAAATCCACCAACCAGCCCGTGCACTCACCCACCTACTCACCCATCAAATAACCAACAGATATTACCAAACACCCACCGCCAAGAAATGGTTGTGGTGGTTGCCACGTAGGAGACATAACGGAGGATTAGACCTAGTTCCTGACTCAGAAAAGGAATCTAAATACCAGCTCTTTCCTTCCAGTGGAAAGGTCAAACCCTGATGGTTCATTATCTTGCCATTTTCCATGACAAATAATAACAAAGACTCTCCTTTCCTATTTTTGCTAATACAAAAGCTTTGTTAGGATATTTTTGCTCTTCTGTTGGGCTTGCTTTTCCTCTTTCAAAGAAATGAAAATGTGGCTCCTGCTTCCTGAAAGCAATTTCATTCTGTCTATACTTCTCCCAAGACTGTTTAAGCTTTGCAAAGGTAAAGAAAGTTAAAACATGGGTTATCCTAGACAGAGCAGCATACCCACTCATCAACCATCCTCTGTGGCAGACAGCACTTTGCTTTTCCTGTAACGTCTTGTTGCATTCGACTCATGAGGGTTATGGAGATGGAGGCTGTTCATGTAAATACATTTTAGGCTTGAAGTGGTAGATCAGGGAAAAGTAAAAATTATAAACTATACTTATTTGCCTGGAGTGAAGGATGAAAAAATTGACTTCTAAAAATTTTTGTTTTTTGGGTAAGTCTGTTTCTATCATCACATCATTCTTGTCAACATTCAGGGATTCAAAAGAAATTCCTGATTGCAAGGAGCTCCAACCCACCTCTTAATTATGCCAGTTTTATTCCCGTTTTTAGGTAGTTCCTTCAGTGCGGAGGACCACTTAGATTTATGGTTGTGGCTTTTACGTTCTGGGGCTTTTATGGAGGGAGCTTTGTGGTCAGGAGACAGCTGCTGCTCTGGCATAAGTTTAAGTTCCAGAACCCCAGATAAACTTCACAAAAAGATTGATTTGAGGTAGAAAAATAGTCTGCCCTTCACCAGAGTCTGCAGGGGTCGGGGAGTGCCTAGATCTTGCCTCTGGCTTGTCTAGAGAGGTTCTCTAATGTCTGGATGGGCTTTGTCAAATCCTTTCACTCATCAACCACTGTTTCAATCTATCAGCCAGCTGGGCGCCACTAGAGGCCCTGTGGGCTTCCCAGGTGACAATAGTGGTAAAGAACCCACATGCCGATGCAGGAGACGTAAGAGATGCAGGTTCGATCTTTGGGTCGGGAAGATCCCCTGGAGGAGGACGTGCAACCCACTCCAGTATTCTTGCCTGGAGAATCCCAGGGAGAGAGGAGCCTGGCAGGATGCAGTCCGAGGCGTCGCACAGAGTCAGACACAACTGCAGTGACCAAGCACACACCCACGCAGAGACCATGTACTCTCCTTCATGTTGAACATAATAAAATACGACTCCCTTCCCTAATGCAAAGAATAGAGCCTTTAATTTTTTTCCTATTCTTTAAAAAAATTTTTTTCTTTAAATTCCCCTTCATATCCATTTATGATAAAGTGAGGCTAATTTCTCTTCACTACACATAATGCAAACTTGACATCCCCCATTCAAAAAAAAAAAAAAGGGAGAGTAAGGGAAGAGGGTTAATTAACAGGGATGAGAGCTCACTTCTATGTCTTAAAATTTTCATATAGGTTGATACATATCAGCAAGAAGGGTAAATGTACTTCAACTAGCAGGCAACTCCTTCTTAAATAGGAAAAAGCTAAAATAGGAATCACTGTACATTTGTCCCTTATCCTGCTAGTTTGGCCACACAGTTTTCCCGGCTCAGTGCAAAATGAAAATTTGGTGTGTATGCTAAGTCGCTTCAGTCATGTCCGACTCTTTGTGACCCCATGGAGCCTGCCAGGCTCCTCTGTTCATGGGATTCTCCAGGCAAGAATGCTGGAGTGGGTTGCCATGCCTTCCTCCAGGGGATCTTACAGACCCAGGGATCGAACCTGCATCTCTTAGGTCTCCTGCCTTGGCAGGCAGGTTCTTTAACACTAACGCCACCTGGAAAGTTTGGAGCCGCTAGTTAAAATTAATTTCAAGAGGGCAACAGGAGAGCATTAACCCACCTGTGGGGTACCTTTTTTTTTTTTTTAAATTCTGGTAATTTATTAAGTAGGCAGGACTGGTTGCAGTGGGGGTGGAGGTTGTGGGGAAGACCCACCCCCTACCTCCACCATAACCACCAGGTGATACTAAATTTAAAAAAATAGCTGCAGGTGGGTGCGGAGGAGAGTGGAGCAGCAAACACTGATAGCACAGGAGGGACACAATCCTTCCTCCAAGCTAAGTCCATCATCAACCCTGGGCCGGTAGGTACTGTGATCAGGGAAGTGTGGGGCTCTTGTTTATGGCAGCCCCCCACAGCACTGAGTGTGGCCCGCTGGATTGCAGTCTTTGTGGAGGAAGGGTGTCTTTGGTGTTTGGACCTTTATTCTTGACTGGCTGGCCCAGTCACACCCAGATTATCAAGAGGCTATTGTCTCTCAGACTTCTGGATTGTTTATTCATAATCTAAGAGACCAATGCGTCATTGTTACCTGGTGTCCTGATGACTGGTCTACTCAGGACAGAGGCCATGAAAAGGTTATTGTCACTTAGCTTTCTGATTGGTTTACTAAGACTCCAGGACATCAAAAAGTCATTGTTTCTTAGGCTCCCAATTGGTCTGCTCAGGACCCAACATCAATCAGTCACAATACTTAGCCTTCTGATTGGCCCATTCAGGACTTAGGACAGTAATGGTTCTGGCAACCTGGACCTCAGACTGGTCAAGAGGAACCCGTGGTCAGGACCTAAGGGACAGAGAGCGCCCCAGCCACACCTGGGAAGTGGAACGAGATTAAGTGCTTGGGGCTGTATGATGCATATGCCTGTCCAGGAAACTGGCTTTGTACTTACTATTATATGGGGTGGAGATCTCATATTTCTTATATCCTTCCCACAGTTTAATTCTCAGCCACATCTTGAACTAAACTAGATGACCTCTAGGTACTAGCCTCCACCAGCTTTCCAAAGCACAGCCTGGGGAATGTTGGAGAAATAATGGTGGTTCAGTGGTAAAGAATCTGCCTGCCGAGGCAGGGGACATGGGTTCCATCCCTAGGTCAGGAAGATCCCCTGGAAAGGAAATTGCAATTCATTCCAATATTCTTGCCTGGGAGATCCCATGGACAGGGGAGCCTGGTGGGCTACAGTCCATGGGACTGCAAAGAGTTGGACATGACCGAGCAACTAACAGCCAGCATAGCCAGTAGTTTCTTATTGAGAATTTCTCAGAGCCTTTAATATACTAATATGCATTATGCATTTCCAGTGGGTATAATGTATAGCGTGTCTCAAATTTTTGATGGGTTTGACACAACTGAAAATACAGGTGAGAATAAGTATGTGATCCCGGAGAGTTAATGACCTAACTTGTTCTAGAGCTCAATTCTGTCCTCAACTGCTGACTCATGTATCAGAAATATCTCCAGCAGGAAGGCCTGCATTCCATTGGTCAACACTGGGGCAATGACTCTTGCCTAAGAGCCCATGCAGACACTGCTGGTTGCTTATCCAGTATCTGATCTCATCTTCTTTGCTCTTAGAGTCCTGATTTCTTCAGGGCTGAAAATACTCAACTATGTGACATTTGCCACTGGGGTGGTCATGTGACCTAGCTTGGGCCAAGTGGAGATCTATGAGACTTAAAGGACCGAGTCAATGGCACGTGTCTTTTGCTCTTCATGCTTCCAAGCTTGCTTTCTGCCTAAAAGTCAGGAAAAAAATGTTTGTAGGTGCAGGATCCAAGTTATAATCATGAGGACAAAGGCCGTGGACAAGGGTGGTGCTGCAGGAGACCTGAGCCATCCTGGTTTCTGCATGTGGCCTTGAGCAGATGATGCACAAGCCCTAAATGCCATCTTTGGGCTTCTTGTTACTGAGGAAAACACCCCCCTTCTCAACTAAACGGCTGTAGTTGGTTTTGTTCTGTGTAGCCAAAAGGGTGGATGGCCTGAAACACAGCACGCCCAAAGCTGAAACGGCATGCCCTGCCCACCCTGCTCCTGTTTCTTTTCTCTCCAGTTGCCCAAGTGGACACCTTGGGGCGGTCCTCAGCCCCTCCTCGCCTTCACTCCGAGTGAGCCCTGCCCCCTGGTGGGGCTGCAGGCACTGGAGGACAGCCTCCTGCTCCACGGCCCCGCCCAGCGGAAGTGCAGCCACTAGTGCCTCTGGAGAGCCTGTCGTGCAGCCTCTGACTTTGGGGACGTCCCAGGCTCCCCATGGGGCTTCCCAGGTGGCGTTAGTGGTAAAGAAGCCGCCTATTGATGCAGGAGACATAAGAGACCCTGGTTCAATCCCGAGTCGGGAAGACCCTCTGGAGGAGGGCATGGCAACCCACTCCAGTTTTCTTGCCTGGAGAATCCCATGGGCAGAGGAGCCTGGCGGGCCACAGTCCATGGGGTCACAAAGAGTTGGACACGACTGAAGTGACTTAGCACACACACTCACAGGCTCCCCATGGTTTCAGAGGACAGGAGGATGCCCCTGGTTAGGGATACTCCCTTGGCAGATTCCTTCCCAGCTCCACTGGGTGATGCCTTGTACTGAACTCCTGTTTCATCCTTCCATCCAGCACAGGTCCAGTGGAGATTCTGGATTAGGCACTGGCATTTATCATTAAATTCATATTGTGTTGTTTCTGCTCATATCTGGGAGCCTCTGAAACACTATTGTAGTATCACACTTATATTTTCTAGTCTCATGTTGTATTGGGAAGGGAAGTGGTGGAAGTTTAAGAGTCGTGGGCACCTGGGGCTGTAGGTGCTTAATTTTGAAGCAGTACCTGCTGTGTTGGATCAACTACCAAGTCCTTTTGTTTTACCTCCTAAACTCTGCTCTAGTCCCCGTTGGTGCTACCCCACCAAGGATAGCTCACCCCTTGCATAAATTATCTACGTGCTTCCTAACTGCTGCCTTTTTTTTTTTTTTTTTTTTAAACACATATCCCCTCTTTTTTAGATTTCCTTCCCATTTAGGTCACCACAGAGTATTGAGTAGAGTTTCCTGTGCTGTACAGTAGGTTCTTATTAGCTGTCTATTTCACACATAGTAGTGGATTTTCTACATCTGTGATCCTATTTCTGCTTTGCAAATAAGTTAATCTCTACCATTTTCTCTGGATTCCACATATAAGTGATATATTTGTTTTTTCTCTTTCTGACTTAACTTCACTCTGTATGACGATCTCCAGGTCCATCCACATCTCTGCAAATGGCACTAATTCATTTCTTTTTATGGCAGAGTAATATTCCATTGTATATATGTACCATGTCTTCTTTACCCATTCCTGTCTATGGACGTTTAGGTTGCTTCCATGTCCTAGCTATTGTAAATAGTGCTTCAGTGAACACTGGGGTGCGCATATCCTTTCAAACTATGGTTTTCTCTGGATATATGCCTAAGAGTGGGATTGTTGGGTCATATGGTAACTCTATTTTTAGTGTTTTATGGAACTGCCATACTCTTCTCCATTGTGGCTGTACCAATTTGCAGTCACACCATCAGTGTAGGAGGGTTTCCTTTTCTTCACACCCCCTCCAGAATTTATTGTTTGTAGAATTTTGACGATGACCAGTGTGAGGTGATTGATACTTCAGTGTAGTTTCGATTTGCATTTCTCTAATAATGAGTGATTTGAGCCTCCTTTCATGTATTTGTTGCCAGCTTTATGCTTTCTTTGGAGAAATGTCTATTTAGGGCTTCCTCTAAGTGCTTCTAATGGCTTTCCCCACAATCAAGTTTGCTTCCTTATAACCCACACCCCCTGCCACCCACATCCGCAGCCATCCTGTGGCTGCCTGCTTCCAGTGACAAAGCTTCCCCACTGCACTGGGGATGAAGGCCAGCCTCCCTGGCCTGGGTGCCACGGCCTTCCCGGAAAGGCCTGCGCCTGCTACTTGCTTCCGCACCAACGCTCTTTATTTGCTGCGCTGCAGCCCCGCTGAGCAGTTCACGTCAGTGACTCTGTGCTCTCTTGTACCTCCAGGGCCTTGCCAATCCCGCTGTCTCCCCTCTCACATCCCTCACCTTCTCCCAGCTCCCCTTCACTTCATAACTCCTACCCATGCTCCAGATCCTCGTTTAGATGCCACTTCTGCAGGGAGGTCATCTCTGATCTCCAAGTCACAGTGACCATCTGTCCGATGAGCTCCCAGAGCACGTGTCCCCACATCAGAGCCCGGATTCGAGTCAGAGCGCCCCGGGTTTGAATCCAGGGTGAACCACTTGCTTGCTGTGCGATCTTGGATGACTTACTGTTTAGGCTCAGTTTCCTCATCTATAAAAACAGGAGTAAGGAATTCCCTGCTGGTCCGGTGGTTTGGACTCTGTTTTCACCGCCAAGGGGCCCAATTTGATCCCTGGTCAGAGAACTGAGATCCTACAAGCTGTGTGGTAAGGTCAATCAATCAATCAATAAAAACAAAAACGGGAGTAACAGTAGTGAAAGTGAAAGTCGCTCAGTTGTGTCCCACTCTTTGCGACCCCCATGGACTATACAGTCCATGGAATTCTCCAGGCCAGAATACTAGAATGGGTAGCCTTTCCCTTCTCCAGGGGATCTTCCCAACCCAGGGATCGAACCTGGGTCTCCCTCATTGCAGGCAGATTCTTTACCAGCTGAGCCACCAGGGAATTACCTCTTACTGCTTCCGTGTAAGTTAAATGAGATTGTGTATGTGATTTCCCAAGTTTCAGTGAATGGAACACAGTAATTACTCAATAAATGATTTTTACTATCTTGTAACTGTCTGTAAACCATTAGCTTGTGTCTCATGCACTCAGAACATCTTTCGTACCTGGTCTGTCAGAAGACATAATATATCCTCAAGAAGCACTTGCTGAATGAATGGATGGTCAAAAGGAATATTCCCACATCATCTTTTCCCTCATTTTCAAAGGGAAAAGTTTAATCCTATTTCAAACCAGAATTGAGTCTTTCTTTGAACTAAGTGGCCTGTCAGGAGCCTCACATATATCAACTCATTTAATTTTCATCACCACTCTAAGAGGTAGCTGTCATTTTATAGGGGGTAAGAAAATGATGTCATAGCCACACCAGTAATAAAGAGCAGGACTCTGACTTGAATTCCAGACTGGCTGACTCCAGAGGTGTTAAATAGTTGTCACTAGAAAAATACACCCTCCCTCAGGTTCCATCCTGAAGAAAAGGATGGACACGCGTGTGGGAGACCCATCAAACCTGCATGGGTGGTGTTTCAGAGCTTCCCTGCGGGGTGTCTATGCAGCTGAGGGCGCAGTTGTGAAGAGGTCTCTGGTTCATTATTGGGCCCACTTCCGCACGGGTTTAGACAGCCTTTGAGAGGATGTTTGTTCACGGCGCGGGTGTGGCTGTCTGTGTACACACCTGCTGGATACCTGGGCTGTAAGCAAGCACACGCGCCACTCACGTTAAGGGAACAGTGGCACACAGAAGCTTCACAGGACTGGGAAGGCCTAAATACATGTCTCAAGAGGAGCCTCTTGGCAGCACCGGCTGTCTAATCAGAGAGCCAGGGAGCTCCACCTCGGGATGAGAAGCAGGAAGTGACTCCGTGACCTTGACCAGCTGGGTTCGGTGCCAGGGCCAAGAATCAGAGGACAACTGGGTGTTGGTCAACCTCCCTCTTCCGTTCATAGGCTTTGTTTCCTGCTGACTGTCACCCAGGGTCGGGGTGTGATTTGGAAGGAAGTCTATAAAGAAAGCAGTAGTTGTTGCTAGAATTGAGGATTTGGTACTCCTGTGCCCTCAGCCATCCCAACACTCAAGCTGCAAATGAGATGCACTTTCCTCTAAGGGAATGTGCCTTAGGGGTGTGCTAGAGGGCGAGGGAGTGGCTGGTAAATATTTTATTGATGCTGAAAGTAATTTCAATCCTGTCTTCAGCATTCATACAGCCAGGATTGAAAAAGCAAATTGTTACTGTCTGGGAACGATGGGAGGCCGGGCCCCCAAATTACTTCAGTTAATAAACCTAGACAACTGCACACCAGCCGCCCTGCCTTCTTCCATCTGTCTGTGAGTTCAGTCAGTGTTTCCAGTGTTGTTTGCCTGGTGGGTCGCTTTGGCTGTGAGGAAGGACACGTTTGTGAAAATCAGGCTGGAGAATGGCATTGTAGTGAACTAACTGGCGATAGACCAAAAAGGAGGTTCAGGGACATGTGAAATTCAGACTAAGTCCGAGTTAAGATCTAAGAAGTCTCAGGGAAGGAGGTGTGAGAAGGAACCCAGCTTGCGGGGCTGGAGAGGCAGGAGGCAGGGTCACTACTGCGCATACAGAGACCTACAGTGGTCCGTGCGGAGGGAGCTGACTTAGGTCAGGGTCTGGAAGCGGGATAATCCACAGCCCGGAACTTGAGTGTTGGGATGGCTGAAAATACATGGGTATAGAATCCTCAATTCTAGCAACAACGATTGATTTCTCTAAGAAACTTCCTGCTCCCAAATGACACCCTGACCCTGGATGACAGTCAGCAGGGGACAAAGCCTATGAATGGAAGATGGATCCTCTAAATGTGGCCAATGTTGGCAACATGGTAAGGCAAATAAACAAACAAACAAACAAGACCTCTCTCAAAGGGTTAACTAATAGCACACCTAACAGCTAACTGAATAAGGAAATGTGTGCTTCGTTTTCCCAGCCCATATTTCAAAATGTTCTTTTGCAATTAGTATCTGTGAAAGATAAGTTATCCCAGCCTTCCAAATAAACTATCAATTATTAACTGATCTGTGGATCCCAGTACTTTATGAGTTACTGTAGTAGTGGTGTCTGTGTGGGCTGCCTCTTCCTTCTGCTGACACAGATAACTCCCATTTCTTTCTATCATCCAGGCTGATTAATAAAGGGAAATCTGACTTCTTCAAAATGTGCCCCAGATAACTCGCGTATACAACGTGTACCATGCTGACCTGTGTTTTTAATCAGATTTCAGTGATTAGTGAGTTTCCTGGAAAAATGGGATTGTACCAAGAGTGGAACCTAGGTCACACAAGCATTGCTCCTCACCTTGTGAAATGGTTGGCTATCCTGGTTTCAGGTTTTGCTTCAGTGATAATTTTCTTTGCTGACTTTTCAAACTATGGGGTGGGGGAGGGGAATAGGATACAAATGCAGAACCAGCAGATATACAGCTTTTACACAGACCAGGAACCGAAAGCAAGGGTCTTTGTGTGTAGAACAGGGTAATCAAAACAGAAACATGGAACCAGGGTAGTCAATCATTTTACAAAGTGAAGGACAGTCCCATTTTCCCATGGGATTCAAAAACCATTGAAATGTGATAGAAACAGGTAAGCATGGTTATAGGAAAACCTTAATTGGCAATTATACTTTTTTTCAAGGTGGCAACTTACACTACATCTGAAATTATTGGTAGCTTACTGGATTTGTAAAATCAGTGATCTCCTTAAAAGTTGAAAAAGAGATTTCCTTTATTAATAACTGTGCTAAATTGAGAGTAGTAAAAAGCAAAAAATGAAGCATAAACATGTCTATGCCAAAACTGAGGTCTGATATTCTCTTTGTTAGAATTCATCTTTCCTTTGTTCTTCAGGATCAGTTAGGTTGGTTCATGGTTTGGTTGTTAACGTGAAAAAGGACTGAAGGAGATGTACTTTGTCAATCGTCACTTGAAAATCAACTTGATAGCTTTTGTTTTTGATTGAGGGTTTTTTGTTGCTCAAAACCAATCAATGGTTCCCCCTTTATGCAAGAGCTTCTGATTTGCCCCATTCACTTGCAAAATTCCAAAGACTGCAAGAAGGAGCAGGAAAAAAAAAAGAAAGCTGTCAGGTCAGTTTTGCACTTTGAAAATTCCTCTGGGGAAATGTGGCTTACATTTGAAACTGCACAGCACCCCCATTTTCAAATCCCTCATCTTTTTTTGAGCCACTTCTTTCTATTTATATAACTTCAGGATTCGAATGCCGTTGGCTAACTAAAGAAAGTAGAAAAGTGATGGGAATATAGAGACCACCACCAGTGAGGCGAGATTTAAAATTTTACTCTGTACTGAGGCTGGACTGGGGTTATCCTTGGGCAGTTATTGGCTGGTTGGAAAAGCCTGACACCTTGTGGCCACAGCGAGTACTACAGCTGCCTCTTTCACACGGTGCCCGTTTGTTCCCTTCCTAGCGGCTTCCTCGGGTACAGTGGCAGAAAAGGTGTGGATGCTATGTGTAGGATTTTTGGGGGGAGGACTTTTTAAAATTGATTTTAGTGGAATTCAATGTTTGAGGTGTACAGGAAAGTGATTCAGTGTTTTGTATATACATTATGTATGTTCTTTCTCAGATCCTTTTCCATTAAACATTATTACAAAATAGTGAATATAATTCTCTATGCTACACAGTAGATCCTTGTTATTTATTTTATATAGAGTAGTGTGTATTTGTTAATCCCAAATTCCTCATTTATTCCCCCACCCCCTTTCTCCGGTGGTAACCACTGAATTTGTTTTCTATGTCTGTGAGTCTGTGTTAGAGTCCACATATAAGTGATATCATATGATAGTTGTCTTCCTCTGTCTGACTGACTTCACTTAGTATGATGATCTAGGTCCATCCAGGTGGCTGCCAATGGCATTATTTCATTCTTCGTTAAGGCTGAGTGATATCCGATTGTACATATATTCCACAGCTTCTTTATCCATTCATCTGTTGGTGGACATTTAGGTTTGTATTTTTTAAACATTTTTTCAGCTTATACCTGTCTCAATATCTCCACTGAGTCGCAGTTTTTGATCAGAAAGCAGGAGACATGCTCAGAGCCTCCATTTTACAAGCAGGAGAGGTTTCTTTTGTTAGCAAACAAAACTGGAGGGAACATCAACTCAGTATCATTTCCTATTTTTAGCTTTAGAAGAAAGAGAAGTTGGAGAATCAGGGTAGGGCATCCCATGTGCTTTTTAAAAAACCCATGAAATGTTATTTTTATAAGTTAAAAGTGAAGGAAATTGAGAGACAAGGTTGTAATGGAATGAGAGGGTGTGAGCTAAGTCACTGTCATGTCCGACTCTTTGCGACCCCATGGACAGTAGCCCACCAGGCATCTCTGTTCATGAAATTTTCCAGGCAAGAATAATGGAGTGGGTTGCCATGTGCTCCTCCAAGGGATCTTCCTGACCTAGGGACTGAACCCGCGTCTCTTAAGTCTCGTGCATTGGCAGGTGTTTTTTTTTTGTTTGTTTTTTTAACCACTAGCGCCACCTGGGAAGCTCTGGGGATGAGTACAAATGGGTTTTATTTCCAGCTCTGGTTCTGTCACAAACCATATGTGATCTCAGGGAGGTCATTTACCCTCCATGGTTTTCATTCCAATAAAGCTAGGAGATTGGACCAGCTCATTTCCAAGGTTCTCTCTGGCTCTAAACCTCTGTGGTCTGTCCATGGCTGCTCCTCACCAGCTGTGCTTCTGAGCACACAAGCTGTTTTTTATCTTTACCTATCATGCTTCTGGTCCTGAGATCAGAGTCTGATGATCACTGATGATGAGTCCTGATGATCACTGAGATCATCCAAGTCTTCAACGGCCTGTGTCTTTCAGAGCCAACATTCAAATCAAGCCACGGAAACACGCTGATCTTTCCTAGTTCACTTGACATCCATTAAAGAACTGAATGCATTGCCTTCATCAAACTGTTAGAAGAAAAAAGTTTTTCTTTGACAAGTGATACAAACTCGACCTGGAATCTCTAAATAGGTTCTTATCTTACTCTCTTTTAGTCTTGGAGGTTTTATGATGACCACAGATTTCATTTGTCATCCTTTTGACTTTACTTCATTGTTATTTGTAGCTCCAGGGTCTTGATCTTGATGGTATGAAGACTGGTCACCATCAGGGACGCGATGGCATCATGCCGTCATTTGGTAGAACCTCAAGTAGCATTACTTTTGAAGATATGACAATGAAGACTTAAGCCTTCATACCAAAGACTTATAGCTCAAAGGGGTAGGCAGAAGGCTATGTCAGCACAGAGGCCTGAGACCAAATGAACCTGGCGGATGTAACTTGGTAAATCCTGGCGTGTGAGCAGCTAAGCTATGGAAGCGCTGAGGTAGGGGACGGGCCTGCTTCTGGGAAAACTCGTTTCAGTGAAATAAGAATTTCCCAGTGCCTACTCACTGTTTTCAATGATTTGGCTTCTTCTAACCTCAGATAGATATTAAGAAGCAGAAGATATTAAGAAGAGGTGGCAAGAATACATGGAAGAACTGTACAAAAAAGATCTTCACGACCCAGATAATCACGATGGTGTGATCACTCACCTAGAGCCAGACATCCTGGAATGTTAAGTCAGGTGGGCCTTAGAAAGCATCACTACGAACAAAGCTAGTGGAGGTGATGGAATTCCAGTCGAGCTATTTCAAATCCTCAAAGATGATGCTGTGAAAGTGCCGCACTCAATATGCCAGCAAATTTGGAAAACTCAGCAGTGGCCACAGGACTGGAAAAGGTCAGTTCTCATTCCAATCCCAAAGGCAATGCCAAAGAATGCTCAAGCTACTGCACAATTGCACTCATCTCACACGCTAGTAAAGTAATGCTCAAAATTCTCCACGCGAGGCTTCAGCAATATGTGAACTGTGAACTTCCAGATGTTCAAGCTGGTTTTAGAAAAGGCAGAGGAACCAAATTGCCCACATCTGCTGGATCATCGAAAAGCAAGAGAATCCCAGAAAAACATCTATTTCTGCTTTATTGACTGTGACAAAGCCTTTGTCTGTGTGGATCACAATAAACTGTGGAAAATTCTGAAAGAGATGGGAATACCAGACCACCTGACCTGCCTCTTGAGAAACCTATATGCAGGTCAGGAAGCAACAGTTAGAACTGGACATGGAACAACAGGCCGGTTCCAAATAGGAAAAGGAGTACTTCAAGGCTGGGTATTGTCAGCCTGCTTATTTAACTTATATTCAGAGTACATCATGAGAAATGCTGGGCTGGAAGAAGCACAAGCTGGAATCAAGATTGCCGGGAGAAATATCAATAACCTCAGATATGCAGATGACGCCACCCTATGGCAGAAAGTGAAGAGGAACTAAAAAGCCTCTTGATGAAAGTGAAAGAGGAGAGTGAAAAAGTTGGCTTAAACCTCAACATTCAGAAAACTAAGATCATGGCATCTGGTCCCATCACTTCATGGGAAATAGATGGGGAGACAGTGGAAACAGTGTCAGACTTTATTTTTTTGGGCTCCAAAATCACCTCAGATGGTGACTGCAGCCATGAAATTAAAAGATGCTTACTCTTTGGAAGGAAAGTTATGACCAGCCTAGATAGCATATTAAAAAGCAGAGACATTACTTTGCCAACAAAGGTCCATCTAGTCAAGGCTATGGTTTTTCCAGTGGTCATGTATGGATGTGAGAGTTGGACTGTGAAGAAAGCTGAGCACCAAAGAATTGATGCTTTTGAACTGTGGCGTTGGAGAAGACTCTTGAGAGTCCCTTGGACTGCAAGGAGATCCAACCAGTCCATCCTAAAGGAGATCAGTCCTGGGTGTTCATCGGAAGGACTGATGCTGAAGCTGAAACTCCAATAATTTGGCCACCTGATGCAAAGAGTTGCCTCATTGGAAAAGACCGTGATGCTGGGAGGGATTGGGGGCAGGAGGAGAAGGGAACAACAGAGGATGAGATGGCTGGATAGCCTCACCGACTCAATGGACATGAGTTTGAGTAAACTCTGGGAGTTGGTGATGGACAGGGAGGCCTGGTGTGCTGTGATTCATGGGGTTGCAAAGAGTCAGACACGACTGAGCGACTGAACTGAACTGAACCTACCTCAGATAGGTAGGATTTGGAGGATATCTGATTCTAACCCAATATATTTCTTTAAAAAAAATTTAAAATTTATTTTATTCAAGTTGATTTCCAATGTTGTGTTAATTTCTCCTATACAGCAAAATGATTGAGTTATACATGTATAGTCTTTTTCATATTATTTTCCATTATGGTTTATCATAGGATATTGAATACGGCTCCCTGTGCTATCCAGTAGGAACTTGTTTATCCATTCTATATGTACTAGTTTGCATATTAATTCCAAACTCCTAGTCCTTCCCTCTTCTACTTGCCTCCCCCTTGGCAATCACTGGTTTGTTCTCTGTCTGTGAGTCCTCTAACCAAATATATTTCTCAACTCAAATTTACTCAGCAATATTCAATTTGGGGGAGCCTCATGTCCTCGTGTAGAGCTGATGTTAAGTACTTCTAGAAACTCAGGGTAGATCCTCGGACATTTTAGCCCAGTGATGTCAGTGCTATAGGTTCACCCAACACACATCCCTGAAATCTGGAAAGGGGCCCCCTGGCGGGTTTAGTTGCAGGTTTTAATCCCTGTGAAATAGGGCAGAAGGGTTGAAGGTTTAAGTATAAGTTGGAATGATTTGGGGATGCTTTGTTCAGCAAAAGAAGGCAGGCAGATTCTCTGATGACTGTGAAGCTGGGGAGATCCTAGCCAGACGAGGACTTCAGATCATTCTCCCCCCAGTCTTCAGCCTTCCCCTGAACTGCTCAGTAAGATGGTCTTGAGCTGTTTGCTATTTCAAGGACAATAAAACTTCCTTAACCTGCTTTTACTCGCCCACTTCTCTGTAAAACTGACTGGTGAATGCTGCAGGGTGCTGAATGCTCCCGTCTTTCTCTAGATCCTTCAATCACTTCTGCTCCTTAATTGTAATTATAGAAATTATACATAAGCCAAAGAGACACACATTTCTATTGCTTTTCTTTTCTCTGTATGAATGTGTATTATTACTTTTATTAAAAATTTTATTTTTGCCTTTTTTTTTTTTGGCTGTACCACATGGCATGTGGGATCTTAGTTCCCTGACCAGGGATTGAACCCATGTCCCCCCTGCATGGGGACCATGGAATCCTAACCACTGGACCACCAGGGAAGTCCCAATTTTAGTTGTTTAGCTGAAGTATGGTTGACTTACAAAGTTGCATTAGTTTCAGGTGTATAGCAAAGTGATTTAGTTGTCTATCTCCCCATCTATATTCTTTTTCAGATTCTTTCTGTTATTATAAATTATTGAATATAGTTTCCTGTGCTATACAGTTGGCCCTTGTTGTTTATCTATTTTATATGTAGTAGTGTGCATCTGTTAATTCCAAACTCCTAATTTATCCCTCCCCCACCAATTATTATTTTCAAAATGTGTTTTTATTTTTTGGGCTGCTGCCATGTGGCATTCCTTAGTTCCCTGACCTAGGGATTGAAGCCATGCCCCCTGCAGTAGAAGCAGAGTGTCTTAACCCCTGAACTGTCAGGGAAGTTCCCTACTCTCTTTTAAGGCTCACCAGTTCATCTGTATTTGTCTTTTCTCATATCTCCTGATCGCACAGGTACTAGATTCTCTTTGCACGCCATTGGGTTACCTGGTTCGCGGTTTCTTCCATTTATGATATGATAGCCAGTCTTCAATCTCTTGTCAATATGGAGTGGACTTGCAATCTTCAGAATCTCTTCAGACGAGTTCCCTTCTGCTTCAAGAGGATGGGGAAGAGAGTGTCTGGAAAGCCATGCACTAGGGCCCAACTCACTAAGGAATCAATGCCAGAAGAGCAACTTTTAAAATTTCTTTATTTATAGACATTTCAGAACCACTGAAATCAATGATGAATTTTTTTTAGACACAACATAACCATGTTTATCTTGAGGTACACATCGGGCCCATAGATAATGCTCTGGAAACAGTGCAACTGTTAACCCCAGGTTCCAAGCCAAGAAACTGTAAAGATGGTTACAAAATCCTTTGAAAAGAATAAACCATTTCCATTTAAGTCAAGGAAAACGCCCACATTTTTGATGGAGTTGAATTTTTAGGCTGAGCTGAAATGATATTTTAAAGGGAACTTCATATGAGAATGGGAGATGTTTATATTTAAGAAATGATCTGAGCCTTACAACATGAGATTGGAGACAAAAGGAATTCATAATCCGATAAGCTCATTACAAAACTCACAGCCTAAAAATTAAGAGCAGCAAAATTACAGAAGATGTTTGTATACAGTTTCAACACAAATCACGTTTACCCTTGGTTTCTGGCTTTCACAAGGAGACAAATGTTCAAATACCAAGTTCTGAAGACTAAACGACGTGACTGGCTAAGAAGTAGCCATCAGAATTTCGCACTATCACAGCCCCACCGTGTAAAAGTCCTACTTTCCATTATTTGCCCCCTGGCTATTTTATTTTTCTTGCCCCAGCAGTCTGGTGCCATTACGAGAAAAATAGTGGGAATTGGTATAGTGGTGGTAAATTTCTAAAAGTCTTGTGTGTCCAACAACAGATTTCACATTTCACTGAAGTTGAAATGTCTTTGAACAGTTCACTAGGGTCTTTGGAGAACTGTCTGGTTTTCCAGTTTGTTATTCAAAATGTTAACCTCACACTCTTTAGGCATGAGGAGTAGTGACTTGTGTGTGACACGGAGTGTTGGTTAGGTGATGGGCCCTCTATTCATCCACACCCACTCCCTGAACTGCTTGAGGAGTCGTGTGGACAATGTACAGTTGGTTCTGGAATGTCGCCAGAGGGTGTTTACCCATGTGTCTGAAAACAGTTGGAATGGACAGTCATAATATTTCCCCATAAGATTGTTTTATTTCTACATGAGACAAGAATAAACATTGCAATTTAGTCGAATGGGCAGCTCGCTGCAACTTCATAAACTTGAACGGCATATGTGGGTTGAAAGGGTCTCAATGTAAATTTCACAGTTCATAAAGTTGAGCGGCTCGACTTAAAAGAGAGAGAACATGCAGGCGTTTATGAGATCTTGAGAGGGAACTGATCTGTGAGTGCTTGAGTTCGCCCTCCCAATGTGAGTCGGACCCACATTTTACATTTTCGCTGCTTGGTTTGATTTATTGCTGAGTTTCCTTTCTGATGGGGGTTGTGATGATTTTAGCCATGAATTTAAGGACCCCAAATAGGAGTCCTGTTTGGACACTTTCTCCCAGGCCTTGGGGGTCAGTGCACAGACTGTGAGGCACCTGCCAGAGATGTCCTGTCCTGACTTGGTTGGTTAGAAACGATTCTGGGTGTGGGGGTCTTTCTATACTGCTTTTCAATGCAAAATCGCAGCTCAAGAAGGGAAGGGCTGTCTCCTTCCTACCCCTGTTCTGCATTTCTTGTCATGATTCTCTGTGGCTATGCAGGCCTTGTCTAGTCAGGGTGCCATGTGGCTTCAGACATGCCAAAAGATACTTATTACCAATTAAAACAAAATTCCAGTCAGTAGAAAAGAATACTAGCCAGTGGGACTCAGAGATGTTTTGTGTCTCCAACGCTTTCCAAGCTTTGACGGTCTTGTCGTGTTTCTTTGATACTCTTTTCATAGAGGCTGCCATTTTTTCCATCTGTGGCTTTTTGAAAGACAGAGCACACTTAACTGTCGCTATATCCAACTGCTCAGGAGATTTCATGTTTCTCTTACACAGACTCAGTCTCAACAACTGTGGTTTTAAATATAAACATTATGAGTTTCAAGAGGGCAGGAACTGTTCTTGATATCAACCTGTCAAGTCATCCTAGCATGGTGCCCAGCACACAAATGATGCTCAGTGAATTTTGAGTGTGTGACTAAAAGGCCATATAGTCCCTGCCCTCACGGAGTCTCTATGTTGCCATCAATACAAACTCAACGTACATAAGCCAAGACAAAAAAAACAACTTTTTTTTTTTTTTTAAAGGAAAAAAAAGATAAAAAGAATCAGTTGTTCATGTGGGGCAACCTTCATAGTAAACTCAAACCCACCTATTCCTCCCTCCTGAATTGAGAACGGTGCCTGGGCGTAAGGATTCACCAATGGGTTAAACAAGATTTTGTCAGAGAAAACTTGCTACTATTCAACAGCCTCCTGATTTTATTTTAAAGAAAGGTTCTGAGAGGTTAACTTTACCTAAGGGGTTGCCCCTGGCACTGAAGGATGGTTTCCCAACAGGAAAAGTCAGAGCGGCTATATGCCATCTAAGTGCAGTACTGGAAGCTTGTACACAGACTTGCCAGTTACTTATGAAGAGGTGAGCCAGTCTGACAAGTTTTACAGGGTATTCTTTTTATGGGGTACTTTTAACCTAGAGTATTTGCATTTTGAGAGACCTGTGAAGGGAAAAAGGCTTTATTTAAAAAAAAGATTTAAGATGGAAAATGAGACAATGTATCAATTCACCTCAGTTCTAATTCACCTCAATTCTAAACAATGAGATGGATTAAAAATATTTTTCATGTCAAGAAATGAAGCCATATTGAAAAGGTCTGCAAAATTAGAACTGGTGGGTTTTGTCTTTCCACTTGTGGACTCATTTTGATGAGCAGGAAGAGCAGATAATAACATACAAGCCAATCATGCTTGTCACGCTGACACCTGGGTGGCTGTCTGTCCATCTGGAATGTGGGGACAGACTTCAGGATCGCAGGGCTGAGGATGATAACCTGTTCAGAGAAGGAAAATGTTTCTAAGATTTATATTCCTTCAAAAAGTCAAGAACGATATTGATGCCATCGTATTTTGGAATAGTTAATCATGTTTGGCAAAAACTGTCGGACTGGGTTCTGGAACTGTTGGAATGAAAGTATGGTAAATCATGTATTTTCTTTGGACGAGAGGAAAGAAGAGGTTTCTGAACTAGACAAGAACTCTTACTGATGCTCTAAAAAATGATGCAACAGACATAGCACAGATCAAAGCAGAGGGCGGTGTGTCTGACTTCCGAGCTCTCCTAAAGCACAAAGCATGTTGAACATGAGACATGGCTCTGAAAACTGCTCTCCAGACCCCTCATCACCAGGTACCAGGAGAAGAAGACCCTCAAACCCGAGAATTATCACTCAGTAGAAATGATCAGTTCCCCAGACATGAATGGGCATGGGAGTATTCTATGCAAAACCCAGCCTATAACAGGTTTAAAATTCAACTTAACTCTTCAATACAGACTCTGTACTGGTTTGTTCCAAGTTTTCCATGCTGGAGCCTGGTAAGACTGAGCTTTGAGGGACAGGGTTCTAAGAATCTTTGACATTATTCTGTCCACTCTACCCAAGAGTTGACTTAGTTAATGGCCTCAAACTTTCAGTGGATATCTCAAAGTGAACAGATGTTACCTAAAAGATCAGACTCATATGGATGTTGAAAACATACATTTGTATCATGTCTAGATAAATATACATACACATATATAGTCTGGGTATCTTTTCTCTGCTCAATAAAATTAGCAGCTACAGGTAAATTGTTGTGGTCATGATTTATTATTTCTAAGGACGTCTTAGACCCTCTACCAGCACAAGACTTGATAAAATGCCTCTTGATAAAAAGATTCCCATCAAGCACATAACATTGCAGTGTCATTTCACATCACTAACATTTTCAGGCACAAGAGGAAAACGATTAGCACTGATCAGTCCAAATAACAGAGCATAGACTAGAGTTAACTGTCTGAAGTCGATTCTCCCAGAGGAGGGGATTGTTCAAAAGTGTGTGTGTGTGTGTGTGTGTGTTAAAGATTTCTTATGTTTGTTTCTCAGCTTTGGCTATTTTGTAAATAAATATCAGACCTTCTTGCATAAACCTACTTGGGTAAGAAGTATTTCTCTGAACATGCCTTTTGTCTTTTAGCAGCTGTTGAGTGTTGAGTGACGTACAAGGCACACCTCTAAGTGTTCTGTACAGCATTTTTATTGATGTACAAAATAGCCTGTTCACCATTCAAAAATCGTAATCTGCATAGTAAGAGTTTTTCTCTTATCCCTATTTACAGCGAAGGTTTTTAGTGCAAAAAAAAAAAAAAAAAGAAATCCATGAAACCGTGTCCCAGCCAGTCCCATCTAGCACAACACGGTTCTCAGTTTTGCTCCTTGCCAGCTGGGCTTATTTGGCTATATTTTGGGTCTCCAGCCGTTAATGAACTGCAGGATTTTCTTCACCTGCAGTTTGCTCAGTTTGAAATCCTCCGAGAGGATTTCCTCCGTGAGCTGAACGAGCAGATTGCCGTCGATCTTCTCGGTCACGAAGAACACGATGACGTCCTCTGACAGCCCGATGAACCTCAGGGACTTGGACACCTCTTCGACCGAGAGTCCCGACAGGTCGGCGGGCGGCTGCCACGGGGACCCGTCGCCGCAGGAGCGGGGGGCCAGCTGCAGGTGGATTGGCGACGAGAAGGGGTAGGGCGCGGAGAGGAGGTCCTGCGCGCCCTTCTGCACGAAGTAGGCGTCCTCGGACAGGTCCGGCGACCCGGACTTGGGGGCTTCCTCAGCACCGTCGATTTGCAGGGGCAGAGGCAGGGTGTCCGGGGCCGCTTTCTCTTCCAGCGGCCTCGGGGCCCTGGGGGGCAAGGCCGGGCAGGAGCTGCTCTGCTTGGCCGGCCCGCCCACCAGGCTCCTGTCGCCCGAGCGCTCCAGGCAGTAGCTGGCCGACTTGGGACAGCCCGCGGGCTCCGCGGGGCCCGGCCCGGGCGGGCTGGCGGCCAGCTCGCGGCCGTCCAGCTCGAAGGCGGCCGGGCAGTTTCTCTTGGGCGTGCCCGGTGTCTTCTGCCGGGGGTAACTGTAGCTGCGGCTCGGATCCAGCAGGAAGTCGCTCCTGGTGTGGGTCTCCGACGCTCCCGAGTAATGGTTTGGCCACGAGAGCCTGGAGGACAGAGCTTCAGAAGTCGGGCTGCCGCACGGGGACTTGGGGTCCACGGACTCCGCCTTCACTCGGTTACACGGGTAGCAGGACACGGGAGCGCTCTCGGAGGGACTCGTCTCACTTTTAGTGACGCTGCTTAAAAGCCAAACACACAGAGAGAGGGGTGAGTGAGAAAGTGACAGCGCAACATCCAGCCTAGCTTTAGCCCATCGATGTCACTTCTGAGTAGAAAAACGTTGGGAAGCAAATATTTCTTATCATGAATTCAATAAAGTATCTACTTAACCTCACTTTAAAACAAAAAAAATTTTAAAGAATCTTTAAATTACTAAAATACATCAGTAGCTATGGATATGAAGATACTGATTTAATAAGCTACAGCAGAGATGGCAAATAGATTTTTAACTACAAGAAAATCACTTGTTAGTGAGTGCCTGGATCTTTGTGATGAGAAAAATCTTTAGCGCTGTTTGGGCTTATCATCAATAGGGTCTGATTGATCAGTGATATCTGCAGTGGGCAAGGGGGTGGGGGGCGTGAGGGAAGAGTTAGTGGGTGTCTTCTGCTCCAAGAACAGGACTACATCACCACCACCGATGACCTATCCATCCAGGAGTGCGAGGCTGAAAGAAAGGTTTCAAATACAGTGCTTACGCTTGCCTTGGTTTCTGCGCAGTTAACACCAGCACAAAGATTTAAGTGTCCAGAGAACGAAAAACACCTGCCAAGGATAGCTGCTGTAACCTGCCAGGAGCACATGTGATCCCTGCAGCTCTGGGGCGCTATCTTCAGAACAACCATAAAACCCGAGTGTGCTCAGAGGTGGGTGACCGAGGTGGGGTGGGGTGGGCAGTGGGTGGAACTGAGTCCGCCTCTTTGGGAGAAGAGAAGAGGTACATTCACAGCTGACCTCACGGTTTCACAGCCTGACCAAGAGAAGTGGATAGACCCAAATTTGTTTCTCTAGACACAAGAAACAGTTGAAAGTTACATAGAGATAGATATAATGTAATATAATGAAAGATTTCTAAAAAAAAAAAAAAAAAGTTCTCAGCCTGTGCCAACCATGGAATGAGCCACACTGCAGAAGCATTTGCTCAGGGCACCGGGAGGATGGAAATGGAAGACGGTCTGACAGGGATGGTCAGGAAGGGACCCCGGCTCTGGGTGGACATTCAGTGGAGGCAGCACCCCTGTGATTCCGCGTCTCCCTGGCAGTTGCTGTCTGCTGGGCTGAAGTCAGAGTGGAGAGCAGCATTGGCTAGGCTTATCACTGAACCCCGCAGACTCTGCAGTCTGCTTATACCACTGGCTCCTCCATCCGAGCTCAGAACCAACAGGGTCGATGCTCCTCCAGCAAAAATAAAAAGAGAAAAAACTACCTTTCCTATCAGCGCGGAGAGGGGCCGGCTCCCTGACACTGTCTGCAAGGACCGGGGGCCTTGGCTGCTGAGGGGCCCGTGGGGGAAGCGGGCGCTGGCATAGGACTTACATGTCGTGCAGCCCTGAAGAATAGTAGGACAAGGTGGGGCTGGGCGAGCGAGTCTGCGGCCGCGCCGGCTTGGCTGTGCGAGGAGGGACCGAGGGGCTGGTGGACTGAGGCTTTGCGCTGCGGGGCGGGACCGGCGGCGCGTTCAGGAGCCGGCACTCTTCCCGGACCTGGCGCAGAAGAGAACACGCGGGGTTAGCGACACGCGACCCGGAGGGGCCCGAGGCTGCTCTGACGCGACACCAGCTGCGATGGACGGAGCGGAGGGGAGACCGGAGCTGACAGGGGGCTGCCAGACGTGGGGCGATTTTGCAAGAAACCAGTTTGGCAAATGCTGCTGAAATGTAGCAAGGAGCGGGGAAGGACAGCCCAGCGAGGGCGCTGGTGATCCGTGGGGACGCAGAAAAGAGGAGCAGGAAGAAAGTAAGGGTGTAGAGAGATCACAAGCTTACTAGAGGATGCCATTCTCCTGGGGAGTGGTGTTTCTTCACTGTTCAAGCTGAATTCGACTTGATCCAAACCTTAGGGGCAGAGGTTTGGATCCATTCCTTGTCTAATGGAAAAGCTTCTCCACGGCTTCTCACGGGTAAATGTGCACCTCAATCCCCTGGGGATCTTGTTTCTTGCAGATTCTGACTCAGTAGCCAAGGGTGGGGCCTGAGGCTCTGCATTTTTCTAACAAGCTCCCCGGGTGATGCAAGCCGGGCTGGACCAGAGACCATATATACTGAGAAACAAGGCGGCAGATGGTGGAATGAGGCAGCTCTCCAAATCCCCAAAATAGTACTGTGTGTATGAGCTGACTCTGCCTCTCCCGCCCTCCTTCATCTTCCCACCAGAGAGGAGGTAGGTGACCCGTGCCAGCAGCAGCCTGCCTTCACCCGGCTTGTCTGAGATTCACAGTCGGCCTTGAGAACATGGTTCTTTATAATGAAGCAGATATTTTACGTACTTCTCTCTGTCGACAGCAGGGGGCAGTTTATACCTGATTCAGCTACTCTAGCCTTAACTCCATAGGGAAAAACTGAGCCAATTCTGACTCAAAAAAAAAAAAAAAAGAAAAGAAAAAGAAAAAGGCTTTGCCTGATTTTAGGCTGTGTTTCCACCTTTCTTTCCCCCACCCTTGCCTCGATTCCTCCATCTCAGGGGCCCTGGGGTAATGAAGACAATGAAATAACAGCTCCCATTACCTTTTGGTTGGGAGTTTGCTGAAGACTAAATGAGATGTGCTCCCGTTACATCACATTGTCTACCACCTACGCTGCACCCGGCCTCGAACTGGCTTCCAAGGCCTGATTCACTTGCAGTAGAAAACCAGCCATTAAGAACAGTTATGTGACCCCGGGTGACCCGGCAAATCTCAACTCTAAGCGAAATGGAAGCCATTAGGTCTCATCCTTTGGCATTTCTCCCTGGGTCTGCTCCCACACAGAGGACCCACCAGATAACAAGTTTTCATCTCAGAGGCTCTTTAGGCTGAAACAAAATATTCAGAGCAGCGGATTTTCTTCACCAGCTGCAGGCTTTCCCCTTTTGAGCTTTTCTTAAGAAGGTGGTGGTGGAGGAAATGAGGTTTGGATAGGGAGGAGAGAGGCCTGTAAGCTGGCCCAGGGGGCTCTTGCCCCACTTTGGGGTCTTCTGCAGAAGCTGAGATGCAACCAGGACACTGCAAAGCTCTGGCTGTCTGCTCCCCTCCCTGACTTTTGGAAGCATGGACTAATTACAAAAGAAGTAAAACAATGTTTCCGTTTTGCTAGCAAACTGCAAAGGAGCCAACTGTGTTTCTTTTCTTTCTTAAGGAATGTCTTTAGAGTCTAGGGTGGATGGGTGTAACTTCTATAGATGTGCCTGGTTCTGTTTATGCGAGAGTGACAAGAATCATGGAAAACGTGAGAGGATAAGGAGTCTTGTCAATTTTTTGATTTTAAAAAGTCACTTTTCAATAGGGGATTAGAGAGAAGTATGAGGGTTAAGGCTGAATCTGATTTAGAAACTTCTAAATTTTGGAATTAGTCGTTAAATACACTTAATTAGGGATCGCTGACCTAGATGTCAATGATGATATGCTAAGATGTCAATTACAATCTCATTTAAAAAATGTATTTATTTTTAATGGAAGGATATGACTTTACAATATTGTGTTGGTTTCTGCCATAGGATCACTGGCTGATCTAGGTCTTGGAACACAGAAAAGCAGCCACGTGTAGTTGAATTTGACCTCTGGGAAGCCCTCTCTTCTCTCATAACCCCAGGCACTCAAGGTCCCTGACAGCTGCTTCTGCCTCCTCCTTGCCTAACTGGGTAGTCAGTCCTAAGAGCTTCCCCATAGGTTGGGGGTGGAAAGAGTACTATTAATAAAAAGAGGTGTTTGTAGGTGACAGGGCCTGGTGAGGTAAGCTTGGCTGACTGAGAGCCTTTCCAGCTAAACTCCAAACAGCACTTGAAATATGGAAAGCTCCTGAGATGGCCACATGACTCTTGAAAGGAATTCAAGAACAAAGGGGTGTGTGTGTGTGTATGTGTGTGAATGAATGATAGAGCTGCTCACTCTTGGGATCTATCAGTGAGGAGATACTAACATAAGGCCAGGAAAAAGAGCTCTTCCCTTGTGATGAGAAGGCAGTGTCGTTAAGTCACTTCAGTCGTGTCCGACTCTTTGTGACCCTGTGGACTACAGCTTGCCAGGCTCCTCTGTCCATGGGATTCTCCGGGCAAGAATACTGGAGTGGGTTGAGAAGGCAGTTTGGGTGTAATCACATGACTTCAAGAGCTAGGCTTATCTGAAACCCATTTAGGAGACAAAGGTAGTTAAAAATAAAACAACACCTGACTTCAGAGGGACCCTGTCCTGGATGAGAACTGAGCCGTACAGGGTGGAGGCACAAATTCGTGCCTTGCCCAGCAGGTGTGGCAGGGCAGCCGTGGTGGGTGAGCCCTGCTCACAGCTGTGCAGACAGATGCGTCTCCACGTGTTACTTTCAACTTGTGGCTGCAGATGTGGGTGCTTGAAGGAAGTTGGACAGCAGTGTATTTTATGGGAAAAATTATATATGCTTTGGGGTTCCGAGGTTACACATCACAGGGTTTATGGTGCCATCTTACTTCCTAACTCTTACATCCTTTCAACAGAAATCATTCTACTTTCCTTTGGATTTAATTCATCATGGGACATTTGTATCCAAGAGAAAAGTAGCTGTGGCTTGAAATGTATTTCATCTGACAATCAAAGGTAATTTACAAGACCCGAGGGCCAATCACCCTATTTCCAGTTTTCTCTCATATTCCGTTTCATGCTGAAGTGCTACATTTTCAGCACATTCCTTCTAAAAGTCTCAGCATGTGGCTTTCATCATGTTACTTCCCATCTCCTGTGGCCCCTCTGACTATGGACAAAGTCCCGCTTCTCCTGCCTCCCACCGAGGCCTGCAGCAGTCCTTCTAGTGATTTCCTCCCATCTGATGCCATCTTTCTAGTATTTCCCCTGCTCTCCGCTGTGTGACAGGTCCCTCCAGTGGGGAAGGTTCCGTATCACCTAAACTTATTCCTTGTACTTTTCCTGTCTGTCTCTGCTTTAGTTCCAACTGCCCCCCACACCCCCGCCCTTGTCACTGCCTAAGGCCCAGCCCTGACCTTTACAGGTGCCGTTTGGGACCGTCACACACGCCATCAGCACGCGTCGCTGCTTCTGAACTCTGCACAGATGCTGTTTATATTTACTCACTCTCCATGTATATTCAAGGAGCCGGAAAGTGGACATGCTAGGGTCTGTGGTCATTGTTCTTACTGCTCTGTGGATGACAGAGTTTGGGGACTTGTCACCCCTGGCCCAAATATGTCACCTAGAATGCCAGGCAGAGGTTACTGGATGTCACCCGACAAACACAAGGCATTTTATTTTTAAACGTATACCATAAGAATGCCTTTTATATTTTTATGTGGAAACTTATTGATAAGTCATCTGGGCTACAAGTTAATTTTTGTGTGTGTGATTTCATATTGGTATCAATTTAGGGGAAAAAAGGTGTGTAGCAGACTTGGTCTCAGTGACCACCATCAACTCTGCCACCACTAACCTGGACGTGGTATTGGTGAAAATGACAGTTATTTCTGAACTGGGAAATGTTGTGGCTTCATTAGGGAAGCATGGGGGTGGAGAGGAGGGGAGAGGTATTTGGATGACCAAGAATAAACCCCCTAAGGCTGGAGCTAAGCAAGGAGATGGCCTTGAGTCTGAGGCAGGTACCATTACCTATCACAGGTTATGGGGGACTTCTGCCTCCTGGTGAGTGATCTCTGGTGATGAGCAACTTGAGTGCTCACAGCCAAGCTCCTGGCACCTGGTTATGATGGGGCCAATCCACAGCACGAATTCAGGGCGAGCAAGCTCCCACCCAAACCCAGAGCCTGGCTTTACCAGCAGTTCTCTGGTCTAAAGCCTTTCTTTCCAGCAGAACCCCCCACCCCCACCCTGCACAATCTTCTCATCCTTGCCCCTTTACAGGTCTTGTCCCTTTTCTACAGCAATGTTCAATGATCCAGTCTTATCAGAGATAAGATACCGCTGCCCGGAGTAAGATACTTCTCCCCAGTGTTCAAGGTGCAGACTGCCGACCCAGGGCTAATCAGAGAGCTGATTTATTGAGAGGATGAATAGCGAGCTCCGCCCTTTCTAGAACCTCACTTCTCTCTATGAGGCATCTGTTCAGCGAGGCATTGCCAAGTGACTGCCTGGAATGCACACAGTTCCCTAGTGGGGTTTGAAGGAAGCTGTGGGAGGGGTCCGTCCGGGGACTAACGAATGGCCAGACCGCAGGGACCATCTACCCCGCTGGCCCTGCAAGTCTGAAGAACATGCATCACTTCCCTTTTCCCTACAAACAACATGAATCCCACTTACGACTGACTTGCTCAGTTCCGTGAGGAGTGCCCACACAGGCTCACTGAGAGGGTGTGGAGTAGGGCTGACAGGAACGAGGCGCCCCGGGAATTAGCTGGGAGGGGGGTGATGGAGGCCAGCACACGACACAGATAGAAACAGGTTCCCTAACAGCAGAAGGTGGAACGCAGATCCGTGGGAGGATCATGGATGATTCAAGAGGCAGGGGAAGGACAAACTCATAGGAAATGAAGCTGAGGAAGGCTGGAGGCAGAAGGAGTCGTGAGTGTAGGAGACAGGCAGGAAAGCACCCCCAGAATGATGATTTGGTCTGGGGGCTCAGAAGGCGAGACAAATCCTGGTGCTGTTGATTCAGACAGACACTTGGGAAGAAGAACGGGCGCTGGGAGAAACCAAGGAGTTCAGGGTCGAAGAGAGTTTGAGCTCAGTGTTCTATTGATAGAATCTGAAGACGAGAAGAGGGCTGGACCGCTAAGAGGCGGCAGAGGAGGAGACCAAGGCGGAGAAACACAGGGCCCGCATCTCACTGCTCACGGCAGGGAACAGGCCCTGCTGGCGTCACAGAAGCGGACGGTGGGGAGGACAGCTCAGGAAGATGTGTGACAGTTAGCAGGTCACTGAGGATCTTAGCACATGAAGCTTCAGTTGAGTGAGAAGACCAGAAGCAGATTCCAGGGGAGTCAAAGCCGGAACAGGAGGCCAGGGAGGAGTTAGTGAGGACAGACCAGTCCTTCCAAGAAGGAAGGGGAGGAGCCATTAGGCAGGGATACTGGACTGAAGGAGGCGCGGCTTTTTTCTTGGAAGAAACTTGAAAATGTGCCTGAGTGGGTACATGCACGCACGTGACCTGGAGGTCGAGTGTACATTGACTCCAGGGACAGACAGAACACACTTCCCCACAGTGCTCTGCTTTCCCCGGGCCAGTACTGGCCACGTTAAACCAGAAAAATAATGGCAGCTTATTATCTAGGAGCGTCCCAGGTGGCGCTAGTGGTAAAGAACCTGCCTGCCACTGCAGGTAAGAGATGCAGGTTTGATCGCTGGGTCAGGAAGATCGCCTGGAAGAGGGTACAGCAATGCACTCCAATCTTCTTGCCTGGAGAATCCCATGGACAGAGGAACCTGGCGGGTTGTGGTACATAGGGTCGCAAAGAGTTGGACACGACCCAAGCAACTTAGCACACAAGCAGAGCAAAGATGGCCACACCCGGTAGAATAAGTGACTTCGGAAAGCTTTATGTAGCTATGTGAAGGTGGTTGACAAGATCAAAGCCCAATTCCAACCTGTGGTCAGAATCTCATGCATCACAGAGTGGGACTCTTTATTTTCAGAATACTCTCCAGAAAGTGTAACTTGGTTTCCTGACTCCTGGAATAGACATTTAAAGGATCCTATCTCCTCCTCACTCCTCATAGATGAAAGTCTGTTTAGCTGGTGGGGGGAACTGAGCCCTATCTGAAGGACCAATAATTTATGAAAAATGGAAAACAAGGTCTTCTCCCTAAATAGTCACATGTTAAAGACAATGCATGAGAATGTGTTACAAATACAAAGCGTGTTATAGCATGGTTGGAAACGGGTAAATGTCAATGTTTAGCAGACAAAAATTCAAACATTACATACAACTGGAGTATCTTATACACACAAAATACTTTCTTCTGTGACATTCTCTTTCTGACACTATCTAGGGATTAAAACAACACAACAAACAAAAGACACACAGCGTGCCTATGAAGCTACTCAGCAAAGGAATGGGGGCTTTTTTAGTCTGATGATGCTTCTTGGAAAGTCTTAGGTTCTCAGAACACTCTACTTGGCTTATGAAAGAAATGACACTTTCACACCCCATTCATTCACCAACTGGACCAATGAGACAGCCTAGGAAAATGGAATACTTACAACGACATGTTCCTTGATGAACTTTTTCTGGGGGAAAAAATTTCATAGCAGCGACTGTTGTTTAGTCGCTAAGTCATGTCCAACTCTTGCAACCCATTGACTGTAGCCTGCCAGGCTCCTCTGTCCATGGGATTCTCCAGGCAAGAATACTGGAGTGGGTTGCCATTTCCTTCTCCAGGGGATCTTCCCAACCCAGGGATCGAATCCGGGTCTCCTGTATTGGCAGGTGGATTCTTTACAACTGAGCCACCTGGGAAGCCCATAGCAGCAATTACTCAATTTCGAATACAAGCAGTGGATCTGAAAGCAACTGACAATAAGACTCCGTGAGTCCTTGTCTACAGTCTAAAATCCGGCATCCCATGCCTGTGGATGAAAACCTTGGTGCTCAAAGACCACAGCTTGGTCACCAGGGCTGCAGCCATCCTTAGGCAGACCCAGGATCATTGCTTTTATGCTGACAATAATTCTGAAAACAGACACTAGGTGAGCTTGATCTAAAACTGGACTCACCTTCACTGTGAGTTTTCTTCTCTTAAAAAGCTGACTCGGGGATCATGTCAGTGTTCCGAAGAAAGGAGTTTTGTAACCAAGCTTCCCTGAACTTTGTAACTTTGCCTTGACTGCATGCCCTCTGCCCTGTATTTTACATTTCTTCCCACACTCCCTCTCCCAGATAACACAATCATTACAGCCTTAAGAAATCTGATTTATAAAGAGGCTTTTATACAAAGAGTTCACAACCCTGTCACATACCCATCAGGGGTATTCTAGGCCAAACAGAAATTCAAGTTTTAGAATGACAATGTGGCCATCAATGAACGTCTCTTTGATGAATTACGCAAGGGTAGATATGATTTACAGTCGAAATCCCGATTCTCAGATGCATGCATTTCTTTTTCGCCATTGTGCATGTGGACGATAAGGACCAAAGGCAGGCATGGGTCTGCCATGGCCTCCAACCTCCAGGCCTGGGGCAAAGGAGTCAAGGCCGAGGGCACAGGAGGCCGCTGCTGGGAAACCAGAAGGGCCCGCAGCTCTGAAAAGAATACTTGTTTAAATTCCAGGGTGCTTCCCTGGACTCCGAAGAAAGATGATGCCATTGGGGCAGAGAATAAAGCCCTTCTCTGAGCAAGGAGTATAATGCATGATAGATACACTGAAATAGGATATAACCTTCCTATTAATGTGATTTTGTGCGAATGGTAAACCCAAGAGTGCAGATTTGAAACAAGGGCTAGCCCAGAGACTAAAAAGTGACTTTATTAACATTCTAATCATCGAGACTTTCAGTAGACACCGGAGAAAACAATTTCTTGGCCAAGAAGGTTTCATTTAAAAACAAATAACTTACATAAAACTGAAGGCAATTAGTTTCAAAATTACTAGAACACAGTAATAATTCAGTCGTTATTTCAACTAACAAATGCGAAACGCAGGTATGCCTTGCTTACCGAGTACTCCTCAAAGGTTGTAATTAAAATGAATTAAATGTCAGATGCCTTAGGAGACCTTGTTAATTAGTGGAATCCTGAGTGAATCCTTTTGTAGAGCAATTATTTTGAAAAGTAAATAGTCATTTCCAGATGAACCTGTTTAATATCTAAATTTGACTATGAATATGTCAGGTTTACTTAAGAAAAACTTCCCTTTAGTGCCTTCCTAAATTTTTTTTTAGCTTAATTTATATCACCTAACTTTTTTATTGGATTATGGATACACTGTATCTTTTATATATAGTAGTGTATGTATGTTATTTCCAAGCTCCTGATTTATCCCTCCCCACTTGCCTTCTCTAATATTAATATTCAACGGAAGGAGAAAGCCCAAAGACAAAATAAAAATTCAGAGTAGGAGCAATTATTTTTTTTTAAATTTATTTTGTTGAAGTATAGTTGATTTCCAATGTTGTGTTAATTTCTTCTGTGCTGAAAAGTGATTCAGTTATACATATGTGTACATACTCTTTTCCATTATGGTTTATCACAGGATATTGAATATAGTTCCCTGTGCTATACAGTAGACCTTGTTGTTTATTCTGTATATAATAGTTTGCATCTGCTAATCCCAAACTTCTAATCCATCCCTCCCCACCCCGCCCTCCCCCTTGGTAAACACAAGTCTGTTCCTGTGAGTCTGCTCCTATTTTGTAGATAAGTTCACTTATGTCATAGTTTAGATTCCACATATAATGGTATGCATTATTTGTTTTTCTCTTTCTGACTTAGTATGATCATATCTAGGTCCATCTGTGTTGCTACAAATGGCATTATTTCTTTTTTTTATGACTGAGTAGAACTCCATTATACATATGTACCACATCTTGTTTATCCATTCATCTGATGATTAACATTTAGGTTGTGTCTGTGAGTTGGTCATTGTAGATGTTGCTGCTATGAACACTGGGGAGAATGTATCTTTTTTAATTATAGCTTGTCTGGATATATGTCCAGGAGTGGGATTGATCATGCAATAACTATTTTTAATTGTTGAAGGAACCGCCATACTGTTCTCTATAGGGGCTGCACCAATTTACATTTCCACCTACAGTGTAGGAGGGTCCCCTTTTACCACACCCTCTCCAGCATTTGTGATTGGCCGATTTTTAAATGACGGTCATTCTGACTGGTATAAACTGACACCTCACTGTAGTTTTGATTTGCATCTCTGTAATAATTAATGATATTGAGCACATTTTCATATGCCTGTTGGCCATCTGTGTCTTCTTTGGAGAAAGTCTGCTTAGTTTTTCAGCCCATTTTTAAATTGGGTTATTTGCTTTTCTGTTCATAAGTTATATGAGCTGTTTGTATATTTAGAAAGTTAAGCCCCTCTCAGTTGCATTGTTTGCAGTATTTTCTCCAAGTCTGTAGGTTATCTTTTCATCTTATGGTTTCTCTTATTGTACAAAAGCTTGTAAGTTTGATTAGGTTCCACTTGTTTATTTCTGTTTTTATTTCTATTGTCTTGGGAGACTGACCTCAGGAAACATTGGTATGATTTATGTCAGAGAATATTTTGCCTATGTTCTCTTCTCTTAGTTTTATGGTGCCATGTTTTATATTTAAGTCTTGAAGTCATCTTGAGTTTATTTTTGTGTAAGGTGTGAGGATGTGTTCTAACTTCATTGGTTTACATGTGGCTGTTGACTTTCTCAGCACAATTTGTTGAAGAGATTGTCTTTTTTCCACTGTATGTTTTTGCCTCTTCTGTTGGAGACTGACGGTAGGTTTTGTGGATTTAATCTCTGGGCTCTCGGTAGGTTTTCTGGATTTAATCTCTGGGCTCTCTCTATTCTGTCCCATTGATCCATATGTCAGTTTTTGTGCCAGTACCATACTGTTTTAATTACTGTAGCTTTGTATGGGCTTCCCAGGTGGCTCAGTGGTAAAGAATTTGCCTGCCAATGCAAGAAATGTGGGTTTGATCCCTGGGTCAGGAAGATTCCCTGGAGAAGAAAATGGCAACCCACTTCAGTATTCTTTTCCTGGAAAATTCCATGGACAGGGGAGCCTGATGGGCTACAGTCCATGGAGTCACAAAAGAGTTGGATACAACTCCATAACTATACAACAACAAGCTTTTCTGTATTGCCTGAAGTCTGGGAGCGTTATGCCTTCAGCTATGTTCTTTTTCCTCAGGTTTACTTTGGCAATTCTGGGCCTTCTGTGATTCCAATAGGATTATTTGTTCTAGTTCTGTGGAAAATGTCATGAGTATTTCATAGGGATACTCATGACATGGGTAGATTGCTTTGGGTAGTATGGCCATTTTAACAACATTAATTCTTCCAATCCAAGAGCATGGGAGTATCCTTCTGTTTCTTTGAATCATCTTCAGTGTCCTTTATTAATGTTTTACAGTTCTCAGCATATAGGTCTTTCACTCCCTTGGTCACGTTTACTGCTAAGTATTTTATTTATTTATTTTTTTGATGCAATTAAAAGGGATTTTTTTTTTTTTTTACATTCCCTTTCTAATAGTTCATTGTTAAGTGTAAAGAAATGCAACAGATTTCCTAATATTCATCTTGTATCCTGCTACTTTGCTGAATTCATGTATCAATCTAGTAGTTTTTGTGTGGAGTCTTTAGGGTTTTCTATATATAGTATCATATCATCTGCATATAACGACAATTTTACCTCTTCTTTTCCAATTTGGGTATCTTTTATTTCTTTTTCCTGTTTGACTGCTGTAGCTAGGACTTCCAATACTATCTTGAATACAGTTTGCATCCTTGTCCTATTCCAGGATTTAGTGGGAAGGCTTTCAGCTTTTCACAGTTGAGTATTATATTGGATGTGGGAATGTGATAAATAACTTTTATCATATTGAAAAGTATCTTCCCTCTATACTCACTTTGGTAAGAGTTTTTATTGTGAATGGATGCTGAATTTTATTAAATGCTTTTTGTGCATCTATTGAGTCATCATGTGGGTTTTGTCTTTTGTTATGTGGTATATAATACTGATTAATTTGCATACATTGAACCATCCTTGTGACCCTGGGATGAATCCAACTTGGTTGTGGTGTTATGATCTTTTCTTGTGTTGTTGGATTCAGGGTTTGCTAATATTTTGTTGAGAATTTTTGCATATATATTCACCAGAGATAATGGCATGTAATTTTCTTTTCTGGTACTGTCTTTGTCTGGCTTTGGTATCAGAGTGATGGTGGCTTCATAGAATGTCTTTAGGAGGGTGCTTTCCACTTCAGTCTTCTGGGGGAGTTTGAGAAGGATCAGCATGAGTTCTCCTCTGTATGTTTGGTAGAAGTCACATGTGAAATCATCTGGTCCTGGACTTTTGTTTATAGGGAGTTTTTAAATTACAGATGTCATTTCACTTCTGGTGACTGGTCTGTTCCAATTATCTATTTCTTTTTGATCCAGTGTTGGTGGGCTGCCTGTTTCTAGAAACGTGTCCATTTCTTCTAGATTGTTGAATTTATTGGCATATAATTGTTCACAGTATTCTCTTATGGTTTCTTAGAATTTTTTTGGTATTGGTTATTTCTCCTTTTTCATTTCTTATTTTGTATATTTGGGTCCTTGCTCCTTTCTTCTTGGCGAGCCTGGCCAGAGGTTTGTCAAGTTTGTTTATTCCTCAATGAAGCAACTCTTTGTTTTGTTGATCTTTTTTCTATTTATAAAAAAAAAATCTTTATTTCCTCTCTGATCTTTATTATTCCCTCCCTTCCTTCTGCTCACTTTAGGTTTTGTTTGCTCTTTTTCTAATTCCTTTAGGTGGTAGGTTAGGTTGTTTGAAATTTTTCTTATGTTTTGAGAAAGGCACGTACCACTATGAATTTTATTCTAAGAACTGCTTTTGCTGTATCCCATAGATTTTGTTTGGTTTTGCTTTTATTGTCATTTATCTCAAGGTATTTTTTGATTTCCTATTTGATTTTGTTGTTGACTCACTGGTTTTTAGTAGCATGTTGATTCCACTGGTTTTTAGTAGCATGTTGATTCCATGTAATCAATTTTCTTATTTTTCTGTAGTTGATTTCTAGTTTCATGCTGTTATGGTCTGAGAAAAGGCTTAGATATTATGATCAGAAATAATTTCTATACTCTTTTAGTTTATTGAGGCTTGTTTTGTGGCCTAGTATGTGGTCAATCCTAGAAAGTGTTCCCTGTATACTATACTAAAAAAGAATGTGTAGTGTCTTTTTGGAAATAACGTCCTGAAATATCAATTAAATCTAACTGTTGTATCCTTTAGGATCTATGCTGCCTTACTGATTTTCTGTTTAGAAGATCTATTGATTGAGTGGGTGTTAAAGTCTCCTGTTATTGTATTCCCATCAGTTTCTCCCTTTATGTCCTTTGGTATTTGTCTATGTATTTGGATGCTCCTACATTGGGTGCAAATATTTTGATAAGTGTAATATACTCTTCTTGTACTGATTGCTTTATCATTATATAGTGTCCTTTAACTTTCTTTATGGCCTTTGTTTTAAAATCTATTTGGTCTGATACGAATAATGTGATCCCCATTTTCATTTCCATTTGCATAAGATATCTTATTCCACCCCCTCATCTTCAGTATATGTGTGTCCTTGGCCTTAAAGTGGGTCTCTTGTAAGGAACATTTGTAGGCTCTTGTTTCATATATTTTACTCCAGTCTATCACTCCCTTGCTGCCATCCATAGTCATCTTTCTTTTTGGCGTCTTGGTTGCTGCACACAGGCTTTCTCTAGTTGTGGTGTGCCGGCTACTCATTGCAGTGGTTTCTCTTGTTGCAGAGCACAGGCTCCAGGCGCATGGGTTTCAGTAGTTGCAGTGCATGGGCTCAGTAGTTGTGGGATCCTCCTAGACCAGGCATCAAACCAATGTCCTTTGCATTGAAAGGTGGATTCCCAACCACTGGACCACCAGAGAAGCCCTCCCTTGTCTTCTAATTGCAGCATTTAATCCAGTGACATTTAAAATAATTATTGATAGATATGTATCTATTGCCACTTAAAACCTTATTTTCCAGTTGATATTTGTATTTTTTTTTTCTTTTTGTAGTTTATGATTTCCCTTTACATTACGCTTGTGTTCTCTCCTTTTGGGTTTTTGTAAATCTACTGAATGTTTCCATTTGTTGCTATTTTGTTTTTCAAGTAGTTTAACCCCTTCCTACATCAACTTCCTTTAGACTGGTAGTCATGTACCTCAAACACATTCTAAAAATATTTACATTTTATTTCTCTCCTCCCCCCACATTTTATGATTTTGATGTCCTCTTTAACATCTTCATGTTTATCCTTTTGCTATTCATTGTGGTTGTCATTGCTTTCACAAAAACTTTCTGATCTTTAAAAAAATCTGTGTACTGGCTTATTTAAGTGATTTACTTTTCCAATTGTGATTTCCTCTTTCCTATATATTCTTGCCTCTTTTCTATTTAGAGAAGACCATTCATTATATCTTTTAGGATAGATTTAGTATTGCTATATTCTTTTAGTTTTTGTTCTGCTGAGAAATTCTTTGTCTTCTAAATGATAATTTTACAGGGTAGAGTATCCTAGGTTGCGTATTTCCCTCATGTTGCTATCTCCTCTGGCCTGCAAATGTAGAGAAATCGGCTGATAAACTAATGGGGGTTCCCTTGTAATTAAATCTTTGTTTCTCTGTTACTGCCTATTCAGAATCCTCTTTTTAATTTTTGCCATTTCTATTATATCTTGGTGTAGGTCTGTTTGGGTTCATCTTATTTGGGACCCTTTATGCCTCCTATACCTGGATATCTGTTCCTTCTTTAGGTTTGAGAAGTTTTCTCAAACTTTCTCCAAATAAATTTTTCCATAATTTCTCCAAATAAAATTTCAATCCCCCTTTCTCTTTTTCCTCCTTTTGGGATCTCTATTATACATAGATTGGCATGCTTTATATTTTCCCATAGGTTTCTTACTTTGCTTTCATTTAAAATTTTTCATTTGGCTTCTTCTGAGTGGGCGATTTCCATTATTCTATATTCCAGAATATTTATTCATTCTTCATTATGCAATCTACTATTCATTGCCTTTAGCTGAGGTTTCACCTCAGCAAATGAGTTTTCTAATTTTTTTTCACTCCTCTTTAAAGCTTTATAGCTTTACCGTAATCTGAATTCCAATTGATAACTCTTCTTAATTTCTTCAGTATTTTCACGATCTCCTTTTAACTTGGTGTCTATGAGACTGAAGAGTTTCACTGTTGGTTCTTTCAGGGGGAATTCTACTGATCTTTTAATTGGGAGTGTTTCCTCTGTTTCTTCATTTTTACTTATATTTCTCTTACTCTATGAATTTAAGAGAAATAATTATCTACCATGGGCGTGGAGGGCTATTTGTGTGTGGGAACATCCTTGTGTAACCTGTGTAGGGTTGATATTTTTGGTGCAAGGGCTGTTTTTAGCATGCATGCCTGTTGCCTCTTTGCTCAGTGTTGCTGGCAGTAGAGTAGAACCGATTCTTCCAGCTCAACTCCTGAAAACCCCTTCTCTCAGCTTTCAAACAATGTATTTTATGATCGCCCTTAGTTTAGGCAGCTGTGTAGGGCACTCATTCTGTAGGATGGCCACATTCTGCTGTGACATCTGGCAGCACCGTGACCTAGCCCTACCCATGCCTAATGGAATCAGCCAAGGCAACTTCTCAGCTTTAGTATTTCTAGAGAGGTTTTCCTAGGAATTTGAGTTTCTTGCTGTGCATCTGTAGCCTTGGAACCACGTGTGGCGTTTTTATAGATACTCTCTAGTTCTACAAAGTCCCCAGGTCTCCCATGAAAGGATTACATATTATTGGGGTCCATAGGTGGCCGAACATTTCTGTAGTTCTTGGTTTATGACGATTACAATTTTGGCTCCACAGCTAGTTAACTGTAACATATAGCTTATCAAGTAGACATTTTAAAACTCAGATGAAAAGAAGGTTTTGTTACTTTTAAACCCAGTAAGGTTCCTGGGATATCTTAAAAAACTAGGAAAATGAAACTCACAGGCACTTTGGGAAGGCAGGTATGACTGTCCCCTGTCCGGGTGCCAGGAGTCTCTGCTGGCCTGGCTGTGGAGGTAGATGTCCTTGTCCCCATCAGTTTCCATGACTCTCTGGGGAGCCTTTATACCTTAGGTAAGGAAGGACAGAGGAAATAACCTCCAAAAACTTATTTTCTAGCTGACCCTAAAAAAAAGAATCCATCTCCTATCGAGGTATTGCTACTACTTACTTAATGCTTACCACGTGCCAGGGAATACTGCCAAGTACTTTGCACAATACAATAATGCAAGGAAGATGTTATTATTAAGTCTTGCAGGAACTGACTCAAGAAGTGAAATATTTTGCCCAAGCTATGAAACTGCTAAGGGGCAGGGGGAGGATGAAAAGCCACGTGTGCTCTTAGATGCGATGCTCTGTGCCTCTATCTATCTATCACATAGTGTGGCAGATCACTCCTCTCTGCTTCTGGTGAAATTCCTCTGAGAGGGGAAATGAAGACTCAGGGTCGTAGGGGTCTCCTTCCACCTTCTCATCAGGTGCTCAGCCTGTCTGAAACAGATTCAGATGCTCCAAATCACCTCTGTGTAGCCAGTCAGTCTTTTTAAGCACCTACTGAACTCAGTCCAGTGTGGAATCTGGATTAAATTCATCCTTTCTGTCTTATT
Source organism: Cervus elaphus (assembly GCF_910594005.1). NCBI lineage: Eukaryota > Metazoa > Chordata > Mammalia > Artiodactyla > Cervidae > Cervus > Cervus elaphus. Next base: position 28,626,715 of record NC_057841.1, on the reverse strand, counting down.
TTCCTCAAGCATCAGTAACACAGTGTGCTCCATTACAGGAACTTTATTTAAAATGAATGAAAATCTTATAACTGTGGATGTATGCTACCAATCCATCTTATGACTCAATCCCCACATCCTGCTTCTCAAATGTCAAGGGGGCCATTCCAAAGGTTAACAAATTCTCCATCCATACTGCAGTAAAACTTGCTTTAAACAAGTGGTTTATAACCTAGAGCTCCTTTTAGGATATTCCTTTCATGAATCTTAGGAATCACTGTAATGTTAACATCCAACCAAGAGTGAATGCATTTTTTTCCCCCCTATTACTAAAGACAGGAAGAGGATATTAATTAATCCCTGGGTTCTGGGGTCCTCAGGTTTGATACTATTGCACAGGTAGCTATAGACAAGTTGTGATCCTGTAGTTCTGATACTGATTTGTGATTCATCACATAAACCAGAATAGTCTGAAAGTCAAACATTCTATTTCTTGAATTTCAAGCAGTGTCAAGCTTTCTCATCACTGCTCTCCAAAATGGCATCTTCCAAAGAGGTTTAAAAAAAGACAGCTCTTGAAGACTGTCACTTATAGAGTGTATCTGGGTAAATATATTAGACATTATCAGCCAACAGCCAGAAAATTAAAATTATGGAATGAGGGCCACAATGTCATGAAATAAGAGGATGTGTTTAGAACATAGGAACCAACTAAGGATAACCCACTTAAGTGGAACTGTCAGGTCAATCTGATTTGAGGGCACTTGGCACAGTTTTACAGAGAAGGCAATGGCACCCCACTCCAGTACTCTTGCCTGGAAAATCCCATGGATGGAGGAGCCTGGTAGGCTGCAGTCCATGGGGTCGCTAAGAGTCGGACACGACTGAGCGACTTCCCTTTCCCTTTTCACTTTTATGCATTGGAGAAGGAAATGGCAACCCACTCCAGTGTTCTTACCTGGAGAATCCCAGGTACAGGGGAGCCTGGTGGGCTGCCGTCTATGGGGTCGCACAGAGTCAGACACGATGAAGTGACTTAACACCAGCAGCTAAGCAGGCACAATTTTAAGAAATGAGAATGTCAGCCCTCAGCAAGCTGGGCAAGTCCCCAGCTTGGGCTTGTCTGCAGCAATTTTAAAGCACAGAAGTGGCCGCATCTCTTCTGTGCCTGGAACCAGGAGCTATTTACTCCTCCCTTGGATGTTCCAGTTAGGGAGGGGAAAAGATTTTTATTCCTGGGAAAGAGAAGCAGCAGGTTTTTGTGCTTAAAGAAGAAAACCTTTGTATTCAACAATCATTACAAAGATACAGGGGTCTCTAACCCACAGGCCATGGACCACTTAAAGAGAAAAACCTTTGTATTTGATGATCATTACAAAGATACAGGCCAGAGCAGGAATCGGGCTGTACAGGAGGGGAGCGGTGAGTGAAACAGAAACCACCCCCTGACTAACCCTGGTCTGTGGAAAAATTGTCCTCCATGAAATCCAGTCCCTGGTATCAAAAAGGTTGGGAACTGCTGGACTAGAGCATAATTCTAAGTAGCCACATCAAGTACAAAGTACATTAACAGGGTTAAACTGATTACCCCTCCACTGAGGATTTTCTGTTTGGCCCCACAACCTAGTTTCCCATTCCAGAATATGGGCAGGAAAATGGTCAAAAAATTAACTTGGATGATGATGGAACTGCAGCTCACTGTTGGAAACACAGCAAGTGTTACTGTTGAAGGAGAAAATTTTTTTCAGAATTTTTTTACAGAAACAAAGACCATCAAAATGTGGAGAAATAGTGCAGATATTTGCTGTAACTCAGGGGGCTTCCCTGGGGGCTCCATTGGTAAAAAGTCTACCTGCAATGCAAGAGACTTGGGTTGGGAAAATCTCCTGGAGAAGGAAATGGCAACACACTCCAGTATTTTTGCCTGGGGAATTCCATGGACCGAGAAGCCTGGTGGGTTATAGTCCATGGGGTCAAAAGAGTTGGACGTGCTTAGGGACTAAACAACAACAAAGGCCCCTGAAGCAGGTGGTGAAGAAAAAGAAACGGCAAGGCTGACACTCCCTGCAGGGAGCCACTGTCCCTGTAGATCTTAGTAAGACCAGGCCACGGACTGTTGCCAAGAGGTCACTCACCAGTTGCCAGCTTTGTTTCTTTTTATAAGGAGGATATGCCTTCTTTGACTCTGTTCTGCTACTCCAGTATCTTCTGTTCCTGAAGACCTGATGGGATTTGTCACTTTCCCAGATAACGCCTTACTTGAAAATGGCCTCACGGGAAAGCTTATTACCATCTTTAGTTATTAGAAGGATAGCTGTGAGACACGTGGCCCATCTCTCTCTCTGGACACACCCCACTGTCACTATCCAAAGGAGTTTTATTTAATTCTGTGGGAGCACTTGAATTTATGCCCCATTAAAGTTCTCTTTTAAAAACTACAAGTTGAAGCCACATCTAACAGTCATGACATTCTCTGGATCCCACGCACATCCTAAAACTGGAAAACCTGTTTCATGGCCACAGAACCAATAAAATATATGACTTCATTCGAAATGCATGATTCTTAAAAAAGGAAAATAAAGTAATTTCTGGTGTTTATAAAACGTCTTTATGATTGGAGCATTCTATATAAACACTGAATATGCTCTAAGAAGGTTCTCTTATGTCGTAAGAAATTACAGGTTAGACTGGAGTCCCAAACCTTTCATTCTGCTGTGAGATTTGCTTTCAGTTTCAAATTTAACTCGACATTTTTCTTTTAGGACCAAGGTCAAGATAGGGCCTCTTAATATTTATGCTCTTACTCATCTTCCATTAGCCACAGTGAAAACAAGCATCGCCAGTTTCCTACCTCAAGACTTGGTTACATAAATAACTGGGTGTGACCATACTGGATGAGTCAACCAGTCAGTCAACAAACAGGACTCCCATTATGTGCCAGGTGGGAGCAGAGTTCTACAGGAAAAGTTCATGTGATCACGTTCCCGTTGAAGAGAAGGACTCTAAGCTTCAAGCAACATCAAATATACAGCTAGGCTGAGACAGTCCTGTAACTTCCTGAAGTACTTGCTCAGAGTACTTTACCTCTTACTTACCTCCCCTTACCTCTGACCTGTTTTGAAGAATACCATCCGACATGAATAAAAGAACCAAGGACTCTGACTCCACCAAGAATTCCCCCAAATATTCCACACCCTCTTCCGGGTACAGGGATCTCTGGGCTTCTGCCTTAGTATGTGCGTGCTAGTCAAGTCCGACTCTTGAGACCCCATGGACTGTAGCCTTCCAGGGTCCCCTGTCCACGGAATTTTCCAGGCAAGAGTACTGGAGTGGGTTGCCATTTCCTTCTCCAGGGGATCTTCCCCTTGATCAGGAAGGGATTCTGATTCACGTGTACACCCTCAGCTCATCTGAAATCCCGTGATCCCTATGAAGGCTTCTCCTGCCCAATCAGAAATTTTTCTTCTCTGAACTCTCCTCTACATGACCTGTGTATACCTCCCACATTTTAACCTCCATAGTCGTCCTCTCTTTTCATTTGTTACCTTCCCTACAAAAGGGGAAGCTACTGGAGTCCAAAATCATTATTTCTGGGGTTACTGATGGTGATTCTTCCAGCATGTGTAGCATGGGACCCAGTAACTCCATGGTTTGAAGCAAAGATTTACACAGCCCGTTCATGCCAGAGGGGTGCCATGAGGCCACCTGGTGGGAGCAGAGTGGACAGGACTATGGGGAGAACCCCAGCCCTCCGATCTGATGGGTTTTGACTGTAATTCTTCTATTTATTGTGGTTCATATAAGTTTTCCTTTAAAAAAGAAGGATTCTGCTAGAGATAGAAAAAAAGGAAACCACTGCCATAGATACTATCAAATAAATGAACAGAATTATATCTGATGACTCGAGCACTTTTCCCCTTCAGATATAATGAAATCCATGATAAAAAAAGTGAGGCAAGAAGGTTCAGAGTGCCCGTCAATCAAAGAACATGGTCAAAACAGAGGCCCTTTCTCCTATCCTATATGATCTTTTTCCATTACAATTTGACAGATGCCTCCTCAAGCTTTGAGTGAGCTGTGTTTGAGGTGGTGAACAAAACCACGTTGGCCTCTGGGTCTGTGTATGTGCGTGTGTGAGCACACACACCTGTGACACTCTGATCTCAATGCGTGTGGGTGAGTACACCCATGACGCTCTGATTTCAATGAGCGTGCATGAGCACACCCATGATGCTCTGATTTCAATGAGCGTGCGTGAGCACACCCATGATGCTCTGATCGCAATACATGTGTGTGAGCACACCCATAGCACTCTGATCTCAATGCATGTGGGTGAGCACACCCATGACACTCTGATCTCAATATGTGTGTGTGAGCACACCCATGGCACTCTGATCTCAATGAGTGTGTGAGCACACCCATGATGCTTTGCTCTCAATGTGTGTGCGTGAGCACATCCATGACACTCTAATCTCAATGTAACTTCGAAGAGAGAGTTACAAATGATGCTGACAGATGTCTCTTGATCCTCCTCCCCCACCAAATAAATCTATTCCTTCAGTCTAAGTGGTGCTAATATCCACTCTGCTGCTCAGGCTACACATCTCAGAGTGTCTCCTGATTTCTCTCCTTCACTACCCACGCCCAATTTATCAGTAATACTGCTAGTTGCATCTCTGAAATGTTCCCAAGCAGCTCATTTTTCCCTGCCATCTGCTGCTACCGATGGCTGGAGCTCAGGGCATCATCATTCCATACCTGTTACCAAGTTCATACCTTTTCTCTGCTCAGCCTTCTGCTTTTTCCTCCCTATTTTCTGTTCTCTAGGCAGCATATTTACACTTCTCCTAATAAAACTCTCTTAAAAGAGTTTCTCAGGAAGATCCCCTGGAGGAGGAAATGGCAACCCACTCCAGTATTCTTGCCTGGGAAATACCATGGACAGAGAAGCCTGGTGGGCTATACAGTCCATGGGGTCGCAAAGAGTCAGACATGATTGAGCAACTAACACACACACATACACACATGTTTCTCATCAAACATAAAGTTAAACTCTTAACTCCCAACTGGTTAAAAAAAAAAAAAAAAGAACACCAAGTATTTCTATTTCACTCCAAATTCAGCAAATTGCTCATTCTCATCACCTTGCATTGGGGAGTTTTCCTTTCTTTAAGAAAGAAAGTAAATTAGCAGAGGACTGAGCAAAGAGACAGAAGAATTGGCCCATCACCCCCAAAACAGAAAGGACTTACGGCTTCAGATTTGGGAGGCACTGGAGGCGGAGGTAGGGTGATCTCTGCAGACTTCACTGCTGCACCCAGCGCTCCGGGCACAGGAAGGGGAGCGGTTGCACACTTGGACCGGACAGAACCTCGAAACTGGTCACATCTGCTCTTCTCACTCAGAGAGCGAGTGAGAGGCTGATGGCTGGGCTTGCCTTCCTCCAGCCACAGCTCTTCATAAGGAAGTTCCGACTTCCCTGCCATGCCTGCAGATTCCTCACCAGCTTCTGGGAAAAGGTAGTCGCTCCCGCTGTCCCCCGAGTCCTGATAGGGTAGGATGTCGTGAGGAAAGGGGGCCCACTCTCCCCCCAGGTCCCTGCAGCCGTGGAGGTTCACCTCGCTGTTGCCATGGAGATTGTTGCCATACACACAGACCGAGAGCCGGTGGAAGGACTGGGTGAGCTCATCGCGAGCGTAGCTAAGGGAACTGGGCACGTGGTTGTGGCCGGCGCACCGGCCCTTCTTGGGGCTCTTACAGTCCTCGTTCCAGTCGGTTTTCACGTCGCGGACCGCCCGTGAATACTCATCGATGTCGAACTGCTCTTGGCAGATCCCCAGCCAGTGATGGACCAGGGTTTCGGGCCATCCCTCTCCCTTGACCAGGTGCTCCGGGAGGCTGAACTTCGGGACGCTCAGGTGCAGAGGGAAGTGCATCGGGAGAACCTTGTTGTTCCGCAGCACACAGCAGACCACCACGGTCTTGGTCTGGATGTTCACAAACTTGTAGCGGTGCCCCTCGCGGATGAAGTGCAGGTCGTACGGGTTCCTGGGCGGCGGGCTGGGCACGGTCACGTTCACGGGCAGCCTGGTTTTCTCCACGATGTTGCGGATGGTATGCTCGCCCTCCTGCATTTGAAGCTCCAGGGGGCTGCGGGTGCTAAACCTGCCCTTGCACTGGAACGGGAGGCTGATGCTCTCGTTGGTCCGGTGATTCATGCAAATGAGGCAGGGCATTTTGCCTTTTCCCAGCTTGCTGATAGAATTGAGTTTCCCAATCTTTTTGAAGATGGTGTTGAGTCGTGACTTCTCCTTGAAAGTCTTTGCATAAAGGATTTCTGCCTGGCCCATTAGAGTGAGTTCATCCCCCGTACACAGGGTGATGTTGTAAACTTCGGTGTCTTCATTGCATTCACCCGAAGCAACCTACGATAGGATAAATCAAATTTCAGGGTTGTTTTCTTTAGTTTATTCGCATGGAGAAGTAGAAAACTTAAGATATTAAGACATAGATGTGCATGCACAAAGGAAAATGCTGTTTTAATACTAAATTTAGACACTCCATTTCTCCTATAACATTTATGTGGTTAACAATAGGATGATGTTAGTTTAGACTTTTAAAAACACCTTTTTTTTTTTTCCCCCTGAAGAACAAGGTACCTTGTATTCCTTAGTAAAATTTTGGGAAATACAGAAGAAAAATATAAGAAGAAAATAACACCCATGAGTCTGATGACTATGGTTAATGGTTTGATAAACATCCTTCTAGTTTTTTTTCCTATGTATTCTACCATGCAGATAATTATTTTGGGAGTTTAATTTTATCATTGTATCTTTTTCAATTATACAAACACTTCCATAAATACTAATGTAGAAAATACCTTTTGAACTACTAAAATTCTACTAATTTTTTACCTTTAAAGTTTTGCTAATTTTATTAAATTTTCTAAAGTTGGGACAAAGGATTTAAGAAATGTCTCAGTTCTCCTATTCTTTTATTATACAAACTACTCACATTCATCAGAAGAATTATTAGAAAATACAGATACAAAAATGAGCAAAGTCTATACGACCTAACCAGTCACTAAAGATAACCTGCTAACAATTTTATAAAAATGGAAAGAAAAGACAAGATGGCAGAGTAGAAGGATGTGAGTGCAACTTCTTATGAAAACACCAAAATCACACCTAACTGCTGAAAAACCATAGGCCAGAAAAACCACCCAAACACTGGTTCATATATACACTGGAATACTACTCAGCCATTAAAAGAAATGAAATAATGCCATTTACAGCAACATGGATAGACATGGAAATTATCATACTAAATGAATTATCATATGATATCACTTATACATGGAATCTAAAAAAAAAACACCCTAACACAAATGAACTTATTTATAACACAGAAACAGACTTAAAGAACGAACTTATGGTTACCAGTAGGGAAGGGCTGGGGGTGAGGGGTTGGTCAATTGGGGGGGGTTCAGATTGACATGTGTACACTGCTATATTGAAAATGGATAACCAACAAGGACCTACTATACAGCACAGGGAACTCAGCTCAATATTCTACAATAACTTAAGTGGGAAAAGAACTTAAAAAAGAGTAGATAGCATGTATATGTACAATTTAATCATTCTGCTGTACACTTAAAAGTAACACAAAATTGTTAATCAACTATTTTAATATAAAAATTAAAAATTCTTGAGTGATGTTTTAAGCAAAACTAATTTTACTATGCTTATTGCACCACTCAAACTCAAAAATTTAAATTCCTGTTCTAAAAAAAGAAACAAGTGTATTAGTCTATCTCAGGGATATTTATCAATATACATACAATTTTACTGCTATGCTTCTCACTGTAATTTGTCCATTTTACTCTTTGTGTACTCCATTAATATTAATACTGACCTAACATATTCCATTATATATGGATATGCCTTCATTTATTTGACCAATTCCCTACTGTTAGGCAGATGGGATTTCCCAATTTTTAACAATTATAAATAGTACTGCAATGAACATTTCACACTTTATTTCCTTAGGATAAAGTCTCAGAAACAGAATGCATGAACAAAGCTGTGTATATATTTGAAAGGTCTAATATGTGTTGCCTATTGTATTGGGTTGGCCAAAAAGTTTGTTCAGGTTTTTCTGTAAGATGTAATGAAAAACCCAAATGAACTTTTCGGCCAGCCCAATACTTCAGGTGTGTTATGTGTGTGTGTGTGTGTGCTAAATCGGGAGTGTTACACATATTCATATTTCTACTTTATGAGCTTGTTTCCCCATACCCATGCTGACTAGGTTTAATGCCTACCAGTATTAAAGGTAAATCATGTAACCTGCATTTATTTATGCTTGTGAAAATTTTTTGGTATTTATCAGGCTATTTAGAGTTTTTCTTTTGTGAACTGTCTCCTCCTATCCCTCACCCATTTTTCTACTGTGATGGTTGTCTTTTCAAGATTTATATATCTATTCATGGTTACACTGGGTCTTGTCTGCTGTGCATGGCCCTTCTCTAGTTGCAGTGAGCAGGGGCTACACTTTGTTGCGGTGCTTGGGCTCCTCATTGCGGTGGCTCCTCTTGTTGCCAGACCACAGGCTCCAGTAACTAAGGCATTTGGGCTCAGTAGTTGTGGTGGACTTAGCTGCCCCAAGGCACATGGCTCTTCCTGGACCAGGGATGAACCTGTGTCCCCTACACTGGCAGGCAGACTCTTAACCACTGGACCACCAGGGAAGCCCTGTGATGGTCATCTTATTGACTTCTTTTTATGCAATGTGAATGTCGTTTATGCTATATATTTCCTAATATGTTGCCTGAATTTCAATTCTATGGTTTAAGTATTAGGTTTTTTTTGGTTGTTTTAATGTAGCAAACATTGTAAAAGATTTCCTTTCTGAGTTCAATCTTGGGTGTTCTGCTCCTCCTTGTTGAGTAGATACAGATCAGTGGTTCGATGGAGGTGTGCTTTTGTCCCCTCCCCCACCTCCCTGGGTGTCCTGAGACATTCCAGATTGCCATGACTGTGAGGGTGCTATTTACATCTAGTGGAGAGAGACAAAGAATGGTGCTAAAAATGCTTACAAGGCACACGACAGCCCCCAGAGCAAAGATTCATCCAGTCCAATTTTCACGAGTGCTGAGGCTGAGAAATGCTGATATCATTAACCAATTTTTTCTTCTGCTATTTTGATGGTTTCATTTATTAAATATTTATTTAACTTATTTACATAAAATTTACTTGGATTATTTAAGATAGGGCTCTAATTTCTTAAATTGCTAACCTAATGTCCAGTACATTTCCAAATAGCCATCCCTTTCATCTCAGATTTGAAGTGCCACATTTATCATATATTAAATTTATAAAACACATACATTCAAATGCATACATATATTTTTTCCTAATGACCTTTCTGCCTATTTTCACATCATAACAATGTTGTTTTAATTTCTATATCCTTATCATACATTTTGAGATCTGATAACAACAGCCCTCACTTGCAGTTATTCTGACTCAAAAGTTTTTGGATAGAAAGAGAAAAGAGAATCAAAGTTAAAAGTCAAGTAACAGACTGAGAGAAAATATTTCCAGTGTATATCACAGAAAAGGAACTAATATTCTTAATACATAAACAGCTCTTTATAAAATGACCCCAAACCCTCCAGAAAGACAGAAATGCCATGAAAAATCAACCCACTAAAAAGATGCATAATGGAAAAGATGCATCTATGGAAAGATGTTCAACTTCTCTCACAACCAGAGAAGTGGCAACTACAATTACACTGAGATATCATTTCTCACCTAGAATACTGATAAATATTCAGAAGCTTGACACTACACTCAGTTGGTAAAGCTATGGGGAAATAGGCACTCTAGTTCATAGCTGGTGGAAATGCAACATAGTACAAGCCCAGAGGCAGGGAATTTGGCAATATTTAATCAAACTATTCATGCATTTATCCTTCCACTCAGCAATGCTACTTTTAGGAATTTACCCCAAAGATATTTCTCCAACAGTATGAAAATACACATGTACAAGGTTATTCACTATAGCATTATTTGTGTTTGTAAAAAATATTGGAATCTATTTAAGTGCCCAAACATCAACAATTGATTGAATAAACTAAGGTACACACATGAACTGATGTTATGTGAGAAAGAAAGAGGTTAGTTAGTTCAATGAATCGGTATGGAATGACTTCCAGAATAGACTAAGTTTAAAAAAAAAAAAAGCAAAGAACATGCAAATGTATAAGGTATACCACCATCTTGTTTAAGAAAGAAGGAAAAGTAGTATACATATATTTTTGCCTTTTTTTTTTTAAAGGAACATAAGAAAAATAAACCAGAAAACAATGCAATTGGTTACTTCTAGGAGGGAGGGGAGTGAGGAACCTGGGGGAAGGGACAGGGCAAGTGACACCTCTATGAGTAAACCATGCTATTGAGTTTCGACTGTTAGAAAGTGGGCCAATGGTCTACATATTAAAAAGAATAATAATAAAATTAACAAGAAATTAAACAAAAACTGAATGCAAATGGAAATAGATGAACCCAACTGTATTTCAAATGAATAAACTAATAGCCCTGGAGACAGAGAAATAATCAAAGTGACTGTGGAACACTATATAGTGCCAGTAGGGAAAACAAAAGACCGACCAAAATTGTGTTCTTTTTAGTAGATTTGTTTTGCATGGAGGTATAGGGACAGTGAATCTCAAACTACTTTACATGTGTTGTAGGATTGAACAAATGAGTAAATGTGTCCGTAGTTTGGGAGTTTTCACTGTGGCAGGGGAGATAGAAGTATGGAATTGAGAAAAACAAGAAAGAACTCCATGGCGCTGGACTGGAATTGAAGGCATTCGTATTAACTCATAATTTTAAGAACAGACACACACAAACACACATGACTCAGCGTTGTCCTTTCAAAGAGATTACAAGCAAAGACTCCCACTATCACCATTCCTCATTAAAAGCAACCAGGGCTCCTGGAATAAGTGACTGATTCCAAGGCTAGGGTAAGAAAGATACAAGATGAGCTGGGAATGTTCTGTTGTGCTGGGAAGTAAAGAAATGCTCTTAAGATGATGGAATTCTGTCAGAAGGATACAGGAACCAGCCTGAATTAGCCCCCATTGGTCCACATTGTTAACAAAAAGATGAATGAATGAAAAAAATGAATGGGGGAAAATCTGACAAATGTAGAGAAGTGGTGGGACTGGAAAAATTATAATTTTGTACTTATTACAGTAAAGATTATATGCTAGAATCATTAGTAATTACTGAATTTATAGAAGTTTGATTAAAGAAATAGTAATGAGCAAGATCTTAAAATGTCTTTGTCCAGAAGCTTATTAATTGCCAGAGGAGGAAAAGTAATTGTAGAGGGTAGAAACAAGTGATAAAATCTAAACTCACCAAAAAGTGTATTTCCTGTGGGTGTGATTCCCTGAGAAGGTCAGAACCTCACTCACATAACATTTTACCTACAAGGGCATTCATTAATGGAATCTACTCATGAGGAAATATCAGACAAACCCCAAATGAGAAATATTCTGTAAAATATCTAGTGTGTATTCTTAAAAACATCCATGTAATGAAAAACAAAGAAAAGTTGAAGAACTGTTCCAGATTAAAGTGAAAGACAGAAATGAAAAGTAAATGTAATACATGATTCTGGAATGAATTCTGTACTGAAAGAAAAAAATGCTATAAAGTACTATATTGGGACACTTGGCAAAGTTAGAATATAGACTGTAAATAAAAGTACTGTTATCAATGCACTGTGCTTACATAAGAAAATGCCCTTATTCTTCAGAAATATACAATGATTATTAAGGGGCAAAGGGCATACGGTATATAATTCATTCTTGAATGGTTCAGAAAAGTGTAAGTTATACATTAATATGTATATGCATATACATATATATATATGTGTGGGCATACAGAATGATAAAAGAAGTGTGCAAAATGCTAAGAGCTGGTGAATCAAAAGTGGTTAGGAAGATCTTATATTACTCCTGCAACAATTCTTTAAGACAGAAGTTATTTAAAAACTTCAAAGAAAATATGACAACAGGAAATTTTAGATTTTTTTTAGAAATTAATCTATTTCTCCAGATGAACTTTATTTTTGGCTGTGCCGAGTCTTCACTGGTGTGTGGGCTTTTTTTCCCCCTAGTATCAGCGAGCAGGGGCTAAACTCTAGCTCTGGTGCACAGGCTTCTCATTGCAGTGGCTTCTCTTGTTGCAGAGCATTGCCTCTAGGGCACGTGGGCTCTAGAGCACAGGCTCAATAGTTGTGGCACGTGGGCTTAGCTGTTCTGCAGCAGGTAGGATCCTCCAGGACCAAAGACTGCATCTGTCTCCTGCATTAGAGCCACCCCCCGTGAACCTTAGAATCATCCTGTCCATGGTTTGCATTGGTAATTCTATTGGAAGCACATCTACATGGTGTTTTTTTGGTAAGAAGTAGCAGCATGACAGTCATATTTCCAAAGTCACATGAAAACTCTCATCATGTATTCAGATCTTTTATTTCCCTCATTGGTATTTAAGTCTGCCTTTGTTATCAATCCCTGAGTATTACTGTTCATTTGTGTTGTTAAATATGCTTTGTTGATATTCTGTGTCCAATAATCTTATTGTAATAGTTTTCCCAGTTCATTTTCTTGGGATTCCTAGGTGGTTATTTTTTATGCAAAGAAAAATATTTTTTTTTATTTTTAAAGTTTTCATCCTTTCTCCTCAAAACAGAGTGGTGGTGGTGAGAGTGTCATTTCAGATTTTAATGTGAATATCACTTGTGTTTTAACATCAACTATGAGAAATCTGTCAGTTTGAAATGGATATTTGAAAAAAATCATTATTACTGATTTGTCTTTCCAATTCTAGTTTTCTAAAAGTTTCTACAAAGAAATTAAATTTTATTTTTTACCAAATGCTGTTTCTGTATCCAATAAGATAGTCACATGTTTATTTTAAATTTTGATATATGGATTTTTAACAGTATATTTCCAAATATTAAAACAACCCTGTGTTGTGCTTAGTCATTCAGTCGTGTCCGACTCTTTGTGACCCCATGGACTGTAGCCTGCCAGGTTCCTCTGTCCATGGGGATTCTCCAGGCAAGAATACTGGAGTGGGCTAGCATTCCCTCCTCCAGGGGATCTTCACAACCCAGGGATCGAACCCAGGTCTCCCACATTGTAGGTGGATTCTTTACCAGCTGAGCCACCAGGGAAGCCCCAAAACAACCCTACATGCCTGAAATAATCTCTGTGTGATCCTGGTGCACTTAAAACAATACTGCATGATTCTCCTAAACAGCATTTGATCTATATGTGATGTACTGGGTTGGCCAAAAACTTTGCTCGGGATTTCCACTGCATCTTATGGAAAACTCCAATGAACTTTTTGGCCAACCCAATATCAATCACAGGTGAGATTAGCCTACAGTTCTATTTTATCTTTATCATGTTTTAGTATCAGGCTTACATTAAGCCTGAGATGGATTTTTTTCTTGTATGTTAACAAAGCATCTTGGGTAAAGTGATTGACATTATTCATATTGCTTAATGGGTAGTAATCATTATGTTCTTAGAGAACTAAGTAGTTAAGAATCCTTGTAAATAATTTCTCACCCATTCTAGGTCATCTTTACATAATTTTAACCTTGGGCAAAAGCAGTTTGTCAGTTAACAGTAGTGCTATAAAAAAATAAACAGTTCTGTTGTCTCTGGCAGGGAATTATTCTGGAGGAGGCATTATTAGCACATAAATGGCAGAACAATATTGCTTTTAACAGGAGTTCAGGCTCCAAAGGTTTAAGATCCATTTTAGGGGACTCAGATAAGTTTTATAATTATTTTTTGACAAGAACTTAACCTAACTGTGTGTATTTTTAGACTCAGCATTCACGTGCCCACTTCTGTATACTGGAGTAAGTTTAGGAATTTAAATCAATAACAAATAAATAAAATTTAACTTTTACTTGGAATACTTTCAGATCTGTAGGAAAGTTGCAAAGATGGTACAGAGAGTTCCTGTATACACTTCACCTAGCTGCTTCTATTAACATCTTATAAACCGTGGCACACTATCAAACTAAGAAATGAATACTGGTGTAGTCTACTAACTACATTTTAAGCTTTATTTAGATTTCACTGAATTTTTCAACAAAGGTCCGTTTTCTGTTTCCAGACCAAACTGGGACACCACATTGCACCCAGTTCTCTGTTCTGTGAATTTCTTGAACTTGCCTTGTTTCTTTATGATCTTGACAGTTTCCTCCTGATTTTACAAATAAAGTTTTATTAGGACACTGCTACGCCCATTTGTTTCTGCATGGTCTGTGGCTGCCTTCACTCTCCACTGGCAATGTTGAGTAGCGGCCACAGAGACGGTATGGCCTGCAGACTCCGAACTATTCACTCTTTGTCCCTTTAAGGAAAAAGTCTGCTGACCCCTGGTGATGAATAAATGAACCACAGCCGTAGAAAGGAAATGGCCAGAGTACTCCAGTACTCTTTGCCTGGAAAATCCCACGGACGGAGGAGCCTGGTAGGCTACAGTCCATGGGGTCACAAAGAGTCGGACATGACTGAGCAACTTCACTCAGCCTTAGGAAATTAATTGGTACAATACTATCAATGGTACAGTACTAACAACTAAGCTACAACATGAGTTTGAATCCTGTTTACTGTTGAGTAACCTTAGAAAACGTTTTGCCATTTTGTTTTATTTATTTATTATTTTTGGCTGCGCTGGATCTTCAATGTGGTGCTTGGGCTCTCCAGCTGTGGTACTTGGGCTTAGCTGTCGTGTGGGATCTTAGCTCTCCAATCAGGGACTGAACCCAGGTCCCTTGCACCGGAAGGTGAATTCTTAACATTGGACACACTGGACCACCAGGGAAGTCCTGTGTTTTACCTTTCTGAGTCTCAGTTTCCTCATCTGGGAAATGAGAACACCATCAGCTACTTCTCAAGCTTAATTACTGTAGGTAAACAACTTCCCACAGTGGTAAGCTCTCAGTAACTCAATAACTGTTATTATTACTTTTATTAACAGTTTTAATTCTCATAATTGTTTCACCTTGCCTTTCACATCTCTGTATTTTCAAGTTGTTTTCTGTTTTCATGAAGTACCGCTTTCAAGCCCAAACCACTATCTCTAAGCATTATCTTCTTCTGTACTAAAGAACTGCTCAAGTTTTTATTGAATGTGTTATCCCGGAATAAAACTTAATGTCAGAATAGGGCCTGAAATATCATTACAGTTACATCCCAAAGGAAGTGAACATGTTGAAATGATTCATAATACACTGTTTTAGGATAAACTGGTCTCCAACAAGCTCAGATGCAGTGCTGTACTTCCTTTTTATTGGAACTTGGTAAAATAAAAACTTGGCAGTCTATCCATTTGGATCAGGTTGGAGACAGGGATGTTGAGAGGAAGGATTCTCATGAGATTTGACATACACACACACACACACACACACACGTTCACTCATACAACAAACTGTCTCCAGGGAACAGACAGGGAGCCAACAGTGCTTCTCAAATATGAGGGAAGAAGAAGTAACATTTCTTTCTAGCTTCTAGAGTCAGTAACTTTGGTACTGACTATTTTTCCTTATTTACCTTTATAAACATACACCTTCCAGGTTGAAAAAATCAGATCTGGTGAGTACTGCACACCAAATGAAACTGAAAGAGGATGTCCACATGGTTTGTGAGACAGAATTCACACAGATTAAACAGATCAAAACCATCTTCCGTAAATGTCACGCTCCGGGCACACGCAACAGTTTTGTCTACAGATTCCTGTATGTCTGTACTTCGAAAGGAAGTTACTCCTACTGCCATACATAAAAATGCGTAACATATGTGCACACAATCTGTGATTCCAAGGTTCCAACCCTGATGTCACCGTTCACGCTGGCAATTAGCTCTGCATGTATCAGGAGACTAGCATACTGACCGATCTGGTGGTCACCGTCAGTGGCAGAGGAAGGAGCTCATAAGTAAGTGTTTTTCCTTTGGCAGCTGAGCCAAACAGTCTCCTCTGCTGTCTACAGATGTGATTTATTTGCATAATTTCTTTAATTTTTTTTAATAGCAAAAGAAACAGTGCGTTCTGTCTTAAGTGCTTGGGTATGCGTGCCTGGTTAACATTCCCAGTTTCAATGTTTCCTGAGAGGAAGTCATTCAGTGTGTTATCTAAACAACTCTAATAGGTCTAATCCAGGAAACTATCAGGGTTTCACTGTTCATAACACCATTCAGAGTTAATACCCCAGGGTCAAGCAACATTTAAAATCACTGATGTAAAATTTTACACACACACACACACTCTCTCTCTCTCTCTCTCTCTCTCCCCTCTCTTCTGTCTCTCTGGCTCTGTCAACAGGCAACTTTCCCCCTAAGAACAGTCCTTTTAGAGACTGACATGGAATAGAGGTTAAAATTGAAACTCTTGGAAAAAAAAAATCAGGACTGATCTGATTGATATTTGGTTAAATAGACAATATTTGATCAAAATTAGATCTTTTCCTCCCCAAACTTCAGTTTTTATAACTCTTTTTCTATGGCAAAATGGCAGAAAATGAGAAGCAAAGGGCATCAAGAGTTAAGACAAATGTCAATCCTGAGTGTTTTATTTTTTTAAACAGGAAATAGGGCAAGGATGACAAGTACCATGGCCATGATTTAACTTGTGACGGCGCAAAGGAGGGCCTGCCAACCGGTAGTTTTTCAGAGGAGGTCTCGAAACCGCAGATGACAAAAAAAGCACTGGGCTGTCTTCAAACACTGAAATAATTAGCCTCACCATTGTATCCAATTTTATCGTTCTGAATGACTCTTGAAAATAAATGACATCTGACTCATGGTAAGGAAAAGATGTGATTTTTAAAAACTGGAAATTACAAATAAAAATTGGCTACCTCTAAATTCATTCACTCTTCATTTTTAAAATTCATTCTTACATCTGACAAAATTCAGGCTGCACAGTGATTGATAATTTCTGATCTCTCTGAAATGTATCCAAGAAAAAGGCAGTGAAATAAAGGCCTCTGAGCAGCCAAAAAGATGTGACATGAGGGCTTACAGAAAAGGCTTTAAGGACCTTAATTTAGAGTACTTACTCCTATCTAACTAAACTCTACCCAACTTGGTTACCAGTTTCCAACCCACTGCAGAACAGAAGTGGTCATTGAAACTGGAAATATGGACTCTTAAAGCAGATATTCTAACAGACATAAGAGGCAACAAACAATTTAAATGAGACCATAAATCACCTAATTCTTAGGGTATGAGGTCTTTCCATTTAAAGGTAAAAACTATAACCACCCGGAGATGGGAATGAGTTTAAATTTTGTTCAAGTACTTCTCTTTTGGATGACAGAAAGTGCAATCCATTTCAAGAAACTCAAAGAAAATTACAGTCATTTTGCACAGGATTTTTGTTATAATTCAGTTACCCCCAGAGCTAATTTTGCTACCCTAAAATTAATCATGCTCCAAAGGTTCCAGAAGAGGTAGAAAATGTCAGAGCAAATGAGCCTTATCCATTAAAAAAAAAAAAAAAATCACAGGGGGAAAACACCTGTCTGACATCATTAGAAACTTACAACATGAGAAGGATTCCTTTTCTGAATGGTCAAGACAGAAACTAGGACTGGGATTGTAAACTAGGAATGATGTGACCACCATGACTGATCTATACTCTTAATACAATAAAACAAAACAACCAAAAAACTCAGAACTCAGTTCCACTATTTTGTATTACTTTACAGGAAGACCATAGGATGGTCTTCTTTACCCAGGGTAAAGTCTAGCCATAAGCTATTCTGCCTTTTAAAAGACAAACACAGGACTTCCTTGGTGGTCCAGTGGTTAAGAATCCGCCTGCCAAGGCAGGGGGCAGGGGCTTGATCCCTGATCTGGGAAGATCTCACACGCCAAGGAGCAACCAAGCCTGTGTGCCACAACAAAAACCCAGTGCAGCCAAAATTAAATAAATAAATTTATTTGAAAAAGTAAAGATAAACATGATCGGAAAGATGGCAGGGAGTAAAATAATTATGAGAAGGGTTAGAATCAAGAGCAGCCCAAACCTTCTCCATGAATGTATTTTCAAGGCCTTGTCTGTAGTGTGTTCTAAGATGAGTTGAGGAAGTAACATGACATATGTTTAATTTGTTAGCTATCTTACATATGGAAACAAAATACGGTCTAACCGGCTGGCAGAGGAGGAAGATCTTTATTTCTTCAGCACTTTTTCAGATGGAAACATTAAAAAGGGGAACGAATATATTAAGATAAAAGGCACATAGACTGCCTCAAGTCAATGGCTTGGGGGGAAAGCTGGCTGATTCTCAGTAAGTTAAAAGCCTTGGAAAACATCCAAGGTTCAGCATCAAGTTGCAGGAATCATATTAAACTTTAGAACTCTTGCTTATTGATTCAATGATGCATTCTGGCCACTTCCTTGTATCTTCACCACTGCTTCAAGCAACAGGGCAAGAACCCACCTTGTTTCTCTGTGAATAATGGTTGATACTTAAAAAAAGGCTGGGTTAATATGTTACACTAGCATTTTTGAAGGGATTCATTTTGAAACATGCTATCTAATTAGAAACTGCATCCGGTGCTGACAGAAAACATCAAGTGAACTAGTAGGATTTGATTTTTGAAATATAGCAATATGCTCAGGAATGAAGTAAGTTCTTAAAAATTGGCAGATGTAACATTCACAAAAGTTGCCAAATGCTGTGTGTCAGACCATCAACATTTCAGATACAAAAGGCAGAAGGATTTGGCTCGGCAATAATTATTGAATACATCTATTTATAATTTTTTTTTTAAGAAAATGAATTTATCGTGCAAGCTATTGTGTCTATGTGAAAGGATCTTCTGATCATTGTCATGGGCCTTATCTCAGATCTACAGACAGAATGCGAGGGAGTAAAAAAGACGACTGGATTGAATTAGGGGACCAGGCTTTGCAGCTAAGTCGCTTTGTGGTTTTGTATGAAGTCAGCTGACATCTGTTTCTTAGTTTTCCTATTTATTAAAAGAAGGAGTGGAATGGAGTGATGTATAAGGGCCTTTCCAGATCTAACATTTGATGATGATCAAAACTCGGAGTCTATAAATTTCCTAGTCCTGCTGGATTATTTATGATGGTGTATCTCTTTATTCTTGGTCATGTTCCTTAGCACTGAGAAACCTAGCTGTCACTCAAGTTCTCCGAACCTTAAATGATTTTATTTTCCCTATTAAAAAAAAAATGATGATCCTGGGGCTTCCCTGGTGGCTCAGTGGTGGAGAATCCACCTGCCGCTGCAGGAGACACCCACTGGACTCCTGGCCCGAGCAGATCCCGCACGCTGCAGAAACGCTAGGCCCGTGTGCCAGGACGACTGAGGCTGCTCTAAAGCCGGGAGCTGCCGGAGCTGCCGGAGCCGGCTCCATGAGAAGCTCCAATGACAGAGCGGCCCTGGCTTGCCACAACTCGAGAAAAGCCCACGGAGCAATGAGGACCCAGCACAGCCAAAAAGGACTGAGTGATAAACAAGACAAGACACTGAAATCCGTGCCGGAAACAGCTGCCAAACCCAGCTCTGAGGAGCTGTTACCCAGGTGACAGGACTGTCGGCGGAGCTCTGACCCAGCCCACAGGGAATGGTTCTTGCGAGGTCTGTGTGGGCTCAAGTGGTGACCGTGCTCCACACTGGATCGGGATGTCACAGTTCCTGAGGTGGGGCACTTTGCCCAGCGGAGACAATGCAAACTTATTATTCTGCCTCCAGGGAAATCTACGCTGCAATGGCTGCGATCTCGGACTTCACTAACTGGAATGAAAAGAGCAACGTTACAGCATCCAGGTTAGCGTGTCCCGGCCCCCTCAGACTGGAGAGGAGCTGTTCGAATGTGGGAAGCTTCTGCGCGACAGTACTGAAGTCAAGATGCCTCTTCCCCAGTTAAGGAGAGCTGCAAGCTACCCACTGCTAAGTCCAAGGCTGCCCTTTCTTCCCGCTCTCTCTGCAAATGTCACAGAAAAGACAGAACTTACAAGACTTAGCTTTAGTCTTATTTTGATGGGAGAAAAATACATGCGTGGGGGAATTTCTTATCATTACTGGGCTGGGTTTGCGAGGCTGGGAGACAGTTTAAATAATTCACTAGGTACTGGCATGTGTGTTCTGGCATAAGAAGGCTCCAAAAAAGTATTTGAGGTGAAAGGGTGTTCAGAAGCAGCAACAACATATGTGCTGTGTTCTCAACATTCGGTCACAGGGTATAAAGTGCTGAATAAAGGGCGAGTGAAATCATCTGTGTTAAGAAATTTTTTTTTTAGATGTGAAACTTCACTTAGTTGGATTTTATGTTTTGAATCAGGGGTTGTCAAACTTTTTCTTACAGGGCCAGTGAGTAATCATTTCAGGCTTGTAGGCCATAAGGTCTCTGTTGCAACTACTGGACTCAAACTGTTACATTGTGGAAGCAGCCACAGACAACAGGGAGTGCAGGGGGATGGCTGTGTTCTAATAAAACTTTATTTACAAAACAGGTGTCTTGCCCTAAGACTCTAGGTAGCCAGCCCCTACATGAGACACTTGCAAAGCATGTGTGCTTTACTGCATTGTTTCATTTAATCCTTATGAAAAATCTATGAGGTGGGGCGTTGTTTCTGTTCCTCAGGCACTCGGTCATGTACAACTCTTTCCTACCCCATGGACTGCAGCACCCCAGGCTTCCCTGTCCTTCACTATCTGCTGGAGCTTGCTCAAACTCATGTCCATTGAGTTGGTGATGCCATTCAACCATCTGTCCTTTGTCGTCCCTTTTTCCTCTGGCCTTCTGTCTTTCAAAGCATCAGGGTCTTCCAGTGAGTCGGGTCTTCGCAGCAGGTGGCCAAAGTATTGAAGCTTCAGCTTCAACATCAGTCCTTCCAATGAATATTTACGGCTGATTGCCTTTAGGATGGACTGGTTGAATCTCCTTGCTGTCCAAGGGACTCTCAAGAGTCTTCTCCAACACCACAGTTAGAAAGCCTTCTTTATGGTCCAACTCTCACATCCATACATGACTACTGGAAAAACCATAGCTTTGACTACATGGACCTTTGTCGGCAAAGTAATGTCTCTGCTTTATAAAGCAGAGAAAATACACTGTCTAGGTTTGTTGTAGCTTTTCTTCCAAAGAGCAAGCATCTTTTAATTTTATGGCTGCAGTCACCATCTGCCATGATTTTGGAGCCCAAGAAAATAAAGTCTGTCACTGTTTCCATTGTTTCCCCACTATTTGAGATGAAGTGATGGGACCAGATGCCATGATCTTAGTTTTCTGAATGTTGAGCTTTAAACCAACTTTTTCACTCTCCTCTTTCACTTTCACCAAGAGACTCTTTAGCTCTTCTTTGCTTTCTGCCATAAGGGTGGTGTCATCTGCATATCTGAGGTTATTGATATTTTTCCCGGGAATCTTGATTCCAGCTTGTGTTTCATCCAGCCCAGTGTTTCTCATGATGTACTCTGCATATAAGTAAATAAGCAGGGTGACAATATACAGCCTTGATGCATTGCTTTCCCAATTTTGAATCAGTCCATTGTTCCATGTCTGGTTCTAACCGTTGCTTCTTGACCTGCATGCAGGTTTCTCAGGAAAGGTGATCCGATATTCCCATTTAAGAATTTGCCACAGTTTGTTGTGATCCACACAGTCAAAAGTTTCAACATAGTCAATGAAGCAGAAGCAGATATTTTTCTGGAATTCTCTTGCTTTTTCCATGATCCACTGGATGTTGACAATTTGATCTCTGATCCCTCTGCCTTTTCTAAATTCAGCTAGTACATCTGGAAGTTCTTGGTTCACATATTGTTGAAGCCTAGCTTGGAGGATTTTGAGCATGACCTTGCTAGCATATGAAATGAGTGCAATTGCGCGGTAGTTTGAACATTCTTTGGCGTTGCCTTTCTTTGGGATTGGAATGAAAACTGACATTTTTCCAGTCCACGGTCACCACTGAGTTTTCCAAATTGTCTGGCATATTGAGTGCAGCACTTAGACAGCACCATCTTTTAGGATTTGAAATAGCTCAACTGGAATTCCATCACCTCCACTAACTTTGTTTGCAGTGATGCTTCCTAAAGTCCACTTAACTTCATACTCCAGGCTGTCTGGCTCTAGGTGAGTGATCACACCATCGTGGGTATCTGGGTCATGAAGTTCTTTTTTGTATAGTTCTTCTGTGTATTCTTGCCACCTCTTCCTAATATCTTCTGTTTCTGCTAGGTCCATACTGTCTCTCCTTTGCTGTGTCCATCTTTGCATGAGATGTTCCCGTGGTATCTCCCGTATTTTGCGCATTTTGCAGGTGACGGCACTGGGTCCTATGACCTGCCCGTGGTCATGGTAAGTGTCTGGACCTCAGCTCTGAATCCAGAGCCTGAGCTACACTACCCGGTCTGACGTGCCCTTTAGATCATGACACCTCGTTTAAAGAAAGAAGTAGGACTGAAAACTGTCAGTGCTGCTATGTTTCTCATTGAAGCACAGAGGAATGAGGCTTCGGTTGGGAATGACCAATTCAGAGATAAGACATCTTCCGACTTTGAAAGTAAACATGAGAACAGAGACAGTTGATGAAAAAACTAAAAGAGGTAATTAAGAAAATGCCTATCTCAGTTAGAAACAAGTAGGCAGGAAAATCGGTAAACAAAAACAAGATTCTCACCATGGAAACCAAAAGCTGGATGTTATTAATAGAGAGAAAAAGTGATGAATGAGGCCGGTGACTGCTGTTCTTGAAAACACTGAATGCCATTAGCTTAGGAGGGGCTGGAGGAAACAGACAAAATGATCAGCAAGCAGTTACCTGCCCACATAGTCTTTCATTTTCTTGACCTACACATCTCCCGTTTTCTGTTCCCCCCACCTCGGTTGCCGACTCAAAAAGGCGTATTTAGATGTGAAGAGACAGCTACTCCTGTCATTTCCTATGTTACTGCCTCAAATTTAATCCCAAGCATTCTACATTCTATCGCTGCTCCTTGTCTGCACCTCGCTTTCTTAACCCACATTGGAAGTCTCTTAACTTCATCAGGATCTCCAAGATCCCATTGATCGTATCCATACTTCCTTACCCAGTGAAAAGTTCATGGCTCATTGCTACCTGCCACTCCTGGGCACTTCATCCGTGCCTTCGCTGACCTCTGTTACTCTACTTGGTAAAGCCTGACTCAGACGAAACCCAACTTACCTGCTGAAGATGGCTGGAAGGAAAAGAAGCTGGTGCTAAGTAATTTCACTTGAAATTTATTTTGACAGAACCCTGGGACCATCCTACTACGCTTCCCTGGTTAACTGCTTTCTGGGTCTCTGAGCTGATTATTATTTCCTTCCTCTCAAAGCCTCCAAAGACTCGCATTTTACTAAATGTTATGGTTAGTTCCCAGTCCTTATCTAATTCCATCACTAGCCATCGGACACAAGTGCCCATTCTTCTCTGAAACACTATCGTCCTCTGGCTGCCGGGGTCTCACGTGCTCAACTGTCTTTCTACCAATTACTCCTTTCTGTCTCCTCTAGACCCCAGGGCTGGAAAGCTCCAGGGATTGTTTCTCAGATCTCCACTCTTCATCTAGTCTCTAGGTTAGGGGTTCTCAACCTTGGTGGTCTGGATGCTTCTGCTCGATAATGCTTTGTTATGGGGCCTGTCCTGTGACATTTATCAGTATCCTCGTTCTCTGTTACTAGATACCAGTAGCCCCTGTCCCTTCCCCAAGCTGTGACAGTCAAAATTGTATCCAAACACTGTCAGCTGTCCCTGGGAGGGTGTGGGGTGGGTCACCCTCAGTTGAGATGTAGGTGAACTCAGCCCCATGGCTTCAAATGCCATCGAGGAGCTGGTAAGCCCTCAATATATATTATATCCCAAGCTCCAGACCTGTTTATCTACTGTCTTTATGTCTTTATTTGGAGATATTGGGTTGGCCCAAAACTTTGTTTTGGTTTTCTGTATCATCTTACAGAAAAACCCAAACGAACTTTTGGGCCAACATAATAGTGTCTGTATTTGCTTATTTACATTCTGCCTCCCGAGCAGAATGTAATCTCCAAGCAGGCAGGGATTTATATATTTGATATTTACTCCCAGGGCCTATAATGAGGCTGGTCATGTAGTAAGGGCTCAAAATATATCTGCTGCTTAAAGAATTAAATATTTAATATATATTAACTCATTTCATGCAGTTCATCAACGATGGGGCAATCAGGTAGATAATTTTTAAATATCAAGTCATCTTTTAAAGACATATTTTCTTTAGCTCAAGATAAAAGGAATACCTTATTTTGAAATAAATGTGTAAATAGTACTAATATGTGTGCTTAGTCGCTCAGTCATGTCCAACTCTTTGCAACCCCATGGACTGTAGCCCACCAGGCTCCCCTGTCCATGGGGATTCTCCAGGCAAGAATACTGGAGCAGGTGGCCATGTCCTCCTCAAATAGTACTAATGTGATCCATTGAATTTTAGGTAAATTTTTGCTATAGTCTTGAAAATAACAAAACTAGTTCTTGTTCTTTCAATACTTCTGTTTTACTCTGTATTCATGCTTCAATTTGCACTTGTAAATATATACGAATAAATGTGCATACATATATATTTATTTCAAAAAATAACTGTGCCTCTTGACTATGATGATGCCAGTTAGCTGCCAGTTCTTAACTGTAAGTCATTTCTCTTGGTCTAATTTACACTGATCTGAAGCATAAAGAAGAGGATAAATTTTCCAAGGAAGTGTGAATCCTCCTATCCTTCAAAAAACTGCTTCCTAAATAATATTTATATTTCATATTATGTAATATTTAACAATATTTGTAACAGTTGTATTTATGAATAGGTTGTACTGTTTTTCATTTATTCTCTCCCTCTCCAGGGGAAGTAACAACAAAGCATAGCACTTCCTTGCCGCCAGTGAGCTGTTGACATTAAGCTCTGCATGTCGATAAATGCACATTATAATCAAGTTTTAAAGAAGACCATGGCATCCAACATTTTCTTTTAAAATGCAGGCAGTTTCCAGAAATATTTCCCACAAATCTTGGTTTATTTATGTGCGTGTTTACTCACTAAGCACACAGACTTGTGTGTATTTTTTTACATAAATTTCTTGAGGTTCTCTCATTGGGTTTTCCTTGAATAGAATTGAAAGCTGTCTTAGTGATTAGTGCAGGCTGGATGTGAAGGCATCTTAAAACTTTATCAGTGATGGACCAGAGGTATTAAAATATTCATGCATGCATAGCATAGAACTCAACCCCAATCCAACCAGCTCTATGGATGCTATAAGCTACTCCTCCATACACTTATTTGTAACATCCACAATTATCCTGACACATTTTAGAAAGTACTCAGATTGAATGGATTTTCTGTTTAGCCTCATTTCAGCAGGAATTCCACTGACTTGCTTTTTAAAAACTGCTGTAAAACATACATAACCTGAAATTTACCATCTTAACCATTTTTCAGTATATGAGTTAGCAGTGTTAAGCACATTCACACCACTGCGCTAAACTTTTAAATGATATCTCTATTACATACATTTTAATCAATATAGCCAATCATGGTATTCTGTGGGGGAAAAAAACCCTATCAAAATGTACTGGGTTTCAGTATTACTTTTTCATTCATTGCTGGTCCAATAGAAATTCACAAAGAAACAGCATTTAATGGCATTTAAAAAAAATCTTTCATGTAAACAATATGCCACCAAAGACTGAATGTTAGATTTTAGTACTTGAAAATTGTAAAAAAAAAAAAAAAAAAAAAATTTATGCTTGATTTCTCATCATTTACCAGCAAAATGAAATGTTTCAGAAGAGAGTTTTACAGCATTAACTTTCCTTCCTAAACAATTTTCTTTCTTTTAGTTAATTCTAAATAAATTTTACGGAGAGATTTAAATCAAGATCCTAATGAAACAGGATTTGATAAACTTATGGCCAACGAATCTCAGAGAGTTTAAAAATGAATAGGTTCTCACAATCTTCAGCTGTAAATGAATACAAGCCTGAGCCATTGAAGGAGTTAAAAATTATAAATACTCTCAACATAAGCATACTTTGGTTAGTAAAAGACTTTACAAAATACAAAATCTCACCCATTTTAATAATAAAGTTAAAGGGAGTAGATTATGGTGCTGTGCTTTAGCTCTGGAAAAAAAAATGATTTAGCCTAGCCAATTAAATGGGCTGACTTTTGCACTAAGGAAGCTGTTTTGGGCATCTGCAGCCTTTTCTGGGAGTGTAGGTGGAGTGACCCATCTGCAAAGACACTTGCATTTTTGGACCAAGACACCACGTGGGCTGTTTTTCAAATAGAGCCGATTTCTAAGAAACCAGAATCTGCTCCTTAAGACTTAAATTTTCAGAGAAAACCCTGACTCAGTTGGACTTCCCGCTGAAATGAGGTTAAAGAGAAAATCCTTTCAATGTGAACACTTTAGAAAATGTGTCAGTGTAATTGTGGATGTTGCTGAAGAAAATGCAGAGGGTTTGCGGGCAACGAAGTTGCACCTGGTTGGTGGCATTGCTTCTCTGGTTAGTCTTTCTTCAATAGCAGGTTTTGTCAAGGAGCTAGCTTGCTGTGTAGGAGAGGATGGAACCGTCCCTCTAAGAATGCAAAACTGGGGACTTCCCTGGCAGTAGAGTGGTGAAAACTCCATGCTTCCAATGCAGGGGTCATAGGTTCGATCCCTGGTAGGAAAACTAAGATCCCACATGCTACATGACCAAATAAATAAATAAAACTAAAGAGTGTAAAACCAATGCAGCATAGTGAACACTATTCAGCTTCTCTCTGATAAACAAGGATTAATAGTACCTATTGGGGAACCTCCCTGGTGGTCCAGCTGGTTAGGAGTCCGCCTGCCCGTGCAGGGGACATGAGTTCGATCCCTAGTCTGGGAAGATTCCATATGCCCGAGAGCAAGTAAGCCCGTGCTCCACAACTACTGAGTCCACGTGCCGCAACTACTGAAGCCGTCGCGCCCCAGAGCTTGTGATCCGCAGCAAGAGAAAGCACCGCAATGAGCAGCCCGCGCACTGCAACTAGAGAAAGCCCATGTCAAGCAGCGAAGACCCAGCGTGGCCAAAAGAAAATAAATAAAAGAAAAGTAAGTACCTACTGGGCAACATTCAAGACCTCAACTTTTCCTCTGTAGACTAACATGGACAGTCTGCAAAGACTATATGCTCATGTCAAGGCATGCTCTGAAGTTTGTCTCCTAAGTGAGTCTGTGGTATCAGATTTACCCAATGCCTTTTACTTGCTCTCACAAGCAGGGCATCTAGCCTCACACAAGAATCTGGCCAAAAAAAAAAAAAATGGTTACATATTAGGGAATAAAGTCCAGAGTTTTCAAGAAGAGAGAAAAAAAACAAAACCAAATCACTTTTGATCTGCCTTAACAGTTACTTTAGCCAAAGATAATGCTAACCAAGTGTAGGAGCCTGGGGGTGGGGGGTTGGGTGGTCAGCTCAGCTACAGCACAGTTCTTGTAAGACCAGATTTAGCCACTGACACCGACCCACGAGGAAGATGGGGCCTCCACAGGATGAGGCGCAGATGAGCTCTTAAAGCCAAAGGAGGTTAGTAAGGGGAAATATGTGGTTCTCTCAGAGCTACCTTCACATTGAATGTTATTTCCTCCATGACGTACACTCGTTCAGGAAATGCTTTGGCCACCTCCTCCACGCTGTTGAAATATTGCACTGGCTCCTTTATATCTCGGTCTTGTTCCAGCAGCTTGAATTGGCCTAAAACACATGATAAAGGGAAGAGCTGTGAGACACTTACGCTGGACAGCTGTCACCGTGGCGACAGCATCCCCTCCCCTTACTCCCACTCTTGTCCGTCAGAAGCTTCCGAGCATTACATTAAAAAAAGAGAGCCACTGTGGCAGAAGGTTTTCTCTGAACTAGGATATATATTTAAAAATTAGCTTAAAAATGAAAGCAAATGTGTAGTTTCTTTTTATTTTTTTTTGCTTACATTCAGGGTTTATTCTCAGAGGATCAATATCAAATTGGATGAATGCTTACTTAGAGTGTAAACACGATGTGAAAACTCAGTGTGTTATAAATGGTTGCACATGTGGCTTGTGATAGTGGTCCTGCTGTTATTTAGTTGTAATGATGCCCCCACACATTATATTCTAAAACCAAGGTTGAGTGGCCTGGGGGAACTGATTTTTTTAAATTAGTGTTTTTAAAATGTGCAGGTGGAATAAAATAATCTGTGGCCCCTTAGCTTTCACCGATGCCCTTGGTTTCAAGAACACGTGAGTGATACTGGGGGCTCGGAAGCTCCTATAATTTGTGATGTGGCTGTGGTACATGGCCTGAACCCGAGGGGGCTGGTGTTGGGGGGGAGACCCTTCTAGTGAGTAAGGCACTTGGCATCTGGAGCAGCAGGTGGCTTCCTTCTTTTTACCGCCACCTGTGAAATTCATCAGTGCAGACAGACTATCATGGTAGCCATAGTTTGGGTGATTTTTGAAGAACTTTGAACACATTCCTAAAAATGTCAAGGATCTACTATGCTGCTTGTACATTTTCAGCATTTGTGACACTCACTGCTACATTCTAGAGGAGCTGCTGTCAGCTGAGAAAAAAAGACCACATACAATCAAGCCCATGACACCATGTTTCTCCGTGGTCATTTTCTGAATGCTGTTTATAACACTTGAGAAACTGGAAAAGGAATGAAAAACTCTTATGAGGCAGAGTTCTCTGCATGCATCCATGGGTCATCGGCAGAAACAGGGACACCTGCATACTGACCATTCATATTCTCAACATGTTTTTTAACACAGCATCTCTTAGGTGGAGGCATTATTTTAGATGCTGGAGATAAATCAATTAAAAGACCAGATAAAAATGTGCTCTTGAAACTTTACATTGTAGTGGGAGACAGAAGATATATACAATAAATCAATGGAGTATATAGTATGTTAGAAGGTGAGTAATGAGTTTATGTGCTCAGTTGTCTCCGACTCTGCAACCCCATGGACCACAGCCCATCAGGCTCCTTTGTCCATGGGATTCTGCAGGCAAGAATACAGGAGTGGGTTGCCATTTCCTTCTCCAGGGGATCTTCTCAACCTAGGGATTGAACCCTTGTCTCCTGGACTGCAGGTGGATTCTTTACCAGCTGAGCCATCAGGCAAGCCCATCAGAAGGTGAGAAGTGCCATTAAAAATAGGGTGAGGGGTTTGGAGAGTACCCACTGGCCAGAGCAGGCATGTGTGAGAAAGCGACTTTGATGGAGCTGGGTGGAGAGTTCTTAGAATTCTCAACACAGGCAACAGTCTCCACAGAAACCGTCAGGCAGATGGGCTGGTGTGTGCTTGCTATGCTACCAGAGTGGCTGGACTGGGGTGAGTAAAAGCTAAGAAGGAAGAGAAAGAAAGTCAGAGAAATAACAGGTGGTTTTGATGGTCCACAGCTTTGCAGAACTGTGGCTCTTCATCTGAGTGGGATAGGGAGCCACCTGGGGGTGTGAGTGGAAAAGCAGTGGTGATTATAGAAGAATCACTCTGGTTGCTTGTTGAGGACACGGTGAAGGCGCCAGGTGTAGAGGCAGGGACACCGGTTAGGAGGCCTCCGCCATCGGGCAGGTATGAGATGGCAGGGGTTTGGAAGAGGTGAGAAAATGTCGGGAATCTGGCCTGAGTGGCTAAAGGAATGGAAATGCCATTGACTAAGATGGGCAGGTCTGGAGGGGTCGGATAAGGAAGTAAGGCCAGGAGTTAAGTTTGGACTCAGGCTTAGTCGTGTCTGACTCTTTGCAACCCCATGGACTGCAGCCTGCCAGGCTCCTCTGTCCGTGGGATTTCCCAGGCAAGAATACTGGAGTCGGTTGCCATTTCCTTCTCCAGGGGATCTTCCCAACACAGGGATCAAATCCGTGTCTTCTGCATTGGCAGGCAGATTCTTTACCACTGAGCCACCAGGGAAGCCCTTATTAGACATAGAATGGAGATACCCTGAAAGCTCTAGACAGACACATAAGTGTGGGGGTCAAGAGAAAGGTCTGGTTGGAGATGATAACTCTGGGCTCCATCAGCACGTGGATGATATTTTTAGTCATGACATTTAATGATGACGAACATGGGCTTAAGTGCAGACTGAGAAGACGTCCAGGGTTTGAGTTCTGGGAGACTGAGGAACGGTCAGGGGAATAAGAGGAAAATCCAGAAGTCATACATCCTAGAAGCCAGGTGACTCAGTGCTGTGGCCCAATAATTCCACCACTTATATCAAAATCCCCAATTAAATACAAGCTGTAAATCCAACAGTTCTCAGTCTCAGTTCTGTAGGCAACACTTGACATCACTCGCCTTCTTCTGCTGGAGGTACTTGAATAAAAAAAACAAACACAAAATAGAGCTACCACCTCAGAGGGCTTCATGGAAGGAGTGTCTTCAGGGTATATGCAGGTTTGGGTTTTAACAAGATGCAAGTAACAGAGGAGGGTTTAAGGAGGTATGGATTTTGCTGGTGATGAACCTTGATAGAAGGGTTTTCAAGAGTTAAAGGGTAGGCGGTGATGACAAAGTAGAGGATGCACCTAGGCATAACAGCCCGAGTACCCTAGAAGGATGTAGAGTGATGAATAACACATTCGGAAATACAAAATGATCATATCTTTTTCATAAAAACAATCTTTAAAAATTCAGAAGGACTACGGCAATCTTAATTCTACTTACTTACATTCTGCCACTATAACCAATTAAACTTTTCCTTTGTCACTTCTCTAGTCTGTGTACAAACTTTTAATAACCATGGTTTATTTACAGTTTTATACTCTGTTCCTTTGTAATTTTTCTCCTTTTCCCCACATGGTGACACAATGTTTGCACAGCATTTAATAGCGGGTTTATCTGTTTTTCTGTTCTTCTACGGTCAGGCTGAGTTAGGCAGGTGCCTAATGTAAGTGGGCGCTCTGCCACATACATGTTTTATGATACTGGCAAATCACTAAATCCGTCTGAGCCTTGCTTCCTCGCCTGTAAAGTGGGGACACTTCACAGGACAGCTGTGGGGATTAACTGAGATGATGCAAAGTGTTCAGCATAAGGAGTCATTTAGCGACTCGGCTCCCTTCTCTCAAGACGCACAGGGATTTTGTCTTTTGGTTCATGTTTTGGGGATAAATCTTCTGGAGTGAGATTATTAAATTAAAGAGTAACACAATTTCTTGTTTACCATTCATGGCTAAATTTTTTCCCCCCAAAAAACCTAAACCAATTTAGATTTCTACCAACAGGCTATGTGCCTCCTAGTTGGAGCACAATATTGTTCTGAGTATTTTTTCAATTAGACAATTCCATGCGAACTAGAAAGCACTCTTCCTTTTATTAATCTGCATCTCTTTGAGGATTAGTGAAGTTAAGCATCTCAATTTTTCTTGAGCAAATGACTATGCAGATTTATAATAAATACATTTGACACAGTCTACATTTCCTTTCACTTCTAGAGGCATCTAAGGCCCCCTGGATGGTTATACTTTGAAGTCCCATTAGCACCGAATCCAACATGTCTAAATTCAGGGAAGCACAATGACTTGCATGCAATAGGTACTTAATAAATGTTTGCTAAATAAAAGAAAATTACTGTAGTCCTGGAACTGGCAGACAGTAGAGCAATGCAGAAGTAACTGCAGGTTTTCCAAGTTGTAAATAAAAGGTGAACTACATTACTGTATATGAGGTTTGCTTCTAAACCACAGATGAATGTTGTCACTCAACAAAGAAAGCAAGCAACAGTGTACTTAAAAATCATTCAAATCTGAATAATGTACAGAGCCTCAAAGGATATTTTTCAGGAATCAATCCTACCAAAGAACAGACCAGACAAGCAGCTGAAATTATCTTTCAGGATGAAGCAATCTTTCAGCATTGGGCTGTGTTAAATAAGGGGACAAAAGTAGTCATCAGTGAGTTAGAATTTTCAGGAATACAATTTTTTCACATTATCTTTTAAATCCTGTGTTTGTTTTACCCTCGTGGCACACCTCTGTTCACACTAGTCTCATTACAAGTGCTCAAGAGCCTGTGTGACCAGTGGTTGCTGTGTCCATGGAAGGTCTAGAACATCTCTTGTGTTCGCTTATAAAAGTGGCTGCAGACACTGTTCACGTCCTTAAAAAAAAAAGATCCTGCGGTGGGGAGTACCTTCTAACAAAACAGGGTGTTCCCTCTCGTGACATAAGAGCTTCAGAATTCTTATATTTTCTTTTTCTTGTCCTGTTTGTCATGATCACTGATATTTTGGTTCAGATAAGAGCCTGGGTTTCTTGATACAAACCATCTCTAACCCCTTAAACAGATCGCCCATCTCTATCACCATTTCTCTTCTCTTTCAACTTGGGTGCTTGTTCTTCAGATATTCTTTAGTTATTTTTTCTTTTGTCTGAGATCTTTTACTATCAGTAGGCTCAAATACACTTTGGTATATGGACCAAATGAATAATTCTGTCTGGTATGGCTGTGGTGTCAAGAGCAAAGCTGCACACATTTCTCTTTCAATTTGGGTGCTTGTTCTTCAGGCACTTTATTTTTTTCTTGTGTCTGAGATCTTCTACTATCAGCAGGCTCAAATATGCTTTGGTATATGGATCAAATGAAGAATTCTGTCTGGTATGGCTGTGGTGTCAACAGTAAAGCTGCACACATTTCTCTTCTCTTTCAATTTGGCGTTTGTTCTTCAGGCATTCTTTAGTTATTTTTTTCTTGTGTCTGAGATCTTTTAGGTATGACCTAAGTCAAATCCCTTATGATTATACAGTGGAAGTGACAAATAGATTCAAGGGATTAGATCTGATAGAGTGCCTGAAGAACTACAGACGGAGGTTTGTGACAATGTATCGGAGGTGGTGATCAAGACCATCCCCAAGAAAAAGAAATGCAAAAAGGCAAAATGGTTGTCTGAGGCGGCCTTACAAATAGCTGTGAAAAGAAGAGATGTGAAAGGCAAAGGAGAAAAGGAAAAATATACCCATTTGAATGTAGAGTTCCAAAGAATAGCATGGAGAGATAAGAAAGCCTTTCTCAGTGATCAATGCAAAGAGATAGAGGAAAACAATAGAATGGGAAAGACCAGATTGCCTTCAAGAAAATTAGAGATACCAAGGGAACATTTCATGCAAAGATGGGCACAATAAAGGACAGAAATGGTATGGACCTAATAGAAGCAGAAGATACTAAGAAGAGGTGGCAAGAATACACAGAAGAACTGTATAGAAAAGATCTTCATGACCCAGAAAACCATGATGGTGTGATCACTCACCTAGAGCCAGACATCCTGGAATGTGAAGTCAAGTGGGTCTTAGGAAGCATCACTACGAACAAAGCTAGTGGAGGTGATGGAATTCCAGCTGAGCTATTTCAAGTCCAAGATGATGCTGTGAAAGTGCTGCACTCAATATGCCAGCAAATTTGGAAAACTCAGCACTGGCTCCAGGACTGGAAAAGGTCAGTCTTCATTCCAATTCCAAAGAAAGGCAATGCCAAAGAATGCTCAAACTACCACACAATTGCACTCATCTCACACGCTAGCAAAGTAATGCTCAAAATTTTCCAAGGCAGGCTTCAACAGTACGTCAACCATGAACTTCCATATGTTCAAGCTGGATTTAGAAAACACAGAAGAACCAGAGATCAAATTGCCAACATTCGTTGGATCATCAAAAAAAGCAAGAGAGTTCCAGAAACACATCTACTTCTGCTTTATTGACTATGCCAAAGCCTCTGACTGTGTGGATCACAACAAATTGTGGAAAATTCTTCAAGAGATGGGAATACCAGACCACCTGACCTACCTCCTGAGAAATCTGTATGCAGGTCAAGAAGCAACAGTTAGAACTGGATGTGGAATGACAGTCTGGTTCCAAATCGGGAAAGGAGTACATCAAGGCTATATATTGTCACCCTGCTTATTTAACTTATATGCAGAAAGTACATCATGAGAAATGCTGGACTGGAAGAAGCACAAGCTGGAATCAAGATTGTCAGGAGAAATATCAATAACCTCAGATATGCAGATGACACCACCCTTATGGCAGAAAATGAAGAAGAACTAAAGAGCCTCTTGATGAAAATGAAAGAGGTGAGTGAAAAGTTGGCTTAAAACTCAACATTCAGAAAACTAAGGTCATGGCAACTGGTCCCATCACTTCATGGCAAATAGATTGGGAAACAATGGAAACAGTGACAGATTTTACTTTTGGGGGGCTCCAAAATCACTGCAGATGGTGACTGCAGCCATGAAATTAAAAGACGTTTGCTCCTTGGAAGAAAAGTTATGACCAACCTAGACAGCATATTAAAAAGCAGAGACATTACTTGGCCAACAAAGGTCTGTCTAGTCAAAGCTATGGTTTTTCCAGTAGTCATGTATGGATGTGAGAACTGGATTATAAAGAAAGCTGAGCACTGAAGAATCGATGCTTTTAACCGTAGTATTGGAGAAGACTCTTGAGAGTCCCCTGGACTGCAAGGAGATCCAACCAGTCCATCCTGTAGGAAATCAGTCCTGAGTATTCATTGGAAGGAATGATGCTGAAACTGAAACTCCAATACTCTGGCCACCTGATGTGAAGAAATGACTCATGGAAAAGACCCTGATGCTGGGAAAGACTGAAGGCGGAAGGAGAAGGGGACGACAGAGGATGAGATGGCTGGATGGCATCAGTGACTCTATGGACATGAGTTTGAGTAAACTCCGGGAGTTGGTGATGGACAGGGAAGCCTGGCATGCTGCAGTCCATGGGGTCGCAAAGAGTCGGACACGACTGAATGACTGAACTGAACTGAACTGAGATCTTTTACTATCAGCAGGCTCAAATAAGTTTTGGTATATGGACCAAATGAATAATTGTCTGGCATGGCTGTGGGTCAACAGTAACGCTGCACAGATTCCACCTGTGTTTGTTGTCTGTTAGATGGACAGGAAGACCTCAACCACATGGGAACACTGACAAGAAACTATGCTGAGAGTGATGAACGCACAGAGATGAAAGAATAAGAACAAAGTGCCAGCTAAATGTGACCAAATGTTTTCACATCTGAACATACTGCACATCAGAAAAATCAGTTCCTTTCATTCATTCCTTTTAACTGTTTACTGAATATCTAATACCATTCGTTAACTTCTGTCTCCTCTTTTCCATATAGTTTATTTATATTGTTCTGCAAGATTTTAGTTTATATGTTTCTGTGTGTAC
The DNA here is from genome assembly GCF_910594005.1 of Cervus elaphus. Lineage (NCBI taxonomy): Eukaryota > Metazoa > Chordata > Mammalia > Artiodactyla > Cervidae > Cervus > Cervus elaphus. The sequence goes on along the minus strand of NC_057841.1, from coordinate 28,591,417 downwards.
ATAGTTTTATTTTAAACATTTTCCTGTCATATGTTTAATGGTCTAAAACCAAATAATTATTTTATACTTCTTACACCCCACAAATACCTTTAAGATCTAAATATATCAAATGTTTTGATGTAATGTTTTAAATACCGGGTCACGGTATATATGCAGCTTCCTATTACAAGGGCTGGCAAACTCGTTCTGTAAATAATTTAGTTTTTGTGGACTAAATGGCCTCTGCTTCAACTATTTCAACTCTGGCAAAGTATCTCAAAGGCAGCCTCAGACAATTTGTAAACGAACTGCAGCAGCTGTGTTCTAATCAAACGTTACAAAAACAGGCAGTAGGTCAGACCTGGCCCTGAGGCCACATGGTTTGCTGACCTCTGTCCTGCTGGGAGGACAGCAAAGACCCAGAAAGTGTGGCCAGAAAACAGGACATTTAGAAATGAAAATGACCAGCCTTTATATCCCAATACTCCTAAGTAGTTAAACTGAGGTGTCTAGTAAGGTAGAGATCTTATGTGTTCTCTGACTCTTTGCGACCCCATAGACTGTAGCCCGCCAGGCTCCTCTGTCCATGGGATTTTTCAGGCAGGAATTCTGGAGTGGGTTGCCATTTCCTCTTCCAGGGGATCTTCCCGACCCAGGGGTGGAACCCAGGGTCTCCTGCACCTCCTGTGTTTCAGGAGGATTTTTTACCACTTGAGCCAGACCCATGTGCACCTTAAGAATAGAAGTTTTCCCTTTAAATATGAGTCCAGAACCCAGAATTGTAAGCTGCAGATCACATTAGGGAATAATGCAAATGAAAAACGAACATGCCCCTATCCTCTCACTGCATTTTAAGAGACCAAATTTCTAGGCACGTTTACTGACTTAGCTTCTATTCTCCTATAAAAGAACCTGACACTCTCAGAGGAGTCAACTTGAAGTGCTCTGAGAACGATGCTGAGCCACTGTGCTGCCCTATCCCCTGCCGCTGCTGTAGCCTGGAAGGCAGGACTTGTCAGAGTCAAATCTCAGAGCCATTCTAAAGAGTTAAGAACCCGTGCCCTGCCAAAATGTGAAATCAATTTACGTAACACATATTCCCACAACCCCCACACGGAGGAACTAATTTTTTAACAGACCATTTCATGAATAGCAGTCTTTGTGCCACCAAATAAAAACATTTGGAGATCGCCAAAACATCTGTTCTGAGATGTTACTGTCAAAACCCTATTCCTGGAGAGGCAGGAAACTGCATTGTCTTTCAGCAGTTTTGTTAATTTCATTAAAAAAAAAAAAAAGTCTCCACTGAGAGAGCTCTTCTGTCTGTGGGACCCCAAAACTCCCAAGAATGAATCCAACAGCACGCTCGTAGGTTAGTTTACAGAAACTGAAGGTAATAATGTAGAAAGCAAAGGCTGGTAGTATTATTGATCTGCTTTCATGAGTTGCTTCTAAAACTACATTAATTAATATGCTGATAATAACTGTCATTCAGAAAATACCTGTCTTTTGGTGTATGTCCCTCCAGAAAATCACAGCAATTTACTTTAACAGAGATGACACATTAAACACACAACTAAGGGACTTCTCTGGTGGTCCATGGGCTAAGATTCCAAGTTCTCAATGCAGGTGGTCAGGGTCTGACCCCTGATTGGGGAACTAGATCCCACATGCCACAACTAAAAAGATCCTGGGACTAAGTTAAGACCTGATACAGCTTAAAAAAAATTAAAAAGCACAGCCAAGAGGCCCGAAGTCCTACCCAAGGCGTCTATGTTTGGAGCTCCTATATGATGCTGAACAGACTATAGGATTCTGTTATTTAGAAGGAAAAGGTCACTAATGAGAGATAAAAAATGGAAACAAATTTTGCTAAATTAACGAGAGAGCAACAACCCTGGGATGTGTAGAGAGAACAAGGAGAGTAAGAGGTGGTCAAATTCAGTTCTGTCCTGTTTGCTACTGGCTGGGAAGTTGGGGGCAATGAGAAGTGAGTTCTGTGCCCCTGAAGACGGGGCTTGCCGCGACTCGAGCCTCCCGGCTCCCATCACAGCTGGTGATGAGCGCTGCCTGTGGGCAATCTCCTGTCATCACTCTGGTTTCCTGCTCACCTGCCCTTCAGCACAGCGGCCGACTTCATGTGTGTAAAGAAAAGCAAACCCAGCGAGAGCCAGGGCCGTTATCATCCATCTGTGGGGCCATAACTCAAGTCAATGGCGACAACCACCCAGTTTCCCCCCTTCCCCGCCCCACCTCCCAGCTTGGAGCAGGGAAAGCTCACAGAAATCAGCACAAATGATAAAATAGAAAAGAAAGCAACAAAAATGGCACTAGAACACCAAAGCAAGAATGAGCTAAGAATGGCTCAGACGAACAAAAGTGGTTAAGAGTCCCAGAGACTTCCCTGGTGGTCCAATGGTTAAGACTCTGAGCTCCCAGTGCAGGAGGTGCAGGTTTGATTCCTGCTCAGGGAACTAAGAACCCACATGCTGAATGGCATGGCCAAAAAAAAAAGAAAGTCCCAGAATGCTGAAAGTTTCAGAATGCTGAAAACACAATTACCAGGAATGTGTGATTTGCCTTGGTACTTGGTATTATTCCACATGGGGCATCAAGCAGGGCTTAGGAAGGAAGGAAGGAAGGAAGGAAGGAAGGAAGGAATTCTTCTTACTTTTCTTACCTCTTTCAGAGACAGGCCACCAACATGAAGTTAGGTGGTTTCAAGTCAGTCGTGTGAGTGAAATACACTCTAAATGGTTCAAATAACTGGGTCTTAAAACCACTGGGTCATTTCCAGATGTGAAGAAATCAGGATTCTCAAGTGACAGAAGCAACAGACCAGCTGCCATTTTTCTAGAAATAAATAAACAACACAGTCGAAACTATCCTTTTTCCAGTAGTTACGTATGGATGTGAGGGTTGGACCATAAAGAAGGCTGAGCACCAAAGAATTGATGCTTTTGAACTGTGGTGTTGGAGAAGACTCTTGACAGTCCCTTGGACAAAAAGGATATCAAACCAGTCCATCCTAAAGGAAATCAGTCCTGAATATTCACTGGAAGGACTGATGCTGAAGCTCCAATACTTTAGCCACCTGATGTGAAGAACTGACTCATTATGAAAAGACCCTGATGCTGGAAAAGATTGAAGGCAGGAGGAGAAGGGGATGACAGAGGATGCGATGGTTGGATGGCATCACCGACTCAATGGACATGAGTTTGAACAAACTCCGGGAGATAGTGAAGGATGGGCATGTTGTAGTTCATGGGGTCACAAAGAATCAGAGACAACTTAGCAACTGAAGAACAACAAATAAACATGGACAGGAGTCTACACTTACACTCAATATTTAACTTAAAAGTGCTTTTGTACTTTTAACTCCATGGATGCAAACAGGTTGGATTTTCTATAGGACCGAAATGGAAAAGGACTGCCAGGTAAAAGAGATGCATCTAATCAGTTATTCTGAACTGCACCAACCAATAGATTGCCTTCCAGAAAGTGTATATAAATGTTCACTTCTACCAACAACGTATGAAAACTCACTTATCTAAACCTTTCAGTACTGTTGGTGTTGGTGAACCACCTAGAGTCCCTTTTCCCAAGTAATGTGAAGAGTTTTTTTTATGATTTACTTAATATGTAATTGCCAAAAAATTCAAATAGTATGTAAGGGTAAAGGGTAAAAAGTCTCCTTCCCAATCTGATCCTCAGATCTCCTCGCATCCTGTACATCCATCCAGAGATGGTATCTGACACAGTCCACTGGTACGCTAAGACCACTCTTTCCCCAAAAAATGGTAGGATTCCATATAGTTCTTCTATCATTCCATAAAAATCTGCCTTGTTCTTTTTAAGAGGTAGACAATATTCTGCTCTGTGCAAATACCATAACTAATTAAACAAGTCCCCTCTTGACGGGCATTCGAACTTATTCCAACCTTGTACCAAAAGCTTTGTGTGCTGAATGCAAGTACATTGGTGGGAAAATGCCTACGTGTGGAAACTGCTGGGCCAGAGGGTAAGTGTGTTTTTATTTTTGATAGATATTGCCAAACTAACCTTCACAGAGCATGTGCCCACTTATACTCCCACCAGTGGCTTCCTCATTTCCTATTATCAGTGCCAATCTGATAGGTGCAAAATAGTACCTTGAGATTTGAATCATATTTTCCTTATTATAAAGGTACATATAACTATTTGATAATAAGGTAATTTATATTTCATATTCTGTTCAGCTTCTTATTACCAAGTTTTGAAATTTCTAATATGCTTAAGCATAATTAAAAAAATAAAAACCCAAGGACTTCCCTGGTGGCTCAATGGTAAGGAGTCTGCCTGCCAATGCAGGGGATGTGGGTTTAATCCCTGGTCCGGGACAGCTAAGTCCATGCGCCACAACTACTGAAGCCCAAGTGCCTAGAGTCCATGCTCTAAAACAGGAGAAATCATCGCAATAAGAAACCCACACACCACAACCAGAGTAGCCGTGCTCGCCACAACCAGAGAAAGTCCTCTCACAGCAACGAAGACCCAACACAGCCATAAATAAATAAATAAATCTTAAAAAAATAAAAAGGAAAACACAAATGTGAAATACTACAATACACAGTGTAGGATTTCACACAAACTACATATCTTATTCTACACTCTGATTCCTAATATTACTTCTAGTTAGTTCTTAAATTACAAATTTTTTCGGGGTCGGGGGGGGAGGGTTGGAAGTGGAATTGGGATAAAAAGAAAGGTAAAGAACAAATCTCAGCACAAAAGTTCCAAACTTGTAACCAACAGACAATAGGAATTAAAGTCAACGAACAGAAAGAAATCATCAACCAAAAAAAGTATGAATTTCATCATCAGCCATCTGTGGGTATTTCTATTTGTTTCTCAATCTCCATGAAACAAGTGGTCAGACCATTGCTTTCAATTCTGAAACTCCATCCTTGAACTTAACTGGATTCAAAACTCTGATTCACTCTGGGACACATGTTCTAGCCAGCCAACTATTTCACACTATGCAAATTATTTTCCTATTTGTTGAAAATGGGAAAAATTATACTTTTCATTGCATCCAGTTGGTCATTTGCTTCTTCAGAATGATCAGAAATTTTCCAGGGCTCAGTTTATCATAAACATGACATGCTTCCTAACATGTACTGGTGAGAATCACCAGTTCATCTTCACCATGCTGCTTCTACATTCATTCTTGCCTACATCTTGCCTTTTCTTTCCCTGAAATCTATTTGTCCTCAGCATGCACTGTGACTACTCTGGTTTTGATCCTTATTGCTTCATAATGGTATTACTGCTTCAGATTTTAAGGCTGTCTCCATCTCTGCCTTTTCACTTTACTCATCTTGAAACACAACCTTAATGGATTTCATTTCACTCAAGAACCTAAGTGTTCAATACACATTTGTAAAATAAATGAATAAATATACGAACCTGTAATAGCTCTTTGATTTCTAACCACCCAGCCCAGGCTGCTCTGTCTTAGCTTTCACGTCCCTCCCTGACCTGGCTCCATTCAGCTTCTGCAAATATTTCCTCCACCAGCTGGGCGACCAATATTCCTCCTCTCCCCTTGGCGTGTGCCCTTGCTCTCCTCTCAGTCTGCACAGAACTCAGGGTCCTTCTAGTGTCCTCGTAAGTTCTGTGCGTGACTGCCTTCCTTCTCCCAGTCTCTTGGCTCTCCTGGGGGAACCTCACCTATCACCTTGGCTTCAAGGACCACGTGTAAGCTGACAGTACACCAACCTTCCCACCAGTCAGATCTCTCCTGAATTCCACACTGATCTACCCAAGACCTGGTTCCTATCTCCCAGTAGTTCTCCCACAAAGATCTCTCTCAAAAATCAATACATGCAACTCAGCTTTTTATTTTTTTGAATCAAGCAGCCACCCAAGTCAGAATCCTGGGTGGTCATCCTTGACTCCTCCATTTCCCTGAACTCTCACATTCAGCTGGTGTCAATTCAACTCCATCCCCTTTCCTGAAGGCATCACTTCCTCTCCGTCTCCACTACCGCTGCATATTCCAACCACATCATCTGGCTTTGGCCAGTTTTACCCGTTGATTGCTTTGCCCCTTGACTTCCATTCCAGGAAACTATTCTTTCCACGACTGCTTAAAATTAAAATTGAATCATATTTTAAATGAGGATAATTTGCAGAGGAATTATTTACGGCAGGACCACTAATGATGGTGTGGGTGGGCTGCAGCGGAAGCAGAGATAAGCTAGGGATAGCATCAGAGAAGAGTCACCACCATAGACCTGTGGGGCTGAGGGAGGGACTAGTTAACAGGAAGGAGACGGTTATGTCAGTAGGTCGCCCTGAGACGGGGAGATGCAGCTGTTCCCAGCCCATCCTTCAAGGGAGGCATGAAGCTGGAGAACATAAAGATCTTGACCAGCTTCCTCCCTTGACCCCACCCCCACCCCATCTCCTGCTGTGGCTGTCTATCCAATGGCTGAACTTAGCTGGAAATCAAAGGTCATGAGAGTCTACAGGTTTAGCCCTACCAGCCAGCTTCTGGGGTGCAGCAGGGCAGAGGCAGAGAAGAATAGATTGCCAGGGTAGAGGGGGTAGGGAGTGCCCTTCCACCCTCTGATTTAAAGACTCTGGTGACCCTCCACCTCCTGTACAATTTAACTTCACAGAGAATATACAGGCCCTCTAAGATCTGACCTTCACTTTCCTCTCATCATGCTAAAAAACCACCTAGATCCATATACAGTGAATGTTATCTCTTCTTATACTGAACTCCAGGTCGGGAATGCCTTTCCTCTATTTCCAGGTTTGGCCACGCTACTCATCCAAATATTGACGGCAGGAGGACAAGGGGGTGACAAAGGGTGAGATGACTGGATGGCATCACCAACTCAATGGACATGAGTTTGAGCAAGCTCCGACAGATAGTGAAGGACAGGGAAGCCTGGCGTGCTGCAGTCCACAGGATCACAAAGTCAGACACGACTGAGCGACTGAACAATAAGAAGAACAATTCATCCAAAACCAATTCACTCATCACCTCCTCTATAAAACATCTCAGGCAGATAGCTGACCACACTCTTGTGCTCTCATTGTCTATTTATAGATTTTCATCCAAGCACCTATTATATCCAAGCATCTATTTATAGATTTTTATCCAACACATCCAAACATGTACACTTTATCATTCTTATTTGTTTACATGTCTTTGTAAATGAAACAGTAAACTCTCTAAAGAAAGCATAGGATGTGTCAATTACCTTGTTATTCTTGGGGTCCAATATTGCACAATTCACACAGGAGGTACTTAATAACAGCTGAGTGAGGGAATGAATTTAAAAAGTCCAATGTCATCCATGAAGCTCTCCCTCACAACCTCAGCTCATGCTGATCTTTGTTCATAATTATCACCAGAAGTTAATGTTTAACTATTCTCTACTTACTTCACTTATTTTTTTTCATTGTTTTTTTAATTAGACCACAAGCACTCTGACAGCAGGAATCATGTTGTCTTCTTTGACAGCTCAGTTTGAGCATATATATGTGTGTGTGTGTGTATATATATATATATGGGCTTCCCAGGTGGTACTAGTGTAAAGAACCCATATGCCAATGTAGGAGACACAGGAAACGTGGGTTTCATTCCTGGGTCGGGAAGACTCCCTGGAGGAGGGAGTGGCAACCCACACCAGTATTCTTGCCTGGAGAATCCCATGGACACAGGAGACTGGCGGGCTACAGTCCATGGAGTCACAAAGAGTCGGACACAACTGAAGCGACTTAGCATGCATACACACAGACACACAGACACACAGACACACACACACACACACACACTACAGACTCTCAAAATCAAGGATTTACATAGCCAGAGAAGTTGCAAATTGCTAAAATTAATAAAAAGGTGGAGATGGCAACCTCATAGCTTGAGCACCTGATGATTTCCAGAGGTAAGAAATCTGGATTTTTAAAAAATGTAAACACATCTAATTATTAAGTTTTTAATGGCTCACTCAAGTAAAAAAATCTCCCCTAACCCCAAGACTACTCTGGGTTTCTAAGAGAGAGGAGGAAGTGGCTGTGGTTTGAACACGGGCTTAACACAATACTGATGGACGTGATGCTGTACATAAGTGGGCAGATATCAGTCAGGAAGTACTTGAGAAACAGGTGGGAAGTCTAGGCTCTTGAGGTTCTTCCTTCTCCCTCAAACTTAAAGGATGACTTTAAGTGGGAGGTCTCTGCAGCTTTTAGCCTAAGCGTTATGTGCAAGCTCAGTTAAGACCTATACCACTGACAGCCTTCAGCCTGGACATACCGGGAGCTCCCACTACTTCTGGCCTCAGCCCCACATAGTCAATCTAAGCATGGTAATGAATGGATGATAAGACCTGACTGATTCCAAAGGCCTGAACTTGTTAAATGCCAGCACTGACAAAGCATGAGGAGAGAGAAGCATGTTCCAGTGCTCAATGAACAGCTTCTTAAGAAAGAGACCCCACAGAATGTGGAAACACAAAATAGGAAAGAAAAAGGAGTTTGAACTTCTGGACGGGAGCCCTGTTGGGGGTAACTCCACAGCCAGCCTACGTTCACTCGAAAGGTGTTCACACGCACACATCACCTCACTCAACAGTCCACGGCGGTGGACGGGGATTATTGGAGAATTACCTTTGGTCACAGCAAGTCCAGGATCATTACGCACGCATCCTCACCCCAAGCCCACCTTGATTATGCTGCTGCCCCAAACCACCAATACCTCCCTGAGGATGAGGTCAACAGGGAGAGGAGGTGACTGTGCCTTGTAAGTTACTGGAAAAAATTCCCCCAAGCTGGTAGGAAGAAGGGTCATTTACTATTTACACAGGCAGTGAATTCTGCTGTGCTAGAATGGAGGGCTAGTCAGTTGGTTTCCTTTAATTCCCATGTGACCCTGGCAATTGGTTACAAGATAAAACCTATCTTCATATCAGGGTAACTTAGGGTGACTGGAGCATAGAAAGTATATGGTGTCACCGATAACTCACCCATTCGGTTGGAACAGAACCTAGCTACTCTTTTTAATCTCTGGCACTGGTATATGAATTATACCTACATAAAGCTGTTGCAGAAGAATTAAAAAAAATCAATGACCTGTATGTTTATAATGACACTTCAATAAAGCCATTAAAAAAATCTCTTACACTGGAAATAGTTGCTGGGATGAAGCAGCTGCTGCTACTAGAGATCAAAAGCCCACATTAACAAAAACGAAAAAAGCAAAACACAAGGTTCTGATAAGTAAAAAAACAGTTTGATTTGAGGTAGGATCTTTTTGGAGAAAGAGAAAATGATCTATTTATCTAGATTAAAAACTTATGAACAGCAAAAGTAAAACTTCGAGCTTTATTTATAGAACTGAAAATCATATAGTACCAAAAATTGAAGGGGAAAACAAAAGTTAAGAGAAAATGGGAAACAGGGAAGAGAAAATTAGGTGTAAAGGAGATATGGAAACAAATCTGAAAATGAGACACAGAAATTGACACAAGAAAAAAAATCACCCACAGATAAACACAATTTCAAGCAGACAAACGAAAAGGAAGACCCCACTGATACAGATGGACAAAATATGGACGTACATGACATCCAGACAGACTTTAAAGCTATGTTGTCATTTTACAACTCCAGGCAAAAATGAAGGCACTCTGTGTAGACTCAGAGCTGAGGTCTAGGAATTTTCAGTACTCTGGTTCATATGATACGTGCTTCTCTTCCACGCCTTATGGAAGTATTTAAAAAGGAAAAAGAGAGCCAAACTGCATGTCCAAAATGTGGGGAGGGTGAGGAGCACACTCAAGGATTTTAACATTCCACCATTCTTCCTCTATTGAAACATGACCCCTTTCTTGGATTCTCCTTTGCTCCCTTTTCCACAGCCCGACAGTCAACTCCCACACACCAGTGGGACCACAGAGGAGAGACAATAACACGAGCAGCTGCTCAAGCTGTGGTTTTCATTAGGAAAAAAAGTGCCTTGATTATAAGGGATTTAGTTTTGAACCTTCAGGCCAAAGCTGAAGTGATTAAAACTCCATGCAGAGAAACACGAATAGTTTCTTAAAAGTCTGATGTAGAGCCTACTCAGCACAATCAGAGGCGGCTGGGAGAACCATGCACATTTTTTAACACCCACCTTGGCTTAGGGCATGGACTTAAGATGGAAAAGCTAGCAAATGAATGAAATGAAAACATAGTCCAGAGGTCCTAAGTTGCAGTTCTAAAGGTCAGGGGTACCATTTTCATTAAATCCTTCAGCTACAAAATGTGAGACAATCAAGCCATAAAAAGATGTAGAGGAAACTTGAATGCCTATTACTAAGTGCAAGAAGCCAACCTGAAAAGGCTCTAGGCCTTTCTATGATTCCAACTATATGGCACTCTGGAAAAGGCAAAACTATGGAGACAGTAAAAAGACCAGTGGTTTTCAGGAAGTAGTGAACAGAGAGAGATGAATGGACAGAGCACAGACGATTTTTAGGGCAGTGGAAATACTGTGTATGATTCCATAATGGTGGATACATGCCATTATACTTTTGTCCACACACACAGACTGGGCAACACCAAGAGTGAACTGTTACGTAAACCATGGACTTTGGGTGATGATGATGTGTCAATGTAGGCTCATGAATTTTAACACAGGTACTGTGGTGGGGGCTGTTGATGATGGGTGAGGCTATGTATATGTGGGGACAGGATGTAGATGTACCCTTCCCTTTAATTTTGGAACTAAAATTAATTAGTTTGGAACTTTAATTATGGAACTAAAACTGAAATTGAGTATGAAAATGAAAGTGTTAGTCACTCAGTCATGTCTGACTCTTTGCGACCCCGTGGATTGGAGCCTGCCAGGGGCTCCAGGGATTCTCCAGGCAAGAACACTGGAGCGGGTAGCCATTCCCTTCTCCAGGGGATCTTCCCAAACCAGGGATTGGACCCAGGTCTCCTGCACTGCAAGCAGATTCTCTACCACCTGAGCCACCAGGGAAGCCCAAAATAAAGTAAATGTGTGTGTAAATATAAACACATCACATATATATATGTATACACACATACATACGCACATGCCAGCAAGGCAACCCCTGAAAGGCTCTGCGGGTGATGTAAGAGCAGAGCTCCAAGGTCGAGTACACTCTGGGAGCCAGGCGTGTTCTGTTCTCACGGCTCAGCACACACTCGTGAGCTATCATTTTGCCTCCACATCTTCACACGGCAATTAAGTGTATGAACTTATGGAGCTGGCTCTCCCTCCCACTGTGCAGCCCTGATTAGGTCACAGCCTTCCACTCCTCCCATCTGTCTCCTAGCTCCGGAATACAAGGGCAACACCACCCACATCAGCTACTGGGATGATTACACATACCTAAAGGGTTACACTTGATGAGCGGCAAGGGCTCAACAACCGTCAGAGAACAGTCAAATGTGACCAAGAGGAACTTGTTCTGAACGAAAAGGAGTGCCGTCATCAGACTCTTCAGAATGCGGGACTGGCTAGGAGAGAAGTGTGGGCTCCTTCTTATATTAGTCTGGGCAAAACTCCAGAAGAGGAGGAGCCACTGCCAAGCATTCTAAATTTAAGGAAGTGGCACAATTGGAGCAACTAAGCCTGTGCACAACTACGGAGGCTGTGAGCCACAGCTACTGAAGCCCATGCGCCTAGAGCCTGTGCTCTGCAACGAGAAGCCCGTGCACCGCAGCTAGGGAGCAGCCCCGTTCGCTCCAACTAGAGAAAGTCTGAGCAAAACAACTAAGACCTAGCACGGCCAAAATGATAAAAACTTAAAAAAGTAACAACTATTCTAATATTTGTGACCACAGTGTTGTGGATCAGAGTCCTACGCTTATTAGAAATCAGTCAAGACTACAGTAAAAGATGAAAACTCTAGTCAAAGGAAAAGGCCCTACATGACAGAGAGTCCCTCGTCCTTGTTAAACCTTTTTAATTAAAAAATGGAGACGCAATAGCCATGCTATGGCTCTGAGACCCGGGTCTCCATTTCTGCTCAAGTGTTTCACGAATGTGCGCCATGTCACGCTCAGTCGTGTCCGACCCTTTGCGACCCCATGGACTGTAGCCCACCAGGCTCCTCTGTCCATGGGATTCTCCAGGCAAGGATACTGGAGTGGGTAGCCATTCCCTTCTCCAGGGGATCTTCCTAATCCAGGGTTTGAACTCAGGTCTCTTATGTTTGCCTGCATTGGCAGTCGGGTTCTTTACCACCAGCGCCACCTGGGAAGCCTGTTTCTTGAATGGCATGCTTTCAAACAGTAGACACCACTGTCCCACACTCCTGAAACAGGACGTTTTCCCTTCCAGCCCCTCCCACCAAAGAAAACACCCCTTTCTCCTCTTGTTTGCTTTGGTCTCTGCTGACGACAAGCCCCTGTTCTTGCTCCCTCTTGCATTGCTTCATTTTTATCCAAACGCCTCCACTTTTCTTTGCCGCACATCAAGCTTCTTGAGCATTCTCTAGTATGCTTCAGATCTGTGCTTGTTCCATGTTAAACAGGCTGTGCTGTGAGTGCAGGGCTGTGCTCAGTAAAATACTCCGTCCAGCAAGGGCAGTTATGTAAACAGGGCTGTTCCTGGCAGGAATGTCTGATGGGATAAACAAGGCTGGAAAGAAGGACTCTCACAGAGGAGAGTGACTTTGTCAGGACACAGAAACACGTTCCAAACAAAAATACTCTTGCTTCTAATGTAAGATCAGGCTTTGAATAAACCCAAATCACTGGGGGAGATTTAAAAAGAACAATTAGGGCTGAGTCAGAGACTGTGATTTCTGAAACTATTCTAAGGGTCTTTGACTTTTTCCTTTTCTGGTTTTAGAGTTTTATTTCCTTAAAAGTAAAAACCACCAGTACGACATTGTAAAGCAATTATCTTCCAAATAAAAAAAAAAATAAGTAAAATTACATTACATTTTAAAAAATAAAGGAAAAGTAAAAATTTGAATGAGTGAGGATATAAAGCAGTATTATTAAAACTATATAATAAAAAGCAAAAACATTTAACATGCCAGGGATGTCAGACGGCTACTGTATAAATTTAGAACATTTAAGATCCTATATAGATGCTGAATGGAAATAATGGCTAATCAGAAAGGATCAATTTGATGGCTATCAAATAAGAATCATCAGAAAATTATTAGATTATGTCCATGTTGATACAAAGGCTTATCACTATTTTAATTAATATTCAGCCCCTAGGAAGAGGGATGAAAGCCCAGTATTTAGCCATGTACAAAAGTATACATAGAAAATTCACTATACTTAGGCAATACTAGTTTATAATGAAGAAAACAGGTATCAGTGAAAACAAACAAAAATTCCAATACCTGAGGCTGACACCTACTTAATGTGATGGTTGCAAAGATTAAATTAGACCATGCAAGTACAAGAATACTCAGCAAAGAGCACTATGCACTTTTTAATAGTAAGATGACACTGGGCTTCCCTGGTAGCTCAGTGGCAAAGAATCTGTCTGTCAAGTAGGAGATGCAAGTTCAATCCCTGGGTCAGGGAGATTCCCTGGAGGAGAAAATGGCAACCCACTCCAGTGTTCTTGCCTGGGAAATCCCATAAAGAGAGGACTCTGGTGGGCTACAGTACCTGGGGTCGCAAGAGAGTCAGACATGACTTAGTGACTAAACAGCAACAAAAGATGATACTGTTTCTTTACTGTTAGGATTTAATAAGAGAATTGAAAATAAGGTCTGAGTTCATTTTCCCTCCCTATTTTAACTATTAGTTTAACTAATATAATAGTTCAAAGAACATGACTGACTTACTTAGTACTCTGTTCAGGCAATGTTCAGAGTGCTAGGAGTATTTCAAACACTCAGAGATTACTGGGAAGAAAAATACAAGTCGCTGTTTCTTTCTCTTTCATTTACATACATTGGAATTTTTCCAATGCCAATCCAATTTTTAAGATGTGAATAATTTAGGGGTGCATGCTTCTTTCACATGCCCTGTAAATAATTCATAAATCTAAAATGATTAGATGATTGATAAACCTAATCACTATAGGATAAAGTGGGGTAGGACCTGAATTTATGCTGGTTGATATTATCCACTCCCTGTAAATAGAATAGACAATATCAACAAATAGTTTCTTTCAGCATTGACACTCTATTCCCACCTGGAGTCTAGTTGAAACTATCCAAGGCCAGAATAAGGATGTGTTGACATTGTTTTCAAGAGTGTTATTACTAGTCAGTGAGAGGTGGCTTATTCTTCTAGCTTTCTGAGTCATATTGACTTATACAAATACTCCTATGGAATAAATGAATTTCGAAAGGGTTAGTGAAATGGAAGACAAAGTCATCATTAGGTAATGTGACAAAGATAAATGGAAAAGATATTTAGCCTTTGATGTGGTAAAACTGGCTCCCTGTACAGAGGAAAACTAAAAATGAATCCCTACCTGACACCACCTACAGGCCAAGAAGGACTTCAGAGGCAGAGATTATAGCCCCACATAATGATAACATTATAATTAAGGATTTTGGTTCAGTAAAGGATTTTATGAGAAATGCTGACAGCCGATGGAACAGACAATGGCTTGCAAAGCCTGAAATTGAAAAGAGAATGATACCTGAATCAGTCAATGAAAGGCTGCATATGACCAAAAAAGACACCGCCGTAAACACAATTGTGGGCCAGAAAATGAACAATTGACTAATAAGCAGGCTTTGCTAAAGACTAGCAAGCAGGTGACAAGCAACTGAATGGTCAAATAAATAGAAATGAAGAGCTATTACTTCACATCATACTTGTTACTGATGTGGGTAAGGAATCTTGTTAGACTGTGGCGGGAACGAGGTTGGGGCAGCCATTCTGGAAAGCAATCTGGCCCCAGGTAGTTAAATGAATTCTACATATTTCTATGGTGAGAAATTTCATTCCAAGGTTCATATCCCAAAGAAATGTTCAAACAGGAGCATAAAGAGAATGCATGACTTTTGCTGCCCATCTTTGGGAAAGCATATGAACAGATAGTCAAATAAAAATGTTGCCGCTAAGTTGTGTCTGACTCTTTGTGACCCCATGGACTGTAGCCCACCAGGCTCCTCTGTCCAAGGGATTTCCCAGGCAAGGATACTGAGTGGGTTGCCATTTCTTTCCCCAGGGGATCTTCCAGACCTAGGGATTGAATCGGTATCTCCCATATAGCAGGCGGATTCTTTACTGCTGAGCCACCGGAAAGGCCCTAAAATAAAAATGAATTTTAAAAACACAAAGCATCCTTAGAACAGTGCCGAATGGGGGAAAAAAAAAGAAATATGAGACTTAAAAAGTACAATTTATGTAAACCTAAAGTATTTGCACACAAATCATTGCACTTTTGTAAAAATTCATCCAAAGAAAAAAGGCACAAGAGACACACTTAAATGGTTGCATAGACAAAGGCGGGAAGGTAAACCACCATCAGCCTGGGACAGGATAAAATTCACTCTTCCCCCACATTTTTATTTCTAGACAGAAAACTCGATCACTTCTTAATGCTTGTTTAATATATCAGGAAGAAAAGAATACAAGAAGGGAAGGAAAAAAAGAAGAGAAGAAGGGGAAACTCTGAATATCTGACAGGTCAAGCACTGACTTTGGTCAACACATTAAAATATTTTTTCTGGAAACAACTGCTGCCATACAGTATTCTCTTCAAAATTCACACAGTCCCCCAATGAGATATATGCCAACATAACCAGACCCTAGCTTTTGAAGTGAATGGGGAATACCTTCCAACCTCACCAAGTATCTTAACTCACAAAAAATCTGCTCCTCCTTCTATTTCATCATTTCCATCAAAGTAAGTACCTTCCTTCAATTCTATTACCATTCATTTTGTGAGTAGCAAAAATCTAATCATCTTTAAAACATTTCTCTCCCACACTTATTTAATGAACCCATAAGGAATGGTTTTGGGGTTATAGCCTTTCCTGTGTTACATACTCTATACCAATAAGAACTTCTCAACTGGTTTCAGAGACCATGAAGAATTTACCATTGTTTTACTTATACCATGGATTCCTAAGCAGACCAAGATGAAATTACTAGTCATATGGAAATTGGTGAAAATCCCAGGGCTCTAAATGTGCGTGCTGTGTTTAGTCTCTCAGCTGTGTACAACTCTTTTCAACCCCATGGACTGTAGCCTGCCAGGCTCCTCTGTCCATGGGATTCTCCAGGCAAGAATACTGGAGTGGGTTGTGATGCCCTTCTCCAGGGGATCTTCCCAACCCAGGGATCAAACCCAGGTCTTGCGCATGGCAGGCGGATTCTTTACTGTCTGAGCCACCAGGCAAGCCCATCCCAATGTATATTAACCTGTCAATAACACTGCGTAAAAAAGATGAATGTTGGCAAAATAATGGACTTAATAATTTCATTGTGGAAACAAACTATTAACACACGTTATAAGAAAGTAAGATATATTTTATAAGAAAACAAGAAAATTTCATAAGAAATAAGATCACATCATTAAATTCTTTATTTTTTAATTAAAAAATGTTTTTTTGGCTGCAACCATGTGGCATGCAGGATATTCTCTAACCAGAGATGGAACCCTGCATTGGGAGCAGGGAGTCTTAGCCACTGGACCACCATCGAAGTCCAACACATCATTACATTCTAAGGGAGACACACCACTAGTGGTAACCAAAGCAGTGTCCACTGAAATCACCAGAGGGCTGTGACAACACAGCCTGCTGGGCCCACCGTCAACTCTTACTGTCTAGGGGCAAGGGCGGGAGACTGAGACTCTGCTACTTCCAGGGCCCCGTATGGAGTTCGAGAACTTGTAACACAACTCCTCACAGAACCCGCAGAACCTATCAGAGAAGAGAGGGCACCGTGCCAGTGTTGGGACGGAGGTGAAAGTGGGACATGACGGAGACCCTGAGGGTGGGCTGGGCTTCGGGTCATTCCAGGATATGGATGGAGCTGGAAGGCTGCAGAGAACCAAAACAGAGGTGGTGAGCACACCCAGCGCAGGAGGCGCTGCAAGCGGGAACGACAATCGGCAGGGCCAGCCCAATGGGCTTGCCGACAGGTGGGAAGCGAGGTGGGGGGGCTCCACCTACTGCCGGGCGGTGAGCCGAGGACAGACCTGGCCACACTGCTGCCGGGGATGTCCCCTCCGGCCCATGGGCCGTGCCCCCTGCTTGGTGGCCACCCGGCACCGACCCCTCGCCGGCAGACAGCACGGCGAACAGCGCCGACCCGCGCGTGCCTGCCACACACTCGAAGAACTTCTCACAGTTCAGCTAAGTAAGACCCAGAGGGTGAGCATGTCTCCCTGTCACGGGTGAGCGCTGGGGCTGAGAGGCCCGCGTGTTGCTCCGCCCGCCTCCAGCGCGCACTGCAGACCTGCTGAATGAACGGGCGCCGGGGCCCAGCGCGTCTGAGCCGAGGTGCGCGGGTCAGGCACACAGAACTCCTCCTGGCTCCCTTTCTCTCCCTCTTTCGGACTCAGTGCCAGACCCGACACCAGCCATGTGTACTCTCCTCCCCCAGGCAGGCCACAGGTGCCTCGCACAGAGAAAGCACCCCAGACCCAAGTCCTGCAACTCCAAAAATGGGGGCGCAAAGGAGGAGGGAAGTCAGAAGACGCCAGTCCTGAAACCCCCAAGGGAGCTGCCCTCATAGGCAGCATGGACGGACAATCCGGCCCCTCTGCCTATTCCACAGGACACAGTCAGTCCTGGGATGACTGAGAGCACAGAAACGGCAATATGCCTGTTCCCAATTCTGGGGTGACGGTGCAGGGTCCCTCCCACCGACCGCCTGACAGGAAGCGGGGAGGACTCGGGGGATAAGCCCAGAAGAGCGGGCTGCCCCGGGCTTGGCACTCGGTGCTTCATCCATTCGTGTCCCTGGAAGCCTGCCTGAGCTCCCCCTGGGAACGCTGCACAGCCGGGAACAGTGTGGGTGACCAACGTGGTGGTCTAGGCCACGGGCTGAAATGACAATGACAAAACCAGACCCTGCAAGATTTAGGGGGTAAAAAAAAAAGTTCTTTTCCTTAGTTAAGCTGAAGCTGAGACAATAAGAAAGTGGAAGTGTATTCAGCAGCAGCAGAGCTTTGGAATGGGAGAGGTCAAGAGTAAAGAGTCACCTACAGGAGGTGGCCGTGGAAGCCTGGAGGGTTAGGTTTTCTGTGGAGAAAGGAAGACGTGCAGAGGGGAGTGAGAAAGAATGAGAGAGAGAGGGAGGGAGGGAGAGTGAGAGACAGGCACTGAATCTGGAGACCCACACGGCAGGGATGAACCAAAGACGACCGAAGGAATGGAGACAATGAAGTGAAGCCAGGAGAGTGGACTGTCATGGAGACAGGGCAGGGGCGTTTCAAGGATGGTTCCTGCTGGTGTCTGACGTTACAGAGTCAAGGAGCAGAATCGGAGAAGACCAGGGCTGTGACCAAGACAAGTCATCATGACTTCAAGAGTCAGGTTTCAGGAGGTGGGGGTGCAGGCTGAGAAAACCAAGACCCCTCCAGGCACTGTTGGGATCCAGTTCTCCAAGTCAGAACATCAAGAGTTCCTGAGTCACTTATATTACTTCTAGAGCTAGGCAGATAAACTTCAACAAGTTGGAAACCTAGCCTATGCGTGCACACTCAGTCGTGTCTGAATCTTCGAAACCCCATGGACTGTTAGCCCGCCACACTCCTTTGTCCATGGGATTTGCCAGGCAAGGATACTGGAGTGGGTGGCCATGTCCTCCTCCAGGGGATCTTCCCAACCCAGGGATCGAACCTTCCAATGCAGGGAGTCTCCAGGATTGGAAAGCAGATTCTTTACCACTGAGTCACCCGGGAAGCCCGAAACGTAGCCTACTCTTTTTCATTCGAAAGAGCCCCAAATACTGCAAGTCTATGTGACTTCCTGTGAAGAGGCGGCTGCTTCATGCCAACAGATCTCATTCTTTTCATCATTAGGTGCTCAAAGTACTCCTCCTTCACTGACATGATGCATCATCTGGTGATTTTTTTTTTTTTTTAATTTTGGAAATTATAGCTAGGTACTCACCAAGGGGGGTGGGGTGGGGGAGCAGCTGTGACAAGTTTAGAGAAAAGTTGCCCATCTGCGTGCAGGCTGGAGTGTGATCTGCAGGTAGAAGGCAAAAGTCTATTTCTGCTCCACCGTCACCATGCAGGCCCGCCCCCGCAGTGCTCGGAAGGATGGTTCAGGGCAGGATTCATCAAGGATGCTAAGGACCATATTGTACACCCAGCAGTTAAGAACATTGTGAAATTACAGCCAGAAAGGAGCAGGTGTCTGGAGACAGAGAAAAAGTGACCCCCCACACAAGCTGTAACCGAGCCAAACGCTTCAACTCCCAACCTCATTTAGCCACTTTCCCATCAGAAAAAACTGTAAGAGAAGAGATAGCTTTGTTGAAGGCTTAGTCAGTCAGACCCTGAGGGGTGCAGATTTCCGAGGCAGTTCCGAGGAACGATGAGAAAGCACACTGGTATATTTAGACTCCAGTGGGAACAGCTTGGAGAGAGATGACACCCTGAGATGTCACAATGGTAATTTTTGTGGAAATAAAACCTACTGCCAAGTTTTATTTACCAAAACCTCTCACCTTAAAGGAAAAATAAATAGAAAAGTGCAAACACTCAAACAGTTACATACTGGGGGCGGGAGGGGGGGTGGAAAAGGAAAGCAAGGATGGTCTCCATACTTTATAAACCCAAGAGGAAAGCTCCAACTTTATGTGGCTTTCCAACAGTTTCCTGAGTGGAGTTCCACTTGGGAAGAGAGAGACCGTAAAAGATGGGAGCTGTTTCGAAGGACACGAGCTGTCCTGACGTGGCATAACCTATTACTCATATTTTTGCTGTGGGTTTTTTCTTTTTGTCTCTTATCAATGTAACTTTGAAAAGAACTAAAGACATGCCAATCTTGACTTCCTCCCTCAAAACATCCCTCTTGAGCTAAAGAGGGAAATATGATCCCCATTGGGCTTCCCTGCTGGCTCAGACAGTAAAGAAGCTGCCTGCAACATACGAGACCCAGGTTCGATCCCTGGGGCGGGAAGAGAAGGGCATGGCTCCCCACTCCAGTATTCTTGCCTGGAGAATTCCACAGACAGAGGAACCTGGCCGGCTCTGTGGGGTTGCAGAGCCAGACATGACTGAACAACTAACACTTTACTTTTCACGTGACCCCCATTACATGATCACTTCTCTGCCTTTCCTCAGTGAAAATCCTAGATTTATCTATCTTTCTCATCTCCTGGTAGAAACGGGAAACAGTTTGGGGTAGGTGATGTGTGGGAACAATCAGGAGACTCAGCAGAAACACTGCAGACACCTGTACCTGCCAGGGTGGTTGGCATCACCGTCTTTGCCAGCTAATGCACCCTCGGACAGGGGAGCTTTCAGGATCGCTCTTTCTGCCCACTCCTTCCTTCCTCTTCAAATATAGCCACCTCCTCCTGCCACTGCCAGTTTTCAAATCGGCACAATGATTAATGACCCAGACAAGAACTTAATTTCCTGTCCAGTAGTACAAGGCTGATTTCCAATAAAAAGAACTCACTCAAGACAACTATTTCCTCTCCGCAGCTTCTAATCTGGTATTCAGTGGTGGGCACTCCTCCCTCACGGGTGTGAAAGCAGAATCAATTTTTGAACTTCCATTTGGTGAGTATTCCAAAGAATCACTGAATGCTAACACTGGAAGGGACCTTCAATGCAGTGTAATCCGACCTCCTCTTTTCTTGTGATTCAAGCAGGACTTAAGGGGAAGGCTTTCCTTTCCATCTTCTCTGTGCAGTTGGTCAAGCAGCAAGTGAGGAGGGAATTACTATCATTAAAGCACACAGCTTGGGTCCTCACTGGTCTCATTATGGAGTTACCTATAATGAAACAGTCCATTTTAAATTGGGAACTAATCACCATGGGAGAATATTTCTGCAATTATGGGCTCGGGCAAAACAAAACAAAACAAGTGTCAGTGAAACCCTTCTGATAAGAGCGGCACCGTTACCATGTTCAATTACCTCAGGCCTCCTTAAATACCCACAGCAGATGTAATGAGCTGTCCTGATTTGAACTACACTGTATCCATTGCTTGTCTTTATTTCTCAGAAATGCTTGAGAGCTAACTCCACTGCTTGCTGTGAAATGAATTCTGAAGAGCAGAGGTCCCTCCACAAGCCGCTAATGGCTGCATAATACAGTACTTTCTTTAGATGCATGATTTCCCATCGACAATTCTAGTTACAACTCAGGAAATGCTTCTTGGGTTAATGCCTAAATTATCTGAAATTCACGAGGGAGGGATGCAAATGACAAGGGATGGGTTGGGCTGATGCTGGGTTGAGAGATGGCAGGGTGACCACAGTAGCAACAGAGCATGTTGTAAACTGTTCATATTAACACTGGACCAGGAGTGATGGACGTGGGGTTAGAAGACCCCAGTGCAGCCCTCAGCTCCACTTACTAGTCGTGTATGCTTCCCTGGTAGCTCAGCTGCTAAACAATCCTCCTGCAATGCAGGAGACCCTGGTTCGATTCCTGGGTCGGGAAGATCTCCTGGAGAAGGGATTGGCTACCCACTCCACAGTATTCTTGGGCTTCCCCGGTGGCTCAGATGGTAAAGAATCCGCCTGCAATGCAGGAGACCTAGGATTGACCCCTGGGTTGGGAAGATTCCCTGGAGGAGGGCATGGCGACCCACTCCAGTATTATTGCCTGCAGAATCCTCATGGACAGAGGTGCCTGGTGTGCTACAGTCCATGGGGTCCCAAAGAGTTGGACACGACTGAGTGACTAAGCACAGCATCCTTCCTCAAGTATTATTCTTTTAGAAGCTAGGTTGGAAAAGACTCTTGAGAGTTTCCTTGGACTGCAAGGATATCAAACCATATTCATTCATTAGAAGGAAGGATGCTGAAGCTCTAATACTCTGGCCACCTGACGTGAAGAACTGATTCACTGGAAAAGACTTTGGAAAAGACTCTGATGCTGGGAAAGACTGAAGGCAGGAGGAAAAGCAGACGACAGAGGATGAGATGGTTGGATGGCATCACTGACTCGATGGACATGAGTTTGAGCAAGCTTCAGGAGTTGGTGATGGACAGGGAAGCCTGGTGTGCTGCAGTCCATGGGGTGGCAAAGAGTCGGACACAACTGAGTGACTGAACTACTACTACTTCCTTATCTGTAAACAGGCAATAATTAAGAACTGCGGGAATGTTGCATAAATCGTATTAGATACAATGCGCGAAAAAAATCAATCACATAGCACCTACCAAACACTGGTGCTCCACAAATGCTCCTTGAATTAAATATCTTAATCCCCTGACAATATACTTTTTCTTAATTGAAACACTGATTGCCATCAACAATGCAAACACAGGGATTTTTAGTATTTCATTATTAAAGTTAGCATATAGCAACCATAGGATTCAACAAGCCAAATTTCCATTGGTTCTGACTTACCTCCCAGTCAAATGCTCTGCTGAACTAAAAGTCAAATATGGGTCATAAACGGTCATAGAACTTAATGACATCAATCTGAACACTGTAATGAGGCAAAGCTGAAGGCTAGAAAAAGCCTGGGCTTCAGACCAGAAGAACTTTACTTGACCAGCAGCAAGACCTTGGAGAGACTCTTTAACTTCCCTGAAACTTCATCTATAAAGAATCCTGCCAGTAACTTTACAGGTTAAGAGGATTAAATAATATTAGCAGATGAAGGGAACACAGCGGGCTAGAATCAGTCCCCTGCCTCAGAGCAAGTGACTGAAAATGGTAATTGCTAAAAATATGCAGTCTAGGGGTCTTTAGAGGAATGTTACCTTTCTTTCCACCTATTTTATAAGACAAGTACTGCACAGCTTTGTCACGAAAATCCATAATCTAAGCAGTTCAAAACTATAAACTATTAAATGTCGTCTCTCTGCTCCATGCAAAGATACATTATGCTTTTGTATTGTCTCTGGGAAATCCATCCCTGGAAAACATATGTTTTATTTTAAATGGCTTGTTTTTAGCTCCAAAAGATGCCAGAATTGGGACCAACAAAGCCACACGCAATTTTGTTGTGCAAGACCAAATGAAACCAAGGCAGATGATGTTCACCGTGAGATTTTGTGAAAAGTTACAGTATGTATGTAAGTACAGCCAATGAACACACGTTTTGCACTACAATTCGGTATCTGCTATATAAGCTTGAAAGGGGTAACACAAAAATTCTGTAATCCTGTGTGCTATGGCTCAGCTCATCCACTTACGCGTGCCTGAGGACAACTGCTTCCCACCTACATTAGTCATTGGAAAGAAGGACAAGCTTCACTTTCATGACCTTTGAGATCCAGATGATCTAATGTAGAAAGTTACCTTTTCAAAACTAAAGTCTTCACCACACTTAATCCGATAATGAGTAGGGATATGAACCTTCCGAATGGCCAAGAGCTGGAGAGCCAGAAGATACTTCCAAGGGTCATAGGATGTCTTAGCAGGACGTTATTTTCTATTGAAAACTCGGTTTGTGCCCCATCCTTTCCCAGCCTAAAATTAGTGGGTGGTTTGCTCAATCATCACTCAAAGAACTCTCTCAAGTTGGACAGCACTTCTCCCTTAGCTGGCTCTCTTGGAGACAGTATTTTGAATTTCCTTGGTTGAATGCAAAACACATTAGCTAACTAACCAAACAAAGTGGAAGGAGGCATAACATGGGATCCAAACCTGGCAGACGCGATGACTGTGAAAACACTCTTAAATGCTATGGGGTGGGAGGGAGGGTGACCCAGAGAGTGAAGGAGGTGGTTTCTTTAGCGTTTCCATATTTATTTGTCCATAAATATAGTCAACCATAATGCCGAACTAGAAAGGAATGGATGGCAAACCTAAATTCCTCTGATGTGAAATAGCCGCAACCCCAGAGGGATCAAGGCAAGCCCATAATCTGGTAAAATTTTTTATTTTTCCTATCCTGAATTCAGGTAGGAGTTTTGTAAATATTCATTCTCATGTTCATTCATAATCGTTCTCACAACCTCTCCCTCTTCTTTTAGAAATAAAATGTTATGGAACAAGGGGTTAGGGAGAGAGAAGAAAGGCTTGATTTAAAATGAGAAGACCTAGGTTCAACCCAGCCATTTAATGGCCAGAAATCTGGTACGAAACCTAATATTGGGCCCTCAGTTTCCTCATCTGTAAAACGGGAAATAAACCATGAAATATTGATTTCTGAGTGTGAGGGCGTGCACTTCCCTTTTGAAAGGCAATGCAACTACAAAACCAAACGAGGAAGCCATGATGTTTAACTATCTCTAATGCGACAGCAAAGGTCCTGAACTTTATGTAAGTAGTAAAGGCTTCTGGTTCTTTAAAGCCCTCAAAACTGTGGATGTTTTGGCTACTTTACATACAAGCTGTAGATGATCAAACTGTCTTTTATAGATCTACAGCCCTTCAGAGCTTCTCTGGAGCAGGTAATGGCACTAATAAGGGCAGCCCATTGAGTGTGATGGTTAATTGTGTGATGTCAACTTGGCTCAGCCATGGTGTCCAGGTGTTTGGTTAAACACTATTCTAGAAATTTCTGTGAAAGGTGTTTTTGGGGGATTAGATTGACATTTAAGTGAAAAGACTGAGTAAAGCAGACTGCCCTCTATAATGTGGTTGGGGCTCATCCAATCAGTTGAAGGCCTTGAGAAATTAGACTCAGGTTCCCTGAGGAAGCAGGGCTTTTGCCAATAAACTGCCTTTAGAATTAAACTGCAACTCTTCCCTAGGTCTCTTGCCTGAAGATTGTGACTTGCCAACAACCAATCTCTTTCTATTTCATACATACACCCACCGCCCCCCACCCCAATTCTATTGGTTCTATTTCTCTGGAGAAGTCTGATTAACATACTGGGTTTCATCCTTAATTTTATTTAACACCAAATCATGAAAATTTATTATGTTCTTTGCTTCCATACCAGTTGCTGATGTGCCTGCTAGTGCTGTGAGTGAGTGAAGTCGCTCAGTCGTGTCCGACTCTTTGCGACCCCATGGACTGTAGCCTACCAGGCTCCTCAGTCCATGGGATTTTCCATGCAAGAGTATTGGAGCCCATGGTGAATAGCTGAAGAAGCACACCTACTATGAGTCCTGCATACCTACTATGTGAAAACATTGTCCCAGTGCTGCAAGGAGAGCTCACGGGGCAGGACTCACATTTCTGTTCGTAAGAGTTTCTCTGCAGGCCCCTAAGAAAAACTACTGAAATAAAAAAAATGCTTGAGTGGCTATCTTTAGGGGCACAGAAAACTTTTATCTATAGCCCAAGTTAGCATGTTCTAGGCAGTTGTATAATTTGGGCAAAACAGGCAGAAGGACTGGCATCCCTGTAGACTGAAATTTCTTTACAGAAGACAGTGGGCTTGGGCTGAGCCTGTGGGAACGGCTGCTGCATGGACCACCCACCCACGCCTTCAGCATCCACACCCACCTCTCCTAAATCTCTCTGCGTCTCCTTAGCCCATTCTACTTTAAGTCTCCACTGGACAATTCCTCAAGGGTGCCTCACATGCATTTAACATACCTGAGTCTCATTTCATAGTGCTTCTCTCTAAATCTGATTTTTTACCTGCTGTTTCTTAACTTTTCAAATGAAAGTCATAATCCACAAAGAAATACAAGCCAGGAACCTGGAAGTTGTCTTCATCACCCCAACACAGCTCCCCCATCCTCCCCATCACATAGTATCAGTCCTTCCATCCAAATATTTCTCGAAGTTGCTTCCTCTGCTCCATCCCTGCTGTCTAAGTTCTGAGCATCAACAACTTTCATCCCTGAATTGAATTACAGTCTGGCTCCGTATTCCACCCACCCATCCACCTCCCTGGTGTTGGAGTAACCGCTTGAAAATGCAACCTAATCCTATAATCATGGCCCTGGCTGACATCCTTCCCCAGCTTCCCCAAGATCTGGATACAACTCAAAACCTTGCCAGAAATGACAATATCCTTCCAAACACAGCAACCCCCCCACCTCCCCAGGGTTCCTGCTGCCAGGTCCTCACAGGGCCTAGGGGCTCTCCACACAGACCTGGTGGTTCTGTGGACACACTTCCTTCTCAGTTTCTCAACTGCTGTGCTAGGCACTGGCGACGGAATGGGGAGTGAGGCGAACAGTCTTAGCCTCTGAGAGGTTCTCATCAAGGGATGCAGTGTCAGGTAGTAAGCAGTCACTCAAGGAAATATGTAATTACAACTTGGATAAATGCTATTTTAAGCAAAAAAGTTCTATGAGGTCAAGAGTATCTGGCCTTGTCTAAGGGGCCAATCAGAGGGCTTCAGGAGAAATCACTGTGACCTGAGACCTGAAGATGAGCAGGGGTCAGGCTGCAGGAAATGAGAAGACTGGGGTGCTGGGAGTCCAGAAGAGCAAAGGAAAGCAGCATAAGATGAAGTTTCTAATAGGCGAGGGCCTGTCACACAGTGCCCTGCAAGCAGTAATAAGAACTGCCCTCCAATATCTTTGGATCTCTTTTTCCCCTTTTCTTTAAAACTATTTTCTAAATTTATGTGTTGTAAAAGTAAAGCATATTTATTACAGCAACTCGACAGTAGAGGGGAAAATTAACTATTAACAGGAAATTAACTATTATTGTATAGTACTTACTAGATGCTAGGCACCTTCCAAATGCTATCATGCTACTATTAACCTGATAATACAAAGAAGTGTAAGTGGGGCTTCCCTGGTAGCTCAGATGGTAGAGAATCCACCTGCAATGTGGGAGACCCAGGTTCAATCCCTGGGCTGGGAAGATCCCCTGGAGAAGGAACTGCCACCCACTCCAGTATGCTTGCTGCCCAAGGCCATGGAGCTAGTCAGTACGTGCTGGACATGGATCCAAGTAGTCTAGTCCTAGAGTTAGGCTCTTAGTCACCATGCTAAGGCCACAAATGGGCCCTGCCTCCAACCTTACACCCTTAAGGACTGATGTAAAGTGTTTTACTCTGTGCTCAAATACGTAAAATCAAGTAGATGTCAAGAGAACTGACATATATTGAAATTATTTTCCTATAGAAGAGAAATTTTAACATTCACTTTAAGTGCAACCAGAAGCCACTTGAATTTGCTTATCATGGGAGATTTGCACAGGGGACCCTTGAACAACACAAGTCTGAACTACATGTGCCCACTATTACACAATTTTTTTCCCCCCAATAAATACTTATTGTAGCATCCACAGTTGCTTGAATCTGCAGAACATTAGATACAAAAGAGCTGACTGTAAAGTTATACAGTGGATTTTCCACTCTGGATGGTTGGATGGTTGGGGCCCTTAACTTCAACAGTATTTTAAAGTTTCTCATACTGTGGTTCCAGAATGGAGAAAAGGGGTGGGATGGGGCAGGGATAGGCAGAGGGAAGAAGCAGCTTGTGAGGGCCTGCTGCAATCCTTGAGCACACAAGACCACGTTTTCTCTATCCGTTCACCTGTCAAAGGTCACTTAGGTTGTTTCCACATCTTGCCTATTGTGAATACTGCAGTGAACAATGGCATGCTAGTACCTCTTCAAAATCTTGACTGCAGTTCTTTTGGAAAAATACCCAGAAGGCAGACTGTTAGATCAAAAGTTAGTTCTATTTTTAATTTTTTGAGGAATCTCCATACTGTCTCCCATAGCAGCTGTACCACTCTGAATTCCCCTCAATATTGTGCTGTTATTGTTCAGTTGCGTTGTGTCCAACTCTTTGCAATCAAAGTTGTGTCCAACTCTTAAGACCACATGGACTGTATGTAGCCCACGACGTTACAGATAGTCCTACACTATCTTGTGGAGTTTGCCCAAATTCACGTCCTTTGAGTCGGTGAGGCTCTCTAGCCACCTCATCCTCTGACACACCTGTCTCCTTTTGCCTTCAATCTTTTCCAGCATCAGGGTACCAATATTGTACAAGGTTCCAACTTATCCACATCCTTACCAATACTTATTTTCTTAAGAACAGCAATTCTAGCAGGTATGAGGTGATTTCTTATTGTGTGTTTCTCTAAAGATGAAATGGACATCTGAAATATTTCTCAAGTGACAGAGTATCTTCACATATACTGTTGGACATTTATATCTGTTCTTTGGAGAAATGCCTATTCAAGTCTTTAGCCCATTTTAAAATCAGGGTTTTTTTTTGTTGTTGTTGTGGAGTCACAGGAGTTCCTTGTCCTTCATATATTTTGGAAATTATCTATTTTTGCCTTTGCTGACTGTCCATTTTATGTCATTATCAATGAAGTCAGTGCCAAGACCAATGTCCAGAGGCTCTTCCTCTATGTTTTTTCTAGGAATTTTACAGTTTCAGTTCTTACATTTAGGTCTTTAATCCATTTTGAGTTGAATTTAGTGTATAGTGTCATATAAGGGTCCAATTCCATTTATTTGCATGTGGATATCTAGTTTTCCCAGCACCATTTATTGAAGAAACGATCCTTTTCCCATTGTGCATTGTTAGCACTCTTATAAAAGGTCAATTGATTGTATATGCATGGGTTTATTTCCAGGCTCTCTATTGTGTACCATTGGTTTATATGTCTGTCTTTATGCAAATACCATACTGTTTTAATTACCGTAGCCTCATAACATATTTTGAAATCAGGAACTGTGATGCTTCCGGCTTTGTTCTTCCTTTTCAGGCTGATTTGGCTTTGCACAGTCCTTTGCGGTTCCATGTGAATTTTAGAACTGTTCACAAGAGCACTTTAAGACAAGCTGATTAAAACGAAACCAAACCTGTACTTCATATAATCAATCTTGCATCTTCCAGATTATTACATATTTTAGTGTAACATATTACCATTTGCCTAACAAGCATTTTGGGCTCCCTTGGTGACTCAGTGGTAAAGAATCTACCTGCAGTGTGGGGGATTGCAGGTTTGACCCCTGGGTTGGGAAGATCCCCCTGAGAAGGAAATGACAACCCATTCCAGTATTCTTGCCTGGGAAATGCCATGAACAGAGGAGCCTGGTGGGCTAGTCCATGGAGTCACAAAACAGTCAGACATGACTGGTTGACTAAACGACAAGTACTTACTCTTCATAGCAAACAGTGGTTGCCATCTTTAGCACTGTCTAGAGCCATTTGAGAGTTAGGAAGCACATGGACGTGTCAGCAGGCCACCCACTCCCCAGCCGCCTGCTGAGGGCAGCAGCCCAGGATCTCCATAGGCACCTCCCACTCCTAGCTCTTCTGCCCCATGCCCAAATACACAGGACCAGTGCCTGATTCCCTTCCATCCCAAGCACTGGGGTGGGACTGGGCAGGGCTGGGGATGGCACAGTGTGACCCCCTCCTGATCACACTGGCAGTCTTTGTATCATATTCTGTTTCTGCCAAGGCTCAGATCTCCAGGGGCCTTTGTGCATCCTACTCAGGTCTTCTCACATCCTACTCAGGAGGAAGTCTTGGAAATGCCCAGCTTGGTAAGTGGTATTAATACCACCTCTGCATTATATCCAAACAACTGTGCTGCCTCCCTGCTCCACCTCCACACCCCAACTGTCAGCCTGTTTCTTTGGGACAGGACCTCTTTTTGGACCCAGATGTCAAAATGAACTTTGATTGAAAAGGCTACATTCTTATTGAAACCTGGTCTTGTACTGCTAGTTTTCGCACAGAAATTATCAATAATTACATTGAGGGGGGGAAAAAGTAAATACTATGCTGAATAAACAGCAATTTACTATATCTAGAAATGCCTAATTACTTGAATAATTTTGGGGAAATTAAACTATGCGGGTAAAAAATTAAACAAGGATTTCTGATACAAAAATACTTTTAAAATAAAACATTACTAGGTGATAAAACACATACATATGCTTGTCCATACATCTGTCATAATGAAGTAACAGATTACAGAGCTAGTGAATAGCCTACAATAAAATAGTCTACAGGCAAACTAGATAAGTAAAATGTATGAGCAAATCAAACACAGTCAACCCTTGATTATCCAGGACAGACTAATTACAAAGTCATGGGATTTGGACAAGGTTAAAATGAGAATGATTAAGTGAAATGACTAGGTACTAGCAGAGTACTGTTAGGAATCCAGTATTACTAACACAGCATGGGAAGTCCTCTCCAGCAGTCATACTTAATCTCATTTAATTGTTGAAATCTAAATCGATACGAAATTTGGCAAAATTTTCAATTGCTAATTAGAAATGTCATTCAATGATAAATCAGTAGAATAAAAAATTATGATATAAAAAAGATAACTTGTGTATTCATTGCTCAGTCCATGTCTGACTCTTTGCAACCCCATGGACTGTAGCCCATCAGGCTCCTCTGTCCATGGGATTTCTCCAGGCAAGAATATTGGAGCAGGGAGCTATCCCCTTCTCTAGGGGATCTTCCCAAACCAGGGATCAAACCCAGGTCTCCTGCATTGCAGGCAGATTCTTTACTGCCTGAGCCAAAAAGATAAAGGACAAAATAATTCTATTTCAATCAATACTGAGTTCTTCCAGTAGACTAAGAAAAAAAAAAAAGGAAAACCTTTCAGAAGTCTTCTCACTACAACCTTGATAAGGTAATGCTCATTTGGTGAAAGTGGCAATGAGCACAGGAAATGGAATCCGATCCCATCACTTCATGGCAAATAGAAGGGGAAAAAGTGGAAGCAGTGACAGATTTTATATTCTTGGGCTCCAAGATCACTGTGGATTGGTGCATGCAGCCATGAAATTAAAAGACTCCTGCAACTTGGATGGAAAGCTATGACAAACCTAGTTCAGTTCCCAGTTGCCCAGTCGTGTCCCACTCTTTGCGACCTCATGGACTGCAGAACGTCAGGCCTCCCTGTCCATCACCAACTCCTGAAGCTTGCTCAAAATAATGTCCATTGAGTCGATGATGCCATCCAACCATCTCATCCTCTGTTGTCTCCTTCTCCTCCTGCCATCAATCTTTTCAAGCATCAAGGTCTTTTCCATTGAGTTAGTTCATAGCATCAGGTGGCCAAAATACTGTAGTTTCAGCTTCAGCATCAGTTCTTCCAATGAACACCCAGGACTTATCTCCTTTAGGATGGACTGGTTGGATCTCCTTGCAGTCCAAGGGATTCTCAAGAGTCTTCTCCAACACCACAGTTCAAAAGCATCAATTCTTCAGCTTTCTTTGTAGTCCAACTCTCACATTCATACATGACTACTGGCAAAACCATAGCTCTAACTAGACAGACCTTTGTTGGCAAAGTAATGTCTCTGCTTCTTAATATGCTGTCTAGGTTGATCACAGCTTTTCTTCCAAGGAGCAAGCGTCTTTTAATTTCATGGCTGCAGTCACCATCTGCAGTGATTTTGGAGACCCCCAAAAAATAAAGTCTCTCATTGTTTCCAATGACAAACCTAGACAGCATATTAAAAAGCAGAGACATCAGTTTGCCAACAAAGGTCCTTATATAGTCAAAGCTATGGTTTTTCTAATAGTCATGTACAGATGTGAGAGCTGGACCAGAAAGAAGCCTGAGTGCCAAAGAATTGATACTTTGGAATCACGGTGCTGGAGAAGACTCTTGATAGTCCCTTGGACTGCAAGGAGATCAAACCAGTCAATCCTAAAGGAAATAACACTGAATGTTCATTGGAAGGACTGATGCTAAAGCCCACCTGATGTGAAGAGCCGACTCACTGAAAAAGACCATGATGCTGGGAAAGACTGAAGGCAAAAGGAGAAGGCAGCAGCAGAGGATGAGATGATCAGATAGCATCACTGATTCAACAGACATGAATTTCAGCAAACTTTAGGAGATAGCAGAGGGCACAGGAGCTGGTGTGCTACCATTCATAGGGTTGCAAAGAGTTGCACATGACTTAGCAACAGAGCATGAGCACTAGCACAGGAAGCAGCTAAGTCGACTGAGAACAGAATTTTAAATATAATGATAGATTGGGGTCCCCTTATGGAAAATAAAATCTTTTACCTAAATTGGCTTAAATCTACCAAAGCACTCCCAATACAATTGGACCACCCTTTTATGAGAATTCTCTTAAGTATTCTGCATACATTTCATTCTTTTAAGTCTTCTGCATATGTTTCATCAATATAGAGCAAATCCTCTTATTAAGTGATAGATACTGTTAAAGATAACTTAGTATTTTGAGAATGTATCCAAGCCCTGGTTGATCTGTTTCAGATCACATACAAAGATAAAATTCAACACACCCAGAGGGTTTGGGCTGTCCTTTGGGGTCAAGAGAACAAATGGTTTATGGTGCTGCTTATATTACGTGCATTAATGTTATGGGAATCAGAGAAATAATTGACATTACTCCCTGGTTGTGTTTCACACGTTGAAAAGTGAAGACATGTGGAGTTACTGGATTTTGGAACTTCACAGCATCTGATTCAAGAACTTTCACCAAGGTTCCCCAAACACTAACTTAACATTAGAAGAATGATTTTAAAGCAGAGTTGAACTGCAGGGAAGAACAACAAGCCTTGCAGAAGGTGGCAGGTCCGAAAAGAACTTCCCACAAAAGGGAAGGAGGTTGTCACCAGGGTTAAAGAGAAGGCAGGAGACAGAGCATCAGTGCCATCTCAGTTCAGTTCAATCCGGTCAGCTTTGTTCACACGACATTTCTGATTGGAAGGAGAATCTGGATATAAAATCTGATATAAACCTTCGCTAGGAGAGCCAGGTTTAAGGCCTTTCAGGGATGTAACTATGCATACATTGTGTCCTCAGATTGTTAGTAGTGTGTATACAATTAAAAAAAAAAAAAAAAAGAAACGACCTTAAGACCATTAAAGATGAAAAGAAATCACTGAGAGAATAAGAGATTAAAGTGTAGTAGCAAGGACATTAAAAACAACCAGCCGAACACACAGGGCCATCCTGGCCTGCGGAAAGCATTGCTCTGCAGCCAAGGAACCAGTCCTGTCCTTGTGGAGCCAGACCTCCTCAGGATTCCAGGTGGCTGCTTGTGAACAAGACAGACCAAAGAGAGCTCATATTAGAAACAAGCAGACAAGAGAGGTATGGAGACAAGGAGACAAGTGGGGAAAAGCAATCTTTCAAAGGTGAATGGAGGCAACTGTGCTCTCAGTCACTCAGTCGTGTGACCCCATGGACTGCAGCCCCCCAGGTTCCTCTCTGCAACCCCATGGACTGTAGCCCACCAGGCTCCTCTGTCCAAGGGATTCTCTAGGCAAGAATACTGAAGTGGTAGCTATTCCCTTCTCCAGGGGATCTTCCCGACCCAGGGCTCAAACCTACATCTCTTGGGTTCTCTACCGCTACCGCCACCTGGGAAGCCCCTGGAGGCAACTTGTACTCAACTGGGTAACAGAGGATGAGTTTGGGTCCATTTGAAGAGATTTTTGGAAGAAAAGGACTTTTCTTTAGGAAATGCCATAGGATGCAGAAAACAAACAACTACTTTAATTAAAATCACAGGAAAGGACCAAATTGATGCCAATTAAAAAACATTTATGTATTTTGGGTTTTTTTTGTATGTATTTGTATTTTGTGCAATGGATAAAAGTGGGAATAAGGACTATACCAGGGTTTATGAGACAGTTTCTGTCCCTAGAGAGACAATGGTGATCTTAAAAACAGCACAACAAAATCTGGGGCCAGCAGATACTAGTCCTGGTACTCTTTTCAGGCCAGGTTACTATCTCCTTAATTTGAAGACCTCGATGATGTTCCATTATATAAACATGCATTAAGCAATTCACTAATTGTGATCTGTCACTGTCATGAATTACTTTCTGGGAAGGTAGGACCTGGAAGTCTGACCCGGTTGGACTTCCTTTCTAAGCTCTGTAAATTTACTCTTGACATTCCAGAGAACATGATGAGGAGTCCTAAGACAGGAAGGAAACACTGGTTGAGGCCTCCCTGCTAATTTGAAAACTACTTTTGGAATCTGCAATTATTTCTTAAAATAGAGATTTAAAAATCTCTGAATTCAAACTAGATTTTAATTTGCCTAGTTTAAACTTTTGTAGAAAGCCACAAGGAACTACTCTAGAAATTATCAAAAGGATACATTATGCCACTCAATGAGAAAGGCAGAGGGCCAGGGTTCTGCCTGTGATTAACAATACTTGTCTTCGATTTGGTGAGGGGGTGTGTCTCAAAAAGTTTCATTATTTTGGATGAATCAAAACTGGGTGGGTACAAGAAAACTCTATGTTTCACATCATCATAAGAGAAGTGAAAAGCAGGCAACATGCAACCTCAGCCTAGAAAGTCAACCAGAGCTCAATACGAACATGAATATTAAAGGAAAATCCCCCTTTCCGCTTGGTAAATATGTAATTTACCAACTCAAATAAGAGGATATAAAAAGGATCAAATACCATAAATATTAACTGGTATTTTATTTTTTAGGCTAATTAGGTCATTAATGAACACTAACTAAGAAATCCATGTAAACATCATCTGTTTGGTGTTTACAGAGATTTCTGAGGACAAATATATTTCACAGATTTTATCAAGCTTAGTCCATTTCCTAACATGTAAACTGTCCGGAATGCAGTAGACATAAAATAGAACAGACTTTAACTGTGTGTTCTCTGAGAGTTCATAAAACTAAATGTACACACATTTTAATTACAGGAAGAACTAAACTTTTCACGGTCCTCATAACTTCTCCACAGAGTTTAACAGGACAGATATATAAAAAGTTAAACTACTCACTTCAAATGCAGTTATTTCTCTAAATAATCTTCAAATATTGTCAGGTTTTTCTAATGTTTATGGCTTACTGGCCAAAATCACTTATTACGAAACTAGAAATAACCATCTATAGCATAGTGGTTTCCAATCAGTTAGCCAAGAACTAAGAAGTACTGTAAGATATTTAGTAATTTTGTACACTGAGTAATATCTACTATGGATGTGCTCAGTTGCATCTGACTCTCTGCAACCCCCATGAACTGTTGCCCGCCAGGCTCCTCTGTCCATGGGAGTCTCTAGCAAGAATACTGCAGTGGTTTGCCATGCCTTCCTCCAGGGGATCTTCCCAACCCAGGAATCGAACCCTCCTCTCTTATGTCTCCTGCGTTGGCAAGTGGGTTCTTCACTACTAGAACCACCTGGGAAGCCCAAATAATGTCTACATATGCCTTTCCAAATACAGGTAGAAGCCACTGTTATTTACAAAAGTTTGAAAAATCGATAAATATATTATAATACATATAATGAATTATGAGATAAACAGTTGCCAAATGAGGGAATACTAAATTAATACAATTTCAACTGACTAGACAGGCAAGTCTTACTGGTTTTACCACCTGATACACGTCTGGTCATTCTGTATTTTCTTAACCAACAAATACAGAATGGATCAAGGGCTTGTAAACTGTCATGCTGTTAAAAACCGATCCTTGATTTCGAAAAGGTAGCATAAAGTACTGAAAACAAGGCATGCTTTTCTAATCCAACCCTAAAACTTGAATGAGCTCTAAAAGGACATTTGCTTGAGTCCAGGGAATGTGGAACCCAGCATGAGAAATGTGAACATTCCTGGTAAACTGACATCATCATGACAACTTTGGCAGGGCTCCAAGTGTCTGAAGCAAAACTGAGTCTTGTTTATGAAGCGGACAGAGAAAACTTGGGCTTTCTGATTTACACCTTGGCAACCAGCAGAGATAGTTAAAAGAAAGGGAACGCTTTTTATGTACAGTAACTGACAAGTTTCAGTGAAGAAATGGGAAAAGGAGAAAAGAAAGCTATTTGAAAAGTTTAAAACTACCCCCCCTCACCCCCCGCCTTTCAGAATGAGTCATTCAGAGTCTCTTTCCTCTCTAAATATACATACACACGGAGACTTAAAAAAAGCCTATTTATGAAAGTAATATAACCACTTCACAATTTGGAAAGTAAGAATAAAATAACCCATAACGGTCCAAACTCAACAGAACTACCCTGATTAGGATTTTTGGCTAATATTAGCACATTTTTGCCCCAAATGTTTTAAAAACAGAGTCAGGGTCTTTATGATATTAAATATGGACCCAAAGACATTTAAATTTGGTATAAGGAAAAAAAAAACATTTCTACTCAAACTTGTGGATGTCAATATTTCTGGTGATACATGAGGTCTAGCTGTTACTGCTTCTAACTAAAGATAAGACTCTTTTTAAGAAACGAAGAGTTTTTAAATGCAGTTTTAAAAATGGCTTTTACATGTCAAGTCAACTCTTATAACATTGCAAATTATTTCTTAAGGTTCTTATTCAGATATTTGTTCTCTATTTTAGCAAACTATAAATTGAAGAATTTTCATTTTTACTTCATACGATAAAAAGATAACGTGAGTTTAAAAAAAAAAAATCAAAGTTCATACTATGGAAATAAACCAAGTGATGGCCTTGTTTCAAAACACATGAACTCCACTGGTCAAGATTTTACATTTCTGTTCCACATTAAGTTTTATGGCCTATCAGGGATGTAGAGCACGATGTTTCAATAAAATTGCAATTTAGTAGCTAAGTTCCTACTTTTTGATAAATGTACTTTGTTTTTCAATGGTATATACCATTTTTCAACTGAAAAGAGAGCAAACATTAGCAAAACAGTTTGCAAGAGAAAGCTGATATGAACATTTTTCTAAGAACTTGTATCTTAATTTCTTAGTCCTTTAGTTGAACTTCAGGTTCAACTTTAAATTTTATAGTGCACTGTTGTATTTCCTTACATCACTAAAAAAAAAAGACTTGAAGGTTATCAATGATGCTATTTTAATATAATTAGGAAGTAATTGTCATTAAATTGTGTTACTTTGGCACCATATGAAATGTGTTTGGGTGTCTTTTAATCACAATTCTATATTACTTTTTGGCTCTCCAATGGTTTTAAAAAGGTTATCTTTAGATTTATTACTCACTAATCTGACTCAAATTTATCAGTAGAGAGAACTTATGTAAAAGTATTGATGCAAGCAGGAAAACAACAATTACAGTTTTTGGCCCTAATTTAACTCAGACATAAATAATACATTAATAAAGGTTCAGACATACTCCATGAAAAGCTTTACAGTGGGGATCAAGGGTCCTGCAGGACACAAGTTTCACACAGTTCAATCAAGTTCATGAATATATGCTTTATGTGGCTCAGTGGGTAAAGAATCTGCCTGCAATGTGGGAGATCTGGGTTCGATCCCTGGGTTGGGAAGATCCCCTGGAGAAGGGAAAGGCTACCCACTCCAGTATTCTGGCCCTGGGGAATTCCATGGACAGAGGAGCTTGGCAGGCTACAGTCCATGGGGTTGCAAAGAGTTGGACACGACTAAGCGACTTTCACTTTCAACCAAGAGAAATGTAGAGGTAATTAGTTCAAAACGATGACCTTAAAATTTGATGTCCTGAAAACCTGATTAATACACATTCTGAGTAATATCCTGAAAAATGAATAGGTAAGTATTTCTAAAGCCATACCTTCTTCTTTTGTTCTGTCCTTTTACTTGAACAGAAAACATTACTAACCTAAAAAAAAGAACCAAATCTTGCTCGGCATGACTCGATACCACAGTTCAATTCTGACCGGCTACCCTACATTAAAATTCTCAGTACATTCTTTGAAAAGATGGATTAAAATATTAGTTTTCATGCCATAAAGAAATGCCTGTGAAAGGGAATCTTTTCTTCAGTGTAGGTACACAGCTGTTGACATGTAGATTTATGGAATTCTGTGTGTCTGAAATACATGTTTTTTCTATACGAATGTATTATGTCTAAAATGCCCGAATTTAAAGGGAAAAATACTGTAAATTAAAACGATTAAAAAGTGCTTTTAGAGCTAAAAATTCTCAGGGTTTAAAGAAAAATGAACAACCCTTTCTTCTCTTTCAACCTCCACCCCAAACAAAGCCCTTTTGAGCAGCTGCCGGATAGACCCTTATCAGAAACAGGCTGGCACCAATTTCCAAATGTATGGGTATTCCAGAGGTTCATTTATTAGCCAGTTCTTCAAAACTTTTAACATCTTCCCAGAGAAACAAGATTAAAACTGGGCACACAAGACCTGATTTAAAATATAACAACACTAACACAGGACTAAGAGTTCTACAGAACACTGGGGCAACGCACCCAAGGCCACCCCCGGGGTGGGCGGCAGGAACCCGCCTTCCTGTGCTGCGAGCTGGCCTGAGAGTGGGGAACCCTGTCTTGTCACTGGGAGCCCAGAACCCCGCCGCTGCCAGTCACGACTAGAGCATTTGGGGTGTTTGCTGGGGAGGGCGGGGGATTGGCCTTTAGGAGGCCACAGTTTCAGGAGATGAGGGACAGAAGCAGACATCTGGGGAGGACAAGCTTGGATAGGACCGTGGGAGGAGGCGGCGAGGGACAGGAAAGGGAGATGGAGCAGAGAATGAAATAGAAAGAGGAGGGGGCAGGGTCTAGGGGCAGCCGGTGAGCACAGCTAGGAGCCAGAGGTTACCTTCCTCCTTCCTGTGGATCAACCTTCTCTTCCCAGGAGTAAAAAGCCGAGACCTGTGAGTACCTCTGATTATGAGGGAAGGCAACGATCTTTGTGGAAAATGGGTTTAGAAGGACAAGAGGGGAGGAGGGACAGGTTGATTTGGGGCCTGAGGAAGAAGAAACTCTCCAGCTGTAGCCACGGCACACAGGAGCTTGAGATATAAATTAATACTAATTAATTATTAATACTTCCCTTCGGGAACTGCTGGAACACATACATGGTACAGACTGAGAACACAAGGGTGCTGTGAATGCACATAACAAAGCAAATGAGTTCAATTATTTGTTTTTTTATTAATGAGAAACCAACTCGCACTAAATCTTTCAATTATAAATTTCCACATGCCAACCCGACCATCTGTTGCTTCTGATAGAGCACTCAGGTTTCAGAAGAGTCAGATGTTAATATGGAAATAAAAGTTATATTGATATTTTATTTAGAATGAGAGTGTACATGCACATGATTTCCCACTCTTATTCCACTTATGTTAAATTAATATCTTAAAACGTCCTGACGTAAAGAAATGTACAAGTTCTGATTAGAAGCTAATTGGGAGCACTTTTTTCAATAAATACCTATTAAGTGTGAAGTATTTTCTCAGCGTAGGGATACAGCAGTGGAGGGTCAGAGAAATCCTAAAATGCTACTTTTATTTCTTAGTGACAATTCTGCCACATGAAGAAGTATATCCTCTTACTTTCTAGTTGACCTTTGAGCACAACTATTTATCTACATAATAGCTATTTCATTGGAGTATGGCCAACTTTTTGACCTTGGCCCACCTAAAAGGACTAAGAATTTGTTACACGTCAATAACTTCTCAAGTAACTGGCTTAATTTACTGAATTTCTTCTTTGATTATATAAGTATCTTTTTTACCTATAGACTTTAACTTCTGAGTTGCATTAAGCAGAAGTACATTGAAAATAATGAAGTTTGACAGTAGATTAAGGATAAAAAGACAAAGATGGATCATGGAAGGAGAAATGACTTTTTTTTCTTCTTTTTTTGATTGATGTACAGTTCATGTACAATGTTGTGTTAGTTTCAGGTAGACAGCAAAGTGATTCAGTTATACATATATATTCCTCTTCAGATTCTTTTCCATTATAGGTTACTAAAAAAAACAAAACTGAATATAGTTCCCTGTGCTATACAGTAGGTCCTTGTTGGTTATCTATATCTAATAATGTGTATCTGTTAGTTCCCAAATCCTAATCCTTTCCCCTTTGGTAACCATACATTTGTTTGCTATGTCTGTGAGTCTGTTTCTGTTTTCTAAGTAAGTTCATTTGTATCATTTTTCTAGATCCAACAGATCTAAGTCTGTAGGATGTCTTTTGTATTGCTTATGGTTTCCTTTTCTTCCCTGGTAGCTCAGATGGTAAAGAATCTGCCTACAATGCAGAAGACCTGGGTTCGATCCCTGGGTTGGGAAGATCCCCTGAAGAAGGGAAAGGCAACCCACTCCAGTATTCTGGCCTGGAGAATTCCATGGACAGAGGAGCCTGGCAGGTTGCAAAGAGTCTGACATGACTGAGCAACTTTCACTTTCCTTTTCTTTCAAAAAACTTTTAAGTTTGATTAGGTCCCATTTGTTTATTTTTGCTTTTACTTCTTTTGCCTTGGGAGACTGATCTTAGAAAATACTGGTACAGTTTATGTCAGAGAATGGTTTGCCTATGTTCTCTTCTAGTTCCATGATGTTATGTCTTATACTCAAATCTTTAAGCCATTTTGAGTTTATTTTTGTACATGGTGTGAGAGTGTGTTCTAACTTTTGTTGATTTACATGTAACTGTTCAACTTTCCCAACACCACCTGCTGAAGAAACTATCTTTTATCAATTGTATATTCTTGCATCCTATGTAGAAGATTAACTGACCATAGGTGTGTGGGTTTAATTCTGGGCTCTATACTATTCCACTGATCCACATGTCTTGTCTTTGTGCCAAAACCATGCTGTTTTGATTACCATAGCTTTGTAGTATTGCCTGAAGTCTGGGAAGGTTATGCCTTCAGCTCTGTTCTTTGTCTTCAGGATTGACTTGGTAATTCTGGGTCTTTTCTGGTTCCACATAAATTTTATATTATTTATTCTAGTTCTATGAAAAACTTCCTGGATAATTTGATAGGGATCACATTAAACCTATAGATTGCTTTGGGTAGGATGGGCATTTTAACAATGTTAATTCTTCCAACCCAGGAGCATGGGAATATCTTTCTGTTTCTTTGAATCATCTTAAATTTCCTATATTAATGTTTTATAGTTATCAACATATAAGTCTTTTACTTTCTTGGTAAGGTTTATTCCTGGGTATTTTATTTTTTTAGTGATATTTTAAAAGGACTCTAAAAATAACTTTTTCCTTTCTGATATTTTACTATTAGCGTAAAGAAATGCAACAGATTTCTATATGTTAATCTTCTATCCTTTTACCTTACTGAATTTATCAGTTCTATTAGTTTTTGTGGGGAGTCTTTAGGGTTTTCTATATAGAGTATCATGTCATCTGCATATAATGACAAATTTTACCTTTTCCCTTCCAACCTGGATATCTTTTCTTTTTCTTGTCTGACTGCTATGGCTAGGACTTCTAATACTATGGTTGAATAGAAGTAGTGAAAGCATGAATCCTTGTCTTGTTCCAGAATTTGGTGGGAAAGTTTTCAGCTTTTCACCATTGAGTATTATATTGGCTGTGGGTTTATCAAAGATAGCTTTTATTATGTTGAGATATGTTCCCGCCACCATTTTGGTGAGAGTTTTTATCATTAATGCACATTGAATTTTATCAAATGCATTTTTTGCATCTATTGAGATGATCATGTGGTTTTCGTCTTTCCTTTTGTTGGTATGGTGTATCACATTATTAATTTGCATATGTTGAACTATCCTTGTGACCTACGATGAATCCAACTTGATCATGGTGTATGATCTTTTTTATGTGTTGTTGAATCTGACTTGCTAATATTTTGTTGAGAAGTTTTACATCTCTATTTATCAAAGATAATGTGATTTTCCTTTTTGGTACGGTATTTTTCTGATTTGGGTATCAGGGTGATGGTGACTTCATAGAATGAATTTGGGAGCATTCCTTCTTCTTTAATCTTCTGGAAGTGCTTGAAAAGAATCAGCATAATTTCTTCTTCACATGTTTGGTAGAATTCCCCACTGAAGCCATCTAGTCCTAGACTTTTGTTTGCAGGGAGTTAGTTAAATTATAGACTCTATTTCAGTTCTAGTGATCAGTCTATTCAAATTATCTATTTCTTCTGAATTTAGTTTTGGAGGGCTGTATGCTTCTAGAAACTGTCCAAGACATGACTATTTAATCAGTGTGACTATACTGAAATCACAGGATCTTTACAGTGGATTCTAAGATGCCTTCTGAATGAGAAATGATTCCATGCTGTCTTATGTGTAAATGGAAATACGTGTCAAGGGAACCTGGACCTTTCTGATTTAGAACTTAGAGAGCTGGCACTCGTGATAAAGAACCTGCCTAACAATGCAGGAAACACAAGAGACACAGGTTTGATTCCTGGGTCGGGAGGATCCCCCGGAGAAGGAAATGGCAAGCCACTCCAGTATTCTTGCCTGGAAAATTCCATGGACGGAGGAGCCTAACAGGCTACAGGCCACGGGGCCACAAAGAGTCAGACACGACTGAGTGAGCACAACACGGCAGAGAGCTGGGGGGAGTTCATATGGCGAAAGGGTGGGGCAGGGGCATAGTGGAACTTGTAAAGAAAAAGAGGAGGGGGAAATGAAGTGGGTGGGGATAATGGAGAACTAAAACTCTTAAGTCAAGAAAACAAAGTTTTGTCATTAGAAAGTTTATAAAGTCTTCTATTAATAAGCTGACTAGTTAGAAATGAATCATTCCAAATAATACAATGATTCACAAATGATGTCTTAGATGGGTCTGTGTTAAGAAATTGATGAATATTAGGGAAGCCAAAGGAACCACAGATAACATACATGAAGTATAAATCATCTTGATAATCTAAACCAACAAGTTCATTAGAACTATCAGGTTGCAGTAAAAATTAAAAAAAAAAAATTCAGTACCACAGATTTGCTTTTTCTGCTCCATATTTATGCTGTGGGAATCTTACACTAAAATTCCTATTACTGGTAAAAATGTTATTTAACAATATAAGCAAAATAGCATTAGGAAAGGATTATGTGAAAAAGTTTCATAGATTTTGTGGCACTTCTAAATGCTAATAGATTTGTCTGAAACTATGAAAGAAATACATTAAAATACATAGGTGTGTCAAGTTTGAGACAACTGTATTATACAATACATTCTATTTCAGTGCCTGGTACCCAGCACATTAAGTCAACAAATATTTGTTACATTACTGAATGAACATTAAGGCAAAGGAGAGACAGCTATGGCTGGAAGAATTTAGTTTTCATCTGGGAGAATCCAAAATTAACTGTAAAACCACCAGGACTACCTCCACATGAAACCTTGTTTCATTTCTATCTACAGTGCAAATCTGAAATTTTAATAACACACTGTAGCTAAGGGAGAAACAAGCTATAATTCTCTCTAAACCTCTATGAAAGTAGGATTGACATTTTGACCACCCCAAAATGGGTTAGAAGAGAACACGAAGATAGCAAAGGCCAACTCCCTTGCTTCACTGGTTAAACTTGGCCCAGAGAGGTCAAATGATTTGCGTGAGGTCACACAGCAGACCAACAATTAGAATTCTAGTCCTATGATTTCCCTCCAGTGTTCTACTCTTTACTGTGTTTAAAGAAATACTTCGTAAGAAAGCAAATGTTATGGGTAAGATAAATGAAGAGGGAGTGACAGAAGAAGTTACTGTGTTTGCCTGATGAGAAATTTACCACAGAGATTGCTATGTCACTGGACTCTGTTCCAGAAAACTCCACAAATTGTGTTTATAGGCCATTAAAAGAATGAAAACTTGGAGCAGAGATAGAAGAAAGAAATGTTTAAGTGAAAACAATCCTAAGATCATTATCCACATTGAAGAGTTCATGTCTGAATCTGATGGTATTCTAAGTTTTTTCCAAAACTACCTAGCAGTTATACAATTCTACACATCTATATCGAATTCCTTAAAAAAAACAAACAAAAAAACCCAAAAAACCCCCCTCTCGAAACAAGAAGCGTATGATGAAGAAAAAAATGACACCACGGAGAATTGTATATTTAGGTAAGTGAATAAAATTTTCTTATTTTGTACCTTTGGAATAGAAACATTTTAGATATGGCTGCTTTCCCTGGATTTCTGTTTATGATAATTATTCACATATTTTACTTTAAGAAATCAAGAACAGAGAGGAAAGTGGAAAATCACTAGCTTTCCACTCTCGTTTTAGAGTTTTACAGCTCAATGTTTCAGTTACTAACAAGAGTTGGGAGGAAAAAATTCAACAAACATACAGACACATTAGACATTATTTCATTTTTATCTTCTTCAATAATGACAACTAAAAATTACTGGTTTCATCCTGATATTTATAAATCCGGAGGAATGAAGGGCTTTTTTCCCCTAATACCTTGACAAAGTTTGATTTACATTCACAGACAGAACAAAGAAGAGTGTGTTAGCAGGTAAAGAAATAGTCTATAAAAGAAACGGAGGCTTTTTAAGCAAACAGAAGTAATAAAAAAATTATAAGCCTACCAAACCGAATATGTCTTAGGTCCACACAATTGTTGAAAAAAAAGAACATTCAATAG
The DNA here is from genome assembly GCF_910594005.1 of Cervus elaphus. Lineage (NCBI taxonomy): Eukaryota > Metazoa > Chordata > Mammalia > Artiodactyla > Cervidae > Cervus > Cervus elaphus. The sequence continues at coordinate 28,547,217 of NC_057841.1, read as the reverse complement.
AGTTCAGGAAAATTCCAAACACACTTAATATTAGAGAAAGCTTATTTTAGAAAATGAATATATCTTCAAGTGCTCTTCGTTGCTACGAGCAACATTCTTACAACCACATTCTACTGCCTGAATCAGGTCATGATTACCTCCAAACAGACCTTGCCTTTCTAGAGAAGCACTTTCCTTTCATTCAGGATTTCTAAGGAAACGGCTTTCATCTTAGGCAACCAAACATCTGGCCTCTTGGTTTGTTTTAAGGCACAAAATGGGAAAAGAATGAATCACCATGAAGCAGGTCTGGTTAGCAATTTTTTCCTATTAAAAAAAAAAAAGTTACAGTCTCCAAAAACTTTTCCTTGAGAAAAATGACTAATTCCAAATGTACTGATAATGATAGATCAGGGATTTTTTATTCTGTCTCATGAACATGCACATTAATCTCCCATGTTTGCTTTCTAAACTCTTACAAGCTGTTTAAGGTTATAATTCTACAAAGTAAAAATGCCCAGGAGGAAAAACAGTGAAATTATTCAAGTTCTACTGCTGGGCTTTTTGAGTTTTCCCATCATAAAGACAATTACATAAATGTAATTTTGAACACTCCTTCCTTTGATTCTTAGAACATGCTCTTCTATTTATCTTTCCTATTTAATGGCTGAATAGTTTGGTTATTTATCACTCTGCTCCTCTGCCCACTTATTCTTGTTTAAATTCCTCAAAAACATAACAGCGGCAACAAAGATGACGACTGCTATTTCCACCACCACCATCTGTTAAGAACTACTAGGTGTCAGATGGTGTACAAGTGCCTCACATAGGTCTTTCAATCTCTACTATGGTATATGGTATTATCATGCCAACCGAGGATCACCAAATTAAGCCATTTGCCCTAGGCCACACGGCTCACGAAGAGCAATCTGCACCCAGGTTTATCTAAGCCAAAAATCTCCAGTAAGGTGTGAGAGCTACCTCCCAAGAGGACCATCATCATGATGATATCTGAAGACCCAAGACTTACAGTTTTGCTGTTAAAACCTTTCCTCGTGTATCAATGGCTTCTGCTGCATGTGTGAGTTTAAAGCAAAAACCTTACTGGAGTTTTGGGTCCTGACTGTGTGGTCCCCTACTGCCTTGGCGATGTGCTACCTCTCCTTCTGTGCTGAGCTCAGGGACACGGACCTGTGGATTCCTTTCACACAAACAGTATGTTCCTGACTCAAAGTCTTCACACACTCTGTTCCCTGTGCTGGCCACACTCTTTCTTTTCTAGTGCACTGTTTAGGTTTCAGCTCACGGATCAGTTTCTCAAAAAGGTTTTCCCTAAACTGAACCTAATTTAGCTTTCTTTTCAGCTCTAAGGACACCTTGAGCTTTTCATTTATTGCCTCTGCCTCAATGTGGAGCTGATCAGTGCCTCTCCTCCCTGGACCAGGAGCTGCCTGTGACAGTGTCTTATTTGACCTTGTGTATCCAGTGTCCAGCACAGTGTCCAGCATATGACCTGAATGGACATGAAGAAGAGCCACTAAAGAACAGGAAAGAGGCCGGTTTCCGATTGTTTCATCAGCTCTAGCTAGTACCCTAAGGCACACCACAGGAGAGTTATGTTACCTGCATCAGAGCTTTTCACCCTTTACAAAACTGTTTATACCTAAAATGGAAAGAAAGATGCGGCAACATGAATGGGCCTAGAGACTGTCATGCTGAGAAAGTGTCAGAGAAAGAGAAATATTGCATGACATCCCTCATATGCAGAATCTGAAAAGAAATGATACAAATGGACTCATTTATAATACAAAACAGAAAAAGACTCACTGACTCAGAGAACAAACTTATGGTTGCCAAGGGGAATGATGGAGGGAAGGGACAGTTAGGGAGTTTGGAATCAAGATGTACGTACTGCTCTATCTAAAATGGACAGCCATAAGGGAGCTCCTATATAACACATGGAACTCTGTTCAATGTTATGTAGCAGCCTGTATAGGATGGGAGTTTGGCGGAGAATGGATGCATGTATACGTATGGCTAAGTCTCTTTGCTGTCACCTGAAACCATCACAACATTGTAACTCAGCTATACTCCAGTATAAAAAAATTATTCCAATATATACACACCAATAAAATTCCATGGATTGTACAGTCCATGGGGTTGCAAAGAGTTGAACATGACTAAGCGACTTTCACTTTTTCACTTCCAATATAAAAAAGTTTTAGAAAACCCAGTAAGAGGTTTTTAAAAAGTTTAAAAATACAAAGCAAGAAGAGAAAAAATTTCATCTAAGTCACATCTATTCCTTCATACTAAACAGTAACTGTTATAACTTTAAATAATTTTAATGGATCAATGAGACATAGCAAAAAAATAACAACTTTTAATAAAAAAAAGTTTGGACCGCAAGGAGATCAAACCAGTCAATCCTAAAGGAAATCAGTCCTGAATATTCACTGGAAGGATTGATGCTGAAGCTGAAGCTCCAATACTTTGGCCATCTGATGCGAAGAAGTGACTCACTGGAAAAGACCCTAATGCTGGGAAAGACTGAAGGCAGGAGGAGAAAGGGAGGACAGTGGATGAGATGGTTGGACGGCATCACCGATTTGATGGACATGAGTTTGAGTAAGCTCTTAGAGTTGGTGATGGACAGGGAAGCCTGGCGTGCTGCAGTGCATGGGGTCACAAAGAGTCAGACACGACTGAGTGACTGAACTGGACTGAATAAATACAGCAGAAGGCATATATCCAAATTAGATACAACACTCTGGGCGCTGCAGAAAGACTACTGTGGCTGTTACTGCTTTAGACATTGCTAAGACTCCCCTTTGGAAACTGCTTTTAAAAGAATTTACTGAAACCAAAGAGGAAAACGTGCCTCCTCACTTTATGGCAACAGGTCACTATTTCTCAGCTGGCACGGCCTGCTCCTCTGTACACACACGACAGACTCTGCTCAGCCTCCACTTCTGAGCTCAAGCGACAAGCATGGGTCAGATCAGCAGCAGACTAGACAGATTCAGTCAGCCCATGTGTCACAGAGGAGACCCTTTAAGTGAGCGCATCAGATGTACACACATCCCCAGACTGGTCTTGAAAGGAACACACAGGTGGGATGTGCCAACAGCCACGCGGTGACCAGCCAGGACATGAGAACTGCCTGCAGAGGGCGCTGCTTACTACAAGACGTCAAGTGAGACCAAAAGGGGCCTGATTTTAGTCCTCTCTGTGTCCTCCTTGGTTGAAGGGGAGTCCTTTCATACCTCAGGGTCACCATCAAGTTGGAAGGTCACCAACTTCTTCCTCCTAAAATGATGCTACAGTTTAGCTTTCCACTTCTCTGTTGGGCAGTCCGGATATCCTTTCCTAAGAAAACCATTGAACTCAGTATATAGTTCAGAATTAAAAATAACTAGGGCCTGGGGACAAGCAGGGATGAACAGGCAGAGCACAGAGGATTCTTAAGGCAGTGAAACAAGTCTGCATGGTATTAAAACGATGGAGACACATCATTATAAAGTTGTCAAACCCACAGACTATACAAGGCTGCTACAGATTGAGTATGTGGCCCCATTCCTACTCCCACTTAATATGTTGAAATCCAATCCTCAATTCGATGGCATTAGGAGATAGGCCTTTGGAGGTGGTCAGATCACAAGGGTGGAGCCCTAACAAGTGGGATTAGTGCCCATATAAAAGAGAACCTGGGGCTTCCCAGGTGGCACTAAAGGTAAAGAACCCATCTGCCAATGCAGGAGACATAAGATGTGGGGTTCAATCCCTGGGCTGGGGAGATCCCCTGGAGGAGGGCATGGCAACCCACTACAGCATTCTTACCTGAAGAATCTCATGGACAGAGGAGCCTGGCAGGTTGCAGTCCATAGACTGCAAAGAGTCAGGCACAGCCGAAGTGACTTAGCACTCACCCAGAGGAAAACATAGAGAGCCTCTGCCCCTTTTACAAATGTGAGGGCACAGGCCTGGGCCTTGATCTTGGACTTCCCAGCCTCCCAAACTGTGAGGAATAAATTTCTATGGTTCGTAGGTCACCCACTCTACTGTACTGTTACAGTAACTGGAATGGACTAAAACACATCAAGAGTGAACCCTGCTATAAACTAGGGCCTCCGGGTGATAAAGATGGATCACTATAGGTTCATCAATTGTAACATGCTCCATTCTGGTGGGGGATGTTGATAATGCGAGAAGCCATACATGTCTGGGCAGGAATATATGGGAAAGCTTGGTACCTTTCCCTCAATTTTGCTGTGAACCTAAACTGCTATTAAAAACAGACAAACAAAAAAAGTCTATTAAACGACACCAAGGGTTTCCCTGGTGGTTCAGTGGTAAAGAATCCGTCTGCCGGTGTGGGAGGTGCAGGTTCGATCTCTTGGTCGGGAAGATTCCCTGGAGAGGGAAATGACAACCCACTCCAGTATTCCTGCCTGAAAAATCCCATGGGCAGAGCAGAAGCCTGGCAGGCTACAGTCCATGGGGCTGCAAAGGAGACGGACACGACTTAAGTAGCTGAACAACAACGACCACCACGAACCACAACAGCGTCTTTCTGTGTCAGGTATCTTCTTTAAAGAGGCCATTAACTAACAAAAGATTAGTTAACTGACTGACCAGGACAGTTTTCTGGAGGGGGCTCACGTAATCCATGACTCCTAAACTTTCCTGGGAGGAACGTAAGTTTACTCCAACCCTTGCAGCCACAGCAATGCCTGGGTGAAAACAGGCCACTGGAAGGTCAGGGTCAAAGGAAGGAGCAGCAACTTCAATCAGGCCAGAATTCGAACAATGTATCTATTAGAAGCAGCTCTGGCTACATAATTTGCAGAGCCCAGGGCAAAATGAAAATGTGGGGCCTCTTGTCCCTAAATTATCGAGAATTCTGAAACAGGGATGGCAGAGCATTCTGCCAAGCGTGGGGCGCCTGGGACAGGAAGGGCGAACCCTGTGCAAAACACAGGCGCCAGACCCAAGGGGACCACAGAGTCTTCCTCAGACTGCTCGGATGTCCACTCAGTTCACATCGCGCCTGCTGTGACATCCATATGCTGTTTCAGAACCGTATATGGGAGGCTTGGTTGCAAAACCTGTCTCCTCCTTTTATTTTCAAAGTAAAACATGCCCGTAGTTTTAATAGTCAGAGGGCACTAAGTGTCTTATAATAAAGAAATAGCAGCTCCCACCTCGCACCTTCCAACCTGATTCCTGGTCCCCACAGCTGTTCATTTTTAACTCTTTGAGCATTTCTCATGATATCCGTCTTCGTGTCTCTAAACACGTATCCCTTGTATATACCACCCATTGATTTCCTGTCATATAGGAGGCTTATTTACACCACATATGCTCATTCTATGCTCTCCTGCCCTAAACCACCCAACTAGTTCCATGACAATTTAATGTGGGCATTAGAATCAAAATTCAGTGCTTATATTATACAGGTCACAGTGGAACCAAATGGATTACATATTCTTTCCTGTGTGATATTTAATCCCCCTCCCACCCCATGGCTGGGTAAATGACTGCCATATAGCTGCTTTGTGTTTTAAGTAACTAATTCTTGCTAATTCAAAGCATAAAAGCCCTCCCAAACTCGGTCAAACATATCAGGTATTGGCTCTCTCTTAAAAAAAAAAAGACACTGATGACCACCTAAATTCATTCCCTTTCTAGAACACCTATTATTCAAACATTGAGGCTTACATTGCCTCCTGTTTCTCTTCCTTCCTAGTCTATACTCTTCTCCTTTACAAAATTTTACTCCCTGGAAAGTTCAACTTCAGTTATACAATCATTCCACTGAATTTCTTTATTTCTGCAATAAGAGCTTGCTTATTTTCTTTTAAAACCTTGTTTTTGTTATCTTCTATCCTATTATCTCTTTTAGACAATTAAGGAACTTTTCTTCTGATTCCTGCATGGAATCTGTGCAGAGATTATTTCTTTTGGTGTGTGGTTTGCTTGAACAGTCCTGTTGCAGACACTCCCCCACAGATTTGATGCTCTGTGGTTACTGACCATTTTCATTTGAGACAGACATTAAAATTCAGATATGGGAAGTTCTGTGCAGGTGAATGGATTTGCTGACTGGTTAATTTCACTTCAGGTTGATCACCTGGGGAGCATTCTATAAGGGAACCCCCAAATGTTAGTATCTAGGGACTCTTTTCTGGGGGATCACTTTTTCAAAAAGTCATCCTTCTACATGCAAGAGTTACACTGACCAGCAAACATCACAAAGCCAAGTTGAGGGCAGGTTCTGGGGACTAAATGGGGTGTTTTGACTTTCATAAAACTCTTGTTTTTAATACTGGCATCTCCACGTCACTATGGTTTCTTTCTACTGAAAATTTGAAGATTATGGGTGATATTTCCATTATTTATTCTAGAGACTTGTTAGTATCTCTCACTTCTGCCATCTCTTCTCTTCTGTTTATCCTTAAGGGTCTATACTGTCAACTACAAATTGGCACTTACCAAGAGCATTGCCAACAACTGGACAACAAAGGCATTTGCCATCTGCCTCTACAGAGACTGAACCCCATGCTGCTAGGACTGTTGACCTTCAACAACCCCTGAGGGGATTCAGGGTGGAGTGAGGCACCCTGTGCTTCAGGGAATCTGGTGGAACAGGTCTTTAGGCAGTTGGATGTTTTTAGGAATAGAGTTTATGATCTCAGTCCTTTCATCTCCTCTATCTAGAGAAGCACTAAATCCCTTCATGGTGACATCAGATCCTCATGACTAACAAAAAACCTTTTATAAAATGAGTGCTGCATGGTATTGAACTCCCCCTTCACCAAAACCAATATATAAATTGACTTTCCCCCACTGACACTTTGGAGCAGTCTCTCAGAGCTATCGGAGATGCTGCCTCCCAGGCTGCAGTCCTCATTTTGCCTCAAATAAAACTTAACTCACAACTCTCAAGTTGTATATCTTTTTTAGTCAACAATACCCTACTTGCTTCTGCACTTCATTTTTTCTTGATTTTGGTAAACAGCAAATATTAAACATTTGTGCTGAATCAGCACATTTAATCAGGGTTCTCCCTTTGAAGCTCAGTTGGTAAAGAATCTGCCTACAATGCAGGAGACCTGGGTTCGATCCCTGGGTCAGGAAGATACCCTGAGAAGGAAATGGCAACCCACTCCAATATTCTTGCCTGGAGAATCTCATGGACAGAGGAGCCTGGCGGGCTACAGTCCATGGGGTCGCAAGAGCTGGACAGGACTTAGCGACTAAACCACCACCACCACCTCTTTGCTTCAGACCTCAAACAGAAATATTCTCATTATGGTAGCATTTCCAGTTAGGTGGAAATACAGTTCTACTTAATACTCTTTTTAAAATACTGAAATTCTCAGAGATGACAGACTTCTGATTTTTATCTAATCCTTAGATCCTGCCATGCAACCATAAGAAAACAAGGCAGACTTCTGTCTGGTCCTAGATGGATGAGTTTTCTTTCCTCCTAGTCATCACTGCCACCGCCTTTATCACCCCACACACTAGCACATTCATATGCAGATAATCTATTGCTGGGATCACCTAGAGATAATCCTGAAATCTGAGACCAGCTCCACCCCATAACCACACACACACCTGTCTCACTTCCTCATACACTTCTTGTTGGCAAGAGCCTAAGAACTCTGGCTATTTTTAATGTTAGGGCCAGTTAAGCATGATGAGGAAGGCAAATCTTTGATCAACTGCAAATATCAATCAAAAATATAATGACATTCCCAAATTAAAGCAAAATATTTTGGGATATTTGTATTCCTTCAATGAAATTCAGAAGGAAGAATCCACTCGAATATTACTTATTGACTTCAACAGTATCATTAAATATAAATTCATCTGGGTGCACAAGTTATCCCTCTAAGTTTTTATTTTAGATAGAAAATTATTTTCAAAGTATTTGGAAATCTGACATTCCATTCTCCCACTTCCCATGAATAGGAAATGGAATTAAGATAGTCTATGAAAAACTTTACATCAGTATTTTAGAATTTCCCAGTATCTTATTTAAGTCAATTATTTTACAAACATTTGTCAACCAATTATGTTTCCTTGTAAGAATTTATAAAATGTATCATGATTACCTCACATAAAATCAGCATCAGTAAGTTAAATCAAAAGGTCGAAACTGGAATGGAAACCAGTCATTCAAACATCTTTTGAAGATCTAGGTGCCAGGTTAATAATTTAATAGTTGAGTACAGTGTATCTCTTTACATTAGTGTGTGTCGCCAATTTAAGTGGAATCATCTACATGTGTTGCTTAACAACGACTACTGTCAAGCAATCATACCAAAATAAAAGTTTATAGACCATTTCTGTCACCTTCAACAGCTACAAGCAACTACCACAGCTGGTCTGGCAAGGAGGAAGGCATAATACAGAGGCACCATGATCGAACATGCAGATTCTCAGTATTTAGACTAAGTAGCTACAGTCTTCAGTACTACCAGGTATCCTATTCCAGGATACAGTTTCCTCACCTCACATCACCTTCACTATTCACACCTTCTTTCCACACTGGTACATTTACCCTCAGGGACCCAAATGACCTCTCTGGAGCTTGTCATTTGTCTATGGTAAGGCCTTTTCATGTCCTTTCTGGTGGGTTTATAAGGATCTAACTCCTCCTACATTCCTAAATTAAATGTGCTTTAAGTTATGAAAAGGTCAGTTTTCATTCCAATCCCAAAGCAAGGCAATGCCAAAGAATGTTCAAACTATTGCACAATTGTACTCATCTCACACACTAGCAAAGTAATGCTCAAAATTCTCCAAGTGAGGCTTCAACAGTGAACCAAGAACTTCCAGATGTTCAGAAAAGGCAGAAGAACCAGAGAACAAATTGCCAACATCCGTTGGATCATTGAAAAAGCAAGAGAGTCCCAGGACATGGAACAACAGACTGATTCCAAATTGGGAAAGGAGTATATCAAGGATGTATATTGTCACCCTGCTTATTTAACTTACATGCAGAGTACATCATGCAAAATGCCAGACTGGATGAAGCACAAACTGGGATCAAGATTGCTGGGAGAAATATCAATAACCTCAGATACACAGATGACACCACCCTTATGGCAGAAAGCAAAGAATTAAAGAGCCTCTTGATGAAAATGAAAGAGGAGAGTGAAAAAGTTGTCTTAAAACTTGACTTTCAGAAAACTAAGATCATGGCATCCGGTCCCATCACTTCATGGCAAATAGATGGGGAAACAACGGGAACAGTGACAGACTTTATTTTCTTAGGCTCCAAAATCACTGCAGATGGTGACTACAGCCATGAAATTAAAAGACGCTTACTCCTTGGAAGAAAAGGTATGACCAATCTAGACAGCATATTACCTTACTTTGCGGACAAAGGTTTGTCTAATCAAAGTTATGGGTTTTTCCAGTAGTCACGTATGGGTGTGAGGGTTGGACTATAAAGAAAGCTGAGAAGAACTGATGCTTTTGAACTGTGGTGTTGGAGAAGACTCTTGGGAGTCCCTTGGACTGCAAGGAGATCCACCCAGTCAATCTTAAAGGAAATCAGTCCTGAGTATTCATCGGAAGGGCTGAAGCTGAAGCTGAAACTCTTAATACTTTGGCCACCTGATGCAAAGAACTGATTCACTGGAAAAGACCCTGATGCTGGGAAAGATTGAAGGCAGGAGGAGAAGGGAAGGACAGAGGATGAGATGGTTCGATGGCATCACTGACTCAATGGACATGAGTTTGAGGAAGCTTGGGGAGTTGGTGATGGACAGGGAAGCCTGGTGTGCTGCAGTCCATGGGGTCTCAAAAGAGTTGGACACAACTGAGTGACTGAAGTTTTGAAATTATAATGTTCCTCCAGTTGCTAAATATATATAGCTGATCAGCAACGGACAAAAGGGATATGTGATTTTCTCAGTTTTTCATACTTCAGTTGTAAAGGTAAATTATAGGAAAGAGGAAGAAATGACTGAAAAGCTCAACTGAAAAACAAGTGAGACAAACATATATGGTTTAACCAAGTGATAACTAAACTAGCACTCACTGGGATCAAACATCTAATGCTGTGCAAGATATTAAAGAAAAAACTTCATCTATTTATACTACAATCTGCACTTCCAGTTTGTCTCAAAAGAGAAAAATTCTAGGTATTTTAAACGTCAAAACAAAAGAATGTACATTACTGAAGAAAGAAGAGCTGCTTATTAGCCGAGTTTGCATTTTGAAACCAGTAATATTCACTGATTATACGGTTATCCATGTGTGTACCTCTCTGAAAAACTACATTTTCATCTACAGTGAGTGATTTTATACATATTCGGTTAGATTGTTCTTCCAAGGAGTCCTATGGCAAACATATAATCATTTAATCTATACATCTTCATATCTGAATTCACATATTAAACTTGCTTAAATTAGAATAAATAGGAGTTGTAGCTTGCAAGTATTCAGTTCCATCAATAAAGAACATGGAGGGGCTGGTTTTCAGCCCAACCTGATGAGCCTCACTTAACAAAAACAGTGCATGCTCAGCCGCTCACTCATATCCGACTCTTTGTGACCCCATGGACTATAGCTCGCCAGACTCTCTGTCCATGGAACGTTCCAGACAAGAATACTGGAATGGGTTGCCATTTCCTACTCCAAGGAATTTTCCTGACCCAGGGACCACAACCCGTGTCTCCTGCATTGGTAGGAGGATTCTTTACCACTGGGCCACCTGGGAAACGCAACAAAAATAGTAATATTCCTGAGAAACTGGATATACAACAATCTTCCTTGTCAAGATTACAAAAGCATACTTATGTTTCTTAAGGGAAAAAATATTTTTCTGTGTCAAGGCAAAAAAAAAAAAAATCTTGTTTAAGAATACAGTAAATCTTTAGAACACCAATTATTTTCAGGAAATCAAAAACAATTGCCGGGGCTTCCCTGGTGGTCCAGTGGCTAAGACTCCCTGTTCTCAATGCAGGGGACTGGGTTCAATCCCTGGCCAGGGAACTAGACCCCACATGCTGCAACAGGGAGCCTACATGCCACAACTAAGACCCTGTACAGACAACTAAATAAACAAATATTTAAAAAAACAGTTGCCTGCCATTAACTCTATCATGGCTTCATTCCTCTGGAAAAGTAAATTTACTTTTTGGATATTACCTCACCACTGTTTCTTTATAAAATGAATATAATATCATAGTTGTACAGTTAACCACCCTGGTTAGAATTATCAGTGATTAATTTTTGATTGAGGTAGAGCTGATTTACAATGCTGTATTGATTTCAGATGTAGAACAAAGGGATTCAGTTATATATATACTTTTTTCAGATTATTTTTCATTGTGGGTTATTACAGGATGTTGAGTGTAGTTCCCTGCACTATACGGTAAATCTCTGTTGTTTATCTTTTTTACAGGCAGTAGTTTGTATCTGTTAATCTCATGCTCCTAATTTACGCCTCTGCTATTTCTTTTCCCCTTTGGTAACCATGTTAGTTTTCTATGTAAGACTGCTTCTATTTTGTATATAGATTCATTTGTATTATTTTTTGGATTCTACATATAAGTGATATCATATAATTAAAAACATTATTAGTGATCATCTTACATGCTATTTATAGCTGGTAAAGCTGATATATAAAATTTCTTCAGAAAACAACAAAAAAGTCTGTAAAGCAAGTATCCTTCAATTAAAAAATAAATAAATTTTTTTAAAGTGTAAAAAAAATTTCTTTAGAATTTCTCTTGATTCAGTTAAGATTTCAACTCTTGGTGGGAGATCCTTTTTGATCTGGGCATTGAAAGCCTAAGTCTCAGGCTTTATTCCTAACAAATCAAGCTTCAATAAAGGATTTGAAAATTTATGCAAATATTAGAAAAGGTTTAATGAGCTGACTCAATTCCCTTATCCCCAACTCCAGGAACATTGTAACATTCTGAACTTTCATCAGCTACAATGCCTTTGTAGATTTTCAGTCATCAACACATAGAAGGGAGGGTTGTTCTGAAGAGGCTCGGGTAACTTCTAGAACTTTCTGAAGTATCACAGAAGCCCTTGATCAATCTGACTAAAACACACTCAGGTCAAGGTCATTTTTCTGATTCCATAAAAAGGATCATTTCAATATCTCAGGGCCATAAGTGTACACACCCCTGTCCTCCCCTTCCCTCCCCCCCCCCCCCCCCCCCCCACCAGCATGCAACACAGGAGGTGTGGAAGCAAAGCAAAATCCAAAAGCAAGAACCACATTCACTAGTTTATAAAAGCCTGGTGTGCCAGTGCTAACAAAAACACTGTAAACTGTGAAGACATTTATGTTAGTAAAATACACTTCGACAATTCTCTAATCTAACTTATACAGAAAATTATAAACATAGGCAAATGTTATAACAGGAGAAAATGTAGGAAAAGGACACATGAGATGAAGATAATCAGATTAAAGTTGTAAAATATGAGAACATACCGTGTACTAGGCACATGTAAGATCACAAGAAATCAAGTGAGGAGGAAATCAGTCTCCAGAGTGTTAACTTCATGAAATCACAGAGTAATGCAAAAGCTCAAACCCATGACTCTTTAAAACCTGTGCCTTTTGACCACCTACAGGAACTTTTAAAAATGGGCAAAAGACACTAAGATGGAATTTTCATTTCTAGCCTTCACAAGAACACCGGTTCAGAATAATAATTTAAAATACTAACCAGAACCTTCATATATATACATGGAATTAACTTTATTTTTATGGAGAAACAATAAAAATCATTTTGATTGCCTTTAACGTTGATGTTCTACTCTGGCAATGCTAGATATTTTAGTTTATTCAACAGAAAAAAAATCAGTCATTCACATCATTGTGAAATACCATCATTCCACACCCACGGCTATACTAAAGCACAGAAACCACCCTGATTTCAAATATTCTTTTCATTTTACAAACATGTCATGGAGATTTCCTGCAAATCCAATAAGAGTCTACATATCTCAAAAGAAGTGGTATAAAAATCTTTCATAAGATCATGGTTTCAATTTTGGGTTCAAAAACTATGGACACAATAGGTGAATGCCCTGTATATGTTATGATGGGGAAATGGGAAGTGGAAAAGAGGAGGGAAGGATGATCAAAACACTAGTAAAACATAAAATAAGATGGTCCTCCAGACTGGATTCCTATTTACCAACTTAGCTCTACCTCTCCATTTTCCCTTCAACAAATTGTTGGCTTCAGTCATTTCTAATGTATAGTTTTATCTCAGTGCAATGCTTTGCTCTCTCACCCTGCCCATACACCTTCTCTCCTCTCTCCACCCTGTGACCGGGCAGGAACACCACCGTGCAGTTCTACGAACCTTCCCTAAGTTCGCAGCCCCTTCTAGACGATGAAGTTGCTCGAGTTTCCCTGTGTGTGTGTGCGTGCGCGCGCGTGCATGCTGTGTGTTCAGTCGTGTCCGACTCTTTGCGACCCCACGGACTGTAGCCCACCAGGCTCCTCTCTCCCTGGGATTTCCCAGGCAAGAATACTGGAGTGGATTGCCATTTCCTCCTTCAGGGGATCTTCTAGATCCAGGGATCGAGCCCATGCCTCTTGCATCTCCAGCATTGGCAGGTGGGTTTTTTATCCCTGCACCACCTGGGAAGCTTCTCCCCTCCTTAGTGCTACTTTTTCTTTTTTTAAAATTTTTATTGGAGTACAGTTGCTTTGCAGTGTTATGTTAGTTTCATACAGCACAGTCAATTAGCTATAGGAAGATCTTCTGGAGGAGGAAAAGGCAACCCGCTCCAGTATTCTTGCCGGGAAATTCCATGGACAGAGGAGCCTGGTGGGCTACAGTCCATGGGGTCACAGAGTTGGACATGACTGAGCAACTGATCTGCACACAGATACATATATCCCCACACTGTTGATACTATGTATAAAATAAACAGCTAGACATGACTGAGCAACTGAACACACACAGATACATATATCCCCACAGTTGATACTATGTATAAAATAAATAACCAATGAGAAAGTACTGTCTAGCACAGGGCGCTCTATGTAATGTTCTTCAGAGCTACTTTTCAGCCAGAGTGCCACACACACCCCGGCAGGCTCATGGTTCTCTGGTGCTTCAGAGACTGGGACACTGACTGGTATAGGAGATCCTTGCCCAGTATCTGCCATACAAATGAATTTATAAACAAAGTTATGGCAAAGGCCGCCCCAGGAGAAAGAAAGGGAAAAGTCTTTAAAGTGTATTACGTATATGTATGTTTAGAGGAAGGGACCTGAGTATAACAGAAACATTCTTGTTCACACAGATCCATCCATTCAAAAACCTAGAGCGACAAAGACTAGGAAGCTGAGCCAATGCAGCTTTTAACCCTCTTCCTTATTTCTTTTACAAGAAAGTCTAACCACTACATCATAATATGAGATAAACTTTGATTAAGGCCGTTAAGGAAAACTAAGTGCCGAAGTCAACAGCAGTTATGCAACAGAGAAGAGTGATTTAAATTATATTTTGCTTCCGGCTAGCTGGGAGGTCTACATACCAAAGCTGGGTTGGCAGCTCTCAGTGGTTGAGAAAGTCCTACAAATATTCTGGAAAAACCAGTGGGTGGAATTTAGGTCCTCAGTAATAACACAGCTTTTATGGCCAACAGGTGAAATGTAAGGTTGAGAAACCAAATATCATGGGTCAAGAGTTTCACAGTGAGCACCCTGTATTTAAAAAAAAAAAAACCCAACTACTCTAAAGGATAATAGTACTTTTTATTTAACTTTTTTTTTTTCTTAAATGGAGAGAAGTTACTGATGCTAGGTGCATGGACAAGGGCAAGTTGATAATCTACCAGAACAACATCTTAATCATCCCTAAGCCCTTCCCTATGCCTTCTAGCAGTGCTTCCATTCTTAATTTATAACCTTGCCCTTCAGAGTTTCAAACTGATTCCTGTCAACCAAAACTAACAGCAGTAACAACAAAAAGGCCCACACCAAACAAAAATGGCACACACTTCACTTTCTTTTAAAATATATCTATGTATATTCCTTGGTCTTCTGCAAAGCCCAAGAAAATCGCCTCTAAATAAAACTGCTCAACTACTGTTTTCAAAACAGTAGTAAGAGAAATTTAACTGATAGCAATAATGACTAGGGTGCAGGTCAGATACTGATTTTTGACTGGCAGAAGAACACTGCTTAGTAGATATTATTACATGAGGGTCAAGAGTTTCTTACCTGTCAAAGCCTGTTCTTACCCATATCAGCTGATACATGGCTAAGAACAGGGTTTTCCTTACTATAAACTCAGTAGCAATGAACTGGTTGTTTTAGACTAAGATTACATACTGATCCTAAGCCTAGACTAAGCCTTTTTCTTCTCCTAAGATATTTAATTTTAAAACATTTACTGCATGTATGCACGCCCAGTTGCTTCAGTCATGACCAACTCTTTGTGACCCTATGGACTGTAGCCCACCAGGCTCCTCTGTCTATGGAATTCTCCATGCAAGAATACTGGAGTGGGTTGCCCTGCCCCACTCCAGGGAATCTTCCCAACCCAGGGATCAAACCTTCACCTCCCGCATCGGCAGGCAGATTCTTCACCACTGAGCAACAACAGAGCCCTTATAACATCGAGGGATAACCCCAATTCCAATGATTTACAGAACACATGCTTCTTCTCTGAGACATTTCTTACACTTCACCTAATTTCCAGATTACCTCTCTGATAAAACAAATACAAGAAGAGCAATCCCTCAATAAATGTCCTCATTGCCAAAGTCCAAATTTTATTTTACTTTGCTTTGCTTTCTTTATTGAGTATTTTCAAGCTGGGCACTCTCTTAAGTTTTAGGGCTACAAAGGTGATGAACTAGACCTAGCCCCACTCCTGAGCAAGTCAGGGAGACACTCACAAAACAAAATAACGATTTAAAGTGAAGGGCTACGTGGAAGGAAGAAGAGCAAGGTCGGTCACAGAAAGAGATGACTAACTGCCCAGGGAGCCGGGCGAGGGTGTACATGGGAGGCAAGATTAATCTGGGGCTTGAGGGATGGAAGGGAGGTGGGTGTTAAGTCAGTGCCAAGAAGACTATGACACATATGAGGTGTTCACTCTGAAAATAATCTCCTCCTAACAAATCCATCTCCTTTTTTCTTTTTCCTAGAGCAGTTTTAGGTTCATGGCAAAACTGAGAAGTACCAAGATTTCCCAAATACTTTCCGCCCCGCCCCCCCACTCAAGGACAGTTTCCCCCGTTATCAACATCCCCACCAGAAGGGGACATTTATGACAACTGATGAACCTACACATACACAACGGAAGTGCACAGCTAAGGGCTCACTCTGTGCATTGCAGAGGTCTGGACAAATGTGCTGTGACATGCCTCTACCATGCCAGTTTCAGCTTGAGTAGTTTCACTACCTACATCTTTGGTCATCCACCAAAGGAAAAAAAATGCTTAGTGAATGTTGCTTGCAAATGAGGACCAATGATCAACACTGAGCTATTTATTATTTAAACACTTGATAGAACTTCTATGAATCTCTGGATCTTCACATCCCTTCATTATGTGTCACAGTTGGTGGCAGACAAGTAACTTTCATGGAAAATCAGGCAACAATGCTGTGCCGCAGAACTGAAAGAGATGTCTCAATATTTCCTCATTGGTAAAACCACCATTCTCCCCTTCTCTTCTGCATCACTGTTCCTACTGCCTCAGTGATAACCTTTAGGTTATGGGAACTCTTATCTTTCATATATTAAGGTCATCAAGTCTCAGCAAACCCTGGTGCTGAGTCCTAAGGAGGTAAAGTATTAACTTCAGTAAGTGAAAGTGAATCTATAAAGACCACCATGTGTTTAGATCACTCCCTGACCCTCTGACCCATTCATTCACATACTCTTCCTCTCCTCCTCCCCTTTTCCTCCCCTCTCCACTCACCCCAAGCACATCCAACAAGAATATGGCTTTTCAAAAACAGGCTCTGCATTTTGATCAGGAATCTGAGAAATCTAGTTCCCTATCAATAAAGAGTGAAATTAAACAAAAGGCATTCCTGCTGAACACTTTCATTTAAATATCAAGGGACTTCCCTGGTGGTCCAGGGGTTAAGACTTTGCCTTCTAATGCAGAGAGTATGGTTAGATCCCTGGTTGGGGAGCTAAGATGCCGCAGGGCCAAGAAACCAAAACATAAACCAGAAGAAATCCTGTAAGAAATTCAACAAAGACTAAAAACAGTCCACATAAGGAAAAAAAACTTAAAAAAATAAGTAAGCATTGCTAACCAAGAAAAATCTGCTTTGGGAGGTCAACATGAAATGCAGTAATTGTCTGTTTAGAAAGTGAACAATTAAGTCTGCACTTGGTTTGAATGGTACACCTACACCATTGTTCATGAAGGTAGATGGGCACTGTTACAGCAGCTGGGAGTTCCTTTCACTGGATCCTCTTTCCCACACGTCAGCTCTAAGGGTGGCTATATTCTGGCACGGCTACATCCCATCAGACATTCTGAGAATGAGTGAAAGACAAAATGAGCGCCGGGTGCAGAGTCACGTTTCAGGGCCCATATGCTTTTGTTTTTAAACGATGTAGAAAAACTTCCGCATCGTGAATTTGGACAATGATCCAAATGACTGAAAGTCTGCCTATGTTAAAAATATTTGCCAGCATGTTTCAGAGAAGAGATAGTTAGACATCAGCCTTGTAGAGAGGTTTTCAAAGCTGACTAATCTGTAATGCTTCCCTTCTATTTTCAGTACCAACAAAGACTTTGTTGATAATGTTATTTGTTGCAGGTTAAATACACACACACAGGCATACATACACATCTCAAGCCTACATGGAGGTTTGTTTTCTTTCTTTTAATTGTAGTATAATTGGTCTACAGTGTTGTATCAGTTTCTGCTGTACATAAATCATGTATACGTAGACATATATCCCCTCCCTCTCAGACCTGTCCCCCACTGCACCCCTCATCCCAACCCTCTAGGTCATACAGAGCCCCGAGCTGAGTTATCTGTGGTACACAGCAGCTTCGCACTAGCTATCATTTTACACACGGTGGTGTATATATGTCAGTCCTAATGCGAGGATAATACATCTATGGTAGCTAATAAACAATCTTTTTAGTTGAAAATATCATGGTGTTTTTTGTGGGGGGCGATTGAGTCAGGTATGATTTAAAGTAAACACACTGTATTTAATTTCTTCCTGATTAACTAAACCACACTATGGGGCACTTTGTCAATAAAAAAATAAATCAACCACGGTATCAATGATTTCTTCCAACATCACTCTGACACAGTCATCACTTTGGTGTCTTCCCTCTGGATGTCAATGTGTATGCCTTTCATTTCCATCAGCTGTGAAATTTGGGCGATGAAGAAGATAACCTTTCTATCCCAGCTGCAAGTTGCTATAAGCATCATCAGAAAGTACATAAGATTTAATATCTATTTTCTCTATGTTGTGGATGAAGAAAATCATGAAAGTTTCCACTGCCTGAGCACTTATGCACTGCTCTGTGGCAATTTGAAATAAATGTGACCAGTTTTCAACAACACACTTATAGAAGTGTAAGAATACAGAGTTCCAAAGAATAACAAGGAGAGATAAGAAAGCCTTCCTCAGTGTTCAGTGCAAAGAAATAGAGGAAAACAACAGAATGGGAAAGACTAGAGCTCTCTTCAAGAAAATTAGAGATACCAAGAAAACATTTCATGCAAAGATGGACACAATAAAGGACAGAAAATGGTATGGACCTAACAGAAGCAGAAGATATTAAGAAGAGGTGGCAAGAATACACAGAAGAACTGTACAGAAAAGATCTTCATGACCCAGGTAACCACGATGGTGTGATCACTCACGTGGAGCTGGACATCCTGGAATGTGAAGTCAAGTGGGCCTTAGGAAGCATCACTACGAACAAAGTTAGTGGAGGTGATGGAATTCCAACTGAGCTATTTCAAATCCTAAAAGATGATGCTGTGAAAGTGCTGCACTCAATATGCCAGCAAACTTGGAAAACTCAGCAGTGGCCACAGAACTGGAAAAGGTCAGTTTTCATTCCAGTCACAAAGAAGGGCAATGCCAAAGAATGTTCAAACTACCACACAACTGCACTCATCTCACACGCTAGCAAAGTAAAGCTCAAAATTCTCCAAGCGAGGCATCAATAGTACATGAACTGTGAACTTCCAGAAGTTCAAGCTGGATTCAGAAAAGGCAGAGGAACCAGAGATCAAATTGCCAACATCTGTTGGATCATAGAAAAAGCAAGAGAGTTCCAGAAAAACATCTACTTTTGCTTTATTGATTATGCCAAAGCCTTTGACTATGTAGATTACAACAAACTGCAAAATTCTCCAAGAGGTGGGAATACCAGACCATCTTACCTGCCTCCTGAGAAATCTATATGCAGGTCAAGAAGCAACAGTTAGAACTGGACATGGAACAACAGATCCGGTTCCAAATTGGGAAATGAGTACATCAAGGATGTATACTGTCACCCTGCTTATTTAACTTATATGCAGAATACATCATGCGAAATGCCGGGCTGGATGAAGCACAGGCTGGAATCAAGATTGCGGGAGAAATATCAATAATCTCAGATATGCAGATGACACCACCCTTAGGGCAGAAAGTGAAGAGAACTAAAGAGCCTCTTGATGAAAGTGAAATAGGAGAGTGAAAAAGCTGGCTTAAAACTCAACATTCAGAAAACTAAGATCACAGCATCTGGTCCCATCACTTCATGGCAAATAGATGGGAAATGGTGGAAAAAGTGACAGACTTTATTTTTCTGGGCTCCAAAATCACTGCAGATCGTGACTGCAGCCATGGAATTAAAAGATGCTTACTCCTTAGAAGAAAAGCTATGGCCAAACTAGACAGCATATTAAAAAGCAGAGACATTACCTTGCCGACAAAGGTCCGTCTAGTCAAAGTTATGGTTTTTCCAGTGGTCGTGTATGGATGTGAGAGCTGGACTGTAAAGAAAGCTGAGTGCTGAAGAATTGATGCTTTTGAACTGTGGTGTTGGAGAAGACTCTTGAGAGTCCCTTTGGTCTGCAAGGAGATCCAACCAGTCCATCCTAAAGGAGATCAGTCCTGGGTGTTCATTGGAAGGACTGATGCTGAAGCTGCAACTGCAGTACTTTGCCTACCTGATGCAAAGAACTGACTCATTGGCAAAGACCCTGATACTGGGAAAGATTGAAGGCAGGAGGAGAAGGGAAGGACAGGGGATGAGATGGTTGGATGGCATCACTGGCTTAACGGAGAGGAGTTTGAGCAAGCTTCGGGAGTTGGTGATGGACAGGGAAGCCTGGCATGCTGCGGTCCATGGGGTCATAAAGAGTCGGACACGACTGAGTGACTAAACTGAACTGAACTGAGTTTTTACTACAGGCATGACTCCCAAAATTTGCAGTCATGTTTTGTGAACTTATTTAAGACAATGTTCCTCAACTGATAAACCACACTCTTTTCAAGATTCCCAAATTTCTGTTTCCCTTGTATTTAAAAGTTCAAAATAAATTAAAACTTGTACAGGGCCTACAATAAGAGAAGCTTAATACTGCGTGTGCCACTTCAAAACATTCAAGCTCAATTCTCCTCACCTTCACACACAGGCTGGCGATCAATGATAGAAGCCAAGGAAATATTAACACTAAGGTTATGTTTAAATTATCTGCTGTTGAAAATCTTTATATATCCTAATTCTTATCGGCAATTCATACTACCATAGGCATATTGTTAATGTAAAGATTTACTGTCTTATTATATGCCAGATCCTCTGATGGGCACTAGCGATGCAAAGGAAGATCCGTACTCGCCCTCAAAGAACTCAAGATCTACTGGGGAAAAGGCCAATTATAAATGCAGACATGCAACATCAGAGACAGAGGGTTACAAGAAGGCCAGAAGCAGCTTCCTGGATGATGGATGATGATTCAAGGCGGAGAAGAGAGCATGACCCAGGGAAAGACACGGCAGGTGTGGGAACTGCACAAATGCAGAACTGGACAGGCAGGACCGAAGTCACAGAGTGTCTTAATTGTTCATACTGACCTTCTCTTGTTGGCCTAGGGATCCATGGAAAGACTTAAAGCAAAGGTGTAAGGTGTGTAAATGAAAACTATTACGTGTCTTAAATATCAAGGACCTTTTAGCTACTGTGTGGGCTGCAAATTTTAGGGGAACAAAACTGGAGGCAGTCCAAAGGCTGTTGTAAGTGAAAAACCAAGCAGGTTTGAATGAAGGCTACAGGCGTGTTTTTTTTAACAGAGGATACACTTGATATGTAGAGGAGATAGAATCAGAGAACTTTTCATCACAGGATGTGGGGGATGAAGTCGTGGGCAGACTCCCAGATTTCTGGCTGGGGATGTGATGCCACCAAACAGGATACAGGAAGAAGAGCGGGTTTAAGGGCGGGTGTGGCAGCTTTAGAACGAGCTCCACTGAGCTGAGTGGGCCAAGGATGACACTGTGGGTGACGCTGAGCACCAAGGGGCGGATGACACAGAGAGATGGAGCTCGGAACCGGGAGCAAGTGGGACGCCCTGGCAGTCCACAGCGCCAAGGAGAAAAACAAACAGTAAGCTCAGGTGTGGCAGAGAGGTCTGGTGAGGAAAAGACTGGAAAATGCCCACGAGATGTAGACAGCAGGATGCATGAAGAACCTCTGTAAAATCTATTAGATGTCCGCCAAGCTATGAGAACTGAAGTCAGGCCACGGTGGGTGATGATGTGAAGGAGGGGTGAGGCGCAGGGAGGTACCGCTGAGGAGCTGCCAGGTGGAGAAGCAGGGCTCGAGGTGGGGTTTGGGCTGGTTTGTTTTTACAATCAGTTGAAATCTCACCACCTAGAGATAGACAACATTGACATTTCAGTGCTCATTTTTTCCAGACACACACACATACACAGTGGTATAAATACACAGGCATACCTCAGAGATATCAGACCACCGCCATGAAGCAAATATCACAACAAGGTGTCACCCACATTTTTTGGTTTCCCAGTGCATATAAAAGTTATGTTTACACTCTACTGTAATCTATTAAGTGTGCATTAGCGTTATGTCTAAGAAAACAATGTACATACCTTCATCTAAAATGGATGCTGCTAGAAAAGGTGGTGTTGACAGACATACACACTGCTATGCATAAGACAGTTGGTGAGAAGCTGCTATATAACACAGGGAGCCCAGCCTGGTGCTCTGTGATAACCTAGAGGGGTGGGATGGGGGGAGGAGGGAGGCTCAAGAGACATGGAGTATATGTATAATTATGGCTGATTTGCATTGTTGTACAGCAGAAACCAACACAACGTTGTAAAGCAATTTTCTTCCAACTAAAAAAATAAATTAAAAAAAATGGTGTTGACAAACTTGCTCAACACAGGGTTGCCACACACTCGCAATTTGTTAAAAAAAAAAAAAAAAGTACTATTTGTGAAGTGCAAGAAAATGACATTCACCTGTACATAAATACACATACATAATAATGCACAGACTTAAGGAACATTAATTGTCTACAAAATTATATACTAACAAGGCAAGCTGTGTCTTTACACCGAAACTATTCTTGAAGTTATCAGAATCACAAGTGTACTCACAACAGAAGCAGTTAAAACCCAATATCTCTAAGGCACGCACTACCCTTTGTCAACACTGGTTCTTTACTTCTGAGAAACTTAATGGAGAAAAGTCAGCTGAGGAAACAGACACACCCAATCCATTGACTTCAGAAGGTGGAGAGCAATTACCCACTT
Source organism: Cervus elaphus (assembly GCF_910594005.1). NCBI lineage: Eukaryota > Metazoa > Chordata > Mammalia > Artiodactyla > Cervidae > Cervus > Cervus elaphus. Next base: position 28,524,457 of record NC_057841.1, on the reverse strand, counting down.
GAAATATTTCCAGGGGGTTAAACATGCAGTCTTACGAGTAGAACCCTAGAAGCTCTACCTCTTGAGGTCAGACAACCTCTTGCAAGGGAGTACTAACAAGGTGCACCCAAAGAGCAGCGCCCAGTGAGTCACCAGAGGGGCAAGTTCCACCCTGTAAAGCTCCCACACCTGCGTCCTGTCTCATCACCACGGGAGGAAAAACGCACAAAGCTCTCTACTGTGGGGCTACAATGTCAACAGAGCTGGGAATACTGGTTAAACTGGCCCAGTCAGCTGAATGGCCATTGGGTTTGACTTGGGGTTGACTCTACTAGGAAATGGGACAAGAGGTCGTAATTGTAACACAGAAAAGGTAGCACCCAAAGACTTCCAAGGGCTTCCCAGGTGGCTCAGTGGTAAAGAATCTGCCTACCAAGCAGGAGACGGGGTGTTCGATCCCTGGGTTGGGAAGATGCCCTGGAGAAGGAAATGGCAACCCTCTCTAGTATTCCTGCCTGGAAAATCCCATGGACAGAGGAGCCTGGTGGGTGTCAGCCTAGATATCCTGCCCACCTCCCACCCCCCTACAAAGGCAGTCAAACCGGAAATCATTTGATGAAAGGCAACGGTTGGAAGTTAGATCTGGTGATTTGCATCCATGCTGCATGCTCAGTCATGTCTAACTCTTTGTGACTCCTCAGACTGTCGCCTGCCAGGCTCCTCTGTTCATGGAATTTTCAGGCAAGAATACTGGAGAGAGCTGCCACTTCCCACTGCAGGGGATCTTCCCGACTGAGGGATCAAACCTACATCTCCTGCATTGGCAGGCAGATCCTTAACCACTGAGCTCTCTGGGAAGTCTCTGGTGATTTGGAATTGATTCTAACAGTGAATATACTTTAAAAGAAAATGATACATACCTGGCTTGGCTCTTAAAACCAATTTATATCTACTTTTTGAAAAAAGTTTAAGCCTAAAAATATTTTTTATTAAAATATAAGAAAAATATTTTTTTAATTGAAGGATAATTTCTTTACAGAATTTTCTTGTTTTCTGTCAAACATCAACAAGAATCAGCCATAGGTACACCCATGTCCCCTCTCTCCCAAACCTCCCTCCCATCTCCCTCTCCACCCCATGCTTCTAAATGGTCCCAGAGCTCCCGTTTGAGTTTCCTGAGTCATAGCAAATTCCCATTGGCTGTCTATTTCACATATGGTATTGTAAAACGTCCATGTGACTCTCTCCACACATCTCACCCTCTCCCTCCTCCCTTCCTCCCATGTCCATACATCTGTCCTCTATGTCTATTTCTCCATTGCTGCCCTGAAAATAAATTCATCAGTGCCATCTTTCTAGATTCTATATATATGCGTCAGTATACGATGTTTATATTTCTCTTTCTGACTGACTTCACTCATCCACTTCATTAGAACTGACTCGAATGTGTTCCTTTTCATGGCTGAGTAGTATTCAATAGTATGTGAACCGTGCAATTCCAGATGTTCAACCTGGATTCAGAAAAGGCAGAGGAACCAGAGATCAAATTGCCAACATCCACTGGATCATCGAAAAAGCAAGAGAGTTCCAGAAAAACATTTACTTCTGCCTTATTGACTATGTCAAAGCCTTTGACTGTGTGGATCACAAAAAACTGGAAAATCCTTCAAGAGATGGAAATAACAGACCCCCTAACCTGCCTCTTGAGAAATCTATATGCAGGCCAGGAAGCAACAGTTAGAACCAGACACAGAACAACAGACTGGTTTCAAATCAGGAAAGGAGTATATCAAGGCTGTATATTGTCACGCTGCTTATCTAACTTATATGCAGAGTACATCATGAGAAATGCTGGGCTGGAGGAAGTACAAGCTGGAATCAAGATTGCCGGGAGAAATATCAATAACCTCAGATATGCAGATGACACCACCCTTAGGGCAGAAAGTGAAGAGAACTAAAGAGCCTCTTGATGAAAGTGAAATAGGAGAGTGAAAAAGCTGGCTTAAAACTCAACATTCAGAAAACTAAGATCATGACATCTGGTACCATCACGTCATGGCAAATAGATGGGAAATGATGGAAACAGTGACAGACTTTATTTTTTTGGGCTCCAAAATCACTGCAGATGGTGACTGCAGTCATGAAATTAAAAGACACTTGCTCCTTGGAAGAAAAGTTATGACTAAACTAAACAGCATATTCAAAAGCAAAGATATTACTTTGCCAACAAAGGTCCGTATAGTCAAAGCTATGGTTTTTCCAGTAGTCATGTATGGGTATGAGAATTGGACTGTAAAGAAAGCTGAGCGCTGAAGAATTGGTGCTTTTGAACTGTGGTGTTGGAGAAGACTCTTGAGAGTCCCTTGGACAGCAAGGAGATCCAACCAGTCCATTCTAAAGGAAATCAGTCCTAAATATTCATTGTAAGAACTGATGCTGAAGCTGCAACTCCAATATTTTGGCCACCTGATGTGAAGAACTGACTCATTTGAAAAGACCCTGATGCTGGGAAAGATTGAGGGCAGGAGGAGAAGGGGACGACAGAGGATGAGATGGCTGGATGGCATCACCAATTCAATGGACATGAGTTTGAGTAAACTCCGGGAGTTGGTGATGGACAGGGAAGCCTGGCATGCTGCAGTCCCTGGGGCCACAAAGAGTCGGACACGACTGAGTGACTGAACTCAACTGAACTGAGTATTCCATTGTATATATGTACCACAGCTTCTCTATCCATTCACCTGCTGATGGATATCTAAGTTGCTTCCACGTTCCAGCTATTGTAAATAGTGCTGCAACGAACACTGGAGTACATGTGTCTTTTTCAATTTTGCAAACCAATTTATATCTAGTTTGTCTGTAAAGTGATCCATAGATTTTGCTGAGACTTATGGCCATCCCAGAGCAAGAACTACCACAGTCACCACCGCAGCTACACAGAGGTTGCCAGGAAGGTTAATTTCTAACAGAGAGCTTGCATGCACTTAGTTTAAAAAAAATCTGGACAATAATCTTAAGAAAACTGTCTCATCACATGTCCCCATGTTCAGACAAATGACTGAATTAAAAGTATGGTATGAACTCATTAGGATATCTCAAAATAGATTTTTGGAAGAAATCTGTAAATAAGATCCTCCATGTAAAGGTAGGAGGCACATATTAAATATTAAAACAAATCTATATCTACCATTTAACATGTTTTCATATGCCAACAAAGAAACACATGTCTCACGGCAATAACAGATGTGTTGATATCTCAAAGCTTCACTATCTTCACTGAGATCAAGAGGAAGGTCCTTACAAGGGAAATGAGAATGTGTTCTGGATGCAGTGTAAAAATTACATTTTCCACTTGGTGATTTCTAGTGTATTAGAGAGCATTATTGATTTTATAACCTAACCTTGAATCTGACCACTAAATTCTAATATTCTTTATAATCTTTGGTTCACTTGATTTACTGGGATTTTCTAAGGAGACAATCACATATTTTCCTCTTCCTTTCCAGTGTTGGAAATCTCATTTCCTTTCTGTCTTACTACATCAACTACACAGTAACAGCTGTACAGAGCACTTAAACAGTGCCCAGCATATGCAGGTGCTCTTCTAAGCATCAGTTATAAGCTCATTTCAGCTGAAAAACAAGTATTGTTGTTGTTGTTTAGTCACTAAGTTGTGTCTGACTCTTTGCGACCCCCTGGACCAGAGCTCACCAGATTCCCTGTCCATGGGATTTCCCAGGCAAGAATACTGGAGTGGGTTGCTATTTCCTTCTCCAGGGGATCTTTCCAACCCAGGGATCGAAACTGCATCTCCTGCATTGCAGGAGGATTCTTTATAACTGACCTGCCTGGGAAGTCCCAAAACAAGTATATATAGGTATTATTTCCCCTATTTTATAAGTGATGAATCTGAGGCACAGCAAAGTTAAGACAACATATAGAAATGATCACAAAGCCCCTAAGAAGATGCAACAGATCAAAGAACTTCCTCCCTACATTGTCACTTTGGTAGACTGCATACTCTAGTTGGGGAGAAAAATTCAAGCAGTTAGGCCACTGCTATGGACTGAATATGTCCTCCCCCGGCCCACTTATACACTGACATCGTACACACATGTGATGGTACTAAGGAGGCGGGACTCCTGGGAGGTGTTCAGGTCAGGAGAGCGGGCTGTTATGAGTGAGATCAGTCGTCTCGTAAGAGAGACCCCACAGAGCTCTCCAGCCCCCTCCACCAAGAGAGACTACAGCAAGAAGTCAGCCGTCTGCAGTTCAGAAGAGGGCCTTTCCCAGATCCCAGCCACGTGGACACCATGTCCTTGGACTTCTCTGCCTCCACAGCTGTGAGAAGTAAATTTCTGCTGTTCCTAAGCCACCCGGTATGTGGTTATTTTGTCAGAGGGACCTGAATGGATTGAGACAGCCACAGAAGAGCAGAGGTTAAAGTAGGAATCTTCATCATCTTCCTGACTCCACTCTTGTCGTTGGTTTTTGCCGTAAGACAGGAGGAGGTCATGATCTGGAGTCTGTCAGCAATCGCAGAGCTGACCCAAGGAAGTTCCTGCCACTTCGATGTCATTCAAGGTCTGGAGTTCCTGGCTGGTCAAACATGAAGACAGTAGACGGGGATGACTGGACACCAGCGGGACTAGTGACATCACCTCTTTACAGCAACACGCTCGACAGGTGACACACAGAAACGCACCACAATCACAACACCAGAGAGAAACCAGCTTCATAATGGTTCCTGCAACAGGTAAAGAGCATCCCCCGACCACCCTTCCACTACCTCACAGAAAAGACACACTCGCCATGAAACACGGTGTGTACGTGCATGGGCTCAGGAGCCGAGCGGGGCTGAGATGAAGCTATGTACGCCAGGATTCTCTAGTTCAGTTTAAGCGCCTTTATACCTGACACTTCCCCAGCTGCCTGCCCTGTTTATCTGGACACGGGGTTCGTGATTTTTTTCCCCCCAGCCCTTCTACACCCTGGGAACACACAGAAGGCCTTTCTGCGTGGCGCTCCCATGGGAGGGGGGAAGAATAATACAGCCTCAAAGTTGTGAGCTTTCCCTGCTGGACGAGCAGAAGGACACTAGGTGTGTGTCCTGGCTGAAGAGAGGGCATCAGGTACAGGGAAGACGGAAAAACAGAGAGGATAATTACAGCCCCAGTCAGAGCGCTGTCTCACGCCTGAGATAGCATCCGTCTCTTCAAGACTCACCCGCCTGCCGGGACAGACTGGGGAGCAGCCCCGGGAACAACGGGCTGTGTTACTGGCTGTTCCACCTCACTTACGCAATTTGCTAGTCACCGAGGGCTATCCCCACCTGCTCCCAAAGGGTTATCTCTGAAACACAGATTAAAAAAATATCACGGAGGTGAGTTTATGCTGACAGGGCGCAACCCAAACCCAGAAGGCCCGTCGGAAGTCTGTGACCTGGCCCCCGGGGCAGGTGGGCAGGCTTCATGGCTGGACGGCTCTGGGTTTCAGTCTCCACCTACTGACGGTAGGACCTTGGCCAGGATCCCAGAGCCGTGGTTTTTTCATCTGGAAAGGGGCCGTTTCTACCATGAAACGAGATCACAGGTCTGGGTGATAAAGAACCCCCTTCCACGCAGTAGACGCCCCCAGGTGCTCGCCACGGCGGGTCTCACGTGCTATCGCTGCTCCCCCTCCACTCGTCCACCCCCCTCTGCACTCACTGCCCAGCGTCCAGGAGGTGCTTCATTATTCAATCAGCGTCTGAAGGCAGCCCCAGACCTGCAACAGCACTGCTTCACTGCAGCCTCTCCCCCTGGACTTGGGTTCCCTATGCAGATGCCTGAACTTTCTTAAAATGAGAAAGAAGCTATAACAATAGAGAAATGATGACCAATAATGAAATGATGTACTTCTAGTTGGAGGAGGCAGGGCTGATCTGGACCCTTCCTCAGGTACAACATGTAAAATTCCTAATGTCAACAACATCTGAAGAACCACATATGATGTACATACATACTGCAGTCTGAAGTAGAGAGACCAGGTTTTACAATGTCGTTTTAGTTCTCGTAAAATTTGTGTACTCCAGGCACTTACATATATACCTTTTTCTTTTTTAATAAAAAGGGAGAAGGAAGGGGCCAGGGTAGTCCTGGAGGATAAACAAAGCTTTGCATTGAAAGGGGTTTGTACCTTCACTGTCCCTGGATTTTTCTGCCCTGACACCCATGGCTGCTGTCGGGAGTAGGCACTGTGTGCAGAACTCAGTGTCCATTCAGAAATTTGAGAACAGCAAAAAAATGCTTCACATGCTTTTTTTTCAGTCTGGGCAATGACTTCTTATGTTTTACAAATCAACCCTGACACTTTTTTCCTAGGACCTGCCTGCCTGGCAGCTGCTGTGCAAAATCAGAATTTTTGTCAATACAAAATAAAACTGATATAATAATGTTATTATTATATTATAGTTATATATATTATATAATGTTATAAAATAATAACATTATTATATCAGTTTTATTTTATGCTGTATTATTAAAAATTCTCATTTTATGCTGAAAAATTCTCTATTTTATGCTGAAATCTGAGCACCGAAAAATTGATGCTTTTGAACTGTGGTGCTAGAGAAGACTCTTGAGAGTCCTTTGGAAAGCAATGAGATCCAACCAGTCAATCCTAAGGGAAATCAGTCCTGAATATTCATTGGAAGGACTGATGCTGAAGCTGAAGCTCTAATACTTTGGCCACCTAATGCGAAGAACTGACTCACTGGAAAAGACCCTGATGCTGGGAAAGATCGAAGGCAGGAAGAGAAGGGGACAACAGGGGATGAGATGGTTGGATGGCATCACTGACTGGATGGACATGAGTTTGAGTAAACTCCGGGAGTTGGTGATGGACAGGGAAGCCTGGGGTGCTGCAGTCCATGGGGTAGCAAAGAGTCAGACACGACTGAGCAACTGAACTGAACTGAATAACAACATGATTACTGCTATCTGATTTTCTCCATCTCAGCACCACTGGCGTCTCTGTAGTGGAGGCCCTCGGGGGCCTTACAGGATGATCAGCAGCATCCTTGGTTTCTACTCACCAGGTCACAGTAGGCCCCCCTCCCCTTGTTACAACAGCCAAAAGTGTCTCACAGTATTGCCACATGTCCTGGGGAAGGGGAGGTGGGTAGAAGTTCGAAACTTGGTTGAGCAACTTGTTTGCTCAACTTGGTTGAGCACCATGGGTCTATGTTAAAGTAAAGAAAGAAAACAAATACTCTTTTTCTTAAGTAAAGGAAGTAACAGTTATTAAGAATTATAACAGATTCCATAACAGACGTTTTGATCTTAACAAATCAACCTATGAAACACATACTCCCTTTCACAGAAGAAGGTCTCTATCATAGCACTGGAAATATACGACCAGACTATTTCATTCAACTCAGTTTCCTGGATTTTGACACACAGAACGAAGAATTACTATTGCATGGAGGAAATAAGTAATTGCCAGATATAAGCCAAACTATTAAATCTTTGTGGTATCAATCTTTTTGACCTTTAGATTTTTGTATATAATTTTTTCCCTCCTTTCATCTGATGCCTTGTATGAAACATGTTTTTCAGTGGAACTCCTATCCCTGATTACCTGGCAGGCTCAAAAACTAAAAGGAAAAGCACATTCTTGCCAATCTAGAAGTCTAAGTGCGTGTGTGCTATGTCACCTATGTCCGACTCTTTGCGACCCCATGGGCTGTAGCCCAATAGGCTCCTCTGTCCACGGGATTCTCCAGGCAAGGATACTGGAATGGGTTGCCATGCCCTCTCTTTCCAACCCAGGGACAGAACCCATGTCTCTTATGTCTCCTGCACTGGCAGGCGGGTTCTTTACCACTAGCACCACCTGTACCTGAGGTGATGGGAAACTTCTACTAGAAGGCCCTGAGTGTCCCCAAAAGATCATAAAGGCATTTCTAAAGAAATCTGAATCTTTACTCTCTTACTCTATTTATTTTTAGGAAGAACCTGAAATTTATTTTGTTGACAACATTTTAAGAGGCAAGAGTGTTTTAGCAAAAAAGAAAATGGTAGAAACAAATGAAAGCCATTAGGAAAAAGCATGCATGAGAAAGGCCTATGCCTGGGAGGTTGAAAACAAAAGTCTGCTTCCTTAAAAACTGGACCAAAAAAAAAAAAAGAAAAACTCAGAAGAATTAGCTTTCTTTTTCCTTGTCCCCTGCATCTTGATATCAACTTGTACCTCATCAGCATTTCCTCCAGTCTAGGTCAGGTCTTCATTATCTTTTCATCAGGCTATTCAAACAACTTTCTATCCTCTTTCTTTTATTTCTCAGCGTCCATTCTGAATCTGTGTAGGAGGTGGCCTCCAAAAGACAGACTATGAGGGCTATTGCCCCCAAGACACAAAGACTACTGTTATTATTCAGCCTAAAACTCAAATCTCTTCAAATCTGTTCCAAGCTGACTTTCTAACCTTACTTTCTAAACACTCCTTCCCCCTCTCACCCACAAAGCACGTGAGTTATCTTTACCACTGTCCATAACCCACAGCTCTGCTCAAGCTGGCGCTTGGTCAAGACTCCTTCTCCTGGAATGGTCACCTGAGGGCCTCACCTCTCATCCCCACCAGAACTGCTCTCTCCTTATTCAACAGTTGGCGCCTCCTTCAGAGCATCACCATCATCTCTCTCACTGTCCACAGAGGGGCCAAGAGCCACACCTGCCTGCTTCAAGGGGAAAGGAAATCAGACTGTTTTCTGGGCATCTCAGGCATCTTTGTAAACCGACTGGAAAAAAAAAAAAAAAAGTTCATTCTTTAAAGATGACTCAGGTTCCACGCAGTCAAAAATATTTAGTGAGCCCTTAAACCATCCAAGCCTGTGCCAGGTTCTGTGAGGTGCAGGACTGTCCTCAAGGAGCCTTTAGAAGCAGGGAGGATGAGATCATGACATAAATGCTCTTGGATACAAATTACTATATGATTCCACACAGGAAGGACCTTATCTGTATACATGGTGTGGAAAACGGAAAAGCTTCTTGAGGGAGGTGGTGTGTGAGGGAGAACCTCACAACTTGGGGGTGACTGAAGTGTGAGCAATCCAAGAACTAGAATCAGCATGGAGTGCGGCAGGTGGGTGCAGCCCATCCGGGGAACAACAAACAGGCCGTTGTGGCTGGTGCCTGGCAAGGTGTGGATGACAGACCAGTGCTCTCAGCTGAGTCTATTCTGGCCCTGATTAGAAGAGAGTCTGTACTTACCCGGTCAGTGGTGAAATAACAGCAATAGTTGAGGAAGAATAATCTGACTGATGGGGGCAGGCAGGAGGCGTTAGGGTCTTCAGAGACCCAATGAGAGCAGGCTGGAAAAAGGGAGCAGCTTCAGCAGAGGCTGTGGAGGTGGTGGCCACAAGACTTGGCCAGGGGACTTCCCTGGTGGTCCAGTGGCTAAGACTCTGAGCTCCCAATGCAGGGGGCCCCGGGTTCGATCCCTGGTCAGGAACTAGATCCCTCATGCTGCAGGGCCCACACGCCACAACTAAAGAAGTCCAGTGTGCTGTAACGAAGACTCAGCACAGCCAAAAAAAAAAAAAGCCAACAACAAGAAGAAAGCAACAACAGCAACAAAAAACCAAACCAAGACTTGGCACACAATTACTTTGAGGGGCAGAGAGAAAAGGGCACAAGGTGGACAAGGGGCTGAAATCTCCCTCTTTGGGTGACTTGCTTCACTACTGCAAGTAAGAAAGCTGAGGGACTTCCCTGTGGCCCAGTGGTTACGAACCAACCTTTCAACGCGGGGGACATGAGTTTGATCCCTGGTCAGGTAACTATGACCCCGCACGCTGCAGAGCAACTAAGCCAGAGCCCTGCAACTACTGAGCCTGCACACTGCAACAAGGCATGCACACAGACAAAATAAATCTTAAAAAGAAAAAGAAAGAATGCTGAGGTGATGAAAATAGTGTGAAGGACTGTACAGAAAGATGTAACAGTCACTAGGTATTAAGCTTACGAGATGCAAAAGACATGAGGGGAGACATGGAATATTTCAAACATTGATGTGCCCACGGCATCTCATTTACCTACAATTTTTCATGTGTAGATGATAAAAGCTCTGCGTTTCTTGTTTGTCTCATGCTCAATCATTGGCTTGACTCATTCTTAGGGACAAACCCCATGATGTTCTGCAAACCAGTCCTAACAGGTTGGAGGCCTTGCTGAGGTACACCTTCCGGAAAAAAACCACATGTGAGCGTCTGAATCATCCCCTTGCCCTCAATGTCAGAAAGGTTCACACGGTACACGTGGTCTGCCGTTTTTCTGTGGACAGCATGCCTGACAACTCCCCAGCTGGGTAAGAGGTTTAACAGAAGGCCAGCACACGGCGGCCCTGGAGGGTGATTCATGAAGGTAAGTGACTCCAAATCTAAGAAATGGAGCAAAGTGACTTCATGAAGCTTTACCAGCACTGCATCAGTTTTGGAACATATGAAGCCTGTTTTCCGCAAAGAAAAAAAAACCAACCTCAAAGCAATTCTTAAAAGCTGAAAGGGAACCTTTGAAAAGGTCACACCACCTCTCGGAGGTACAAATCCAACATGGAAATCAAATTACGAAGTGAGACGAACCCATCCCCACCCTTGTTATAAACACCCCATTAACAGCATGGCTACAGGCAGCTTGTTCAAACTTTCCACCTGATGTTAATCACATCATCTCATAGGTTAAACCAGACTCGAGCTGGAGTGATCCTCTTTCAAGTACTAACTTTCCATTCGGGACTGACATATAAGCTGGGGGGGTGAAAAAAGAGAAAATGGCAACCTGGAGCTTTGAACTCTAAACACCATCCTTGTTTGCATACCCTGTTTGTTTTACATTTCAGAACCTAGATTTTCTGTGCATAGATTCAGTATGTGATTTTCAAGGATTTTGAGAGTAAACATGCTGAAAAGTGAAAACAGCAATCGAGGGATTCTCAAATATTTTATGAAAGTTTTTTTTACCGATGTTTATAGATCAAGAAAAGCCACATACTGTGACACTGATTCACTCTGCCCTGTATTTACTCATATGCCCCCTTCCCATTTCTCCCATAGAGCTGATTTTAAGGAGAAACTAATGAAAAAGAATTTAATGAAAAAGAAGTTCCTTTCTTCTCAAATCACACACACACACCCTCTCCTCTATACTTAAATTACCACCACCAACTGGGTCAACCCCTGGGAGCCAACAGACTGGGAGCAATCAAGCCCCCAAAGGAAGGTGGGGACGGTTCCACCACGTGGTAAAAAGAGAATCATTTCTCTCTGGTTCACCTCGCGCTGGGCTGTTTCTACACTTGACCCTAGAACAGAACAACCCAGGGAAAGGTGGACTGTCACCCCTACAGAAATTACCTAGGACTGCAAGTAGGGTTCAAGGGCTGAGGGAGGAGCGGTTTTGTTAAGAACACCACTGAAGAGTTAGACACAAAAATTAACTTTGCTGCTGGTTGCTGTCGGGGAGTCCTTTTCCCCTTGTTATCACAAAAAATTTTGAAACATGCAAAAAATGAATACCATCTACCCTTTACCTAGACTGAAGAACTTTAACAGCCTGCCCAATATTCATCTATGCTGATGTTTGATTTTGAAGTATTTTATAAATGAAAATCATATTCCCCTCCCCTAAATAATTGTGTCTCTAACAAATAAGGATGTTTTGCTTCAAAACTATAACACAAGAATCACACCTAACACGAAATCAAGATAATTCCCTAATATCATCTCAGAATGAATACCATTCACATTCTAGCTTACTTGTGTTATTATTCTTAAGTATTTAGAAGTAAAACTAGAAAACTATACCGAAGGCTGACAACAATCCTGAAGTCATTCTTCTATCAAAGGCTGACACTTATATTAAGTTCTTTGTCTTTGTTTTGACTTAAAACATCTGGGCGGACACCCAAGTGTGAAAGAAACAATTCATCCGACCTCTGACCACAAACACTGTTACAGTAGCTACACCAACTACATGGTGAAGAAGTGGAAACAATGGCAGAGACAACTTCCTAGACACTGGGCTGTTATATTAATTAGTTTCCCCCTTTATCCTCTCTTGAGTAATCCTCCAACCAAGAAAGATGCCTCCAACCCTGTTATTGTTAAAAAACAAAAAAAAGAAGAAGAATATTAGAAGCCTTTCACTCCTATGTCCTCTCCCTCAGCTTTTCTTTAACACACTGTGACAAACATAGTTATCCATGCTTGCTGTCTCACCTTCCACTCATTTTTAACCCCCTCATGAAGTCTGATTTTCCTCCCACTTATTCACTAGAAGATCACCAATGTCCTCAGTCACACTTAGAAGACCCTCTCCCTGGGCCTCCAGACTTGGGTAGGAAGCCCCCCAGGTTCCCTCCATCCTCTCCCTGGCCCGGGGCTCTCCCTGCAGCTCTTCTGTCTTTGCTGCCTCCTGTAATTTACTTGAGAGAGGAGAACATCACCTGTATGCAGATGACTTATAAATCTAGAAAAGGTCAAGATAAATATGTTTCCTTAGTTTTCCCCTAGAGTCAGAATACACGTGGGGAGCTGGGTGAAAGGAGAGCAAAGCAGCTTTACTAAATTTACCAGCGAATTCTAACTGATCTCTCTTCTCTGTGAGGGTCGGGATGACTTCCGTGTGCAAGTGCCTTATGGCACATTCAAGAGGAACTGCGGTGGGGGAAACAGGTTGTGGAGCTGCAAGTCCTGGGTTCCAATCACACCCATTAGCTGGGTAATATTACAAGATCCTTAATGTCTTTAAACCTCAGTTCTCATTGGTGCACAAACACAGAAAATAGAACCTGTCTCATGGGTTTGTTGTGAAAGTAACATGAAGACATACAAGCAAAATGCTGAATTAGCAAGAGAATGTAGTGTGTGTGTGTGTGGTTAGTTGCTTCAGTCGTGTCTCTTTGTGACCTCATCGGCCACAACTCACCAGGCTCCTCTGTCCATGCGATTTTCAGTGTAAGAATACTGGAGCGAGTTGCCATCGCCCTCCTCCAGGGGATCTTCCCAACCTGGGGACTGAACCCGCATCTCCTGTGTCTCCTACACTGTAGGCAGATTCTTTACCCCTGAGTCACCAGGGAAGCCCGACAAGAGAATATGTGCTAATGTTGCTCAGTTGTGTTTGACTCTTTGCGACCCCAGGGTCTGAAGCCCGACAGGCTCCTCTGTCTATGGGGATTCTCCAGGCAAGAATACTGCAGTGGGCTGTCATGTCCTCCTCCTCCAGGTGATCTTCCCAACCCAGTGATCAAACCCAGGTCTTTCCCATTGCAGGCAGATTCTTTACCGTCTGAGCCACCAGGGAAGCAACAAGAGAATAGCAAACACAAAATAAAATTAAGTTATTGCTAACTGTAACCTAAAGATTCAGTTATGAAAAAGTGTTATTTCTTAGCTAATATTTACTACTGGTGCTGGCAAAACTGGTTGGGATAATATCGCTTGCCATGCTATACGTGTACTGTTGTTGTTATTTAGTCATTAAGTCATCTTTGACTCTTTATTTTTTGCAAACCCTTGGAGTATATTATAGCCCACCAGGCTCCTCTGTCCATGGGACTTCCCAAGCAAGATTGCCATTTCCTTCTCCAGGGAATCTTCCTGACTCAGGGATCGAACCCAAGTCTCCTGCACTGGCAGGCGGATTCTTTACCACTGAGGCACCTGGGAAGCCCAATACTTGTGCTGAGGACTTTCTAAAAGACAGACTGGTTACTTTCCATTTTATCACATAAGCTAAACCATATAACAGAGAAAGTACACATACTGCTCTACACAAGTAGTTACTTTTATAAGCGGATGATTCACATCAATTAAACTCACACCCCAGGAGAATAAAATTAGCTTGTTTCAACATTTCCTTTTGTTCAGTGATTACAATTCAAGGTTATGTTAGATACCACATTACTATAATTTTGCCTGAGAGACAGACACCGCACATCCTACATTTTTAAAAACAGGTACTGCTGATGTAAATGCAGGTGCTTGCTAAGGGCCTTGCAGATTTCATAAGCAATTCTAACTAGCCTTGGGTTCCACTGTTACTTATTTCTGTACATATTGTAGCAAGGAGGGAAGCTGTTGTTGATGTTCAGTCACTAAGCTGTGTCTGACTCTTTGCGACCCCTTGAAGTGAAGCATGCTAGGCTCCCCGGCCTCTTCACTATCTCCTGGAGTTTGCTCAAATTCATGTCCATGGAGTTGGTGATGCCATCTAACCATCTCATCCTCTGTCACCCCCTTCTCCTCCTGCCTTCAATCTTTCCCAGGATCAGGGTCTTTTCCAATGAGTTGGCGCTTTGTATCTGATAGCCAAGTACTGGAGTTTCAGTTTCATCATCAAATATTCAGGGTTGGTTTCCTTTAGGAGGAGGGAAGTACTGAGATCATTTTAGCTTGTTAAAGAGTCACTGGATTTGCAGGAGGCTGAGAATGTAAAAATAGAACCAAATGTGGCTGGGGTTTATCTCAGATGCATCTGTTCGAGTGGTGATCTGTTTGCTGACGACACCAGGCATGCCATCAAATGATGTGAATTTTCACAAACCCGGTCAGAGTCCCACGACTTCCCCAATGGTGGACCGTGGGTACACAAACACCTCACGTTCTGATTCATCTGACTTCTCAGAGCTCTGTCCCTGGACAGCTCTTTCTGGTTAGCTTTCAGGAAAGAGGTGAGAACAAGGAGGTAACATTATTTAGTAACTCATCTTGAGGTAGGGAAGCTGTTGAGTCAATTGGAGTTCAGAGAATCTTCACGATATTTTCTAAGGAAAATCTCCATTTTATAAGTTGGAAACTTGGAGCTTAAAAGGGCAAATTCCAGAGGCAACAGCATATCCAGCTTTTTGTGGAGTCTGAAGTTTACATTAATTTTAACGGACAAAATGTCAAATTGTGAATACCAAATCAGGGTTAACGCCCTAGGAAGGTTCAGCCTAAACCCGAGACACTTGCTTTAGTGTAAGCAATGTGAGTGAGCTTGACTGATCGCTCTGAACTGTAGAGACAAAAGGAATTTGACGAAGAGAAATCTGAACTGTTAAATGGAAATCATTCATCTTTACAAACTATTGGCTATAACTAAGTTGCACTAGGTTCCTTTTCCTAATTTTTAAAAAGAGAATTTTTTTTGTATTGTCGTTGTTGTTTAACAGGTCAAGATAAACTGGGGAGGCAGGAGATGTTCAGGGTGAGTTAGCAGTGGATTGGGCCAGGCAGGAGTTTAGATGGTCTGAGTATGCAGAAAAATTCCAAATTCCCCATTGTACACTCCTTAGGAAATCTTTGCCCTTTCAGTAGCAACAAGAAGTTAGAGCTTGGATAAAACTGATCTGTGCTGCCTTTTACTAAAACATGTGTGAAAGTGGCAATCACTTTTCTAAACACTATGCCAATTTTTCTTGAGTGGTTTCTCTGCTGTTAGCAAAATACGTGATGCTGACTAAACACATTCTCTCTTGGAATCAGTTGTTTGTTAAACCAAGAAAATGCCTTTTATTCCAAATAAAAAACTTACTTTGTCAGAATGAGGGACATTATTTTTTTTTTCTCAAGGCACATCTAATAATTTCAGAATTCAGAGTAAGGTGATTCTTATCACCACCACGTGAGAGTGTAACTCTGATAAGAACTTCAAGTCATATTTCTCTTCTCTGAAAATTTTATGAAAGTATTTCTTTTCACATGAAGAATTTCATGAAAATCTCTGATTAAAAATATGGGAAAGGCACTCGGGATTGTGATTTTTCTAAAAATGCTGAGTTTTGCTATTTTTCAGAATGTATGTGTACAGAGTTGTGTACGGCTGCCTAGGCTGTGTACTGCACAACTCCCAGGGGCGCCGTTTACAGAGATCACAAAGTAAGGGGTGCTGCCTTGGACAGGACAGTGCAGTGGCCCTGATGGAAATGGGACACTGAGAAGGGAAAAACAGCTGCCACCTATACCAGAAAAGAAGGACAAAGCGGGCAAGGCACAAAGATGGATGGGCCAGCTTGTGCTCACATGGCAAAATATGGACAAGTCGAGCATCAAAATAAACAAGGACAGGAAGATATTTTGACCCCTTGCATGAAGTAAGAATCCGTAACTCCATGCTGATAACAACAGGTAAAGAGGCACAGGGGGAGAGAGGAACAGCTCTTCCTTACAACAGAATGACAACACATAGAAGAAGGAATGATGGACTTAAGTTAGAAATGCACTATTTTACCACCTTCAAAGTAAACATTGAATCAGACAGGTATCATCAATAGCTGCTCAATAAAAGGGGGTAGGGAGTTAGAGAAGGAACGCGACACCCACAGAATCTCAAAGAATCTTCCTTCGAACTTCCCAATAACACAAAGCACATGCTAATTATACAGCAGAGAAATCAGACATCTTAACCGAGTGATTAAAATCAAGGTCACCAGTAAGGGACAGATGGACACCCGTGTCTCCAGATGTGATTTCACCGAGGAGGACACAACCAGCCCAAAGTGCATAATCTCAGTCTAATCATGAAGAGCCTGTGGAACCCAAAGTGAGGGTTATTCTAAAAAGCAATTTGCCTACATGCTTCTAGATTGTCAAGAAACACAAGAAAGGCTGAGGAACGATCCCAGATTAAAGGAGACTAAAGGGACATGATAGGAAAAAACAGTAAGTGGTCTCAGACTAGATGCTGTCCTGGAGGGAAAAAAAATATTATTGGGACAAATGACAAAACCGGAACATGCAGTGCAGGTTAAATCAAAGTATTAAATGTCCTGAATTTGCTGACAGTACTGTGGTTACATAAGAGGATATCCTTGTTTTTAGGAACCACATAATGAAGTACAAGGGGGATGTGTGTGGTCTGCTCCAAAGATTTGGGATAAATAAATAAATAACATGGGTGTGTGTGTGTGTGTACATGTAGAGAAAGAGATGGAGGAAAAGAATACAACAAACATGGCGAAATGATGGTCAAAAATGGGTAAATAATACAAAGGTATATATCATACTATTGCAGCCTCAAAATAAGAAGTTTAAAACAACACAACAGTAGCCAAAACAACTCTAAGGGTGTCAGTGTTCAGTCTGCTTTAATGCACAGAAAAGTAATTCAACTTGTAATCTGTACTTCAAAACAAAGAGTTAAATCTTCAGAATCACTGTGCCGCTATCATTACGATAATCACCACCATTAACACCATGGGGCACTTGGTAAGTACTAATAGTAAGCATTTCCCACGTCGCTCAGCAGTAAAGAATCTGCCTGCAATGCAGGAGACTGGGGTTTGGTTCCTGAGTTGGGAAGACCCGCTGAAGAAGGAAACGGCAACCCACTCCAGTATTCTTGCCTGGGAGAACCCTATGGACCAGGGAGCCTGGAGGGCTACGGTCCATGGGGTTGCAGAGTCAGACTCGACTGAGTGACTATACAAACAGGAATTCAGAAAGGTGCTTCCCTTGCATCACCTCTTTTAATCTTCACAACTGCCCGAAGAGAAAGGCACTCATTGTCTTCACTTTATAGATGAGGAAATTAAGATCCAGAGAGGTCGAGTAACTTGCCCAAATACACACAGTAAGTGGCAGAACCAGGAATCCAACTAGGCTGATTACAAAACTGGTAGATTTTATTCCTACATCAAATGTATTTAATTATTATTAATTTTTCTCAAAGAATGAGTGATGACTCTCAGTGTAAATGAAGTTATAACAAATTAGTGAAATATGCATGAATAAGTGTTTCTTCTACTAACTAAAATTAGAACACTACTAAACCAGAGACATAAATGGTATTTTTAGCCTCCACTATTTACTTTACGCTCTCTTTCTTCCAAAGGCTGGACTTGGTCATAAATCCTTTGAAATAAAATATACCTGAGGATGTTCTTTGAAATGATTTTATCAAGTCTTATAAAACACTGGTTCCTTGCCATGGACTGAATGTTTACATCCTCCCAAAGTCAGATGCTGAAGGCTAAATCCCTGATGTGATGGAATTCGGAGGTGGGGTCTTTTGAGGGCAATTAGTCCTGAGGGTGGAGCCTTCATGAACGAGATTAGTGCCCTTGTAAGAATAGACTTGAGAAAGCTTATTGTTCTCTCTCACTCTCTTTTTTTTTTCCCTCTCTCTCTCTACCATATGAGGACCCACCAAGAAAATAACCATCTGAGAACCAGAAAGTGGGCTCTCACCAGACAACAGACCTACTGGCACTTTGATCTTGGACTTCTCAAGAAATAAATTTCTTTTGTTTACAATGCATCCAGTCTATGGAATTTTGTTACAGCAACTTGAACTAAGACAGTTCCATTTCAAATTTTTCTTCCTTTAATATGTTTTCTTTCTTTTCATGTAAAGTGGTACAATCTTAGTGTTCAAACTTCCTTTTAGTCTGGGCACCTCAACTTTACTTTTAAAAAGGAAAAAGTATCATTTGCAATATACTGCCTGGGGTTCCCAATTAAGTGCACTATCACTTTCCTTGCAGATAAAGAGTAAGCTGTTAATATACCATCTTTTACCCAGTGGAAGATGAATGTTAAAAAATATATATATTTAGAACAAAACATTTGCAAGTATTTGCAGGTGTTTGGGGAAATCTCATCATCTGACACAGTGAATGCCCATTCCAGAACAAAGGATTTCCAACTTTGGCGGAATAACAACAAGAGAAGCTATTAAAACCCTGATGCTCAGCCCACACTCAAAGCCAATTAAATCAGAACCTTGGATGTGGAAACTGGGCATCAGTCATTTTTAAAGCTTCCCAGGTGATTCCCAGATATGTAGCCAAGTTTGAGATCCCTGGATGGAACATCCACAGCCATAAAGAATTGTATCTTTTTGTGTACAGATCCAAAGGACTCACAAAGCCTTTTTGAATTGGTCTCACTTGTTAAGGAGTGTACAGTCCAACTGGCAAGTGGAGATATGGGTGCATGTAATGGCTCAGCAGGTAAAGAATCCGCTTGCAAAGCAGGAGACACAGGAGATATGGATTTGATTCCTGGGTCAGGAAGATCCCCTGGAGGAGGAAATGGCAACCCACACCATATTCTTGCTTGGAGAATCCCATGGACAGAGAAGCCAAGTGGGCTACAGTCCATGGGGTCACAAAGAGCAGACATGACTGAGTGACTAAGAACAAGTCCAAGGAAAATGTAACAGAGCGAAACCTGAGGACATGTGCCAAACGCATGTGATACAAGGTAAGTGCATCAGGAGACAACATGGGGACAAGTCGGGGGTGCCAGCAGCCTCCTGATGCAATGACAGGCTCTGATGGAAGCACAGCTGAGGAAGGCAACTCTGGCCAGGGAATGGTTACACGGAAAAGTATTCAGGATGTCCAGGACACAGGAAGGTGACTAATCTAGCCAGAGTGGAAGGCCCACTCTTCGGAGTGGAAAAGGTAAGTTTGGAGAAGTGGACTAGAATCAGAGGATGAGAGCTTTGAGCAATAAGTTAGACTGGTGGCATATGGGGTCTCTAAAGAAATCTGCACATCTGATCAAATGACAACATTCATTTGGGACAAGTGATGTCACAGTGCTATTCACAAGGGTTTGGGGGAAAGACTAAAAGTCAATCAACTAAAAGAACACAACAGATTAGGTAAATTTATTCATCTGAATCACAACCTCACATCTTCCTTCTTGGTTTTCCACAAAGTACAGGAACCGTAATTTTGGTTCTGCTAGAACTAGCATGGAACTCACCTGTCGTGTGACCACTGGCAGGAGAGACCAGGCAGGTGGAGGCTCTCTCTCATTCTCTGCCCCTTTGCCTGGCTCCCAATCTCACTCTTAACACTTTCTGTAGCTGTATGTTCCTCCTTTTTCTGTGAAGGCTATGCCTATGGCTGGGAAAGAGAATTCTAGGACAGGGTTTCAGGCAAGAGAAATCTTTTCTTAAAATTTTTCTGTAATAAGGATTTTGAGAAGTTTAGTGACCCCTAGGTCATATCCAGCAATGAAGACTCCTATGAATAAAAGGGGGACCAAACCATTCATTCATCCCATAAATATTTACTGGACACATACCATTTACTGCTGTTCTAGGCAGTGGGAATACAGTGAAGCCCCCTTTCCAAATAGACAACTCTCTGGGCAATGCAGAGATTTCACTCAAAAACATGACAGCAGTCTAGGGCGTCCTGCTACAGACTTTTGAAACATTAATGATAGCAGAGAAAAAGAAAAAGATCCTTCACATAATGAACTATAAGGAACAGAAGGAAGTATAGGATATATATATATATATATATCATGTTTTTAAAAACTGCATGTATAAACTGCCACTATTGAAAATGGATTCAAGTTACTAGATGGATCCTAAACTCCTAGAACAGTGCTGGTACTTATAAAGCCCTTAATAAAGATTAGTTAAATGACATGGACAGGAATTAGTTAAATAACAGTAAAATTAGTTAACATGTTAACTAAACTAGTTAAAAATTAGTTAAATAAATGCAACAGTGACATGTTACACTGAATGGAACTCCTCAAGTGAGGCAGGAAAGTAGCTACTATCCTAATTCAACTAAAGCAGTGAGGTCACCTCTGATGCCTGTGTTCTAAACGCTCCTTTGCAGAGGGACATGTGCAAGCATCTGACTTTTCAATTCAATACTTTTAAAACCAGACCATAATGCTTGTTTGTGCAATGGTATCTCGTAAAACCATGAAATCAATGTCTTTCACAAATTGTGCTCAGGTTAATGGAGAGATCCTTGTGCTCAGAGGCTGCCTACACATACGGACTGCCATTCCAGAGATGATATTTGTTAACATTTTCATTTTATGAATCTCTAAGAAGAATTTGTGCTTAACAGGGAACTCTGCTCAATGTTATGCAGCGGCCTGGATAGGAGGGGAGTCTGGGGGAGAATGCACACATGTACATGTATGGCAGAGTCCCTTTGCAGTCTACCTGAAACTTTCACAACACTGTTAATTGGCTATACTCCAGTACAAAATAAAAAGTTAAAAAAATGCACAAGATCATTAAAGAAAAAAAAAAAAGAATTCATGCTTAACTACATGCATTAATTAGAAATTCCTGTGACAAAATGAATCTGATTACGAAAGTGTTTTGATCTTCTTTGTCCAAGTCATTATATCCTCTTGTTTATAGACAACTCCTACTTTCTCACTGTGGAGGAGAAAATTAGCATATTCAAGTACCCTTCCTTGGCCCTGTCCCTTGAGAGGAGCTTTACCTGCATAATGTACCGGAATCTCTATCTTTGGCCCAATGACATAGTGCCCCTCCTCCAAGCTATGGGCAGTGATGGTGGTCCACTGACGGCACGAGTGAATCAGAAGGTAGTCATTTTCCCGCAGCCCTTCTATGCATTCTCCTGGAAAATAAATTTTATATAAGAAACTTAGAATTAGCATCTGCTTATTCCATTCTCTGCAACAAAATTTCATTAGTTATAAGTTCACTAATGGAGAAGTTGATAGTTCATCCCAAGGTGAGATAAAGTCCACTTCTGAATCAGCAATTAAAAAAAAAAAAAAAAAAAAGGCATTCCATGCCAAGCTGATAACTATACACAGGATTCCATAAAAATGTTTCCCATTTATTTGCAAAGAGATTTTCAAATACCTCATTCTATCTTAGTGGTATTTCAACAATAATATAATAAAACAAACATATACTGAGTGCCAGCAATATATTGAGCACATCTAATGAAATGTCTTATATATATTATTTCAATGTAATAGAATAACATTATGAGGCAGGTACTGTTCCTTCTTTACAGACAAGAAAAATGAAGGTTCAGAATGTTAAGTATGGGGTTCTCCTGGTGGCTCAGTGGTAAAGAATCCACCTGCCATTGCAGGAGACATGGGTTCAATCCCTGATCCAGGAAGATCCCACATGCCTCAGAGCAACTAAACCCACGAGCCACAACTACTGAGCCTGGTCCCTAGAGCCTGGGGAGCCACAACAACTGGACCTTTGTGCTGCAACTACTGAAGTCCATCTGGCCTGGACCCCACGCTCCACAACAACAGAAGCCACCGCAATGAAAAGCCTACACACCACAACTAGAGAGTAGCCCCAGCTCTCTGCAACTAGAGAAAAGCCCATGCAGTAATGAAGGCCCAGATCAGACATAATAAATAAATAAACGAAATTATTTTTAAAAACAGAAATGTAAAGTATAGTCTAAGCACACAGGTTCAATAAGCAGAAAGGTGCGGATTCAAGCGTAGGTCAGATTCCAAAGCTTACACTCTTTTTTTTTCTTGGCCACACCATGGCTCGTGGGACCCTAGTTCCCTAACCAGGGGTGGAACCCAGGACTCTACCCATGAAAGCATAAAGTCCCAACCACTGGACCGTCAGGGAATTTGCCCCAAGCTTATGTTCTTAATCACAACAATATAACTACCAAAAATAAATTTATCTCTCTCTGTTGAAACAGTACTTGAGATTAAATGCTTATATCTCCTTTCAAATTTTACATGTTTTAGTATTGTACTGGTACAAAAACAGACACATAAATCAATGGAACAGAACAGAAAGCCTAGAAATAAACCCACACACTTATGGTTAATTAATCTACAACAAAGGAGGCAAGGATACACAATAGAGAAAACACAGTCTCTATAGCAAGTGTTTCTCAGAAAACTGGCCAGTTATATGTAAAGGAATAAAATTAAAACATTCTTCAACATCATACACAAAAATAAACTCAAAATGGATTAGAGACATAATTGTAAGACCATGTAACTCTCAAACTCCTAGAGGAAAAGAAAACATTGGCAGAATACTTTTTGACATAAGTTGCAGCAATATTTTTTTGGATCTGCTTCCTAGACTAATGAAAATAAAAGCAAAAATAAACAAATGGAACCTAATCAAACTTAAAAACTTTTACACAGCAAAGGAAGCCAGAAAGAAAATGAAAAAACAACTTACAGAATGAGAGAAAATATTCACAATGTGACTGACAAGGGATTAATTTACAAAATATACAAACAGCTCACATAGTTCAATATCAAAAAAACAACCCAATTAAAAAATGGGCAGAAGATCAAAACAGACATTTCTCCAAAGAAGACATACAGATGGCCAACAGGCACAAGAAAGAACGCTCAACATCACTAATTACTAGAGAAATACAAACCAAAATGACAATGAAGTATTACTCACTTCACACCAATCAGAATAACCATCATCAAAAAGTCTACAAACAATAAATGCTGGAGAGGGTGTGGAGAAAAGGGAACCCTCCTAAACTGTTGGTAGGAATGTAAATTGTTACAGGCAAGATGGAGAACAGTAAAGAGGTTCCTTAAAGAACTAAAAACAGAGTTACCATATGATCCAGCAATCCCATCCCTGGGCAAATATCAGGAAAAGACAAAAACTCTAATTTGAAAAGCTACATGCACCCTAATGTTCACTGCAGCACTATTTACAATAGCCAAGATATGGAAGTAGCCTAAATGTCCACTGACAGATGAAAGGATAAAGAAGATGTGGGATATGTATACAATGGAATATTACTCAGTCATAAAAAAGAATGAAATAATGCCTTTTATAGTCATATGGATGGACCTAGACATTATCATACTAATGGAGTAAGTCAAAGAAAGACAGATATCATAATATCACTTTCATTTGGAATCTAAAACTATGATATAAATGAACTTATATCCAAAACAGAGACTCATAGGCATAGAAAACAAAATTATGTTTATCAAAGGGGAAAGGGGAGGGAGAGGGGTAAATTAAGAGTCCAAAATTAACAGATATACACTACTCAATATAAAAAAGGAAAACAGCACTGGGAACTATATTCAAAATATCATAATAATCAATAATGGAAAAGAATCTGAAAAAGAATATAGATGTAACTGAATATATTTAACTTTTTCTGGAACTCTCTTGCTTTTTCAATGATCCAACAAATGTTGGAAATTTGATCTCTGGTTCCTCTCTGCTTTTTCTAAATCCAGCTTGAACATCTGGAAGTTCACAGTTCACATACTGTTGAAGCCTGGCTTGGAGAACTTTGAGCATTGCTTTGCTAGCATGTGAGATGAGTGTGAAGAACTGACTCATTGGAAAAGACTCCGATAGTGGGAAGATTGAAGGCGGGAGAAGGGGAGGACAGAGGATGAAATGGTTGGATGGCATCATCAACTCAATGGATATGAGTGTGAGCAAGCTCCTGGATCTGGTGATGGACAGGGAAGCCTGGTGTGCTGCACGCCAAGGGGCTGCAAAGAGTCGGACACAACTGAGCAACTGGACTGAACTGAGTGCAACTGTGCAGTAGTTCGCATGTTCTTTGGCATTGCCTTTCTGTGGGACTGAAATGAAAACTTACCTTTTCCGGTCCTGGAGCCAGTGCTGAGTTTTCCAAATTTGCTGGCATATTGAATGAAGCACTTTCACAGCATCATCTTTTCTGATTTGAAATAGCTCAACTGGAATTCCATCACCTCCACTAGCTTTGTTTGTAGTGATGCTTCCTAAGGTCCACTTGACTTCACATTCCAGGATGTCCATCTCTACATGAGTGATCACACCATTGTGGTTATCTGGGTCATGAAGATCTTTTTTGTATAGCTCTTGTGTGTATTCTTGCCACTTCTTCTTAATATCTTCTGCTTCTGTTAGGTCCATATCATTTCTGTCCTTTATTGTGCCCATCTTTGCATGAAATGTTTCCTTGGTATCTCTAATTTTCTTGAAGAGATCTCTAGTCTTTCCCATTCTACTGTTTTCCTCTATTTCTTTGCACTTATCACTGAGGAAGGCTTTATCTCTCCTTGCTAGTCTTTGGAACTCTGCATTCAAATGGGAATATCTTTCCTTTTCTCCTTTACCTTTGGTTTCTCTTCTTTTCTCAGCTATTTGTAAGACCTCCTCAGACAACCATTTTGCCTTTCTTTTTCTTGGGGATGATCTTGGTCACTGCCTCCTGTACAATGTCACAAAACTCCATCCATAGTTCTTCAGGCACTCTGTCTATCAGATCTAATTCCTTGAATTTATTTGTCTCTTCCACTGTATAATTGTAAGAGATGTGATTTAGATCATACCCGAATGGTCGAGCGGTCTTCTGTACTTTCTTCAATTTAAGTCTCAATTTGGCAATAAAGCGCTCATGATCTGAGCCACAGTCAGTTCCCAGTCTTGTTTTTGCTGATTTTATAGAGCTTCTCCATCTTTGGCTGCAAAGAATATAATCAATCTGATTTTGGTGTTGGTCTTGTGATGTCCATGTGTAGGGTCTTCTCTTGTGTTGTTGGAAGAGGGTGTTTGCTATGACCAGTGCGTTCTCTTGGCAAAACTGTTAGCCTTTGCCCTGCTTCGTTCTGTATTCCAAGGCCAAATATGCCTGTTACTCCAGGTATCTCTTGACTTCCTAGTTTTGCATGCCAGTCCCCTATAATGAAAAGGACATCTTTTTTGAGTGTTAGTTCTAGAAGGTCTTGTAGGTCTTCATAGAAGTGATCAACTTCAGCTTCTTCAGCATTAGTGGTTGTGGCATAGACCTGGATTACTGTGACACTGAATGGTTTTGCCTTGGAAACAGAGATCATTCTGTTGTTTTTGAGACTGCACCCAAGTACTGAATTTCGGACTCTCCTGTTGACTGTGAGAGCTACTCCATTTCTTCTAAGGGATTCTTGCCCACTAGTAGATATAACAGTCATCTGAGTTATATTTGCCCATTCCAGTACATTTTAGTTCATTGATTCCTAAAATGTTGATGTTCACACTTGCCATCTCCTGTTTGACCACTTCTAATTTACCTTGATTCATGGACCAAACATTCCAGGTTGCTATGCAATACTGCTCCTTACAGCATTGGACTTCACTTCCATCACCAGTTACATCCACAACTGGGTGTTGTTTTGCTTTGGCTCCATCTCTTCATTCTTTCTGGTGTAATTTCTACATTCAGAAAAACTCAACATTCAGAAAACTAAGGTCATGGCATCTGGCCCCATCACTTCATTTCAAATAGATGGGAAAACAATGGAAACAGTGAGAGACTTTTTTCAGGGGGGCTCCAAAATCACTGCAAATGGTGACTACAGCCAAAAAATTAAAAGGTGCTTGTTCCTTTGAAGAAAAGCAATGACCAACCTAGACAGCATATTAAAAAGCAGAGATAATACTTTGCCAACAAAGGTCCATGTAGTCAAAGCTATGGTTTTTCCAGCAGTCATGTATGGATGTGAGAGTTGGACCATAAAGAAAGCTGAGCACTGAAGAATTGATGTTTTTTAACTGTGGTGTTGGATAACACTCTTGAAAGTCCCCTGGACTGCAAGGAGATCAAACCAGTCAGTCCTAAAGGAAATCAGTCCTGAATTGGAAGGACTGATGCTGAAGCTGAAGCTCCAATACTTTGGCCACCAGATGCAAAGAACTGATTCATTGGAAAAGACCCTGATGCTGGGAAAGATTGAAGGCAGGAGGAGAAGGGGACAGCAGAGGATGAGATGGTTGGATGGCATCACTGACTAGATGGATGTGAGTTTGAGTAAGCTTTGGGAGCTGGTGATGGACAGGGAAGCCTGGCATGCTGCAGTCCATGGGGTTGCAGAGTCGCATATGACTTAGCAACTGAACTGAACTGATACGTAACTGTAACTACAACTGAAAGTAACACAACACTGTAAGTCAACTATACTTCAATAAAACAATAAAATAAAATTCTATGTTTTGCCAATTCTCTCTGGCCTCCTACTAAATTTCCCAATCAACTGAAAATAATGAAACTTTGTAACATACAATGAAATTATTTTTCATTTTAATATTTTCTAAAGTAACTTTTCAGCATTTGACCCAATAACGAACCATTTCAAAAGAGAAATCTATCCTCTGAATCGTAAAAAAATTTTTTTTCCCTAGATATTAAAATAATCCATCCCCCACTAACCTGGTTTACAATTTTTCAATGGTCAAAAAATGAACCAACAAAAACAACAGCAGCCTGAAAAGACAAATTTCTTTATACAGAAAACAATATGCCTTCCTTATTTTTGACATTATATTACGATGTCAAAATATATTAAATATATTTATATTTATATATCTGAATAAATGAATTATTATTGATTTCACTATGTGTTCTGAAATAGCATTCATAAACTTTTCAAAAATTCTTAAAAGTGTCAGTATTTTTTCAGAAAATAAAGTAGAGGAAGCTGTAATGATCAACTTGGTTATCAGAGTCATAAATGGTGGGAGGACGAGGTTCATAAAGCCACCACCAGGGGACCACTGGTTCTCATGAGCCCTCTGCATCCCTCAAGCGTGAAAGAAAGCAGGAAAGAAAGATCTGGAATGGCTGCACCAAAGGAGAAATTAAGCAGCCTTCTAGGCGTTCCCCTTTGGGAGGCAGGATGGTAGGAAGGGCCTATACACAGGAGGCAGGAGTTACAAGCTTGCATTTTGAGGTCCAGCAGACCTGGTCGCGTCCGAGCCCTGCCCCCGCCATGGTCTGGTCCTGGGCAGGAACCTTCTCTTTACTGTGAGATGGGGCAACAATGGTCCTTGCTTCACAGAGCAGCTGTGAAGACGTGCAGTGACAGTGATGGAAAGATGCAGCACACATCTGACCATGTTAGGAACAATCTGTAAAGGTCAGCTATTAATTTTATTGGAAGCTTTTTCTCCCTAAAACTCAGCCCTCACATAAACATTGTAATTTAGGTCCTAATAATCTTCCCCAGGTGAGGAAACGACCTTTAGAGCAGTCGAGAAGTTTGTCCTTTTCTCGTAAATGGCAGAAAACTCATCCCATGATCCCGCTCTCTACTCTGCTCTTCCAACACCACAGTCCTTTGCCTTTGAAAACCACCAATGAAAACCCAAGAAACAGGGAGACACTGACCTTCGGCCTCAAGGCTCACTCCTTGACTCAACCTATCAGACAGGCGCTCCTCGGAGTGCTTGAGATGCAGAAGCAAAGCAAACAAATGGCCCTGCCCCAAGGATGCTCAGGAATCCAACAGGAAGGCGACAGACAGGGCCACTAACACAAATGAATGATTAAATTATGAATTACAAAGTGAAAGGCACCATGGGAAAAGGTAAGAGATCAGGAACATACAAGAAAGAAGAGTCACTTGCAAGTTTGTCATTTTGAGATATTTCTCATTTATTTATCCAACAAACATGTATTTATTTTGCCTTTTTAAAAAAAACAGCTGGAGAGGCAACCTTGCAAGCATGACTGAAGGGATGAAAAAGCTTGAGGAAAGTGTAAAAAGTACATTATTCTTTAGTCAATAAGAAAAAAAAACAGAGGCCATTTGAAATTCCAGGGAAGACAAAAAACCTAGATAAGAAAGCTTTGTCCAAACATGATGAAAATAATAAAGAGGTATGATTTTAAGCAAAGATCAAAAGACAACGACACTAAAAATCAAACAACCCCCTGACCTGATTTACCGAGTTATAACTGATATTCAAAGAACTGTACATATTTAATGTGTACAATATGATGACCAACAAACACTTGAGAATTTTTTATGCACAAAGCAACTGGGGAGTGAGCAAAAATATAAAGAAGACCTTGCCCCTCATTCTCCTGGGTGAGATATGTTCTCATGTAATTTCATGTAAGGCAGGATGGGAGGAACACTATTGCAAGAGGAGTAAGATACTGAGAGTAGAGGTGGGGACTTCAGCAGAGAATATTAACAAAATGCTAAAGGGGAACAGACAGCACTTGGGTTGATTCTTCTGTGATGGATGAGTTGGGCTTAAATGAGGATGGAATAGGGAGCCACTGAAGAGTTTTGGATAAGAAAATTGTCAAAATTCTGCTTTAGGAAAATTAATGTGGTGGTACTATAAAAAAATGGGCTTCCCTGATGGCTCAGTGGTAAAGAATCTGCCTACCAGTTCAGGAGACGTGGGTTCTATCCCTGGGTTGGGAAAATCCCCGGAGAAGGAAATGGCAACCCACTCCAGTATTCTTGCCTGAGAAATCCCAGGGACAGAGAAGCCTGGTGGGGTTACAATCCTTGGAGTCGCAAAAGAGTCAGACCCGACCTAGTGACTAAACAACAACTATGTACAAAAGACAGAAGAGAGAGGAGAGACCTGAACCACAAGGTGTATGCAGGAAACTCAGAAGGAAAACACAGTGCCATTCAGGGAAAAGAGAAAATGTCATTTTCTGCAACTGAATTGTTGTATCATAAAAACTGTTTTAATTTTATTCCACAGTGGGCTCTAAAGAGGCAGCCAAGAACCAACTGCAATCAAGTTAGTCAGAAAATTTAACATGAAATCCTCCCATGATGCAGTAAGCATTCTATCAAGAGGATTCAGAATGATTGCTGAAGCCATAAAGTAGTAAGAAACTAACGCCTGTTTTTCAGCTTATGTCTTTTTCATTTTTTAAAACAACTGAACCAAGTGCCTGCTTGAGGCAAAATAAGTCTCACAAAAATTGTCTAGGAAAAAAAAGCTTAATATAATCACTTAAAATATCCTAGGGCAGGTCACTAATAGAGACACTATTTAAATGAATTCATGAAGTAAACATTTTTTTTGTGCTATAATTATCCTGCTGCTTAAGTACTATGTATAACATGCTAAAACTTACATATTTAGCTCAAAGATGTAGTAAAAAGAACTCTCAAAGAACTGTGTGTTAAATTCCAAAATACGTTAGTGCCATCCTGAAATTTCCCCACATCTGGGATATACTTACAAATATTTGACTGGTTTGCCCTTGATTCTCAAGTCTCACAACCTGTTAAAGTCATTTCTCATGTTAGGGGAACATGAATCCATGAATTCTTTAAAGTCAATCCACTTAAAAAAAATCAATCTCAAAATTTAAAATAAATGTTTATAATCTGGACTTACACAAACTGTGTTCCTCTATCTGTTTGACCAACATAATCTCCTGATTCACCTTTCTGATGTCTCCATCTTACCTGCTCCTAGTTTTCTCCTCTTTATATCCATCTACATTAATTGTAATTATAGGAGTTAATCAAGGTTCCCAAATGGCTTCCCAGGTGGTACTACTGGTAAAGAACCCGCCTGCTAATGCAGGAGACACAAGAGACACGGGTTCAATCCCTGGGTCGGGTAGATCCCCTGGAGAAGGGCATGGCAACCCCTCCATTCTTTCCTGGAGAATCCCATGGACAGAGGAGCCTGGCAGGCCATGGTCCACGGGGCCGCAAAGCGTTGGACACGACTGAACGACTGAAACACACACAATCAAAGTTCCGCCCTTAGCCTGCTCACCTTTTCTCTCTCCTTTACAATTGTATGCATCTCTCAATGGTCCAATTAGTTATGGACAACTCTCGAATCCATGCTACCGGTCACTAACTTCTCTCCTGAGCTCAGAGTCCAGACTTTACCTTCTGCATACTTCTGCGAAGCTATTCATTCAGGCACCACACATTTATTCAATACTTATCCAGGACCAGCTATGTTTTAGGACCTAGAGATACGGCAGTGAACCAAGTACCTGCTCTCATTAGATCTAACCTCTTGACTGGGCTTTCAACCTTCTATTCTTCACTCTTTTGATTTACTGAAATCTTGCTGCAGACGAAACTTTTAAAAGAAAACAGCACTGCTCATCTTCTTCTTCAACTCCCATCTGCCTTCAGAGGTTCCCAGCCACAAGGAGGCCTTAATTCCATGGCCCAATACTCAAGGCTCCCATGATCTAGTTCCGAGGAGTCTCTCACCTTATGTTCC
Organism: Cervus elaphus; assembly: GCF_910594005.1. Classification (NCBI taxonomy): domain Eukaryota; kingdom Metazoa; phylum Chordata; class Mammalia; order Artiodactyla; family Cervidae; genus Cervus; species Cervus elaphus. Next base: position 28,493,732 of record NC_057841.1, on the reverse strand, counting down.
CCACATCATATACTGGAGTGCAAAAAAACAGTTCTCTGGTCCACATACACATGGCACTTTCATACATCTGGGCCCTCCTCTCACTTTCTTTCATTTTCTTGCAATGAAATGCCTTGTATTTGAATTTCTCTCCCAATCCCTATTTACTCATGACTCATCTTACTGGCTCTTGAAAGACCAGCTCTCTGAATGTCCTCCTGCTTTGAATACCAGTATTTTTCACTTAAACTGTACTAATTTTGTAACTTTGCTTATAATCTATCCTAATTTATAAATTTTAGAGCTATGAGCACAAGAAATTTAGATTGACTGTTTAGTGTTCATATATATTTAAGTGACATAATAAAAAATTAACACTATGAAAATTACAGGCATTTTTTCCCTTCTAAAACTAGTCTTTACATTTATCAAGTTTGAGAACTGTGAAAGTGTTAGTCACTCAGTTGTGTCTGACTCTTTGTGACCTATGGTCTGCAGACTGCCAGGCTCCTCTGTCCATGGGATTCTCCAGGCAAGAATACTGGAGTGGGTGGCTGTTCCCTTCTCCAGGGGATCTTCCCGACCCAGGGATCAAACCCAGGTCTCCCACATTGCAGATTCTTTACCGTCTGAGCCACCAGGGAAACCCCTTGAGAACCATGGGGATAAGGAACAGACCTTCAAGACCGTAAGTGCTGTTGGATGAGATCCTCTCTAAATCATCTGGTTCTACCAGTATCCACAGTAATGCAATGAAACAGCCCGGATTCACTGCTCTCCAGGTTTTTTTGTTTTTTAACTGAGGTATAACCGACAAAACATGGTGTTAGTTTTAGGCATAAATATTAACAATATGATTCAAATGTACCACAAAATAATCACCATAAGAAGTTCAGTTAACATCCACCACTATACACAGTTGCTATTTTTTTTTAAAGAGACTTTCAAGATCCACTCTCCTAGCTACTTTCACATGTGCAATACAATTATATTAACTATAGTCACCATGCTGTATACCACATTCTCATGACTTAGTCATTTTATAACAGGAAACTTGTACCTTTGGCTCCCCTCTGCCCCTTCACCCATTTTGCCCACCACCCTCAGCCCCCACCTCAAGCAACTGCCTTTCTTGTTTCGCTTTTTAAGTATTCTAAAATAACTTTTAACTTAGGCTATTCTCCCCAACACTGAACCTTGTGGTTTTTTTTATGCTTTCTATTTTAGCTTTATCTGAACTGTAATGAAATTCATTACAGCTGAATGTGTCTGGGTAAGTGTATAACTGCAGTACCTTTATACATGAATTACTTAGAATGTGTCTGAATCAGCTCAAGTCCTCGTGTCTGGCACAGCAGAATCCAAATTTCTATGAAATGCTTTTTTATTTTTAAACATGAAATATGCCTGTACTCAGATGACAACTGACAATGTTTTGATATTAAACCTGTTAACTTACTGCTGATGAGTTCTGTATGAAGGTTGGGTTGAATGCAGAAAAGAAAGCAAATACTTATGGTGTTATTTATTTATTCATTTTTGCTGTTCTCATGTCACATGGAACAAATGAGGGACTCACTCACTTCTCTAACTTGTGTTGTGATTTTGGCAGCTAGTAAATTAAAGTGTTTTCTGATTTTCCACATCTGTGTCTTTGCTCTTGGTGCAGCATTTCACACCAGAGTAACAGGCTCTATCTCCACAGAAGGCACATATTGTTAATCCTTTAAGTCCTGACTCTGCTTTGCTTTAGAAATAATATATCATCTTAATGGGGCTTCCCTGGCGGCTCACTGGCAAGAACCTGCCTGCCAATACGGGAGGCATGGGTTCAGTCCCCGGGTGGGGAAGACCCCCTGGAGGAGGGCATGGCAACCCACTCCAGTATTCTTGCCTGAAGAATCCCATGGCCAGAGAAGCCTGGGGGACTCCAGTCCCTGAAGTCACAAAGAGTCGGATATGACTGAGCAACTAACAGTACACCACTTGACTATGGTCTTATATTGCTATTTATTTTTCTCTCGTAAAGTATCATTTTAACTGGATTTCCTCTCAGGGAATCAGCAGCACCCTCCCTGTCTGTGGTGGGTACTCCCATATCTGCTGACTAACTAATAAGGCCCCTCTAAAATAATCTGATTTGTTGATACATGTGTACTGAGAATGAGGTTTACTGAATTGGGTATTCTTTAAATCTGTTTTAGACACAGACTGTTAATGTCATAGCTAAGTCTATCAACAATGGGTAAACTGAAATGTTCTACTTGTTTTTCTGACTACAAATCTAACTTAACAGCTGTACACTGCTTTATTTTACCAATGTTAAAAGGAAAGCTACTTGAGTGATAATATTGTACATATACTTCCTCATTACTAATTGTGTTGCCTAATTTTAATTATGTATTTATTTGACCTTAAAATCCTTTTCATGCATAAAGGAAACCTACTGAATTAACTATTCAAAGCACTGCATTTCTCTCACTAAACATTTTAAAAAATACCTTTGATGTCAGGGGCTGATTACCAGGCAGGTTTCTTTTTCTTTCCAACCCCCCTCGCAGTTAAGTGGTGTCACGTCACTTAGTGATCAGCCAATGTGTGGGAGCAGAAATGACATTTCCTACTTCCTGTCCTGACCCATGAAAACTGCCCACAAGCCATCCTTTATGCTCTTTCCTTGGCCACGGGCTGAATATTGATTCCCAGAAAGATCTTGGAACAAGCTGAAGATAGCCCAGCTGCCAGCAGTCTGGGTTCCTTAATTAATATAGAGCGGAACAAACCACCTGCCCCCACCTGGTATCGATAAACCACCGATGATAGTCCTACATGGTCATTTTTCACTATTTAGCTCCCATACATTTAACTACCAGATGAAATTAAAGGTATTTACCTCCTTTTTTGGTCTTATATTTTGCAAAAAGAAATAAGGAAAATTCTACTTTCTCAGATTTCTCTTTGTATGTAAAATCTTAAAAAAAAAAAAAAAAAACCAAGTTATTATTTCAGGCGCATGGGAAGCTTTACATCTAGCATGATTGTCGACCTAACCATAGTAAATTGTAGCTTTTTTAAAATTAGGATTCACCTTTAACTTGGAAAGTGGCAGAGATTGCTGCCACTAAGTTGCTTCAGTTGTGTCCGACTCTGTGTAACCCCATAGACGGCAGCCCACCAGGCTCCGCTGTCCCTGGGATTCTCCAGGCAAGAACACTGGAGTGGGTTGCCATTTCCTTCTCCAATACGTGAAAGTGAAAAGTGAAAGTGAAGTCGCTCAGTCGTGTCTGACTCTTCGCAACCCCATGGACTGCAGCCCACCAGGCTCCTCCGTCCATGGGGTTTTCCAGGCAAGAGTAATGCAGTGGGTTGCCATTGCCTTCTCTGAGAGATTGCTAGAGACCCAATAATATCTCACTGACTCCCTGTCCTCAGTAACACTCCCCTCGTGGGCACATGGCTACCCAGAATACTGTTCCCAGGCCCATAGCAAGTAGGTGTAACTCTGTAAGTAGGTTATAGCCAATGCGATGCAGTGCAACTAGTGTACGTAACTTCCAAGATATATATGCATTTAAAATGTTTACTACACCAGAAAATTCACTGATTACAGTTTACAATTCAAAGTATATTGTGTAGTCATCACCACCATCTAATTATAGAACATTTCTATCATCCCAAAAGAAATCTCAAACCCATTAACAATTAGTCTCTACTCCCCACCCCAGCCTTAGGCAACCTCTACTTTCTATATCTATAAATTTGCCTATTCTGGAAATTTTGTGGGAATGGAGGTATAAAATGTGTGAACTTTTGTGTCTGACTTTTTTCATTTAGCATGTTTCCAAGGTTCATCTACGTTGTAGCATGAATCAGTATTTCATCCATTTTAATGGCTGAATAGTATCTGATTATATGGATATACTATTTTATTTATCCAGTCATCAGATGATGGCCATCTGGGCTGTTCACAATTTTGGCAATTACTGAATACTTACGATAAGAACATCTGTATACAAGTTATTGTACGGACATATGTTTTCATTTCTCTGAGATATATACCTGGGGTAGAACTGCTGGGTCATATGGTAACTCTATATCTAACTTTTGAGAACTCCCTGACTTTCTTCCAAATCAGCCACACCATTTTACATTCCCTCTAGCAATGAATGAGAGTTCCAATTATTCTACATAGTCCAACACTTGCTATTATCAATCTTTAATTTAAATTATAAGCATCTTAGTGGGTGTGAAGTGGCTTTTGAACTGTGGTGTTGGCGAAGACTCTTGAGAGTCACCTGGACTGCAAGCAGATGAAACCAATCTAAAGGAAATCAAATTTCCCCAATCCTAAAGGAAATCAACCCTGAATATTCATTGGAAGGACTGATGCTGAAGCTCTAACACTTTGGCCACCAGATGCAAAGAGCCAACTTATGGGCAAAGACGCTGATGCTGGGAAAGACTGAAGGTAAAAGGGGGAGGGGGCGACAGAGAATGAGATGGTTGGATGGCATCACCGACTCAATGGACCTGAGTCTGAGCAAACTCTGGGAGATGGTGAAGGACAGGGTAGCTGGCATGCTGCCAGTCCATGGGGTTGCAAAGAGTTGGACATGACTAAGTGACTGAACAACAACTAACCCAGGATAGCTAAGATGCAAATGAAAGGAATGATTTCAGTGAGCCCAGACTCTTGCATCTTCCCATACATAGTGCTAAATTCCTTAACATGGGATATCTGGTTTTCTTTAATTAACAGTTATCTTTAAAGATTCAGACTACCTGCCCTTTGTTGCAAAATGTCTATATAACCTGGTTCCTTCCCTCGCCTCCCAGGAGCAGTTCTCGCAGGGTTACTTGCGATACTGTCTCCAGGGCTTGAAGTCCTAAAAATTCCCACCAAATAAAATATAACTCTCAACTTTTAGGTTGAGACTATTTTTTAAATGGACAGTTAGTTAGCCTAAAAGTGATGTCCGGTTCCTTTACTGACTAGAAAGTATCAAACATTTAGAAAGATGAAACAAATGCTTAGAACCATTAAATCTGCATTAATCTTGACTTGAATGCATAGGCATGAAACAACCAGGAACTTTGTCTCTTCAACCAGATTATCACCTCTTCAGGCCCAACATCATCTGTTTCTCTTCTGGTTTGCATTCCACAAAACCACTGTGGAACAGAATAAGGATATAATGAATGCTTTCTGAATGAATAATCTTGGGTAGAAATGGGTAAGCACTCACATTAAATAAGTCTAAGTATAAATGAAGCACTAAGGTCTTATTCAGTATTTAAGCACCTCGAGGAAAGCAGAGTATGTAGAAAGGCTGTTTTTTTCAAATCTCCTATTGATCTCTTCCCAACCTAAACCAAATCCACAAATCTACACTAAGATCCCCTCCTTAGATGAATCCTCTGTTCAAAGGCCCCAAAACTGTAACCTTGGGTTCTAAACAACAGAAAGAGTTTTCACGTTTTATGCTTCACTGTGAAATCCGAAGAAGAACAGAAAGAAACAGAGATGAATTCAGACAAAGCATTAAGTGGTAAGGGAGTCAAAGAACCTCATGGCGAAATCTAAACCAAAAGGAATGTATGAAACACAAGAGAAAGATGCTGAGAGAGGCAGAGAGATTAAGGATCTATTATTACCTCTTTTCAAATGAACCCTGGGACAAAGGACTCCCTTTTCAACAGCAGATTTGCCAGGAATAATACTCCTGCTGTAGGAAACAGAAGTATGCCTACTTAAATCTGAAATTTTATGCTCTGAAATACTGTACTTAATATTTAAAAGATAAGAATTCTATGTCAAAGGATTTTCAGAAAAACAGGTGAACCACTGTAGTACCAGTATTTCTACAAGCATTGACAATATACTAAATCTCTTACTACAGCGTCTGGCACAAACCCTGGAATCACATTTCTGGCAGGTGAGGGAGATGCGAAAATGACACTTTGGCAATCCATTAAAAAAGGCAGAATATAGACACTCCTCTCTCTGTAAGTCTGATACAGCCCATGTGTCCTCCCGTGTTAGAGAACCTACGGTGATGCATTTGGTTGGCGTGACGTGCGTCTATCTATCACATGGTGCGAGGCGACATTCACACCATAAAATGACACGGAGAACAAGCACTGGAGCAGGCAGGTGTCATCTCAGACTCTTTCAGAGACCAAGCTCTGAGATGGGCGGGCAGGCAAAGGCCAGATCACTAGGCACATTCCTAGGATCCTGCTCCTTGCCCAAAGCTCTTTGCTTCCATTAATTCAAAGGAGTATGTGATGATTCCAGACCCTAGGGGGAGGGCAGTTTGGGATTTCAATAGCCTAAGATTCAGAGCCAGATTTAGGTTTGAATTGAGATTTGAATATTTATTAACTAAATGACTCTGGGCTATTTAATATCTTTGAGCCTCAGAATTCTCAGTTAAAATGATGGTGATAATACTGTTAGGAGGGACTTCTCTAGTGGTCCAGTGGTTAAGAATCCACCTGCCAATCAAGGGACATGGGTTTAATGCCTGGTCTGGGAAGATCCCACAGCCATGGAGCAAGTAAGCCCGTGAGCCATAGCTACCGAAGCCCGAGAGCCCGTGGTTCCACAACAAAAGCAGCCATGGTAAATGAGAAGTCCCTGCCTGCCGCAACTAGAGAAGACCTGCACACAGCAACTAGAGAAAGCCCACGAACAGCAGCAAGGACCCAGCACAGCCAAAAATAAATAAGTAAATAAGATAATAAAGAACTATAAAGAAAGCGATAAAGAAAGCTGAGCACCAAAGAGTTGATGCTTTTGAACTGTGGTGTTGGAGAAGACTCTTGAGAGTCCCTTGGACTGCAAGGAGATCCAACCAGTCCATCCTAAAGGAGATCAGTCCTTGGTGTTCATTGGAAGGACTAATGTTGAAGCTGAAACTCCAATACTTTGGCCACCTGATGTGAAGAGCTGATTCATTGGAAAAGACCCTGATGCTGGGAAAGATTGAAGGCAGGAGGAGAAGGGGGCGACAGAGGATGAGATGGCTGGATGGCATCACCAACTCAACGGACGTGAGTTTGGGTAAACTCCAGGGGTTGGTGATGGATAGGGAGGCCTGGCGTGCTGTGGTCCATGGGGTTGCAAAGAGTTGTATACGACTGAATGATTGAACTGAACTGAAGATAATAAAATGCTAAAAAAAAATACTATAAGGAAGTTGGGATGAGTGGGTGAGGATAAACATAAAGGACTCAGGATAGTACTGTATAGCTAGAAAGTTTGTGAATAATATGCCTTTGACTTATTTCCTTCCTCAGTGAGTTCCCTTTCTCTTACCAGCCAGGCTCAGGTACACAGTAGTTTCTTCCTCCAATGAGAAAATGCTCTGATAATTAATGTGTTATAATTTGCACTGTATGCTTCACATCAATTATTAAAATAAAGCCATGATTTTCACCAGGTTTAAATGTCATGTTAAATCCAACTATTTTATTTCAAGAGGATAAACTGAGCTAGCTGTAAGTCACACAGGATTTTTTAGTTTCAAATGTGGTTTTGAGTCCCTTGAGCTTTATTATGTGACAAAACAAACATAAAATACTGAAAAATCAAACCAAAAACTATGATTTACTGCTAAAGAAGTTGTAAGAGAAGACACATCTTAGAAAAATAACTGAATTACGTATTTGACAGTTTTTAGAATTTTCTTACATTAAGTCGATTTCCAAAAATCCTGCATAGCCATAAAAAGAAAACCAAACAAGATTTTGAAAAATAGAAACAAAGACTCACACATACACCACTGCTGAAAATCTAATGTTTCCAGTGTCAACACGCAAAACCACTGAATTTTAATATTCCCTGTACACATAAGAGAGGGTAATATACAAAAAGTGCAGTTGCCAAATAACATCTGAATGTCTATTTTTCCAGCCAGGTTGCCTTTAAGGTGGAAGGAAGACAACGCTTTACCTCTACAAATCAGAATACATGTAATAAAAAACTTCAACGTGAAAGAACACCATATTAAAATACTGAAAATAAATGGCCAAAAGCTTTAAAAATATCAGATCACCCAATTTTATAGATAAGTCTATACAGATACTGTAGGCCTAAAAGTATAGAGTGCCTCTAATAAGCAGAAAATAGAACTGGAAAACAAACCAAGAAAAAAATAAAACCCTTTCTTAAAAAAAAAAAAAAAGGCAAAAAAACCCAGAAGCCCCCTACCCCCGCCACTAAACCAGGAATTTACAGATATTAATGGGAAGACATCATCAATTAAGTTCGTTAGTTATACCCTCTAACCAACCATACTGTTCACAGATAAATTACAAATCATCTGAGGCAAAATGAAACAAGAAAAAAAAAATCACTTTGACATTTAATCCTCCGTACACAGGGCCATTTCCTAAATGTGTAATCTGAGACATGGACTATTTAGCTGGCTTGAGGAAAGGCAAGATACAGTTGCATGAGTTGTCAAGTGTTTTATGTACACATATACTTTTTAAAATTAAAAATCTATTTTAATGGATCAAAATTATGTTGGCAATTATTCATAACAGTCATTATTAGTAAATGTTAAATTATGTTAAATTTAAATAACACTTGAAAGGTTTTCACATTGACAAATAAGGGAAAGCACAGACTGGCTCAATTAATGAAGGGCTCCCCACAACCAAGATCTATTCATGAGTCACTATGTGAATGACCAAATGACTCAGGATGTTCTAAGCTTGCTGAGCTAGACAGGAGATAACTGGAATGTAGTTCATCATATATAAACACATTTATTTTTTTCAGACAAGGGCATACCTAATTAAAGAAATTTACCTGAATGATATGGAGATAATAGAAATGAATACCAAAAAATCTTCTACCCCATCCCATTTTCTTTTCCAGCTCTAAGAAACAAAGAAGTAACTATAAATTGTCCAGGGGACCAATATCCAGAAATATTATTCCATTAACTTAATAAAAAGAGAATATTTTCTTCTATTTCAATATTTTTCTTCCAGATGCAAGAGAAATCTAAGTAGAGGGCCTAAATAAAACCAAGGACACTAAAATAGAACAATCACACACATATAATAAAACTGACAGCCTGTGTTCTCTACTCCCAAGTCACACAGTCAAAATGAGATATTTTCTTCTTGGCATGCTTGCAGATTGCAGTGGTGGGACTCTGATGCCCATGTCCGGCCAACTGCTCCTTGCTGCTGTGTTCTAGAAAAACACCTGCCAGCCAATCCCACACATTTCTTTCTGTTCTGGGTCCCAGTCCCACCTCTGCTATAGAATAGCCACATATCGCTCTTTTGCTAAGCATACACATGTGAAATGGGAGTAACAGGCCCACTTCAACGGATAACCGGCTTCCCAGGTGGCTTAGCAGTAAAGAACCCACCTGCCAATGCATGAGACCCAAGAGACTTGGATTCTATCCCTGCGTTGGGAAGGTCCCCTGGAGGAGGAAATGGCAACCCACTCCAGTATGCTTGCCTGGACAATTCCATGGACAGAGGAGCCTGGCAGGCTACAGTCCACGGGGGTTGCAAAGAGTCAGACATGACTGAGCAACTGAGCTCACCACACCAATGGGTAACAAGCAAAACATCTTCTACAGCAGAATATAACATCACCAAGAACTAAATCAATAAAGGGAAGAGGAACAGAAATGATACCCTCAGATCACTTTAAGCAGGAGGATAACACCATGGAAAGGATCAGACTTCCCCATCTCCCTGCAATGGCTGGAACCTATGTGAAGGATCATGTAACACAGAACCAGGGAGGACTTCCCTGGTGGCTCAGTGGTAAAGAATCTGCCTCCAGGAGGATGCAGGAGACACCAGTTCGATCCCTGATCTGGGAAGATCCCATATGCCATGGAACAACAAAGCCTGTGTGCCACAACTACCGAGCCTGTGCCCTGGCTCCCAGAGAGGGCAACCAGTGAGCCCACGAGCCCCAGAGCCCGGGCCCCACAGTAGGAGAAGCCACTGCATGACAAGCAATGAGGAGGAGCCCCCACTGATGGCAACTAGAGAAAAGCTTGTGCAGCACAGAAGACCCACCCCCACAAAAATAAATGCATTTATTAAAAAAAAAAAAAAGAAGAAGAACCAAGGAGACTTGGCTCAGGATTTTAAAAGAGAAAAGGGGGAAAGAAATAGGATTTGCCTTAATTCACTGCAGACGTGGCTATTAGGGCAACAGATGGAAAACACACTAAGCTGAGAAATGGTAACACTGCAGCTGAGAAGAGCAGTGATCAGCATCAGTAGAGAGAAGTGGGGCAGGGACAGTGTATCTGTTTCCTAATTCGCTGACTCCTCTGCTCTTTGGCTATCACAACGCTGACCCTGAACTGCCACCCTGGCAGTTAAATTGACCACCACCTCACTCATCTGTCCCAAGGACCACCAGGAAACCATACACCTTTGGGAGGTCTGTGATGGATACTTTTCATTTAGATTGTAAAGAATGGAATCCAAAGCTGGACACAAGAGAGCTACAGAGTATCTAGCTGCATTGACTTCACACACAGGAAGGTTTTTCTGCCTTGGAGCTGTCTTCACTACAGAGAATCCAGCAGCCAGGGGTTCCCCAGACTAGTTCCACTTACTGTTTCACTGGAGTTCCCTCCCCAGTATTTCTTTTTTTTTTTTTTTTTTAAAGTATTTTTTTTTTTTGGAGTATAATTGCTTTACAATGTTAAGTTCGGCTGTACAACATATATCAGACATGTCTACATATATCCCAAGCCTCTGAAGCTTCCCCCTCCCCCATCCCATCCCTCTAGGTGGACTATAGTTTTTCTTTTTTTTTTTGACTTGTTTTTTTTTTTTTTTCCCAGTGGGTTTTGTCATACATTGATATGAATCAGCCATGGATTTACATGTATTCCCAATCCCGATCCCCCCTCCCACCTCCCTCTCCACCCGATTCCTCTGGGTCTTCCCAGTGCACCAGGCCCGAGCACTTGTCTCATGCATCCCACCTGGGCTGGGGATCTGTTTCACCATAGATAGTATACATGCTGTTCTTTTGAAATATCCCACCCTCACATTCTCCCACAAAGTTCAAAAGTCTGTTCTGTATTTCTGTGTCTCTTTTTCTGTTTTGCATATAGGGTTATCGTTATCACCTTTCTAAATTCCATATATATGTGTTAGTATGCTGTAATGTTCTTTATCTTTCTGGCTTACTTCACTCTGTATAATGGGCTCCAGCTTCATCCATCTCATTAGGACTGGTTCAAATGAATTCTTTTTAATGGCTGAGTAATATTCCATGGTGTATATGTACCACAGCTTCCTTATCCATTCATCTGCTGATGGGCATCTAGGTTGCTTCCATGTCCTGGCTATTATAAACAGTGCTGCGATGAACATTGGGGTGCACGTGTCTCTTTCAGATCTGGTTTCCTCAGTGTGTATGCCCAGAAGTGGGATTGCTGGGTCATATGGCAGTTCTATTTCCAGTATTTTAAGGAATCTCCACACTGTTTTCCATAGCGGCTGTACTAGTTTGCATTCCCACCAACAGTGTAAGAGGGTTCCCTTTTCTCCACACCCTCTCCAGCATTTATTGCTTGTAGACTTTTGGATAGCAGCCATCCTGACTGGCGTGTAATGGTACCTCATTGTGGTTTTGATTTGCATTTCTCTGTTCATGAGTGATGTTGAGCATCTTTTCATGTGTTTGTTAGCCATCTGTATGTCTTCTTTGGAGAAATGTCTGTTTAGTTCTTTGGCCCATTTTTTGATTGGGTCATTTATTTTTCTGGAATTGAGCTTCAGGAGTTGCTTGTATATTTTTGAGATTAATCCTTTGTCTGTTTCTTCATTTGCTATTATTTTCTCCCAATCTGAGGGCTGTCTTTTCACCTTGCTTATAGTTTCCTTTGTAGTGCAAAAGCTTTTAAGTTTCATTAGGTCCCATTTGTTTAGTTTTGCTTTTATTTCCAATATTCTGGGAGGTGGGTCATAGAGGATCTTGCTGTGATTTATGTCAGAGAGTGTTTTGCCTATGTTCTCCTCTAGGAGTTTTATAGTTTCTGGTCTTACATTTAGATCTTTAATCCATTTTGAGTTTATTTTTGTGTATGGTGTTAGAAAGTGTTCTAGTTTCATTCTTTTACAAGTGGTTGACCAGTTTTCCCAGCACCACTTGTTAAAGAGGTTGTCTTTTTTCCATTGTATATCCTTGCCTCCTTTGTCAAAGATAAGGTGTCCATAGGTTCGTGGATTTATCTCTGGGCTTTCTATTCTGTTCCATTGATCTATATTTCTGTCTTTGTGCCAGTACCATACTGTCTTGATGACTGTGGCTTTGTAGTAGAGTCTGAAGTCAGGCAGGTTGATTCCTCCAGTTCCATTCTTCTTTCTCAAAATTACTTTGGCTATTCGAGGTTTTTTGTATTTCCATACAAATTGTGAAATTCTTTGGTCTAGTTCTGTGAAAAATACCGTTGGTAGCTTGATAGGGATTGCATTGAATCTATAGACTGCTTTGGGTAGAATAGCCATTTTGACAATATTGATTCTTCCAATCCAGGAACACGGTATGTTTCTCCATCTGTTTGTGTCCTCTTTGATTTCTTTCATCAGTGTTTTATAGTTTTCTATGTATAGGTCCTTTGTTTCTTTAGGTAGATATACTCCTAAGTATTTTATTCTTTTTGTTGCAATGGTGAATGGTATTGTTTCCTTAATTTCTCTGTTTTTTCATTGTTAGTATATAGGAATGCAAGGGATTTCTGTGTGTTAATTTTATATCCTGCAACTTTACTATATTCATTGATTAGTTCTAGTAATTTTCTGGTAGAGTCTTTAGGGTCTTCTATATAGAGGATCATGTCATCTGCAAACAGTGAGAGTTTTACTTCTTCTTTTCCTATCTGGATTCCTTTTACTTCTTTGTCTGCTCTGATTGCTGTGGCCAGAACTTCCAACACTATGTTGAATAGTAGTGGTGAGAGTGGGCACCCTTGTCTTGTTCCTGATTTCAGGGGAAATGCCTTCAATTTTTCACCATTGAGGGTGATGCTTGCTGTGGGTTTGTCATATATAGCTTTTATTATGTTGAGGTATGTTCCTTCTATTCTTGCTTTTTGGAGAGTTTTAATCATAAATGAGTGTTGAATTTTGTCAAAGGCTTTCTCTGCATCTATTGAGATAATCATATGGTTTTTATCTTTCAATTTGTTAATGTGGTGTATTACATTGATTGATTTGCGGATATTAAAGAATCCTTGCATTCCTGGGATAAAGCCCACTTGGTCATGGTGTATGATTTTTTTAATATGTTGTTGGATTCTGTTTGCTAGAATTTTGTTAAGGATTTTTGCATCTATGTTCATCAGTGATATTGGCCTGTAGTTTTCTTTTTTTGTGGCATCTTTGTCTGGTTTTGGAATTAGGGTGATGGTGGCCTCATAGAATGAGTTTGGAAGCTTACCTTCATCTGCAATTTTCTGGAAGAGTTTGAGTAAGATAGGTGTTAGCTCTTCTCTAAATTTTTGGTAGAATTCAGCTGTGAAGCCATCTGGTCCTGGGCTTTTGTTTGCTGGAAGATTTTTGATGACAGTTTCGATTTCCTTGCTTGTGATGGGTCTGTTAAGATCTTCTATTTCTTCCTGGTTCAGTTTTGGAAAGTTATACTTTTCTAAGAATTTGTCCATTTCATCCAAGTTGTCCATTTTATTGGCATAGAGCTGCTGGTAGTAGTCTCTTATGATCCTTTGTATTTCAGTGTTGTCTGTTGTGATCTCTCCATTTTCATTTCTAATTTTGTTAATTTGGTTTTTCTCTCTTTGTTTCTTAATGAGTCTTGCTAATGGTTTGTCAATTTTGTTTATTTTTTCAAAAAACCAGCTTTTAGCTTTGTTGATTTTTGCTATGGTCTCTTTAGTTTCTTTTGCATTTATTTCTGCCCTGATTTTTAAGATTTCTTTCCTTCTGCTAACTCTGGGGTTCTTCATTTCTTCCTTCTCTAATTGCTTTAGGTGTAGAGTTAGGTTATTTATTTGGTTTTTTTCTTGTTTCTTGATATAAGCCTGTAATGCTATGAACCTTCCCCTTAGCACTGCTTTTACAGTGTCCCATAGGTTTTGGGTTGTTGTGTGTTCATTTTCATTCATTTCTATACATATTTTGATTTCTTTTTTGATTTCTTCTATGATTTGTTGGTTATTCAGAAGCGTGTTATTTAGCCTCCATATGTTTGAAGTTTTAACAATTTTTTTCCTGTAATTGAGATCTAATCTTACTGCACTGTGGTCAGAAAAGATGACTGGAATGATTTCAATTTTTTTGAATTTTCCAAGACCAGATTTATGGCCCAGGATGTGATCTATTCTGGAGAATGTTCCGTGTGCACTTGAGAAAAAGGTGAAGTTGATTGTTTTGGGGTGAAATGTCCTATAGATATCAATTAGGTCTAGCTGGTCCATTGTGTCATTTAAGGTTTGTGTTTCCTTGTTAATTTTCTGTTTAGTTGATCTATCCATAGTTGTGAGTGGGGTATTAAAGTCTCCCACTATTATTGTGTTACTATTAATTTCCTCTTTCATACTCGTTAGCGTTTGCCGTACATATTGTGGTGCTCCTATGTTGGGTGCATATATATTTATAATTGTTATATCTTCTTCTTTGATTGATCCTTTGATCATTATGTAGTGTCCTTCTTTGTCTCTTTTCACATCCTTTATTTGAAAGTCTATTTTATCTGATATGAGTATTGCGACTCCTGCTTTCTTTTGGTCTCCGTTTGCATGAAATATTTTTTTCCAGCCCTTCACTTTTAGTCTGTATGTGTCTCTTGTTTTCAGGTGGGTCTCTTGTAGACAGCATATATAGGGGTCTTGTTTTTGTATCCATTCAGCCAATCTTTGTCTTTTGGCTGGGGCATTCAACCCATTTACATTTAGGGTAATTATTGATAGGTGTGGTCCCGTTGCCATTTACTTTGTTGTTTTGGGTTCACGTTTATACAACCTTTCTGTATTTCCTGTCTAGAGAAGATCCTTTAGCATTTGTTGAAGAGCTGGTTTGGTGGTGCTGAATTCTCTCAGCTTTTGCTTATCTGTAAAGCTTTTGAATTCTCCTTCATATCTGAATGAGATCCTTGCTGGGTACAGTAATCTAGGTTGTAGGTTATTCTCTTTCATTACTTTCAGGTCGTCCTGCCATTCCCTTCTGGCCTGGAGGGTTTCTATTGATAGATCAGCTGTTATCTTTATGGGAATCCCTTTGTGTGTTATTTGTTGTTTCTCCCTTGCTGCTTTTAATATTTGTTCTTTGTGTTTGATCTTTGTTAATTTGATTAATATGTGTCTTGGGGTGTTTCGCCTTGGGTTTATCCTGTTTGGGACTCTCTGGGTTTCTTGGATTTGGGTGGCTATTTCCTTCCCCATTTTAGGGAAGTTTTCAGCTATTATCTCCTCGAGTATTTTCTCATGGCCTTTCTTTTTGTCTTCTTCTTCTGGAACTCCTATGATTCGAATGTTGGGGCGTTTCACAGTGTCCCAGAGGTCCCTGAGGTTGTCCTCATTTCTTTTGATCCTTTTTTCTTTTTTCCTCTCTGCTTCATTTATTTCCACCATTTTATCTTCTACCTCACTTATCCTATCTTCTGCCTCCGTTATTCTACTCTTGGTTCCCTCCAAAGTGTTTTTGATCTCATTCACTGCATTATTCATTTTTAATTGACTCTTTTTTATTTCTTCTAGGTCTTTATTAAACAGTTCTTGAATCTTTTCAATCTTTGTTTCCAGGCTATTTATCTGTAACTCCATTTTGTTTTCAAGATTTTGGATCATTTTTATTATCATTATTCTAAATTCTTTTTCAGGTAGATTCCCTATCTCCTCCTCTTTTGTTTGACTTGGTGGGCATTTTTCATGTTCCTTTACCTGTTGGGTATTTCTTTGCCTTTTCATCTTGTTTAGATTGCTGTATCTGGAGTGGGCTTTCTGTATTCTGGAGGTCTGTGGTTCCTTTTTATTGTGGAGGATTAACCCAGTGGGTGGGGTTAGACAATTGGCTTGTCAAGATTTCCTGGTTAGGGGAGCTTGCGTCAGTGTTCTGGTGCGTGGAACTTGATTTCTTCTCTTTGGAGAGCAATGGAGTGCCCAGTAATGAGTTTTGAGATGGGTCTATGTGTTAGGTGTGTCCTTGGGCAGCCTGTATGTTGATGTTCAGGGCTATGTTCCTGCGTTGCTGGAGAATTTGCGTGGTATGTCTTGCTCTAAAACTTATTGGCTCTTGGGTGGTGGTTGGTTTCAGTGTAGGTATGGAGGCTTTTGGACGGTCACTTATTACTTAAAGTTCCATGTAGTCAGGAGTTTTCTGGTGTTCTCAGGTTTTGGGCTTAAGTCTCCTGCCTCTGGATTTCAGTTTTATTCTTCCTGTAGTCTCAGGACTTCTCCAACTATACAGCCCTGATAAGAAAACTTCTAGGTTAATGGCTAAAAGATTCTCCCCCGTTAGGGACACCCAGAGAGGTTCACAGAGTTACATGAAGAAGAGGAGAGGGAGGAGGGAGATAGAGATGAACAGGAGGAGAAAAAGGGGGACTCAAGAGGAGAGAGACAGATCTACGCAGCTGTCTGTTCCCAGAGTGTTCTCCGTAGCCCAGTAACCTACAAGGATTCACAGAATTGGATTGGGAAGAGAAGGGGAAAGGAGGAAATAGAGGTGTTCTGAGGTAGAAAACAGAGAGTCAAGATTGGGAGAGAATAATCTTCGGTTTAAAAATAGGGCTTCTCTTCTTTTTTTTTTTTTTGTAAGGTTATAGTGTATTGAAAATGAAAATTAAGGAGTAGTAGAGGAGTACTAGAGGACTTTAAAAGAAATAAGAGAAAAAGAAAAATAGAAAATAGAAGAGAAAAAGGAAAGAAAAAAAAGAAAAAAAAAAAAGAAAGAAAAAGAAAAAAAAAAAAGAAAGAAAAAAAAAAAATTTTTTTTTCCCCCCTAATTAAAAAATCGTAAAAGTCTGTGGAAATGAAAGTTAAGGAGTAATGGGGGAGTAATAGGGGATTTTAAAGGAAAATAAAAGAGAAGAAAGAAAAAAAAAAAAAAAACAAAAAAAGAAAAAAAATTAAAAAAAATTAAAAAAAAAAAAAGAGAGAAAAAAGTAAAATTATATCTAGGAGTTTCTCTGGAGCTGTTGCGGTCAGTGTGGGTTCGGCTCAGTTTCAGATAGCTCCTCGTTCCAGCTTACGCTTCTCGATATCTACAGGCCCCTCCGGTGTAGTCAGCGTTTCCTAGAGGGATTTTAATCTGTTGCACCAGTCCCTTCTGAAGCGGTTCCCTTTGTTTATTTGGCTTCTGTTTGCCGGTCTCTTCAGAGCCTCATTTCCACCCTGACACAGGCAGGCGGAGGTGGACTCTCACCCAGGTAGCTAGCTCCGTCGCTCTCCTTTCGAAGACAATGGGCTGCTTCTCTGGGCGCCCGATGACCTCAGCTAGCGATCCGAAGTTGTTTTGCGAAGTTTGCTCTGCGTTCAGTTATTCTTTTGATGAATTTGTAGGAGAGAAAGTGGTCTCCCCGTCCTACTCCTCCGCCATCTTGGCTCCTCCCCTTCTCCCCAGTATTTCTGCTGCGTGGACATATGTAGAGAAGTATTTATAAAATACTTCTGGGGAGATACAGAAAGAGCCTAAAGCTCTACCCAGAGTCAGATAAAGGGCAATTATGAAAGGGTCAAGGGCTTCCCTGGTGGCTCAGACTGTAAAGAATCCGCCTGCAAGGCAGGAGACCCAGGTTTGATCTCTGGGTCAGGAAGATCGCCTAGAGAAAGGGATGGCAACCCATTCCTATTCTTGCCTGGAGAATCCCGTGGGCAGAGGACCTTGCCGGGCTACAGTCCATGGGGTCACAAAAGTCAGACACGACTTAGCAACTAAACCATGTGAACGGGTCATTCAAACTATATTCAGCTTCGTCAATTTGTTAGTTTGTCCTGATAGCAAGTGCACGCAGAGCTATACACAACTGTCAGGCACAGGCCGAGCCTAAGCTCCAGGCCTATGTATCCAATTGACGTCCAGATATCACCAGCTGAAGGCCCCCATGAGAACCTGAAAACTTGATATATCCCAGAATGATGATCCTTCCTCCAAGAGCTCTGACTCCTCCCATCTCAGTGTAGGGTAGCTTCACCACCACCCCCAACCCCCCAGTCAACCAGGCAGTCATTGCTGGGGGTAACTCTTCCCAGCCCCTCACCAAATCTTATGGGTGCCTACTGATCCAGAGGCAACAGAATGTAGTCATTAAGGGTGTGCACTGTAGAAGTAGCTTGCCTCAGTTCACATCCCCAAACTGCCACATGCTGTTGCGTAATTCAGCAAATTACTGCAAGGAGATTAAACTAGCCAATCCTAAAGGAAATCAACCCTGAATATTCATTAGAAGGACTAATGTTGGAGCTAAAGCTCCGATATTCTGGCCACCTGATTTGAAGAGTGAACTCATCGGAAAAGATCCTGATGTTGGGAAAGATTGAAGGCAGGAGGAGAAGGGGATGACAGAGGATGAGATGGTTGGATGGCATCACCGACTCAATGGACATGAGTCTGAGCAAGCTCCAGGAGATAGTGAAGGACAGGGAAGCGAGGCGTGCTGCAGTCCACGGGGTCGCAGAGTCAGACACGACTGAGAGACTGAACAATAAATCTCAGCTAATATTTTGGTGTTATTATCCTGCCTCAGTCTCTCTGGGCTCCAGCCCTTTTTATACATCCCGTCTGCTCTCACTGAAGGCAGGCTCCCGACAGCTCTCAGCGGGATATTGTGAGGGTGTTTCCACCTAAGTCCTGGCACCCCTCTAACCCAGCTTCCATTTTGCTGCAATTACAGTCTTTCAAATGCAAATCTGCTCTCATTACTTCTCAGCTTGGAACTCTTCTGTGGCTCTTCACTGCTAAGAGAAAACAGTCCGAAATCCATGGAGTACAGCCTTCCTGACCTGGCCTCAGTAACGACACTGGGAAGATCTGAGGCCTGAAAGGGCCAAAGAGACCCACGGGTGAAGACTAGCTCAGCTCCGTGTGCTATCTAACTCAGGTCTCCGTAGGCTCTTCTCAGGCTTATCCTGTTGCCTAGAGTGCCCTTCCCCCACAGCTGTTTAAACTTGAAATTACAGAGTCTAACACTGCCCCCCCTCTGCCACCTTTGCAAGAGATCAGTTCATCCTTCCGTGAGACATTTCATCAAATATCTCCTTCACGCCTAAGATAGCCTCAAGTCCATACAAGACTGGCCCAGGCTAGATGTAGCTTACCTCCCCAGCAAGTCATCCTCCGGCATGTGATAGAAACAGAACTACCTGGGGTTCTCTGAAGAAGTCTCCTGCTTCTCTGACAGGCTTCCTTCTGCCTCTAGGATGGTCTACTATCCTTTCTTCCCCTGGGAAAATCTCATTCTTAGTGAAGTCCTCATTGGTGCATTCCTTCTATTTTCTATCCCACAGAAGAAACGGTTTCCCTCTCTCCTCTTCCTGGCACTCTGTACTCATTCCTCCCAGGATCCTTCTATTTGTAATGACATTTCATATTTGTCAGCTTGCTTTCCATGCTCAATGCACATGAATTTGAGCAAACTCCAGGAGATAGTGAAGGACAAGGGAGACTGGCGTGCTGCAGTCCATGGGGTTGCAAAGACTCGGACATGACTGAGCGACTGACTGAACAACAGTACTTCCATGCTCAAAGTCTTGGGAGTCCAAGTACTTAATACTAATGCTCAATTTACATTTGGGGAAGGAACTCCTGTATAATTGGTGGTCTGCAGTCATTTTCACTCTTTAAATTCAGAATGTGTCTTACCATGTGACCTTATTTCTTACTCAATAGAATTTGGGATTTTGCTACTATACCATCCAAAACTCAAAGCCTACTGATTCCTGGCATAGATTATTTTGCTGCTGTTGTTCAGTCACTGAGTCGTGTCTGACTCTTTGTGACTCTATGGACTGCAGCACACCAGGCTCCGCTGCTCTTCACTACCTCCTCAAGTTCATTCGAATTCATGTTCATTGAGTCAGTGATGCTACCTGACCATCTCATCCCATGCCGCCCCTTTTCCCTTTTCCCTTCTATCTTTGGCAGCATCAGGGTCTTTTCTAATGAGTCGACTCTTCTCATCAGATGGCCAAAGTATCGGAGTTTCAGCATCAGTCCTTCCAATGAATATTCAGGGTTGATTTCCTTTACGATTGACTCGTTTGATCTCCTCGAAGTCCAAGAGATTCTCAAGAGTCTTCTCCAACACCACAATTTGAAAGCATCAATCCTTTGGTGACCAGCCTTCTTTATGGTCCAACTCTCACTCTGAATATGACACCTGGAAAAACTACAGCTTTGACTAGACGGACCTTAGCAAAGTGATCGCTCTGCTTTTCAACATGCTGTCTAGGCTTGTCATAGCCTTCCTTCCAAGGAGCAGGTGTCTTTTAATTTCACAGCATCCAGTCACTGTCCACAGTATTGTGGATCCCAGGCATCGACAACAAGGAAAAAGTTAATGTAAAAAGGTGGGGTCATCATATGAGGCAAAATTTTTTTGTAATTCTAAATGGAGTAGTAATAATGAAATGTGGAATCACAGAATTTCAGAACTAGCAGGAAGCCTGGAGAAACTAAACACCACCTGCCTTCATTTTCTGTTTGAAGAGAAGGACACAAAGTTCCCAATCAGTGAGTGGCAAGCGAAAACTTCCTGGTTCTTGGTCTTAAAACCAGGCAATCCCATTACACCAGATGAAAAGGAAAACTAAACTGCATGTTCTATAAATGATTTATCTGGATTTCACACGAGCACATATGCAGCTCACCTAAATTACATGCCTCAGTGTAGTTTCAGAGCAAACCCAGCCCAAGTGAATATTGTGATGAACAGACAGACGACAGACAGCTGCTTCTGAAGTCTGACGGCAGAGTCTGAATCCTGGCCCAACACTAGCTGTGTGATCCCAGGGAAGCCACAATCATCTCCGAGATAGTTTTCTAACTGAAATGTGAAGAACAGCACCTCTTTCATAAACTGTTGTGAGGATTAAATGAGGATGTTGATGAGTGCATTCTGTGAATCACAAATGCCACATAATGCCAGATACTCAGAAAATAAAATATAAGGGGTGGGGGGAGGGTACTCGATTACACTGATGCAATAAACATGAACTTGGGCAAACTCTGGGAGATAGTGAGGGACAGGGCAACCTGCAGTGCTGTTAGTTGATGGGGTTGCAGTGTTGGACATGACTGGGTGACTGAACAACATTAGTTTACACTCTTTAAAGCACTGAAAACTAGTCACTTGTTAATTGTTTTGTATATCCTTATATCTTTCTCTCTCTCTCTCTCTTTTAAACTCTTGCATTCGTTTCGCTCATCAGTGTTGCACCAGATCCTAAATAAGGAAAAGAAAGGGAAGGGAGGGTATTGTGTGCTAAGTCACTTCAGTCCTGTCCAACTCTTTGCGACCCCATGGACTGCAGTCCACCAGGCTCCTCTGTCCATGGAATCCTCCAGGCAAGAATACTGGAGTCGGTTGCCATGCCCTCCTCCAGGGGATCTTCCTGACCCAGGGGTTGAACCTGTGTCTCCTGAGGCTTCTGCACTGCAGACAGATTCTGTACTGCTGAGTTACCTACTCGATTACAAAAAAATTCAGGTTTTCTTTAGCCTCCATTCTGGTGACAAAATACAAATCTCTCTCTTCAAAATAAGGTTGAAAAAAGTGAAAGTTTAGTCGCTCAGTCGTGTCCAACTCTTTGCGACCCCGTGGACTGTAGCCTACCAGGCTCCTCCATCCACGCGATTTTCCAGGCAAGAATACTGGAGCAGGTTGACATTTCCTTCTCCAGAGGATTTTCCTGACCCAGGGATCGAACCCAGATCTCCCACATCGTAGGCAGACCCTTTACTGTCTGAGCCACTGGGGAAGTCCACAGTGTATCATTAACCTACACTATGGAACCCAGACGGCTACTTACCCATGCATTCAGACAGTTTACAGGCCTCACACAAGCTCAACATCAGGAAAGCACACAGTCTTCACACTGCAAGGGGCACTGGGAATATCTAAACCCTATCTTATTCTTAAAGCATATTTAAGAAAGAAACCTAACTAGAAAAGAAGGCACAAAATCACTATGCTATTTTATACCTCAACACATGATTATTTCATAGGTTATTCCTGACTATAGAGTAGATGTTTATTAATAAGTAGAACTACATTTGAATGTCTCACAAAAGTACTTTCATGAGCTACAATCTATGATACAATAAACTTGAGATAGTTATGACACATGCCACTGAAATATATGTAGAAATATTATTAAAAATTTTGAGTGCTTTCTCCCTTTACTTATGATTATACACGAAGACACTAGGATGAGATCAAAGTCAAGGTCAAGAGACAGGAAGCAATCAGGGAAACATCCCAGGTTACAAATCAGTATTGCATGAATTTGGTTAAGACAAATCAATTTACCAGGGCCTGATACATTTCAAACCAACAAGAAAAAAAACTGGCATTAACTATATAGAGATATGAACTATATATAATTGGATAAAACAATTTTCTCTCAGCATATACATTCAGATGGATGAACAAAATTTTAAAAATAAAGCTTTAAGCATGGCTTTATCCTGTTAATGTACATATAAATAGAACTTGTAAACATCAGATGTTTTACCCACTTTCCTGCGTGAAACATCCTTATAACATTCTCTTAATTCAGCATGTTGTCAAATAGTACTTATTAAGCAGTATTCTCAGTAAATGAAACAGAACAGCCCCTTGTTCTGTGTTGTAATTTGGCACAGACAACGTCCTCGCAGGCCAGCCTTCTGAAGGGTGTATCAGGGCTGTTCTAAAGAAAGATCACAACAGTAAGGCCCAAAAAAAGACACTTAAAATTCTGTGCCAGTCCCAATTTAGTGGCTGTGTTTGAGTAAAGTGTCAACCAAATCATCACCCGGCTCCTCCCTTCCACTACTTTCACCCCAATGGGATGGCTTACATCAATTAGTTACCACTGACTCATACAGTCCACTATCAATGTGCTTAGAATTTTCTATACATTCTGCTTTTAAACTATTAACTCAGTGGCTCCCACTCAAAAAAAAAAAAAAAAAAGAAGAACCTTCTCCATATTTAGTGATAGGAAACACAGTGACTTAACCAATTGGTTAAACTGTCATCATGGGACAAAAATCTTCTTTGGAGATTTTTCCCATTAACAACTGTGAAGATTTCCCTAGGAAGAGGGTTATTTATTTATTTTTTTTAATTTATTTTGTGGCTATGTCACGCGGCATGCAGAATCTTAGTTCCCTGACCAGGGATCAAACCTGCCCCCACCAAGAGTGGAAGCACAGAGTCCTATCCACTGGACTGCCAGAGAAGTTCCCAAAGAGTTATTTTCAAATGTAATTCACTACTGATTGAGACAAACAGTGATTCCAAGTATATATGATACACATCGAGGTGGGGCCACCTCCCTCAGCAGTCTGCTGATCACTCAGGTCTGAGAGTCTTTAGTGGCTACAAGAATTCATTCTGTGCTCTGTATCATCTTGTAATCTGGAGCAGATAAAGAAGAGAGACGGGCATGAAGAATCAAGAAATAAAAAAAAAAAAAAAAGAATCAAGAAATACAAGATGGTACAAGATTTTAAACTGCTACACCTGCAGCTGAGATTTTAAGTCCACACAAGTTCAGTGACAGTGTGTGTCTGACCTCAAAAGAACACAGCCAAACAGTCAAGGACTCAAGAAGTCTAGTCCAGTCAAAGACACATGGGCCAGCTACCCTGACCAGAGATTTCACGCCTTGGTCTTCTCCTCAAGGAGTCATTCTTTTTATCTAGCTTATGTCTCTCTGGAACCATGCCCCTTCCTTCAGTTCTCAGTGAGAAAGGAAACGGCTGCTCAGTATCCTTCTCATGACAACCCTTCACATATGCGAAGACTTATTAAGTGGCCTCTTGAACTTCTCTTCAAACGAAAGATTCACAACTCCTTCACCCCTTCCTCATGGGCCTTATTTTTTATAGTCCTTTGGGTCTTGCTATCGCTCTTCTCTGGATCCTTTCCAGTTTTCTTTCTTTAGTTCTAGAGCCCGAAAGAGAAAATAAAACATTCTGCTAAAGGCCTGGGGGCAACAGTGAGCAAAGCAGCATGATTTCGCTTTTCTTAAAAACTGTATACTCTTACTGATACTAAAATGTGCATCTCAGGATCTAAGGTAAAGTGTTAGTAGCTCAATCATGCCCCACTCTTTGCGACCCCATGGACTGCAGCCCACCAGGCTCCTCTGTCCATGGCATTTCCCAGGTAAGAATACTGGAGTGGGTTGCCATTTCCTTCTCTAGAGGATCTTCCCAACCCAGAGGTCGAAACCAGGTCTCCTGCACTGCAGGCAGATTCTTTACCGACTGAGCTACGAGGGAAGCCCTGGTCAAATACACGGGTGACAGCAATTCTCGCTTCAATTTCATCTTCACTTTGTTGTATGTGGGTTTGCTCTTTCAGTTATGTCTTCTATTGCACGTATGTTGAGTTTCAGTCTTCAAATGCGTTATGACTTAATTCTACAGGAATTCCTCTTTTTGATTCTATTTAGAGCTTTCACAGTGTAATCAACTCTATCAATTCAACATGACCTGAATAGCTAGTAAGTTTGCCACTTATTTTATCAGTTCACTCCTATGCTTGAATTTCCCTCACTGCCCCAGCTTCCTAAGATAGCTTCTGGGAGCTCCACGTTTAGAAGCCATATTCCACTGCAAAGCAGTAAAATGGATATCAATGTAACTAGATAGGAGCTTTTCATTGATGAAGTTACATTTTATAAGAAACACATGTCATCTAAAAATTAACAGAAACTACCATTAAGTAAACAGCAATGAACTTCCAGGAACTGTGTTAAGTATTGTTTTTAAAGGTCAATAGCTCTGTCAGTGGGATTGGGGGGAGGGAGGTTGGGAGGAGGTCCAAGAGGGACGGGATATATGTATACATGGAGCTGATTCACTTCATTGTACAGCAGAGACTAACACAATACTCTAAAGCAATCATACTCCAATTTTTAAAAAACAAAATTTTTTTTAAAAAAAAGGTCAAAAACTCTACAAACTCTTTCCCCCACATTTACAGAATGGAAAAACAACAGCTCTGAGAGGTGAAATGATTAGCCAAAGATCACTCTGTTAATAAATGACAGAGCTGGAGAGAGAGAGGATAGTGCTTGACCGCAGTAACATCTAAGGTAGCTGTGGTCGGGGTATAACGCCACTACCATCAGAAGTATGGATAGAAAACCTGGCAGATGCAACACGTTTACCACCCACAACCACACATGCAAACTTCTACTCCAAAGGACTGTATCACTTTACTCTGTCATGACACAAAGATTAAAGCCAGGCATATGGAAATAAGTGATACTCTGCACTGAAATTAAGCATCTGACTTTAGAGGGAAAACACTGGCATTAATCTGAGAATGAAAATGACTCATAAATATTTCCTATTTTCTTCCAACCATAAAAAAAAAGTGACCTTTCAAAAATGCCACATCATTTACTAACATATTAAAGCTATATTTTATAAATCTGAAAGTTAAATTTCTTAGGTCTCAGAAATGTGCCAACACACAAAAGTATGAAGAAAGTGAGGGAAGAGGTTTAGTGTAATTTCAGATAAACTGAGTAAGAGAACATGACTATATGTGGAGGGAAAGCGTGTATATAGAGAGTTCTAAAAAGGGTGATGGGTCATGTTAGAGCAAAGGGAAGTCATCCATTTAAAAAAATAAAATGTCATTAGAAATGCAGTGATTTTTGAGATACAGAGCAGCCACATGGAGGAAAACTGTTAGAACGTTATGATAGCTTGCAAAGGAACATGGTTGAAAAGCTTACTATATTTTCAAGTTTGATAAATTGTGTAACCTTCCTAAAGGTCACACACCATTACAGGCTTTAATTATAATAAGCTGGCAAGTTTAAACACTGTATTGTAATAGATCACTTTAGGGGGTTCTGTCTAGATTAATACTTAACCATTACATATCACTCATTTCCCACAGAGAAGGAACCCCAGACAGAACATTTGGACTACATGCCCGAATTCCTGGACACAGCTGATTGGCTCAAGGGTGGGCAAGATGAGCCACTAAGATCATTTTCCATCTTTTCAGTTCCTTGTTTCATCCTCTGTGGCCTTCTTGCCCTTGCATTTCATAACACTCCAATATTCTTTCCTGATTAGGCAGCTTGAGTTTGTTTTTATTGTCTGCAGAGCCCCTGCAAAAATTCATATCTTCAAAAGCATTTATGGAATGGATTTTATGTTTCTCGGTGTACTGCCCCTTTCCCTGAACAGATAACTCTCTAAAAATGAAACCTATCATCACTTCCTTCACTACCAGGGGGTAAAAAAAAAAGGACAAGGTAAATGTTGGAGATCTCAAATCTACTGCTGATATTACAGCTTATTATCTCCATCAAAGAATGAAGGGAGATGACCCAGTTCAAATTTGTATTCACTGTTAGGCTTTTTGTATCTCAGTAACAAGTTAATTCAAACTGTGTATCATTCTGTACTAGCTATTGGAAATTCACTCTTCTTCAATCTCCCCAGTGATGTTCTAAATCATTTGAGTGACATTAACACCAATGATCTACCACTTGGGATTATTTCTATCATGTGAATCAAATATACATAGTTCGTAAGACAACGTCAGCATTGAGCATAATAATGCTCACCTCTCAGAGCCACTGTCACCAGCACTCAATAACCAGGCCTGAAGCCTTCCTTCACAAAACAAAAGCCCTTCTGCAAAGGCAGCCACGGTCCCCTCACATGGAGAGGCTGCACGCCATTCTGAATTCTGGTGCTGCCAAGATATTTCTGAGTTTCACAGTGCAGTACTGTCAAATCCTAAAAGTGATTCCAAGCTGAGACAAGCCAGAGAGCACTTCAGTTTGCCGGCTGTGTTTCCGGCTCCGGTTCTTGACAACATTTTAATCTACATGGATAAAAGACACTTTACTTCTTTAATGAAAAGCACTGATCCAAATAGCCTTTCCAGCTCACCCCCTTCCTGATGCAGGGGGAAAATGACATTCTTTAATCTTTACTGTCATTAGCCTAGAGTATACACATAAAAAACAAAAATAAGCTAAATACTTGGCTACTTTCTATACTCCACGGGTCACAAAAGAGTCAGAAATGACTGAGTGACCAAACAACTTTCTATACCTCAAAGATTGGTGAACACATTCAAAAAAGACCAGAAATCATGGTTTGTCACACACAATCCAGTAAGGTGAAATCCAGTCACATGTTACCACATCCAGTCCTGATATAGTAAAGATTTGGTTTCCAACAGCATGTCACAGTAGTATTACATCTTCATGTGAACTCTAAAACACCATGGATGTTACAGGAAGTTTCAAGAAGCCAGCCTTGTCTTTTTCTGTTAGCAAACGCATTATAGGTCAACCGTCCTGGCATAATCACCAATCAAGCCCCAGAATACTGTTTACATGTCAGTCTTTATGACATTACTGCTGTGAGCATAGACAACAGCGCTGCTGAGTGAAATCAAAGTGAGAGGAGACTGGTAACTGGGAGAAACAAGTGACACGGAAGCACAGCTCTACATGCGCTCAGACCCAGAAAACAGACCAAAGGCAGTCACGCTGGAGTGTGCCGGTGTCTCAGAGTATCTTAAAGACGTGAAACCTAACCTTCAAAACGGTGTTTTATCAACTGAGTCCGACTATACTATAGGTGGACTGTGCACATAAATACACTGACGGGGATGGAAGGAGCTGACACTAGTAGGTTTGAAACCCATGTTTGTAACTTGCTATTTTCATGTTAAAGAATAAAAGACTTGTACACAAATACTGTACACTCATTGCTAAACTTGTTTTTCCGTAGAAGTGTGGGTTCAGAAACCTCTCTCTCT
Organism: Cervus elaphus; assembly: GCF_910594005.1. NCBI lineage: Eukaryota > Metazoa > Chordata > Mammalia > Artiodactyla > Cervidae > Cervus > Cervus elaphus. The sequence continues at coordinate 28,465,768 of NC_057841.1, read as the reverse complement.
CCAAGCCTCAAAACACACACACACACACCTTCTCTTTCTCTCTGTCTTTCTGGCTGAACAAATCAGCAAATACATTGAACACAAGGGTATGTCAACCTGGCTGGCACCCTCAAGGGAGCCACAGCCTTTCTAGATTCTTTCAAGATTCCAGATAAGATACGGTAAGAAATGCCACCATCTCTTGACTGAATGCAATCACAAACCCCAGACAGAATGCACGGTGTTAAGACTCTAAAGTCTCTGAAAAGCAAGTGGAAAGCAGGCAGATTAGTGAAGGGGACGAGAAGCTGGCACAGCAAAACACCGGCGTCTTCAAGCAGTCCGGTAGCACTGGTGTCAGGAGATGGGTGAGTCCCTAAGACTCTGAGGGGGTGAATCCTCTCCGACCAGGGAAGTGGTGGTCCCAAGAGGATGGGCAAAGCACTGTTGCTTAAAAAAGAAAAAAAAAAAGTACTTATTTTACTGGAGCATAATTGCTTTCAAAATTGTGTTAGCCTCTGCTGTATAACAAAGTGAATCAGCTGTACGTATACACATATCCCCTCCTTCCCGAGCCTCCCTCCTTCCCACCCCCATCCCACCCCGCTAGGTCATCACAGAGCACTGAGCTGAGCTCCCTGCGCTACCCAGCAGCTTCCCACTAGCTATGTATTGTACATATGATGGAGTATATATTGTCAACGCTATTCTCTCAATTCATCCCACCCCACTCCCGCTCCACCCGCCCCTCTCCCCCGGCTGCCGCCATGTCCACAAGTCTGTTCTCTACCATAGCTTTTTTGTCTCTCTGTCCTCCTGCAACGTAGTCCTGGACACAAATGCAACTGCAGGACGAGCAGGGCAGAAAGGAAAAACACAGAGCTTTGACTTCTTGGCTAGAAGATTGGAAAGGGAGCACCAAGAAACCAGAAAATGCTAGTAGAATCACAAAGAAAAGGGAGCTCAAGAGAGAAATTGCACAAAACTGTACAGGACTCCTGGGCTCACCTCCAAGCTGCACATGGTTCTGACATTCAACAACCTACCAAACACTTCGGGCATTAACTGCAGTGTAGACCAGTGCCCAGACCCAGACTGGCTACAGGGTGGGGCACAAGAAAGTCAGACCCAATCAGCACTGCAAAAGGCTGTGAAAACTAAACTGACACTGGAACTATCGCCTTCTAAGCAGGTTGCAACTTGTAACCTAGACCTAACCTGTTGAATGAATGCTAACACAAAGTAAGACACAAATCAATTTTCTGTTTAAAATTTAAACAAGACCTCAAGACTCTGAATTTCATAACAGGATATTCAACATGTCCCACCTAAGAACCAAAACTACATGGCATACAAACAACCAGGAAAATATTAACTTGGAAGAGACAAACACCAACCCAAATACTGGAATTATGAGACAAAGACTTTAAAGCTTCTGTTAAAACTATGGTTTAAGAAGTAACAGTGAACACTCATAAAATGAATAGATTAAAAGGTCTCTCTCCCAAATCCGGAAATATAAAGGAGCAAACAAAAATTTTAGAACTGGAAAATACAACTAAAATGAAATTTTAAGTGATGGAGTCTATCAGTTCAGTTCAGTTGCTCAGTCGTGTCCGACTCTTTGCGACCCCATGAACCGCAGCAGGCCAGGCCTCCCTGTCCATCACTAACTCCCGGAGTTCACCCAAACCCATGTCCATTGAGTCAGCGATGCCATCCAACTATCTCATCCTCTGTCGTCTCCTTCTCCTCCTGCCCTCAATCTTTCCCAGCAGCAGGGTCTTTTCAAATGAGTCAGCTCTTTGCATGAGGTGGCCAAAGTATTGGAGTTTCAGCTTCAGCATCAGTCCTTCCAATGAACACCCAGGACTGATCTCCTTTAGGATGTACTGGTTGGATCTCCTTGCAGTCCAAGGGACTCTCAAGAGTCTTCTCCAATACCACAGTTCAAAAGCATCAATTCTTCTGTACTCAGCTTTCTTTATAGTCCAACTCTCACATGCATACATGACTACTGGAAAAAACATAGCCTTGACTAGACAGACCTTTGTTGGCAAAGTAATGTCTCTGCTTTTTAACATGCTGTCTAGGTTGGTCATAACTCTCCTTCCAAGGAGTAAGCGTCTTTTTATTTCATGGCTGCAATCACTATCTGCAGTGATTTTGGAGCCCAGAAAAATAAAGTCAGTCACTGTTTCCCCATCTATTTGCCATGAAGTGATGGGACTGGATGCCATGATCTTAGTTTTCTGAACATTGAGCTTTAGGTCAACTTTTTCACTCTCCTCTTTCATCAGGGTAGAATTCATAGAGGAAAACATCATTTGTAGATAAAATCAATAGAAATCATCCAATGGAAAGAAAAAAGACAAAAAACCCTGACCAGGTCCTCAGGATTCCAGGAGAATATACCAAAAGGTCTAACATTCATGTTATCAGAGTCCCACAAGAAGAGAAAGAGCATGTGCTGAAAAATAGGTTTGAAAAAATAATGGCTGCAAGCTTTGAAACCTGGTAGATACAAATGTACAGATTCAAAAATCTCAGCCAACAGACTGAACAAACTCAAAGAAATCCAGGCTCTGACACACTATGAAACTGCTAAACATGGAAGACAGAGACAAAAGTCCTGAAAGCAGAACTACTATAGTGATCTGCTGCCTCAGAAAACAGTGAAGTGACTGCTGACTTTTCATTAGAAACTGTGGAGGCCAGAAAGAAGTAGAACATTTTTCAAGTCCTGAAAGAAAAGAACGATCATCCAGTGAAAATAGCCTTAACAAATGAAAGTGAGATAAAGACATTCTCAGATGAAGAAAAACTAAGGGAAAATTTGTTGGTCAGAAGATTTACTCAAAAAAACCCAAAAAACAAAAACTGCTAAAGACAGTTCTTCAAACAAGAGAAATGGTACCAGAAAGAAGCATCAGTAATTAAGAATAGCAACAGAAATGGTGAATATCAAAATATAATACACTATCCTTTTCCTCTTAATTCCCATAAAATATGTATGGTGGTTAAAAGCAAAAATTATAACAATGTCTTTCGGGATTTTCAGTGTATATGGGATGCTAATGAAGCAGTGAGTAGAAGGATATTTAGAACATGAAATGCTTGTACTATAAAAGTAGAAAGGTCTAAAATCAGCAATCTATGTTTCAACCTTAATAAATAGAAAAAGCAGAGAGAGATAAACCCAAAGCAGTCAGAAGGAAGGTAGTAAGAGCAGAAATTTTTAAAATGTTAAAAAGAGGAAATAAAAGCAGAAATCAATGAAATTAAAAACAGAAAAATAGAGAAAAAAATCAATCAAACCTAAAGCTTAGTTCTTGGGGAAAAAAAATCAATAAAATTGATAAATCTCTAGCCAGGCTGACAAAGAAAAGAAGAGAGAGAAAAAAAATTATCAGCAACAGAGGAGTAGGGCTATCAATAAGACCTAGTAGGCATGAAAAGGAAAACAAAGTAGAACATAATTTACAGGTGTGAATTCAACAATGTAGACAAAATGGAATAATTTCTCAAAAATCCAAACTACCAAAACTCACTGAAAGAAAAAAACAGATAACCTGAACAGTCTTCTTTTAAAGAAGTTAAAGCTGTAGTTAGAAAACCTACCCCCAAAAGAAGTCTCAAAGGCCAAATCACTGCCAAATTTTACCAAACATTAAAAAAAAAAATTCTACATTCCTTCTAGAAAGCAGAAGACAGTTACTCCCAAACTCATTCTGTGAAGTCAAAATTACTTTAACCAACAAAGACAGCTCAAGAGAAGAAAATTACATCAATATTCCCCTCATATACCTCAAAAGGTAAAAATCCTCAACAAAACGTTAAATTAATAGTAATATACCACTTCCACCAGGAGTTCATCCTGAGAGTTCACAGCAAGATTAATATCTGAAGCCAACTAATGTAATTTACCACATTAATAAAATAAAAACATAATCCACATACGATCACTTTCAGTTGATACAGAAAAAGCATTTCACAAAATACAGCACCCACTCATGATAAAAAAAAAAAAAACTTCAAGCAATGAAGAGAATCTTTCTAATCCGATAAAGGAAATTACAAAAAAAATTCAAAGCTAACATCACACATCATGGTAAAAGAATAAATGTTTTCCCCGTAAGATCAAGAACAAAGTAAGGATATCCATTTGTCTATTTCCAACATAATACTATTTACAACAGTTGCAAAGGAAGAAAGAAAAACTTATGTATAAATCAAACAAACAGGTACAGGTATGTTTCTGTACGCTGAAAACTAGAAAACCTTTGAAAGAAATCAAAAGATGTAAATAAATGGAGAGAAAGCATGTTCATGGATGGGAAGACTCATTATACTCAGTAATATCAATTCTCCCCAAAATTATTTACAGATTTAATACAACTTCAACCAAAATCCTGGCAGGAGTTTTCCTGGTAAATACAGACAATCAGATTCTAATACTTATAGGGAAGGACAAAGGAACTGGAATAGTCAAAACAATTTGAGTAAGACAAAGAAAGTCAGAGGACTCAAACCGGTTGATTTGAAGACTCACTATAATCAAGACGGTGTGGTATTTGTGAACGCACAGACACAAAGATCAATGCAACAGAACAGAGAATCCAAAAATAGACCCACACAGATATGGTCAATTGGTTTTTGTTACTGAAAGTCAGTCTCTTACTGCTGGAAAAAGAAGTTAAAAATAAGCAAAGGAGGAAGGTTGAAATGAACCTTGTGCTAGATACAAATCCAAGGTTATATATATAGTATGAGCCCTCCAGTTCATATACAGAAGATATAGAGACGTGTGTGTGTATACATGTGTTAGTTTACATACACATACTCCCTAACTTTGTCTGCAGAGAGGCCTACAAGCAGTGACACTCCAGTAGAATAAACATAACCTTTATTAAAAGGAATTGGGGCTCCTTGGAGAAGTGAAGCCTGAGGCAGGGAAAACAGAAAATGAGCCTGGAACATCCTGTAGTGTCAGAAAGTAAGAAAGGGGGCTTTTAAAAAAGAGATGGAGGCACACTGCTGAAGGACACAGAAACCGCCATGAGGAACTCCCTGAGGCCAAAGCTGGAACAATTTGAGCCACTAAGGAAATAAAGATAATGTTAAATTATAACCCAAAGGATAAAATTAATATCCATGCTTTCATTCTGATATAAATGATAATTAGTAAGTAAACATGAGAAGACAAATCTTCCTTGTAGAAGAATTCTAATTCAAAATGTAGACAGAATGAATGAAAAAGAAAATGATTATTAGCAAACCCTGCAACATTACTGCAGGCAAGATCCACAGATGAATGCTAAAATGAGTGGGCAAAAGTTAAGGAGAAACAGGACTTCCTTGGTGGTGCAGTGGATAAGAATCTGCCTGCCAATGCCAGGGCCATAGGTTCGATCCCTGGTCTGGGAAAATTCCACATGCTGCAGAGTAACCAAGCCTGTGCGCTGCAACTACTGAAGCCCACATGCCTAGAGTCTGTGTTCTACAATGAGAGAAGCCATTGCAAGAGAAGGCCGAACTCCACAACGAAAAGCAGCCCCCTCTGCCAGCAACTAGAGAAAGCTCACGCAAAGCAGCAGAGACCCAGTACAGCCAAAAAAAAAAAAAAAAGTTATTAAAAAAAAGTTAAGGAGGAACCTTTGATGAGGGTGAACAGAAGGGAGTCAAAAAGTTAAGATTCAACACACACAATACTAAGATCATGGCATCCAGTCCTGTCGCATGCAAGTGTGCTGAGTCACTTCAGTCATGTCCGGCTCTTTGCAACACTATGGACTGTAGCCCATCAGGCTCCTCTGATGGAGGAGGATTCTCCAGGCAAGAATACTGGAGTGGGCTGCTGCGCCCTCCTCCAGGGGATCTTCCCGACCCAGGGATCGAACCCGTGTCTCTTAGGTCTTCTGCACTGGCAGGCAGGTTCTTTACCACTAGTGCCACCTGGGAAGCCCCGGATCCCATCACTTCACAGCAAACAGAAGGGGAAAAAGTGGGAGCGCTGATAAATTTTATTTTCTTGGGCTGCACAATCACTGCAGAAGGTGACTGAAGCCACGAAATTAAAAGAAGCTTGCTCCTTGGAAGAAAAGCAATGACAAATCTAGACAGCATATTAAAAAGCAGAGACACCACTTTGCTAACAAAAGTCCGATAGTCAAAGCTGTGGTTTTTGCAGTAGTCATGTGCAGATGTGAGAGGTGGACCACAAAGAAGGCTGAGCACCCAAGAACAGATGCCTTTCGAACTGCCGTGCTGGAGGACACTCTTGAGAGTCCCTTGGACAGTAAGATCAAATCAGTCAATCCTAAAGGAAATCAACCTTGAATATTCATTGGAAGGACTGATGCTGAAGACCCAGTACTTTGGCCACCTGATGTGAAGAGCCAACTCACTGGAAAAGACCCTGATGCTGGGAAAGACTGAAGGCAAAAGGAAAAGGCAGCAGCAGAGGATGAGATGGTTAGATAGCATTACCAACTCAATGGACATGAACTTGAGCAAACTCCGAGAGATGGTGGAGGACAGGGAAGCCTGGGTGTTGCAGTCCATGGGGTCGCAAAGAGTCAGACATGACTTAGCAACTGAATAGCAACAACTATGATTTTTAGGGAAAGATGAGTTAAGGGGATATGGGAACTCATGATACTAGTTTTGTAATTCCTGCAAATCTAAAATTATTTCAGAATACAAAATCAAAAAGTAAAGCAAACATATTCTAACATTATTAAACCGGTTTTCTGAAAACTAGGCCATTTTTGTCTTCAGAAACGTTATACATGGTGGGTAGGTTTACAGAATATTCCACAGACTATTTAACCAATAATGTGGGATTCTTTTCATAACAGGAGAAATCAATGTAGAAATCAATGGCAGCAATTAAACAAAAATAATGACATAAAATAAAAACTTGGTTTTTTAAAACAGTTATTACATGAGGAAAAGCAAGCAGGCTTTGAAAAGGAGAAAGATGTTACTTACTTCATGAAATTAGAGTCACTATGCCTAATTTCACAAAGGAACATGAAAAAGGGTGAAAGACAGGTGTGAGGAATAGTCAGGTTTGAATTCCTGGAGTGTGCCAGGAGCAGTTTTAGGTCTTTTCCTGCATGATCTTAACTAATCTTTATTACCTTGTGAGGGAGGTCAATAGCCCTGTTTTACAAGTGAAAACATCATCACTGAGGTCTCACAGCTAGTTAAGCAGCAGAATTGAGCGTCCATCTCAGGTCTGAATAAGATCCATGTTTCTTTCTCTGTATTTACTGCCTTTTTAAGAAAACTGAGTCATTCTCCTCAGATAAACGGCACAACTTTAGAGGCTGAGAAGAACAGAGAAAGGCACCAAAGGGAGTGAGTGTGATAAGGGAAAGAAAGAAAGAAGGCAGAACTAATTAAGTCATCAAATGATAAAGCAAAGTGCTGGTAGAAGAGGTTTAGACCTGTATTCTCCACGCAAGAATTTCAGGGTGGGGAGGGACGTATTAAGAGCTGCCGTGCAGAACTAGCCCCCAGCAGAGCTGTTCTCTTGAGAGCCTCGAAAGGTCAAGGAAGTTACGGAGAACAGCACAGAATACAGAGCCACCACAGCTTTCCACTGCGGTCCTCACTGTAGCTCTGCCTTACTATTCATTTAGATGAACGTGTGTAAAGCTGTCAGTGTTTTAAACCCAGTGATTCACAAGCAAGAAAATTAACTATTACATGAAAAGGACTCCTATCTACATCTTTCTAACGTAAAAGAAACATTCCAAATTAACCGCTGGAACATAAATTCTGAGTAAGAACAAGGCCTCTTTTTGTAGCCAATTATCAATGTCCTCTCTCATTCAACCTGATGAAGCCGCTTAAATCAGATGTCATTTCTGTAACTTCAAGCAGCTTCATTATCAGGACTGCTTACATGCATCCCACTATTCATTCCAAGAGTTTGTCTTGAATTCTATTTCTAGATTAACACAAAGCAGGTTCAAGAAAAATACATTATCCTGATTAGATTTAAAACTAAAAAGAAAACCTTAAATATAAGAGGTTTATTTGTTCTGAAAATGTAATTGTGAGGTACTGAGGGGGCAGAGATTTCGAAGACAGACAGATTCAAATCCGAGTTTCCTCACTGACTTTAAAAGTTACCATGGAATTAACCGAGAAATGCCATGTCTAGCTGTCAATCCTGCCTCGGCAACACAGGGAGCCCTTCCTCTATGGGTTAAGAGAAAGTCACAGTATCACGTGGCTCTTCCTGTCACACATGGATTTTAAGCCATTATAATGATACAGGATAATTACAATGACAAAAGGGACAGCTGGGAAACAAACAAGTTTAACCAAAGTAATGTGTTATGGTTAAAATAGCACCAGACAGAGCCGGAGACATGGGTTTCAGTTCTATTTCGACCATTACTCAGCCAGGGACCTGGAGACAAGACGTAACCTCCAGTTCTTGGCTCCTCCCATGACATCACACGATGGGGACACGGTGGGACTACCCTGGAGCTTCCTTCTAGCCCCTGGGTTTTGTTACGTGGTCCTGGGGACCTGATAAAGAGCTAGAGAGCTGAGTGAGACCACGTGTAAGGGGATGAAAACTGTCTGCCGTTAGTCCTACATGGAAAGGCAGAAGGTGAAGGCAACTCTAGCCTTTACAAATGTTCAACACACGATCCCAAGCTCTCTGGGGTCTAAAACTCCACAACCAGAGATGCTGGTAGAAGCTGCCTTTCTAGACTGTTTAGAAGTAAAGAAGAAACTGAAAGCCTGGGATGATGAACGTCAAGGATGACGATTACATCTTGAAACAGGCTACCAGGATGAATGACCCTGGAGCCAAGGCCATCCTGCCTTCAGATGCAGGGACAAATTACCTACTGATAAACAGAAACGAGGGGGTTTTCAAACACCAGAAAATGGGACCAAAAATGAGCCTTTAGTCACTGCGTCTACTTTCTTTTTTAAAATCCAATACAAATAATTCAAACAGGTGTTTTAAAGAATGTTTCAGTTTTAACTTACTTGGGAAAAAGTGTTTTTATTCCATTCCTGTGCTCTTTATGGAGCACCTGATGCGAAGAACTGATTCACTGGAAAAGACCCAACTGCGGGGAAAGACTGAAGGCAGGAGGAGAAGCGGATGATAGAGGATGAGATGGTTGGATGGCAATACCAACTCGATGGACATGAGTTTAGGCAAACTCCAGGAGTTGGTGATGGACAGGGAAGCCTGGCGTGTAATTGTGAGGTACTGTGCAGTCCATGGGGTTGCAAGAAGTCAGACACGACTGAGCGACTGAACTGAACTCCTTACATCATTAAACCAAGCAAATTGAGCTTACCTTTATGCAATGTTTATTACCCTCATGTTTCATCCAAAGTGAATTGGACTAGTCTCTTCACAATGATGAACTGATAGCCAATAGCTCAGAATAGGGGCTTCCCAAGTGGTGCTAGTGTCAAAAGTCCATCTGTCGAAGCAAGAGATTTGGGTTTGATCCCAGGGTTGAGAAGATTTCCTGGAGAAGGAAGTGGCAACCCACCCCAGTATTCTTGCCTGGAGAATCCCATGGACAGAAGACCCTGGCAGGATACAGTCCATGGGGCTACAAAGAGTCAGACATGACTGAGCGACTGAGCACACACATAGCTCAGAATAACCAAAATCCACACTAAAGCCTAGAATAAAAACAATAAATTGAACTACTGTTCCCACCAAAAACATGAGACACTCAACATGTATAGTGCGCTCCCCCCCCCCATTTCTATATTCTTTCTTTTTCACTTGGAAAGGAATGAACTTCAGCTGCCATTTCAACTCTCAGAGAAAAATAGGAAAGGGAGAAGGCCTATAACATACAACTAAACAAGAGACAAAAATAAACATGCTTTATCTGGCAGAGAAAGTGTGTTTGCTCTGACCTAACCCTCAGCTCACAAGCAAACTAGCAGCCTTGGGACAGCCACCAGCCCTGTGAATTTATGGCTTCGGTCCATGAACTTCCTTCCACAAGGTCTTGCTAAGCCCTCACACTTTCCTCACCTTGGCGGGGTGCCTGGTTCCCATGATGACAGCTAGCACTTCTCCACACGGCCCCCCCGGCCCTGGAGGCAGCTGAACCCCTTATCAGACTGACCCTTCCCCTCAGGGAGCTATGAATCTCACAAACTGTGCTGAGAAAGGGGGGTCAGAAACAGAAGACAGACCCCATTCTCTCCTGACCCTGGAACTACAGAGTGTCAAGAACAAAAGCTTGTCAAGTCCTCATCCTGATAAATGACACTGAAACACGAAAACCAGGAACTGACTTTGGCTGATTTATAAGTTTATGATGGAACTTAACTTTTACTTTTATCTCTGGGCACTTACCTAACTGCTGAATCTCAGTTTTCTTATCTGTAAGATGAAAACTGTAACAATACTACCTCCCAAGGTTGCTTTGACGATAGACATATGGCTGCCAAAAAAGATTTTAAAGTGATGATGTTTGAAATAAGCATTGATCTTCTCAAGATGAATAACCTGGGGGCCTCGTATCCCCCATGCAAGAGTTTCAGGGTTAGAGGATGGAAAGAGAAGCAGGACATTGTCTTTGACTTCTGCCCCCACCCTGATGAGTAAGAGTGACTCATTTCAATAAGGACTCTTGGTGGGGAGCATGTGTTGTTTGGAAAAGGTCCCCATCTGATCCCTGTTCCCATCCCCACCCCTGCTTTAGATAAAGGTGCGATATCTAATTGTGACTGAGTTTTACTGACTTTACTGGGCTAGCACTGTTATTTGAAAGATTAAGAGCTGAAGCTACAACACTGCAGAGGGTTCTCCTAACTGCTTCTCTAGTAGAGAGAGAACAAAACTCAGGTGGGAAGCCTTGCCAGGCACTGGGTGGCAGGTTACAGAATTCCCAAGCCCATTTGCTCTGCTCTGTTACAGAGCAGAGCTGGGGGTTACAACTGGGGCTTTCCAGGTGGCTCAGTGGTAAAAAAAAAAAAAATCTGCCTGCCAACGCAGGAGATGTAGGAGGTGCAGGTTCGATCCCTGGGTCGGAAAGGTCCCCTGCAGAAGGGAATGGCAACCCACTCCAGTGTTTTTGCCTGGAGATTCCCATGGACAGAGGAACCTGGCAGGCTATAGTCCATGGGGTTGCAAAATACTGGACACGACTGAGAACACACACATGGGGGGGCGGGGTAGTTACAACTTCTGTATTTAACATGAGGAGTTGTAAAGACATGAAGTTGAGTTCCCCACCCTCCCACCCCCCTGCCCAGAGAACACGGAGGAAGAAGGTAGAAGTACTCGAGTAATAGAGCCTTGGTTCTGCTCCAGGCTGACTACAAATAAGCATGGAACTGGCTCACCCATCAAGCACCCAAAGCGGAAATCTGTAAAGGAGAAAGCCCATGATTGCTTAAGTAAAAGTACTTCTGATAAGAATGCTTTGGAAGATTTCTCCAGTCCTATAAAACCTCCGAAACTGAAGAAGGCTCAGCAGATTTACATCCTGTGGGTTGGGCCTGATTCTGGGCCACTTCTGGACCAAACGATATTGAAGCAGCAATGGTTTAAAGGCACGATAGAAATTAATTCACTACAGCAAAAGACTCTGAGGTGGAAACTATCCTTTTTTTGGGGGGGGATGAAGAAAATGGGGCACAGAGAAGTACCTTGCTGAAGCGCACACAGCTTGCATGTGACTGTAACGGGCTTCTGGCACTTCTCCACATCATGAGACATTCTAGCTTCAGATCCCAGGACTGCTGCTATTTCCTATTAAACTGTCCAGAGTGAATTCACCAACCAGCCATACATAACACTGGAAAGAGTACACTGCCGGTTTCCTTGTTATCATTACTCATAATTAGCATAAGCACATTCCGGAGATAAAATGATGAACCCCAGCAAAGGTGATGAACTTAAGAAGTCTGGGCTTTTGATTTTTTTCTTTCTCTAATATTACAACACCACAATTTGACTCTACCCTGCTTCTCCAAGCTTGGCCTGCATCTCACCATCACTGCTGCCTAGGTGGTGGTTCTGATGTCTGCTCATTTCCTGTGCATACACGCATTAGAAGCTGTAGTTTCAAAGATCCTAGAGACAACGGTAGAGCATTCCTAAGAGATGATGCCCAACAACGCTCTCTACACAGAGGCCCGTACTGTGTGGGAAAGCACAGACATCTACAGCTAGTGGCAAAATGAGGCCAAAGGGTTCCGCTTGGAATGTAAAGAAGACTGAGAAATACCCTAATTTGTTTCACATATATTTCCTTGTTTCTATGGCCCAAGAATGAAAAAAATCTATAAGTAATCTCAAAGAATATAACTTACTCTTTACTTACTTTATACAAGTATAAAATAAAATTGTAGGTGATAAACAGCACTGTTCCACTTTATTTGGCATTTGTTTTCTTAGCTATATATATAAAACAATACTGCCTTTTAGTTGATAATTTTGTAAGATTCAATGACATACCGAATCAGAATCATAACTAGCAGAAGCTGTCTCAGAGGGACTTCACTGGTGGTCTAGTAGTTAAGACTTCACCTTCCAATGCAGTGGGTGTGGGTTTGATTCCTGGTGGGGAAGCTAAGATCCCACATGCTCTGGGGCCAAAAAACCAAAACATAAAACCGAGGCAATATTGTAATAAGTGCAATAAAGGCTTTAAAATTGGTCTACATCAGAAGCTGTTTCAGAGACTTAAAAAGACATTAGGATCCCAGTTCCTACAGTATCTTTGAAAGAGAAAAAGATCCTCTGAGGAAGCCTAGAGGTGCAGAAGCAAGTCTTCAGGTAACATGCATTTTGTTGTTTAGTTGCTAAGTCATATCTGCCTCTTTTGCGACTCCATGAACTATAGCCCACCAGGCTCTGCTGTCCATGGGATTTCCCAGGCAAGAATATTGGAGTAAATATACAGAAAGTAGTATCTACTATAACTAATAAGATTTTAAAACTTTTCCCCAAAGTTCACAAGAGTTTGGGGTCTGGCAGCCAACTCCACGGACAACCTTGATTCCTCATTCTTCTCAGTCAGGGGGGTAATTGGTTCATTCTGTGCTGCTGCTTATGCGACCCCACAGACGGCAGCCCACCAGGCTCCCCCGTCCCTGGGATTCTCCAGGCAAGAACACTGGAGTGGGTTGCCATTTCCTTCTCCAATGCGTAAAAGTGAAAGTGAAGCCACTCTTTTGTGTCCGACTCTTAGCGACCCCATGGACCGCAGCCCATCAGGCTCCTCTGTCCATGGGATTTTCCAGGCAAGAGTACTGGAGTGGGTGCCACTGCCTTCTCCGTGCTGCTGCTATGAGGATTAAACAACCTAAGGAAACAAAAACACACTACTTGGTACAGAATAAACACTTAATACATGTTAGCTGTGGCCAGTAATCACCAATCAAAAATATACAGCTTTTCCAAAAAAATGGAAGAACCAGAGGAGGAAAGCTGCTACCTTGACCTGGACTTCTTCTGTGGTTGTGTTCTCTATTTAGTGACTGCTCATTGGGAAGCCCGGGTAGCTCAAAGGTAAAGGACCCGCCTTCCCAAGGCAGGAGATGCAGAGACATGGGTTCCATCCCTGAGACCGGAAGATCCCCTGGAGAAGGAAATGGCTACCCACTCCAGTGTTCTTGCCTGGAAAATCCCATGAACGGAGGAGCCTGGTAGGCTACAGTCCATGAGGTCGCAGAGAGTTGGACATGACTGAGGACGCACACAAACACACAATGCATGCACACACACATGCACACACACACAGAGACACACACACTTTTTTCTTGACAGAGGCCTTTCCTCATATCCGGAAACAAAAGCAGCCCCTGCTGCTGCTTTATTTCTCCAATTCTGCAATCAGACCCAAATCTGAATAGGTTCCTTCTTCGGACACAGGCCAACCCACATGGTAATCTCTCCTTACACAGCCCACCCTCCTGACCTCGGGAGAAAGAAAAGTGTTCTGAGAGTCCTCTGGAGACGACAATGCACCAATATTTTCACTTGCATTCCAAAATACAGCAAACTTCCTGTCCCAGCTGCTGCCTACCAAGTTCTTCGGAAAGGTCGCTGTCACAGCGCTGGGGGCAGGTCACCAGCCAGCCCCAGAAAGTAGCCCCATGAGGCTGAACCCTGCTTCCATCCACGTCCATGGCAGGTGCAAACTGATTTCTTTTTGAAGAAGAAACCCCTCTGAAGTGGCTAAAAGCAGCTTTGCCAACTACTAAACTAAGTTACTGAACTGCTACATGAAAACCATTATTGATCTACTCTTTAAAAATATAAAAAGCAGTATTGAAAATCTGTTGTTCTATTTAATACTGCTAAGTAAACTCTTGTGGCTTTATATAAGGCCTATTACCCTTTATATCACAATGACAGAATTTACCAGATAAATCTCAGTTTTGATATTCATCACCATAAAGTATGAAGCTAAGCTATTTATTGCAAAATAATTTTTAAGAACGTGAAAAGCAAAGTATACCAAAACAATAACTAAAGAATAGAAACGAATTTATGTGAATTCAGTACAAAAATTCCATTTCAGCTTTTCACTCAATGTGTGATATTTTAGGGTAACAGAAGCTCTTTGAAATATAAAGTACATTTAAAGAGAGATTGACACCCTTACATTTAAAACACAATGTTTACAAAAAGAGCGGTATCGCTGTGTGAATTAGGCATACTATAGAACTAAAAAAACCTCCTGTTTCAATGAAAAATAAAAATAATCAATGACTTTACAAGAAAAATGTGTAGCGTGTTATTTGAAGGGTAGAGTGAATGGTGAAGTTTCCCAAACTCAGCTTTGATTTGGATGTAAATTTTCAGCGCTACAGCATGGGATATGGTGGTTTTCAAGTCACCTGCATGTTTTAAGCTTTTTGCCTTCTACTCAGTAGCTTTGTTCATTGTGCAGATAAGAGACTGATGCAAAGAGAGATGCTTTCATTGAAAGATCCCAAACAAATGTTCTCAGAAAATGAAGACATTGTCCTAGAACAGAGACCAACTGTTCAGGTTAACAGAGCAAGAGTCTTCAGTACTACACTGACTTGTATTTGCTACTGTAAAAGAGAACATGTGTATTCTTCAGCTCACAATAGCGTTAGGTTAAAAAAAAGTTGAAATTAATCACTGTATGTCATTAAGTAGATTCCCTCAAATGACCAAACACAAGACCCAGAAAAGTGAAAACAAGAATTTTTCTTAAAACTTTTCATGTAACTTCATGTGAACTGAAACATTAGAAAGATTAATAATTTAAAGATAAAATAGCTGGGAAGCACAAAGAAGTCATCACTTAAAAGTAACCTATAAAAAACCAACTAAAACTGGATCAACTCAATAGACCTGAAGGTAAGAACTAAAACTATTTAACTTTTAAAAGAACACAAGAGAAGAAAGATGACTTTTCTTCCTTCCAGACTGAATTGGTGTAGTGTATTCTTAGTTATCAAAATACTCATAGCTTTGTACTTTGAAATGGTAAATATTCATGATGTGTGAAACAGCATGATATATAACTGTAGGATCTTAATTACATAAAAATGAGACCTACAAGAACATATTAAATAGTAAACTGCTTGTCATTATGAATGACTTTGTTTTTTGCTTCTTCTGTGTTTGCTTTCCTATTATGCACATGCTAACATTTAAGAAATAAACGTTATTTTAAAAACCTTAAAAAAATAATGCAATAGAAAATAAATTATTTGTGCCTTTGGAGTAAGCAATGGTTTCTTACATGTAACACAAACGCGCATGACAATAAAAAACAGATAAACTGGACTGGAAATTATCAAAATTTCAAACTTTTGTGTTTCCAAAAACACCATCAAGAAAGTGAGAAGATAACCCACAAAATGGGGGGAAATATTTGCAAAACATATATCCGATAAAGGGCATGTATCCAGAATACATAAAGACTGCTTGTAATTCAACAATGAAACAAATGACTCAATTTAAAAATGGGCAAAGAAATGAACAGTCATCTCTCCAAAGAAGATACACAAGTGGACAAGTACATGAAAAGATGCTAAACATCATTAGTCATCAGGGAAATGCAAATCAAAACCACAATGATATAGCACTTCACACTCTAGAATGGCTATAAACAAAAAGACAATAAGGATGTGCAGAAATTAGGACCTTCGTACATTGTTGGTGGGAATGTAAAATGCTGCAGATATTTTGGAAAAGAGTCTGGCAGTTCCTCCACTGATAAAACACAGAGTTACTATACGACCCACCAATTCTACTCCGAGGTATACATACGTCCAAGAGAAAAGAAAACATATGTCCACACACAAGACAATATTTGAAAGTTCATTCAGCAGTATTCATTAGAGCCAAGAGTGGACACAAGCCAAATGTCCACCAACTGATGAACGGATACATAAAATGTGACAGATCCATACAGTGGAGTATTTATTATTCAGCCATAAAAAGGAATGAAGTGCCCATATATGGTACAACATAGATGAAGCTTAAAAACATGATGCTATCTATGTGAAAGAAGCCAGTCACAAAGGGCCACGTACTGCATGATTCCACTTAGACAAAATGTCCAGGACAGACAAATTCTGACAAAGTAGACTGGTAGTTCCCAGAAGCAAGGGAAAGGGTGAAAAGTGACTGCTCCTGGGTCTGAAGTTTCTTCTGGCAGCAACAAAAATAGTGGTGACAGTTATACAACTCCTGGAATATACCAAAGACCCCTGAACTGCACACTTTAAAAAGAGCGGATTTCATGGTTTGTGACTTATTCCTCAATAAAGCTGTTGCTGGGGCTTCCCAGGTGGTGCTAGTGGTAAAGAATCTACCTGCCAACATAGGAGACATAAGAGAACCAGGTTCCATCCTTGGGATTCACTGGAGGAGGGCATGGCAACCCACTCCAGTATCCTTGCCTGGAGAATCCCGTGGACAGAGGAGCCTGGCGGGCCACAGTCCATGGGGTCACGCAGAGTCAGACACGACTGACTCCACTTAGCGTAGCACAGCACAAAGCTGTTAGTGTTTTAAAAAGTGACCTACTCTGTGGAAATAGCATCGAGCTCAGGGATAGGGGTTTCAAGTCCTGCTCTGGTTATGAACCCAGGCTCGTTAAATGCCAGTTTTCCTGTGAGCCTTAGTTTGGGTGTCAACGGCTTGGCCTGGGCTAAGACAGAGGGCCCTATCCGGCTTCAAAGAGGTCACTGTACCATCATGCCAGATCTCAAAACACAGCAACAATCCCAGGGCATGTTTAGGAGTTACTAGAAATTTCACATTCTATCCCAGTTAAGGTACAGTCATCACATGAGGGATAACCATCAAGAGAGTAAATATTCCAAAAACAAAAGAAGATCAAAAAGGAACAGAAAAAGCAGCTGAACCAAGCTGCCCCTGGAAACGTCAGCCACTCAACAGTGCTAGATGCCATCCCAGACCTTTCCAACCAGCCCTGATGAATTAAGCTCTCACTGTGCAAGGGAAAAACCTCTCTATGTCTCTTCTCTTAGGACTGGTTCAGAAAATTCCATACTGAATGATTATGTGCTTGTAGCACAAACATTTAAAAGGGTAAAACTTTCAAAGATTAACAGGAGGCCACATCAGTTAAGAAAGGTAAAGGAAAACAGAGCAGCCCTCTTTGCTAGCTAATCCCTCTCTGTCCTTCAAGATTTAGCACAGGAAACAATTCCTCCTGCAGGTACATATTCTGCCTCCCTTCCCAACCATCAACCTGGACCCAATGTCTGTATGTGACCCCAGAACACTTGGGCCCATGGATGGGAGCAAGTAACTACCTGAACTACATCTTACCTACATGGCCCATCAGCAACTCAAGCTCAGCACATCCAGCCCCTGATCATATCATCTGGTCTCCCCACTACCCTCCCCAGGTCTGCCATTTTTCCTAGTTTTGGAGAAGGGCATCACCATCTATTGCTTTCTAACTGTGATGCTGGAAAAGACTCTTAAAAGTCCCTTGGACAGCAAGGAGATCAAACCAGTCAATCCTAAAGGAAATCGACCCTGTATATTCATTAGAAGGGCTGATGCTAAAGCTGAAGCTTCAATACTTTGGACTAACGGATGCTGGTGGGCAAATCTACATTCAGCAGTAAGAAGGGTGAATTACAGATTTTTTAAAAAAGATTTACAGCTTTCATTCAAGATGACACACACAAAAAGGCCAAAGAACTATTATAGATCTTTCAGAGTATCTTTTAGGAAGAGAAAAGAATTTATGATCTACTGATAAGACAGTTCAAACCATGGAAAATTCTTAAAGAGATGGGAATACCAGACCACCTTAACTGCCTCCTGAGAAACGTATGCAGGTCAAGAAGTAACAGAACCTGACATAAAACAACGGACTGGTTCAAAATTGGGAAAGGGGTACATTAAAGCTGTATATTGTCTCCCTGCTTATTTAACTTCTATGTAGAGTACATCACGTGAAATGCCAGGCTAGATGAATCACAAGCTGGAATCAAGATTGTCAGAAGAAATATCAACAATATCAAATATGCAGATGATACCACTCTAATAGCAGAAAGTGAAGAGGAACTAAAAAGCCTCTTGATGATGTTGAAAGAGGAGAGTGAAAAAGGTGGCTTAAAACTCAGCATTCAAAAAACTAAGATCATAGCATCTGGTCTCATCACTCCATGGCAAACAGATGAGAAAAAGTGGAAACAATGACAGATTTTCTTTTCTTGGGCTCCAAAATCACTGCAGATGGTGACTGCAGCCATGAAATTAAAACACTTGCTCCTTGGAAGAAAAGCTATGACAAACCTAGATGGCATATTAAAAAGTAAAGTTATCACTTTGCCAACAAAGGTCCATCTAGTCAAAGCTATAGTTTTTCCAGTAGTCATGTACGGATGTGAGAGTTGGACCATAAAGAAGACTGAGTGCCAAAGAATTGATACCTTTGAACTGGGGTGTTGGAGAAGACTCTTGAGAGTTCCATGGACAGCGAGGAGATCAAATCAGTCAATCCTAAAGGAAGTCAACCCAGAATATTCACTGGAAGGACTAATGCTGAAGCTCCAATACTTTGGCCACCTGATGCAAAGAGCTAACTCACTGGAAAAGACCCTGATGCTGAGAAAGATTGAGGACAGGAGGAGAAGGGGGCGACAGAGGATGAGATGGTTGGATGGCATCATCAACATAATAGACATAAGTTTGAGCAAACTCTGGGAGATAGTGAAAAACAGGGAAGCCTGGCATTCTGTAGTTCATGCGGTCACAGAGTTGGACACAACTCAGACTGAACAACAACCCAGATAGTTCATCAGAAAGACCTAACAGCAGTGTACGCCTCAAATGGAGGCATATACACCCCCAGAGCATCATTCATGTTGTTACAGGAAGGAAGGAAGGAAAGGAGGAAGAAAGGCAGGAAGCAAGGAAGGAAAAGGAAGAGTATAAATAGTCTTGTTAAATTATTACATATGGTAATATTTAGAATTCATGAATAATTTCTTGCTTTTGAATATAAACCAGAAATCTAATGAAAGATGATTAAGTGAAGAAGTTAAAGACTCCTAGCTTAAACTGCCAAAGTTCTATGTATAAATATGTTTAGTGTGCTTTGCAGGATTCTAATGCACAATTAATCATCTTACTCTAGCATGACAAATTATTTCCACCTTCTAAAAATAGTTTTAAATCCCTACAGTAAATCCAATATCAAATTAGCATATATAATAATCCCAGAAACAAGTCATATGGTCTTAAACTAGATTCATTTTTCTACCAAAAAATATAAGATTATAGTAATATAATAGAAATTAAGTCTCACAAATTATTTTAGTTGCAAAAATGTGTTATCCCAGGAAATGTAATGTTGAGGTAAAAAGGCATGTTGCTCATCAGAAGAATTGCTCTGAATTTTAATTCCTGCTCTGCCACAAGGCACCAGAGCCTTCAATTTAATTCAAATAACAGATAGGGACATTAAACAATGATATACAGAGCTGTGCAAGCAAAATTTCTAAGGATACAAACACAGGAGTAAGCACTCCTTTCAAAATAGAGTATTCATTCTTGATGCGCCATAAATGGTCATCAAAATAGTCTCTCCATTTCACACACAGCAATTTCCCTATAATGTATGTAAAAGATATCTATCCATCTATCACAACTTCTGAATAACATGTATACATGTAAGATAACTATGAACAAAATTATTCATCATTGTTATAGAATTCAAGGTAATTCACTGTAATGAAAATTTTATTTTTCATTTTTTGTAAGCCAAAAGAATCATGCTGGTCATTTTCATGTTGTTTCATACAATCACCAGGTATCACAAGACTGGGGTGGGAGGTATTATCTCCCCTTCACCTATAAACAGGATGTACATATAATGTATCTTCCAAACCAGGGCCCTTTACAGATGAAACAGGATTCTATTAATACTACTCTGGGACAAGGGATGCAAACTGGGACTATCCTGGGCAAACCAGGATCCTCCACATAGGCAACAAATTGAGAAAAGCTCCCTAGTTTCTCAAATTCACACACAAGGTCAAGAGGGAACTGGAGAAAAAAATCCACGTACAACTGGAGATCAAAAGAATAACAATCACCGCCCCCCCCCAAAAAAAAACCCCCACAAAACACAAAAATCAGCAGGAAGTCAACAAATGTAGTAGCAGTGCTTCTTTCTTTCATACACTGATGTTATTGTGAGCTTATCACGATGACTTGTATGAGACTTCCTGAGTGACTATTATTGCTTCCACCAACACTTTCTCAAATCCCCTTGCAATTCCTATAATTATGCTAGGTGAGTTATGTGTAAGCTAAATTTTCCAGGCACTGGGAAGATGAAACTGTCTGAAGTGTAGAATGAAAACAGAAAAATCTAGACCTGTTGAGTGTTACCAAGCACAATTTCCCAACAATAAGTGGGCAGCAGTTTCCTTATAAAAGATGTTTACTGTGTACATCATCCCAGGAGGCTCAACTGCCACAAGCCATCAATGGCCTTGATTGTACTGAATACACAGAGAGAACTAAATACATGCAACTTTGCTGCTTTTAAAACTACATATGCTAACCAAAAAAAAAAAAAAAAAAACAACCGATATTGCTGCGCCTGTTATAAGCAGACACAAACAGCAGTCACAACTGTTTCACAGATATTAACAGCATCCGTCACCATCTAATTTACATTCAGCAGGAAGTTATGAGTGGGTTTCTGATAATTCATTTACACTTACTACACAAATTATTCCTCCATGTTTTAAGCCAAAGAATCTCTGAATAGGTATTACCAAATTTAAGACAATTTTTTTTCTGGTTATGGCTCTAATGAGAAATCATTAGCTGTATATCATTCAACTAGATTCTCGGTTTTCAAATTTTACTTCTGCATGTTTACAAATGTATTAAACGAAACCAAGTAAATTTTCTAAGTCATAATCCTACCACTCCTCCTCTCAATATTATAAAAAAATTCTTTGCATTTATAGAAAAGCAAACTTTTTTAAAAAGGCAATATACACATTAATGTAACTTTTTCTTTTTTTCTCATACCATATCAATGTTTGGTGAAGTCTACAATTGTTTGAAAACTACATTTGTTTTGCAGGAAAGCAATAAGTGATTAATAACAAGCTCTCTGAATTGGTATAGATTCAGTTCTCTTTCTTAAATCATACAAATCTACTGGAATAGTTGTAAACATTGATACTAGTACTAAAAAATTAAGTACTAAATTTTAAATTTTATGAGGCCGGGGGCCTTGTACTTGTTTGTTCTTCCCATCTGCTTTATTCATCAAAGACATTTTCCCACAATGGCAATTTTCATTTCTATAGACAGTTTTTAATGACATTAATGAAAAGAAGTACTATGGATAATCCAAGAGACACACAATTTAGAAGTTACGTTGTTGAAATTCATTATGTGTGATTAGTGAAGTGGTTTTGTTTTCCTGATTCAATGCTATGTAATGACACTAAATAATTTAGTTTGTGTTGACTAAGTATACTCTGAGAGGACCAACAAGTACCCAAGCCCAGCACGAAACTTAAACCATTTCGCATAGAGGTACGGTTATAAATAACCAAAACTGCTCGACTATTTCTAAAGGGGTTATCTGGAGATCTCTCTTGTCCTGTTTTCAAAGAGATAAGCTACCACTGATTAAACCACTGTTAAATGTGAGTGTACATAAGACTGGTCTGTCCACATCAGTTCATTTTTCAGAATCTAGGGAGATCTCTTGGTTGTTGTTCAGTTGCTCAGTCGTGTCTGACTCTTTGAGACTCCATGGACTGCAGCACACCAGGCCTTCCTGTCCTTCACCATCTCCCAGAGATTGCTCAAATTCATGTTCATCAAGGTGGTGATGCCATCCAATCATCTCATCCTCCATCGTCCCCTTCTCCTCCTGCCTTCAATCTTTCCCAGCATCAGGGTCTTTTCCAGTAAATCAGTTCTTCACACCTGGTGGCCAAAGTATTGGTGCTTTAGCATCAGTCCTTCCCATTCAGGACTGATTTTCCTTTAGGATTGACTAATTTGATCTCCTTGCAGTCCAAAGTACAGACATCTCTACTTTCATCAATGAAAATAAACAACACCAATCTCAAAAAAAAAAAAAAAAGCTTACCTGATCTCTGAAAATTATATTGATGTTTACAACTCTTCTAGTAGATCTGGACAATTTAAGAAAGAGAACTGAATCTATACCAAGGCAGAGAGGTTGTTACTAATCATTTGCTGCTATTCTGCAAAACAAATATAGTTTTCTAGATTTCACCGCTACACTGATAGGACATGAGAAGACAAAGTTATACTAATGTGTATGTCTCCTCTTTTAGTGCTTCTCTATAAAGCCACTACTCGATTCTAGTATTCTAGTGCAGAGGCAGCCAGAGACAATGGGTGAATGGGTGGCTGGTAAAACTTCATTTACTAAACAGGCAGCATGCCAGACCTGGTCCCCGGGGGTCACAGTTTACTGGGGTAAACTCTGGGTGCTCTCTGGTGGGGGGAACTCAAGTAGAGTGAAATCAGACTTGTGTGAATGGCGGAGTTCCCTTTCTGAGAGCCCTTCTTCACCACTTCCCACCCCTGGGCACTGGACCACCACTCCCCATGGAGGAAACCCCAATGTAAGGAATGCTATCTAGTCACCTGATATTTTTAAGGAAAAGTCATAAACTCCTAGGATGGGGTGTTCCTTTCCCCTCCTAATGCCGTCGTGACTGTCCTCTGCTATGGTGGCCACATCCTGTGCAGTGACAGGACACGCTAATTCGGGGTTCTGAGTCCTTGGCTTCAGGCGACAGGTGGGCAGATAAGGAACACCTGGAAGTTATGCGACAAACTGTGTTAATGCACATACCAATTTGCCGCTTTCATCAGATCTCCAACAAGTCAGGCAAGAATCTCTGCTCAAGTTGTTCCCATCCATACATACTGTGAACACACTGCCTGGTATAGATGTGTACCGGGGCGGGGGTGGATGACCTCTGGGGGTCAGAGCCTAAGTGTGACCACAGGCCCTGATGGCACCTCTCATTTTCTTTCTTACCACCTTGAATGACACCGATCTACCTGTTTTCACTTGGTTTCCAAAGCACTTGCGATATCACACTGTAAACATAAAATACAGTATACTCCTCAATTAAAGGAAGGGACTTGACTACAAGCGGTGGACTTTGTGACAGATGGACATTGGGGGCAGACGTTCTCTGGAAAGGCTGGCATTTCATCAAGCCTTATCCCAAGGTAAGTGAAGGCTTTGACTCTACATATGGGTTTATGTATACAAATACACACACACACACACACACACACACACAGTTGGTCGAAAGTTCGTTCAGGTTGTCCCATAAGATGCTATGGAAAAACCCAAATGAACCTTTTGGCCAACCCAATATATATGCATGCATAGACCATGGTAGGCAATTAAGGAACAAGCATTTTAAATGCCAAGAACGAAAAATGAAGACAGCTCTTATTTTGGTTTTACATGCCAGTTTCTACCCACACCCCCACCCCAAGTCTTTCTTGTTGGGGAGAAAGGGCTAGGAAGACAAGAAATATTTGAAACAGAAAACCTCCCTCGGCTGGCAATTCCCAGAATCCTGTTGAATTCCCACCTTGCACTAATAATTCTCCAGGGCCCTGGCATTGCCAGTAGTCATGTATGGATGTGAGAGCAGGACCATAAAGAAAGCTGAGCACCGAAGAATTGATGCTTTTGAACTGTGGTGTTGGAGAAGATTCTTGAGAGTCCCTTAGACTTCAAGGAGGTCAAACCAGTCCACTCTAAAGATCAGTCCTAAATATTCACTGGAAGGACTGATGCTAAAGCTGAAGCTCCAATACTCTGGCCACCTGATGTGAAGAACTGGCTTACTGGAAAAGACCCTGATGCTGGGAAAACCTGAAGACTGGAGGAGAAGGGGATGACAGGATGAGATGGTTGGATGGCATCACCAACTCGATGGACATGAGTTTGAGCAAGCTCATGAAGGTGAAGGACAGGGAAGCCTGGCAAGCTGCAGTCCAAGGGGTCTCAAAGAGTCGGACACAACTGAGTGACTGAACAACAATGCACAATGTGAGTGAGGAAAAATTCTTGTGGGTCAGAGAACTGGGAGAAGCAGAGGAAAGGAGGCAAGCAGGGTTCTCGAACCAGCTAGCAGCTCACTACCCAGCTTTCCAGCTATGTGACCTTGAGCAAATGATTTCCTTTCCTTCAGCCTCTTATTCTTGGTAGGTAGTCTTATGTCAAAGAGCTATTGTGAGAATTAAATGCAGTAATGTATATAAACTATTGTGCAACAACCGGCACCATCATTACCCTCAATAAACGTTAATTATAATTATCATCCAGGAGTCAACACCAATGGTTCTGCCTGACTGAGGAATAAGGAGTTGCTTTTAATACTTTTGTGGGTCTGAGACAAGAAGGTAAAAGGCATCGCTTCCTTCTTTTTTATTTTGCCACCATTCAAGATACAGTGCTAACAAAAAGTGGAAGTCTGACAAATACTCGTTTGCATCAGCTGTGAAGACCAAAATGATCATTTTAATCATCACTGCTGTTGTAAGTTTGCAATTTCCTTCAAAGAAATAATGGTAACATGCCTTAAACCAGGTTTGGATTTTATTTTTTTTTCTTATTTTCCTGTTAAGCACATACTCTTGAAGGGAGGAGAGTTTATTTGGGGTAATCACATATGTCTGAAAAGATTGTGTGTAAAGATTAAAAACTGCGTCACTTAGGTATGTAGACTACTGTGGAGGTCAGGCAGGCAAAAGCACAAGAATCTTTTAAGAGAAGGGAGAAGAGAAATAGTATGTCTCCTTATGCATGAGCACTGGCCAGTGGGGAAATGTGCTATTAACTACCTCCCTTTGCCAATAATCAGACCTATAAAAAGAGATCATTACAGCAAGGGTAAGCCCATACCTTTCTGTCTGAGACACAACCAGTTAGAACACTTTATAAGGTATTCTAATTTTCTGAGTACTCAGCAATCTTAGTATCCATCAACTTATAACTGATCTTCAGTTCAAACTACAGAAGCTATCCTTGGCAATACTTTCCCCTCCCTGCCAGGCCAGAAAATTGGCCGAAATCCCACAGCAAAATCTAAAGGCATCTTTTAAAGCACTAAATGCAAGTCAGCAATTTTGGAGTATGAAAAAGCTAAACTCCATTTAAGTGATTAATTCAACCCCTATGCCAACAGTTACTTAAAATTATTTAAAACTTAAAACAAACAGTTAAAAAAAAATACAGCTTTGGGGTTGCAATATTTGGAACCACAAGCTTATGAACCTTGATCTCCTACCATTGTTAGCACAGGTTCTATCCCAGCCTGATGAATTACTCACTCCCGTGACCTGTTTTATGACTACGTTGAAATCTCCCAACACTATTCCTCTAGCCCTGAACTCTCTCAAGATGTAAGCCAAGTCTTCTAATTCCTTCTGAACTGAATTTCCCTTAAATACCTCAAAGCTCAACATATTCAGAAATTAGCACAAGACTCTTGAAAGTCACACTCCTGGCCCACACCTCCATGCTCCTGACGCTAGATATGGCCGTGGGATCTGCCATGAAAAACAAAATACAAGAGGGACGTGAGGGGCAGTGCTTCTGGGTGGACGCTTTAAGGGGCCAGTGCGTGATCTGCGTATTCGCTCTCCTGTCTCATCAGGTGTGGAAGCATCAACACAGGCCTACAGGGAGGATGAGGACTCAGAGGAGAGCCCTCGGTCAGCTCGTGATAAACACGTGGCATGAAGAAGAAACAAACCTCCGCTGTCTTCAAAGGCTGACATTTGGGAGCGTCTACCACCGCCTCCAGACCACAGGCTTCCCAGGTGGACCTAGTGGTAAAGAACCCGCCTGCCAATGCAGGGGACTTATGAGACATGGGTTCAATCCCTGGGTTGGGAAGATTCCCTGGAGGAGGGCACGGCCACCCGCTCTAGTGTTCCTGCCTGGAGAATCCCATAGAGGAACCTGGCCAGCTACAGTTCAGTCCATAGGGTCGCACAGAGTCAGACACGACTGAAGTGATTTAGCACACACACCACAGCCGCACTTGGCCTACCCTGACTAATGGCCTCACCTGCCATCTGCTTCTCCATCTGTGTTCTCACCTCTGACAAGGGCATCGGCACCTGCGCCAGGAGCCTCAGGACTTCTGAGCGCTTCTCTCCTCCTCATCCTCGGCCATCCTGGAAATCTCACCTTGAAAATTATTTCCAGGGCATCACCCCTCAGCATCACCCCTCCTCTGCAGTCCCGTTTTAGATTTGGCTGGAGGCCATCTTTCTCCTTGATTATAACCCCATAGCTTCCAAATATTGTCTTTCTATAATTCCAGGTTCTTCCTGCTCTAAGTGACCTTCCAAAATGATATGAGAGTGATCCTTCTAAAAATCTAAATGTGATTTTCCATATTGAAAGCCTTCTGACATGTCCCCTTGGCTCATGTTAACCACCAATGGAGGAGTGCTTCCGTAGGGGGGCCGTGCTAGGAGCACAGGAACAAAGATGAGCCCTTGGTCCAAACACTCCTCGGCAACCGTGATGTGATGACGCAGCTGGTTGCAGACTATGTTGCTCAGTACTAGGATTACGTGAAACACGAAGAAGTCTGTGAGATAATTTATCCCTAAAATAAAAAACTGGAGTGGATTCAAGTTTCTCTACGAAAATGTGACTCACGAACCCTAACAAGTTTTCTTTTTTTCTTTTAACTTTTTATTTCGTATTGGAGTACAGCCGATTAATAATGTTGGGATAGTTTCAGGTGGACAGCAAAGGGACTCAGCCATACATACACCTGTATCCATTCCCCTCCAGACTCCCCTCCCATCCAGGCTGCCACGTAACACTCAGCAGAGTTCCCTGTGCTATCCAGTAGGTTCTTTTTGGTTATCCATTTTAAATATAGCAGTGTGCACAAGTCCATCCCAAACTCCCTAACTATCCCTTCCCTGATCCTTCTCACAGCAACCACAAGCTTGCTCTCTAACAGGTTTTCTTGAGACAGAAAGAGATGGGAGTTTATCATTAGCTGGGCAAGCAAGTGCACATGGCCCAAGATTCTCCCCTCTTGGGAGCCTCTCCGGAAATGGCTCCTGATATTTGCAGCTGACACATTATTAGGGAAAAAACAAAACAAAAAACTCCTTGTTGGTCTGAAAACTGGGAGACATGGGCTGCAACATGTTGCTGCAGTTCATTATTTACCATTTCACGCTAAAGTGCACCAAGATGTGGAACCTGAGTAGGTGCCACTGCAGGGGAGTCTGTTATCACAACACCTGTTATCTGTGTCCTAGAAGGTTGGCGGGGGGAGGCTGAGGGCCATCAGCTAAGCCTCAGGATAAACATGTGACAGCTCTTCAAGATCCTCCCACCCCCTTCCACGCCTCTGTTCAGGATGTTCCTAACCTCGGGCCGGAACAGCAGCCTCCCTCCTCTAAACCCAGTGAAATCCTACTCACTCTGTCTGGGGCTGGCTCGGTGGTCAGCGAACACTTTCTGTGAAACCTGCCTCCAGAGCTCCTGGCAACATTAACCTACCTCTGGGATGAAGCATGTCCATGCTTATTACATGACAAGAGTTAATTCTAAGCATCTACCTACTCAGCAGGCCTCGGGATTCCCTGAGCATCGGGACTGAGCTTATTCACCTCATGTTCCCAGCACTTGACATTATGCGGATAAGACAGTGAGGATGTGAGCCACAGCTGTGCCGCAAACACCGAGGGAAAACCACATTCCATAATCCCGCTTCTCCATCAGCCTATTGATGGATGTCAGGGTATGAAGTCCACACTGGGAAAATCCAGAAAAGGAGGTTATATATTTATAGCTTCTAATGTTAAAAAAAATTATCTGTCACTTCAATTATAAGCCAGCAAAACTTGTGTGTGTTCACACATGTGTGTGTGCTTCTATGCATGTATGTGTGTGTGTGTGTGTACATATATAGCAGTTTCCTCTGGCTGCCATAATAAATTTCCACACATTGAGTGCCTTAAAACAACAGAAATTTATGCCCACGGTTTTGAAGGCCAAAAGTCCAAAATCAAAACTGTTTTCTTGGAAGGCGCTAGAGAGATTATGCTCCCCTGCCTCTTCCAGCTTCTGGCGGCTTCAAGTAAACCCTGGCTTGTGGCTCTGTCGCTCCAGTCTCTCCCTCCTCTAGAGTCTGTCTTCCAAGAGGAAGTCCCTCTGCCTTCCTCTTGGAATGACACAGGTCAGTGGACCTGTATAATCCAGGTTGATTTCATCTCAAAATTCATCTGCAAAAATTGCTTTTGCGAAGAAGCTCACACACAGGTTCCTGTGATCTGGCGTGGACATGTCTTTGGACATATCTTTTTGGAAGCTGCCATTCAACTCACTACACTGTGAGAGAGAGAGAGAGTGTGTGTGTGTGTGTGTGAACGCGTGCACTGTATATTGTGCCAGAGAAGAGTACTTAAGCCAAGTTCTACTGAATGCCCTCCTGTTGCCAAGGTGACACAGTTTGGAAACCACGTTGGGTGCTGGAAACACAAAAGGGAACATGAAAGACACAGTCCCTGCCTTATGGAGGTCATAACAAGTCAAATATTTTAAAGTTGGAAAATGTGGTATGATGGAAAATTATGCTCTGATTGTATACAACAGGGAACCTTGCCTTATCTGTTAAGTATTAGATATTTTCTCAGTTAGAGATGGATTGCACAGAACATTCCTTGATTTTCAGTCTGGATTATCTTCTACCCTGTAGAAGTCCTTGTTTTACACGTATGCTTTGCACTTGAAATGATCTGACACAAAGATACTCCATGAAACTATCATAGTTCATATAGTTTAGGATGCCATCACTTGTAATACAATCATTATTTTACAACAACCAAGAAGAATAAATGCTGCTGATTAAACTATATGAGATGTCATTAATTATCAGATGCATCCCAATTTCATAGATATTGAAACATGTACCTTAGAATCAGTGAAATGTGTTCATTTCTACTCTGACGTATGTTCTCACAAATTAAAGATCTTCTGATTAAACAGTACAGCCAAGTATCAACGGTCTACCAACAATATTTTAACGCTGATTTGGCTTCACTAAGCCTCAGAATATTTTTCACCTTCTTTTCATGAGGTTAACATATGTAATTACAATTCACTAAGTCCTAAATTAAGACATTGGCTCAGCAGTAAAGAATCCACCTGCAATGCAGGAGACACAGGAGATGTGTGTTTGAACCCTATGGGGGGAAGATCCCCTGGAGGAGGAAATGGCAACCCACTCCAGTATTCTTGCCTGGGAAATGCCATGGACAGAGGAGCCTGGGGGGCAATAGTCCGTGGGGTCACAAAGAGTCGACACTAGAGCGACTGAGCACAAAAGCATATTAGGTCTCTTTAAGGCTTGAGAGAGTTTGAGAAGTCAGAAGACTGGGAAAGACTCTAAAACTCTTGGGCTGAAGCAGAAAGATGCGGCTGCTGGAATTATTGTCACTTCTTTCCAAGTCTAGAACTTGCTAAAAGGTCAGAAGAACACAGTGTGTACACCTGTGTGTGTCTGGGGGCGGAGCTTGCAAATAGGGACAAGCTGGAGTGTCCAGAGGGCCGTGTGACAGGGTCATATCTGGTGGCCCCAGCAGACCCCGTGAAATGTTACAATGGAAAGAGAAGACAGGATCCCTGCTCTTGGGCGGCTTAGAAAGACATCTAAAAAGAGAAGTGATGAAACTTTTAAACACACCCGACTCCAAGCTCGTAAAGTCTGGAGGACTTTATGGAATGCAGGATTGAGATTTTGCTGTAATTCTGCACAAAGGTCATAATGTACAGTAGAAAAAGTCTCAAAGAATGATCTCTGTATGAATTCTCTTCTTGTACTTATTTCTCATTTTGTCATGCAGTTTGGGACATTGAGATATCACATCCACATTTCCCTGTGTTTTTCCTACAAAGATTTAATTTTGCTCCTTGCACATGAAATTAAGAGGAATGAGGAAGACAACGCCATCCACAATTTGTGGGGAGGTACGGAAAATATAAGAGAAATTTAAGTCTTTAAAAATGAACAGATGTGGGTCAATATGGAATTTTTAAGCAAGAAACACACATACACATTAAGAATAGTGTGTGAACTATGCTCCTCATCCCCCAAATAATGAGGTAAATCAATACACTTTCAATTAAGTAGTTTAAAAAAACAAGCTGAACTCAACTTGCAAATTCTTCTGAAATTTTGAAAGGTGCAAACTCTTACACACACACACACACACACACACAGCAGCTTAGTAAAGTATCATTTTAAAAACAAATTCTTCCCTGGAGAAAACTTATTGCCAAAGCATCTGGTCTGTGCTTTCAGAAGGCATTTAACAAGTTACCATCATTTCCCAGACTCACCAGGGTAGCACTGACTTTCAAATGAATTAAAATTTTCTTTAGAAAAACAAATCTTGGGCCTCCCACAGCTATTGGAAAGGAAGAGTAAAGCAAGGTGATAGGCAGATCTAGCCAAACTCCTTTTCTTCGGGGACTAAAGGGATTGTTTTCAGATTTTGGTAACCATATATGTTTTTACATCACATCCCAAGGCAATCTCTGAAAGACAAGTATGGATGAAGTGTGGATTTTCTACTGTTAAAGAACAAAACAAATTTGGCAAAGATAGTTCAATTTAGTAAGCCTACTTTTGAATAGATGGACTGCCACAACAACAGTCTGGAAGAAAATAAAAATCTTATGTCATATGCAAAAATTAATTCCAGACAGACTAAAGACTTAAAATTAAAAGATCTTCCTAGAATATCTAAGGAAATGCATATACAATCCAGGAGTCACTTCCTCAGCCAAGAGTGAAAACACAGAAAAAGGAGACTTGTCTAAATAAAAATTTAAGCTCTTGAATGCCTACACATAAAATAAACAAAGTCAACAGATTCAGTAAATATAAATAAAAAATATCTCTATAATACATAAATGGCATCTAGAAATTGCCAAGAATAAATATACAACAGAAAAACCAGTAAAAATGATTTCAATTTGCAGAAGAGTAAGTCTAAGTGATAAACAGATACATAAAAAGGGCACAAAAATCACTAACGGTCAGAGAAATGCAACTTAACATAGTAAAGATCTTATTTTGTATCCATTAGGCTGGAAAATACTGCCTGTAAACTTCATATCTAATGGTTGTCACAGATTTGGAGAAATGGTATTCTCATACATCAATAATGGAAATAAGTATTGTTTCCGACTTTTCAGACAGCATTTCAGCGACTTCTATTTAATCAGTTCCACTTCTGTGAATTGGGTTTTGATATTGGGACAGAGGATTCCCAGGTGGTTCAGTGATAAAGAATCCACCCACCAATGCGGGAGATGCAGGTTTGATCCCTGGGTCAGCAAGACGCCCAGGAGGAGGAAATGGCAACCCGCTCCAGTATTCTTGCCCGGGAAATCCCACGGATAGAATAGCCTGGTGGGCCTCATTACAGTTCATGAGGTTGCAAAGAGTCAGACACAACTGAAGCGACTCACCATGCATGCACTGGGATAGAACACCTACTCTCCCTAAATTGTTTCTTCTAAAAAGATTTAATTTTTGTCCTTGCATGTGAGATTAAGAGAATCGGGAAGACAATGTCATCAAAGATGTTTTGGGGGACAAGTAAAAGGTATGTGATAGAAACCACAGAATTTTATAGAAATAATGAACAAATAAATGACATTACATACATGGAGGTTTAATGAAGTATAATTAAGAGGCCAATAACTAGAAATAAGTTGGACATCAATCAACAGAAGAATGAGTAGATCTGTACCATGGAATATTACGCAGCTGTTAAAAAGAGTGAGTTTGTTTTATACCAGATGATTTAGAAAGATTCTCAAGAGTGACATAAACAGGAAGCCAAGAAGTATGTATAATATACAAGTGTTAATAGATGTGATACAATTCCATTTTCACAAAGCAAGGACAGAATCCTATTCAGTATATGTCTTTGTATCAGGTTGGCTGGATCTGTGGGTGTAGAACCCATGGATACCAAGGGTCACTATACTATGGCCATTTTACTATACAGACTTCAGCATCGATGGATTTTGGTAACTGCAGGAGTTCTGGAACCAAATCCCCAAAGATACTAAGGGTGGACTACATATCTAATGTCAGTGCAGGATTATATAAGTAGGGAGGAAATATGAAGGAAACTCCTGGATTATTAAAGTGGATTGTGTGGGCAGACAGGATTGGATTGGAGGCACGAGGGTTGATGTGAAGGGAGAAAAAAAAAGTGGTAGCTAAAATGCCTCATTTCTCTAAAATTATAAGAGTGTGGGAGAGAGGAGAATAGAGGATGCATGAAAGGACAATCACGGTTATCTCAGGGTGCTGGGACCTCAGATAACCTTTTGTTTTAACATATTTCCATGTATTCAAATTCTTAATAGTAAATACATGATGTTTGTAATTGGGAGAAATGAAATTCTACTTCAGTGTGACAATTTCAAAAACTAGGTAGACTATAAATGGTGTTTATAACTTAGTTCATGTATTTCCCTTCTTCCTTCCCTGTCTAGTCTCCACTTATTAGCATGAAACTCCTCTGACATCGATTGTATTCAAACTGTGAAGACCCTGCTCAGATTGAAATCTTCCCAAATGAGTCAAGGAGAGAGAAGACTGGAGGGAGGGCAAGAACAATTTCAGAATTCCCTGATCCTCTGTGAAGTTGGCTTGAGGCTTCTTCTCTGATGCTAAAAGATTCTCTTAAAGTCATCTTGTACTGTGCTTTCAGCAACTGCCACCTCAACCTTCTGATAAAGACAACTATTTATAGAGTCCTCAGGTGTCAAGCTGGCAACAGAAAACATTTTTGATTCCCCCATCAATCACTGCCTATACATAGAATTAAACCTAGCTTGCCTCCTCTTATCTCTGGCTCCCTTCTTAACCATTACACTGACATCGACACTTGCACAGATATTCAGCAGAGGAAATGAAATGACATTCAAACTATCACATTTGCTTCTCTCCTGGTCTTGAAATTATCTGTGAAACTCTAGCATTTATTCTCCTGTATTCAAACTTAGATTCTAAGCTTCAACAGGCTCTCAAGTTGCTGAAACCTAACTCTTACAAAAAAAGAGAGAATAGGAAATGGAAAAGAAACTCTAACTGCCCTAAATGCAGCACTTCAGGGTTCATTATAGATTACACATAAAAATAATGACATTGTCATAACTGTGTCCATTCATTCCTAGTCTTTAAAATCAAATAGTGATGAACTTAGTTTGTCAGCTTAGTTTTAGGCAATGCACAGGAAGTTGTCAACAGTGACGTACCAACGAGGAACCATCCATGAATTGAACTTAAATATTATACAATTATAATTTCTAACACACAATTTACATACATCCGTTGAATCATCAAAAAAGCAAGAGAGTTCCAGAAAAACATCTATTTCTGCTTTACTGACTATGCCAAAGCCTTTGACTGTGTGGATCACAAGAAACTGTGGAAAATTCTGAAAGAGATGGGAATACCAGACCACCTGACCTGCCTCTTGAGAAACCTGTATGCAGGTCAGGAAGCAACAGTTAGAACTGCACATGGAACAACAGACTGGTTCCAAATAGGAAAATGAGTACCTCAAGGCTGTATATTGTCACCCTGCTTATTTAACTTATATGCAGAGTACATCATGAGAAATGCTGGGCTGGAGGAAGCACAAGCTGGAATCAAGATTGCCGGGAGAAATATCAATAACCTCAGATATGCAGATGACACCACCCTTATGGCAGAAAGTGAAGAAGAACTAAACAGCCTCTTGATGAAAGTGAAAGAGGAGAGTGAAAAAGTTGGCTTAAAGCTCAACATTCAGAAAACTAAGATCATGGCATCCAGTCCCATCACTTCATGGCAAATAGATGGGGAGACAGTGGAAACAGTGTCAGACTTTATTTTTTGGGCTCCAAAATCACTGCAGATGGTGATTGCAGCCATGAAATTAAGACACTTACTCCTTGGAAGGAAAGTTATGACCAACCTAGATAGCATATTAAAAAGCAGAGACATTACTTTGCCAACAAAGGTCCATCTAGTCAAGGCTATGGTTTTTCCAGTGGTCATGTATGGATGTGAGAGTTGGACTATAAAGAAAGCTGAGCACAGAAGAATTGATGCTTTTGAACTGTGGTGTTGGAGGAGATTCTTGACAGTCCCTTGGATAGCAAGGAGATCCAACCAGTCTATCCTAAAGGATCAGTCCTGGGTATTCATTGGAAGGACTGATGCTGAAGCTGAAACTCCAATACTTTGGCCACCTCATGCAAAGAGTTGACTCATATGAAAAGACCTTGATGCTGGGAAAGACTGAGGGCAGGAGGAGCAGGGGACGAGAGAGGATGAGATGGTTGGATGGCATCACTGACTCAATGGACATGGGTTTGGGTGGACTCCCGTTGTTGGTGATGGACAGAGAGGCCTGGCATGCTGCGGTTCATGGGGTCGCAAAGAGTCGGACACGACTGAGCAACTGAACTGAACTGAACCCACAATATGGTTTTACCAAGATTTTCATGAGATTACTGACTAACCACAATGCAATACTGAACATAACATTTAAATCCAACATCCAACTTGATGAAGAAAAGTAAATTAATCATAATTATTCAATTTCAGAAACAGGTAATGCCTATTTATGAATGTTAACCAGAGAAAAATGGAATGGAAGTTTAGAAAGTGATTAAACCCCCATGAAACCTAGAGATTATTATAAACATCCTGCAAAAAAAAACAAGAATAAAGGACACTAGGATTTCATTCTTATTACAGGAGCTTTGGAGAAAAAAAAAAAAAAAAAACTCTACCAAAAAAACTGAACAAATAACTCATAAAATTCACAATATGAAACAATCATTGAATTTATTCTAGTAGCCTTCAAAGTGATGCAAATTAGAAAAAGTACCAACTTTTAGATCATCTAAATTAGCAAAGACTGAAAAAAAACTCTGATAATCAATGATGCTCACTGATACTCATTAACTGCTAATGGTGCAAACTTTCCTGGCTACAATTAGCAATATACATCAACAACCTAAAAAAAAAACAAAAAAAACAAAGTTAATCCCACTTCCAGGAATCTCAAGTAATGAATGATGTGTAAAACAGACAAATTTAAGTATAAAGATAGCCTCAAAAAAACGACGCTCAAAACAATTAAATGTCTAGCAAGTAGAAAATGGTCAAATACGGTTAATTGGTAATAGCAGGATTGCATTCAGTCATGACAATTTTATTTTCAAAGAAGATTAATAATGGAAGAAAATGCTCACGATATAATGTAAAATTTTAAGTTTTATATACAATTTGGGCTTCCCTGGTGGCTCAGATGGTAAAGAATCTGCCTGTAGTGCAGGAGACCCAGGTTCGCTCCCTGGGATGGGAAGATCCCCTGGAGAAGTGAATGCCAACCCACTCCAGTATTCTTGCCAGGAGAATCCCATGGAGAGAGGAACCAGGAAGGGGGAATCAGTTCATGGGGTCACAAAGAATCGGACATGACTGAGAGAATAACACTTTCACTTTCATATACAGTTTGGGCTTCCTGGGTGGCTCAGTGGTAAACAATGCTCCCACCAAGGCAAGAGTCGCAGGAGACTCAAGTTCCATTCCTGGGTCAGGAAGATCCCCTGGAGGAGGAAATGGCAACCCACTCCAGTATTCTTGCTGGGAAATCCCATGGACAGAGGAGCCTGACAGGCTATACAGTCCATGGGGTTGCAAAGGGTCAGACACGATTTAGCAACCAAACACATATACAGTTTAGTCTCACTTGATATACATTCTCCATGTACATGGCAGGCCTGCATAATAGGAAAATGTTAATAATTGTTACATAACAATTATATAACCTCTGGAATTAACATTGATCTTCATTTCTGTCATTTTCTATGTTTCCCTATAGTAAAACTCTCCATAATAATGATATTGGGGGTGATGGTGGTGAATATTAAGTACGTTTAAAAAAAGAAAACCAAAAAAAAAAAAAAAAGAAAGAAAACCAACACTAAGCCTCTCTGGCAAAAGAAATAGTTTAAGAAATTGGACAGCTATCCCCATTGTGTGTATCAGGTCAAGGGCAAAATCTGAAAAGTAGGCAAACCAAAAAAGAATGCGGGAGTGCCGTCTAACAACAACATCTTAAGAGTATACAACTTTTCATGCTTACTGAAAGAGTACTTCTACCTCTAGTTAAGAGCCTCTTATACAGAGCCGCTTCAAGGTTTTAGCTCAAGGATGAAGAGAGAAAAGTTGGGGCAAGAAGTTCCTACTCTCTTAACTGCAGAAGAATCCAAACAAGGAAATGTCTAGGAATTGGGGCCAAAGGCATGACTGTTTTAGTAAGTTCTGGGTAGAAGGGGAAAAAAAAAAAAAAAGGAAAGGAAAGGCATCAAGTAAAAAATCTAAAAGGCAGAGGCTGACGGGTAACTTCTAATATTCAATGACCCCCTTTCCTGCACTGTGCCCAATTAAGATTCCACTCGCCTTCCTGTCCACGTAGGAGTGTGGAAGTCCTGACCAATGAGATGTGAGTGCAAGGCAGTGCAGGATCGATGGTGAGACACATCCTTTGGCCCTTCCTCCTGTCTGGGATGCGGACATGATGGCTAGAGCTCCAGCAGCCACTGAGAACCATAAAGTGAAAACTACCTGCTGAGGATGACAGAGCAGAAAGCCATGAGAAGCCTAGGTTCTTGTCATTCTGCCCTGTCATTCTGGACCATGTTTCTTCAGACTTTTGTTATTTGAAAAAGAAAGAAATCTCCATGTTAGATAAGCCATTATTGCTATTATTATTATTATTATTTGGTCTTGTTATACAGTTAAAGTTAACCTAAAGTGATGTACCTGGCCATGACAAGCTTCTGAAAATTTTTGTCTTGATTCTGTCTACTCTCCATGGCTCCCTTCCTCTTAACAGACCAAAGAGTGGACCAAAATAAACAGGAAAAAATAAAAGTTAAATATCTTAATAAAGCTTTATGTTATTTATTTTTAAGTAATCTGAACCTTCATGAGCTCTCTCTCTCTCTTTAGGCATAACTAATTAAATTGTTTTTAACTTGGGTCTGGTGCTTGATTGATTTTATGAGTCAGTGGTCCAAGGTAAAAATGGATTCCTCATTACTTTATATGTTAACCTGAAACAAAGTGAAGGTTTCATAACATAAGCCACAGGATCAGGAATGACAATGAAAAAAAAGATATTAGGTCTTTGATTCCAGCCATCCTTGCCCACTCAAGGAAGAGAGTGGCATCTGCATGGATGGATGTCCTGCAGTTATTAAGTGAGTTTCCTCTGGCATTTCATGAACCATTTTTTGAATGGATGACAAAGTCTCTTACAACCAGTGCTTCCTAATTACCTACAAGGTAATAGATATGTTTAAAAATAGCAAAGTAAATATTTACCCTTTTCCAGTTACTTTTAGATATTTGAATCTAGTTTCCTGCTAGGAGGAAAATACTGTCAATTTGAACTAATTATCAAGAGCAAAGTTTCATTTCTAACATCTTAACATCTATTACTGAGAAAACTATCACCTTGGGGAAAAAAAAGTGACCAAGGAAATTTTTCTTTACTGAATGAAAAAAAACAACAGAACACAGCCTATTCAAAAATCTTCACAAGGATACACACATAAGCACTGCTCACAGTTCTATTCCTAGGCTATAATCAGACCTAATCATAATAACTTACTGTACATGTTAAATATTAACCTAAATAACAACTTCATAACTATAAGACTTCACATTGCATTTTAAATTCAATAACTTGATATTCATTAAACAACCATTAAGCCATCAAACTCAAGTGGTATTTAAATATTTATTTCAAAGTAGGTTTAACAATTAGCAGAATCGATTAAAATGACTTGCCTTATAGTATAAAGTAATTCTTCCACAGAGCTAGAAAAGAGCTCAGGAAAACTGGGTGTTCCTCCTCCTCCTACCACTATGTAATACTCCTGCAATGGCATAAAAGGAAACTCACTGTCTGGGATTAAGAGACTATGGTTTCAAGTCAATCTTGGGGCTATTCTAGGAAGACAACAACTGTACCAAATTAGCAGTAGTAGTTTTGCAACACTACTTAAACCAAGCGGCTTGCTTTGCTTAGAAGTAAAACCCCTGATGCTCTGAGAAGATGAAACAATGGATAGTTAAATGGCGAGCTGGCTATCCAATCAGGTTCTTATTGTAAGAGTTGACTAGTTCCAAAGATGTATGGCATTCTAAGTGATAGAAGGCTAAAAACTCAATGACATACTACATGTAATATGTGAAGAAGGCATCTGAATTTCAGAATGAAAGAACTAGTAAGAAAGCAAAGGAAAAAAAAAAAGGCCTTTAAAAAATGGGTTGTAATTGCTAGAAATTATTTAAAGATGGATAACTAATGAACCTAAGAATCATTATTTCATCATGATTTTACCAGTCTCTATTTTTCCTACTGCTAATTTTAGGACCTACCACCTTAATTTGTGTATCTCAACTGAAACAAAAGTGAAATTCTGTCAGACTTGCAGAGGCCATAGACAGCTTTAGTAATCTATTTTGGACCTTAAAAATTTTAACACTGAGATTTGTTCATTCATTTATTAAATTCTTACTGAATGCCTCCTACGTACCAGGCATTGTGCTAGGAGCTGGGAAATAATGAAAATTTATTTATTAAATTTTTTATACTTTTAACGAAATTTGGGTAAACGTTCTTATGAAACTGGGAATAGGGGTGGAGGTTTGAGATGTGGGGAAACAACTTCAAGTGGAAATGTCATCTAAAGAAGAATTAATCCCATGAGATTTAAAAAATATTTTAGCAGGCATTTTATATTTTATCAAGTATGACAAAATAATACATAAACCAACAATAAAGAGTTATTTTTCAAGTTGCATATAATAGCTGGTTTTCTTAAGATTGATAGTCCTGCTAAAGACAAGAAGGAGTTTATGAGTCTTCCTAGAACTGCAGCTTTGTTAGTGAAAAGACAGATACCTCAGGAATCTCAGACAAAAATAAATGAGTTTACAAGCTGGTTGACTAGAACTTGCTATTTCAATAAGGAAGCCAAATGAGGTAAAGAGACTAAAATACGCTCTTTAAACTGTGATACAGTCAATCACAATGATCAAATCAGTTTTCCTTTTAAAAATGAACTGAGCATCTCAAGATTTTTTTTTTTTCTCATCACGTGGATACTCCCTTAAGAATTTCAAAATCAACATCTTATTTGAAAAACAAGAGCATTTAAAATAAGGAGCCATGTCCAAATCTATCTTACAGGTCTAAATATTGATAACCATCCACTGTCCTCCACAAGATCCTGTTTTGTTTTGTTTTTTTTATAATTTTTAGGCATGGCCAACTCAAATACATGATAACTAGAGGAAAATGACAGTCTATAAAAGAATATTCAAGAGACTTTCTTTGTAACCTACATTGTGTATAACATACTAGACACTTCTTTCCTGCTAACAGTTATTCAACTACAGATGCTCAGAAAATCATCTTCAATCCAATAAAAGCATTGATGAGTGCCTACTAAAAATTTCAAAGATAACACTTGAATCTAGAAACACCTGTGACACTTTCAAACAGCCACGTGGAGCCTCACGGCCATCTGAGTGGCCACCGTTGTTTCTGCTCCATCAGCTCTCTAGGCACTTGAACGGTACAGTTAAGAGGAGGAGCTCAGCAGAAAGCAAATACCAAAGCCCACAGCATGCCACACACCTGGGGCTTGGAATCAACTCTGCTTCCTCCACATGGTGAGGAGAGAGAAAATGTAGCTATCCACCCAACGCAGCTGCCTCCAACACCTACCATCTTCATTTCTCTCTCCCTGGCAGTTCATGCAGCCTTGGTTTTCTTCTTTCTTTCAGCAAGCAGGACCATACACTCATCTTTCCTGCTGTAGACAAGCATTCTGTGAACTAGAGTATGTGTCTGAAGCAAAGCCAACACTTCCCAAGGGGTTCATCATCACAGCTATGTGCTGTGCCTAATCGCTCAGTTATGTCCGACTGCAACCCCATGGACTGTAGCCTACCAGGCTCCTCTGTCCATGGGATTCTCCAGGCAAGTATACTGGAGTGGGTTGCCATGCCCTTCTCCAGGGGATCTTCCCAACCCAGAGATCGAACCCAGGTCTCCTGCATTACAGGTGGATTCTTTACCGTCTGAGTCACCAGGGAAGTGAGTCAATTTCCAAGTCCCCGACTTTCAAATATTCTCCTGTCTAAAAACTGATCTGCCTGTAACTGTGATGGAAGAACATCCCTCCCACGATGAATGGCAGCTGTCCTTCATTACCTCCCCTTTCCAAAGGTCCTTTTCCCACTTTACAAAGGCAGTACCTCTGCATCAACTTCACCAGATCTTTCTAATCTGCATTACCCCAGGGTGTAAAGAACCCAGGGCACAGGGCAACTAACAAAAGAACAAATGAAAATGCTGATACCTGCAGAGGAGTGCAAGTCTCCAGCATTTGAGTATCTCCTTTCCTAACACAGGTAATTTCCACTTCTTTGTTTTAAACAACCAAAAATATTTAAATAAAAAGGGCCTGTGGCCAAATGAAATACAAAATACTAGTTTTCGACTTATATTCTTTTCTTGGTACAGAAAGTATAAGACAGTGATCAATAAGACACTGCTTTGGGAAAGATCTCTGGTGTTCTCTTTATTTACTGCAAGTAATAAACCCTTCCTCCTAACAGAAAAAAAGAAAAAAACTATATTCCATTGGGATAAAATTCTGTAGGAGAAAGGATATGGAAATATGAATTTAAGGAGAAAAAAGGAAAGACGTAAAAATTTTAACTGTTAAGAACTTATTCGTGCATTTCAAAAATGGATAACACTGAGAATCAAATATGAAGTGAAGTGAAAGTGTCTGACTCTGCGATCCAAATTCTCCAGGCCAGAATACTGGAGTGGGTAGCCTTTCTCTTCCCCAGGGGATCTTCCCAACCCAGGGATTGAACTCAGGTTTCCAGCACTGCAGACGGATTTGGTGGCTCAGAGGGTAAAGCGTCTGCCCGCAGTGCGTGAGACTCGGGTTCGATGCCTGGGTTGGGAAGATCCCGTGGAAAAGGAAATGGCAACCCACTCTGGTACTCTTGCCTGGAAAATCCCATGAGAGGAGGAGCCTGGTAGGCTACAGTCCATGGGGTTGCAAAGGGTCGAACACGACTGAGCGACTTCACTTTCTTTACCAGCTGAGCCACGAGGGAAGCTCAAGAATACTGAAGTGGGTAGCATGTGCCTTCTGCAGCAGATCTTCCCAACCTAGGAATCGAACCAGGGTCTCCCATATCACAGGCGGATTCTTTACCAACAGAGCTATGAGAGAAGTTATGAGGGAATCAAATATTGATTCTACTAGTTTTTTAAACAATGCAATAACTTGAAAAGTCAATGTTGACAGTATGATGAAAAGCAACATCCTCTACAACTACTTAAACTTAGGATGAAAAGTTTTAGCCATTAACTTAGAACTGTGCTTAG
Organism: Cervus elaphus; assembly: GCF_910594005.1. Classification (NCBI taxonomy): domain Eukaryota; kingdom Metazoa; phylum Chordata; class Mammalia; order Artiodactyla; family Cervidae; genus Cervus; species Cervus elaphus. Next base: position 28,423,683 of record NC_057841.1, on the reverse strand, counting down.
AGTACAGGCTTTTACAGAATCTTTCAAGCGCTGGAAGAGCAAAAAAGTTGAAAGCATGGCTGGAGAACAACTCTTCAGAGCCCTTCCAAGAAAAAATACTGAAGAGACAGAGAAAGAACAATTTCCCCACCTACCTAGCCCTAAGTGTGGACGGGCTGATGATGCGTGAGGACTAGTATTCTCTCTACCCTCTCGGTCATAAGGACCTGGTTCTACAGCCAACAGTTTCTAAGACTGATGAGGTTGAATATCTGATTTTAACTGTGTGGCAGAACGGGGTTAGATTCTGGCTGAAAAGATGTCTTTCTTAAGGAGAACCACTAGAGTACTTTTCTTTTAGTCTCCAGAAAGACTCATGAGGCCATACTGTGGTGTTGGTTTAGTCGCTAAGTCATGTCTGACTCTAGTGATCCCATAGACTATAGCCCGCCAGGCTCCTCTGTCCATGGGATTTCCCAGGCAAAAAAGACTCACTAATTTTGTATTTATCTTAAACGATGACAAATTTCACCACTGGGGGTGGAATAGTGAATGTGTCTGGCAATTCATGAGTGATATGCAGGAGGCAGAACTGGAAAGGTCTTCCTGTGTAGTTAGTATGTGAAGTATGGCAAAAGTCCTAAAGAGTGATCTCAACAGACATGTCTGTATACCCAAGGCCCTCAGACTCTACTTTTTGCCTTCTTTCTATCAGATTCTTTACTTTCTTCGCTGCCCCTTACCGCTTTTCAGCCACTCCTTTGGGAAGCAGAAAATCGTCTAAATATGATGGATGAGGCCAGCACTTAATTCGATGTCTACTCTGTTCTAAAAATATTGACTTTCCGGTTCTCCAGCTCTCAAGAGAGACAGTGGGGCTCTTAAGAGCAGACGTTAGACCTACTCTAAATCTACTCCTGTTTAGTATAAGGAGGTAGCACAGTTTAAGATAAAAGGTCTGTCTTCAGAGTTGGAAAGTCGGCTAAAAATCACAATCCATCATTTACTAGGTATGTTGCTCAATTTCTCTAAACCTCAGGTTCCCAAAGTCCTTAAAATGGGGTGCTAAGGATTTGAGACAAGATACATCAAGCACTTAGAAACCAACCAGCACATAGTAGGCATCCGATAATCAACAGTTCTGAAATTAGATGTTTGAATTTTTTTTTAATGATTGCTTAAAATCAGCCAATAGTTTCCTCTTGGCATAATGTCAACTACTGCCACGTTTTCCCATTCCTTTCTAACCTCTCTGAAAACAAGTGATTTGGAAAATGACTACCTTTCATGTCTAAGTATAGGGTGTATGTGTGTGTGTGTGCGTATAAAATGTACCTGCAGCACTAAAGCTGGCAAAAGGACATGCACAGGGATGAGGGCTGCACAAATTTCACATACAGCATGGAGGCATGTCATTAACATGTTCTGGGCACTGCTGTGACACATTAAAAAAAATTAACGTGGACTCTATGACCAACTCTTTTTAAAGTCTATCCAAATTTAATTGGTAATCTAACACTTTCCGCCCTTCAAATTCGCAAAGTTTTGTTGGTTGTGGTTGTTTGTAAAATACTTATTATTTTAAGGTTGTAGGGAAACTGCTACTCCCATGATTCTCCCTAGAGCATGAGTATAACCTTTAGTCTCTAAAGCAATTTGGCAATGTGTAACAAGGACTTAAAAAGGATTTACATGCTTATTCAGCAGGGGAGGAATATATCCTAACCCAAACAAACAGATTTATGTATAAGAGTATTTATTACATCACAACTTAAAAATCATTAAAAAAAATGAAGCAGCTTTGGTGTCCACTGCAGGGGACTCGATGTATGGTACAGCCAACATCCCATGAAACAGCACGCAGCTCAAAAAAAAATTTTTTTAAGTAAGATGGGATTAAGTGAAAGGACAAAAGTATAAAGCAGTATTTGGCTATGATTCCAAATTTGTATACGCCACTGTGATCCTCAAGCAGTAATAACAGAAACTTTACAATAAGGAATTGGAATTACACACAGTGATCAAAATCCATTCCACAGCTTGAAAGGACACACTGCTAAGACTTGCTACCCACGTCCTAATTTGAAAAAGAAGTGTGGGATGAGTACACTGCTGATTCAGATCCTTTTTATGAATGGCAGGGAGAGGAAAGTGGATTGTAAAGCTGAAAGTTATGTCTGCAACTGACATTCAGCCTCTTAAAATTTTCAGTTTAATGAAACTTTTGGGTGACTTTTACACCACACACACCCATGTTCACCATCTAGCTAGTAAGTTTTGGTGAAGTGAGCAGAGATGAGAGATAGAAAAAAGTGAGGAATCATATAACCTTTCAATATACACAATTTCACACAATGTAAGAATAAATGAAACTGAATACACACACACACTCTCTCTCTGATTCAGACCTGCAGATACATATTTAAAGCACCCCCACTCTAAACAGAAGAAATGCCTCAAAGGTACCACTTGACCCTCCCTGAACTCACCTGCCCTTCATCCCTACTTTTAGAACTCCTAGCTTATTCCCAATGCCCACGACTACCACCACCAATTAAACAAAGCTAGTAAGCTCGGGGAGACTGTTTTACAGTGTTCCTGAACTCTCCTGCCTTTATTTTTCACATCAGTACTTCAAACGTCTAATCTAACTCCTCAGAAGAAAGGGAACAAAAATGCCTTTGGACGCTTATAAAGTCTCAAGTTACACACGCTTGGACTCTAGAGAAAAAGGAGCAACCCAAGTCCTTTCAGTAGAAATGACACCTTTCTGCTCAGTACTGATTTGGCGTGAGTGAGCACAGCTTTATCTACTTGCCTGCCAGCCTGGGCCCAGGTGCTTCAAGTAGCCCCATAGCAGAGGCCAGGTTGTTTCTGCAAACAGTCTGAAACCCCCACGAAGCCAAAATCAACATAAGTTATTATGAAAACACAAAAGGCAAAACACACCTAAACTGCCACCTTGTCTGTCACAGCTCTCAAACTGAAAAGTATCTTGACAGTATGCACATCTATCTACCTGTTTGCAGATGTCAACCCGCAGAACAAACAGCTGGGAGAGGTGGGGTTAGTATCCGGTTGTCAATTTCAGGAAACACCAGCATGCGTGTCTTAGTTCAGAGCTCAGGTTCCAGGTCAATACAGGTTTTCGGACTTCAATTTTTTTTCCAGGTTGGAAATGCGCTAAGCTAATAATTAACCTTAAGCATACCATCACCTCTACTGAAAACATTTGCTACACACAGCGCTAAATTACTTTCAGTTGGCTTAAACAAAACAGACAAGCTGTAATAAAATGTCTCTGAGAAATGTGATCTCTTTCATTGGTCACCCAGGACCTTTCCCCCTAAAATCTGCTCCTTCTTGGGGAGGGGAGGGGGAGAGTAGACAAAATAAAGATGCCACCCGAAGCACAATTATTTTGTGAGAAAGTTACCTAAGCTAACTCTTCAGGGCTTCTCAGGTTGAGTAATTCTTGCAGGCGGGTAGGGAGGGACAGCTCGCCTCCAAGATTACTATCTGCAGAGGTTTCCCTAATGTTGATTTTTCTTTTCTTTTTTTTTTTTTTGGCGTCCTTTTTAATTATCCTGCAAGGGCTCTGATTTTCACATCTCTAGCTGCTGCTGGGGGGACTTGAGAGCGACGCGCCAGGGCTGCGGCAGCCGCTCGGGCCAAGTCCAACGCCGGGGGCGGGCAGCCCACTCCCCACCGGGTCCCACCCTCCCCGGCACAGGCGCGCACAGCCTAGCCAAGACTGCGGTTCGCGGGCGGGGACTCACCGCTGTCCAGCCGCGCGATCTGGGGCAGTCGGTAAGTGCTGACCAGCAGGTCGAGCGGAACGGCCACCGAGCTCCACTTCACATCCTTGAGGCTGCAGCCCAGCGAAGGCGCCGGGTCCATCTTCCCCGCCTCCTCCGGCCCCGCGCTCCCGCCGCCGGCACCACCCCGCGCCTTGGCGGCCGCCGCTGCTCGCGCTCGCGGAGCTGGGACGCGCGGGGGGCGCCCGGCACTCCGGCCGCGGGCAGCCCGGGGGCGCGGCGGCGGCTGCAGCGGCCGGGAGCGAGGGAGGGACGGAGGGGGCCCGCGGCCGGCTCAGCTGCCGCTGCGGGGCATGGCTGGGGCGCCCCGCGTGCCCTCAAGCCGGGAGAGGACTCGCAGCAGCCCCGCGGCGGCCGGGGTGGCTGCGGCGGCTCCCGCTCCGCCTCCTCCTCTGGCCCCGGGTCTGCAGCTGCGGCGGCCGCCCGCTCGCCTCCTCCTCCTCTCACCCCTCCTTCCCTCCGCCTGGAGCGTGTGAGGAGGAGCCGCGGGTCTGAGAAACGCCATAGCAGCGCTCCCAGCACTGACTAATCAACAAGGTGCGAGCAACGCCTGCGCAGCTCGGAGAGACCCCGCCCCCGCCTCCCCGGCGCCGCCCGCCCCGCCCCGCCCCGCCTCCCGCTCGGCCTCCCCCGCCCCCCGCAGCCGGGCGGGCTCGGCTCGGCGGCGGCTCCCGGATCCGGCCCCGGCGCGGGCGTCTGGGCGCGCTCCGCAAGCTTTAGCTCTCGCTCCCCCGTCCGACCGCTCCGGCGCCTTGCAGCCTCGCCCGGCGCCGCCGCGCGCCCGCATTCCTTCGCTTCCCCGGGGCCTGCCCGGAGGGCGCCCCGGAGGAACACGGCGAACTCGGGAATCTCACTCGTCTTGCAGATGCAGCTCCCTCTCCGGTCCACCCCCCACCGTGGCGCTGGAGTTGCTGCTATAGGGAGCAAGAGATCTGTGTGGTGCCCATCTCTTGAGAGTGCCACAGCTGGGAAAAGCGTCCCCTGGCGTGCCTCCCCCAACCCCGCCCCGACAGCCCTACAACTCTCCAGAAACGCAGCTGGAAGTTACCCCCTTGAGTCTAGACTCTGGCTACAAGGCGGAATGAAAAAGGCCTAATCACCGAGAAACAGAAAGGTAACGAATGATCTAGTACCCACAGGAGGGAAGATGACTGTCGGGTTGGCACCTTCATTGTACCGACGGGCTGCTGGAGACAGCGGAGATTGAGACCAACAACTAGAGGCACGCCAATTTACTGGCAGGCGAGGGGAACCAGCTGTTGTCACATGCTTTTCTCACTCATTTCTCTCCCAGGGTTGGAATAATTCTCGTTTTCTAGATATACGTACCAAGACATTTGGTAAATTGGCAAGATTACGCACTTGTAGATGGACATGCCTGGATTCAAGCCCACAGTCCGCTTTCCGTGATAAACACTGTTTTCCCCAATATTGACTGTGGCCTACTCCTTGCAGAGAGAGCTCAGAGGTGGCTGTAAGATTCCTGTTTCTTTAAGCACATCCTAACTTTTAGGTGCTACTTTTTTTTTTTTTTTAAGATTATTTTACACCAGCAAAATAATGGCTTCCCAGGTGGCGCTAGTGGTAAAGAACCCGCCTGCTAATGCTGGAGGCCTGGGTTGGGAAGATCCCTTGGAGAAGAAAATGGCAACCCGCTCCAGTATTCTTGCCTGGAGAATCCCATGGACAGAGGAGCCTGGCAGGCTACAGCCCATAGGGTCGCGAAGAGTGGAACACCACTGAAGCGATTTAGCACATAGCACGCACACCAGCAGAGGCGAGTGGTGACCGAGTGAAAGGGTTACGTATATCAGTTCTTTATATATTTCAGCACGTATTCAGTGTACAATGCATGGAAGACAAAACAAACATCTGCTTCACCCGCCCAGGGGGACTTGAAAGCATCCACTGCCTTTCAGAAGGCTGGCTTAGGTCTGTGCCAATGAATAAACTTCTCCATAGCAATTACAGAAAAAACCTGGAGATGCTTCTCATACTTTCCCAGTCCTCCCCCTTGGAAGAACTGATGATGATTTTCACAAAATCTTCTGCTGAAAGTTTTCATCTTTGTGTCACTGATGTGAAGTTTTTGGAAAAGTCTTGGAAAAAAAAAAAAAGGGAGGGGCGGTGGGGAGTTTTTAGTCTATTTTATTCCAAATCCCTGGTGGCTCTGATGGTAAAGAATCTACCTCCAATGCAGGTGATCCCTGTTCAGATCGCTGGGTTGGAATCTTCCCTGGAGAAGGAAATGGCAATCCACTCCAGTATTCTTGCCTGGAGAATACCAGGGATAGAGGAGCTTGGCAGGTTACAGTCCATGGGGTGGTGAAGAGAAGAACGACTGAGCGACTAACATTTTCACTCCGAATCAGAGGTTCATAAAGTTAGAAGTTTTGCTCACAGAAAGTAGAATTTTTAAAAACTAAAAGGAACCAATTTTCCAGTAGTCATGTATGGATGTGAGAGTTGGACTATAAAGAAAGCTGAGTGCCGAGGAATTGATGTTTTTGAACGGTGGTGTTGGAGAAGATTCTTGAGAGTCCCTTGGACTGCAAGGAGATCCAACCAGTCCATCCGAAAGGAAATCAGCCCTGAATATTCATTGAAAAGACTGATGTTGAAGCTGAAACTCCAGTACTTTGGCCACCTGATGCAAAGGGCTGACTCATTGGAAAAGATCCTGATGCTGGGAAAAATTGAAGGCCGGAGGAGAAGGGGACGACAGAGGATGAGATGGTTGGATGGCATTACCAACTCAATGGACATGCGTTTGAGTAAACTCTGGGAGTTGGTGATGGACAAGGAGGCCTGGTGTGCTGCAGCCCATGGGATTACAAACAGTCAGACGTAACTGAGCGACTGAACTGAACTGAACTGAAAAGGAACCAAATGCCAGCTATTTTTTCCTATTTATTAATTAATTAATAATTAATTAATCATTTCTGGAAATTAAGCTCAGACTCCAAAAATGATACAAGAAACATTTAAGAATGGATAGGGTCAGGGGTTCCTCAGCCAGTTAGTAGATCCTTACACCTTAAATGATAGATTGATATATATTTTTTTTTAATAACTTTCTTCTACTATTATATCCTCTTTCAAACCTTCAGGGAATAGAAGTAGTTCCTTCCCATGAAAGCATTGGTAACTTATGATTTAAAGGCAAGATAAAAAGTAAAAAGATTAATGCAATCAACTTTTTTTTTATCAATAGAGAACTTCCAGTAGATTTGCTCTTATTGCTGACCTTGCAGAAAAGTTTTCATTTCAGTCTTGAGTATTAAAGGAAAGAGATTTTAATGAGCTCCAAATTCTTATATAATCTCCAGCCATGGCAGAACTGTTTCAGAAAGATTTTATTTGTAAGACAAAGAGAGTTTTGGTTAAATGTAGGGGGAAGAAATCAACTGAGAAGAGTACTGTTTCAGTCTGACTGAACTGCACTTCCAAACATGATATGAGGAGGCATGTTGTCTTAAGATTGTTGGGCCAGTGCAAACCGCTCCATAGAAGTGTAACAACTGGGTACAGGGGCAAAACTTACAAGATTTTGCAGTTTACAAAAAAGAAACACCGAAGAAAATTTTTCTGTAAAGCAAAATTCAATGTACTGGTCCCTCATTCCTGCCAAATACCTTTTAAATTGAGATTTGTGGAAGGCAGCATTTTATGATGATTAAAAATATTGACTCCAATGCCAGATGGCATAGCTTTGATTTGTGACTCTGCTTCTATTTAGGAGCTTGGGCAAGTTGCTCTTTCCTCTTCTGAAAAAATGGGGATGATGCTATAGACTGAATGTTTCTGTTCCCCCCAAATTCTTATGTTGAAACCTAATCCCCAGGTGGTGATTTGGTGAGATGATTAGATCATGAACAAGAAAACGGGCCCTAAGCAATTATCCTTCAATTTAAAAAATTAATAAACTTAAAAACATTTAAAAAGGAAAGAAAACAGCTCTCACCAGACTCAGAATCTACCAACACCTTGATCTTGGACTTTGCAGCCTCCAGAATTGTGAGAAATAAATTTCCGTTGTTTATAACCACCCTAGTCTATGATAGTCTGTAATAATAGCCCAAATAGACTAAGAGAAAAATAATAGTTCTCATCTCATAGGGTTGATATGAAAATGTAATCCTTTAATATATGTCGAGCATTTAGAATAGGGCCTGACACATAGGAGGGCTTCCCTGGTGGCTCAGCTGGTAAAGAATCTGCCTGCAATGCAGGATACCCGAGTTGGATTCCTGGGTCAGGAAGATCCACTGGAGAAGGGACTAGACTACCCACTCCAGTATTCTTGGGCTTCCCTGGTGGCTCAGATGGTAAGGAATCTGCCTGCAATGCGAGAGACCCAGGTTCGATCCCTGGGTGGGGAAGATCCCCTGGAGAAGGGAATACTGAGGTGGGACTACCCACTCCAGTATTCTGGCCTGGAGAATTCCATGGACTGTATAGTCCATGGGGTCACAAAGAGTCAAACACGACTGAGTGACTTTCACTTCACTGACACATAAGAAGGGCTAAAAGAAGTATTGGGGTTTTTTCTTTTGTTTCCTTAAAAAAAAAAACAACTTTCTGACTACTTTAAAAAAACGTATTTATATTTATTTATTTATTTGGCTGTGCCAAGCCTTAGCTGTGGCTCTTGGGATCTTCTCTGCTGCATACAGGAGCTTATTTGTGGCATGCAGGATCTTTAGTTTCAGCATGCGGGATCTAGTTCCCTGACCAGGGAGTGACCCCAGGCCCCTGCATTGGGCGCTTAGAGTCTTAATCACTGGACCACCAGGGAAGTCCTGAAGTACTGGTTTTGAAGGAACAAAGTTTAGAGAAGAAAGGAAGAGGCAAATGGAGCTGTGCGCAAGTGATTCGATTTTGGAAGAACAGTTATATCTGGCAAGCAGTAGAGAGCATCGGTCCTCAAATGGAAAACCCAGGTACCCGCTCCCACCTGTGGGACCTCCATCCGTAAAGCTAGAGTCTGTGGGGTTAATTCCACAGTAAGATAGTCCTGTCACCCAGCCAATCCAGGCAGTGGCTGTGATGACTCTTCATATGCTGATAAGCTCAGAAGTGAATCAGGCATATGATACTATATGACTCCTATGAGGGACGCTTCGTGACTTCCTAACTGTGAAACTTCATTTTATACGTGCATAATTCGTTAATTCTCTGCATTATTGGCTTTGCGAGATAAAAACATTACATGTTGGTTTTCTTTATATCAGAATGTCCTGGGTCACATAATAGGCTAGCAGTCAAGTGAGATATTAAAGTTCATAGCCCTGGTGGTTTTCTAGGTATCTAAGCTCTTTTCCCCTGTCAACTAAAGTCCACGCTGTCGCCTGACTTAAGTCACTCCATGCTTAAAACCAACCTTATACAATGTCTTTATCCTCAGTGTCAATGGAATAAAGTGTAAAGCCCTTTGCCTGTATAAAATGTTCTTCCTTTATGTGATTAGGTGTCCTCTCCAGCCTCATCTTGACTGACTACCTGCTGATACCTTACAATCTGGTGGTAGTAGATAGTAGCAGTGCTTTCTTGTAGTTGCCCAAATGTGCCATGCTAATACTGGGTTGGCCAAAATATTTCATCGGGTTTTTCCATTACAACTTATGGGAAAACCCAAACAAACTTATTGGCCAGCCCAATACATGCCCTTGAAGAGGCAGTCCTCTTAGCTTGGAATGCTTTTCTTCCTTTCTTTTCCATGAAATTCTGTTTCCTCCAAAGAGCTGATCTGATCTTTCCCTTATCACTCTCATACCTGGCAATACTCCCCTTTTAATTGTGCTAATTGCTCTATGCTTTACTATCTGATTTTATGTTGACTTTCCTACTAGACCATTAATACCCGTGGTCACTGAAAGTGTGTTTTATTCACCTTTGTTTCTCCAGGTCTTGCTACCATGCCTGGCACATAGAAAGTGTTCATTTAGTGTTGAGTTGAACCAAATCATCCTTACTCTGTTTTATTTAGTGTGTGCATGCTCAGTCACTAAGTCATGTCCAACTTTTTTGAGACCCCCATGGACGATAGCCCACCAGGCTCTGTCCGTGGAATTTTCTAGGCGAGAATGCTAGAGTTCTTGGGTTGCCATTTCCTCCTCCTCATTATTAAGTAGTATACCACATCTGGATTATGAATGATTAATACTCTCAGGTATTAAGATTTTTAAGGCTCTGATTCCATAACAACAATGGTTACTATTAGATTGGCCCCCAGTTCTTCTCACTCATCTGAAAATTTAAATTTTATTTATTGAAATAAAGTTCTGCAATTTTGTCACTGAACTAGAAATGTGCCTCAGGACCATCAGTTACAACATATTAAAATTGTCAGTGTATTATTAGTTTACTGTTTGTTACCTTATTTGTAGTTTTCTTTGCCAGGATTTTACCCTCAGAAGAGCTTGTTTTACTACATTTGCATCTTCTGCAGCTGGCACATTCTAAGTTCTCTACATGCTGGTAACTTAATCAACCTTCTTATCCTATCTATCTATCAAGAGAATGTATAAATGGAAAAGCAAAGTACCATAAAGAAGCATATCCCATATGGGTACTTTCAGAAAGGATTTAAAAATATATTCAGAATTTTACTTTGTCATCTCTTCCTTTCCTGCTTTTGATGTAGAGTGTGCCTTTCTTAAGTAGATCATTGACTAATATCTGTAGTACAGTGTCAATATAGGAATATTAGGAAAATATCCATATCAAGGAAAAATATTCCAAGTTGAAAACCGGATTTTGTGGGGCATGCTTGCTTTTCGAAAACATACACAATGTATTCCCATTGTAAAATATGTAAAAATATGTATGACATTGCAACCCAATATACACATACATGCATTATCAAAACAAAATTTTCCAAAATATTACTTTTTTGTGTACTTTTTACTCCTTGCAAGGAAAGTTATGACCAACCTAGATAGCATATTAAAAAGCAGAGACATTATGTTGCCAACAAAGGTCTGTCTAGTCAAGGCTATGGTTTTTCCAGTGGTCATGTATGGATGTGAGAGTTGGACCGTGAAGAAAGCTGAACGCCGAAAAATTGATGCTTTTGAACTGTGGTGTTGGAGAAGACTCTTGAGAGTCCCTTGGACTGCAAGGAGATCCAACCAGTCCACCCTAAAGGAGATCAGTCCTGGGTGTTCACTGGAAGGACTGATGCTGAAGCTGAAACTCCAATACTTTGGCCACCTCATGCGAAGAGTTGACTCATTGGAAAACACCCTAATGCTGGGAAGGATTGGGGGCAGGAGGAGAAGGGAACGACAGAGGATGAGATGGCTGGATGGCACCACCGACTGATGGACATGAGTTTGTGTAAACTCTGGAAGTTGGTGATGGACAGGGAGGCCTGGCGTGCTGCGATTCATGGGGTTGCAAAGAGTCGGACACGACTGAGCGACTGAACTGAACTGACTGAATGCATACTGAATCCTGATCTTTTAATCTCTTCTTTACTGTTTCATTTTTAGCAGTATTCATGATCCACTGATTTTATTTTACAGTTCATAACACAAGCCTAAGTGTTAAAACCACCATTTTAAATAATAATTCTTTTGTACATTGTTGTTGTTTAGTCGTGTCTAACTCTTTGCAACCCCATGGACTGTAGCATGCCATGCTGCCCTGTCCATGGGATTTCCCAGGCAAGAATACTGGAGTGGGTTGCCATTTCCTTCTCCAGGGGATCTTGCCGACCGAGAGATCGAATCCACATCTGCTTTGGCAGGTGACTCTTTACCACTGAGCCACCAAGGAAGCCCTTTTTTGTGCATTAAGTATTTACAATTTAGCAAAGCAGGGAACGTTATGGCTGAAGTTGTAGGAGCTTATAAAATTCAAGAATTATCACAAATATAAAAAGCAAATGACAATATAATTATTGAATTTACCAAAATCATCTTTGTGTGTGTGTGTGTGTGTGTGTATGTGTGTATGTGTAACTCTATAGGTTATGGGTTTGGGTTTATGAAGAAGTGAGCTCTTTATAGATGGTGTTTTTCCTCCCAAGCAAACACAAGATGTCAGTCTGAGAAGCTGCTGGTGGTCCTGGCTCCTGTGTTCTCTGTAAATTATGTGCAAGGCTTTCCAAAGGAATGGTTAAGTGATTCATAGTTTAGCTCTATAGTTCTGCAGTTTCAAGAAAAACTTTACTAAAATAGAACACAATTACTAACTAATCACTAATTACTAATTTTCATGTATTAATAGTTTTTAGTCATACATTTTTGAAGCGACTTAGCATGCATGCATCCATTGGAGAAGGAAATGGCAACCCACTCCAGTATTCTTGCCTGGAGAATCCCAGGGACAGAGGAGCCTGGTGAGCTGCCGACTAGGGGGTTTCACGACTGAAACGACCTAGCAGCAGCAGCAGTCACACATTTAACATATTGGTTAAAGAAATAGTTTAGTTGACTATAACACTTGTGAAGTATCAACAGATAAGCTCAGATTCTTTCCACGTAGAGAAGTGTTATGGTTCATAACATAATTTATATTTTTCTTAATAAATATATTTAATGCAACAAAGCACAAGCAGACAACATTTCATTTTGTTTATATTGGTGCTCAGATAGTAATTATTAATAAATATTTCTTAGTGCAGAAATCTTCACAGGATGTAGGCAAGTTTGTTGTTGGTGTTCCAGTGATTTGAAGCTTCAAAGGAGTTTTAGTGTCAGAGGCAGTTCTACATTTAAGCCTCTTCCTTGAAGGATAATGAGATTTTAGCTCCCTGCTGACAAATCCTCTAAAGAGAGGCCATTAGATATGTTTCCGCCCCTCTTTTGAAGTAAGCAGTGAAAAGAGAAAGACAGGGAGAATATGCTTATGCAGCACACCTATCCTGGACCCCTGACCCCCTGGTCCAAACTGGGTGCATCTTTCTTCCCTGACCGCTCTCACACTCAGTTTCCTGGTTTATGGATGCTGGAGTGTCATCTTCGTTTACTTAGAATTGAGATCATGCACAACTTCTCCAGTAAATACTCTACTCACTCCCAAACTCACTTCTTAAAGAGTTTATGCCTTTCCCCCACCTCAGAAACAAATTTAAAATTCTCTAAAGCGGTATTTCTGTGTCTATTTCATAAAATTTTTAAAATATAGAACAAACATACTGTTTCTTAACGAAACAGTGTAACCTACAATACAATTGTTCCTTAGAAGAAAAGCTATGACAAACCTAGACAGTGTACTAAAAAATAAAGACATCACTTTGCTGACAAAGATCCATATAGTTAAAGCTATGATTTTCCCAGTTAGTCATGTATGAATGTGAGAGGTGGACCGTAAAGAAGGCTTAGCACTGAAGAATAGATGCTTTCAAATTGTGGTGCTGGAGAAGACTCTTGAAAGTCCCTTGGACTGCAAAGAGATCAAACCAGTCATTCCTAAAGTAAATCAGCCCTGAATATTCATTGAAAGGACTGACGCTGAGGCTGAAGCTCTAATACTTTGGCCACCTGATGTGAAGACTCAACTCATTGGAAAAGACCCTGGTGTTGGGAAAGACTGAAGACAAAAGGAGAAGAGGGTGGCAGAGGATGAGATGGTTGGATGGCATCACCAACTCAATGGACATGAATTTGCGCAAACTCTGGGAGGTAGTGAGGGACAGAGGAGTCTGGTATGCTGCAGTCCATGGGGTCACACAGGACTTAGTAACTGCATAACAATTTATCACTGTTCATATTTGGTGTATATTCTTTTACTTATATTTATTTGTCTCTATTTAATTTGGATCAACCTATAATATAATTTTGTAGTCTACCTTTATCCCTCATTTTACCATGTTGTTATGTATTCCAAAATGTGATTTGGAAATGTCATGTGTCACATATTTTTTTCAAAATTGAGAGACTTTCTTTTTAGTTTTTATTGGAGTAGAGTTGATATGCAGTGTTGTGTACAGTAAAATGAATCAGTTATGCATATACATATATCCTCTCTTTTTTTAACATTCTTTTCTCATGTAAAGAGTATTGAGTAGAGTTCCCTGTGCCATTCAGCAGATCCTTATTAGGTATCTATTTTATATATGGTAGTGTGTATATGTCAATCCCAACCTCCCAATTTATCCCTCCCCACCTTATCCTCTGGCAACTCTTAAGTTTGTTTTCTACATCTGTGACTGCACTTCTGCTTTGTAAGTTCATTTGTACCCTCCTTTTTTTTTAGATTCCACATATAAGTAATATCATAAAAGATTCTTTTAAACAAAAAAAGGGCTTTATTTCTCTGATGGTTAATTTTATATGTTAACTTGATTGGGCCATGCAGTGCCCTGGTATTTGGTTAAACATTCTGGATGTGTGTATGAGGGTGATGAGTTAGCATTTAAATCTGTAGACTGAGCAAAACAGATTGCCCTCCTCACTGTGCGTGGGTATCATCGCATCGACTGAGAAGCATGACTGGAACACAGAATGGAACGAAAGGAGATTTCCCTCTCTCTTCCTGACAGCTTGAGTGGGGACATGGGTCCTCTCCTGCCCTCACCGTGGGACCAACACCTGAGAACACCTGTCCTGTTCTCAGAACGTTGGACTTGGACTGGAACTACATCATTGGCTTTCCTAGGTCTCCAGCTTACGGACAGCACATCCCAAGGCTTCTGAATTCCTTATATCTCTTGACATATACATATATATGTACACATATATGCATACATATACACACACACAGTTTTCTTTCTCTGGAGAGCCCTAATACAGTTTCCTAACAATATTTCTAACTCTCCCATGCTGGCCCTGGACAGTAGTCCCATGCCCTCTATGTACAAAACTCACTAACCCTGGACATGCTGAAATAACCTTCCCTTTTCTTGGGAATCTCTGAATTATGTGCCTTAATAAATTCCAGCTTTCCTGCCTACCAGACCATCTTACCAGGGATTATCCTCCAGGGATGCACTGAACCTCAATGAATGCCCGAAGTGTTGGACTCCTGCTCTTAGAGTACATTTTTAAATTGATATAAATAGAAATGAATTCAGTATAAAAGAAGAAGAGAAAGAGGGGGAAGAAGAAAGAAAAGAAGGACAAATGTAAGTAATATTAATATAAACTTTGCTTTTTATGTATGCTGATATTATAAAGGCTTTGCATTTACCATGTCAAAAAAGTTAAATATGTCAATTTGAAAGTATTGACTATGTTCCAATGTATCTATTACATGACTAATTTGTCAGGAGATTAGCAGAAGAAAAAGAAAATATTTATAATAATTAGAAATAGCAGCCAAATCTATCCTATTGTTGATGTCTTTGTTATGGTATCAATAATACTCTTTCAAAAGAGCACCATACTATAGTCTGTCCATTTTTCCATTCATTAAAATTTTAAATGTACACTAATTAAATTCCTATGTAAATGTTCATAGCTCATCTCTCACTCTTCTATCTAGTCACCATTCAATAAATATTGGTTGAATACTTACATGCCAGGCGCCATTCAAGCCAGCAGGGCTGCAAAGATGAGTTCTTGCTCCCAAGTGTCTTAATCTAGGAAGAGAGCCAGAAACACAGGAAATAAAGGTAATTACAATCCAGTGTGGGAGGGCTTAGAGATGCATAGTGATAGTTTGAGACTTACTCAGCAAGGAATTGGTTAAGACCCTCACAAACTTCTTCAAGGATATGACCAGTTAGAGAAACATGCAACAGGATGAATTAGCCAAGTCAAGACAGGACAGCAGGAGAGACTAGGAAGTGAACCCTAGGGAAAAGGAATCATGTGAGTAATAGCCAGGAGGCAAGAAGCAGCATACTGTATGGCAAGAATTAAAATCGGTGCAATTTAAGGACTTCCCTAGTGGGCCAGTGGCTAAGAGGGCTACTCCCAATGCAGGGGACCCGCTATCGATTCCCAGTCGAGGAGCTTGATCCTGCATGCTGTAGTTAAAAGATTCTGCATGCCACAAGGAAGATCGAAGATCCCACGTGCCATAACTAAGATCTAGTGCATCCAAACAAATAACTATTTTAAAAATCAGGGTAGATTTTGCTGTATCGTGAGATTTGAGGGATGGAGTAGCTGAGATGAGGCTGGAGAGTTGGGTAGAGTTCAGATCACAGCGAGATTTGTCTGTCCTGTGAAGGAAGTTGAATTTTATCATAAAGGACCTGTATTAGGTGTCCTATGGTGTCAATCATGGGAGGTACTGTGAGGCCTTGAGCACAGAATTTGCTCATCAAGAGAACGTTTTAGAAAGAGTATACAAGAAAAAAGTGGAGGACACATAGGAGGCAGCGGGAGAAGCTAGTCATAGGCGTTCAAAGGTTGAAGCAAGACAGTGAGGTCTAGAAATAAAAATAAGGGGACAGATAAAGGATATTTATTAAGGAGGTAAAATCCTCAGAACTTGCTTATTAATTCAACTCACGGGATAAAACAGCTCTCCAAAAATGATGGTGAATCCCCTGAATACCAAGCAGGTATCTGTGTAGTATCCAGTGCGGGTAGGACATGGTGCACAAGGATGAGGATGAGGAACCAACAAGAACTTTGAAATACAGAGTGAAATAAGCTAGAAAGAGAAGGAAAATGGTACTGATGAATCTAATTGCAGGGCAGGAATAGAGATGCAGACATAGAGAACAGACTTGTGGATGCTGGGGGTGGGGCAGGGGAGAAGAGTGGGAGAAACTGAGTGACTAGCACTGACATACATGCGCTACCACGTGTAAAATAGATAGCTAATGGGAAACTCTGTGTAGCACGGAGCCCAGCTCAAGGCTCTGTGATGACCTAGAAGGGTGGGATGGGGGTGTAGGGAGGCTCAAGAAGAAGGGGATATATGTATACATATAGCTGATTCACACTGTTATACAGCAGAAACTAGCACAATATTGTAAAGCAATTATACTCCAAAAAAATTAAATAAGAGTAACATTGAAATATCAAGTCAATCCCTTATGGATCAGATTAGAGATAAAGTCACTTTTAAAGGACAGTACAACTCTCAGGTCCAAATGAATCTTTATTGAGAATAACAATACTTAACTGACTCTAGCAACATTATTTACCCCAGGCTGATAACTATTAAACTGACTTTCTTTGTTCTGACCACATGCCTGTCTAGCAATGAGAATTCTGTGTGGATTTCTTGCACGAGGCCCGGGAAATGATGTTTCCTTTAACAGTTACAGGAAGGAAGAGATGAGTGAATATGTTGGAAGATGAGAGAGTAAGTGCAGTTGTGGGCATGTTAAGTTTGAGTCACCTGTAAAATATCCAGATGTGAAGTAGACAATCAGAAACAGAGTTGAAGTTTGGAAAGACATGCAGGGCCAAGATGCATAATTGGGCAGCTGATGTCATGTGAATGGGTAAAATTCCCCAAAGGACGTAGATGGCCAAGAGAAGTGGGCCAATGACAGAATCTTGAGAGCTTCCAACAACAGATGCCGATCCAGCAGAAGATAATGCTGAGAAGTAATGCTCACAGAAATAGGAAGAGAATGATAATATTTTGAGGCTTTTCTTTTTCTTTCCCTTAACTTCCTACATGAAACTGTCTCTTGGTCAGAATCAATTTTGCCCTCCTCTATAGTATTTTGAGTAACTATGACCACAATTGTAACATGTCATGGTTATCTCTGTGCTTTTCTTAAACTCCCAATTAAATGGTAAACTTCTTGACTGGTACTACCAAGATTTTACCTATTTTAGAGTCAACAAGTTGGCCTGCCACAGTTTCATGGATGCTGACGGAAGAACAGGAGACTCTTGGATCAGAGACAAAGGATTTTTTACTCTTAGTTCATCAGGCAGAACTTTATGTTCACACCAGTTCTCCTTGTCCCCCAAGTTCCATCAGTTCAGTTCAGTTCATTTCAATCACTCAGTCGTGTCCGACTCTTTGCGACCCCATAGACTGCAGCACGCCAGGCTTCCTTGTCCATTACCAGCTTCCAGAGTTTACTCAAACTCATGTCCATTGAGTCGGTGATTCCATCCAACCATCACATCCTCTGTCATCCCCTTCTTCTGCCTTCAATCTTTCCCAGCATCAAGGTCTTTTTCCAATGAGTCAGTTCTTCACATCAGGTGGCCCCAGTATTGGTGCTTTAGCATCAGTCCTTCCAATGAATATTCAGGGCTGATTTCCTTTAGGATTGACTGGTTTGATCTCCTTGCAGTCCAAGAGACTATCAAGAGTCTTCTCCAACACCACAGTTCGAAAGCATCAATTCGTCAGTGCTTAATTTTCTTTATAGTTTAACTCTCACATCCATACATGGGGTGACTCACAATGGCCCAGGGTGATGCTCCATGCACAATGAGTTTGTGTTACAGCTAAGACACCCTGAGAGCCAAATCTTTAACAAGCAAACCCTTTCCCCAAATGGAGATGTTACTTTTACTATTGGACATTACTGAAAGTGCCCTCTGCTCCAAAGCTAGACATTATCTCTACCATCTAAGGCAGTTCACTATTCGCACATCCTTGAAAGGATGATCTGGAAGCAAAGCTGTCAATGCCGCTGCTCACAAAATGTGAAGAAACACTGGAGACCTGTAAAGATTTGTCTGCCTCTATGCAGGAGACAAAAGAAACTCGAGTTTGATCCCTGGGTCAGGAAGATCCCCTGGATGAGGAAATGGAAACCCACCTGAGTATTCTTGTCTGGGGAATCCCATGAAGAGAGGAGCCTGGCAGGCTACAGTCCATGGGGTCATAAAGAGTCAGACACGACTGAGTGACTAAACAACAATGACAACAAAGACACACATATTATCACATATTATCAGGTTCACATTGCATTTCTCAGGTTAGTGCCTTGCATATGACAGGGAGTAATAAATGTTTGTTGAAATACGGTTTAGAATAACATTAACAGAGATAGTATAGAAGACTTTCCTCGATGATTATTTATTATAATAGGCCACTACCCAAATTGTTTTTAACCACTGCTATATGCTGTTTAGATGAAGAGTTCATATATAACTGTAACTTTTACCTTGAGAACAACAATATGTATTAACCATTTTTGCTCCCAGAGTCTAAAACAAAGCCTAGAACATAGCAATAGATAAACAAAGATTTGTTAAGTCAATAGAAATGTATGGAAGATAACACAATCCATATGATACTGAATTACAAAGTAGATTGCCCTCCTTCGGCCCTCCTTTGTAACAATACAAACAGTTTTATACTCTCCAAACCATCTGAAGAAAGGAAGATGAAAACAGCAATTCCTGCCTAATGCTAGTATCTTGGTGGATTACTCCAACACAAAGTACATTTCTTAAACACCAAGAGCAGTTTGAATGTCAAGTATATGATGAAATGTGCTTTTTACATCTCTTAGTGGTAGAAATGTAAATTGGTATAATCTTTATTTATGCACTTGGCTATTTTCAATGAGGCTTTAAATGCCTACTCACCAATTAAGTTTGGAGAAACTTCCATAAATAAATTAACCTAACCACAGAAAAGAAGTTTTATGCACAAATATATTAAACCCAGAAATGTATTCATAATAGCATAAAGTTCAAAGGTTTCTATTAAATGTAAGGAATTCTACCATGAAGCAGTGAAGCTCTGTATAGACCATGGAAAGACATTGCCAAGTTTTCCTCCTTGGACAGTTTAAGAAGAATAAATTATCACCATTCCTAGACTATTTAAATATTGGTGCCATGTCTTTCCCAAAGTCTTTTTCCATTTCATTTAGTCTAGATTATAGGATCTATGGACTTCCCTGGTGGCTCAGTGGTAAAGAATCCGCCTTCGAAGTAGAAGCCGCAGGAGACATGGGTGGGATCCCTGGGTTGGGAAGATCCCCTGGAGGAGGGCCTGGCAACCCACTCCAGTTTTCTTGTCTGGAGAATCCCCATGGACAGAGGAGTCTGGTGGGCTACAGTCCATGGGATTACAAAGAGTCAGACACAACTGAAACAGCTCAGCACGTGTGCACACGTAGGAGCCATACCTCTCTATAACGAAACATAATACAGTTTTCAATTTCTTCTCTTATTTCTTTGGGGCTTGATCTTTTCATACAATCATGCTCAACAGAAATCAAACTCTCTGGAGAATGCATACTCAGCTTTAAAATGTTTTACATTTCTAATACTGGGGAAAGGCATTGTCTTCCAAATGTTTCAGGGTCTAGAAAGTTGCTTTCAAATTTTTATTTTATTTTTAAAATTAACTTAGCTGTGCCATGTCTTAGTTGTGGCATGTGGGATCTAGTTCCCTGACCGGGGATCGAATCCAGGTCCCTTGCTTTGGGAGCTTATATTCTTAGCCACTGGGCCATCAGGGAAGTCCCTGAAATTTTTATTTTAATATCAAATCATCCAACATTATTTGTATTTACTCAAAGACATTAAGTCAAGTGGGATCATATCAATGTATGCCCTATCGTTCCACCAAAAAAAAATAGTCACCAGGTCAGTTCAAATCAGGAAGTGAGAAGCAGAGAACCAGAATACCTGCTTAAGGATTATTTCATGAAAAAACAAAACCGTGATGAAATGAACTTAGTGCTTTCAGAATTTTGTTAAAGTGGATGTTTCCATGGGGTTTGTGCTACGTCAAAAATATATCCTACACCTGGAGGGAAAGAAAGTGAAAGTGAAGTTGCCTCAGTTGTGTCTGACTCTTTGTGACCCCAAGGGCTGTAGCCAACCAGTATCCTCCGTCTATGGGATTTTCCAGGCGAGAGTACTAGAGTGGATTGCCATTTCCTTCTCCAGGGATCTTCCTGACCCAGGGATAGAACCCAGGTCTCGCGCATTGTAGGCAAATACTTTACTGTCTGAGCCACCAGGGAAACCCACACCTGGAGGGAAGATGGCAGTAATTAATAAAGCACTTGACCTTTTTGTATTCATTTTAATTCCATTCAGAAAAAGAGTTCTTTTTATTAATAAGTCTCACTGATGCCAAGATAAACACTGATGCATTTAATTTGCTTTTATTTAAACTACAGGCTCTTGAGTCTCACTGACATGCATATGTACTTTGGGGTCCTTGATTTTCAGGGACAGTTTTCTCCCCCTCAGTGGGGAGTTTACACCAGTTTTCTCAGGATTAATAAAGTGCTGCTGCTGCTGCTGCTGCTAAGTCGCTTCAGTTGTGTCTGACTCTGCGACCCCACAGATGGCAGTCCACCAGGCTCCCCCATCCCTGGGATTCTCCAGGCAAGAACATTGGAGTGGGTTGCCATTTCCTTCTCCAATGCATGAAAGTGAAAAGTGAATGTGAAGTCACTCAGTCGTGTCCGACTCTTAGTGACCCCATGGACTGCAGCCTACCAGGCTCCTCCGTCCATGGGATTTTCCAGGCAAGAGTACTGGAGTACTGGAGCCATTGCCTTCTCTGTAATAAAGTGCAGAAGAGTGCAATTGGCCAGTTTGGGTTTTTCTGCTTTATTTATGTTTATATGGTCAACATAGACAATGGAAATTGACAAAAGAAATGGGATTACCATCTTCTGTGGTGAGCCCATCTTGGGCTCCCTAGGGAAGTAAAGATGATGATGACAATGACCAGTCTTGTCATCTATGACCATTCAGACTAAAGAGACAAGGAAGGTAAAAGATGAGGTAGGAGTTGAGAGAAAACCTGAAAATGGGAAAATGAGAAGGCAAGGTAAAGGTGGAACAAATGAAATGGAAAGCTGTGGGTGCTTGAGGAGAAAGCCTGTTGGAAATGACTGGCCAATGGAAATGGGCAAGAACTGTATTGCTGGGTAACATGGGCTAAATTTCCCAGGTGGTGCAGTGGTAAAGAATCCGCCTGTCAATGCAGGAGACTTAAGAGATGCAGGTTCGATCCTTGGGTTGGGAAGATCCTTTGGAGTAGGAAGTGGCAACTGTCTCTAGTATTCTTGCCTGGAAAATTCCGTGGACAGAGTAGGGGTTCGCAAAGAGTCAGACACGACTGAGCATATGAGCACACATGAACTTGTGGGCTAAGCAGAAAATCTCAAGGGAGAACAATAAGGGAGGAGTGTTTGCATGGAGAAGGGAGGGAGGGAAGAAGAAGAGAAGGGAAATCATATTTGTGCTAATAAGTTTTATTTTCCCCTCCTGGCATGAAAATAGGTATGGGAATGCAAATATTTTCTTATGTCCTGAGAAATCCATTATTGATTTCTGAGACTTCCTGCCAAATTTATTTCAATCATCCGTAATATATACCAGGGGGAATGTTACTTCAAATATATATAGAAGTTAATTTAAGCCAACAGATATTCCATTTTGATTACTCAGGTACAAACATTTCACATTTTCCCACTGGCACCAAATGGAAACTTTTACTGGTCCCACAACATGGATTGCATTGTACAACGCTTGATAATACAGAGAGATTAGGTTGGCATTTTGTTATAAGATATTAAAAGTTTCTATATGACTAGAAAAGTCAAATTAAAATCAATCTTTTTTTAAACTTTTTTAAAAATATGTGTCTAGGGCTTGGTGAAGTAACAGGCTAAACAGCCACCATCTCAATACAATTCACCTAAGTGGTCCTTTTGTATCTCTTTTGTATCTCCTTTGTATCTCCTTTGGTGCCCTAAAGAGACATGAAGCCTTAAAATAGTGATTAAAAGCAAGTTGATGTTTTTTAACCTTTTTTGTAGATTCCGTATATATGCATTAGTATATGTCTCTTTCTGACTTATTTCACTCTGTATGACAGATTCTAGGTTCATCCCCATATCTACAAATGACCCAGTTTTGTTCCTTTTTATGGCTGAGTAATATTCCCCCGTATATATGTACCATAACTTCTTTGTCCATTCATCTATTGATGGACATTTAGGAATCTAGAAAAATGGTACATGAACATATTCTCAGGGTAGAAATAGAGATGCAGACATAGAGTATGGACATGTGGACACAGGAAGAAGAGGAGGGTGGGATGAATAAAGAGATTAGGATGGACATATGTACACTATCATGTGTAAAACAGCTAGTGGGAACCTGCTCTACAGAACAGGGAGCTCAGCTCAGCACTCTTTGATGACCTAGATGGGTGGGATGGGGAAGTGATGGGAGGGAGGTCCAAGAGAAAGAGGATATATGTATACATAGAGCTGATTCACTTCCTTGTACAGCAGAAGCTAAAAACATTGTAACACAGTTATACTCCAATGAGAAAGCAAGCTTTTTATAGTGACTTAAGAACAGAGTCCTCATTCTTGGTTTCTTTTTCCTTTGCTTTATGTTTTAGTATAGATTCAAGAAAGCAATGAAAAGTATCTGCAATTAATACAGTAACATTGTCATTAAGTGCATTGGTATAGCTGGTAAGTACCTTACTCTTTAAAGACAATGTAAAGTAACTTTAATTCTCAACACAAGCAGTTTAATGACCATTTTAAGAAGTACGAGAGTTTTATTTGGATGACTTGCAAATCATTGTTTAGTAGTAGCTTTTGTTATCTTTTAGATGACTTGCACCCAACTGGATTGAAACTTCACATTTGTCTCAGAAGAAATATCTGTCATCTCCCGCCTTTCTTATCTCTCTGTGAGGCTGAGTTGCATGTGGGTTGGGCTGGGGAACTGTAGGCTGTGGGTCAGGAGTGGATTGGAGAGCAGACTGGATGGAAGCAGAATCACTGGCAATAATCCCAGGGGATTAGCTTGCCTTGTACCTTGAGTCAGTTCAGTTCGGTTCAGTCGCTCAGTCGTGTCCGACTCTTTGCGACTCCATGAATCGCAGCACGTCAGGCCTCCCTGTTCATCACCATAGGGTGGGTTAAAAGAAAGGAAAAAGGAGTTTAACTGCTATATTTAAAATGGATAACCAACAAGAGCCTACTATATATAGTACAGGGAACTCAATGTTATATGGCAGCCTGGATGGGATGGGAGTTTGGGGGAGAACGGACAAATGTGTTTGTACGACTGAGTTCCTTTGCTGACCATCTGAAACTATCACAACATTTTAATCAACTAGACTCCAATATAAAATAAAAAGCTTTTAAGAAAAGGAGTTCATTTGTGAGATGGTGCTTTGACCTCTGGTTATCACTTACTCTTCATAATCAGAGATCTTCTTCCTAAGGTGGCTATGAGGCCTTCTGGTCTACCTCTTTTTTGTTAGCTATAGGACTGGATGTTCTGGCTAGATCTCCTTCAAAAGGCTTGTGGCAGTGACTTGAATAAGGAGGCAAAATATCTCTGGGGAGTTCCTGAGAAACTTGAAGAGGATTTAGGTTTGTTCATATATCCAGGTGGGGGGGGGGGGAGGGGAGCGAAATATACTTGTATAACTTCATGAACTGGTAAACCTGAGACCTTTGTGTTACATTTGTGGGATCGGAGAGGGGAAAGATAGGAGAGGAAATTAAGAAGGAACAAAAGAGTAAATACATATTTTTAAATTTTATTTATTTATGGCTGCACTGGATCTTTGTTGCTGCTCACGGGCTTTTTCTAGTTACGGCAAGCGGAGGCTTCTCTCGGGTTTCGGTGCACAGGCTTCTCACTGTGGTGCCTTCTCTTGTTGCAGAGTATGGGCTCTGGGGCACTTGGGCTTCAGTAGTTGTGGTGCTCAGGCTTAAATGCCCCCAAGGCAGGTGAAATCATCCCAGACCAGGAATCAAACCCGTGTCCCCTGCATTGATAGGTGGACTCTTTACCACTGGACCACCAGGGAAGTCCAAAGATTAAATAATTTAACTGAGTTTTTACTTCTAAAATTTTATTGTGAAGTGCTTTGAATATATAGAAAAGGATGGAGAACAATATAACAACTACTTGTGTACCCATAACCTTGCTTGGACTGCAAGGAGATCCAACCAGTCCATCCTAAAGGAGATCAGTCCTGGGTGTTCATTGGAAGGACTGATGCTGAAGCTGAAACTCCAATACTCTGGCCACCTCATGCGAAGAGTTGACTCATTGGAAAAGACCCTGATGCTGGGAGGGATTGGGGGAAGGAGGAGAAGGGGACGACAGAGGATGAGATGGCTGGATGGCATCACCGACTTGATGTGCATGGGTTTCGGTAGACTCCGGGAGTTGGTGATGGACAGGGAGGCCTGGCGTGCTGCGATTCATGGGGTCGCAAAGAGTCGGACACGACTGAGCGACTGAACTCAACTGAACCTTGCTTAAGCAAATATTAACTTTTTGCCTGTTTACTTCAGTTGTGTTAAAAGAAAAAGCGATGCAGACACGGACAAATCGGCCCTCTTTGTCCTCATTCCCAATCCTGTTTCCACTGTTCCCTCTTTCCCTTGTGGTAACCTTTACCTCGGTTTTGGATTTTGTTATCCCCGTAACTTCCCATGAGTGTTTCCATATTTTTACTACATGTGTGCCCCCAAATAGAATATAGCCCTGATCTGTATGCTTCTAACATATGTATAAATGATATATTTATACATATTCTGCACATTGCTTTTTTTGGCTGAAGATGTTTTTAAGATTTCTGCATGCTGATCATTAACCTCTCATCTTCTTTCTAACATTGTATACATTTCATTGCATGAAAAGTCCATATTCTCTGTTGATAGACATGTTAAGTTGTTTTGAATTCTTGAGAAGCCTTGCTAGATAGTCGTGAATTTGTTAGTTGCTGTCGTTGTTTTGAGAGGACCAGTTTTTTTTTTTTTAATTTGGTTGATTTGCTTATTCTTAATTTTCTATTTTATCAATTTCTGTTACTTGTTTTACCTTTTACTTTCTTCAAGTTTACTCTGTTCTTTTTCTAATCTCTTGAGTTACTTTCTTAACTCATTTATTTTCAATCCTTAAAAAAAATAATAAATGTACCTATAGGCTCTTAATTTCCCCTCTAAGATCCACTTTGACTTCACCCCACACATTTTGATATGTAGCACTTAGTTATCGTTTGGTTCTAAATATTTTGTAAATTCTATCATGCATCCTTCTATGATGTTGTATTAGAAATGTATTTAAAACTTTTAAAACATCTGGTTTTTTTTTTTTTCGATTATTGCTTTCTAACTTTATTGCTTTGCAGTGAGGAAATGGGTTTAGTAGATAATTCTTTAAAATTTATTGGGCTTCTTTTATGACTAATTTGTGATCAGTTTATGTAAATGTTTCATGTACACTTGAAAATATATTTGAAAATATATAAATGTATTCTGTTTGTTCAGTGCAAAGTGTTATACTCATTCATTTGTGCCAAGGTTGTTAATTTTATTGCTGAAATATTCTCTTTCCTACTTGATATGTCTGTTTCTGTTAGAGAATTGTTGAAATTGCCTACTATGATGGATTTGTCAATTTCTACTTGCCATTCCATTGGTTTGGCTTGGCTTCATTGTTAGACTCATAAAAGTTTATGATTGTCATATCTTTTTGGTGGCTTGTTCCTTTTTCTATTGTGTTGCATCTTTATCTCTATTTGTCTTACTTTCTATTTTCTCAGATATTTATACCCTACACCAGCTTTCTTTTGAGTGATATCTGCCTAATACATTTTTTTCCCCATTGTTTTTATTCACACATTTCTGTGCTATTATGTTTTCAGGATGTCCCTTAAAAGAATGTATGGTTGGATTTTCAAAAAATACAATCTGGTCTGAGACACAGGAGAGCTGTCTTATTGTGGAGGAAAGCCAGTTCTCCTTAAGGCATTCCAATTAGCTTATTACCTTAATCTCCTTTGTCTCTTTGGTAGAAAATTTCTCAGTGAGAAATACAAGATGCCTATGTCCAACAGTTCCAAGGAAACAGAGACTTAAGTTTACACAGTAGCCTTTGTCAAGATGCCCGAAGCAGACAATAAATCCAACACTTAATTTTGTTTTCTTATGTGACTGCAGAAACTAGGATACAAATGATTCTGCAGGTGCTCTACAAGAACAATTTAATAAATTCTACTTTGCTTTCTGTTATCTTCCCTCTGAATTTTCATAGATGATAAGTCTTCAGAAGGAATTCTGCCATAGTCTCTACAGACAGATGATTTCATACCCTCACTAAGTTGTAAACTCTTAAAAGGCAGACGTATCTTGTGCAAACTTGAGTATTCAGTACATAGAGTTGATGCCTAAAAGTTGACCTGGGCTGAAATCTTAATTTTGTGGAGGAAAGAAGAAAAATAAAATGATAATGCAGATTTTTCAAATTTTCATCTGTGACATAAATTATTGTGAAAAATGGCAACAGTGCTAGAATTTCTGTTGTACTTTACTAATGCACTGAGTTATGACCTCAATGATCATTTTTTGCAAATCTGCCTAAGTATTGTAAAGTATGATTAATACTTTTCCCAAAAAAGACAGGGAATTTCGGAAGAAAAAAGCAAACTATCCCTCTTTATCCATCACTATGTGAGCTCTTCGAAGGAGAAATCATGTCTTCTCCTTTTTGTGACCCTAACACATTGTCAGAAAAATGAAAAAATGAAAGCAGGGATTATGCCTCACTTTATTAAATGATCCTCTCATCAATTGTCCAGAGGATTCCTTGATGTTGATACTTGGGGTATGAATCTCCCTCTAGATGCTTACAGTCTTCAATAAGCAAATTCAAGGCTAGCAGTGAATGTAAACGTACGTGATGATGATGATAAAGAATTTTCTTCACATGTATTGTTTTTGTGGCCTAGCACGTAGCAAATGGGCTTTACTATGTAAATAGGCTTTCAGTAAATGTTTGAGTGAATAGATAGATGGGTCTCATGTAGATCAACATTACATAACCTTGTTTGCACTCAAAACTTTGCAAATTCATATCATTTCTTTCCTTACATTCAAATATAGGTTCAGATTCTCCCATTTCTGCAAAACATTTCTGACATGGTAAAGAAAGAATTTATCATTCCTTTCTTTGTGTTTCCACTTTGTCCATTCTGTTAAGATAGCACTTTTTATATCACATTGCAGGTGGCTATTTACACATTTGTCCCTATTCTAGCTTTTGGAGGATTTTTTCTTAATCAGTTTTCAAGTCCGTCTTGCAGTTGCTGGATAATATATAATAGAAACTCAGAAAATCTTTATTGAATCAGGTTTTAAAGGAGTAAAAATTAAATGCCAGTACTTTAAAATTTCATTTTATTTTACTTAATTTTTAGCTGTGCTGAGTCTTCGTTGCTACTCGGGCTTTTCTCTAGTTGTGGTGGTGGTGGTGGTTGGTGGTTTAGTCGCTGAGTCGTGTCTGACTCTTGCGACCCTATGGAGCCTGCCAGGCTCCTCTGTCCATGGGATTTTCCAGGCAAGAATACTGGAGAGGGTAGCTGTTCCCCTCCCAGGGGGATCTTCCTGACTCAGAGATTGAACCTGTATCTCCTGCATTGCAGGCAGATTTTTATCCTCTGAGCCAATAACAATAATAAGTATTATTTATAAGATGGGCATGATTTTGTGACTTCTTTGGCAGTCCAGTGGTTAAGACTTCATGCTTCCAATGCAGGGAGTTACTTGAGTCTTCTTAGAATCATACTTCCTACCTCAGAATGTGTGCCATTATTTTTACTTGAGACACATTTCCCACTGGGAATGAGGATTCCTCCTAGTATTCAAACACCTAGAAAGCAGGGATTATGCCTCACTCTACTAAACAATCCTCCCATCAATTGTCCAGAGCATTCCTTGATGTTGATATTTGGGCTACCAATCTCCCTCTAGATGTTCATAGTCTAGGAGAGATTTGAAGGCAAATTCAAGGCTGGTAGTGAACATGAAAGTACATGATGATGATGATAGAGAATTTTCTTCACATGAATGTCTTTGTGGCCTGATGTACTTACACTTGAATCTTGGTTCTAATTCCTTACTAGTTGAATGACCTGGGAAGGTTACTTCATTTCCCCAGGTCACAGTTTCCTCAGCTGTGAAACAAGAGTGAACATACCTGCATTGGGATTGAATAAAATAGTGCCCAGCATTTTTTTTAATTTAAAAAAAAAAGTCTTTTCTCGCTGCACCCCATGGCATATGGGATCTTAGTTCCCTGACCAGGGATCAAACCCATGCTCCCTGAATTGGAAGTGTGAAGTCTTAACCACTGGACCACCAGGGAAATCCCAGAATCATGTTCATCTTATAAATGATACTCATTATTGTTATTATTACCCCCAGAAAAGCATGTTATCCAAAAACAATAAGTAAGTTAGATTGTGTAAATGGTTTAAATGTCCTAGCTAATACGTATTTATTTAATACCATCTACTGGTCTTGGTACTGCTCCCAAACCAATACAGAGACAAATGGGTAGAGATGTTCCCCAGGCAGAGGTTAATGTTCCCCAGACAGAGAAAAATGAGAATACAAGTTTCATTTCCTTCTATTCCTGTGCAGCAGCATATAGAAGCATTAGAGTAGGATGTGACATAAATTTCATAAAGATATTGTACATTAAATATACATACAATTGCACCCCATCTAGAATTACAGCAACATCAATTATGAGCATTATCTGTCAGTCACCATTACTGGTGTTCTCTCTGTAAACAAATTCAGAAGTTCCATGGTGATCTATTAGAGGTTTTTTGTATCCTTCCCCCCACCCCTCTGATCCTTTTAGGCTCTTACGAGCAAACCGTTGATCATGGCTAAAAGCAGCTAAGTGCTTTCTTTCTCGGAGCTTAGCAGTTTCTCTGGAAGTCAGCAGACAATAATGTAGCCCTTAATACAGACTCAGACCAAATTTAGTGAGTCGGGGAAAGAGCATGATATAAAGTTAAGAAAACATGGCCTTTCAAGGAGACTAATGAAGACAAATATTGTCAAGGTAACCTTTAAGTCACATGGCTGGGAATGTTTTTCTTTGCAAATTACTTCTGAATCTTCAGTCCTGTAGGGAAAAGTACTGGGGGTGGGGGTGGGGGGCGGGAAATGGCATGAGCTAGTTGTTTAAATGGCGGGAATAGAAATTTGTAAGTTACACATACTAGATACCAGCCTGCAAAATGATAGAAAAATTCATCTAAATCTTGGGATTAAAATGAATGAATTCTGAATTACCCCTGTCACCTTTTGTTGCAGAAGGAAGATCCCTGAGAGGAACCCTGTCTTTTGTGGGTACCCTATCAAACAAGGGCTTCCATGGTGTCTCAGATGGTAAAGAATCCACCTGCAATGCGGGAGACCTGGGTTCAATCCCTGGGTTGGGAAGATCCCCTGGAGAAGGGAATGGCTACCCACTTCAGTATTCTTGCCTGGAGAATCCCCATGGACAGAGGAGCCTGGCGGGCTATGGTCCATGGGGTCGAGAAGAGTCAGACACCACTGAGCAACTAAGCACAACATTGCATATCACACAAGGACTGCTTGAGCAGTGTTCTTGCCTTTCCTCTTTTTTTAAGATTTTTTTTTTTTGATGTGGTCCATTTAAAACCATTATCTATTTATTTTTGGTTGCACTGGGTCTTTGTTGCTACATGCAATTCTTTTTCTAGCGGTGAGCAGGGGTTACTCTTTGTTGCAGAGCACAGCTTTCTCACTGTGGTAGCTTCTCTTGCTGTGGAGCTTGGGCTCTAGGGTGAATGGATGTTAGTAGTCGCAGCTCTCCAGCTCCAGAGCATGGACTCAGAAATTGTGGCACACCAGCTGAGTTGTTCTGAAACATGTGGACTCTTCCTAAACTAGGGATTGAACTCGTGTCCCCTACATTGGCAGGTGGATTCTTATCCACTGTACCACCGGAGAAGTCCTGATGTGGACCACTTTTAATGTCTTTATTGA
Source organism: Cervus elaphus (assembly GCF_910594005.1). Taxonomy (NCBI): domain Eukaryota; kingdom Metazoa; phylum Chordata; class Mammalia; order Artiodactyla; family Cervidae; genus Cervus; species Cervus elaphus. Next base: position 28,393,221 of record NC_057841.1, on the reverse strand, counting down.
ATTTGTTGCAATACTGCTTCTGTTTTATGTTTTGTTCTTTTGGCTATGAGGCATGTGGAATCTTAGCTTCCCACCAGGGGTCAAACCTCACTCTCTGCATTGGAAGGTGGAAGTCTTAACTGCTGGACCACCAGAAAAGTCCCTTGTGTTTTCTCTTGATGATCATCCCTTTCCCATTATAGTCACCACTGAAGTTTGGGACAAACTTTCCAGAAACACATTAGTTCTCTCTCTGCATCAGCCAGCCATTTCCATCTGCCACCTATTAAAACAGTATTGCCCTTTCTACCAATAATTTAACTTTGGAGTATAAAACAATATATTAGGAACACAAAGAAATAGCATGCCAATGTTAATATTTTTATAGTAAACTTTATGCAGCTGATTTGTTTTATTAATAATGTATATTAGGAAACTGAACTGAACTGAACTGATATTAGGAAAAGAAAAATTATAGTTAATTCCTCAACTGATGAGTTTATTTTATTTTTTAAAAATATTTCAAAATTGCTTGTTTATTAGCATTTGCATTTTCATGTAGAAGCTTGATGTGGTAAAGGTCCTTAATCCATAATATATCTAATGAATGTATAGCCTGCTGACTCCGGGGCTCATCACATTTTGTGTACCAATTATGGTACATCCAGTCTGACAACTACTGTGTTGCGTTATTGTCTTCACTTGCTCAGACTGGATGTTCAACTTACTAAAGATACATCTGCAAAAAATATTTCTGGAAGTCCTCAAGTTATCCTGTAAATGTGTCCATGAAATCTAGGTGTTGCTATTCCTATTCTGTTGATGCATATCATGAGAAAAATCAGATATACATGCTGGCTTATTTTAATTACTTTTATTTATGTCATGGGAAAAGAGAAATACAGATGTGAAATCAAAGGGGTTAAATACAAATCCTGTATCATGATTATGATAGGAAATATCAATACGAATTAAAAAAAAAGTATTTTCTAACTCTGTCCTCTGAAAAGGCTGAGAAACAATAATAATCACAATAGCAATCAATATCCTCAGCACTCAGACTGTGGCCTTAAAGCACAACTTGAAGGAAGGACTCATATCTTAAAGAAATGAGTGATTACAGGTTTGGAGCAGGAACTTTGCAAGGTGAGCCTGGAACACCTTGTCATCTCAGAGAGCAAGGAAGCAATCCAAGACTACATATATACCATGGAATATTACTCAGCCATTAAAAAGAATTCATTTGAATCAGTTCTAATGAGATGGATGAAACTGGAGCCCATTATACAGAGTGAAGTAAGCCAGAAAGATAAAGACCAATACAGTATACTAACGCACATATATGGAATTTAGAAAGATAGTAACGATAACCCTATATGCAAAACAGAAAAAGAGACGCAGATGTACAGAACAGACTTTTGGACTCTGTAGGAGAAGGTTAGGGTGGAATGTTTAGAGAGAACAGCATTGAAATATGTATATTAGCAAGGGTGAAACAGATCACCAGCCCAGGTTGGATGCACCTAGGTTGGGTGCACGGGGCTGGTGCACTGGGAAGACCCAGAGGGATCGGGTGGAGAGGAAGGTGGGAGGGGGGATCGGGATGGGGAATACATGTAAATCCATGGCTGATTCATGTCAATGTATGGCAAAAACCACCACAATATTGTAAAGTTAGCCTCCAACTAATAAAAATAAATGAAAAAAAATAAAAAAGACTAATAGGGATGTTTCAGAAGGACTCAGAAGCCAACCTGGTAGGCTCTCACTGGATAGTATGACCATCAGTATCTGAACTGGATTGCAATATATCAAATATATTCATGAGCAAACTCATTGGTCACCATTAGATGATACCAGAGAGTCAAAATTTAAACTGTTTTTTAAAATTATTTTTTCTTGGAGTATAGCTGCTTTACTGCATCATGTTAGTTCTGCTCTACAGTAAAGTGAATCAACTTGGATGCTAAGTTGCTTCAGTCATGTCAGACTGTTTGCGACTCCATGGACTGTAGCCCACCAGGCTCCTCTGCCCATGGGGATTCTCCAGGCAAGAATACTGGAGTGGGTTGCCATGCCCTCCTCTAGAGGGTCTTCCCAACCCAGGGATCAAACCCAGGTCTCTTATTTCTCCTGCACTGTCAGGCGGGTTCTTTACTACTAACGCCACCTGGGAAGCCGTGTGTGTGTGTGTGTGTGTGTGTGTGTGTGTGTGTGTGTCCCTTCTGTTTTGGATTTCCTGCCCATTTAGGTCACCACAGAGCACTGAGTAGCATTCCTTGAGGTATACAGTAGGTGCTTGTTAGTGATCTACTTTATACATAGTATCTATAGTGTATACAGACAAACCCAATCTCTCAATTCATCCCACCCCCTCCCCTTTCCCCCTGTGGTGCCCATACGCTTGTTCTCTATGTCTGTGTCTCTGTTTCTGCAAATAAGATCATCTATACCATTTTTCTAGATTCCACATATATGGGTTAATACATGGTATTTGTTTTTCTCTTTCTGACTTCGCTCTGTATGACAGTCTCTAGGTTCATCCACAGCTCTACAAATGACCTGGTTTTGTTCCTTTTATGGCTGAGTAATATTCCATTGTATATATATACTACATTTTCTTTATACATTCTTCTGTTGGTGGACATTTAGGTTGCTTCCATATCTGAAGCTTTTAAAATCAGTAAATAAAGAGAAAAAGTCAAGCATTATACCATCTTCTTTTTATACAAACTGCATCTTAGAGTAACCAAATAGCTGATGAAGTAAAGCACTATTTATAGAAATATTCCAATTAGCCAATGGACAGGGACTTATCACTGCTCTTCTCACAAGAGCCCTCCATGACTGTTTCTGGGTCCAAAGAACAATTCTCTCCCCTTTACTTTGGGCCCAGGACTTGTATTAGTTTTGTGGCAAAGTTCTATCATTCCTTGTAGCTTTCCTCCATCTTACCCACACTTTTGAGTATTGTGCCTTTATTAAAGACTCCTAGAATTATCCCAATTTGTGTATGCTACCTGCTTCCTGCTAGGACTTTGATACAGTAATTTGCTTCATAAATGACCCAAGAAATCCAGACTCTTAAAATAGGATTCTGGGAGTGGTTTCTCAAAAGTTTGAGTGAAGAAACACTGTTCCAGGGAGAAATGGGATATGGGTAATCAATAGGATGTGTTGTCTTGATGATTTTGAAGTTATTACAGGTAATGACAGAGGATGAAGAGCAAAGGAAGACAGTTGTAGGACAGCAAATGGCTGTGACATGTAGTTGCTATAGCAACAGTAGTGATTATAAAGACTGTGGAGTCACTTGGCTTCTTCTGGCCCTCGAGAGCATTTATAGAGAAAAAGAGGAGTTAAAAGCTTTGAAAACTCAATAAAGGATATATATGGATAAACGGAAGTCCCTCTCCCACCTTGCACCATCTTTAGAGCAGTCTTTTTTGTATACATGACAGATAAGGTTGAGGAGCAAACCCAGAGGACAATTGTAATAAGGCAAATGTTGGGTGAGAAACAAGATTTAGAGACACAGAGTATGGGCATATTATCATCATGGCTGGGTTTGGGAACTCTTATGATTATCCTGAAACTCACAAATTGATGCCAATTCTTCTTATTTCGTTTCAGCCCATGATGAGAGTTAGATTTCAACATTACATGGAGGGAGGGGTCAAATGCCATTTAAAGAAGATACACTGGAAAAGTCACAAAAACTTTCTGTTGCAACCATTCAGCTCCACTGTGTGTGTATGTGAAGTCATTTCAGTTGTGTCTGACTCTTTGTGACCCTATGGACTATAGCCTGCCAGGCTCCTCTGTCCATGGAATTTTCCAGGCAAGAATACTGGGGTGGGTTGCCATTTCCTTCTCCAGAGGATCTTTCCGACCCAGGGATTGAACCCAAGTCTCTTGCATCTCCTGCATTGGCAGGCAGGTTCTTTACTACTAGCAGCACAGATAGAGTTCAAAAGTGGTCATAAGCAATATGTAAGTAAGTGTGGTTATGTTCGAATAAAACTTTAATGACTGGTGAAATTTGAATTTCATATATCATTTTATGTGTCATGATATGTTATTTTGATTTTTTTTTCCAATCTATGAAAAATGTAAAAACCGTTCTTAGCTTACAAAGAATGAAAGCTACAAAACAGCCTGGATTTGGCCCATGGGCTGTGGATTGCCAACCCCTGATGTACATGTAACCAGACCCAAGTTAAGCAAAAAAGGCACAGAAAACTGCCAGGACAGAAGTGGCTCAGGCTCGCATGGTGCCTGCTGCTACTGCTTTTCTTTCTTTCCTCCAGCTCTTTCTACACTTGATCTTAGCCAAAAGGCCGAGAAGCGATCCTCCAGTTCTTTCTATGATGCGTGAACAGAAGAGAAAAAAATGTGGGCTCAGACTTTATGGCACGCTTGCATTGTGGCCATATATATCCTTAGTTTCACCACTTCTCTCTCTAACCATTGCTTGTAGGATTCCCCCTTGGTGTGAATGTACATGATAGCAGTCTATTTTTGGCTCAGACTGAAACACTGAGCCATCCCATCAATGAGCCAGCTGTGAGTTCTTCCTCCTTCTTTGGCAGTTCCAAGGAACTCCCTTGAAGCCTTGGGAATAAGCTGAGAGCAAGGTGTGTGTGGAATGGTCCTGGGTTACATACAGGTCGGGCCATATTTGTGCAGCTTATTTGTGACCTCTGGACCTGCCTCAGCTTGATACAAGATGTATTCTTTTCTATTGTGTGACAGATTGCTGGTGGGCCTGCTCCATCTTATGATGTAGTAAATCTGACAGCACCTAGTTCATAATGTGACATCTAGTCACAGCGGCCCTTGGTGATCTGGGGTCATGGCTTGGTTTGTGCCAGGATCCAGAAACATGTCAGGAGTTGTTACTGGAATGGTATATAGTTCTTGCTATGAGAGCAAGGTCTTGATTCAGAACCCTAGAGGGCTGTGCAGCAACTTCCTATTGTGTTTTGAGAAATACCCCTCATGGTTTCTTTAACTATTGTATGCACCCTAGTAGCATGAGGTCTGCCTTGTTACATGGTGTATGCAACAGAATTACGTAGATTGTGCTTGTACTGCAATCCTACCAGACAATGTGTCTTTCTCAAAACTGGTAGCCTTCTGCATCACATGACACATGAAGGGGAACTGTTTGCCTCTGTGTAGTATGTTGCCTCGAAAACATGAGGAGGTCTCCCAAGTGCAAGTCTTCACAGTGTTGGAAGGTGCTAAGTGCATTAACTTGCCTTTTACCTTGGAGGCAATATCCTGGCATCTAGACTATTGGATTTCTGAAAAGCTCACTTATGTGATGACCCATACATTTTTGGAGTGACTACATCTTATTATGTGTATTAGTTAGGATTCTTTAGAGAAAATGGGCTTCCCAAGTGGTGCTAGTGGTAAAGAACCCGCCTGCCAATGCAGGAGACATAAGAGACAAGGGTTCAGTCCCTGGGTCAGGAAGATCCCCTGGAGGAGGGCACAGAAACCCACTCCAGTAATCTTGCTTGGAAAATCCAGTGGACAGAGGAGACTGGCAGGCTGCAGTCCATTGGGTGGCAAAGAATCGGACACGACTGAAGCGACTTAGCACCCAAGCACACGCCAGAGTAACAGAACCAATGTACTTGTTTTATCCATCCATCTATCTATCTATCCATCTATCTATATTTTATAGAAATTTGTTCACATGGTTATGGAGGCTGAAAATCCACAATCTTGCCATCCATAAACTAGAGAATAAGGAAAGCCAGCAGTGTAATGTCGTCTGAGTCTGAAGGCCTGTAAACCAGGAGCTCTGATGTCCTTTCCTAGGTCAGAGATGGAGGCCTCAGCTCAAGCACATAGTGAATTTGCCCTTCCTCTGCCTTTTTATTCTATTCAAGCTCTCAGTGAACGAATGATGCCCAACAGCACTGGGGATGGCCATCAGCTTTACTTAGTTCATCAACTTCAGTACTGGTATCTTACAGAAACAACCCCACAGACACTCAGAAACAATGTTTTAGCAGCTTTCTGGTCATCCTTTAACCCATTCACCTTGATATGGAACATTAACTACCACACCAGGCCATTCTAGCTTCTTGCTCATTAGATTTGTCTAACATGATATTAACAATATAGTGTGCCTCGCACCAGTCAGACTGGCCATCTTCAAAAACCTTACAAACAATAATTGCCGGAGAGAGTGCGGAGAAAAGGGAACCCTCATACTCACTGTTGGTGGAAATGTAAAATGATGCAACCCCTTTGGAGAACAGTATGGAGCTTCCTTAAAAAACTAAAAATAGAGTTATCCTATGACCCAGCAATCCCACTTCTGGGAATATATCTGGAGAAAACTCTAATTTAAAAAAGTACATGCCTCCAATGTTCATAGCAGCACTATTTACAAGAGTCAAGATTTGGAAGCAGCTTAAACAGATAAATGGAGATGTATATATATATATATATATATATATACACATCCTGAATGTTCATTGGAAGGACTGATGCTGAAGCTGAAGCTCTAATACTTTGGCCACCTGATGTGACGAGCCAACTCATTGGAAAAGACCGTGATGCTGGGAAAGATTGAGGGTGGGAGGAGAAGTGGGTGACAGAGGTTGAGATAGTTGGATAGCATCACCAACTCAATGGACAAGGGTTTGTGCAAGCTCCAGGAGTTGGTGATGGACAGAGAAGCCTGGCATGCTGCAGTCCATGAGGTTGCAAAGAGTTGGAAACAACTTAGTAAGTGACTGAACAACAACAATATATCTATCTGAATCACTTTACTATACACCTGAAACTAATACAACATTGTCAATCAACTATATTTTAATTAAAAAAATAGTATAGTGGACCAATGTGACTTTCTCTGAAATGTTTAGATTGTCCAGGTCCACTTGGATCATATCATGATAAAGGACAGGCGAGCTGTTGGACAAGACCATGAATATAAGCTATTGTCCATCCCAGTCCAGTGTGAACTGTTTTGGATTCTCCTTTCTTAGAAACAGTCAAAGGAATACATTCCCTAATATATTCAGTATCAGGAGCTGAGATTGGAGTTTCTCCTTGTTGAGGTGTGTGTTAGTGCACTATTATCTGCCATGATCTATACATTTTTTTCCAAGCACCAAACTGGTAAAATAAATGGGAATATAATAGTTGGACTAATCTCTCCATTTCTATTCAGGATGTGTCATGATTATAAGGTTATTCTTTTAGCAGAGACTCGGGGATAAATTGGAAGCAGAGACTGTTTCCTGACCCATTTAGTCTCTGATATCACAGAAGTGATGTTCTTTCCCCTTATCCTTCAGCCTAGAGCTGGTAATGACTGCACTGTCACTAGCCCCTGGGTCCTGAGCTACCCGTTCTATTTTGCTAGACCCTGCCCATGACTGTGTTGATGGTCTTTTTGTTGAACCTGGCTTGAATTATCCTAATTAGTGTGCACCTTCTGTTTCATGTTGCAAATCTAACTTATCAAATCCAGGGCTTCTCTGGTGGTCCGGTAGTTAGGACTCTGACTCTTTTTAAAAATTATTCTGAGCCTCATTTTCTCAATTCTAAAAACTTTGGAGTTGTTCCTTCATAGCTATCAGTTAATAGTGAATATTCCAAGTTGATATCATTTATGATTATCATGTATCATTTACTAAGATGCTTCCCAGCTCACTCCCTTTAATCAAGCTGCACAGTACTCCAGGTGATATTTCTGAAGGTAAATTACGACAAATCCCCTCTCTCTCTGAAATCCTTAATGACCCTCTTGTCTACAGAATAACATTCCCATTCCTTGATATGTTACCTAAGAACCACTCTCCAGCCTACTCTTTTTTAAACAATTATTTTCCATTATGGTTTATTGCAGGATATTGAATATATTTCCCTGTGCTATACAGCAGTCCCTTGTTGTTTATCCATCCTATACATAGTAACTTGCATCTGTTCAACCTATTCTGACACCACTGTCCCCTACACAGTCGACCTTCCAGCCACACTGACCGTCCAGTTCCCTTCTCCTGCTCCTGCTCAGTCGATTCAGTCCTGTGTGATTGTGTGTGACACCACAGAGCCCGCCAGGCTCCTCTGTCCATGGGATTCTCCAGGCAAGAATCCAGGAGTGGGTTGCCATTTCCTCCCCCAGGGGACCTTCCCAACTCAGGGACTGCACCCTTGTCCCGGCGTTGCAGGTGGATTCTTTACTTGCTGAGCTACTGGGGAAGCCTCCTAGGAGATTCTTAACCACAAATAGCTGACTCTTTCTGGGCTGCTTTAGTGGTGGTGGTTGGTGGCTTAGTTGCTAAGTCGTGTCCAACTCTTGCGATTCTATGGACTATAGCCTGTCGGGCTCCTCTGTCCGTGGGATTCTCCAGGCAAGAATACTGGAGTGGATTGCCATTTCCTTCTCCAGGGCATCTTCTGGACCCAGGAATCGAACCCGAGTCTCCTGCACTGCACGCAGACTGCAGACTTTCTATGCCTTGTGAACTATTTTTTCTCTTTCAAGACCCAGCGTCACCTCCTCTGCAGACTTCCTTCTCTACCCCTAGCACACGGCTCTTTGTTCTCACATCATTATATAGAAATTCTGTTTTAAAATTAACACATTGTTTTGAGACTATTTATTTGACTATTCTCAACAGACAACATAGTCTTCAAGGGATAGAAATACCCCTTTTGTCTAAAACATAATAGGGATTTTGTAATTGTTGGTTTAAATCTTTTAATATTTAAAAGAAAATGTGCTATGAGCTCTTCAATGTCTATGGTCAATTTCTTTGTTGGGTTTTCAGGGCAGCTGGTCTTTCTCTAAATTATCTTCGTTTTGAAGTAAAATCTTCCCTTCTCCCCTGGGATACAGTCATTTCCTCTGAGTTTTAATTCTTTCTTCTTTTCCCTGTAGAAAATCTCCCTCATGAGAGGGACAAATCTTCCTCTGAATTTTCAAATTGTCATTATACCCTTGAGGCCTGTTGTAACTTAATTATTCTTCAGATTCCAGACAAACCCTCAAAAAATCTCCAAGTAAATAAATTACCTAGGTTGGCATTTCCAGTCATACACTTATTTGAATATGTAACAAGTTAATTAAAAATTAATTTTATTCAATTGCAGAGTCTATACAAGCTAAAGAAATAGAATTTTGCATACCATCACATATGTCCTATGAACTAAGCTAGTCTGCTGTTTTTAAAACCTTAAAATCGGATAGAAAATTATAAATGACTGAGGCTAAAAAAACTAGGCAGTCAGTTTAGTTTGGTAATCTCTTAAGTTATAACACATAATATACTTACAGAAACATCCATAAATTGGTTTAATTTTTAGTTCATGTTTTAGTAGCAATGGAGCTGGAATTAAAGGTTAAATGCTGCTCTGTGGCCTTAGACTCTGAACAGAAATTTCAAAAATTTTAAGATGTATGTTTGGATGCAAAGAGAATTCATGTGTTTTTTCTATGTCTGTTTTACACAAAAGATGAAAACAGGGCAAAAAAAAAAAAAAGGCACTGTGCCTAAGAGCTCTTTTTAATAATTATTTTTCAATTTTCTCTTTGAACAAGCTTCTGAGTATCTCACTTGTATTTCTGTGGACAAGATTGAAAACAAAGAAGCAAAACAGATGATTCATTCCATGTGACAGTTTGTAGGCTTTGCCGTAAGATTAATTTGGCTTTTAGTTCTAAATACCTAACGCAAGGGCAAATCTAAATAAGGAAATACACTGACATTAGCATCTTTTCTCTCATTTCCATATGATTTGGAAAAAATGAAGGAGACTGAATTACTTGCTGGAATTCAGGGGGAAGAAATTGTCATTTTAACTCAGAGCAATCATTCAACACAAATTCTGTATTGAGAGAACAACATTTCCTACTCTGCCACTTTATTTCAAGTAATATTTAATTGCTTTCTGAACCTCTTCCAACTTCAATTAGTGTTAATTTAGTGTGTAGCTAAATACATTACCCTAAAATAATTAGGAATACAGTGTCCTCCATAACATACGTGATTGGTATTAGCAGGCTTGGTTTGGAAGCCTTAAACAGGGAAAAAGACAACAGAACCTGTTTTCTTAACTTGATGTGTTCTCAACCCCACAGCAGACTCCTTTTGTCATGTTATGAAGAACATGGCCTAAATGCCTTGGCATGGTTGTGTGAAGCCCTCCGTGATCTGATCTACTTCATCTCTGACTTCGCGTCTCAACACTTCAGTTCCATTCATGTGACATGTTTGTTTTAGTTTTTGCACCTCTGGGTTTTTGTTGTGATATCTTTTTAAGTGCCTTCTTAGCTGAGTCACACCCGCCCACATTTCTCGGTTCATCTAAGTGTCAGTGTGCTAGACCGTCTCCACCTGCCCCTGTAGCTCGACTCCTCACCCCTACCCTCCCAGGGCCCCGTGGACGGATGTTGGAGTCTTCATCACCTGCTTTCCTGAGCGCTGGCTTGTGGTTGAGGTTGGTCAGTGGGAGGCACCAGCAAAGACTGGAGGATAGGAGGAGAGAAAGGTCTAGGTGTTTTCCCCCTCCACTTCCCCATTCTTTCATCCTGCTGGACTACAGTTTGGCCGTCGCGTTGTTCCTCCAAACAACATCATAGCTCCCATGGTTACAGCTCCCACTTGATAACAGGAAACAAAGTCTCTCATCCCTTCCGGTCTTTGAGTGTTAACTTCTTCCCACTCTCATTCATCCTCGAGGCTTCTTTATCCCGTTTGGTTCCTTTAACACTACGCACAGCTCTGTAAATCATCCTTCCAGTAAACTCCTGTTGTTTGTGCTTTTGAATGTGTCATCTCTGTTGCTGGGACACTGACTAATTGTCTCTTTCTGATATTGCCTCTTGCGGTAGAATTGAAATTTTGCGCTCTCAGTGAACCTATTACAGACTTACACAACCTGGCATACTTGACTGCACCATTTACTTAAAAGTTTATTTCCTTCTAGAGTCAAAGGATACCTTCTCAGTATCACTGGGGTGGAGCACAATAGCTGGCACACATTTGGTCCCCCTGAATATTTTTTGACTATAGTCATGAGTGGTTGGTATTATTATTAGTAATATGTTTTATGAACATACATTGTGCCATTTAACCATCACACTAATTCTATGAGGTGGGATTGACATCTTCCTTTTACAGATGAGTAGACTAAAACCTAGGGAGATAAATAATTGGTCCAAGTCACAGTAAATGAAAGAGCAAACCTAGGTCTGTTTTTATTCCAAAGCCTGTTCTTTTAATCACTATGCTTTAATGCCTGAAGAGTGATGGATTTCTATAGAAGACCGCAAGGTTTAGCCAACACAGAAATATTTTTGAATGGTTTCCTCATGTTTTTTAAGGTGCCAGCCTCCATCTTGACCCTTGCACAGGGATAGACATCTGAGTGCCTGCTACATAAACACGATTGTTCAGGCAACAGTGAAGTGTTAAATTTGTGGTATCATAGATGAATTTTTAAAGATTCAATAGAAGCAGCACCATACAATTTACATATTTGACGTCTAGTTTGTCAAACGAATCATTTAATTTTTATTTGGAAATGTGTAAGTCCTTTGACATAGTGGGTGGGGTGAATTGGGATCCAATAAGGACTAAGAGGGATCAAAGGAACATCAGAAGTCAGCTGGAACAGATTTCAATCATGGAATAACAGTAGAAAGGGCTTCCCTCGTGGCTCAGCAGTAAAAAATCCACCTGCCAATGCAGGAGACGTGGGTTTGATTCCTGGGTTGGGAAGATCCTCTGGAGAAGGAAATGGCAACCCACTCCAGTATTCTTGCCTGGAAAATCCTATGGACAGAGGAGCCTGGTGGGCTACAGTCCATGGGGTCACAAAAGAATCAGACACAACTTAGAGAATAGAAAGCAACAACAGTAGAAAGCTTCACACCTTAGACTCATGCCAGGATCTACCAAGACATCAATACACTTAAAAAGATTGTTCCTTAACCATGGTTTTTAGAGTTCAGACTGTATACTAATCTCTTTTGTTACTATTTAAATAAAAATTCTTGAGCCTTCTTAAGTGTGGGCATACTTCTCAAGTCTGTATCTGGTTTGTGTCCTATAATATTTGCACTCCCTACCAAATGAATCATCCCAATGTTTAAAATGGCAAGAATAGAAGTGTCATGGATACCTTAATAGGGGATCATTTTTGGTGCAGAATTTTAAGAAGAAAAGTTAGACATGTTTCTTGACTCTGGAGACTTTTATGAACACTCTGTTTATGACAAAGAATGCCTTCATTTAAGATTGAATAGAATTATTATGATATAATCATTCTAAATACATCTATTTGTTCTTCAAAATGAGGCAATTAGACAAGTCCATTCATTTATTTAATACACATTTGTTGAGCATCTACTATACGTTAGCTGTTCCTAAGTCTTGGAGATCAACAGTGGACAAATAAACATCCAAGCCCTTGTGGATCTTGTGCATTTTCATGGAAATGTGTTTTGTGCATATGGACAACTGAAGGAAAGTGTTTTCAGAATTATAGCTCACCCTCAACTTTATTCTCTGTCTTCAAAGAATTTGAAAGAACATTGAAGAAATCCATACACAATAAATATTTATAGTTAATGCAAAGAAACATACAAATTGTCAGGTACTTAACATATGTTAACTAATCTCAAAACCTCTATGATGCTATTTTCATGTCCATATTATAGATGAGGAAACTGAAGCAATGAGAGCTAGCAGAGTGGGAACTTGAACCCAGTTTGGTCTTTCTCACTGTCTTTGGCTTAACCTGTCATTAGGTTCTGTTTTGTTATAATTAGTCTTCAGTCAAAGGCCCACAAAAGTCTTGATATGGGTACAGATCTATAAAATCATTCAATAAAATATCACACTCATTTCAGGAATCCTCCAAGTATTTCTAGGTGGGAGTAACTCACAGACTCTTAGAAATATATTTCTGAATAGCATTCTATGATGTCCTAGTTTTTTCTGGAAGACTCTAGAGAAATACCATTCCTCCTTCATATGACAAAACCCTTCAACTGCTGGCAGAGAGTCATCATTGCTCTCTCATTACCCCAACACTTTCTGCTTTTTTTTAGGCTAAACAACTTCTTATTCCACAATAATCTGGAAGGAAAAAGTTAAATGCAGTTTCTTTGGTGGTTTAGTGATAAAGAATACATCTGCCAATGCAGAAGCTGTGGGTTCAATCCTTAAGCTCGGCAGACCCCCTGGAGAAGGATATGGCAACCCATTCCAGTATTCTTGCCTGGAAAATCCCATGGACAGAAGAATCTGGCAGGCTACAGTCCATAGGGTTGCAAAAAGAGTTGGACACAACTTAGAGACTAAACAACAAAAAGTAAAATAAGTTGCATGGTGAAAACTTTAGGTCATTCCTTTCAAAGTCATTTCTAGCACTGCATGAAAAAAAGGAAAAAAGCAATCCACAACCACAACAATAAATGAGGTATGCGATTTAATTCTGGTATTACAGGGAGGCTTAATGAAGCAGAGAAGTGGCTTTCCGGAGAAGAAGAGATTAAAGTCTGGAAAAGAAGTATACCTGTCTGGGGATTAAAAAGCAAAAAATTTTAGAAGGTCAAGGAACCCAGAAGGGAATCCCATAAGGGTAAGTTCCGGACTCCTAAAGTCACTTAAGGTGAGAAAATTTGGCTGAGAATGCAGTTATTCAAATACAATTATTTCCGTTGAAAAAATAATTTTTATCCTGAGGATCCAAGGGCCAATTATCAGGGAATTATAACAGAACTATGTCTGGTTTGCATTTTGGATTCTCTTGGGAGTAGTTACTTTTAATAAAATAATAGGTGTGAAAACATTAAAAAGTTAAAAATAACTATATAGCACTTTTATTTTTGTTCCATGTAAAATTTCAATCTAGATGGAATAAAATTATCTTTTGTAGCACATAACAGGACTAATAAAATATTAAAGCCATTTGTTTTAAGCCCAAGTTAATAAGGGTTTGAAAGTTACTTGGATAAATCTGAAATTATGGGTTAAAATGGGGCATATGTGCATGTCTTATTATTTTTTAAATATTAAAAATAACTCAGTGGCACAAGAAACTCAAAGGAAAAGATGAGACACTCTAAAACTGATCTTGTTCCTCTAAACCACAGCTTGAAAAGTATGTTGTGGCTGAAATGAACAATGGCTCCACATGGTGAAGTTTCAATCTTTGATTAAATATATACCAATGATTCAGTTCAGTTCAGTTGCTCAGTCGTGTCTGACTCTTTGCGACCCCATAGAATGCAGCACACCAGCCTTCCATGCCCATCACCAACTCCCGGAGCTTGCTCAAATTCATGTCCATCGAGTCAGTGATGCCGTCCAACCATCTCATCCTCTGTCGCCCCCTTCTCCTCCTGCCTTCAATCTTTCTCAGCATCAGGGTCTTTTCCAGTGAGTCAGTTCTTCATATCAGGTGGTTTTAGCATCAGTCCTTCCAATGAACATTCAGGACTGATTTCCTTTAGGATTGACTGGTCTGATCTCCTTGCAGTCTAAGGGACTTTCAAGAGTCTTCTCCAACACCACAATTCAAAAGCATCATTCTTCAGTGCTCAGCTTTCTTTATGGTCCAAGGCTCACATCCATACATGACTACTGGAAAAACCATAGCTTCGACTATATTAACAATGATTTAAATGTATTAAATAATCATCATACTGGGTCGTTTGTTCATTAGTCTAGACATGAATAGGAGCGAAACAAAGATGACCTCTTTAGACCCAGTTTGGATGGCTACCATATGTGTTTCTGAAATGAGAATTAGCAAAAATTAGCTCACAGGGGATGGGTAAACAGGGAAATGGTGTCAGTAAAGTACCGCGGTCTCGATGGTTCATGGATTTTCCTTTTATTTTACACATTTATGTTTGGCTGTGCTGGATCTTCCTTGCTGCATGCGGGCTTTCTCTAGTTGTGGCAGGTGCGGCCTTCTCACTGCAGTGGCTTCTCTTCTTGTGGAGCCTGGGCTTTAGAGTGCAGACTCAGTAGTTGTGGTACAAGGGCTTAGTTGCTCCACCACATGTGGGATCTTCCCAGACCAGGGATGGAAACTGTGACCCCTGCATTGGCAGGCAGAGTCTTAACCACTGGACCACCAGGGGAGTCCATTAAATGGATTTTGTGAGCACACACTAATGCTCTATATTTCCAGCTAACAACAGCTAAACATAAAATAACAGTCTTGAAAGCCACAAGCCATTGGGGAACCCAGTTTTACAATTTCACATTAACTTTTTCTTTTGTTCATTTGGTTCTGTGCTGCCTTGGAAGTGCTATTGGGAGTGATCTGCTCTGATCTTTGTGCAATTTACAGCAGCCTCAGCCCTTCCTTGTACCTACGTCCATCAGCTACTATCACTTTTTCTTAAGGTAATGTCCTGTAGCATTATTTTGTTTATTAAAAATTTAGTATGTCTTTTCAACTGTGTGATGTTTTTAAAAGATTGTTATTGATCCCATTAGTTCTCTACCACATTCTGTGCTTTTTTTTGCCCCTAATCCTATCTTTTTTTGATATATACCTTCTTATATTTAGTGCACAGTCTTAGTGGATGTGAGGTTTTCCAGGGAATTCTTGTTTATTCTATTATTATAATATGTCCATGAATCTACAACCCTTTTCAGATTACATATTTTCTGTGTGTGTGCAAAGTTGCTTCAGTAGTGTCTGACTCTTTGCAACCTTATGGACTGTAGTCCGTTAGGCTCCTCTGTCCATGGGATTCTCCAGGCAAGGACACTGGAGTGGATTGCCATGCTCTCCTCCAAAGGATCTTCCCAATCCAGGAATTGAACCTGTGTTTCTTCCATCTCCTGTATTGGCAGGCAGGTTCTTCTTTACCACGAGGGCCACCTGGGAAGCCCCATGTATTCCTTATCTATACAGATTATTCTCCTGAGAATTTCAAGTTCACAGTAACAAATAATCAACTGTTAGATACTAAATCTTCAGAAAGACAAATTTGGCCTTAAAAATAGAGTTTCAGACAAATACAGACCATATTACCAGAGTGCAAATATATCATTGATATGGAACGAATCATTGTTTTGAGATCCATATCTGTGATAAGAATACTATTTGGCTGATAAATGTATTGAATATATAGCTAAATAATGACTTCAGGTTTGTATAACTCTATAAACTAAATCAGAAAGAGCATGTTCATTTGTTTCAAACTAATCATGCCTTTGTACCAGCAGAAGCCTTCAGGATACGCACAGGTGCCCACTTATTAAAGCATTAAATGATGGCATTGTATTTAATAGGACAATGCAATTAATAGTTCTTGACTAACTTTTACTTTTTAATGGACAAACTCTAATTAGTGTTTTCAAGGAATCATCATAGTAATTTAATAAAAATGTGCAAAATATATCTAAGTAGCAAACTTAGACAAATTAACTCATTTTAAAGTTCTTAACAAAAAATGATATAAACTTTTAGGCTTTATAATAACATGAAAGAATGCATTAATAAAATGTAATTAAATAATTATTTCACAATTAACTTCTATAAGCCTGTTTCCTCATCTGTAAAATGTGAATAATAATAATAACTACCTAAGCCACTGTTGGGAGAATTAAATGAGATAGTACTATGCGTGTAGGGTACTTAACACAATGGCTGGTCCACAGTAACTAGTCTTCATTAAGTATTGGTAATTCTTCTAATTGGCAATTAAAAATTCCACTGTTCAGAACAAAGGTGCATCAACTGGCCCCAACATTTTAATTTTTGAGTCATATACCATCCAGTTTTTTTTGCTACGATAGGTCACTCTTTTTAAGTTTTCTCTCTGAAAATGATGACTGTTGTATTAAGCAAAATCAACAACAGTACACCAACCCTTTTTATTTTAAATATTTATTTGTATTATTCATTTATTTGGCTGCACTGGGTCTTCATTGTTGCATGCAGGCTGTTTGCCATTTAGGAGGCTACTCTCTAGTTGCGGTGTGTGGGCTTCTCACTGCAGTGGCCTCTCTTGTTGTAGAGCATGGACTCTAGGACATGTGGGCTATTTGCTGTATGTGAGATTAGTTGTACTGTGGCATGTGGGATCTTCCCGGCCCGGGGATTGAACTGGCGTCTCCCGCATTGCAAGGTAGATTCTAAACCACTGGACCACCAGGAAAGCCCCCAAGAACACTTTTCCAGTGAGACCATGGGCCAAGTGTGAAGACAGATACAAAGCAATGTAAGATGTTAGCTCTCAACCAAAAGTTTACAATCTATGCTGATAAAGAAGGCAGAAAAGTTATGATTTAGTTTCCTGTAATGTAATAGTTATTATACTTTAACTCACAGTTTTTGTCCTCTTGCCACAAACAAATTAGCCTTCTTTTAAGAAAATGCTCTTTATCAAGTTTAGTTTCATTGGGTATCATGGTACATAAACTGCCGAGGCCCCAATGTCTTAGTGATTTGGCAAATGTTAGATGAGAAAATAGAAGACAGTTTAGAACATATGATCTGTCCTTAAAACATAGTGAATGTCAAAGACAAAAAGACATAAAAGCAAACAAGATTTTTAAGCTACTCTGATTATTTTTCATCTTATTGAAAAATTTTATGAGTTAGTTTTACTAATTTTAACCTCTTTGGACTCCACTTCATCTTACTCATAGTTTCTTAGAATATAGGTAGTTTTCTTCTTTTCAAGAATGTGAAGCAACTTTCTAGTTAGACTTGTATCAAATTTAAGGTCTTTAGGTTTATAATTATAGTATTTTATCAAATGATCAATTTCCCCTACATATCACCTATCTCTCCCTATTTAGTTTATTAATGGGCAGGTTTCAAAAAAATATTTATTTTTATTTATTTGGCTGTACCAGGTCTTATTTGGGGCACGTGGGATCTAGTTCACTGACCAGGGATTGAACCCAGGCCTCAGGCATTGGGAGTATGGCGTCTTAGGCCACTGGACCACCAGAGAAGTCCCCCTATATGTGAATAAATCTAAGCTTCGTGAATTTCCTACTGACTAAAAAATACTATGGAAGGGAGAATCTCGGACGCAAGAATCTTGGCATGTATATATGCCAAAGAATTGATGCTTTTGAACTGTAGTGTTGGAGAAGACTCTTGAGAGACCCGTGGATTGCAAGGAGATCAATCCAGTCAATTGTAAAGGAAGTCAGTCCTGAATGTTCATTAGAAGGAGTGATGCTAAAGCTCCAATACTTTGGCCACCTGATGCGAAGAACTGACTCATTGGAGAAGACCTTGATGCTGGGAAAGATTGAAGGTGGGAGGAGAAGGGGGCAACAGAGGATGAGATGGTTGGATGGCATCACTGACTTGATGGACATGAGTTTGAGCAAGCTCTGGGAGTTGATGATGGACAGGGAGGCCTGGCATGCTGCAGTCCATGGGGTTGCAAAGAATCAGACACAACTGAGAGACTGAACTGACATATATATATGTGTGTGTGTGTATATATATATATAAGACAACTTTCATCCATAATTTTCTGAGATAGACTTCATGATTCTATTTGAAACAGGGCCTAGACCCACTCTGAGAAAGATCACAAGCAGATTTGTTTGAAGAGAGATGATGGGAAGGAACCAAGGTGGCTTATCATTTGCCCAAATAGCATCCTCTGTGAAAGACTAATTAGTGTAACTTTGAATGGTTTCCTACTCAGCTCTCTCTGCCACATACCTAGACACCAGAAAGAAGCCTTTACTATTTTTTCATAGAAATAGTAGATCATAGATTTTTGCTGTGGTTTTCTGGGGTAGAATAACAACAAGCATATGGAAGAGGGATCCTCTCTTCCTAAGATTCCTTTAGATGATCCTTTTAATGTAGAAAGATAAAATTAAACGTTTAGTAATTTAGCTCTTATTTTGCACTGAGTACTGTAAATTTTTTAAAATATAAAGATGAAAGCCATGATTCTTACTATAAGTACTAGTTGAATTTAAAAATTGAAATTATCTGTTTATTTTTGGCTGCGCTGGGTCTTGGTGGCCGCACGTGGGTTTTCTCTAGCTGCGGCGCACCGGCTTCTCGTTGCGATGGTGTCTCTTGCTGTGGAGCACGGGCTCTAGGGCTTGTAGGCTTCAGTCGTTGCAGCACATGGGCTCACTAGTTGCGATGTCTGTGCTTCGTTGCCCCATGGCATGTGGAATCTTCCAGGACCAGGGATCGAATCCGTGTCCCCTGCATTGACAGGCGCATTCTTAACCGCTGGTCCACGAGCGAAGTCCCTAATTTAATTTTTGAATCCCTGAATGAAGCTTTAGCCCCCTTCGTATCCTCTGGTTCTACCCTCAAAGGAAGGTGTTTGTCCTGGAACACTCAGTTTTTTCCCCCTCATCTGACAAAGAAGTAGTCTTCAGTCTTATTATTTTTCGGAACAACCAAATTTATAAATAACAAAATCACATTTGGACAAGCCCATTCTAGGTACTGAGATCATGTTTATACTTACGAAAGATGCATGCAGTGGTAAGACTTTTGGGCTCTTGGCCTATTTGAAGGCTACCATGTGACAAAGGGCTCTGTTTTTCATTATTTAGCAAGATTTTTTTTCTTTATAAAGAGAAAAAGATATTTATATGTGGTTTTTAAAATGCCACCTTCCAATCTTGTAACTAGGGCCCAAGTAGAAAAACTAGTTTGACGATCTTCACTTGACCTCTGTAATGTAGAATGTCTCCACTTTATTGTAAGACTTAGTTCTTTTTATTTCTTTGCAATCCATGTATGGCCCATCTCCTCTCTCTTGTTACAGTTCTTGCTTTTTAATTAGGCTAGTGCATGCTAATGCACAGCTGATTGTAGGGGAATATTTTAAGTTTCATTTTAACTGCAATAAAATAGTCTTGTGCTAAATATTTGCAAAGGTCAAACTTTGTACATGGAAAAGACTTTTGACATTCTATAGAGAATGAAGGAATCAGTCTATCAGGTAACTTTTCACCTAGCCTAGTCCTTGGGAGGTAATTGATAAATGTGTATCGAGCAGTTGAAACAATGAACATATGTTCAGATTCTCCTATAATAATGCTGTCAGTTAATTCAGTTAAACATTCATTGTGTGCATTCTTTGTGCCAGGAGCAGTGTAAGGGATAAAAAATTAATAGGATGTTTCCCCGCAAAGACCTCAGAGTCTAGAAGAGGAGACCTACTTCTTCTAAACATATTTTCAATTTAATAGAATGGTAAGAATAAAAGTGACATACATAAATAACCCAAGAGCAAAAATTGAGGGCTACCCAACTCAGATTTAGGGAATCAAGGATGGCTTAAAAAATCAATTTTATTTTCCTTTCAGAATAACAAAGGAATTCGTGTCAATTGATGAAGAGCACCTATTCGTTCGCTAGGGCTACCTTAACAAGATACCACAAACTGAGCAGTTCAAACAAAGAAACTTAACTGCGTCACAGTTTTGGAGGCTTGATGTCCAAGATCAGGTTCCTTTTCAGGGCTGTGAGAAAGAATCTGTATGTGGTTTTCCTTTAGCTTCTAGGAATTGCGGGCAAGCTTTGGTGTTCCTTGGCTTGTAGAAATATCACTCTGATCTCTGCCTTGATCTTCATGTGTTCTTGTGTGTGTGTGTGTCCCCATCCAAATTTCCCCTTTTTATAAGGACACCAGTCAATTGGGTCAATGCTCATCCTAATGACCTCCTCTTAACTAATTACATCTGTAATGACTATGTTTCTAGATGAGGTCACATTCTGAGGTATTTGGGGTTAGGGCTGCAACATGTATTTTTTGGGGTGACACAGTTCAATCATAGAACCATTTTGATTTCAAGAATCTTGGTTTTGTTTTATGTATTAAAAATCTTAACCATGACAGTGAAAATATTGTCATTGGCAATTGTTAGAACCGATGACATTTTCAGAGACGTGACCAGTAAACTCAGATTATTTAAAAACCTATTTGCAGACTGAACTAGCATCATTTATCCATGTTCCATCCACCCACCCACCCATCCACCCACATCTTTAGCCATTTATTTTCCTGACCTACTGTGTGAGCTTGGGATAAATAAGATATGTCGTATTCCTAAGACATTCACAATTGCAAGGATGAAACAGATATGTAACTAGTTACAGAATCATGTATGATAAGGGCTGTTACAGGCTTTATTTCCTCATCTTTTAAGAAACTGGTTAAATCTGCATTGTGAAGCCTATAGATGGAAGTTGAAACTTAATTACAGTAGGGACTTTGAGGTATTTGTTTTTTATAAACAATTACTTTTCATTAATTTTATTATTGGGTATGATTGATTTATATCTGATTCACTTCTTTGCGCAGCAGAAACTAACACAACATTGGAGGCATTTCTATTGTTGTTGTTCAGTCACTAACTCATCTCTGACTCTTTGTGACCCCATGGACTGCACCATTGCAGTCTCCCCTGTCCTTCACTGTCTCCTGGAGTTTGCTCAAATTCATGTCCATTGTGTCAGTGATGCTATCTAACCATCTCATACTCTGTCATCCCCTTTTCCTTTTGCCTTCAACATTTCCCAGCATCAGGGTCTTTTCCAATGAGTTGGCTCTTCACATCAGGTGGTCAAAATATTGGAGCTTCAGCTTCAGTCCTTCTGATGAATATTTAGGGTTGATTTCCTTTAGGATTAACTGGTTTGATCACCCTTGCTGTCCAAGAGACTTTCAAGGGTTTTCTCCAGCACCACAATTCGAAAGCATCGATTCTTCAGTGCTCAGCCTTCTTCATGGTCCATACATACATGATGGCCGGAAAAAATCATAGCTTTGAGTATATAGACCTTTGTTGGCAAAGTAATGTCTCTGCTTTTTAATACACTGTCTAGGTTTGTCATAGCTTTCTTGCAAAAAGCAAGCATCTTTTAATTTCATGGCTGCAATCACTGTCCACAGTGATTTTGGAGCCCAAGGAAAGAAAATCTGTCACTGCTTCCACTTTTCCCCATCTATTTGCTATGAAGTGATGGGACCAGATGCTATGAACTTCATTGTTTAAATGCTGAGTTTTAAGCCAGCTTTTTCACTCTCTTCTTTCACCTTTATCAACTGGCTCTTTTGTTCCTCTTCACTTTCTGCCATTAGATTGGTATCATCTGCATATCTGAGGTTGTTGATATTTCTCCTGGCAGTCTTGATTTCAGTTTGTTGATTCACCCAGCCCAGCGTTTTGCATGATGTACTCTTCACATAAGTTAAATTAACAGGATAACAACATACAGCCTTATCATACTCGTTCCCAATTTTAAACCAGTTAGTTGTTCCATGTATGGTTCCATATGTTGCTTCTTGACCAGCATACAGATTTGTTAGGAGGCAGGTAAAGTGGTCTGGTATTCCCATCTCTAAGAATTTTCCACAGTTTGTTGTGATCCACACAGTCAAAAGATTTCACATAGTCAATGAAGAAGAAGCAGATGTTTTTCTGGAATTCCCTTTCTTTCTCTATGATCCAGTGAATGTTTGCAATTTGATCTCTGGTTCCTCTGCCTTTTCTAAACCCAGCTTGTATATCTGGAAGTTCTCGGTTCATTTACTGCTGAAGCCTAGCTTGAAGGATTTTGAGGATAACCTTACTACTGCTACTGCTAAGTCACTTCAGTCGTGTCCGACTCTGTGCGACCCCATCCCTGGGATTCTCCAGGCAAGAACACTGGAGTGGGTTGCCATTTCCTTCTCCAATGCATAAAAGTGAAAAGTGAAAGTGAAGTCTCTCAGTCACGTCTGACTCTTCATGACCCCATGGACTGCAGCCTACCAGGCTATGGCACCCCACTCCAGTACTCTTGCCTGCAAAATCCCATGGATGGAGGATAACCTTACTAGCATGCAAAATGAGTGCAATTGTATGGTAGTGTGAACATCCTTTGGCATTTCTTTAAGGTTGGTCAAATTCTGTATAACTAAATTTTCCTCCTTGTTATTTTAAAATTGGAGAGTCTGATGAAAGAGACTATTCACTGTGCCTGAATGAGTGGCTATTTTGTTGAGTTAAGATCATTCCGATTTAGGTATGATGGTTAAAAGCTGTGATGAACATGTATATACCCAGGGTTTCTCAGCCTTGGCACTGCAGACACTTTGGACTGGATGCTTTAAAAAAAAAAAATTGTAGGTAGTTATTCTCTGCATTTGTGGGATATTTTAGCAGCATCCCTGGCCTCTATGCGCCAGATGCCCCACCCCGATTTGTGACAACTAGACAACATCGCTATAGTTGAGAACCACTAATATATACTTTTTTTCTTAAAAATTTTTATTGTGATATAGTTGATTTACAAGGTTGAGCCAATCTCTGCTGGAGAGCAAAGTGACTCAATTACACACATGGACATTCTCTTTTTTTATATTATTTTCCCTTATGGTTTATCACAGGATACTGAATATAGTTCCCTGTGCTATACAGTAGGACCTTGTTGTTTCCCCATCCTATATACAATAGTTTACGTTTGCTAATGCCAAACGCCCAGTCCTTCCCTTCTTCACCCCTTCTCTCCTTTGGCAATCGGAAGTCTGCTGTCTATGTCTGTGAGCCTGTTTCATAGAGAGGTTCATTTGTGCCATATTTTAGATTCCATACATGAGTGATATCATATGGTATTTGTCTTTCTGTTTCTGACTTACTTCACTTAGGTATGCTAATCTCTAAGTGCATCCATGTTGCTGCAATAGCATTATTTTGTTCTTTTTAATGGCTGAGTAGTATTCCATTGTATATATGTACCACATTTTCTGTATCCATTCATCTAGTGATGGATATTTAGGGTTTTTTTTTTTTTTTAATGTGTTTTGGCCATTGTGAATAGTGCTGCATGTATCTTTTTGAATTACACTTTTGTTCGAGTATATGCCCAGGAGTAGGATTACTGCATCGTATGGTAATTCTATTTTTAGTTTTCTGAGCAACCTCCATATGGTTTTCCACAGTGGCTGCACCAAGTTACATACCCACCAACACTGTAGGAGGGGAGAAGAGCTAATAAATATTTGAATATTATGGCCACATTACATCTTATCCAATTTAATATGTGCAATATTGATCTGGTTTCCTAGTCAATCTTACCTTTCACTTTAATTGAAGCAAGTAAGCCTACTTTAGTTGTTTATTCTTTGGAGAGGGAGAGGAGGGTATTTAACATCTATTTATAAGAGCTTAAGAAATTGTACTAACACCTAGCAACTCAAACTAGTGTCTCCAAGCACTCTAAATAGTTCTATCATGGACTAACATTTTAGTACAGGGAATGGAAGCAGTGAGGAAAATTGAGAAACGAAAGAAATGAATTAGGCCAGAATGGCTTTAGCGCTCATCATCTTAATTTTATGGATGAATATTGGAGTTTGTAGGGGACGAATGGGGGAGGAAGAGCTCAGTCCTTTGGCCAGTGCCTCTTCAGGAGCCATTTCTTTCTTCTTGCACCACTTCTGATGTTGCATCAGGTTCACCTCCAGTTCTTAAAGGAATGTTCTGGTTCTCCTGAGGCCCTAGGTCATCCCTGCTTCTCATTATGTATCAGTATGGTCAAGGATGTGAATTTTAGGCCATAGGCCCTTCCCAGGTCTGCTTGTGCAGTCCTGTGAACATACTAGGCATTTCTAGCTTTCAGAATTGAGACACTCTAGCTTGACTATCAGAACTTGACCGATTTGCTGACAACAGCCCTGGTACAAATAGTTTTCAACAGCAGTTATTTTACTGAGCTGAACTTTCTGAACATATCAGATCATTACTCTTAAGTACAAATACGTAGTCTTAGTGAAGTAACGGGGCATAGCCTGTATTGGATTTTGATAGTTCTGGCATTTGGTTCAGCAAAAGCTTGACCCTGAGTTAATTAGTCTGGCAATTCCTGCTGGCTGTTTAATCAAAATACTGCAACTTTCAACTTCATCAGTAATTTAGTTCATTTGTCTTTATTATGATTCCATGATTATTTCTGGTTGAAAGACTAGTATTTTTGATAACTGTAATATTAGTGATGAATAGCAATAATAATGTCTGTGTAAAGAATATGCATTAGTAGATCTACAATAACATCATGGGCTTTAAAAATAGATTTCTTTAAAGGAAAGACATTTGTAACTGTTTCTGTAACATGCAACCTATCTTTCCTATATCTTGATAATTTAACTCATCATCAATGACATGGAAACATTCAATCCAAGAGAAGAAAAAAAACAATTTCATCCCTGAGATAATTTTAATAATTTTGAAAATTGTACAAATAACTTTATAAGAAGGGCAGGATTTTTTAAAAGATACTCATCCAATACACTTTTCCTTAACAAATTGGTCACTTGTATTTTCCATGTTTTTTTTCCCAGTCTTGTTTGCATGCATAACCAATTTTGTATAGTTGCAATTACAGTGTAGATTCAATTTTGTATTCTGCTTTTTTCACTTAGCATTATTCTTCCATAATAATTTAAAGAGAGTTTTATTTATGGTTATTTCAAATGTAGAGAATATAATTTTCTAAACTGTACTTAAGTGCTCAATTTAAATATTTTAATGGCCAACCCAAATCATCAAATGTATTCTAGATAAGGGTGCGTTACAGTTAATGCTTAACATTGCAGGAAGCAACTTGCATATACATTAGATTCAAGTCAAATGTCATATGCAAGTGGAAATGAGGACATAACAGGCTGGTCGTCTTTATGTATTTGGAAATATTTCTACACTGAGATGTACTTCTAGAATTGGCCGGTCTGGCTGCTAAGTTTTCATGCCCTGAACTAATTCAGCCAGTTGTAAAATTGTACCTTTCTGCAGATGACTTCACATGTGCACCTCATTTATACTTGAACTTGCTATGATTCAGATAGCATTATCCTAAATGATGTTAAGAAATTGTTCATTTTCTGTGTCAGCGAAAAATGAGGAAAGGCCAACTACATTTCGCCTGAAGAGAGTCATGTCAGAACTGACATCTTGGCAGATACAAAAATGCAAGTAAGATATTTTAACAGGGCATACTAAAACTAATGAACTGAGGACCAATATACACTTCTCCATTGTATTAAAGTGGCATCTACTGAAATTTACAAATGCTAAAAGACATGCTTTATTAGTTGCTGTAGGAGTCCTCTTTCATTTTAGTTTATCAGTTAAAAAAGAAATGTATTTTCCTTTTGTGTAATTTTTAACCTTTATTTTAAAATGTGGTGTGAGAAGATGGATTTTAGAAAGTAATTGTTCTGATACAAAATACAACTAAGAAAACTGATTATTTACTTATCTCTGTGTGCTTATTAAGAGCTTCCCTGGTGGCTCAGATAGTAAAGAATCTGCCTGCAATTCAGGAGACCCTGGTTTGATCTCTGGGTTGGGAAGATCCCCTGGAGAAGGGAATGGCTACCCATTCCAGTATTCTCGCTTAGAGGATTCCATGGACAGAGGGGCTTAGAGGGCTACATTCCATGGAGTCACAAAGACTCAGACATAACTGAGGGACTCACACACACACACACACACAAACACACACACACGTGCTTATTAAAGAAAAAAATCTGAACAATGAATTTTTTGCTTGACAAAGCAAGCAGTCTACCAAGAGTTCTTTTGTAAGCAATAATGTGCTTAATCTAAAAAGCTAATATGATATTTGGATATTTAAAAATTATAGGTTATATGAGGACTCCCCTGGCCTTCCAGTAGTTGTGACTCCCTTCCAGTGCAGGGAATGTCAGTTAAATCCATGGTTGGGGAGCTAAAATCCCACATGCCTTGCTGCCAAAAAACCAAAACATAAAACAGAAGCAATATTGTAGCAAATTCAATAAAGACTTTTAAATAATGGTCCACATCAAAAAAATCTTTTAAAAAATTATTGGGTTATATGCAAGAGCTAGGGAAGGCTATTTCCACTTAATACACTGTCTTTTAGGCCCTTATTAACCTGCGGTGTTCAATTTTAATTTCTATATTTTCAAGTTTTTTTGTTTTTTTTTTTTTTTACTCAGAGAATTTAAGGAAGGGAGGTAGAATTGATGAAAGAGATATCAACTGGAAGATTAAATTTGATTGAGTTGTCTTTTCCTGGAGGAGAAACTAAGATGTTTACTTATTACTTTCTTAAGGTGTATCAATTATTATTATAGTCAGCAAAAGCTATTTCAACTAGTCATCTCTACTTATTTAGAACAGACATTCTCAAAGTATGGTCCCCTGGCCAGTGTGATCAGCATCATCTGGGTATCTGGGAGAAACTGCAAATTCTTAGGGCCCACCCCTGACCTTGAAAACTCTGCCTGAGGAGCACAGAAATTGGTTGTAACTAACCTTCCAGGTGAGTTTGGTGCAAGCTAACATTTGAGAACTAATGTTTTGTGTTTCGGGGGAAAGAACAGATCCTAAAAATAGGGATACATTTTTAAAATAGAAAAGGATGAATGAGTTTGATCTCAAGAAGAATCTAAGTAATCTCAGTAAGTAATGTGGTTATATTGTAGTAGTATGTTAAAGGAAGTTTTGTATTTCTCATAGTGTAGGTACTTAGAAAAGAAACCAAGAATTGCTTTATTGAACCAGGTTCAAACGGTCAAAGAAGACCACTCTGTGCTTCATATTTAGTCATGTGTGCTGACAGACAGCGGCTTCCCAGGTGGTGCTAGTGGTAAAGAACCCACCTGCCAGTGCAGGAGAGGTAAGAGATGCAGGTTCGATCCCTGGGTCGAGAAGATCCTCTGGAGGAGGGCATGGCAACTCATTCCAGTATTCTTGCCTGGAGAATCCCATGGACAGAGGAGCCTGGTGGGTTACAGTCCATAGGGTCTCACAGAGTTGGACTAGACTGAAGCGACTTAGCAGACAGGCAGGCAGACAGACAACTTAGCTTCTCGAGGCTGCCTCAGTGGAAGAGGCTTGTCAGCCAAACAGTTTAACTCCATCATTGCTTTATTGACATGTAGAACAATTTGCATATTGCTGCGTATATTCTTCTCAACTCCCTCCTCTCAAGATGCCCCCACGGCCTGTATAATTTCCATCCACTTTTAAAAAAAGGATATTTACTTATTTATTTTTATTTTTGGCGGTGCTGGGTCTTTGTTTTTGCTCGCGGGGTCTTTCTCTCATTGTGGAGAGCAGGGGCTACTCTCTAGTTGTAGTGCATGGACTTCTCATTGCAGTGGCTTCTCTTGTTGCAGAGTACAGGCCCTAGGGTGCTCAGGCTTTAATAGCTGTGGGCTCAGTAGTTGCGACTCATGGGCTCTAGAGCACAGACTCAGTAGCTGTGGTGTATGAGCTTAGTTGCCCTGTGGTATGCAGGATCTTCCTGGACCAGGGATTGAACTGGTATCCCCTGCATTGCAAGGCAGATTCTTAACCACTGGATCATGAGGGAAGCCCCATCCACTTGTTTTGAGAGAATAAGCAGTATCGAATCTGGAGCTATAAAACTAATTTGCCCTTTAAATTCATTTCCCTCTCTTTGATTCTATAAAATAACATTCATAGAGTAAAGCTTTGAAAATGAAAAAGATACTCTTAGTCAAATGTAAAGTGAAAATGTGAAAAACATCTTTCAACTTTTTTGTTTCAAGCTTGAAAAGATACTGGCCCAAAGATGAGAAAAGAGATGACATTTCCTCCACTGGTTTTCTTAGGGCTTCTGGGTTTATTCAAGAAAAATGGTTTACATGCTACTGGCAGCTACTTGAAGTTCTTGATGACTAGAAGATGGCACCATGAGGAAGGATAAGGGACATCCATCCTTTATCTTGGGCCTACAGGTTACAAACCCTTGAAGGACAAGACCATGTGTTTCTTCTCTGTATTTGCAGTATCTTGGTGTCCAGTTTGAAGTGCTGTAGCCAGGAATTCAGAGAGTATATCATTTGTGAACAAGTTTAATAGGGCTTGATGAGAGTCAGGAAAAGTCTAGTCTGTCTACACTACTTAAATTTATAGCCTGCTTACCAGCTCTGGGTGTCTTCCCCAAAGGCTCAGTGGGTAAAAAATGTGCCTGCAATGCAGGAGATACAGGAGACTCGGGTTCGATCCCTGGGTCAGGAAGATCTCCTGTGGAAGGAAATGGCAACCCACTCCAATATTTTTGCCTGAAAAATGCCATGGAAAGAGGAGCCTGGCGGGCTACAGTCCATGGGTTTGCAAAGAGTAGGACACCGTGGAGCATGCATGCCCTGATTCTCCTCCCCAATTTATTTTTTCCCAGGGCAATGATCATTTTCAACATTTTAAACAATTTTTTTATTTATTAGTTTTTTAGACTTTTAATTTTGTACTGGAGTAGAGCCAATTAACAGTGCTGTGATAGTTTCTGGTGAACAGCCAAGGGGCTCAGCCATACATATACATGACTTTTAGCATTCTTTATCATTTATTTATTTAGTTTATTTTTGTTTCCCTGAGCCCACATGAGGAGAAAGATTTCTGTTTGATTGGTTTACTCGTTGCATAGGAGGTGCAAGAGACCCGGCTTCAATTCCTGGGTTGGGAAGATCCCCTGGAGTAGGAAATGGCAACCCACTTCAGTATTCTTGCCTGGAAAATTCCATGGACAGAGGAGGCTGAGGGGGCTACAGTCCATGGGGTCACAAAAGAGTTGGACACGACTGAGCACAAGAATAGGACATGGGGTCATGGTGTCTCTTACAGTTGTAGGTCTCTCCCGTAACAAAGCCTTTCCCAGCAAAGACTAGAACAGTGCTTCTCAAAGTGTGATCCTTGGACCAGCAGCCTGAGCATTACCTGGGGAATTGTTACATCTCAGGTCCCATCCTAGAAGAGTGACATCAGAAACTCTGGGGTGAGACCCAACAATCTGAGTTTTAATGAGTTTTCCAGGTGATTTTTGTACCTGCTCAAATTTGAGAACCACTGTGATAGAGGATCATCAAAAAAGCAAGAGGGTTCTAGAAAAACATCTACTTTTGCTTTATTGACTAAGCCAAAGTCTTTGACTGTGTGGATCACGACAAACTGTGGAAAATTCTTCAAGAGATGGGAATACCAGACCACCTGACCTGCCTCCTGAGAAATCTGTATACAGGTCAAGAAGCAACAGTTAGAACTGGACATGAAACAACAGACTGGTCCAAATCGGGAAAGGAGTACGTCAAGGCTGTATATTGTCACCCTGCTTATTTAACTTGTATGCAGAGTACATCATGTGAAATGCCAGGCTGGATGAAGCTCAATCTGGAATCAAGATTGCTGGGAGAAATATCAATAACCTCAGATACGCAGATGACACCACCCTTATGGCAGAAAGCGAAGAAGAACTAAAGAGTCTCTTGGTGAAAGAGGAGAGTGAAAAAGTTGGCTTAAAACTCAACATTCAGAAAACTAAGATCATGGCATCTAGTCCCATCACTTCACGGCAAATAGACGGGGAAACAATGGAAACAGTGACAGACTTTATTTTTGGGGGCTCCAAAATCATTGCAGATGGTGACTGCAGCCACGAAATTAAAAGACACTTGCTCCTTGGAAGAAAAGCTATGACCAACCTAGACAGCATATTAAAAAGCAGAGACATTACTTTACCAACAGAGATCCATCTAATCAAAGCTATGGTTTTTCTAGTGGTCATGTATGGATGTCAGAGTTGGACCATAAAGAAAGCTGAGCACTGAAGAATTGATGTTTTTGAACTGTGGAGTTGGAAAATACTTTTTAGAGTCCCTTGGACTGCAAGGAGACCAAACCAGTCAATCCTAAAGGAAATCAGTCCTGAATATTCATTGGAAGGACTGATGCTGAAGCTGAAACTCCAATATTTTGACCACCTGATGCGAAGAGCTGACTCATTGGAAAAGACCCTGATGCTGGGAAAGATTGAAGGCGGGAAGAGAAGGGAATGACAGAGAATGAGGTGGTTGGATGACATCACTGACATGATGGACATGAGTTTGAGGAGTCTCGTGGAGTTGGTGATGGACAGGGAGGTCTGGCGTGCTGCCGTCCATGGGGTTGCAACGAGTCAGACACGACTGAGCCACTGAACTGAACTGTGACAGGACGGGGGCTTTCCAGATGGCACTAGTGATAAAGGACTCACCTGCCAGTGCAGGAGACAAAAGAGCTAAGGGTTCGATCCCTGGGTCAGGAACATGCCCTGGAAGAGGGCCTGGCAACCTACTCTAGTATTCTTGCCTGGAGAATCCCATGGACAGAGGAGCCTGGCAGCCTATAGTCCAGAGAGTCTCACAGAGTCATACCTGACTTAAGCAATTTGGCATGCATGCACGTGATCGAGGACTGAATTCTAAAGCTATCTGATGAGGGCTTTTTTCACTTTTCTGAGCCACAAGGCATTGAGGCCTTAATTCTCCAGATCAGGTATTGAATCTGCATCCCATTGGAAGCATGGAGTTCTAACCACTAGCCTGCCAGGGAAATCCCAAGGTGAGGGCTTTTGACAAAGAAATGGGACAGCTAATTTACCGGTGATATAACTCTTCAATCATTTTATGTGGCACATAGCATTTGCAATAACAAGGTATCAGGAACAGGAAAAGAATAAAAGAGTAAGTTTTCTATTGCATTTGTTTCAAATTATCACAAACTCATAAAAGCACTAATTTATTTCCTTACAGTTCTCAAAGCTCTGAAATGCGCTTCCCTGGGTTAAAAATAAAGATGGCAGTAGGGTTGTGTTTTCTTTAGCAGACTTGAGGGAACCTTGACTGGTCTTTTCTGCTATGCAGGGTACCATATTCACAGATTCCAGGAATTAGGGCCTGAACATCTTTGGGGGACCATTATTCTGTCTACCACAGTGTTCATTAGATGAAATAAAATACTAGGCAGCTTATGTCTTAAAAATGGATGACTTTAGAATGTCAAAGTAATTGTTTGAAGAGTAACAAAAAGCAGCAATCACCAAGAGTTAGAAGGAAGGTCTTTAAGATCTATTAAAAATCCATTAGAAATGAAACATTTTATGTGGTCAGTAATAAAAAAGATAGACAGGTAGATCTATTGTATTTATTGTGATTGAAGCTAAGGGTCAGTTCTGTGGGCAGGTGGGATGGGTCACTTCTGGGTGAGCTGGGATTATTTAAGTGGTGCTGTACAGAACGCCCCCCCGCAATGTAAAATGCCTCTGTTGACAACATCAGCAACTCCTTATCAGAACATGTTTATCTTTAAAGTAGAGAAGTATCTAGAGAGGTCCATTTCTCATTAAGGACTGAGCCAATTCTTTGCTTCAAACATAATTTATATGTGAAATTACATTAAAGTGGACTTGACTGATTGTCTGGAAGAAGTACAAACATAGACAGGAAAGGCACTGTTTACTAACAGTATGAAGCTTAGTTTTCTTTTCTGTAAAATACAGTTAATTATTTTGACATCATCAAGCTATTGTGTGAATTAAAAGATATAATGTATCTAAGACACATTGCAA
The DNA here is from genome assembly GCF_910594005.1 of Cervus elaphus. Taxonomy (NCBI): domain Eukaryota; kingdom Metazoa; phylum Chordata; class Mammalia; order Artiodactyla; family Cervidae; genus Cervus; species Cervus elaphus. The sequence continues at coordinate 28,360,842 of NC_057841.1, read as the reverse complement.
AGCTGGGAACACAGTTAATTGTTCAATTAGTGCTAGCTACACTTATTAGTGTGTTATCTTCATTATTACTTTGTAGTCTGATCCTCTTTGAGGACGATAAATAGGAAGGCTATTGCCTTCCTTTTTGTTGTTGGTGATGGATTTCAGAGGCTCGATGTATGCAATCATTTTTATTTAGCAGTACATTGGCAACTCCATTTCCCCTCAGCTTTCCTGATAGCTCAGATGGTAAAGAATCTGCCTACAATGTAGGAGACCCAGGTCCTATCCCAGGGTGGGGACGATCCCCCACTCCAGCATTCTTGCCTGGAGAATCACATGGACAGAGGAGCCTGGGGGGCTAAAGTCCATGTGGTTGTAAAGAGCTGGACACAACTGAGCGACTAACACTCTCACTCTGGGCAACTCCACATCCCCTCTAGCTTATTTCCTGAGTCTTGATTGGCACTGAGAAGATGAGGAAGAGGAACTCCATGAACAGGGAGGGCAAAGGACCCAGAAATGAAGTTTGGGACAGGCATATGTGAGTTACAATTTTTTTCCGCAATTTAGGGGTCAAAGTAGACCATCCACTAGCCGGTTGACTTTGTACAGTGTCTCCCATATGCTAAGTGCTCAGTACATGTTAATTGTGTGAATGAATTCTGTCCCTCTCTGGATGTATGTCTGGAGGAGACCCATCTCTCTCTCTCTCTCAGAACATGTTTATCTTTAAAGTAGAGAAATATCTAGAGAGGTCCATTTCTCATTAAAGACTGAGCCAATTCTTTGCTTCAAACATAATTTATATGTGAAATTGAGACCCATCCTTGCATCCTCAGGTCATAGACTCCTTGTGGCTAAACAGAAATTTGTGGGACCCCAACTTCTGCCTTCAAGTCCCTAAGACAGCACATCATCACTTATGCACTTTCTTGATAAAGTCTTTCCTAAGATCTCCAGGATAGAATTTGCTACTTTCCTCCTCTACCTTTGGTTTATACACATTCTTTATATTATTTGTTTTATCTTTTATGACTTAAAAAAGTGTCTTTGTATTCTGGACTATAAGCTCAAGGAAAACAAGTACTATATCCTATTCATCTTTGTATTTCCAGACTCTAGAGCAAAGCCTGGAACAGAGTAGGTATTTGATAGATGTTTAGATTTAATAAATTAATAGATTATATTATATTAAATTAAATCTATTCAATTAAAAGATGCAATAAATTAGGAGTTTTGGATTAACATATATATGCCACTGTGTATAAAACAGATAATTAATAAAGACCTGCTGTATAGCACAAGAAACTATACTCAGTATTCTAGAATAATCTATATGGGAAAAGAACTTGAAAAAGGATGGATATATGTATATGTATAACTGAATCACTTTGCCGTACACCTGAAACTAATACAACATTGTAAATCAACCATACTTCAATATAAAATAAAAATGAAATTAAATTAGAGAAAAGCAGTATTTGTTTCGTTAATGAAAATAAATGATGAACAGTTTCACTAGGTGGGTTTAGATGTAGGAGTTCAGACTACAGTGTGGAAAGGATGGTTACTATGGATGATAAAGTTCCCAGAACTAGATGAAGTAGACGACTGTGAGGCGGGGCTGAATTCTCAGAGGATGAAAGTGGGACCTGCGTGTTGCTTGGCAGTGCTGCTGCTGCTGCTGCTAAGTCACTTCAGCCATGTCCGACTCTGTGAGACCCCATAGACGGCAGCCCACCAGGCTCCGCCGTCCCTGGGATTCTCCAGGCAAGAACACTGGAGTGCGCTGCCATTTCCTTCTCCAATGCATGACAGTGAAAAGTGAAAGTGAAGTCGTTCGGTCGTGTCCGACTCTTTGCGACCCCATGGACTGCAGCCCATCAGGCTCCCCCGTCCATGGGGTTTTCCAGGCGCGAGCACTGGAGTGGGTGACAAAGCTGATAAATAGAGAGGATGGGCTTTGAAAGAAGAGGGGCGGAGGAGAAAGCTTGGAGGCCAAAATGAGAACAAGGAGTACACGGAACCATCCTTCCTCCAAAGAAATGTCAACAAGAAGACACTGGATGGGGGGTAACGGAGGGACCATGAGGTAGAGGACACACATCTTTGCAAATGCAAAATGTCTATGTTTTCACTCCCTTGCGTCTCCTTCTTCTAGTTTCAGAGGAAGGTGTGATGCTGTCTCATCTGAAGGGCAGTTTCTCCACAGGCGGTGGTGGTATCTTGCTCTCTCCTGTCTCCTTGTCCCACTGATTACATACCTGTCTTCACTTTAATCTTCTGTTTCACTCTTGCTCCTCCTGCTTCCAACAAGTATTCCTTCCTGCTTCCCAAGTCTTCCTTGCTCTAACATGATCCCTTTCTTTGATCTGGCCCTTTCAGCCCTTTGAGCACTGGGTCCTCACTGCAGGGCCGGGGCTTCTGGCTGAGGCACAGGCTTTCTCTGGCTGCAGTGTGCGGGCGTCTCTCTTGTTGCAGGGCGCAGGTTCTCGAGCATGGGCTCAGTAGCTGTGATGTGTGGACTTGGCTGCTCTGAGGCATGTGGGATCTTAGTTCCCCGACTAGGGACTGAACTGGTGCCCCCTGCATTGGAAGGTGAATTCTTAACCATTGGACCACAAGGGAAGTCCCTCAACATCACTTAAAAAAAAATTATTCATTTATTTTTAAAATGTTAATTTTTAACTGAAGGACAATTGCTTTACACTATTTACTGGTTTCTGCCATATATCAACATGAATCAGCCATAAGTGTATATATGTCCCCTCCCTATAGAACCTCCCTCCCTCCTCCCACCCATTCCATCTAGGTTGTCATAGAGCATTGGTTCCTTCCTCAGCTTCACTTTTAATTCTGGTTACTCCTTTATTGATAATCAGGTTGTCTATATTCCTGCTTCCTTTTCTTCACCACTAATTTCTCCAGTTTGCTAGCATTGCTGTGCTGAATCAATTTACTTACCCACTATCTATTACCTCCTTATCACAAATTACAGTATGATTTCTTAGGCCTCAAATCTTTAAACCCCTCTGAAGCGCTCCAGGCTTTTTGCCAAAATGCAATTATCACCACTTCTATTTAGAAATAGTCTCCATGTTAGTTAATTAATTAAACGCAGATTTGAGTGGCTTCCATGGGCCAGCACCATCCTAGGGAAAAAAAGTGGTGATCAAGAACTAAGTCCTTGTCCCTGGTGGAGGATAAAGCTTAACTGGGGAGTGAGACAGTTAATTGACTACATAACAGAGTTAGGAGCTACCAAGGAATCGTCCATGAGGGCGACATGACATCATGGGGCTAGGGAGAGCAAGGCTGCTGCAGTGAAAGGTCACTTAAGTAGAGACCTGAGGGATGTGTAGGAATTCACCAGGCTAAGAGGAACATGGAAGTGTTTAAGCAAAGAGCAATATGTTCAAACTGCCTGTTGTAGGAGGAAGTGTGAAGAGCATGAGAGACTGAAAAAAAGCCCTGTTGGTTGGTATGGACAGGACCAGGGAATGCCTTTGTGGGTACCCAGAGGGAGATGCGGCAAGAGCTGGGTCGCCAGGGCTTTATAAAACACGCTAAGGAGTGAAACAGTGGGAAGCTACTGAAGAAATTTAAGCAGGTGGTTGGCAAAATCAGATTCATGTTTTGAAAAAGTTGTTCTGACTGCAGCATAATACCCTGGGTTGGAAGGTAGGGCAGAAAAGATGGGACTTAAGAGAAAGTCAAGAGGCTGCTGCATAGCACAGGAAAAGGAGGGTGGTAGATTGTTCCAAAGAAGTGTCAGTGAAGGGGCAAATGAAACTGATTTAACAGAGCTCGGTATACAAGGCAATCAAGAAAAATGGATGGTCCTCCTATTTATTCGTAAGTACCTTCAGTAGTCAGTCTATGCTGTGACACATTTGTGCACCATTTATGACACAGCTGGATTCTTTTTTCCCACCTTGACCTTTACCCTCATGTGATTAGCTTACCTCAACAGGCTACCTTGCTCTCATGGCATCTGTCATACTGCACTGCATCTACTGGTTGGTTCGTTTGTCTCTTCCAATAAAACTTTGGCTTCTTAAATCTGGACAATGTGTTTCACCAGTGGTTCTCGAACGGTTTACATAGGAGTTGCTTGGGGGTTTTGTTAAAATTAATATTTTTAAATTAATTTTTAAATTAATATTAATAAATTTTAAAAAAATTTATTCATTTGGCTGCTCCAGGTCTTAGTTGCAGCATGTGGGATCTTCAGGCTTTGTTGCAGCACACAGGATCTTTAGTTGCGGCATGCAGGATCTTTAGTTGCAGCACGTGGGATCTAGTTCCCTGACCAGGGATTGAACCCGGGCCCCTTGCATTGGGAGTGCAGAGTCTTAGCCACTGGACCACTAGGGAAGTCCTAAAAATGTGTATTTTGACTCATTAGGTATGGATTGGGTCTGAAATGATTAATTTCTTCATTTTTTATTTAAAAATTTTTTATTGAAGTACACTTGATTTATGATGTACTAGTTTCTGGTGTACAGCAAAGTGATTTATATATAAATATTTATATATAAATTATATATATATATGTGTGTGTGTGTGTGTGTATAGAAGCTCAGCTGGTAAGGATTTCCCCTTCGGAAGTTCCCCTGGAGAAGGGTTAGGCTACCCACTCCAGTATTATCGGGCTTCCCTGGTGGCTTAGACAGTAAAAAATCCACCTGCAATGTGGAAGACCTGGGTTCTATCTGTGGGTTGGGAAGATCTCCTGGAGGAGGGCATGGCAACCCACTCCAGTATTCTTGCCTGGAGAATCCCCATGGACAGAGGAGCCTGGTGGGCTACAGTCCCTGGGGTCACACAGAGTCAGACACGACTGAGTGGCTAAGCACAGCACAGCACATATATGTATATACATAAATACACACACACACATATATATATTCTTTTTCATGTTCTTTCCCATTGTGGTTTATTACAGGATAAGGACTATATTTCCCTGTGCTATGTAGCAGGACGTTACTGTTTATCTGTTTTATAGGTAGCAGTGTGTGTCTGCTAATTCCAAACTCCTAGTTTATCCCTCCTCCACTTTCCCCTTTGGTAACCTTAAGTTTATTTTCTATGTCTGTGAGTCTGTTTCTGTTTTGTAAATAAGTTCATTTTTATCATATTTCAGATTCCACATATAAGTGATATCACATGGTGTTTGCCTTTCTCTGTCTGACTTCACTTAGTATGATTATCTCTAGGTTCATCCATGTTGCTGCAAGTGACATGAAATAAGCAATTCCTTTAAAAATTTTTATTTATTAATATTTATTTATTATTAAATGTTTGTTATTTATTTGGTTGTTTTTGGCTGCCCTGGATCTTCATTGCTGTGCACAGGCTTTCTCTAGTTGCAGAGGGCAGGGGCTGCTCTCTAGTTGGGGTGCATGGACTTTTCATTGTGGTGATTTCTCTTGTTGTAGAGTTTGGGCTTTAGGCTCAGTAGTTGTGGTGTTGGGCTTGGTTGCTCTGCAGCATGTAGGATCTTCCTGGACCAGGGATCGAACCCATGTCCCTTGCACTGGCAGGTGGATTCTTAACTATTGGACCACCGGGGAAGCCCTGAAATAAATAATTTCTAATAAGACTCAGGCAATGCCAATGCTGGTGGCCTGGGGGGAATCACTTTGGATAAAAAATCTTTCTTTAAAAAATTTATTTATTTATTTTAATTGGAGGCTAATTACTTTACAATATTGTAGTGGTTTTTGCCATACATTGACATGAATCAGCCATGGGTGTACATGTGTCCCCCATCATGAACCCCCCTCCCACCTCCCTCCCCATCCCATCCCCCAGGGTCATCCCAGTGCACCAGCCCTGAGCACCCATTCTCATGCATCGAACCTGGACTGGTGATCTGTTTCACATATGATAATAAACATGTTTATACACATTTTCGTCCCTAGTACTTAGTAGAGTGTTTGGCACATGATGGATTCTTGGCAAATGTCTATTGAATGAATAGCCTACTTTTCCAAACTCACCTGCTAATATTTTCCTTCACATAACTCAATCTGAAAGCACTGTCTTAACACCAACCTGTATTTCCAGTTTCCCATGTTAATTTCCTTGCTCACCACGTTACTCTCACTTGGAGAGCTAGCTCACTTTTATCTCAGGTTGAAAACAATTTTGCAAATTCATCTCAAAAACCATGTTTTCTTAACGGCTTTATCAATGATCTCTATAGAGAAGTAATCTTCTCCTATTCTCCCTGATGTTACTTCATTATAAAAAAGATAGAAAACAGGCATATCTGTTCGTCCATCTTTCTCACATGCTGGCTTTTACTATGCTTGCTTCTGTTCACATCTTACTTCAACTTTTATCCCCAAACTCAGAACCTCCAGACTACACACACCTCAGGGGGAAAGGAGTCTAAATCTTTTATTCTTTAATTTCTGTTTACATAATGGTACCCAGGAAGCATTCATAAAAGAAATGAATCAGTGAACGTGAGTGAATGAGTCAAGGCAGAAACTTTGTAGGAAGAGAAAGGACCTTGACTTCCCCCTTTTTCTTAAAAAAAAAAAAAAATTACTTATGGTTGCATTGGGTCTTCATTGCTGCAAGGGCTTTTCTCTAGTTGCAGCGAGCGGGGACCACTCTCTAGTTGCGGTGCCCAGGCTTCTCATCGTGGTGGCTTCTCTTGTGCATCACGGGCTCTCGGGTGTGTGGACTTCAGTAGCTGGGATGAGCGGGCTCAGTATTTGCGACTGGCAGGCTCAGAGATCGCAGTGCACTGGCTTAGTTGCCCTGAGGCATGTGGGGTCTTAGTTTCTAAACCAGGGATTGAACCCATGTCTCCTGCAGTGACAGGTAAATTCTTTTTTAAATTAATTAGTTATTTTTTAAAATTAAGGATGTCATTTATGTTTTTTTTTAATTGATTTGTTTTTAATTGGAGGATGCTTGCTTTCCAGTGTTGGTTTCTGCCATATATCAACATGAATTAACCATAGGTATACACATGTCTCCTCTCCCTCCTGAACCTCCCTCCCACCTCCCACCCCATCCCACCCCACTAGGACGTCACAGAGGCCCAGTCTGAGCCCCCTGAGTCATGCAACAAATTCTCACTGGCGATCTCTTTCACATATGGTAGTGTATATGTTTCTATGCTACCCTCTCAGTTCGTCCCACCCTCTCTCCCCCTCTGTGTCCACAAGTCTGGCAAGCTAGTTCTTAACCACTAGACCACCAGGGAAGTCCCTCAGCTCCCCTTCTTGAATCCTCATATGTGGATAGCTCAGGGGCACATTTAACTGTCATATGTATCTTTCAGAATCCAGATAACTCAGTGGGCGAGTGGACAATTTAGATAAAGAAGAAGGAGTGATAGATTTTGTTGGTGTTATGGAGGATTCTGCTGTTTGGTTTTTAAGGTGTGAAGATGGAGCAAGGTGTGTCATAGTGTCACACCTCTGCCCTGTGGGTTGTTCCTCTTCCCTACTCAGGAGATAAAATCACCCTGAATCATCCTGACACCAAGTTTCATGAAAATACTCCACGGGAATGCAAGAATGAGTATTCTAGAGGTTGATTAACTCTTTTAATCTGCAGTCCTCTAACGAAGGTCAGGGAACTTGGGAGTCTCCTGAATAAATTGATTTTGTTCCCTTGGATACAGTGTCCCAGGTTCCAGAATGAAGTATCCACAAGCTAAATACACATTAAATCTCAGAGCACAGTGGCATATATATTGTATATAAATCAAGAGCCTGCTTTTAAATTAACAAACACTTCTATCAAACCTGATTTTTATTTTGCTTTGTAAATAAAAGATTGATGGTCCAAACTTTTTAAAAAGAGAAAAATGGTCTAAAAAAAGAAATGGGTCTACCATTGGCTTACTTCATGACTGTGTTCATGAAAAATAGACTATAATTTGCCCATCTGAGACTTTAACATGCTAAGTTGTTGACATATAGGCAATATGAGATATTGTTTGCTTCAGTAGACAAAGAAGTGTTTTTCTTCCACTCTTTTTTATATTATTAATTTGCCTGCCATTTTCCAAAAATAAATTAAAGGTAAAATTTCTCATGTTGAGATTTATCACAATTTCTGAATCAGTAGAATCTAGCTGAAAAGGTTTTCCACATTTGTTCTCCATCTACCTTTAGCAGTTTTAACTTTCATGCTCACATCACTAACCAGATGAACTAGATGAGATTGGATCTGTTACGCAAATAGTAAAATTTACAAACACCTAATACTCCTTTGCTTTTGTCTCCAGTGAGTGCATTCAAGGAAAAATTGAGAGTGGGTAATAAATAATCAGATCACTTCAATTTTCTTTGAGATGGAAAATGATCTTTACTTCATCCTCTCCATTAGGACCCAGAAAAAAAAAAAAAGTTGAGTCATAGCCATCAAGATTGGCCAATGTTTTGAGAAATACATCTATCAAAACATTAAACTGAGCAGGGTCCAAAGCAGAGTTTGTTCTGAGAGGGTTATTTTAGGATTCCAGGTAAGTCGATCTTTGCTACTCCTCTCTCTGCTGTTCACCACATCCTCCTCCCCAGTTTCCCTTAATTTTTATGAGGTGTTATTAAATAAATTGTCCCGATAAGGATCTGCATGGTCTCTTGGCACACGGGTGTTGTGGGTGTGTTTACTCACTGCGTTCTCTCTTGCATCACTTCCTCCTCTCCACCTACCACTTCCTGCCCTCACTTTTCTTTGCAGACTATCTCGGTCCTTCCAGCTCTCTCCCACCCACTTGTCAGCTCCCACAGCCTGGCTCCTCTCCTCACTGGGGGCCTCATGAATGACTGAAACGTGTAGCAATCATAGAAGTGACTGGTGCTGCTGTCTGACAGCAGCATGTACATCTGCTGACATGTATGTGGCATCTGACCACATGCACTCCTTCTTAATATTGTAAACACCTCCCTAGCACATCGCCTCAAGAGACTCTTCTTTCAGAGGGTTTGGATATTCAAAAACGTATCAGCAAAATGCTGCTGTCACCAGCAAGGGAATATTGCCCTCTTAATTGTGATACAATTTTAGGAATGTGTTTATTAAAAAGAACATTACGTCTGTAGGGAAAGGACTTGTGGGCACAGCAGAGGAAGGAGGGTGGGACGAACTGAGAGAGGAGCATTGACACTTATACACTGCTGCTAAGTCACGTCAGTCGTGTCCGACTCTGTGCGACCCCATTGACGGCAGCTCAACAGGTTCCCCTGTCCCTGGGATTCTCCAGGCAAGAACGCTGGAGTGGGTTGCCATTTCCTTCTCCAAGGCATGAAAGTGAAAAGTGAAAGTGAAGTCGCTCAGTCGTGTCTGACTCCTAGTGACCCCATGGACTGCAGCCCACCAGGCTCCTCCGTCCATGGGGTGCTCCAGGCAAGAGTACTGGAGTGGGGTGCCGTTGCCTTCTCTGACATGAACACTAGCAGGTGTAAAACATATAGCCAGTTTGAACCTGTTGTGTAACACAGGGAGCTCAGCCTGATGCTCTGTGATGGCCTAGAGGGGTGGATGGGGTGGGGTGGGAGGGAGACTCAGGAGGGAAGTGATGTACGTGCAATTTCAGCTCATTCATGCTGTTGTATAGCGGAAACAAACACAGTATTGTAAAACAATTGTCTTCCGATTAAAAATAAAAAAGAGAAAAATATGTCTGTTTTATCATCTATCAGTTGGTCGATCTCTTCCTTACTCTTTTCACCCCTGACATCTCATCCTTTGTGGATGTTTCTGGAAGTCTTTCACCCACTTCCTCCAAACTTTGTGGTTTGACTTTCAAAGTCTAGTTTTCGATGAGGGAAATAAATAAATAAAAAGCTTGTTTATTATTCTGTCATTATTGCTTTATCATCATGGCATGAAATACTGAATAATGAGGAGGCAAACACCCATTTTATGGGCCTATTGCAATCTTCCTTGTATAATTAATATCTATCATTAGATGAAAGTCATATCATTTGCAATTTGATGCAGCTTTCTTTAGAATTTCTTGATGACTCCAAGGTGGTTTATATGCTGGTGCACCTGTTGCTTGTAATCAGGTTTTATTAGATAAATAAGCATCAAGCCCTTTGCATGCTCCCCTTCACTACTCATCTTCTCAAAGGGCCACTTGCAGTGGGGAAAAGCAGCCTTTATTATAGCTGCTTTGCATAATAAGGCTGCTTCTCCCTTCTTCTGCCTCCTCACCTCCCACCAGGAGGAAATATTGCATCTGTCTCTCTCTGAGGGCATTCAGGCTGGATGGCCTTGAGATAAAGCACAGAAGTTGGAGGCATATAAATCTAACACATATCCATTAAAAATAATCATCTCAGACTAGGTTCAGGACATGCTGCTCGGGTTCTCTGTTTTATCCTATTCCTGGAAACAAGAGCTGCTGCTAACGTTAAAAACACAGCTTCTTATAATAGTGTCTTATCTCCTCCCTTAATTGCCCAGACAAAGCTGGAGAGAAAGTGGGTCACACATTCACCAGGTTTAAGTTTACATGGGAACCTGCTGGTTTTCTTTGTCATAGGCTCTGAGGTAGCTAAGGATGTTGCTAACCTCATATATCATGACAACGCTGCCCTGGGAATCCCAGTGTCCTCAGAGGTCCTCGCCATGGCTCACAGTGGGCCAGAGGAGCCCGTGAGCGCACGCAGAGAGAAGTGCAAATCCATCACCACGACTGAACTGGCAATTTCAATGTCAGGCCCTCCTGATGGCGGGTCAATGGCCCCGGCCTCCAGAGTGAGTGATGGCTCATTCGTTCATTTGGCAGAGCTCTCCCCTGACCCTGAACACTGAGGATGAGTAAGCTCGTCTCCAGGTGAGACTCAGAAGGCCTGGATGCTAAAAGCCTTACCATCACCTACACAGTTCATTGCACAACTTCCCGATTTCTACAACTCCAGTACCCTCCTCCTTTTCCTCTGAAGTTGCAAGGTTTTGCTTGTGCCACAGGTAAGAGGAATCAGACAATGTGCTAATGGACACTTCTCCAAATATCAGTGGATAATTTCTACTATGTATTTGTGGAGGAGCCAGAAATTCCTAGTGACCAATCCTAGTTTAGCTGAGAGTTTTTTCTTTTTTTTCTCTCTTTTTTTAAAAGTCACATTTTGTGTCTTGCATGCCTAAGGAAATTTCTCTCTTGTCTTCATTAGAATAGAGAGTCTCTAAAAGTGTTTCTGGGGTAACAGTCCATTAAGTGACTAAGAATGCTGAAGTCAGACTGTCAGGGTCTTAATCTCTTCTTTCACACACTTAATGGACTTGTGGACAAGTTCCTTAACTTCTCTAAACTGGATTTTCTCATCTATAAAATGGGAATGATCATGGTACCTATCTCATAGAGTTGTTCTTGCGTGTGATCCCATAGAAAACACTACCAGTGATGAGACAGGAAGTGAAATCTGGACACAGTGTGAAAATGTCACTCAGTTGTGTCTGACTCTTTGCAACCCCATGGACTATAGCCCGCCAGGCTCCTCTGTCCATGGGATTTTCCAGGTAAAAATACTGGAGTGGAGTGCCATTTCCTTCTCCAGGGAATCTTCCCGACCCAGGGATCGAACCCAGGTCCCCCACATTGCAGGCAGACTCTCTACCATCTTAGATCCAAAGTTAGCAAACCATGTGATGTAGGTAAATATTTAACCTCTCTGAGCCTTATCATTTTTTTTAATAGAAATGAGGATAATTATTTCTGTTGGAATATGTTTTGGTAAGATTGTATAACAATATCTGTAACACATCTGGAATATCATAGGTGCTCAATAGATGTTAGCTGTCTCATGTTAAATTGTCAGAAACAACATGGTAGACAAAAAAGCATGAACTTTGGATAAAAATTGACTTGAAACACAAGTCTGTGATATAATAGCAGTGTGGCCTCAACTTGGACAAATTGCATCTATTTTTGAGCTTTAGTTTCCTCATCTCTAATGTCATCAGATTGCTTTGAAAATTAAATGAAAAACAAAATGTGCTATATTTATATAAAGTTCAGGGCTCACTTTGCTGACAAAGATCCGTATAGTCAAAGTTATGGTTTTTCTAGCAGCCATGTACAGATGTGAGAGTCGAACCATAAGGAAGGCTGAGTGCTGAAGAATTCATGCTTTCAAATTGTGGTGGAGAAGACTCTTGAGAGTTCCTTGGACTACAAGGAGATCAAACTTTGTTCCCCTGATGTGAAGAGTTAGCTCATCGGAAAAGACCCTGATGCTGGGAAAGATTGAGGATGGAGGAGAAGGTGGTGACAGAGAATGAGATGACTGGACGGCATCGCTGACTCCATGGACATGAGTTTGAGCGAACTCCGGGAGAGGGTGAAGGACAGGGAAGGCTGGCGTGCTGCAGTCCATGGGGTGGCAAAGAGTCTGACATGACTTAGCTACTGAACACAACAACAGGGCTCACAGTCAATATAAATCCTCCCCTCCTCCTCCCTTGGGCTTCTAGAAATCAAATGTTTAAAAAGAAAAGTCAAGTCAAGTCAAATCAACAGCAATAGCAACACATTGAACTCTGATGATAGGAGAAGAAAGTTAGATGAAAGCGACAAGCATTTCTTACTTCAGATAAAGGAACATCCACCAAACCACATACCCATGGTTTGGACTCTCCTGTGGTTTCTCTCTCTTCTTTTAAAAAAAAGGTTTGTTTATTTGTTTATTTATTTTTGGCTGTGCTGGGTCTTTATTGCCATGCGGGCTTTCTCTGCTTGCAGTGAGCTGGGACTATTCTTAGTTGCAGTGAGTGGACTTCTCATTGTGGTTGCATCCCCTGTTGCAGAGCATAGACTCCAGGGCGCAGGCTCAAGAGGTGTTGCACACGGGCTCGGTTGCCCCGCGGCATGTCGGACCGGGGATCAAACTCGTGTCCCCTGCATTGGCAGGTGGATTCTTAACCACTAGACCATCAGGGAAGCCCCACTGTGGTCTCTTGACTATATAGGGAGGATTGTTTATAAAATGCAGTGGGTGAGTATCAAAGGATGTGATTAGGGGTTGGAAATCCCATTTTGAAAAGCTTTCAAAGAAGAGGTGAGTGAGAGCTGCAGGTTTAACTCATGCAGATTTCAAAGTTAGAAAGCAACTAGCATCTCTGTTGGGTGCAAGTGATAGTTTCAGAGAAACCTGACTTGTGGGAATGAGAGGACCCCTTTCGGGTTTACAAAGCTTCAAAGAGAGTCCAGTGGCCCCACGCCTCCTTGGCATGTCTTGGCACTGAAAATTTTCCACTTTATGTGGAACTCGAGACCTTATCACGAAACCCTGTATTTGAGGCCCTATTCTTTAAAAACCAACAACAAAAAGTTACAAGAAATTATAGAGGGAGCTTGCACAGCTGATGATTGTTAGCAAACAAACCAAACCAAGAAAAGCAGGCCAACATAAATTCTCACCCGAAAACAGAGGGTGTGAGTGCTTTCTGGCCAAAAGAGCTTCGGGAAATTCAAATCAAAGGATTTGAGAGACTGAGACTTATTTTGATAAACTCTTATGGTTTCTCACTTCCACTTTGTGAAGAAAAGGTAAGCAACAAAGGCCCTCTACATTGTGTCCTGGGTTCTCACGCTGAGGTTCTAAATACTCTCAATAAATATTATGTAACATCTCCCAGATTCACAGACCAAACAGTTCATTGACATTTACTTCCCCATATTGTATTCCTCAGGAAGATAATGGCACCTTTGAGTGGTCCTATTGCAGAGAAAAGGAAAGTCTCCAAACTTGATGGGCTTGTCAGAATTAAGACACGCAGGCTTTGAAAATGAGTTTAGAACTAGATACATCTATATTTTGTGCTATGATCTGTCCTGGTGGCGTTTTGGGAGGGCAAAAGGTTGGGAAGAGATAAATGTAACTGAAATAAAAGTGTGATGGTTTACATGGTAAAAGTAATTCTGCATTGTCCAAAACATATAATGCGAAAAAAATGAAAAATCTAATATCTCTCCATTTAGTCTATCATTGTTAATATTTTGGTTTACTTTCCTCTGGTATCCTTGTTGGAGGCTTTTTGGAGGCCATTTATTTCTTTTTTCTAGTTATGGTCATGCTAACCATACATCTTTGAATTCTGTGTTTTATTTATTTATTCCATCATATTGTGAATTCTCCATGAACATGATATTGATTGCTGCTTTTTATTTGGATTAAGTCCTTAATCTTCCATTCCCTATCTCTTTCTGTGCATTCATTTCTATCTTTCCATCTTTGTGATCTCTAGACAGTTGTTTTATATCGAATGACAAGTATAGGGAAAAAGAGGGGACTCTGAAAAGGACTGCTTCAAATCAAATAGTGTGAACTGTCATAAAATAAGAATCAATGTGAAGTATAAGCCTGTCATTACCATCTTGTCTTAGAGCAGCTAATATTGAAAATTTTATTAAATTTTTTCTCTTTAATGATACATGTTCATTATAAGCAACAGTCAAGCAAAATATATCCTAGGGAGAGAATGGAAGTTCCTTTCTCTTAAATTTCCCTCCCTAGGGATAATTTCTTTAGTCATTTGCACAGCCTTCCAGACTTTAAAAAAATAAATATATAAGCACATATGTGAACATTTTGCTTTTAAATAATATGAGATCATTCTAGACATAGTTCTGCACCTTATTGTTTCTACTTTCTGTACCATTGACTTCTTTCCATTAGTTTATATAATTCATGCTCTTTTGACAAGTAATTTTGACACTACTCCACTGCGTGGCTGAGCCACAATGTATTTAACCATCCTCTGATCAATGAACATATGGGTTATCTATTTCTTTTTGGTGTATTAAATAGTGCTGCAGTCGATACTCTTAAGGATATATCTTTGCCCACTTGCATTTCTAAAAGAAATGTTCCAGAAGTAAAATCACTTGGTCAAAGGTATGAATAATTTGGGGGGAAGGTGGCAGGTCACTCTCTCTCTTTTTTAAAATCTACTATATGCTCCATCTGACTTTTTAAAAATTAACTAATTTATTTGGCTGTGCTGGGTCTTTGTTGCAGTATATGGGAGCCAATTTCCTGACCAAGAATCACACGTAGGCCTCCAGGTCTGGGATCGCAGGGTCTTAGCCACTGGACCACCAGGGAAGTCCCCAGATTAGTCAACCTCTCATGAGTGGACCTCCCACTGGCAGTGGATGAGAGTCTCCGTTTTCCTCACACCCTCGCCTTCTTAAAAGGTGGGGATTGCTGAGTCTGAAGCAAACCATCTCAAGAGACCGTTTCTCATTATTTGGTATATGTCTACATGTTCACCATTTCTCTGTTATATTCCAAGTCAAAAATTATGTTGGGAAAGGAAGGAAGAAAGGAGAGGCATGGAATGACTGGAGGAGACAGAGCACCTGGTCACCTTCTGCCTGGTTTCAAGTTTGCCATCACTGACGTGTAGGTAGGTAGGTAGAACCTTGAAAGCAGCTAAAAAATGTTGTAATGTCTTGCCTTCTGGATGCTTCCCCCCCAACCCAGTTTTTTTTATTGTGGTAAAATACATATAAAATTTACTATCTTAACCATTTTCAAGTGTACAGTTCAGAAGTGTTAAGTACTTCTGTATTTTCACGCCACCATATCATTATCCATCTTGAGAACTCTTAATCTTGCAAAATTATGCTCTATTAAACAATGGCTGCTTTTTCCTCCCTCCTGCCAGCCTTGAACAATCACCATCTTCTTTTTGACTCTGAACTTGACTATTCTAAATACCTCGTATATACAGAATCACACAGTATTTGTTTTTTTTTTTTGTGACTTGCTTATTTCACTTAGCATAATGTCCTCCAGGTACATCTATGCTGTAGCATATATCAGAATTTCCTTCTTTTTCAAGGCCAAATAACATTCCACTGTATGTTTATACCATAGTTTGCTTATCTGTCCATCTGTTGAAAGACACTTGGATTACCTCCATGTTTTAACTATTCTGAATATTGTTGCTATGAACATGGTCCTACACAGTTTTCTTTGAGATCTGTTTTCAGTTCTTTCAGAAGTGTATACCCAAAAGTAGAATTGTTCGATCGTATGGTAACTGTATTCTTATTTGTTTGAGGAACTGCCATACTGTTTTCCAAAGTGCTGTGTAATTTTACATTCCCACTAACAGTGCACAGGGGTTATAATTTATCTACATCCTTGCTAACACAATTTTCTATTTTTAAAAAATATTTATTATTTATTTATTGGGTAGAACCAGGTCTTAATTATGGCATGTGGGATCTAGTTCCTTGATCAGGGATAGAATCCAGGCCCGTTGCATTGGGAGCACGGAGTCTTAATCACTGGACCACCAGGGAGGTTTCTTCTATTTTTTTGATAGTAGCCATCCTAATAGGTGCAAGATAGTTCTGGATGCTTTGTGAGCTGTAGCACTCCTTTTTCAGACAGGCCCAGCTGAGGTCAGCACAAGGGTCACAGTAATAACACCTCAGCTATCTGGGTCTTAAAGGCCATGATTAGGGGTGGATGGAAGAAGGGGTGAGAGACAAACACTGTTGTGCTAACTCAACTGCTCAACTGCGCTAACTACCAACTGCTCATCTGCGCTAACTACCAACTGCTCAACTGCGCTAACTACCAACTGCTCATCTGCGCTAACTACCAACTGCTCATCTGCGCTAACTACCAACTGCTCATCTGCGCTAACTACCAACTGCTCAACTGCGCTAACTACCAACTGCTCAACTGCACTAACTACCAACTACTCAGCATGCTGATACTGAAGGAAGCACATGAATATTTGCCAAGGAAAGAGATAGCCTTTTACAGCTGCCTGCAGGAAACACTCTCCTAGCACTTTCTTTGCATTTGCTGTGCAATTAAGTACTTAGTTGGGTGGCTTAGTTTAATTTTCTCTCCTTTGCTTTCAACAGCAGGATTCCTGAGGGCAGGAATGTGTCTGTAGGGTTACCCATGTTCCCCAAACACAGGCACCACCACAGGATCAAATGCTTAATAACGGTCTGATATGGATTTCCCTGGTGGTCCAGTGGTTGGGAGTCTGCCTGCCTGTGCAGGGGACACAGGTTCGATCCCTGGTCTGGGAAAATCCCATATGCTGTGGAGCAACTAAGCCCGTGAGCTGCAACTACTAAAGGCTACGTTCTACAGCCTGTGCTCTGCGACGAGAAGCCACGGCAGCGAGAAGCCTGCACATTGCAATGAAGAGTATCCCATGCTCACTGCAACTAGAGAAAGCCCATGAGCACAGCAATGAAGACCTAGCATGGCCCAAAATTTAATTAATAAAAAAACAATTGTCTCATGGTCACAAGAGCACACCTCCTGTTCCCTTCTGTGTGGAGGTATTAAGGACCTTCACTACAAGGTAGAAAGTCATAGCAATGACAGTTAGGAAGAAAACAAAACAGACTTTGGTTCTTAAAGTAGTTTTAGGTTAACAGCAAAATCGAGTGGCGAATAAAGAGATTTCCCACATACCCCTCCCCCCAACCTCTCCCTCTATCAACAATCCCCACCACAGTGGTGCATCTGTTAATAATCAATGAACCTACATTGACACATCATTATCACCCAAAAGCCATAGTTTACTTTAGGGTTCACTTTTTTTTTTTTTTCAAAGCTGACATCTTTATTTTCTGTTCAGATTTTAAAAAAAGCTTTTTGTTTTGGCTGTGCTGCATGGCATGCAGATTTCCCCACCAGGGATCAAACCCACTTCCCTTAAAGTGGAAGCACCAGTCTTACCCACTGGACCCCCAAGGAAGTACCCCAGGGTTCACTCTTGGTATTTCACATCCTATGGGTTGGACAAATGTAAAAGTAACATGTGTGCACCATTATCGCATCACACAGAATAGTTTCACTGTCCTCAGAACAATGATGCTGTTAAATTTTTTTAAAAACATTTTTTGTTTTCATTATTCAAAATTGTATAAACATTTGAGAAGAGGAACAGAACATGTTTGATGGCTATAAGCAGAGGGCTTCAGTGAGCACAGGGTCCCAGGAGATGTGTTACTTGTTAAGTAACACAGAAGCCCGTAGTGGGTTGCCATGCCCTCCTCCAGGGGATCTTCCAGACCCAGGGATCGAACCCGGGTCTCTGAGGTCCCATCTCCTGCATTGGCAGGTGGGTTTTTCCACTAGTGCCACCTGGGAAGCCCGCAGCAACACACAGAGCATCCCAACCGGACCCTGGGGAGCTGCCAGGAGAAAGCAGAGTGGCTGTGCCCAGTGGCGCTGGCCGCAAGCCAAGAGTCAGGGTGCCTGTGCGGGGGCCAGGGTAGCTCTGGTAACCGGGTTTTTATTAGAAGTCAAGGGTCACGGAGCCTGGAGAAGCCAGTGAGCATTTTCTATTTCACTGTGGACAAAGACACCAGGAAGAGGGCCAAGTTCTGAAACGGCATGTAGGGGCCAGATTTTCTTGTAAGTACTGGCTGAAGTGGCTCGCCTAAGCCTCTTAATGAGGGGATTTAATCTCTCAGCAGGTGAAAAAGGACCCAGGGCTTTTTCCACAGAGCGCTTTGCCAGATTCTATGGTTAAGCACAGTCCAGAGGTTATTAGCCTTCTGCCCACAGAAGAATGAATCAAAATTAATGTGAGGGAGTTAAAACCAAGGTTAAATTCAGTTAAGAAACAATTAAAAACCGTTTAAGGGAATCAGGAAGTTATGCCATGTAGCTCTTTTTCATTGTCTTTTTTTTTTTTCAAATAATATATATAATTTTTTGTTGTTGTTGTTAAATGCTCATGTTTGTGTTTAGTCTATAGAGACTGCTATTTCAGTAAGGTTATCATGCTATGGAGAGAAACATACTGGAAACGTAACTGGCTGCTCACTTAACACTGGGAAGTTGCTAGAACCTGACGTGAAGAACCCTTGACCCAAGGTCCCCTAAGAGGCATCACCACCACCTGGTGGCCCTCAACAACGTTGCAAGTCCACCAGTCTCAGAGAAAGCCTTGAACTTGCAGGGAGCATGTCTGGCAAATGCATAATCTTACAACAAAAATGATTGTTGAGGTTGCAATACAGCCAAAGATTTAATATTTCCTGTGTATCATTTTTATGACAGCAATGACTATGGAGGTTCCCCGTATGTCATCCTCTCAGCAGTCCTGCAGCTGCAGAATATCATAATCAGCATTTGCAGATGAGGAAACTGAGGCTGGCAAGATTCGGTGACTTCCCCAAACTTCCCAGGTGGTATAGTGGTAAGAATACGACTGGCAAGGCAGGAGATGGAGGGCATGCAAGTTTGATCCCGGGGTCAGGAAGATCCCCTGGAGTAGGAAATGGCAACCCTCTTCACTATTGTTGCCTGGAAAATTCCATGGACAGAGGAGTCTGGTGGGCTATAGTCCATGGGGTTGCAGAGTTAGACATAACTGATCACTTGTACATGCACTCCTGCCAAGGTCAGAGAGCTAGGCCTGCTGGACCTGTGGGGTGAAATCAGATTTGTCTGACCCTGGGAATAAGCTCCTTCCAAAACTTACTATTTGAATTTTACACAACAAAGAACAGTGAGATGTTTTGTGATTTTTTTCGGGGGTGATGTAGGATGTAGACCCACAGTTAATGTGTTGAGGAGCATTTAAGAATAAGTATTTTGGGGGGAATTCCCTGGTGGTCCAGTGGTTAAGCATCTGTCTTGCAATGCAGGGGACGTGGGTTTGATCCCTAGTCGGGGAACTAAGATCCCACCTGCCATGGAGCAGCAAAGCCCATGAGTTGCAACTACTGAGCCTGCACCACAGCTAGAGAGTCCATGAGCTGCAGTGAAAGATCCCATGTGCGGCAACTAAGGCCAGATTCAGCCAAATAAAGAAATAATAAATAGATGTTCAAAAAGAATAAGTATTTCAACATAACTGGATCAAGATATCATTGGCCTTCTGTTTTAGAAAACTGGGAGAAGATCTTTTCCCAAGGTGGTTGTGTACCCAAGAGAAATAAGAGAAAAATAAAATCTATTAGAACACCAAAGTCTACAAATTAAGATTTATTTACCAAGTATTTACTGAAGGACTGTTTTATTCCAGGCATTGTTGTTGCTCAGTTGCTAAGTTGTGTCTCTTTGAGACCCTATGAACTGCAGCACGCCAGGCTTCCCTGTGCTTCACCATCTCCCTGAATTGGCTCAAACTCATTGAGTCGGTGATGCCATCCAACCATCTCATCCTCTGTCGCCCTCTTCTCCTCTTGCCCTTAATCTTTCCCAGCATCAGGGTCTTTCCCAATGGCATGGTGATTGATATACAAATGAATTGGATATGATTTCTGCCTGCAATGAACATGGCTAGTTATAGACATGTCATGTCATACTTTTTTTTAACCTCTGTTCTAGCACAAAACTCTAATGTCTTGGAAACAAAGGAAAATATCAAGTCATTAAAAAAATGAAACTGCTTTTATTTGGTCTTCTTCCTGATTTAGAAACCCCTCATCCCCAATTTTTCCTCCTCTTGCTCAAGATTCAGATTCCAATTTGAGCTTCTTCCTCCTTCTACCCATTCTTTTCTGATGACCCTACGTATTCCCATTTCTTCAACCACCATCTACATTTAGACTTTTTTTCCTGAGTTCCAGACCTTATGTTTCCAATGGTCAGTTATGTTTCTTACTCAGCATGCTCAAAACTCTTCTATTGGCAATTTCAGTTAAGGTCACTGTCAATCACTCAGTTCTCTAAGCCAGAAACCTGGACCTCATTTTAGATTTTTCCTTTTCCTATCAGTTGGTCACTGAGCCTATAAAGGATGCTTGTTAAACATCTAAGTCTCTTTCTTTTAAAGGTTTCACTCTTTAGTCTGAGTACATGTCATCTTTTATTTGAAATACTGCAAAACTTATTCCTTCCTCTAACATCACCTTCCCCAATTCAACTTTTCACTCCTACCACATTTAGACCCTTCTAAAATGTGTTATTTTCAGGTGAAAATCCTTTAATTAGCTCATATCTCCTACAGCATAAGTCGTGGTTAAGAGCAGGAACTTGGGAGCCAGAGCACGTTAGTGGGAATCCCAGCTCCGTCTCTGACAGGCTTTTATAAGGGCCATTAAGTTACTTAATCTCTGTGTCCATTACTCATTGTAAAATGTGAGATGTATTTACTGCATAGGATTATTTCAAGGATTACAGGCGGTAACATTTGTAATGTACTTAAAACAGCACTTGGTACAGAGCAATCTCTCAGGAAGTGTTTGTTAACTAAATGAGGTGCAAACATATCCCTCTAATATGTGAGACCTACAGTGACTTCTCTGGCCCATGCCCACTTTTCCAGTTGCATTTATTTTCCTCCAGGCCACTTATATTCTATCCATATTGAACTGAAAACTCAGTGCTCTCATATACATCTAGACCTTTATATTATATATCTTCTGCATAAGATTTCTTTCCTCATGATCTCTTGAAGATTGCTACTTATCATGTAAAGTTCATTCAGGATTTACCTCCGCCGTAAAGCCTGGAAAACAGCCAGCTGCTTCTCTGTGCTTCCAGAACTGTGTGTACCTCCGTTCCAGTTTCCCTGGTGGCTCAATGGTGAAGAGTCTGTCTCCAATGCAGGATATCCAAGTTCAACCCCTCGGGGAAGATCTCTGGGTCAGAGAAGATTCCCTGGAGAAGGAAATGGCAACCCACACGAGTATTTTTGCCCTGGGAACGCCACGGACAGAGGAGCCTGATGGGCTACAGTCCATGGAGTTGCAAAGAGTCAGACACGATGGAGTGACTTTCACCTCCGTTCCAGCAGCTGCCATACTGCCGTGACTGTTAATTTACAAGTATATCTAACTTGCTAGAAAATTACGTCCATGAGCACAGGGACTAAATTTGTTCTCTTCCTTCTTTGCATCTCCAGCACCTACTGTAATAAGAGGCGTAGATATGTGCTGTGTAAATATGTGTTATTATTTTCTTTTGCTATTATAGTTGGAAGGGATTTAAACACCTTGCCTAACTTACTTATATTAAATCTGTGGAAACTGGATAGGAGATAAAGATTTGCCCAAGATTTTCTTGCTAGAGAGTCATAAAAGTGGGGCTAGAACCTTGTTTCTTTTCTTCTCCTTCAATGCTTTCTTCCCTACATTACACAGTGGAACTCCTCTTCCTCCACCATCTCCAGGTTTGCAAAGAGCTGTGAACCAAATGATCCACGTAAATGCTAATCTGCTCTGCTTTAACACTTGGCAGGAATTTCGAATTCTGAGATCACACTCCACCTGGTGGCAATTTACCTAAATTGCAAGTGGCTTTTGGCGTCGGTGACCGTTCTCTCTTTGGTGTTTCTCTGGTGTTATGGGTTCTTCTTTCTCATTTTCTTTTGTGGGTTTTTCATCTCTTGCCAGTTCAGTAAATGTCAGGGTTTCTTTGGGTCCTGGGTCCTACACACTTTCTTTGATGGTGATGGGGATTCATGTGCTCTTGAGCTTCAAATACTGTTTCCATGATGACAACCTTCAAGTCTTCATCTCCAGCAGGAGTCTTTCTCTTGGGCCCAGCCAGGGCCATCATACACTTTGGTGCGGACACTGCTGTTCATGGAAAGTCATTCTCTGTGTAATCTGTGTGATTGGCACCCGCCGGTTGGGTAGCACATGCAATGGTAGGCAGTAGACTTTCTTCAGGTGTCACAAACGTGACATGGCCCAAACACAACTCATTTCTACTCCTCTGAAAATGATTTATGCTTCTGGTTTCTCCTATCAAGCAGTGGTTTCTTTACTCCTTTGTCATTATTGGGTCTTCTCTTCCTGACCACCACCCAATCTGCTCAAAGTCCTATGGATTCTACTTCCTAATAATGTTTGTGACCATTTATTTGCTCATCTCCACCACTGCTTTCTTACCTGAGCTCAGGCCTTCAGTATCCCTGACCTGCATCAGTCCTGCAGCCTGAGAACTGGCCTCCCTGACTCCAGTTTTGCCCATCTTCAATCTCCACACTGCTACCAGCATGAACTTCCTAGAATATGTATTTGGTCATGTCATTATTTTCTGTTGAAAATTCTACCACTGTTTTCCATGGCCTCTGGGTTAAGTTTAAATTCCTCAGTGTGGCTTATTCAGTCCTTTAAGACCTGGGCCTTCATGTCCCTTCCTGTTCACTCTCTATTTGGAAGTA
This sequence comes from Cervus elaphus, assembly GCF_910594005.1. Lineage (NCBI taxonomy): Eukaryota > Metazoa > Chordata > Mammalia > Artiodactyla > Cervidae > Cervus > Cervus elaphus. The sequence continues at coordinate 28,337,760 of NC_057841.1, read as the reverse complement.
GTTCTCCAGGTGGAACACGATTACTTTCAACCTCATAGCCTTTGCGATCTACTTTCTCAGTATATTCTCCTTCCTCCGGTTTGCATGGTTAATCCCAGTGGGTCTTTTGCAGCTCAGCTGAGCCATCACTTCCTTGACCACTCAAAGCTTGCTTAGGTGCTCTTCTGTGCTTCTGGGGGATACTACTGACCCCTCTGCAAAGCCTTTATCTTATTGTACTGTAATTCAGCTGCTCGTTTCCCCATCTTCACATTAGGTTTATCTTCTTTAAGACCTAGGTCTACTTCTTCACAGTTGTATTTATAGCACTTGGTATCCTTCGTAGGCACATAGTAGGTGGTTAGTAAATTTGGGAGGTTGTTGTTTAGTCAATCAGTCGCATCTGATTCTCTGCGACCCCGTGGACTGCAGCACGCCAGGCTTTCCTGTCCTTCACTATCTTCCAGAGTTTGCGCAAACTCATGTCCATTGCGTCAATGAGGCCATCCAACCATCTCATCCTCTGGTCCCCTTTTCCTCCTGCCTGCAATCTTTCCCAGCATCAGGGTCTTTCCCAATTTTTTTTTGGAAAATTTGGGGGGTGGGAGTGAACAAAAAGTGACAGCGACAACAAATCCTCATGAATAGTTCCTTTGTGATGCTAAGTCTTCAAATGATGGCAAACACCCCCAATTTTGTCAGAAGGCACAAGATTTGCAGGCTGGGATCTTCCAGAGACGTGGCAGCATCCTGTGCTGTGTGGACCAGCCTGTCCCATGGCTAATGGCCTAGAAAATGTGGGTTGACTTTAAGAATGGAAAAGTTCCTGTACACTGAAACGTCTTTTCCCACGTGTACACCTGAAATTCTTATGTAGAAAATTCAATCTTTTAGCTTAAAGGTTGACGTCCCGTTCAACTGGAACAGTCCTTGCCCCCTCACCTACCCCCTGAAAACAATCAATTATGCACTAATATGAGCTGGTCTCAAATACTCTTCCAAGAGGCAGCTGTAACGGGGAGCGAGCACAAAGTCAGTGGGCGTTTGACAGAGGCAAGAGGGATTGTTTCAAAGTTAGAAGAAATGTTCAAAAACATTCAAATGAAGAGGCTAAAGCAATAGAGATAAAGCTTGAATATTTCATGATTTTGCATGGATTGCCCTTTGTGTGTGCATCATTGAAAATCCATCATCTGTACTGAATGTCCTTGGCTCCTAGACAAATCAATTCTCCTGATCCCCAAAGAGAAACAAATAGAATGAGATAGCAAGAGTGTTTAAGATGGTATGACTTTTAGTGTAAAAGATAGTATGGAAATAGTGAATGTATTTAATCTCCTCAAAATCATCACTGTTAAAATGATGTATTAGAATAATAGGTTAATAAACAAATTTAAAATTCTAAACTTAAGATTAATTTAAGAGATACTTGAAATGTAAATATAAAAGACCAAAGTTTTCTTTCTTTGCCAAAAGCTAAATTCAGATGGTATTTTTCAATAATCTGCATGAAAGTTACTTTTGTAGTTATGGTTTTTAAAAAACAATATTTCAGTCAGCCTTCTATATAAACAATGGCATCTCAGATATTGCAGCCTGATTGCTTCCACATTCCTAAAATTCTGAAAACTCAAGAAACCGTTTTATAGTATTGGCAAAGCCATGTAAAGCTTTATTCTTTACATATAGGACTTCAGCCTACTCAAAACTCTGTGAAAGATGGACTTGCTTAGGGTAAAAGTAATAATTTTTAATATTACCTTTCTATTAGTTCTAGTCTAATGCACTGGTAGGCATAACTCACTTCTGTAACAATAAGAAAGAGAAAAATATGTGTATAGATGGATGTAGTCAGTAAATGCCTTTGGCTAAATAAGGCACAATTGATTGGAAGGGCATCCATCTGAATGGGCCTTTGAGTGGCCCAAGGATGGAGAAGAATGCATAACTGTCAATGTTCATTGTTCATCTCCTCTTCCCTCCCCCGCTCCCTCCTTCTCTCCTTGATGAAGAACAGTGATAGATGAAAATCTATGTGGTAATCAAAGAGGAATAAAGTTACACTAGATGTTATAAGAAATATAGGTGGAGGTGCCATTAACTTTAGTAATTAAATGGAATAAAGATGTCAAAGCAAAGCATGGTCAAAGGGGATGTGAAAGAAAAAAGCATTGAAGATGATGATCAGACAGAATGATACATATGTATAATTGAAATTGAAGTAAAAAAGTAGCAAAATGATCTTTCTTTCTGGTGGCCATGTGCTTAAAGAATTGTAAGCAGCTTGACAGAGGTGGAGGTTAGCCCAATTTTGTTGGTCATCAGTAAATATTTCCTGTAACCAACTCAGGAAACAGTTATGGCTAGGAACTTAACCTATTGTCAAACAGACAGATTTAAGAAGTAGAACTTGTACCATGGAAAAGTCAACTATTAAAAGCAGATGAAAATATGGACCATTACATGTTCTATGAGATGCAGTTTTCTTTTTTTTTTCCTTTTTTTATTTTTAGTTGAAGGATAATTGCTTTACATTATTTACATATGTCAGTTTCTGCCATACATCATCAAGAATCAGTCATAGGTATACATTATGTCCCCTCCTTTCTTAACCCTCCCTCCCATCTCCCACCCCTCTAGGATGTTACAGAGCTCCAGTTTGAGTTCCCTGAGTCAAACGGCCAATTCCCACTGGCTATCTATTTTACATATGGTAGTGTATATGTTTCCATGCTACTCAATTTGCCCCATCCTGTCCTTCCCCCACACCCCTCTGCATCCATAAGTCTGTTCTCTATGTCTGAGATGCAGTTTTCTTAAAAAAACAAACAAGGTGAAACCATAGCAGCTAAAGTGTCAAAGTTGTAGCAGCCCGTCTTAGTAATTTGACTTTAACATAGTTTTTTGAAATGAAATAAAAATGCTGTTGTGCCACTCACAATAAATGTTTTGACAATAAAATAATATTTAGAAGTTGGTTATAAACAGATATGACTGGGCTGAATAAAAAAAGGCATGGCAAACTTGAGTCGCATGATATATCATTACCCAGAGAAATGTACCCATCTAGTAAAAAAAAAAACAACCTACATTTTGAAGGCATTAAAATTTGCCAAAAGCCTCAACCTCTTAGGTCTGGAATTAAAGAATGAGTCACTTCTAAAAGCAGAGAGGTGCGTGTGACTTAGCATTTTAACTCTTGGGGAAGGGCTTGACTCAAAATAGCAGATTTAGCAAAATTGGCACCTTTTCTTTAGAACAGTGAAGCTGCAGGATGCCTGGGAAAACTGGGCACCGTTGATGCTTAAGCTTTTAGTCAGTGAGTGTTGTGAAAGGCAGGCATAAAATCATAATGATCTTTCGAATTAAGATGACGTCAAGGCCATTAATGATGCCAATGTAGAGGTGACTATTATGTGTAGACAGAACCTAGCTGCTAGGCTGGTTCAAGATTACTTAAATGTTTGGAAAAAGAACGTAAAACACCTGGTGATTTGAAGCTCATCCATGCCCTGCTTTAACTCCTTGACTGCCGGACCCAGTCAAACCCAGTGGGGGTCTGTGGGGCTCCTGGATGCAGAGTACTTTATCTGTCGTGTGTTTTTTGTACGCAAGATTCCAGTCTCCATGACCTTTCCTGAGTTTCAAAGGGCAGATTCAGACAGTTGCTGTTCAAGGGAGGAACAGTCAAGAAACCACTTGAGGCAAGATTAATGGGACCAGAGAAACTTATCAAGGTTAGAATCCTTACCACCTGAGACCCTTGTTGTTTAGTTTCTCAGTCATGTCTGACTCTGCAACCCCATGGACTGCAGCACGCCAGCTTTCTCTGTCCTTCGCTATCTCCTGGAGCTTGCTCAAACTCATGTCCTTTGAGTCAGTGATGCCATCCAACCATCTCATCCTCTGTCTCCCTCTTTTCCTCCTGCCCTCACTCTTTGCCAGCATCAGGGTCTTTTCCAATGAGTTGACTCTTCAAATCAGGTGATCAGAGTATTGGAGCTTTAGCTTCAGCATCAGTCCTTCTAATGAATGTTCAGGGTTGATTTCCTTTAGGATTGACTAGTTTGATCTCCTTGCAGTCCAAGGGACTCTCAAGAGTCTTGTCTAGCACCACAATTCTGGTGCTCAGCCTTCTTTATGATCCAACTCTCACATCTGTATATGACTACTGGAAACATCATAGCTTTGACTATGTGGACCTTTGTCAGGAAAGTGATGTCTCTGCTTTTTAATACACTGTCTAGATTTGTCATAGCTTTTCTTCCAAGGAGCAAGTGTGTTTTAATTTCATGGCTGCAGTCACCATCTGCAGTGATTTTGGAGCCCAAGAAAATAAAATCTGCCACTGTTTCCACTTTCCCCATCTCCCCTGAAACCCTGCACACACCCTAGTCTGGTCAGCAGTCCTACCCTTGAACCATTGCCATAAAACTCCTTACCAAGTTTCTCCAGTTGGGACACATCGTTTTTGAGGCAGGAGCCTTCTGTGTCCTGGCAAAGCAATAAAGTTATTCTTTTCTTTGTCACCTCAAACTGTCTCTGAGATTCAATTCACTAGCGCACAGAGGCTGAGCTTTGGGCATCATCTCCTGTTGGCATCTTCCACATCTTTAAGCAGAAACACTCATAGTCTTGACCTCCTTTACAGTATTAGCTTCATAAAAGCAATGGCCTAAGGATAATCACATGACCATCATCCCTATTCTTATGGGAACTCAGCATTTCTGAGTCTTCTTAATTCCTTCATTGATCTCATCTCTCATGTCTAAGTCATTGTACTTTCGGGTTCTTTTTGGAAATGTCTGAGCTTTGTCCTTTCTTTCCCAAGACTAAAGCCACACCAGTCTGAGACCTAATTATCTTATGCCTGGAACTTTAAAACTGCTTCCTGGAGGTACTCTGTTATGACAATAGAAGTATGCCCATAAATTTAAATTAAAGTGTTTTCATTATTCTTGGTGATAAATCTGTAAATGCTAACAATTTTTTATGTATTAAATTATCTATGAAATTATTAGTTATGTTAAATTGATCAGAATATAAATGTATTGTAAAATTTGGTAATTGTTAGCTATAAAATGTAAATCTGTTGAAAATATATCTGTATTGAGATTGAGTGAAGCTGGCTTTTTTCCCAGTTTATGAATCTACAGATGATTACTATTTATTCCTAGAAAGTGACAGAGTTTAACATCAAGTCTGTCTCCCTACGGTCCTCCCCAACTCCTCCCCTCCACCCTCATTCTCTTTCTCCGTCCTCCTCCCCCTTCTTTCTTTCTCAAACCAGATATAGATATTGAGAAAAGTTGCTGACAAAAGTTGGTGGGACTGAAAGAAGTTTTTCTTTGCCACATCAGGTGGCATGTGGGATCTTTGTTCTCAAACCACTGGGCCACCAGGGAAGTCCCAAAGAGCTTTGATATAGAAATGTCAGTTATTTGAAGTTCTTCTAAGTTGCATGCCAAAAGAACATAGTAATCTATAATAAAAATATTTTAAATTATCTAGCAGCTGGTGACTTCATAATGACCATTTAATTTTGTAAAAGGCATGAATTGGAACCATCTGATTTGCAGAAGGATTTGCTACTCAGTCATTAAAGTCATTTAATTTCTCAATCTCTGGGAAGTATATTAAGAAGACAATATATCAGCTCTAATTTCTAGTAATCTTTCACTTAGAGGTCCCTTGTTTATGGAACTAAAATTACATCAAACTGGGGTTAAAAAAAATAACCCCATAAAATTAGACATATGTGTTTCAGGAATTTACCCATGTCTGAACATGGATCAGTATATTAATGCCAAATTTAAACTATCTAGGAAGGCATCTCCTAGTATTTAAAAGTTATGATACTTGAAAATTATTATATATAAATAAATTCTAATTTTGTTTTATGATGAAACATTTTTTAAATGAATATATTTGACAGAATTGGAACAAATTTGAATTGCTAAAGAGGAAGCAATCCTAATTAAATGAAGTTGGTTTTCTAGGATTTAGGATACTATATCCTCAAATACATTTTAGAAACATATTGTCTCACATTTGCATATAAGAGGATGGTTTGTATTTAAGCCTACAGGTTTACATTTTTATAAAAACTGACAAAAATGATATGGCCACTATTAATTTTAGAGCATATAAATGATGTATTAAGTTAAAAGATGCATCAATAAAGAGGTGAATTAAATATTATTATTAAAGTGCATCATTTAGGGTAAAAATCTATAATATAACATAATCTCTTTATTTTTATCTTCAGCCCCAAAATACGTGGAATAAATGAACACAAGCAAATGCAGGCAAGTGGGAGATTTGTGCCCAAATTAGAAATGAATATGTATTTCATGCTTGGGCAAAGGTTAATGAAAATATTTCTTCCAGGGTCACCAGGGTGATTAATATAAGAAAATATAAGACATTAACTTACCTATTACCTATAGATCTCTTTTACTGCAAGAAATAGTGTCACTTGACCCAGACTTGCCTGTGAGTGTCCAGGAGTCTCCAACGGAGGCATGGGTTGGTGGTGGCCTGCTGCAGGGCTGGGGGCCCTGAATGTAGCAGTACATGCATGGGATCTTTTGAAGGAGGTGGCCATTATCTTCATTACCTCCACCATAGCTTGGCCCCAGGTAAATAGCAGGGAGGGGACACAGCTCCAGCCATCAACAGAAAATTGGATTAAAGATTTACTGAGCCCCACGCAACAGAACAAGACCCAGTTTCCCCCTCAGTCAGTCTCTCTCATCAGGAAGCTTCCATAAACCTCTTATCCTTCTCCATCAGAGGACAGACTGAAAACCACCATCACAGAAAACTAACCAATCTAATCACATGGACCACAGCCTTGTCTAACTCAACGCAACTATGAGCCATGAGTGTAGGGCCACCCAAGACGGATGGGTCATGGCGGAGAGTTCTGACAAAAGGTGGTCCACTGGAGAAGGGAATGGCAAACCACTTCAGTATTCTTGCCTTGAGAACCCCATGAACAGTATGAAAAGGCAAAAAGATAAGATAATGAAAGATGAACTCCCCAGGTCTGTAGGGGCCCAATATGCTACTGGAGATCAGTGGAGAAATAACTCCAGAAAGAAGAGGTGGAGGCAAAGCAAAAACAACACCGAGTTGTGGATGTGACTGGTGATGGAAGCAAGATTCAGTGCTGTAAAGAGCAATATGGCATAGGAACCTGGAATGTTAGTTCCATGAATCAAGGCAAATTGGAAGTGGTCAAACAGGAGATGGCAAGAGTGAACATCGACATTTTAGGAATCAGCGAACTAAAATGGATTGGAATAGGTGATTCTAACTCAGATGACCATTATATCTACTACTGTGGGCAAGAATCCCTTAAAAGAAATGGAGCAGCCATCATAGTCAACAAAAGAGTCCGAAATGCAGTACTTGGATGCAATCTCAAAAATGACAGAATGATCTCTGTTCATTTCCAAGGCAAATCAGTCAATATCATGGTAATCCAAGTGTATGCCCCGATCAGTAATGCTGAAGAAGCTGAAGTTGAATGGCTCTGTGAAGACCTACAAGACCTTCTAGAATTAACACCCAAAAAAGATGTCTTCATTATAGGGGACTGGAATGCAAAAGTAGGAAGTCAAGAAACACCTGAGTAACAGGCAAATTTGGCCTTGGAGTATGGAATGAAGCGGGGCAAAAGCTAATTGAGTTTTGCCAAGAGAACGCACTGGTCATAGCAAACACCTTCTTCCAACAACACAAGAGAAGACTCTACATATGGACATCACCAGATGGTCAACACCGAAATCAGATTGATTATATTCTTTGCAGTCAAAGATGGGGAAGCTCTATACAGTCAGCAAAAACAAGACTAGGAGCTGACTGTGGCTCAGATTATGAACTCCTTATTGCCAAATTCAGACTTAAATTGAAGAAAGTAGGGAAAACCACTAGACCATACAGGTGTGACCCAAATCAAATCCCTTTATGATTATACAGAGGAATAGACTAGATCTGATAGAGTGCCTGATGAACTATGGAAGGAGGTTTGTGACATTGTACAGGAGACAGGGATCAAGACCATCCCCAAGAAAAAGAAATGCAAAAAAGCAAAATGATTGTCTGAGGAGGCCTTACAAATAGCTGTGAAAAGAAGAGAATGCAAAGAAATAGAGGAAAACAACAGATTGGGAAAGGTTAGAGATCTCTTCAAGAAAATTAGAGATACCAAGGGAACATTTCATGCAAAGATGGGCTCAATAAAGGATAGAAATGGTATGGACCTAACAGAAGCAGAAGATATTAAGGAGAGGTGGCAAGAATACACAGAAGAACTGTACAAAAAAGATCTTCATGACCCAGATAATCATGATGGTGTGATCACTCACCTAGAGCCAGACATCTTAAGTGGGCCTCAGGAAGCATCACTATAAACAAAGCTAGTGGAAGTGATGGAATTCCAACTGAGCTATTTCAAATCCTAAAAATGATGCTGTGAAAGTGCTGCACTCAATATGCCAGCAAATTTGGAAAACTCAGCAGTGGCCACAGCACTGGAAAAGGTCAGTTTTCATTCCAATCCCAAAGAAAGGCAATCCCAAAGAATGCTCAAACTCCTGCACAATTGCATTCATCTCACACTCTAGTAAAGTAATGCTCAAAATTCTCCAAGCCAGGTTTCAACAATACGTGAACTGTACCAGATGTTCAAGCTGGCTTTAGAAAAGGCAGAGGAACCAGAGATCAAATTGCCAACATCTGTTGGATCATTGAAAAAGCAAGAGAGTTCCAGAAAAATGTCTATTTCTGCTTTATTGACTATGCCAAATCCTTTGACTGTGTGGATCACAGTAAACTGTGGAAAATTCTTCAAGAGATGGGAATACCAGACCACCCGACCAGCCTCTTGAGAAATCTGTATGCAGGTCAGGAAGCAACAGTTAGAACTGGACATTGACCAACAGACTGGTTCCAAATAGGAAAAGGAGTACGTCAAGGCTGTATATTGTCACCCTGCTTATTTAACTTATATGCAGAGTACATCATGAGAAATGCTGGGCTGGAGGAAGCACAAGCTGGTATCAGGATTGCTGGGAGAAATAACAGTAACCCCAGATATGCAGATGACACCACCCTTATGGCAGAAAGTGAAGAAGAACTAAAGAGCCTCTTGATGAAAGTGAAAGAGGAGAGTGAAAAAGTTGGCTTAAAGCTCAACATTCAGAAAACTAAGATCATGGCATCCAGTCCCATCACTTCATGGGAAATAGATGGGGAAACAGTGGAAGCAGTGGCAGACTTTATTTTTGGTGGCTCCAAAATCACTGCAGGTGGTTTTTGCAGCCATGAAATGAAAAGACATTTACTCCTTGGAAGGAAAGTTATGACCAACCTAGACAGCATATTAAAAAGCAGAGACATTACTTTGTCAACAGAGGTCCATCTAGTCAAGGCTATAGTTTTTCCAGTAGTCATGTATGGATGTGAGAGTTGGACTATAAAGAAAGCTGAGCGCCGAAGAATTGATGCTTTTGAACTATGATGTTGGAGAAGACTCTTGAGAGTCCCCAAGGAGATCTAACCAGTCCATCTTAAAGGAAATCAGTCTTGAATGTTCATTGGAAGGACTGATGCTGAAGCTGAAACGCCAATAATTTGGCCACCTGATGCAAAGAACTGACTCATTGGAAAAGACCCTGATGCTGGGAAAGATTGAAGGCAGGAAGAGAAGGGGAAAACAGAGGAAGAGATGGTTGGATGGCATCACTGACTCAATGGACATGAGTTTGAGTAAACTTCAGGAGTTGGTCATAAACAGGGAGGCCTGGCATGCTGCAGTCCATGGCGTCGCAGAGTCAGACATGACTGGGAGACTGAACTGATGAAAATAATCATGGAAATTTTTACCTCTTCTGAAATCATGCAAAATATGTGAATCACTGAGACACTCTGGCCTTAGGCTTTTTCAAACATCTGTGGACCCTACATGCAGGAGGCTTATTTTGAGAGGTGATCCCAAGGAATGGAAGTGGCAGAGAGGATAAGTCCAGAGACGAAAGGCAGCAACACCAATCCAAGGGCAGTTTGTCAAGCTGGGTCACTACAGCGGGCAGCTGCAGTTTGGTCCTACCAATGACCAGTGGAGGAGGCATGTGAAACACGCTTCATCATTTTCCCCCCAAGGAATATGTTAGAGGAGTTTTCATCCTCTAGTTCTTGTTCCCTGGGGCAAGGGTCACCCCATGGGATATTATCTCCTTTTCTGGTTTGTGCCTGTGTCAAAGGTGGGTGTCCCATTCGGCGGCAGAAGCAGAAAGATCCTGGGGTAGAAGGTAAGAGAGATGAGTTGCCATTGAGGATTCACGGCTGCGTGCAGCTGGTTGGCTGGAGTGCACCGGTGGGCATGGAGGATGGAGATGGGGCACAAGAAATATCTGATCTCTACTTCTTGACACCAAATGCCATTACTATTAAGAGTGGTGGAAATACAGAGGCTGGATTTGCAGCAGATGGGTGTAAATGCTATTTCTAGCACAATTTTTGTTTTGATTTACAAATACTTACTAATCTAAGAAGATAAGACCTGGGAATCTGGCCATGCATTGCCACGTGTGTGGAATACAGTGACTCTTTAGTTTTAACCAACATGCTTTGCTTTAGTTTCCCCTCAACAGTCTTTCAGAAGTGCCACCTTCTTTGCCATTAATTAGGGGCCGAGGAAGTGAGACTGTCCAAAGGAAGTTATCAGGACTTCTTTGGTGGTCCAATGGTTAAAATTCATCTTCCAGTGCAGGGGGTTGTGGGAGCTAAGATTGCCACATCCCTCCTGGCCAAAAACCAAAACATAAAATGGAAACAATATTGCAACAAATATAATAAAGACTTAAAAAATGATCCATGAAAAAGAACAAAAACAAAACAAATTTAAAAAAAGAGCACTGTCTTCACGTCAGCCTCCCCATACTACCATCTGATGAGTATGATCAAAGGAGGCCACATCTACAGTGATGTTTGAAATTTTCTTATTCTCTGACATCCTGGAGCTTTTTATTGTTGTTTAGTTGCTAAACTGTGTCTGACTCTTTGTGATCCCATGGACTGTAGGCTCCTCTGTCCATGGGATTTCCCAGGCAAGAGTACTGGAGTAGGTTGCTATTTCCTGCCCCAGGGGATTGGGTGAGGGGTAGAACATTTAGTCCTGAAGTGGGAACCCTGGTTACTGTGAAAGAGAAGAACTAGAATAATTTTTGCTCAGGTTCTCAGGCAGATGAGCTTTAGGAAAAAACACCAATGGAAGTTGAGCATAGGGAAACTGATTTCCTTACTGATTTCCTTTCCATAACTGTGTACACCTTAGGAAGTCTGTCTTTTCAGGGATTCTCTCACCCTCATTGAATACTTGAGGTACGAGACATCATTACCTGCTTTGCTGTTACTCCCTGCCACCTGAATAAAATGCTATGGCTGGGACCTCCCTAGTGGTCCAGTAGTAAAGAATCTGCTTTCCAATGCAGGGAACATGGATTTGGTCTCTAGTTGGGGAACTAAAGTCCCACATACCACAGGGCAACTAAGCCCCTGCACCACTCCTGAGCCTGCACTTTAAAGCCCGTGCTCCGTAAGAAGAGATCCCATGTGGCACAATGAAGACCCAAAACAGCCAAAAACTGAACAACCCCTCCACCCAACCAAACCCTGTAGCCGGTCCCTAGAGGAAAGTAGTCCATTGACAGCAGTAAGCTTTCATGGAGAGAAGACTTCTGAAATGTGAAGGTTATTTTCTTGACAAATCTCAGTGTTCTGGAATTAGTGAGTGAATGAGGGCAGATATCCTTGTCTTCATGCTCAACAGGATGACATTTGGATTCTTGCTCAGATTCTTTCTTGGAACTTGTTTCTTAAACAATCACAGGAGGTTATTCACCAAAGTCAATGAAACTGAAATGTTCCTTGTCAGCAGGAGGATATGACTAGATGTGCTCTCATTATATCCATTGGAAGCATTTCCTCTGATCTTCGAAATATATTATTACATTTCGGATGACATTAAGAGATAAGTCTTTAGTCACGGAATTCTAGTAGGAGGGGAAAAAAAAGTAGTTTGGGTTATTTTCTTTATTATTGTTGTTAAAATGTGAATCATGCCCTTCAGTTTGATGAATTCTCATTGATGCTTCAATGGAAAGGGAAGATGAAATAACATAAATGATAGCTATAATTAATTTTATACTAAGCTTCCTTGATGAAATTAATATTGTCAGATGGAAATGTAATTTAAGCAAAATATGCTTATATGCTCATGTAAGCTGAGTTACACATTTGGACTTTAAGAAAAAAATCACTCTTGCATTTCATAGAACCGCTTACAAAATGATTTAGCTTAATTGTTTGTACAGCTTTCTAGACATTATAGCTCTTTAAAGGCAATAAGGGCACATGAGATGAAAGGGTGAAAGACAAAGGGTCATTTTAAATATGCTTCTATTATTTTGAAAAAAAAAATGCAGGACACTTCTAATTCCCAAACCTAGTTTTTAACATATATGTTAATGTACTCTGGCTGCAGTTTTATATTCATCAAAAAAGAAACATTCTGGCAACTTAAAACAATTCAGAGCTAAATGGAAATAAATTATATTGGTTTGTTAAGTAAGCTTCAAAACATATTGACCTAAAAGGTCAGCAAATGTTAGTGAAAAATACACAAGTCAATATCCATCCCATGCCTGAATTCTTTGTTTTTATGTGACATTTCAAGCAATTTTCGTAACCGGTCAGGAAAGTGTACAAAATAACAAACACCAAGACAGTTCACTGATTTCAGATAAAATCTTCCATGATCTCAAAAACAAATACTCATAAGCGTCATAAACTGACATTGATTACTGTTCTGAAAAAAAAAAAAACAAAAATAAAACAGCATCTGCAACTTGTTCCTTAATATGAAACCAAACATTATGTAACATATGAAAATTTGAAATATCAATTGCTGTTTCTTCCCTAAAGAGTCTACTCCCTGTAGACAGTCAATATAATATTTATTTAATTAGCTGATTACCAGAGGACTCAGACACGGGAACACAGACACCCCAGTTGATAAGCTGATAGAGAGGTGGTTTACTGGTCAAATCAGCATTTTTCTCAACACTCACATGAAAGAATACATGATAGTGATCTCTCTTCTTCCTCCAGAATAAATTAAAGCTATATAGCTCTGTTAAAGATGTGGCATATTTATGAGACTGTAAGGACCTCATGGGTGAGGCTGCTAAAGTTTTTGTGATAAATGTCTGGGCTGTCAGTCTTGCTTCTATCACTGTACTGTGCTTAACCCCCGAATACAGCAGATACTAGAAGTATCAAGCAGCACTTGGTCCATATCCTCCCCTGTGGCCAAGTAGGTTGGCTGTAAAATCTCAGGCAGCTAGAGGCAGTAGGAGGAGGGAAGGAAACTAGCATTTTTTGAGTGTCTCCCTTGTATGGGAATAGGGTTTCCCTGATAGCTCAGTTGGTAAAGAATCTGCCTGCAATGTGGGGGACCCCGGTTCTATTCCTGGGTCAGGAAGATTCCCTGGAGAAGGCATAGGCTATCCACTCCAGTATTCTTGGGCTTCCCTTGTGGTTCATCTGGTTAAGTATCTGCCTGCAATGCAGGAGACCTGGGTTTGATCCCTGAGTTGGGAAGATCCCCTGGAGAAGGGAACAGCTACCCAGTTTTGGCCTGGAGAATTCCATGGACTGTATAGCCCATGGGGTCACAAAGAGTTGGACGGGACTGAGCGACTTTTACTTCACTTGTGTGGGAAACACTGTGTGGCGACTTTCCATGTGTGGCCTTACATTGTTCTTTCAATCATCCTAAGAAATGGGTATTATTTCCATTTTACACATGAGGAAAATAAAGCTCAGACAGATTATACTATGAAAGAGTAGTGAAATTAAAAATTTTAACACAGGTTTTGTGTTATCTCGGTGATTATTTCTTGCATTTGTGGTTGTAAGGCTTCAATTTCTATATTGTTACCAATCTTGTCTTCTAACCTTGTGGGATCACTCCAACTAATGGTACTCCAAACCACATTCTTTTTTTTCCTTTTAAAATCTGCTTCTCCTGCATTTTGTGGTCTTGTTTCATCTTGCATCTTTCTTCTATCCCAAGATAGAAATCTTAGCCCCCAACCTATCTTTCTTGTCCATCTGTGTCTCAGATAAAGCAACTAGGTGGAAGCTTATTATAATCTGAAAAGATTTAGCAATCAAAAATCGTTGAATACCAAAGTATTTTAAGTAATTTTGTGTTGACACCTATCCCATAAACTCAATGAGCTGTAATGTAGCTCACCAGAGGCCTTGTTACCCAGGAGGGCCATCTTTGTAGCCAAGCCTCTGGGAGCACCCCAAGTCTTGAGGCATTTAAAAAAAGACAACCCAAATTCATTAAAGAAGTTATTTGAGTGGGCTGAGGCAAACCTGCGTGCATGTGTGCTAAGTCGCTTTAGTTGTGTCTGACTCTGCAACAATTTGGACTGCAGACCACCAGGCTCCCCTGTCCCCCGGATTCTCCAGGCAAGAATACTGGAGTGGGTAGCCATTCCCTTTTCCAGGGGCTCTTCCTGATCCAGGGATCGAACTCGTGTCTCCTCATTTGGCAGGCAGATTCTTTATTGCTGAGCCACCGAGGAAGCCCCATCCAGAAACCTAGTGGGTTTTAACTTTCCAGTCTCTCCAACTAGGAGGAGGCGAGAAGGGCATCCAAGAAGGCCAATCGGCAGTGCCCTCCACACTGCAGTGAACAGCTTCACAGGTATCTTTATACATCTTTGCCTGAAGTACATGTGTAGAATATGCTTTATATAAAAAAGTATGTTTAAACATATTTTATTGGGACTTGTCATTAAAAATTTTTTTTTCTTAGAGATTGTTCTTTATCAGTTTGTGTGGATTTAAATCATTATTTTGTTGAATAGTGCCTGGAATGTGTATATAGAGTGTATCTAGTTTTTGTTGGAACTAAAACAGCTGCATTCAGTGACATTGTGCAACAATGATATTCAGCTACATTTTGGTGTGTGTGTAGGTGATTTTGCAGTACAGATTCACAGTATTCAAAAGGTCTTCATATTTAAAGTTTGTTTAGATATTGTTAAGTTGCAAAGGTAAAAATATGGTACCAACATATCTTCGTATGAGTAATTTAGGAGGTTCTAGTTAGATCATACTAGTTGGAGAAGGAAATGGCAACCCACTCCAGTATTCTTGCCTGGAGAATCCGAGGGACAGGGGAGCCTGGTGGGCTGCCGTCTATGAGATCACACAGAGTCGGACACGACTGAAGTGACTTAGCAGCAGCAGCAGTTAGATCATACCTTTGCCAGTACTGGATATTTATTTTTTGTGACTCTAAAGATTAAAAAATAATAATTTAGTATTTAATTTGAACTTTTGGATTACAAGTGAAGTTGTCCTTTTTTGTTTTTCCTGGATATTTGTAGTTCTGTAAATTGCTTTTTCATTTCTTTGCCTATTTAAAAAATCAAGTCATCTTTCTATTCCTTGAGTGAAATTTTGCATATTATAAATAATAATTCTTTGTTTAATATTGATTTAAAATATTTCTCATAGCCTGTCACTTATCTTGAAACTTTCTTCTATGATCTCTTTTCTTAAATTTTGTACCAAAAGATGTTTTTATACCATCACATCTATCCATCTTTTTCTTTCTACATTTTGACTAGTATTAGGCAGGACTTGCATATCCCAAGGTCATTAAAATATCCATTTCCTACTTTATTTTTTGTACGTGTGTTACAACAAACCTGTCAAACTCAGGGCTAAGGGCCCCTTCCTCCACAAAACTTCCCTCATTTCAGATGCAAATTTTGGGGTCTCCAGGTCCACCCTCACTCTGACCAACTAACTACAAATTCAGAGGTTCCCATGATTTCCCTCACATTTGATAATTCAGTAGAAAGACTCACACAACATATGGAAAGAGCTATACTTCTGATTATAGTTTTGTTACAGCAAAAAGCTGCTAATTAGAACCTGCCAAAACATGAGGTATGTAGGTGAAGTCCAGAAGAGGTCCAAAGACAAAGCTTCTGGCTGGTATGCTATGATCCAGGACAACACTCAGCATACTGTCAACCAGGAAAGTTCAACCAAGCCCTGGTATCCAAAGTTTTTATTGGGGTTTCATTATGTAGGCATGACTGACTAAACACTGACCATGTGGTTGAGCGCAATTTCTAACCCCTTCTCCCTTGGGGAGATCAGGCTGATATCATGCGTTTGACACCCCAACACTTAATCATTTGGTTGGTCTTTCTGATGTGGCCAGTCCCCATCTTAAGTTATTTACTTAGCATAAGCTATCCACCATGAGTTACCTTGTTAGCATAATCTCTCAGGTATGGTCTGAGGGGCTCATGAGAAATAACAGGGACACTCCAATCACTGAGAAAATTCTAAGGGCTTCAGGGTTACCTCCCAGGAGCTGAGGCAAAGACCAGACCTCTCTTTGGGTAAAGTATGTTCTTTACTAGTTGCGTGCATGCTAAGTCACTTCAGTCGTGTCAGACTCTTTGCAACTCTATGGACTGTAGCCTGCCAGGCTCCTCTGTCCGTGGGGATTCTCCAGGCAAGAATACTGGAGTGGGTTGCCATTTCCTCCTCCAGGGGATCTTTCTGACTCAGGGATTGAACCTGAATCTTTTATGTCTCCTGCATTGGCAAATGGATTCTTTAATCACTAGCATCATCTGGGAAGCCCTATTCTTTACTACACAGATATTTTATAATTTAAAAAAATTAATTAAAAAATTTTGGAATTATTTTTTTATGACTGGCACCTTCCCAATTGGTCCCATACTATTTCCATAAACTGATTATATATATATATATATATATATATATATACACATATATATATACTGTGCTAATCATTCAGTTGTGTCCAACTCTTTGGGACCCCATGGATTGTAGCCTGCTAGGCACTTCAGTCCATGGAATTCTCCAGGCAAGAATATTGGAGTGGGTTTCCATTCCCTTCTCCAGGGGATCTTCCAGACCCAGGGATCATACCTGGGTCTCCTGCAATGCAGGCAGATTCTTTATCATCTGAGTCACCAAGGAATTCAACTTTTCCAAATGAATAGCTAGTTCTTTCAATATCATTGAGTATTATACCCTTCCAGTAATTTTGAATATCATCATTATCACATTCTAAATTTTGATATATATATGGCTCTGTTTCTGGATATCTATTCTGGTTCATTTACATTTTTCTGCATCTCTCCCAATATTGTCCCATTCAAATTACAACTTTACAGTATTTTTTTCATAGTAAGCTTTGAAAACTAGTAGGTCAAATTCCACTTATTGTTCTTTTCCAAGATATCTTGGCTTTTCTTATACATTTTCTTTTCCAGAAAAATTTCAAAATTTTGTCAGATGCCACAAATAAATCTTAAGGGAATTTTAACTGAGATTTTACTGACTTTATGAATTGCTTTAAGGAAGTTGGTATCATTAGAATTTGGAAATTTCTCACTTACTTTATCTAAAAAAATATCCTCCAGCAAAGTTTTAATTTCTGTCTGTATTTTTCACATTCTTTAAAGATAAATTCTAGGCATGTTGCTTCTTTGTATGCAATTGTGAAAGGATTATTTTTCTGTTCCTGTTTCTGATTATTGTCTTCATATAGGAAAACTCTGAGTTTATATTTTAAATCTAGTATATTATTACATTATATTATATTTATTAGTTCTAGTAGTTGCTCAGTTATTTAAGATATTTTTAGACAGATAATCATATCATCTACATAATAATACTATTGTCACTCTATGAATAAATATTGGAATGTGAAGGTAAGCAAGTAATGTGGATTAGAAGTATTATTAGCAGGTGCCATTGTTCAGCTCATAATTTCAATGTGAATGATTCTAATATTTCACTTTTAAGTAACACATTTGTGATATAGTTCTATATTATATCCTTTGTCAGTTTTAGTAAGCTGCTTCTATTTCTAGCAAACAGTACGTTTTAATTAGAACTAAGTACTTAATTTACAAAGTGTTTTTGGGATTTAGCAAGGTCATTTTATGTAGTTTCATTTGTAATATGTTATTATAGTGAATGACATGAATAGATTTCCTTATATTAAATCATTTTTCTATTCTATGGTTAAACACAGTTGAATCATAAATAGTGCTCTTTAATGAATGGCAGAAGTTAGTTTGCTAAAGTTTTAGTTAGGATTTTTATGTTATTTCAATCAGGATTTTTTGGAATTCTCGTTCACCTGGAATGGGCATCATAATTATACTATCCTCACAGAGTGAGGTTGGATAGCTTCCCATGGTTTTCTATGCTTTAAAACAATTGAAATAATATAAGGATTATGTTTTTTAATTGATAGAAGTGACCTGTAAAGCTACCCAAGACTTCAGTATTTTGCAAGGATAGAAATTGAGGGAGCACTCTCTTGTGTCTCTTCTTATAAGGACACTAATCCTATTGGATCAGGACCCCACCCTTTACAACTTCATTTAACTATGATTATTTCCTTAGAGGTCTCATCCCCAAATACAGCTGCGCTGGAAGTTGGAGCCTCAACATGTGAATTCTGCGAGACATAAGCGTTCAATCTTTAACAGTTATCGATGGCCATGTGTCAAATCAGGAGCACTGGCTGTCTATGTTATAAAGTTTTATTGGAACCCAAGAATGCTCATTTGTTTATGTATTGTTTTGGCTACTTTCAGACTACAATGGCAAAACTGAGTATCTGCAACAGAAACCTTACAACCCACAAAGCCTTAAGTATTTACTATCTGGTCCTATACCGAAAAAAATTTGCTGAATCCTGCACTGAGCTTGGCACATGCCTTACTTCTTCTGAGACTAAACTGATTATTCTGAACTCCTGTGGTTTTTATTTTCTGACCTAGGCATTCAACTCTTCAAATTCATTATCGTGTGGGCTTCCCTGGTGACTCAGTGGTAAAGAATCCACCTGCCAACACAGGAGATGCAGATTCGATCCCTGAGCCGGGAAGATCCCCTGGAGGAGGAAATGGCAACGCACTCCAGTATTCTTGCCTGGGAAATCCCATGGACAGAGGACCCTGGTGGGCTACAGTCCATGGGGACGCAGAGAGTTGGACACAACTGAGTGACTAACATACAGAGTATGTTAGCACTCACACCCTCAGAATTGCATGTGCAAGGGGTTGCACCAGATACATTTGATGGACTAAGTTGCTCTGGTTCTTTCTAGAGAAGCTACTGTGCTCACAGCCTCTGGTTGGAGCAGCCCCAGCCAACACCTGTCACTTTCCTCATCCATTCCCACTGTGGCTAACTAAACCAGGGAGGGGCTGTCAGCCCAGACTAACTGATTCTGTGGCTGTCCACTGGCCAGGAAGATTCCCTCCTGAGAACTGGAGGAAGAGAAAGAGAAAACAAAACTGGAGCTTTGCGTTTACGTTGACTCAGGGACTAAGGGCCCCCATGTGGGGCCTCCACAAGGATGGGAAACCTGCTCGGAGACAGAAAGATGAAGATGCTAAGACATGTTGAAGAAATAATAATGGTGCTGAGAGATGATAAAGAAGGTGCAGAGATACCAGGGGAGAGAGAGACAGAAATGAAGAGAGACTGGTAAGAAGAGAAGACTTCCCAGAAAGATTAAGACTCACCTTTGTGCCTCATATTTCAGTTCCCATCTCCTGTCCCCATAAGTCACACATTTGACTCTGGTACCCATCTCAAATAACAAGTATCACCTCTGCCCTCTAGAAGCTCATAATGTTGGGCTGACCAAAAAGTTTGTTCAGGTTTTTCTATAAAATGTAACAGAAAAAAGATGAACAAATTTTTTTGGCCAACGTGATAGAAATGAAACAGCAAACAGATGAATTGTTGTTTTGTTGTTGTTCAGCCGCCAAGTTGTGTACGACTCTTCATGATCCCACGGACTGCAGCATGCCAGGCTTCCCTGTCCCTCACTATCTCTTGGAGTTTTCCCAAGTTCATATCCATTGAGTAGGTGATGCCATCCAAACATCTCATCTTCTCTCACCCTCTTCTCCTCCTGCCTTCAGCCTTTCCCAGCATCAGGGTCTTTTCCAATGAGTCTGCTGTTTGCATCAGGTGGCCAAAGTATTGGAGCTTCAGCTTCAGCATCAGTCCTTCCAAAGAGTATTCAGGGTTGATTTCCTTTAAGATTGACTGGTCTGATCTCCTTGCTTTTCAAGTTGAGGTCTTAAATGCAGAATGGTAAGTACAGATATGGCATAACAATACACTGGACATAATATTCTGTTTTACTTGCAGCCCTTAGAAAGTATGAGATTTTCTCATGTTCTGCAGATAAGCTTCTCTTACTTTTGTGATCCAGCATCGGAGAATTTATGTTCCATGTAACGAGAAGAGCCTCGGCTACAATATGTCAACTAACCAGAGACATTTTCCTAAGCTTAGCAGAACAGAATCATCAGGAATCCAGATCCCCAGGGAGTAGAATCAGAGTTCATAGTGACCCTGTTCATTTGGAGGAGAGATTGGAAACACAGACTTGAATGATAGTGTTCATATGGAGGAGAAATAAGAGATGACCTTTCAAAACAACAAGAAGCCAGAAGCCAAAACCAGGCGATGCAAAATATGGCAGAAAAGGCATTAGTGGAATAGAAGCTGGATCTGGGTCAGTCAAAAAATGGGGTGGTCAAAAAGTAAAATTAGTTCAGTGATAAACACAAGCAGAGCATACTGACACTGGAGAAAATGTTTCTTTTGTACTTAACACCGTCAAATTCAAACCAATAAAATGAAGTCTGGTGCATATTTGCTTATGGCACCCTTCTAAAAATATATGATTTCTGTTTTCCAGTCTTACAGGCTAAGTGTGGCAACATTCAGATTAGCTTCCACATGAAGAAGACTTCAGGCATTTCATGCAGAAACTTAAATACAAATAAAATGTTGTAACACTTTGGAAAAAATGTTCTACTAATTTTTAAACTTACTTTCAGTTCTTTCTTGTTTTTCATGACAGCCAAGCCTACTTTGGAGATGGAGCTGGGTTCAGAATACGGCTGCATTCTCTCCTGCTGGAAGCCCATGGATGAGACATTTAGGAAACTTTGATTCTTAGTTTCTTCCTGTTCTTTTTTAAACTTTTTATTTTATATTGGAGTATAGCTGGTTAACAATACTGTGATAGTTTCAGATGCACAGCAAAGGTACTCAGCCATAGGTATACATGTATCCATTCTCCCCCAAACTCCCCTCCCATCCAGGCTGTCACATAACATTGAGCAGAGTTCCCTGTGCTATACAGTAGGTCCTTGTTGGTTATCCATTTTAAATACAGCACCGTGTACATGTCCATCCCAAACTCCCTAACTGTCCTTTACCCCTATCCTTGATTCTCAGTTTCTTGATTTGAAAACTTAGGGATAATCACCGCCCTGCAAGACTCCTGCTTTCAACCAGCAGTCAAACTTTCCATTTGCCAAAGTTACTGCCGTACCTTACTCTCTGGCTCACTTTCCTCATCTCCGGGAGCCTCTTTGTGCTTTAGAGTTTGTGATCACCTGGGGAGAGACTGTTACAAAAGTACTTCAGAGTTTGTGGTTGAAAAATACAAAATGAAATGTTAAAGGAACCAGGAGAAAAATATGCAGTGTGGTGGTAAAACTTGATAAGCTCACCATGTGTTCTGGGACAGGTCTCCTAACCAATTTGGGCACCAGTTTCTTTGTATTTTGCCTTCCCAGGTAGCTCTAGTGGCAAAGAATCTGCCTGCTAATGCAGGGAACATAAGAGACACAGGTTTGATCCCTGAGTTGGGAAGATCCCCTGGGGGAGGGCATGGCAACTCTCTCCAGTATTCTTGCCTGCAGAATCCCACTGACAGAGGAGACTGGTGGGCTACAGTCCATAAGTTGGGGATATTGGGGACAGAGGTGTGCAAAGGGACCATAGTTGTTTGAGATGGTTTCTTTTTTAAATTTATTTTAAAATTTTTTGACATGGTTTCTAACATCACTACCAGGTCTAACAGTTGATGATTCTTTAGAGAAGAATGCTCTTAGGACCAAGAGCATGTTTAATTTTCCCTTGATACTGAGGACTCTTGCAGAAAATAACAATGGCCAGCTTTAATACATCTCCCCTGGGGAACAAACTAGGGGAAACAGACCAAACAAAACCACTTTTGATTTAGGTTAGAGATAAGGAAGAATTTCCAGACTGTGGGAATTGTTTGTTGTTGTGAATTAACCAGGGAGGCTGGGACATTCCAGCAGGATGGATTCCTTTCTTTTTTTTTTTTTTTGGCTTAGTGCATGCTCATTTTAATACATTTTCACAGAATAAGATGATACTGTGCATAATGTTTTGTGAACTGTTTTATATTGACAAAGTCTGAACGATTTCCATGTCAACAGATATATTTTGTAACAGACACATGACATTTGATTCTTCTACGTTTTTGTCTAAGTTGTATACATGATAAGAAAATAAACACACGTAAGTCTACCAACCAACATAAAAACATGCTTGGGGCATTACCAATATTACTGACATTAGTTACGTGTTCATATATAATTCCTCTCCTTAATTTTTCTAGCAGGATGGATTTCTATCTCTTCCTGGGTGGCATAGGATTCTGGATGTGAAGACTAGGTTTCCAGGGAGAGTGGGGGAAATGTGGGGTGGGGAGACAGATGAAGAAATTAATGACCTTTCTCTGCCAACCGACGTGTAGTCCTGAGCTTCATGAGTTAATGCTCTTTGGAGTTTAGAGCAAGCTTGGTGATGATCAGTGAGTCATCAAAATTCTCAAGGTGCTTTGTACTGGGGCTCAGCTAAACAATTAAGGAAGGGATTGATTAGCACACAAGGGTTTCCCATGTGGCTCAGTGGGAAAGAACCTACCTGCCAATGCAGGAGACCCAGGTTTGTCCCTGGGTGGAGAAGATCCCCTGGAGAAGGGAACAGCAGTCCACTCCAGTATTCTTGCTTGGGAAATCCCATGGACAGAGGAGCCTGTCAGGCTACATTACAGTCCATGAAGTTGCAAAGAGTCAGACACAACTTAGCAACTAAACAGTAATTAGCACACAGAAAAGAACAAGCAAGGATCACAATGGGGCTTTCCTGGTGGCTCAGTCCGTAAAGAATCCACCTGCAATGAACGAGACTGGAATTCGATCCCCGGGTCAGGAAGATACCCTGGGGAAGAAAATGGCAGCCCACTCCAGTATTCTTGCCTGAGAACTCCCAGGGACAGAGGAGCCTGGCAGGTACAGGCCACGGGGTCACACGAGTCAGATGTGATTTACCGGCTAAACCACCACACCACCAAGTATCACAATAAGCGGTTCTTTGGTACCATTGAGGTTAAGAGGGTGCTAAAATCCTGGAGGATGGTAATATTCTCAAAGTGGTCAGTCTGGGGGCTGACCAAATGAAACATCCTCCTCCCCTCCAAGTTCCAGTATAGAGCAAGCCGAGCATCTGTCATGGTGATGCCACGGGCAGAACATCTCTGTGCTGACACGGAGGGCCTGGAGATGCTGTGAGCATCACAGATTGGGCCGCCAGCCCTTTGAAAAAGGATGCCTCATCCCCTCGTGATGATGGCAGTTTTGTCAGCTGTCTTTAGACCAGATAGCCACATTGATATTGCTCTTCTGATCTTCTTGATTATTTTATTTAAATTTTAATTCCTACTGTCTCCGAGCTCAGATTCTCTGTATTCAGCCTCATTGTCTGAACTGGAGTTTTTTATTTTTTATTTTTTGCTGTTGTTTGTATGTTTTTTGCAGGATGGGATTTTTACAGAAAAGATTTCATTACATCTCAGGAATTTTTCTACTTACCTACTGTGGTTTATTATTTTGTTTGCATTCGTTCCCAGCCAACCTGATTTCTGCTTGAAAATACTGTTGCCCCACTAGGGGGCCACGAGTGCCATAGTCTGAGCCTGTTGTAGACTGCTTTCCCAGCAGAGTTCTAGAAAGTTAAGACTGACACATACTTTAGGAAAGAAAGAGCATGGCTCTGACCATACTGAGAAGCAGGTCTCTTTGTTCTGATACGGGAACAATTGTATGGTCAGGAAAAAAAAGGGAAAAAAACCCCCAAGCTTGCTGTTTTAAACGTTGCTGGATACTTGAGAACCCTGTTTTCTTTAGGAAGCAGAGAGGAAATTTCAGGAAAAGACAATTTGTTTAGGCAACGTATGGCCTTATGAGACTGAGATAAGTTGCTCAGGGTTTTTTGGATTGGCTCATGTGAATTTCTCCCTGTGTTTCAATTCGTCTGATCCATTACTGACAGATCAAGCTTCCGAAAAATAATGCTGTCATCACATCATTATGGCCTGTCTCAGGAATCACCAACAATTCACATTATCTAGACCCAAACTTCCAACCTTTCAGAGTACTAAGGATGCCTTTTAATCCAGACATATACATATAAAAGAACAACCATGTGATATTTTTAAATCAATTCACTACACTTTTAAGTGAATTCATATTTAAGTATTCACAATAGAATCAATGTATTTTAAAAAATGGTACAAGTGGAAGAAGATATTTATTCCATCAGCTTATCATGATTGGCTCATCTCTGGATTCTGGAACCTTTTGAAATAACTCCAGGGTGTGCTATGAGCCTTGGGTCCCAGGCATGAGCCTGGTAAACTCTACTCTAAGCACGGTCAGGATATTTCCTCAGGCAGATTCTCTGATTCCATCCTCTCTTCTAGGCAGGAAGCCTTTCTGGGTGCGTTTGTCCTCCTGTAACCCCCTGGACCATTCTCCCCAACTTCTGTATTTCTAAACACTCCCTTTTCATCGACACTTTGCTTGCAGCCCTGATATACTCCCATATCAAGTTATTTACAATATCCTCCCTCATCCTAAATATCCTCCCCAATTCCTAGCACCCACGGCTCTGTCTCCTTCCCTCAGGACCATGCTCCTCTCAAGGCCAATAAACACTCATGTGTTGAAGTCTCATCCACACTTCAGTCTCCTTTACTTTAGTCACCCATTGTTTTGCATTTATTATCTCCCATTATATGATTTAGATATTACAAATAATCCTTATAATATTTTTATAATAGATGTAACACATAAGAATGGTGTTAATGATAGAAGCTGAAGACAAAGACTCTTAAGCAAACTAACAAAAAGCTTTCATGGTGATATCATCTGTAAGAGTAAGAAAATAAAATGAAATGGAGCTCACTTGGTTTGTGGCTACCCCCTGTTCTCTGCCTGGTGTCTGTGGGTAGCTTTCTCTACTTGCAGTTCCTACACCTTATGTTAATCTGTGCTTTTCCAAATCACTTTGTCTTCAGGGATCTTGGGAAAACAGAAACTGCTTACAATCCACCAATTATTATATGTATATTATGATGGGGATCATTTTAAAAACCTTCATTGTGTTTGCTTCAACACTGCTTCTGTTTTATGCTCTGGTTTTTTGGCCTTGAGGCGTGTGGTATCTTATCTCCCCAACTAGGGATGAATGCTTCCACCTCGTGCATCAGAAGGTGATGTCTTAATCACTGGACCACCAGGGAAGTCTCACAGGCTACTAATTATTAAAGAACAGCCTTTTCAATGCTCAAAGTATATTTCTTGTAATGCCGTTTCATTTTGGTAAAAGAAAAACAACAAAAAAGTGATCGTCACTTGCATGCATGCTAAGTTGCTTCAGTTGTGTCCAGCTCTTTTCGACCCCATGGACTATAGCCTGCCCATGGACTGCAGCCGGCCAGGCTCCTCTGCCCATGGGATTCTCCCAGCAAGAATACTGCAGTGGGTTGCCATGTCCTTCTCCAGGGGATTTTCCTGACCCAGGGATTGAACCCACATCTCTTGAGTCTCCTGCATTGGCAGGCAGATTCTTAACCACTAGGGCCACCTGGGAAGCCCCCATCACTTAGGGGGTGATAATAGGCAGGCTAAACACTTTCTCCCTGATTATTCTAAAAATGTCAAACCTATGATTCCAGTTCTCTTGCGAATACTCTGAAGTTGTGTCTACTGTCAAGCCAGAAAGGATAGGAAAATCTAAGCTGAAAGGAGCCTCCACAGGCCTGTTGAAACCGAACAGTCTAGGGAAGTTACAACAAAATGCTGGTGAGATTTTGCCAGAAGTTGAATGTTGCCTTATCTGTGAGCTACAAGCTATGAACAATTTGAAAGATAAAGCAACTAAACCCACTAAAATAAATATGTGATCTAAATTCTAATAAAAAATGTGGGAAAAAATATAGTTAGTCAATCTTGTATTAGGCTCTTGATATATTGAACTAAAGTTGAAAATGTAAAAAAATTTATTAAAATATAGTTATATTAAATATTAAATATATATTAAAATATATAATTAATATATAAATATATTAAATATAGTTACATATTAAAATATACTCCATCCACCTATGGGTTCAGGAGCTAGTCATGTACAGATGTGACAGTTGGACCATAAAGAAGGCTGAACACCAAATAATTGATGCTTTCAAATTGTGATGCTGGAGAACACTCTTGAGAGTCCCTTGGGCTGCAAGGAGATCAAACCAGTCAATCCTAAAGGAAATCAGTCCCAAATATTCATTGGAAGGACTGATGCTGACGCTGAAGCCTTTAGTACTTTGGCCATCTGATGTGTAGAGCCGACTGATTAGAAAAAACCCTGATGCTGGGAAAGATTGAAGGCTGGAGGAGAAGGGGGCAACAAGGATGAGATGGTTGGATTCCATCATCGACTCAATGGACATGAGCTTGAGAAAGCTCCAGGAGATGGTGAAGGAAGGGAAACCTGGCGTGCTGCAGTCCATGGGGTCTCAAAGAGTCGGATATGACTTAGTGACTGAACAACAACAGTGGGTTCAGGGATGGATTTGAGACCCAAGTTAGGTCCATGAGAGTCACACCGGGGCTTTTGCTGCAGCCAGTGGAGAAGAGGAGTTTTGAACTGGCACTGTTGGCACTGCTCACTGGAGATTCCTGTGGCCTGGAGGTTCCTGGTTCCAACCCAGGTAGAGATCAGGCCTGACAGTGGTGCACACACAGAATAAAGAGAGAGGGAAATGGACAGATAGGGAGAGGGGAGAAATTGACCTTGTTAAGCCAGCTGAACTCTGACTTCTCTATTACACGAGGCAATGACTTCTCTTTGTGCACAAGTGAATTTGAACTGTGCTTCTAGATAATAAGAAAGGTTCTAAGTTATACATTGTGTCTTATGACTTCAACTCCTATTATGGAAATTTCTAACACTTTTACTAGTATGTAAAATGTTCAGTTTTTCAAGGAGAAGACAAAATGTAATGGTATATATTTAACTATGGATTCAAATGTAACTTTGGAAGAAGGAAGTAGCTTCAATTTCTCCAACTGATTCTGGTGAGAGAATTTGCCTCTACCCTATTCCTAAGTGGCTTTCTGTTGTAAGAATTAGGTGATTGATTTTCTCTGTTCCGTTACGGGAACAGATAGACTGTAAGCATCCTGAGGATGGAGACTGCATTTTCACCTGGGTAACTCTGCTGCTGCTGCTGCGTAGTCACTCAGTCGTGTCCGACTCTTTGCGACCCCATGGACTGTAGCCTGCCAGGCTCCTCTGCCCATGGGATGCTCCAGGCAAGAACACTGGAGTGGGTAGCCATGCCTTCCTCCAGGGAATCTTCACGACACAGGGGTTGAACCCGAGTCTCCTGCATTGCAGGCAGTTTCTTTACCACTGAGTCACTAGGAAAGCCCCTTGTGTCTCTAGTAACCACTAAAAATAATATTGATGATGCCTAACTCTTGTTCAGTGTTTACTGTGAGTGCCATAAACAGAATACTATGTTTTATGTATTTAATTCTCACAATAAACCTAGGAGAGGGGTACCATTGTATACATGGAGAAATGTACTCATGTTTGTAACCCATCAGGGTGGAGCTGGGATTCAAGCTCACACAGTCTCTTAAACAGTGCTTTTTCTGACTTATAGTTGTGCTCAATAAATACTTGTTAAGTGAAAGAGTAAATAGCTCTGACACTTCCATGGGAAACTTCTATGGTGCCCATTTTACATTTGGGGAAACTGAGTCAGAATCAGGAGTAACTAAAGCCTGCATCTCTTAACTCCCACTGGGGTACTTCTTCCATTATATAGTGCTTACCTTTGGGTCAAAAATATAGGTGAGTATTTTAATTTTAAGTTCCAGGTAAGATTTTGGGTTTATCAGCATAATTAACATTTTCACAAAAGACTATCTTCTACATTTAAAACACTATCTTCTTATTTAATAAACAAAAAATAAAAATAACAATGAGAAAGCCATGTAAAATACAAAAAGTTCTAAGTATTTTCCCCAAAGAATGAAGAGGAGAATTAATATGGCGGCAGGGTGACCAGTTCTCCATAAATAAAGCAGGTAGTGGCATTACTTACGTTGCTATATATCAGGTTAATAACTTGAAAACAAGCTAAACTGAATATCAACTGTTTCTTTTATTTGCAATTTAGAAAGCCTAGAATAAGGGGCTCTGAGACAAAGATAGGCCATGTTCTCCATGAAAGGTTCCTGGAAACTGAAAAATAAGGTCTTTTAACATTTTGTGATATAACTGTTTTTCTTGGCTTAAGCGTAGGTTTTAAAAAATGGTGCTCATTGTTTTGCTTCTCGTTCTTTTATGCATGGACAACCGTGCTGATGATGCATTCAGTTTAAGAGAATTTTCCAATTGAAAAAGTGCTGTGGAGAAGTTTAAGCGCCATGAATCACCCAAACCTCATCTAAGTCTCGTGGAGGCAGAGGCTGTGAAAGGCAGTCACAGACGGAAGACGTATTGTCACTGTGCTGCTTGACTCAACTAAATAGAAAAATATTTTGTAAAGACATGAGAATTTCAGGCATCTGACAGAGTGGTAAGGATAAATGTCACATGCTGTCATAAAGGCAAAAATGAGTGACCTGCTGCTCACCCTCCCTCCTCCTCTTGTTAGTCACACAAGGGGCAAGAACTGGAATCCCAGTCTCATTTCTACATAAAACACAAACTCATAGTCTCTTATATACATTTAGGAAAGCACTAGAAATGTGATGCGGCATTGCCCCTCTAATTATTTCCTGACGGCTTTTGGACATTTAAATGATTTGATCAGGTGATAAGTCAATACATTTTTTCCAGGATGAAGGAAATAGTTTATAATAATAATAATAGCACAAGCAGCAACAAATGCCTTCTGTTCAGCTGGATTGGCTGTCTCTGTCCTCATCTGCCCAGAGAAGACCAAGAGCGTAGAGGGTAGATCTTTCTCATTTGCCTGCCCTGTAAACTGGTATTTAGCTCTGAGTAGAATACACATTTTACTATTTCTTTATTGTTCCTGCTATTTGTTGCTAAGTCATGTCAGACTCTGTGACCCCATGGACTTCAGCACGCCAGGTTTCCCTGTCCTTCACCATTTCCCGAAGTTTGCTCAAACTCATGTCCATTGAGTCGGTGATGCATCCAACCATTTCATCCTCTATCACCCCCTTCTCCTCCTGCCCTCAATCTTTCCCAGCATCAGGGTCTTTTCTAATGACTCATAACTAATATGTCTTAATTATTAAGACATAGTACATACGTCTGATGCCTGGGTCCTCTTCTCAATTTTACTAGCCCTTAATATTTCCTTTAAAAACGTTATCATGGGACTTTGAGGTCTTTTCCTTCTCATGTCTCTGAGTCCTATATCTCCATTGAATGAGAATTCTCAGCCCAGGAAACTATCTAAATGATGTGATGACCTCATGAGTCTGCAACTCTCAATAGAAAGTTATACAGTGGACAGTTTTTTTGGTTTGTCCAATTTTTTCTGTATCCACTCTGTTCCCAGGAAAAAGAAAAATCTGGACAATGTAATCAGTTATGCTTGTGACTTGGGGACAGATTTGCAGTCACTTTCTTTTATACCACACTCCCCCCACTCCTGACTCCTTAAGCACAGTGTCCAGGGGGATACTTTTGCAAAGGGCCCAGTGCTTTCTCCAGAATTTGGAAGGTATTTCTCTGAAGGTGTGTGTGTGTATGTGTGTGTGTGTGTGTGTGTGTGTGGTGTACAGGGCTATTCTGAGCACCAGATTGCTGGGCAGGCTGAACTCTAGGCTTTTAAAATCTCTATGTTCCATATAGCCTTATCTCTTTAGAGCCACCGCACTTGGGTAGCACTGTGGGCTGAGTAGCCAACGGAGCAGTTAGCAATCAGAGACTGTCACTCTTTGTCTTCCTCAGTCTGACAAATACTAGCTCATCTTTTTTGTTTCATTTATTCCAAAGGTTTCTCATTTGCCATTAACAGCTATTTTGTTGTTATCATCCCTTAATTCATAGCAAGTAATCTCGTTGTTTTCAGAGGACAAACAAAAATAGCATTATTTTAAAGGGTACAGAGAAACACAAATATCACATGATATCACTTATATGTGGAATCTAAAAAAAAAAGGTACAAATTATTGACAAAACAGAAATAGAGGCATAGACATAGAAAACAAATTTATAGGTACCAGAGGGGAAAGTAGTAGGAAGGGATAAATTGGGAGATTAAGATTTATGTATAAACACTACTATATATAAAACAAACAACTGATAAGGACTACTGTATAGCACAGGGAACTCTACTCAATACTCTGTAAAGACACATGGGAAAAGAATCTAAAAAAGAATGGATATATGTGTATGTATGACTGATTTACTTTGTTGTACACTTGAAACTAACACAACATTGTAAATCAACTATATTCCAATAAAATTGTTTTTTGTAAAGGATGAAGTAGGGACTGGAAGTTCGAATCCAAATTGTGCTAGTTATAGGCATTCACTGGCCGGGTCAATGTGCCCTCAAGTCTGCTTGGGAACCTTGGCTCCCTAGGCTTACCTGGGCTCATTGTTAGAACAAGTTTAAGGTCTAAAGAGCCTGTTGATGAGGGTGAAAGAGGAGCATGAAAAAGCTGGTTTAACTCAACATTAAAAAAACTAAGACTGTGGCATCTGGCCCCCATCACTTCATGGCAAATAGATGGGGAAACAATGGAAACAGTGGCAGGTTTTATTTTCTTCCTCTCCAAAATCACCGTGGATAGTGACTGCAGCCATGAAATTAAAAGACACTTGCTCCTTGGAAGAAAAGCTATGACAAACCTAGACAGCATATTAAAAAGCAGAAACATCACTTTGCTGACAAAGGCTCATATGGTCAAAGATATGGCTTTTTCAGTAGCCATGTACGGATGTGCGAGTTGGACCATAAAGAAGGCTGAGCACTAAAGAATTGATGCTTTTGAACTGTTGTGTTGGAGAAGACTCCTGAGAGTTCCTTGGACAGCAAGGAGATCAAACTAGTCAATCCTAAAGGAGATCAACCCTGAATACTGGAAGAACTGATGCTTAAGCTGAAGATCCAATACTTTGACCACTTGATGTGAAGAGCTGACTCATTGGAAAAGACCCTGATGCTGGGAAAGATTGAGGGCAAGTGAAGAAGGGGATGATAGAGGATGAGATAGTTGGATGGCATCAATGACTCAATGGACATGAGTTTGAGCAAACTCCAGGAGATAGTGGAGGACAGGGAAGCCTGGTGTGCTGCAGTCCATGGGGTCACAAAGAGTCAGAAACAACTTGGTGACTGAACAAGGCCCAATGAGACATCTAAACATGAGCCAATAAACCCCTAACTGAGGAGTGATTGTGAACTGTGGTTGTGCATGCCTGCTTAGGCTGTGGTTACAGGCAATAAAAATGATGTTGGGATTGCATAAGTTCTCAGCTGATTCTCTTGACCTTTCATTTTCTGAAATGTGTCTTCAGCAGTAACGGTGGTATGGCTTGTGCTACATACCAATATGCAGATGTCCTCTAACTTGCAAACCCAATTTTCCTTTGCTAATGAACAAATCATGACTCTTTCTAGAGTGTGCTACTGTTGTGTCCCAACTGTGAAATGATTTAAGCAGTGATGATTGGTTACATGTCATAAAACTTACTCAGTTTCATGTATGTTAACTTTGTGTCCCCAGAGAAACAAAATTTCCTTTACTTTCCTGTTCCTGTTGTCTAGACTTGGGAATACACCCTGTGCTTGCTAGCTCCTTGTTGAACAATGGGATGCTTCTAAGTTGCTGTTTGTGCAACCAAGACACGCACATTTTCCTCTGAGGGTTTGTTTTTTCTTTTTCACAATAATCTAGATTAATGGATTATGAAATTGAGGGTCAAGATTGATGTAATAAAAAGGGGGCAAAGCAAAAAGAAGCAAGAGGACCACAACTTACCTGAAAAGCTGTGATGTAATAGGAAGAGCGAGTTGTATCAAAGAGTCTGGTTCAGCTCACAGTGATGCCATTGGTAGGCTGTGAAGCATAGTCAAGTTGCTTCTTCTTTAAGGCTCTGAATTCTTCACTTAGAAATAGGTTTAGTATCAGTCCTTATCTCAGTGTGAATTGTAAATGCAAAGCAAATGAAATAACACCCATGGAAATACTTCATAAAATGTATAGTCCAGATGAGGTGGTTGTTATGATGGATATTATTAGAATGCTCTTAGTCTAATTTGTTCTTTGACTCTCATCAGGTCCTGAGAGAGATCCTTTGTATTTCTAATAAGAACTTGGAAGAATTCAAAGGCAACTTCCAGTTATAATTTTCCCATTCCTCCTCCCTAGGATCTATTCCTTCTCCCTTCTATCCCATTTATGAGAAACTGACATTTACATGAGCCTGTTTGTTTTTTTGACAGAAGGTGAACTATGTGTTATTAATAACATGAATAAGTACAGTTGGCTCCTTTTATTCCCAACAGTTGTGTCTTATAAAGTTGCCAAGAACACTGAATTAATGAATACTCCATTGCTCCTAGGGGAAATATGGGGTTAGTTTCTTGTGAGCCTCTGGTCACATTTTTGTCAACCCATTAATACATAACCTTGTTTTATATGTGCCTTTTGTTAGGCGCCTTATTTAACATATAGTTAAATTATTACTCATTTATTGAATTACCATTGAACTCATGGCCAATAACTTTATGACTCATTTCTGAACAAAGCTTCTTGAACACATGTATAGGAACACTAGACAACACGATGTTAGGGGTCATTGTAAATAGTGAAATCATCAGAAAAAACACAAAAATGCAAAAAAAAAAAAAAAAAAGTGGCCCTAGTGGACCACAAAAAGGACACTTTTATATGACATGAAGGCTGGAACAAGAAGGCAGGGTGTCTCCTTGTTTGGTTTCAACTGGGAATGTGCATGTTGGGTTGCTCAAATTTTGTGCCATTCTGTACAGGTCCACAAATGATTATGAAACTGTTGGGGGCACTGATTTTGGGGTGAATTTACAGTAAAGCATCTGCTTGCATTGCAGAAAACCCGGGTTCAATCCCTGAGTCAGGAAGATCCCCTGGAGAAGGAAATGACATCATATTTCAGTTTTCTTGAGGGAGAATTCCATGGACAGAAGAGCCTGGTGGATTACAGTCCAAGGTGTTGCAAAGAGTCAGACACAACTGAGTGACTAACTCTTTTCTTTCTTGCAAATACAAATCCACAAACTATAAGACTCAGCTGTATCTCTGGAGGGCAGAGTTAGCACTGACTGGTGAAAATTACAGGAGAGCAGTTTTCAGATTACTTCCAAAAGAGCATTCCCTGGTAATTAGGCAATTATCATTGTTCAGCACAAACTTGCCAGTGAGCACCTATCATTGTGCAGGCTCTAGAAGAAAGGGAGTGATGTAGGCTGACTTGGGAAGAGAATATAGGTCCTGAGAGGAGGCCACACAGGCTATGAGATTGAAGGAAGAATAGGAAAGAAGCCAAATACAGTTACCATCAAGACGGATCATTCCCTGAAATCAACCCTCATTCTGTCTTTACCCCAAATGGAATTTCAATCAGGCCAATATCTAGTGCTTTAAAAAAATACAAGAAGCGGGGCTTTTTAAGATGGGAATATGTGCCTAAGTGTCCTTTATTCCTGTAAGCTGTCAGATGTTAGAAGCCACAAGCAGCACTTTAGAAGACTATAAAGCAGTGAGAGGAAAATGCTGAGAGATAAGGCAAGGTTACAGAACTGGAAGGGTAACTTCTTCAGTTAGTCATCAGAACAGAAGACAGAAGGATCCCTGGGAAGAAGTCACTTTCCAACATTCCTGATCACAGCAGGAGGAGGGAGTGCCGTCTCCATGAAGGACTGAAGTGTCCAGAGATTCTATTAATGGGAAACAACTGGTGTCCCTTTGTTGGTTTTGTTTAGTCACTCAATCGCATCCGACTCCTTTGGGACTGCATGGACTGTAGCCCACCAGGCTCCTCTGACCATGGGATTCTCCAAGCAAGAATACTGGAGTGGGTAGCCCTTCCTTTCTCTAGAGGATCCTCCCAGCCCAGGGATCGAACACATGTCTCCTGCATTGGCAAGTGGATTCTTTACCACTGAGTCAGGAGAGAAGTCCCTTTACTTACAAATAAGTAACAAAATGACATCATCTCCTCCAAATAAAAGTAACTGTTAAGGCCACATGGACAATATGATGCTTAGGTTTAAAATGCATTTTTAAAGGCTGGGTTAGGAAGGAGAGGCTAACCACCTTTAAATATCTTCTTGCCTCCTGTTCCTAAAAGAGGCCAGGGAAATTACAGAACATTTAATGGAGAGTTGAGATATTTTTTTTAAGCAGAGCCAAATAAAGTGGCAATAAATGACCTCAATTGTGCCCCAGTCTGGCTTGTCTTCTTGTCTTGGATGGTGGGGGTGCTCTTGAGGGCCTCATTCCCATTCACTTTTGCTAGAATTTAATACAATCTCTGGTAGTTGGGACTTGGCCCATATCCACTCATAGGGCTGGGCTGGGTTTCTGATTTCTCTCCCCTTTTCTACCCACATCTCTGAGCAGTTGGCAGCTGTGCCAATTCCAGGAGTTTGAGGTGGTTTTGTTTTGTTTCAGTTCCACATACGAAGTTGTTCCTGGGTCCCAGAAGGTGAGCCCAGCTGCACCCTTTGCAGGGGTCTAGGTCTCACCCTCTCTCCAGCCCCTACCATCTATTCCTGGTTTGGATACTCCTGGGCTGTTAAGTTCGGCTTCTACTTAACACTTTGCCTTTAAATTCTGTTCATTTATGGACATTGAGTTTTCTTTTTCTTCCTTTCGACCCTAGCCAGGTATTAAGGAAAAACATTTTTTATCTAGAATTTTTATGTCTTCAGAAAAGGGTCAGAAGGGCTCCCTGCACCTGCTCTGTCAGCCATAATGAACAGAAGTCAGCAAATGGTACTCTGAACCCAAGTGTTAAGTTTGAAAAATGTCAGGCTTTCAAAACAGATGAACACATGGTTCTATGGCAACCCATAGACCCTTCACTTGCTGCTGCTGCTGCTGCTAAGTCGCTTCAGTCGTATCCAACTCTGTGCGACCCCGTAGACGGCTGCCCACCAGGCTCCGCCGGCCCTGGGATTCTCCAGGCAAGAACACTGGAGTGGGTTGCCATTTCCTTCTCCAGACCCTTCACCTAGACTTAGACAATTGTGAACATGCTGCCACATTTCCTCTCTCTCTGTATATTGATATTTTGCTGAAATATTTAAAAGTTGTAGATTTCACACTGCAACTCATAAATATCTCAGCATACACCTCCTGAGAAGGACATCCTCCTTCAAAACCACAATTCTGTCAGCATGAAATTGACAATAATTCTATGTATTCTAATATACAGCCCATCTTCTAATGTTCCTGATTATCACCCAATTATCTTTCATAGCTTTTTAGAAGGAAGTCTAGGAGTCAATGAAAGTTCACACATTGATTTAGTTTTTGTGCCACTAATCTAGCTAAGTGTCTAGAACAATCCCTCCATCTTTTTATATTTTTCATGACACCGCTTTTTTGGAATAATCCAGGCCCATTGTCTTGCCAAATGTTTCATATTCTTAAATTTTCTTATTACTTCTTTTTTTTTCATTTATTTTTATTAGTTCGAGGCTAATTACTTTACATTATTACTCCTTCATGTTGAGAGTTTTTCAGTTGTCTTAAAACACTGTTGCTGTTTAGTCATTAAGTCGTATCTGACCCTTTTGTGACCCCATGGACTGTAGCCCACCAGGTTCCACTGTCCATTGTCCAGGCAAGCATACTGGAGTGGGTTGCCATGCCCTCCTCCAGGGATCTTCCCAGCCCAGGGATCGAAACTGTATCCCCTGCATTGGCAGGTGGGTTCTTTACTGCTGAGCCACCTGGGAAGCCCATCTTAAAATATGCAAAACATAAAATTTACCATTGTAACCATTTGTGAGTTTGTCATTGCAAGTTCAATGCATAAGTACATTTGCATTGTGCAACCATCACCACTATCTATTGCCAGAACATTTTCCCCATTCAAAACTGTTACTCTGTACCCATTAACCACCACTTTCTCATTTTGTCCTAACCTGATCCTTGATAACCACCATTTTACTTTCTGTCTCTATGAATTTGATTATTCTAGCCACTTCTCAGACTTCCCTGTAGCTCAAATGATAAAGAATCTGCCTGCAATGCAGAAGACCAGGATTCGATCCCTGGGTTGGGAAGTTCCTCTGGAGAAGGGAATGGCAATCCACTCCAGTATTCTTGCCTGCAGAATTCCATGGACAGAGAAACCTGGCAGGCTACAGACCATGGGGTTGCAAAGAGTTGGACACGACTGAGTGACTAACACACACACACATAACAGCCACTTCTTATAAGTGAAAACCAATAATCTAACCCCCAGTGTAAGAACTTAGAAAAGAAAAGCGAAATAAATTCAAAGCAAATAGAAAGAAGGAAGTAACAAACACAGGAGCAAAAATTTCAATGAAATTGAAAACAGAAAACAATAGAAAAACAAATCAGTGAAAAAAAATTCTTATTCTCTGAAAGATCAGGAAAAGAAAAATTTCTAGCAAGTTTGACAGAAAAAAAGAAGAAGACATAAATTACTAATATCAGGAATGAAACCATGGATATCACTACAGACTCTAAAAATATCAAAAGGACAACAGGAACATTGCAAACAACACAACACATATAAACTTGATAACTTACATGAAATGGAACAATTCCTTGAAAGTACAAACTACCATAATCACCTAATATGAAATAGATAATCTAAATAGCCCTATGACTATTGCAGAAATAGAATTTGTAATTTAAAAACTCCATAAAAAGAAATATATAAGTCTAGATGGTTTTACTGGAAATTTTTATTAACTATTTAAAGACAAATTAAAAGGCAAATAGATGGGGAAACAATGGAAACAGTGACAGACTTTATTTTCTTGGGCTCCAAAATCACTGCAGATGGTGACAAAAATCCTTAAAATATTAGCAAATGAATTCTACAGTATAAAGCAAATTATACACTACAACCAAATGGAGTTTATTTTAGGGATGTCAGATTGGTTTAATAGTAAAAAATCAATTAATGTAATTAATGTACCATATTGGCAAGGTAAAAAATAAAAATCACACAATCATATACATGAATGCAGAAAAACTACTTGACAAAATTCAACCTCTATTTAGGAAAAAACTCTTAGAAAAATAGAACTAGTCAGAACTTCTTCAATTTGATAAACAGTAGCAACAAAAAAACCTACAGACAAAATTATACTTAATGGTGAGATATTGAATGCTTTCTCCAGAAGACTGGGAAAAAAGCAAGGAAATTTGTTTTTATCACTCTTGCACAACATAGTACTAGAATTTCTAGCCAATACAATAAGTCAAGAAAAGGGAATAAAAGGTACACAGTTCAGAATGGGAGAGATAAAACTAGCTCTATTTGAACCTGACATGGTTGTCTTGGTAGAAAATCTAAAGAAGTCTAAAAAATAGCTATAAATAATTAGTGAGGTCACAGGACATAGCATGAAGATACAAAAGTCAGTTGCTTTTCTTTGTATTAACAATGAGCATAAAGACACATAAATTTAAAATATAATACCATTTACAATCACTGAAAAAAAACCCACATGAAGTAAGTGCACCTCTTTTAAAACATGAACAGTATCTGTTTCCTAAAAGGTATAACATGCTGATGAAGTATTTCAAAGATTTAAATAAATGGTGAGACAGATTGTGTTCACAGATTGGGAGACTCAACATAATAAAGATGTCAATTCTCCCAAAATTGATATACATGTTTTAGGCAATTCCTTTTAAAATTCCAGCAAGATTTTTTTTCTGTAGATATAGGCAAGATTATTCTAATCTTTATATGGACAGGCAAAGGAACTAGGAAAACTAACACAATTTTGGAAAAGAAGAATGAAGTAAGAGGAATCATTTTAAATAATTTCAAAAGTAACTATAGAGCTATAGTAATAAAGATTATATTGATAGAGGCATAGACACCTAGACCAATTGAACAGATTAGAAAATACAGAAATACACCCACACAAACATGCCCATCTGATTTCTGACAAAGCAAAAGCAATTTCAGGGTGCTGATACTCTTGTACATCTACAGGTGAAAAAATAACTCAACCTAACTCTCACACTTCATACAAAAAGTAACTTATAGTGCATAACTGACTTAAATGTGAGACACAAAACTTTTGGAAAAATCATAAAAGAAAATCGTCAGCATCTTTAGGAAAAGAGTTGTTGGACTTGACACCCAAAGCAGAATCTAAAAAAGGAAAAATTGAGAAATTGGACTTATTCAAAAGGAAAATCTTTTATTCTGTCAGGAGAATGAAAAAGCAAGATACAAACTGGGGGAAACGATTTGCAAACTATACTACTGACAAAGAATTAGTATCCATGTAAATCCATGGCTAATTCATGTCAATGTATGACAAAAACCACTACAATATTGTAAAGTAATTAGCCTCCAACTAATAAAAATAAATGAAAAACAAACAAACAAACAAAACAAAACAATTGCCTTGAAGAGAGAATGCCAGATAGCAGAATGTCTTATGTATAACTCAGTCACACTGCTGTAAGCAGAAATTAAATACAACATTGTAAACATTGTATATAAAAAAAAAGACACTCTTTAAATTAAAAAAAAAAGAATTAGTGTCAACAGTATATAAAAAATTCTCAAAACTCATCAGTTAAGTAAATGATGACCCTAAAAACTGAATACAATAAAATAGGGAAAATATTTGAAGAGACAGTTTCCTGGAGAGTATATATAGAGGGAAAGTAAGTACAAGAAAAGATATTCAACACCATTAGCCATTAAGAACATGCAAATTAAAACCACAGTGAGACTTCACTAATCATCTATCCCAGTGGCTAGAATTAAAAAATAGTGACAACATCAAGTGCTGTCAAGCGTGTGGAGAAACTGGATCACACACATTTTTGGTGGGAACATAAAGTGATGCAGCCTCGGGATTTCCCTGGTGGTCCAGTGATTAAGAATCTGCCTTCCATTGCAGGGGGTGCAGATTGGATCTCTTGTCAGGGAACTAAGATCCCACATGCCTCAGGGCACATGAGCCTGTGAGCCACAGCTAGAGAGAAGCCTGCATGCCTCAGTGAAGATACCGTGTGCTACAGTTAAGACCTGACTCAGCCAAAAAAATAAATGATATAGCCTCTCTGGCAAACAGTTTCAGTTCAGTTCAGTTCAGTTCAGTTGCTCAGTCATGTCTGACTCTTTTCGACCCCATGAATCGTAGCACGCCAGGCCTCCCTGTCCATCACCAACTCCTGGAGTTTACGCAAACTCATGTCCATTGAGTCAGCAATGCCATCCAACCATCTCATCCTCTGTCATCCCCTTCTCCTCCTGCCCCCAATCCCTTAGCAGTTTCTTAAAAACTAAACATGCAACTACCATAGGGCCCAGCAATTGCACTTCTGGGTGCTTATCTCAACAAATGGATGCATGTGTGCTAAGCTGCTTCAGTCACGTGTGACTCTGCAACCCTATGGACTGTAGCCTGACAGGCCCCTCTGCCCAGGGGGATTCTCTTGGCGTGAATAATGGAGTGGGCTGCGATGCCCTCCTCCAAAATGGGATACATACACACAAAAACCTATACACAGATATGGTAGCTTCACTCATAATAGACTCGAACTAGAAACAACCCAGATGTCTTTCAATGGGTGAATTTAAAGACTCTATGCCACATTTATGCAGAGAGTACTGCTCAACAGTAAAAAGGAATGAACTATAGGTACACAGAGCAACTTGGATGAATCTCCAAAGAATTATGCTAAATGGAAAAAGCTCATCCTCAAAGGGCTACATACTGTATGAAGTTGTTTATATAGCATTCTTGAAATGGCAAAATCATAGAGATGGAGAACGGGACTGGTTGCCAGTGGTAAGAAGGGGTGGAGCTGAGGGAGGAGGGAAGAGGAGAGGAGGGAAGTGGGTGTGGCCTGAGGGATCCTCTTGACTATGTCAGGTCAGTGCCCTGGTTGTGATAATGTTCTATAGTTTCACAAATGTTACCTCTGAGGGAAACTGGACAATGGGTACATGGGACCTCTGTTATTTATTATAGCTGTGTGTGTGATTGTACAATTATCTCAATATAAAAAGTTTAAAAGTTTATCTCTGCAGATCCTACTTCCAGAGGCTGTTTTTATTTTAAAAAATTTTACATGTATATGTTTTTAAATTCATTTATTTGATTAAGTAAGTCTGTCAAGGGACCTAGGAATCTGCACTTCCAAAATACTATGTATGATTACGATGTAGAGAGACCATGGGACTCACTCTGTGAAACCCTATTCTATTCCATTTCAATAGAAATAGCTAAAAAATGTTTTTCTAATATTTCCAATTAAAATTTTTAAAAATCGTTCATTTCTTTGGTTGCACTTGGTCTTCTTTGCTGTGTGTGGGTTTTTCTCTAGTTGCCTCAGCTGGGAGCTACTCTTCACTGAGGGGCCCACGTTTCTCACGACGGCGGCTTCTCGAGATAACAGGCTCTAAGTACAGGGTCTTCAGGAGTTGCTGCATTCAGGCTCAGTAATTGTGGTCCACTGGATTAGTTACTCCCTGGCTTTCGGAATCTTCCCTGACC
Source organism: Cervus elaphus (assembly GCF_910594005.1). Taxonomy (NCBI): domain Eukaryota; kingdom Metazoa; phylum Chordata; class Mammalia; order Artiodactyla; family Cervidae; genus Cervus; species Cervus elaphus. The sequence continues at coordinate 28,296,710 of NC_057841.1, read as the reverse complement.
AGGGATCAAACCAGTGTCCCCTGCAGCTAGCAAGTGGGTTTTTATACACTGCACTGCCAGGGAAGTCCATCCAATTCAAATTTAACACCACAGCATCACTTTCTTTGCCATCCTTTAGTTTATATTTGCTTTTTTCCTTATATATGTTTTTTCCCCTTACAGTGAAAATCTGCATTCCTAATAACATTAATGGATTTCCTTAATTATTTTATTCTAAAATAGATGTAAAACAATTAGAAAAATTATAATACCAATGCTACTCTAACAATGAGTTCACTAAGTAATAGGTTATTTTGTAATTCTTTGTCTTTAGAATATATTGTGTAAAAGTTCATGATTAAAATACTATATTCAAAATGTACTTGAATTGACTCTTTCCTCTCCTTTAGTTTTCTTGACCTTCTTTTGTATCTTGCTTTTTAAATTAAAAAAAAATCTTGAAATATATCAGCTTGTAGACAACATGGATTCTTAAAAAATATTTGATGATTGAAATCTGATTGAATACTCTCTCTCAGGGACTTAATGAAAAAATACAGAAGATGAAATCCAAACATCTTGCACTGGAACACTGAAGAATATTACTTTATTCTCTGCTCTATTCCATAAAAACTTTAAGGCAGCTAACACTGTGGGATAAATTTTAAGGGCAAGGTAGTGTTCCCTAAGCTATCAGGTATCCTTTTCTGGGAAAAGGTTTCATTTTGAAGCAAATGAATTTTAACACTGCTGGGGCTTCATTATTTTTTAAATATCCTAGGTTTTTTCCCTTCAAAATATTAAGGCAAATTCTTCAAAATAATTTGTAGGCTACTATATATAGCTTTAGGCTTATGTTTAACTTGCATCTTTGCAAGTATCTACCCCCTGAGCAGTGACATCTTTCCTCTTGTCATGAACTGCAGGGCATTCTCAGAACTCTTTTCATGGCTGACTTGCCTACTCCGGGGACTCTACAGGCAGAATTGCTTCACAAGAGCCTCTTCAAGTAGCAGATCTCCTGGGAAAACTTGTACCACTCACAGTTGGGGTGGTTAGAAAAGTAGTGGTAAAACCTGAATCAGTTTTGTATGTAATTGTTTTGCTTTATCTTTCAAAGCAAAAGAAGACAATCTTGTCAGTTGAATGCAAAATGTGTGTTGATTAACAGGAATGGACAACTGATCACAGTTACTTTAAAACCCTTGTACAGAGCAAGGAACATCACCAAAAGCTCTATAATTGCATCTTAATTAACTTTAGAGAGATGAACATAAAGAATTTTAAAGGGCAGTGAAGATCAGGGATGTTACCCCATCTTGAACATCACTTGGTCTATCACAGGACATTGGTATTCATGTAATATGAGGATTCGTTGTGGCTCGGACGGTAAAGCATCTGCCCACAATGAGGGAGACCTGGGTTCAATCCCTAGGTTGGGAAGATCTCCTGGATAAGGAAATGGCAACCCACTCTGGTATTCTTGCCTGGAAAATCCCACAGATGGAGGAGCCTGGTAGGCTACAGTTCATGGGGTTGCAAAGAGTCGGACATGACTGAGCGACTTCACTTATGCTTGCATAGTCCAAATGCAATACTGAAAATTTTCTCTGTGTAGATATTCATAAACAAATACAGTAGTTTAACAATCATAATCAGGCAACAAAATCATGATGCTTTTATACTGATGATCAATACAATCTTTGTTTTATCTCATATTTTTTCTCTGCGATTTTAGGACTTCAGTCCTTTCCCACATTTTGGTTTCACATACCTTTTGGAAATAAAATCTATAGCACCACTTTTAAGTTGTGCAAATTTGTTCAACTCCAGTCAGAATAAAGATATTTATTTGCTAGGCATTTATCAAAGTTAACCTATAAAGCAGCAGTGTGTGAGTGTGTGTATGTGCTTTGCCAGATGCCTTATATTCATCTCATTTACTCTCAAGTTCATTCTCAGATGAGCAAATAGACTTGGAGAGGTGAAATAACTTGTCCAAGAAGTTGGACACATATTAACACAACTCATAAGAGGCTGTATGAAAACAGTGGCAGATTTTACTTTCTTGGGCTCCAAAATCACTGCAAATAGTGACTGCAGCCATGAAATTAAAAGATACTTGTCCCTTGGAAGAAAAGCTATGACAAATCTAGATAGCATATTAAAAAACAGAGATGTCACTTTGCAGGCAAAGGTCTATATAGTCAAAGCTATGGTTTTTCTAGTAGTCATGTATGAGTGTGAGAGTTGGACCATAAAGAAGGCTGAGTGCTGAAGAATTAATGCTTTTGAACTGTGGTGCTAAAGAAGACTCTTGAGAGTCCCTTGGACTGCAAAGAGATCAAATAAGTCAATCAAAAGGAAATCAACCCTGAATCTTCACTGGAAGGACTGCTGATGAAACTCAAATACTTTGGCCACTTGATGCAAAGAGCTGGCTCATTGGAAAAGACCCTGATGCCAGGGAAGACTGAAGGCAAAAGGAGAAGGAGGAGACAGAGGATGATGGTTGGATGGCATCACAAATCAATGGACATGAGTTTGAGAAAACTCTGGAAGATAGTGGAGGACAGAGGAGCCTGGTGTGCTGCAGTCTGTGGGGTCACAAAGTGTTGCACATGACTGAGGGACTGCATAACAGCAATGAAGATTCCAAAGGCCAGAAGATAGCAACATGAAAGCCCCAGGCAGGTCAAGCTGTCGTATTCTTTAGAATGGCCATTTTCTGCTCATTACCCTTATACAGGTCAAAGGGTAAGTGTCTTTCAAATGTTTATATGTAAATATAGCTAGTCCTCCAACAAAAATCCTAGTCAAAGCTATGGTTTTTCCAGTAGTCATGTATGGATGTGAGAGTTGGACTATAAAGAAAGCTAAGTGCCAAGAATTGATACTTTTGAACTGTGGTGTTGGAGAAGACTCTTGAGAGTCTCTTGGACTGCAAGGAGATCCAACCAGTCAATCCTAAAGGATATCAATTCTGAATATTCATTGTAAGGACTGATGCTGAAGCTGAAACTCCAATACTTTGGCCACCTGATGCGAAGAACTGATTCATTGGAAAAGACCCAGATGCTGGGAAAGATTGAAGGCAGGAGGAGAAGGGGATGACAGAGGATGAGATGGTTGGATGGCATCTCCAACTCAATGGACATGAGTTTGAGCAAGCTCTGGGAGTTGATAATGGACATGGAGGTCTGGCATGCTGCAGTTCATGGGATCGCAAAGAGTCGGACATGACTGAGTGGCTGAACTGAACTGAACTGAACTGAAGAAGTAAGCTGTGGGAAACTCAGTCTCAATCAGTAGATCATGCAGCTCAGTTTCCTTGACCAAGCATGGAAGAAGAGACCAGTGAAATAACCTAGTTGATGGGAAAGCTGATGGATAAGAAGTAGAAGTGATTCTCTTCCATCTTTTCTTACTAGAAAAGCTTTCTGATGTGTAATATATACATGTGTGTATATACACACATATACATGTGTAATATATATTATACATATATTTTATATATATATATATATATTCCAAGCAGGATGGAGTCATTTCCTGTACTATAGTTATACTGCTCCTATTTTACTTAAACAACCATATTACAATAACCATCACAAGTTGTCATGGTAGTTGTTTATCACCTCTCTCTCTTTTGTTGTGACATTATTTGCTGGAGATAATAAGAGAATAAGAACCAGGAGCTAGCACGTATTTCAGTGAAAAGCAAAAAAGAAGAATGAGTTTTTCTCTTTTCCTTTCCTGAGAACAAAGAAGATAAAAAGAGTGAGCAGGCCTGAACATTCTCAGGTTTTTTACTTTAACTGCTCCTAACTCTGCATGTCTGTAACTAAGTTTGTTTTTCTGCCCCCTAACTCTACGAGAGCTACAATTCCCATTTTTACCTTTGACTCTAGGCTAAATACATCCTATATCTGGTGTTTACCCTTACAACACTCTTCCCCTTGTAGTTACTTATCAGAAAGAAGGCTGCAGAGCCACCAAACTGCCAGACTCAATCACTGGCTTACTGACACCAGTCTGTGACTGTCTCTGAAACAATGCAAGAGGAAGAAATCAAGATCCTATCACCTTTGCTCCTCATCACTGACTCCTGACTGCAAGCCCTTGCCTTAAATAAGCCCCTAAATTCATGGAGGGGGTGCACAGTTCTTGAGGCATGAACGTATTGTCTTCCCCTCTCCACTGGCTGAGAATTAAAGCCACCTTTCTGTTTCCTCCAGACTCACTCTATCTTTTTATTTAACTTTGGTGGGCAAAAAAGGCCAAGATTTTGGCCAGCAACACACCTAGTACAATGTCTGAGACACACACCTATGGCAATTGGTCTCTTTCAAGAATTCAAAGTAGGATTGTGGTTTCTTTGAAGGAATGGTGGTAGATTAGCTATCAAATGAAACACAGTTTCCAGTTAAGAGGAAGGAGGAGGTGCGTAGGCTATAGGGAAAGGAATTCAGACACAGGAGAAAAAAAATGGAGACTCAGTAGTGGAGCTTGGTCCTTTTTGAAGCAGAAGTCCAGTTAACTGGGAGACAGGTCCTAGAAAAACTAGCAGCTAGGCTGTGTTAATGCTGAAGAAATCCAGGCATTTATTGTCATAAAATGCCCTGAATAAAGACAAGATTGCCCCCAAAGTCCAGGGCATATTCAAGCCTGCAATTTTGGGGAGTGTGTGCAGGCTAAGTTGCTTCAGTCCTGTCCAACTCTTTGTAACACTATGGACCGTAGCCCATCAGGCTCCTCTGTCCATGTGTTTCTCCAGATGAGAATCCTGGAGTGGATTGCCTTGCCCTCTTCCAGGGGATCTTCCCGACCTAGGGATCCACCCGCCTTTTATCTTCTCCTGTTTTAGCAGGCGGGTTCTTTACCACTTGTGGTTCAGCTGATGAAGAATCCGCCTGCAATGCGGGAGACCTGGATTTGATCCCTGGGTTGGGAAGATCCCCTGGCGAAGGAAAAGGCTACCCACTCCAGAATTGTGGCCAGGAGAATTCCGTGGACTGTATAGTCCATGGGGTCGCAAGGAGTCGGACACGACTGACTTTCACTCACTCACTCATTCTCTCTTTACAACTAGCGCCATCTGGAGCAAGATTGCTTAACAACAAGTCAGACAAGATGAAAGGATCAGGAAACAAGAGATAACCAGAAAGAAGAATTTATGGTGGGGGAAGGGATGGGAGGCAGCCCCTTCTGCCTCCAGGCTCTGGAATCTGAAGTCAGCACTTCCTAAACTCAGAGGGGAAATTCAGGCCCATTGACCTTTGTACTTCTATCAACAGTACTGAGCAGTCTTTTGAATTGATCATGTCAACATTCTAAAGTTTCAGAGACGGAAAACTGGAGATTCTGCACTAAAGATTCCTAAGGGGAATCAAGAAAGACACAGTATTGGTCTGGGGACTATTCACTAAAGTATCCCAGCAGCAAAACCCAAAAGAAACACAGCTGGAATCGTTTTATGAATTGCAGGCAAATTGTAAGATTAAATTCAGTCAGGATAATTGGTTTTTAAGTATGTCCTTTTCTCTTTCTCCTACTTGATATTACCAACATGAAGTCTTTTGAAATGTCAATAACTTAAATGTAATTTAATTTCTTTAATGAAATTGTTTAATATTTTGAGAATATAAGAATAGCTTGAGCAGTGGGAGAGGCTGGTGGAGGCTGGAGGGTGCTTGGCCTCCAAGGGGAGTGAAGGTGCCTTCCATCTCTCCAGGGTGACTCTGGCTGATGCCACTGGAGTCCCTTTGAAAGGCTTTCTGTTTCAAATTCCCCCAGGTGAATGCAAGGGGTGTGTGTGTGTGTGTGTGTGTGCGTGTGTGTGTGTGTGTGTGTGTGTGTTAGTGTCTCAGTCATGTCCAGCTCTTTGCGACCCAATGGACTGTAGCTCACCAGGCTCCTCTGTCCATGGAATTCTCCAGGCATGAATACTGGAGTGGGTAGACATTACCCTCTCTAGGGGATCTTCCCAACCCAGGGATCGAATGCAAAAGGGACTGCCTGCCAAATGCCATTCAGGAAATGTAAACTGTATTAAAATAGGCAGAAATCAAATAGTATTAAATATGGTGCCCCTGCCCTCAAAATGGTAGGATTTAAGTAAAGTTGGAATCTGGAAAACAGATTGGACAGTCATAACTCCATAGCTTGGTATTTAAAGACCTCCACAGCTTACTTTTTGCAAAAACCCTGAATCAGATTCAACTCTGAATCATTTTCAACTTAAAAAAACAAAAACAAAAATGAAGAAAACCAAGTCTTTCTCTTTCATGTAGTTTATGAAGTTAAACTTTTGGAACATACAGCCAAATAGAGGACTTTAAATTTATCCCTATTTAATGTGATCTTGTGATCTTGAACTAGACCAAGTTTCCAGGTTGTTCAAAATTTTTTGAATACTGATTCAACCATCTAGTATATTCTCTGTTTCTCTCAGCTCTGTGCCACTGGCAAATATAATAATTATGCTGTTGACTCCTTCATCCAGATAATTGATTGAAAGTGTGGAGAGGAGAGAGTTTGAAGACAAAGCTCCCCAAGCCTTCATTTTCTGTGGGTTGACATCAATTAACAGGGATTGGGAGGAAAACAACTTTTACGGACTATCTACCATGTATGTGATACTATAAATGATTCCTTGACTATATTAGCACATTTCATCTTTAATTCTAGTAACACAAGTGGAAAGTACTGAAGTTGATTTTTGACTCTACATCTAACTCCATGCTCTTACTAGTAAACCTTCTTGCCTCCAGTTAATCAAAGTTTTTTACTTGCTTGTAGAACTTCTTGCCAATTTGCCAATCTGTATTTTCTTCCAGCCCACATCTTATATCTTGTCCACAGCATACCATGATATGCCTTATTGAACATGTGGCTGAAATTAAAATACTCTATGTGAATTTCCCTCAGTCATAGTGAGAATAAGATAGCATTAGGTGTGGTGGTAACTTCCCTGGTGGCTCAGATAATAAAGAATCTGCCTGCAATGCAGGAGACTTGGGTTCGATCCCTGGGCTGGGAAGTTCTCCCAGAGAAGGGAATGGCAATCCAGTTTAGTATTCTTGCCTGGACAATCCCTATGGACAGAGGGGCCTGTGGGCTACAGTCCATGGGGTCACAAAGAGTTGAACACCAGTGAGTGACTAACAGTCACAATCAAATCAGGTGTGGTGGTAAATTAGCTAAAAGAGGAAGGTTGGAAGTGATAGGGTTTGATTTTTTACAAAAGGTGGTACTTATATTTGGTTAGTTCCTTTTTGATAGGAAATATATTGCATATGACACAAATATTAGAGTAAATGGAATGTGGTTTTTCATAATTTTTGTAGTAGCATGTATCTATGATTTATTTCTATAGTTGCTCTTTTTTCACAGTTTGGGAGGGGGCGGTCCCAAGATGGTGGAGGAATAGAATGGGGAGACCACTTTCTCCCCCACAAATTCATCAAAAGATCATTTGACTGCTGAGCAACTTCCTCAAAACAACTTCTGAACACTGGCGGAGGACACCAGGCACCCAGAAAGGCAACCCATTCTCTTTGAAAGGAGGTAGGACAAAATACAGAAGACAAAAAGGGAGACAAAAGAGTTAGGGATGATAGAGACCTGTCCTGAGGAGGGGGTTGTGAAGGAGGAGAAGTTTCCAAACAGCAGGAAACTCTCTCACCGGCGGGTCTGTGGGGAGTTTTGGAATCTCAGAGAGCAACATAACCAGGAGGAAAAAACAACAACCACAGAATAGAGTTTGGAAATTAAGGATCGAGTTATAATGGGAGTTCTGTGACAACAGGAAAAACAATAATCACATTTAAATGCTTATTCTCTATCAGACGTTGTGTAAAGTGCTTTACATGTATTAGGTATCATCTCACTTAAACACAACAACCCTTTGAAATGCTTCCTATTATTCCCTTCATTTTATAAATTAGAAAACAGACTAAGATGTTATGTGCCCAAGAGCTGTGGGTTGAACCCAGGGAGATGGGCCCCTCCAGTGTCCATGACTTCAGCCACTGCTGGGAGAGAATTCTCTACGGATCTCTTGTATTTCTGTTTATATTGTGAACAGAGGAACTGACTGCCCTATTCTGAATGATCTTTACAAGGAGTTTAAATAATGAATAGCCTTAGTACATACTGTCCAGTATAATAATAATATGGGTTTCCCTAGTGGCTCAGACCATAAAGGATCTGCCTATAATGCAGGAGACCTGGGTTGGGAAGATACTCTGGAGAAGGGAACGGCTACCCACTCCAGTAATCTTGCCTGGAAAATTCCATGGACAGAGGAGCTTGGTAGGCTTTAGTCCATGGAGTCACAAGAGTTGGACACAATTTAGAAACTAAGCTACCAGATAATAAGATAATGTCTCATAATAATTTATCTTATATTTTATAATAAGAAGATAATGTCTCTCTCTGGGCCAGAGGTTAAAAAGGCTTACTGTCCACTATAGAAGTTGCAGGTTCCCTAACCTCAGGATTCCTCTCCTGTAATGCAACTCACTGTGTGTGCAGACATCATCTAGCCCTCATTAATCACCTTCTGGGAATGATGGTAGGGTAACTGGTACAAATGCTGATCCTCTGGCTACTGCTATTTCAGACAAAATTCTCCCAAGGTGCTCATGTCTTTTTCTATGAATCTGTGGTGGGCTGACCTGTTATCTTGTGATTAGATTAAAAATCTCAGACCCTTCATCGTTCTTGACTGCCTCTATCTAGAGTATATGATTATCTCCTCCATAGCTCAGCAACACTATCCCCCCACCCCAAAAATGTGATCTTATAAGAGAGGACTAATTGATTTCTAATGATCCAAACATCTTTGATGATGTATTGGGTTGGTCAAAAAATTGTTCAGGTTTTTCCATAACATCTTCCAGAAAATTCTGAGTGAGCTTTTCGGCCAACTCAATGCTTCCAGGTAATAAACCCCAGGTAGTGGCTTCTCTTCTCCCTCTCCTAGAAAACAAATCAAACATATGAGAATCTGACTCTCCTTTGTTGTTGTGTTGTTTAGTCACCCAATCATGTCTGACTCTTTGCAACCCCATGGACTGCAGCATGCCAGGCTTTACTGTCCTTCACTATCTCCTGGAGTTTGCTTAAACTCATGTCTATTGAGTCAATGATGCCATTCAACCATTTCATTCTCTGTCACCCCCTTCTCCTCTCCTTAGGTAACCTGAAAGTGTAGCTTGGATTAAGAATATCTTGAAGCAGAGCTTCCAGTTTTTTTTTTTAAGAATTTTATTTTTTTTAATTAAAAAATTTTGTTTATTTTAGTTGGAGGCTAATTACTTTACAATATTGTTGTGGTTTTTGCCATACACTGATATGAATCAGCCATGGGTTTACATGTGTTCCCCATCCTGAACCCCCCTCCCACCTCCCTCTCCATCCCATCCCCCAGGGTCATCCCAGTGCACCAGCCCTGAGCACCCTGTCTCATGCATTGAACCTGGACTGGCAATCTGTTTCATATATGATAATATATGTTTCAATGCTATTCTCTCAGGTCATCCCACCCTTGCTTTCTCCCACAGAATCCAAAAGACTGTTCTATACATCTGTGTCTCTTTTGCTGTCTCACATAAAGGGTTATTGTTACCATCTTTCTAAATTCTGTATATATGTGCTAGTATACTGTATTGGTGTTTTTCTTTCTGTATTATTTCACTCTGTATAATAGGCTCCAGTTTCATCCACCTCATTAGAACTGATTCAAATGTATTCTTTTTAATGACTGAGTAATAGTAAAGTAATGCTCAAAATTCTCCAAGCCAGGCTTCAGCAATACATGAGCCGTGAACTTCCAGATGTTCAAGCTGGTTTTAGAAAAGGCAGAGGAACCAGAGATCAAATTGCCAACATCTGCTGGATCATCGAAAAAGCAAGAGAGTTCTAGAAAAACATCTATTTCTGCTTTATTGACCACACCAAAGCCTTTGACTGTGTGGATCACAATAAACTGTGGAAAATTCTGAAAGAGATGGGAATACCAGACCACCTGACCTGCCTCTTGAGAAACCTGTATGCAGGTCAGGAAGCAACAGTTAGAACTGGACATGGAACAACAGACTGGTTCCAAATAGGAAAAGGAGTACGTCAAGGCTGTATATTGTCACCCTGCTTATTTAACTTATGTGCAGAGTACATCATGAGAAACGCTGGGCTGGAAGAAGCACAAGCTGAAATCAAGATTGCCGGGAGAAATATCAATAACCTCAGATATGAAGATGACACCACCCTTATGGCAGAAAGTGAAGAGGAACTAAAAAGCCTCTTGATGAAAGTGAAAGAGGAGAGTGAAAAAGTTGGCTTAAAGCTTAACATTCAGAAAACTAAGATCATGGCATCTGGTCCCATCACTTCATGGGAAATAGATGGGGAGACAGTGGAAACAGTGTCAGACTTTATTTTGGGGGGCTCCAAAATCACTGCAGATGGTGATTGCAGCCATGAAATTAAAAGACGCTTACTCCTTGAAAGGAAAGTTATGACCAACCTAGATAGCATATTAAAAAGCAGAGACATTACTTTGCCAACAAAGGTCCGTCTGGTCAAGGCTATGGTTTTTCCAGTGGTCATATATGGATGTGAGTTGGACTGTGAAGAAAGCTGAGTGCTGAAAAATTGATGCTTTTGAACTATGGTGTTGGAGAAGACTCTTGAGAGTCCAAAGGAGATCCAACTTCAAGGAGATCCAACCAGTCTATCCTAAAGGAGATCAGTCCTGGGTGTTCACTGGAAGGACTGATGCTGAAGCTGAAACTCCAATACTTTGGCCACCTCATGCAAAGAGTTGACTCATTGGAAAAGACCCTGATGCTGGGTTGGGGGCAGGAGGAGAAGGGGACGATAGAGGATGAGATGGCTGGATGGCATCACCGACTCGATGGGCATGAGTTTGAGTAAACTCCGGGAGTTGGTGATGGACAGGGAGGCCTGGCATGCTGCGATTCATGGGGTCGCAAAGAGTCAGACACGACTGAGTGACTGAACTGAACTGAACTGAATATTCCATTGTGTATATGTACCACAGCTTTCTTATCCATTCACCTGTTGATGGGCATCTAGGTTGCTTCCATGTCCTGGCTATTGTAAACAGTGCTGTGATGAACACTGGGGTACACGTGTCTCTTTCAGATCTGGTTTCCTCGGTGTGTATGCCCAGGAGTGGGATTGCTGGGTCATATGGCAGTTCTATTTCCAGTTTTTAACGGAATCTCCACACTGTTCTCCATAGTAGCTGTACTAATTTGCATTCCCACCAACAGTGTAAGAGGGTTCCCTTTTCTCCACACCCTCTCCAGCATTTATTGCTTGTAGACTTTTGGATAGCAGCCATTCTGACTGGCATGAAATGGTACCTCATTGTGGTTTTGATTTGCATTTCAGAGCTTCCAATTTAAGATGGCAGGATAGAAGGATACTTTCCTGGGTTGCCTTGCTTGGTGCCCTTAAGGAATATGAACTCATTTTGATAGAAAAAAATAAACATGGAGAAAAATAATTCAGTCTGGGTTTGTTGTAATTGTAGAGCTTGATATGCCTCTATGAACAGCAGTCTGATCTAGTGTCAAGAGGTACAGGATTTCAGGAAAAGAGCCATTCTGGAATGAATAACACTTGAGAAACTCTTAAGAGATTTATTGCTGAAGCCATACTTTTAGTTTGTTCAGAAAAAAGTGATCAGTAGAGTGTACAAAGGATGATAACTTTATTTTTACATGATTAGAATACTGTGCATTTTCAAGTTTGGGGTAGAAGAATCTGGGTTTTCAATAGTTTTCAGTAGATTTTAGGAGTATTTTCCTAAGTTGCATTCAAGAGATATAACACTTGAAAGGTTGAACCCAAAGGTTTTATTCAAACTATTTAAAATTTCATGCACATATCTAATCTCTCCCAAATTTTCTGCTTAGCTTACTTGGGGCACTGTGTAAAAAATAGCCAAAGTATGCAGGCTCCCAGGCAGGGTCTGGTAAGTGGCGCGTTGGAGCACAGATTTCAAATATGGGTGCATGGATTTCCTTCTTTTTAATTTTGCAATCAAATTAATGGTGATGGATGCAGAAAACGAGCTGGTAGATAGCTAGGAATAATGGAAATATTGGCTGCAGCTGAGCTGTCCTGGCCGATTTGCTGTAGAACCACAGACCAGTGAGCTTCAGAATTTCCTAGAGAGCTGGCTGTTTTTGTCTCACACCCCACCTCTAGAGTGTCTGAGGTGGGCCTGAGAACTTCATTGCTATTAATAGTAATTAGTTCCTGCTGCTGCTGCTGCTAAGTCGCTTCAGTCGTGTCTGACTCTGTGCGACCCCATAGACGGCAGCCCACCAGGCCCTGCCATCCCTGGGATTCTCTAGGCAAGAACACTGGAGTCCTAGAGAGTGATGAACTGCTTGTTTGAGGAACACACATTGAGAACAATTGTCTTACACATTTTCTGACGGACAAACAGTGCCTCTGGTCTAAGATGGAGGAGGGGAGAACTCATTAGAAAGATTAGTCTTACAGAAAAACCTGAATGAATATTTTGGTCAATGCAATATTTAGGTTTTTTTGTATTTGCTTTTCCTTGCTTGCCTGCTTAGTCATGTCCGACTCTTTGCAACCCCATAGGCTGTAGCCCACCAGGCTCCTCTGTCCATGGAATTCTCTAGGCATGAATACTGGAGTGGGTTCTGCCATTCCCTTCTGCAGAGGATCTTCCTGACCCAGGATTCAAACATGCATCTTCTGCATTGGCAGGCGGATTCTTTACCAACTGTGCCACTTGGAGACATATATTTGCTTGAGGAAAGATATCAACTGTAGTTTCCCAGCGGACTCTCCTTCTGCTTCATGCTGATTTTTGTTTGCCATTATATTTCTGGAAGTGAAAGTGAAATCCTGCATAACATATGCTGACTTTAGTTGCAACTGTTCATTCCTTTTTACTGCCTTTCTTCCATCACCTTCTTCCTTCACATGTGAAGCCACACACACTCATCGTTAGGTGATTTTTCTGGACAAAATAAATGCCTATGATGCAGAACTATTCTGAACTGCAAACAAGTGACCACTTGAATTTCTTATGGAGAAGGAAGGAAACTGTCTCCTGTTGCTCTTAGTCTTTATTTGTTGGATTTCTGAGTGTTGTACGTCAACAAATTGCATGGTGTTTAAGGCCAAGCCCCCATCTGGATTCGTACTTCTAGTAAGTATTTGCTTTTTCTATAATAACAGTCTTCTATTTGGCTGCTGTATGTTTTTCTCATCATGATGAGAAAAGTTTTCATCCCAATGTAGCCATATTTGTCACATTTGAAATTTGTCATATGAAGCTCAGTATACTGTAAGTCCCCTACATATGAATAAATTCCATTCTGAGACCACATTTGTAAGTATAATTTTTTTCATGAGTCAAACAAAGTTAGCCCAGGTACCCTACTAACACAATCAGCTATATAGTACAACAATAGGCTTATAATATACTATTTTCCCACAAATAATACATAAAAACAAAAAATAAAACATTTTTGATCTTACAGTACAGTACCTTGAAAAGGACAGTAATATAGTACAATAGCTGGCATACAGGGAGGGGCTGGCATCAAGAACCTGCCAAGAAGAGCTACTGACTGGAGGAGAGTGAGAAGGTGGGAGATGGTAGAGCTGAAGAATTGTCAGCAATGGGAGATGGAGGGCAAGCCGCAATTTCACTCTTGCCTGATGTTGATGGCACAAGTTCCGGTTCCTTATTGGAACTAGATGCACGTTCCCATCTTTGAAAGTTTGCAACTTGAAGTTTCCTATGTAGGGGACTTACTGTATTCTTATTTAATTTTTATTGAAGTATAGTTGATTTACCACACTGTGTTACTTTCTGGTGTATAGCAAGGAGATTCAGTTTTATATAGATATATATAAACCCACCTTTTCACTTAACTATCCTGTATGCTTAATCTTGCTGAGTTTTATTTTCTTAATCTATAAAATAGTCATGAAATGTCTACTTCACAGGTTTTGATAATTAAACCAGTTAATAGGTGTAAAGAACATAGCCTATGATAGGTATTCAATAAAAGAGGCCATTATAAATGAATTACTGGTATTTAGGATGGGATATTTGGAAGAACCGTTGTTAAAGATATTTGAAGTTGGATGAGAGAATATTTTCTGTGTGATGAGTGAATTGGGGCCAAAGAATGAAAATTACACCAGGGAGAATTACAGTCAGTGAATATAAGGATGAACCCTTCAAGAACCAAATCTAGACAAGCAATGGGATGGGCTTCCACGTGAGGCAGTGAGTTACCTAACCCAGAAAATATTCAGAGAGAGGCTGCAGAATTTGGATCAGATTGTGCAAAATGATTACCACTTTAGACAGGAGGTTGAAGTCTATGATGTCAGAAATTCCTCAAATTCAGTTATACTGTGAGTTCACCCCAGTGTCTTTTGGAAAAGCACCCTCTGTGCTCCTATTTCATTTACATTACCCCTGGTGATGACTCTGGGATTCCAAAGAATTTAGATTTCCATAAAGATCCTAGGGGTTTCAGAGATTACCAGAAGAAAACTCATCAGTGTCAGTGTTTAAAAACCAACAAACAAAATGAGACAACAGGTATCCATTTCTTTTTTTTTGCTTTAAAAAGAATAGTAGGTGCTTTGCTTCCCCAAGGGCTCACGCGTTGAACACACCCAGTTAAGCAGTCTAAGGTTGATAGTGCTAACAAGAGGACATTCTGAAAAAGCACGTCAGTACATGGCAACTGAGTCCAGCAGCCCCGGGAAGAAGCACATTACTGTGGCTGGAGGTTTCTGGTACAGTGATCAGCAGTGAAATGATTAACAGTGTTGGCATTTAAGTGATCATAATTAGGTTTCAAAGTTAACAGCCCATTGAGATAAATAGTGGAAGTTCACACCTCTCTCAGTGCTATTGTTTATCAGGCTGTCAAGTTGCAGATTCAGGAAGACAACATTAATGTGGCTTTGGACACTAATTGCCCAAAGCCAAGTTACATCCACCTGGGAGGGTCCTTTGGGCATTTGTTCGACTAAAATGTCAGGCAATATGCAGAGCTGGGGTTTTGCACTGCCTATAGCATAAAACATCGCATTGATATTTTGATGCATAGAAGGCAAATGATATGAAAACATGCTGTAATGTTTGAGAGGAATCTCCTTGTTTCATGATATATTTTCCTCAGTTTCTCCTCTCCAATAATAGTGAAACTACTCACTTAGACAAAATGGTTTCTGAGAGAAATTTAATGATTTAAGCAACAATGGCAAAATTCTTTACTCACATGAATTAGATTTCTTAACCCATGTTATTGTCCACAAGGGACTATAGGCACATTCCATCAATAGAAAGACATGGTGAGCATAATTAAATAAATTTTCATAAAATTCTGAACTATTTGTTCATAAATTCAGTTTCCACGCATGATTACATGCTGCCCAAGTCTCAATAAGGGTGGAGATTGTACAGTTTCAGTTGGCAAAGTATTGATTTTCTTTTTTCAAAAGACCTTTGGTAATTAAAGACAGAAAAACTGAGGGAAAAGAACCCCTAAGGCTTAAAAAAGATTAGTATTGGTTGTCTTCATGACATAAACTTTCTTAAAAGATCAAAGTCATTGGTAGTTCATTATCATCGCCAACATGAAATAATTATTGAACTAGTTAAAAAATTACACCATCAAATAAGCCAAAGGAAAACTGAGGTTTAAAACTTCCCACTTCTTGCCGTTTCACCTTGAACAGAGTTTTCCTTTTTCTTTTTTTGCTTTTTTTCCCATCCTTCTACTGACAAGTTAGAAAATGGATCACGGCATGCCCTTTAGCTGAGGCTACCGTGGGACTTGACAGTGACCAAAGACATGAGGAGGGGGGTCCCAGGCTTGAAAAGGCAGGAGAAAAGGAAAAAGAAGAGAGGAAAAGAGAGGTAGAGGGATGTCCCTGCAGTCCAGTGGTTAAGATTTCATCTTCCAATGCAGGGTGTGCAAGTTTGATCCCTGGCCAGGGAACTAAAAGCCCACATGCTTCATGGCCAAAAAACCAGATATAAAATAGAAACAATATTGTAACAAATTCAATAAGGACTTTAAAAATGGTCCACATTAAAAAAAAAAAAAAGAGAGAGAGGTAGAAAAGCAGAGTGGAAGAGAAGCTCAGGAGAAAGAATGTAGAAGAAGGGATTAAAAGCAGTTACACTGGAGACCAAGGAGGGCTGATCCATTCGCTCAGGTGCTGGGCCTCTTGTTTTCTTATGTCTCAGAAGCAGTTGTCTCACTCCTGCTGCCTTCAAGGAGCTCTTCCTTAGGAAGTGTTTCATGAAAAGAATTACACCAGAAAGAAATGGCTCTAATCTTTCTGAAAGAATAGGAGGTGTTTTCCTTTCTTACTATTTTCCAACTGTTACCTCCTGCTCTGAAGTCGGTCAGTAGAGGCTATTTACACAGAGAGTTGAACCAGGGTGGGCTGTCCGGGACGCTCAGATTCACACTGGTGTCCCTCGTCTTGTGACTGGGGAAGAATCATGTTTTCTTGTTTGTGGAAATAGGAGTAGACTATGAACTCCTCGAGGCCAGGTGTTGTGCCTTATTAATTTTAATGTCCTCCATCTAAGCTCAATGCCTGGTACATGGATTCTTTTAAAGGGTAAATGCAGAATTTATGACAGATTTTCCTGGTGGCTCAGATGGTAAAGAATCTGCCTGCAATGTGGGAGACCTGGGTTTGGTGTCTGGGTTGGGGAAGATTCTCCGGAGAAAGAAATGGCGCCCCACTCCAGCATTCTTGCCTGGAGAATTCCATGGACAGAGGAGCCTGGTGGGCTTCAGTCCACGGGGTTGCAAAGAGTTGGACATAACTGAAGTGACTGACACTTCCTCTTTTTCACTTTAAAATATTTGCATTAATCCTCCTCATCTTTCATTAGGAGAGATGAAAAGTCACTGGGTAATTATTATATTAATACTTATACATGTCACTGTATAGTCCAAGGGCTCGCCAAGAGTTGGCCATGACTGAAAGGGCTTCCCTAGTAGCTCAGCTGGTAAAGAATTCACCTG
This sequence comes from Cervus elaphus, assembly GCF_910594005.1. Classification (NCBI taxonomy): domain Eukaryota; kingdom Metazoa; phylum Chordata; class Mammalia; order Artiodactyla; family Cervidae; genus Cervus; species Cervus elaphus. Next base: position 28,279,632 of record NC_057841.1, on the reverse strand, counting down.
AAATGCAGGAGACCCTAGTTCAATTCCTGGGTCAGGAAGATCCCCTGAAGAACAGATAGGCTACTCACTCCAGTATTCTTGGGCTTCTCTGGTAGCTCAGCTGGTAAAGAATCCACCTGCAAGACAGGAGACCTGGGTTTGATCCCTGAGTTGGGAAGAGCTCCTGGAGAAGGGAAAGGCAGCTCACTCTAGTACTCTGGCCTGGAGAATTTCATGGACTACAGTCCATGGGGTTGCAAAGTTGGACATGACTAAGCAACTTTCACTATTACTTTTCATACATTTCATATCACACATTATATATAAAAATAATTTACATTTTTTTCAAAATGCTTCCACAGTACTTTGGGACCGTATTGAATATCTTGCGATCTGAATGCATGTCTATGTCTAGAATAGGAATAAGGTGCACCCACAACATAAGCCATGATGTGATGGTCAGTTTTGTGTGTCAGCTTGCCTAGAGTACGGCCAGTTATCCAATCAAGCACTATCTATGTTGCAGTGAAGGTATCTTGTAGCTGTGACTAAAATATATCATCAATTACTTCAAGTGTGGAAGATTATTTTATATATTCTGGGCAGGCCTAATTCAATCTGGCTGTTTTTTTTTTTAAATTGAAGTGTAATTGCTTTATAATGTTGTGTTAGTTCCTGCTATACAACGAAGTGAATCAGCTATATATATATATATATATCTGATATATATATATATATATATATCTTCCCTCCTTCTTGGACCTCCCTCCCACCCACCACCCCCATCCCATTCATCTAAGTTATCACAGAGCACCAAGTTGAGCTCCCTGTGCTATATAGCAGCTTCCTATTAGCTATCTTTTACACATAGTAGTGTATATATGTCTAACCTAATCTCCCAATTCATCCCACCCTACCATTCCCCCTTAGCTGGCTGTACCCTAGCCAAGTTGACACATACAATTGACCATCACATCATGGCTTATGTTATAGGTATACACATCTGTGTCTCTATTCCTACCTGGAACTAGGTTCATCAGTACCATTTTTCTAGATTCTACATATTGTGTTAATATACAACATTTGTTTTTCTCTTTCTGACTTCACTCTGTATGACAGACTCTAGGTCCATCCACATCTCTGCAAATGACCCAGTTTCATTCCTTTTATGGCTGAATAATATTACTTTGCCAACAAAGGTCCATCTAGTCAAGGCTATGGTTTTTCCAGTAGTCATGTATGGATGTGAGAGTTGGATGGTGAAGAAAGCTGAGCACCAAAGATCAAGATGCTTTTGAACTGTGGTGTTGGAGAAGACTCTTGAGAGTCCCTTGGACTGCAAGGAGATCCAACCAGTCCATCCTAAAGGAGATCAGTCCTGGGTGTTCATCGGAAGGACTGATGTTGAAGCTGAAATTCCAATACTTTGGCCACCTGATGCGAAGAATTGACTCATTGGAAAAGACCCTGATGTTGGGAAAGATTGAGGGCATTAGGAGAAGGGGATGACAGAGGATGAGATGGCTGGATGGCATCAGTGACTCGATGGACATGGGTTTGGGTAAACTCTGGGAGTTTGTGATGGACTGGGAGGCCTGGTGTGCTGCGATTCATGGGGTCGCAAAGAGTCGGACATGACTGAGCAACTGAACTGAACTGAATATTCCATTGCACCACAACTTCTTTATCTGTTCTTCTTTTTCTGTTGATGGACATTTAGGTTGTTTGTAAATTGTAAATAGTGCTGTAATGAACAATGGGGTACCTGTGTCTTTTTGAATGATGGTTTGCTCAGGGCATATTCTCAGTAGAGGGATTTCTGAGTCATATGGTAGTTTCATTTTTAGTTTTTTTAAGGAAATTTCATACTGTTCTCCATAGTGGCTGTATCAATTAGGAACTTTCATACTGTTCTCCATAGTGGGTGAGTCAATTTACATTCCTACCAATCAGGTTTTAAATGCAAAACAGGCTTCCCTGAGGGAGAAGAAATTCCCCTTGAGGATGTGGTTTCAGCTCCTGCCTAACAGTTCCAGCCTGCTCTTCCCGGTGGTCTGCCCCACAGATGTCCAACTTGCCTAGTCAGCCTTCATAAGTGCATAAGCCAATTGCTTTTGATACATTTCTTTCTTAAAAAAAAAAAAAAAGCATTATTGAGATATCATTTACATACCATATAATTAACCCATTTAAAATATTCAGTTCAGTGGGCTTTGATTATTACATTATTAACTTTTGAAAATTGTGCCTGAGTATATATAACATGAAATTTGCTGTTTTAACCATTTTTAAGTAAACATTTTAGTGCCATTAATTATATTCACAATGCCATGCAGCCATCGTCACTCTTTTCAAAATTTTTCATCATCCCAAACAGAGATTCTAAACATTATGCAGTTACTCCTCTTTCCCTCCTCCTTCCCAACTCCTGTAACCTCTAATCTACTTTCTGTCTCTATGAATTTGCCTATTCCAGATATTTTATATAGTAGAATGATACAAAATTTGTCATCTTTTGTCTAGCTTATTTCACTTAGCGTTAATTTTCAAAGTTCATCCCTGCTGTCGCATGTTATCAGTACTTCATTCCTTCTAATGGCTGAATAATATTCCATTGTATGTATGTATATACTGCATTTTGTTTTTCTTTTCATCAGTTGATGAACACTTGGGTTGTTTCCATCTTTTGGCTGTTGTGAATAATGTTGCCCTGCCTATCAACACTCAAATATCTGTTCAAAAGTCCTTACTTTCAACTCCTTTGGGTCTGTACTGAGGGTCATATGGTATTTCTATACAATAAATCTATATATCTAGATCCAGCTCCTCTATCTATCAATATTTATCTATCTCTTCTAGTTCTCCTCCTCTGATTGAATCTTGGCTGATACAAAGACATGTGATGGGGGAAAGGAGAGAAAGAGAAAACACAACACATCTGCAGAACTGAAATTAATCTATGGGCATGTTTACTATATTTGCTCCCGTTCAAATACATTTTTAGATGTAACAGGTACAGTTAAAGCTCTTACAATCCCATCCTTCACTCTCTCACTCCCCACCTCTCCTCTCCCAGGGTAGAGAACATTCTACAGCTAGTGTGTACCCTTCTGCTCTGTGTGATACATTTTCAGATACATGTAAATGAACACTGCTGAGTATTATATTTTGAGTTTTAGAAATCTACATAAATTCCATAGTACTTTATCTTTTTTAAAAATTTATTTTTAAATGGAGGATAATTGCTTTATGATATTGTGTTGGTTTCTGATGTAACTTACTTTTTGTGCTCCTATTATATATTAAACATTCATACAAATTTATATATATATATAAATCTAGTTCATTTATTTTAACTTCTGAGTAACATCCCATTGTAAAAATGCACCATTATTTTTCATACCCTTTCTTATTGGTTCTAATTTTTCACTATTTCATATGGTGCTAAATGGATCCTTTTGCATGTTTCCTTATAAAACTGTGCAAAAACTTAGCATACAATGAAAATGGAATCTTGATCTTTTATCTATGTTTAATCTGAAGTTTTGGAGAAGGCAATGGCAATCCACTCCAGTACTCTTGCCTGGAAACTCCCATGGATGGAGGATCCCGGTAGGCTGCAGTCCATGGGGTCTCTAGGAGTCGGACACGACTAAAGCGACTTAGCAGCAGCAGCAATCTGAAGTTTGGGCTTCCCTGGTGCCTCAGCTGTAAAGAAGCCACCTGCAGTGTAGGAGATGCAGGTTCAATCCCTGGGTTGGGAAGATCCCCTGGAGAAGGAAATGCAACCCGCTCCTGTATTCTCACCTGGGAAATCCCATAGACAGAGGAGTCTGGCAGTCTACTACAGTCCATGGAGTCACAGTTGGACACAACGTAGCACTAAACAACACTAAGCAATCTGATGTTTATGACATCTGTTGAGTTAATTCTAAAACTACTTTTTTTTTGGAGAAGTTTTATTTGGCTCATTTTCCAAATTCACCTTTCTTTATTTTATAGATTTTCCTGTTCTATCATTATGCTGTTTCCTCCATTCTGGGCAAAGGCAATTGTATGAAAAAAGAGTGTATATTAAAGAAAAGAAAGTTGTATTGGAGGACTTGTTAACTGACTAATCATAGGAAGTAAAGAAGAAAGAAAAATACACATAAAACAATGAACATTTACTGAGCACTTAGCATGTGTTGGGCTCTGGGCTGAACATATTACATGCATAAACTCATTCATACTTCATGCAGTAGAAGATTTGACCCTTGACAGATGGCAGATTTAAGGGTGATAAGAGTGTATGTTTACTGGGAGACCTTGGGCTATGCCAGATTGTCTATGCTCACATGTGACTTATTGTCAGGGTTTGAGCTACGTAGTATCAGCGTGGGAGCTTCCATAGTGGCTCAGATGGTAAAGGATCTGCCTGCAATGCAGGAGACTCAGGTTCAACCCCTGGGTTTGGGAAGATCCCCTGGAGAAGAGAATGGCAGTCCCTTCCAGTATTCTTGCCTGGAGAATCCCATGGACAGAGGAGCCTAGTGGGTTACAGTCCATAGGGTGGCAAAGAGTTGGACACGACTGAGTGACTAAGTGTGTGTGCACACACACACACACACACAGTATCAGCCTGACCTCTGGAGGGGCTGGAGAGTCAGGTCAGCCATATGAGTGATCAGCCATAACCATGTGACCAAACCTCATGAAAAAACATATGGACACCAAGAATCGGGTGAACATCCTTGGTCGGCAATACTCCACGCGTGCTGCCATACGTTGTTCCTGAGAGAAGTTAAGTGCTGGCTTCATGCCTGCTGCAAGATGACAGCAGCTCCTGCTCATCTTCCCTGGACTTTGCCCTGTGTGCCTTTCATTTTATTGACTGTAGTCTGTATCTTCCACTGTAATAAACTGTGATGTTCAAAATCATGACTTCTCTTAGTTATGAGAGTATTTCTAGGCAGCCATTGAACCCGGGGGTGTTTTAGGGGAACTTTTGATCTGCATCCTCACAAAAGCATCTTCGTGTGACTATTATTTTCTTTCTTCCAAAGTAATTTTCTTTATTTTCAGCTGCACTGGGTCTTCATTGCTATGAGTGGGCGTTTCTCTATTTGCGGTGAATGGAGGCTACTCTGGTTGTGATGCACAGGCTTCTTATTGCAGTGACTTCTCTTGTTGCGCAGCATAAGCTCTAGGGTACGTGGGCTCAGCGGTTGTAGCTCTCAGGCTCTAGAGCACAGGCTCAGTAGTTGTACATGGGCTTAGTTGTTCACAGTATGTAGAATCTTCTTGGACTACGGATGGAACCCATGCCCCTGCATTGGCAGGTGGATTTTTACTCATGGAGACATCAGGGAAGCTCTTTTTATTTTCATTTCTTCAGATGAGGAAATTGAAATTCAAAGAGATTAAGAGATGATTAAACTTGAATGTAAATAAAGACCTCCACAATTCCTGTTGTTTTAATCTTAAACTTCCCACCCTAAAGAATCACAAGCTTCTGGCTTGGGTAACTGGGTGCAACTCATCAAGAGTGGGTCTTGAGAAGGAACAGATTTTGCAGGGGGTGGAGATGCTGAGTTTTTTTGTGGCAGCTGGATAGATGAGTTTAGAGCTCAGAAACCAGATTTGGACTGGAAATAGATTTAGGAGCCTTAGGTAGTATTTGGGCTTCCCTGGTGGCTCAGATGGTAAAGAATCTGCCTGCAATGCAGGAGACCTGGGTTTGATTCCTGGGTTGGGAAGATCCCCTGGAGAAGGGCAATAGCAACCCACTTCAGTATTCATGCCTGGAGAATCCCATGGACAGAGGAGCCTGGCAGGCTATAGTCCATGGGGTCACAAAGAGTTGGACTTAGCTGAGCAACTAACACTTTCACTTTCTTTCACTTGACATTACAAGAATGAATGTCATCACTAAGGTTGAGAATATAGGGAGAAAAGATAGAGGCTGAGAACAGAATCCAAGATCTACTGATGTGAATAGATGAGATTGAAAAAAGGAGCCAGTTAAGGATACTAAAAAAGAATAGTCAGCAGGAAAGGAGAAAAACCAGAGAATTATGCCAAGAACACCAAGGGTGAAGAGTCTTTCAAGGAGGAAGGCATGGATAACAGTGTCAAACTTACAAAGGTATCACATAAGTTTATAAGTAAATAGTGTCTATTGGGTTTGGGAACCAAGAGACTGTGGCAAGAGCAGTTTTTTGTTTTGTTTTGCTTGCTTGCTTGTTTCATTTTGTTTTGGTTGGCTGTGTGGCATGCAGGATCTTAGTTCCCCAAGCAGAGATTGAACGCTTGTAGTGGAAGTGAGGAGTCTTAACCATTGGACCTCCAGGGACGTCCCAGGAGCAGCTTCAGATGAGTGGTGGGGGCAGAGCAAAGCTGCAGTGAATGGAGTAGAGGGGGAGATGAGTGTGGCAGTGGGGAGGTATACAGCTCTTTGTCATCCGCATTGTCACTTGTCATTTTCTTGATTCCTTGGAATGTGAGTTTTGTCTCCTGGGGGACTGTTGTCTTCTTCAGAACGCACAGTCTGTCACTGATCCCTGGGAGTGGCTCAGGAATGATCCCAATGCAGGTGCAAGTTCCTATTTCATAAGAGTTGGTGCTCTGAGGGGCAGAATCATGGTGGGGGTGGGGGGTCAGCTACACTCGAGGATCGACGTTCCTGGTGGGGTTCAGAGTAACTGGGCTAGGCAAGATTCATGGGATACAATCGCGCTTGGCAGTTAAGCTCTGGGTTAGACAGACCTAGTCTCAAATCTTAACTCTGGTATTTTCTGTGTGCACGCATGCGTACTAAGTCACTTCAGTTGTGTCTAATTCTTTGTGACCCCATGGACTGTAGCCCTCCAGGTCCTTGTATGGTCCTCCCTCTGTCTGTGTTGCCTTATGTTCTAATCACCTCTTCTTATAAGGACACCAGAGACATTGGATTAGGGCCCACCCTAATGACCCCATTATAACTTAATCACTTCTTTAAAGTCCCTGCCTCTAAATATAGTCTCATTCTGAGGTATTGGGGATATTGATTTCGATATATGAATTTGGATGTCAGACACAATTCATAACAAAGAGGATAATTTTACCACCTACTGCGTATAGTTTTAGGAAGAAGAATTGAGAAAATATATAGGATATATTTAGTACAGTATCAAGGGCTGTGTTCAGTCACTCAGTCATGTCTGACTCTTTACAACCCCATGGACTGTAGCCTGCTAGGTTCCTCTGTCCATGGAATTTCCCAGACAAGAATACTGCAGTAGGTTGCCATTTCCTACTCCAGGGGATCTTCTCCACTCAGGAATCAAACCTGGGTCTCTTGCATCTCCTGTACTAGCAGGCGAATTCTTTACCACTGTGCCACCTGGGAAGCCCCAGTGACAAATAAATGACCTAGATGAAAATAAAACATGCAGACTTATCAAGGATGTGCTTGCCTAGCTCTAGAAAGAAGTAGAGAGGAAAACCCAAAGTTCACATTCTGAGTCATTTCTCCTGGAACACAGCCCCCTATTCCTCTTGTCTATAGGTGGGTCTCCTCTCAGCTCTGGTCCTGTCTGCCTGCTTCCATTATGTCCCTCCTGTCATGACTGTTTTCTTCCTTGATGATGAATTCTTCAAAGACAGAGATAAAGTCTATCTTGTCTATATCATCAGTATAGAAGCAAGACAACCTGCACAAACATATTTATTGAATAAGTAAATGACAACATTTTTCTGAGATAACTCAGTGACTCACCTCCCCCCCACCCCCCCACCAACATCTTTATAGCAAAGTACTACATAAAAAAAGCAAGGATTTAAAAAGACTAGAAACATTGCTTTGATTCATGGGTGTTTTGAATCTCTTTTATTGAGTGAAGTTGCTGTTTAAGTTTCCCCTTTTGAGTAAAGGAAACCCTGATACGTTTGCAGGGCACACAGTCCACACATGGTTATGCTTTCTTAATATTTAGCTAGCTTTCTGTCTTTCTTGCCACCTCACTGGAGCCAAGGCTGAATTTTAATTTTGTCATTTTAGACCTAAATTTTAGCTATAACCTTTACACAATTATGAGTATGTAGCACCCCCCTCCCCCACAAAAAAAAATAGAGAAACATCAAAACTCAAAACACGCTCTATGTAAATTCGCCTTCTCAACTTCGGCACCTGAGTTCAATGAGGCTCAGAAGAACGGTTGCAATTTGGTTAATGTTTTCCTTCTGACATAGAATTTTAATTTGGAATTGTATTTCTGAAAAGGTGGTACAGTTTAGGAGGCTGACAATTTAGGAGGCCATTTAAGATGATGCCTTCTCTATTAAGGGTCGTAGGAGGGCTTCTTCTCAGGGATTAACTGGGCTGAAAGTTCACCAGGGTCAGAGAGCAACAAATGTCCTTGACATTGAGAAGGTCTGTTTGGAAATGTGAGAGAGATTCAGAGCCCCAGTTGTTGTTTTTAATGCTGTTAATGGGAGACAGAATGCTAATTAGTCAGATTCACTAAGTGGCTGAGTCATGCTGTAACCCTTCTTAAAAAAGAAGTGCCCATTTTGAGATGCTAAATGAGGCCATAAAGGCAGCCAACCATACCTTTCCTGAAACAGAAGAGAGTACCAATGAGGCTGTTAATGTAGCCAGTGAATTGAGTTTTTTGTGTGTATCTGCACCTATATGCATCTCTATCTATCTATGGGTCAGTTTTCACACCTAGGGTCAACTCTAATAAGCACTTAAATAAATCCCGTAGTAAACTTGGGTTTCCAAGACATTTAATCAGAATCAATTTATTCTTACGGAAAATGTACTCACAATTTTTATTTGAAAAAAAAAATCCTAAAGCTTAAGAATTAAACAATTTTCTTCAAATAGGAACACCTATACATGGAATCCAGAAAAAACGGTACTGATGAACCAATTTGCAGGGCAGGAATAGAGATGCAGATGGACTTGGGGACACAGAGGGGGAAGGGAAGGGTGGGATGAACTGGGAGAGTAGCCTTGACATATACGCACTACGGTGGGTAAAGCAGACAGCTGGTGGGAAGCTGGTGTATAGCAGGGGGAGCTCAGCCCGTGCTCTGTGATGCCCTTGAGGGTGGGATGGGGTGGGGGGAGGGAGGCTCAAGGGGCATACACATGGCTGACTCACCTCATCGTCCAGCAGAAACTAACAACACTGTAGAGCAATGACAATCCGATTGGGAATACATGTAAATCCATGGCTGATTCATATCAATGTATGACAAAACCCACTGGAAAAAAAAAATAAAAATAAAAAAAAGAAAATAAAAACACTAATTTGAAAAGATGCAAAAAAAAAAAAATGAATTTAAAAAGAACTGAACAATTTTCTTGAAAATCGTGGGCTTGGGGTTATCCAAAGAGAGGTCAGAAGGGTAGAGACAGTTTCCGAGGCAGACAGAGGCATGAGATATGGGAATTTCAGGATTCAGCCACATTTTCTTGGGAAGGATTTCTTAGATGGGCTTTTTTTTTTTTTCACTTTCTTCAGGAGAATCGAATTTCTAAGCTAATTATTTGCTTTTTTTTTTTTTAAACATCCTCTTGCTCTCTCTCTTGATCTGTTCAGAGGTTACCAAGATAAGGTATTTGGACTAGAATTCTTTCCAGAGGTGTTGATAGGCAGCCCTGAGTGGTGTTTGCTTTTTACAACCGAGACTATGTTTCAGCTTCTCCTATTCCTGGTGCAGCAGGATTGTTAGCAGGAAAACCAATCCAGGGTTACCAGTGCTTGCTAACCAGAAACAAAATACACTAGAGAACTTGCAAAAGTGTAGCTCTGAGGTGACAAGCAGATCATCAGGGGTTACTTCTCCCAGCACACTGATTAGCAACACCGAGGAAACAATGGCTTTTGCTTGGGATGATCTAGGCTAAGGGTATGATTAAGAAATACCACCTCACACTGGCCAGAGTGGCCATCATTAAAAAACTGCAAGCAATAAATGCTGGAGAGGGTATAGAGAAAAGGGAACCCTCTTGCACTGTCGGTGGGAATGTAAATTGGTACAGCCACTGTGGACAACAGTGTGGAGATTCTAATTAAACATAGAACGAAACCATATGACCCAGCAATCCCACTATTGGGCATATACCCTGAGAAAACCGTAACTCAGAAAGACACATGTACCCCACATGTACCCCAACTAATAAATAGTTGCAACACTATTTATTAATACAAAGCCAGGACATGGAAACAATCTAGATGTCCATCCACAGATGAATGAATAAAGAAGATGTGGTACACATATGCCATGAAATATTAGCCATAAAAAGGAGTGAAATTGAATCAGTTGTAGTGATGTAGATGAACCTAGAGCCTTTCATACAAAGTGAAGCAAGTCAGAATATGGAATCTAGAAAAATGGTACTGATGAACGTGTTTGCAGGGCCAGAGCGAGGTGCAGACATAGAGATTGGACTTGTGGACACAGAGGGGGAGTGAATGGGGGATGAACTGAGACAGTAGGACTGACATATATATACCACCATGTGTAAAACAGATGGCTAGTGGGAACCTGCTGTCTAGCCCAGGGAGCTCAGCCCAGTGCTTGGTGATGGCCTAGAAGCAGTGGACTGAGGCGGGAGGGAGGCTCTAGAGGGAAGGGATGTATGTATTCATATGGCTGATTCACAGTGTGGTACATTGACAATGTTGTAGAGAAACTAACACAACATTGTAAAGCAATTATATCCCAATAAAAATATGTTTTCTTTTTCTTTCTCCCTCTGTATCTTTAATGCTCTCTTGGGAAAGAATATACATTCATTTTATCAAAAGCAAGAGAAGAAAAAAGCATGGAGTGGGGACAAGCTAGCTCTGGTGACAATAGATGGTGGCCTGTGCCGTGGGGAGTTGACTTCAGGATGTCAACCAGGAGACAGCCTGCAGTTGGTGTCACCACGCTGACCTCCTGCACCGACCATCACTTAGCGTGGCCCTGAGCATCTTCAAGTTTCCTCTGATGGGAAAAGAATGCCTGGAGAGATGAACCTGCACTGGCATAACTGGGGATGAAAACAAAACAAAGCAAAACACATTGGGCCTATTATACTCTGTCCTTGTATAAACCATTTGGGTCCTATTTAGGGTTAACTGAGGTTCACAGTCAACATTATTCCAAGTGAAGAATGATATACTCAAGTTTTAGAAACATCACTTAGCAGCCAGCAGAGCAGAGAGGCTGAAAACAGAACACAGAGGAGAGAGACTGAAGCAGAGCAGGACCCCACGCTCCTTCTCCTCCCGTGTCCTCTGCTGGCCTTTTGTCTGTGCAAAAATTTTAGCCAAAGAATAAGTTTCATCAGAGAAGTGAGAACATGCAGAAACAAAGGAAAACAGTCAAAGGAGAGCAAATGGTCAAGGACCTTTGGTTTCTCCTCAAGGGATGCTGAAGCTGAAGCCCCAATACTTTGGCCTCCTGATGTGAAGAACCAACTCCTTGGAGAAGACCCTGGTGCTGGGAAAGATTGAGGGCAGGAAGAGAAGGGGGAGACAGAGGATGAGATGGTTGGATGGCATTGCTGATTCAATGGACATGAGGTTGAGCAAACTCAGGGAGATGGTGAAGGACAGGGAAGCCTGATATGCTGTAGTCCATGGGGTCACAAAGAGTTGGAAGTGACTAGCAACTGAACAGGAATGATGCTGGACAAATATTAGACAAGTTTCTAAGGAATAGTGGCAGAATCTTGTCCATGGGGTTCCAAAGAGTCAGACACGGCTGAGCAACTAGGCACACCGCCCACACACACAGGCCCTGCCTGCCTAGTGCATCCATATCTCTGGGGGTGGGGTCCAGGAAACTCTTCACATGCTTGTTAGTAGATTCTTTTGTTTTTTTAAAACTTTTCCATTATATGTATTTTACATTGATACATCTATCACATAGAAAGATGAAAATTATCCTCCACTGCCATCTTTTCTATACATTCAAAATACAAAGAAAAGCATGACTTCAAAATAAAACAAAGCAAAACTTAAGTAAATTATGTCTGTTTTAGCATTTAAGAGGCCAACCTTTCCTCTTTAGCTTAGCGAGTTCATGGTTAAGCTTGGGCATGGAATTCTTCCACAGTGGATTATGGTTCTTAATATACTCCACCACTGATATACTGCAACCCTCCATGGACAGATCAGCAATTTGTGATTCAGGAGTGAAATGCGTCTGGGTTAAAATCTCTAGTAGATTCTGAGGACGCTGCTGGATAAGAAACCATGGGGAAATGCCAAGTTCTTTGGTCACCTGCTTGGGTACCTGGATGCAGCCTGGCTTTCCTGCCCTGCAGACTGTACTCTGTAGGGTTAACTTTCCATTTTAAAGCAACGAGGGAATGCCTTTCAACCATCAGGGTTCCACTTGGAAAACCACAACTTCCAGGGAATAAATCAGGCCACCTGGGAATAGTTTAGTCTCTTTACTTGAGAGGAGTGTTTCATCAGCTTCATTTCATCAGAGGATCTGGCCTGCATAGTAATAATAATCATTTTGATGACAACCAGCATTTGTTTAAGGAGGGATGGATGATGGCAGGGTATGGAGGACTTAAGTGTGGAGCAGCAATAAATCCTCTCTCTTTGTCTTTGTGGGCTAGGATAGTACTAATCATTTTCTTCCTTCCTTCCTCCCAGGGCTCTGCCTGGGCAGAAAAAAGCAGGCAGCAGCTTAGTGGGGGTGATTTTGGGCATACCACAAAGACCTCCAGGAAGGCCTAATATCCTTCCTGTCTGCCAGTGTTCCCCATGTATGGGTCCCTCTGAAATTCTATTGCTTTCTTTTACCCATCGAAAGCTTAGTTGCTTAAAATATGAATTTCCTCTGAGTGGGTTGTAATTGAAGAGTATCCTTTAAATGACTTTGAAGAGGAACCCAAATATATTTATCTCAAAATATACATGTTCTATAGTTGTTGTTGTTTAACCACTAAGTCGTTATCCTACTCTTTTGCAACCCCATGGACTGTAGCCTGCCAGGCTCCTCTGTCCATGAGATTTCCCAGGCAAGAATACTGGGGTGGGTTGCCATTTCCTTCTCCAGGGGATCTTCTCGACCCAGAGATTGAACCCGAGTCACTTGCGTTGGCAGGAGGATTCTTGACCACTGAGCCACCAGAGAAACCCACATGTACTACAGTACCAACATTATACATATTCTACTGATGCAAAAATAACAATGAATATATAATTGTATATGAATAATACATTTCACCCAATCTCCAACTGACTGAGTGGCAAATCTTGCTTCACAGATTCCTGCTCTAAAACTGAAAGTCTTAATCTGAGGAAATCCATGAATGGGCTCCAAATGGTGAATCAATTACATAACATATATGCAAATCAATGGGCATTTCTTTTCTGGAGAGAAGGTGTACCTATGGTTTTCTTAGAGGGATTTTTAAACTCAAAACATGTTATATAGTCACAGTTAAGGTAAAGAAGGATCTCCAAATAGGATTTCACATAGGGTGAGGAGGGAGAAAGACAAGACTGGAAGAAATGGAATTATTTAATGAGCAGCTGCTGTCAGTTACATACTGTCTCTGAAACCCTGACTTACCTTCTCTCACTTGATTTTCACTTTTCTTGCTGAAGGAGTCATTGTTATCATTATTTTATAAATAGGCAAACTAGGACTCAGGGAAATTAGATGATTTTCTCACGTCTTAGGACGGATGGGATGGATCTGAGATTCAAGGAGGGACAACAATGGGTGAATGAATTCAAAGGGCTTCATACAGGGAGATCAGGGATCTCAAAGAGACACATCCCTTCTTCTGGCCTCTGAGACAATTGGGGCGCTCCTCTTATCCGGGGCTAGCCCTTCAGTTTCTCTGCGGGTTCTTTCCCTTCCTGTCTCTTCTGGGACCCTCTCTATGAAATGTTTTCTCTCCCTTGTACACCTTCAGTCTCTCCTGCTGCCCCAAGGATCCTCAATAAGGATAGAAGCACAGATATAGAGACGGAGGGGTGGACGCGGGGTGGGGGAGGTGGGATGAACTGGGAGATTGGGCAAGACGTCTGAACACTGCCATATGTAAAACAGATAAATGATGCGGACCTGCAGTGTAGGGCAGGGAGCTCAGCTCGGTGGTCTGTGGTGATCTAGAGGGGTGGGCTGGGGCTGGGGTGGGAGGGAGACCCAAGAGGAAGGGGATATATGTATATACATTGCTGACTCACTTTGTTGTTCAGCAGACTCTAACACAACATTGTAAAGCTACAATGGGGGGCAGGGGGAAGCATCAGAAAAGGGCAAGGAATGGGTAATGAAAATAAAACCAAAACCTCTCCAACTAATTCTAACCCTCTGTTTCACTGTCCCCTCCCCAACTAAGAAGTTTACTCTCTATTTATTCTTTACCCTCCTGCATCCCTGATTACAAAAAATTTCCCTTGAAACTGACATGCTTTTCCTTCTCTCGGTCTCCCTCTTCTGTCCTCTAGTACTTTCAAGGTGCAGCTCTGTTCTGTGGCTTTGGTGCATTCAGTTCAGTTCAGTCGCTCAGTCGTGTCCGACTCTTTGCGACCCCATGAATTGCAGCACACCAGGCCTCCCTCCATCACCAACTCCTGGAGTTCACTCAAACTCATGCCCATCGAGTCGGTGATGCCATCCAGCCATCTCATCCTCTGTCGTCCCCTTCTCCTCCTGCCCCCAATCCCTCCCAGCAGCACGGTCTTTTCCAACGAGTCAACTCTTCGCATGAGGTGGCCAAAGTATTGGAGTTTCAGCTTCAGCATCAGTCCTTCCAATGAACACCCAGGACTGATCTCCTTTAGGATGGACTGGTTGGATCTCCCTGGAGTCCAAAGGACTCTCAAGAGTCTTCTCCAACACCATAGTTCAAAAGCATCAATTCTTTGGTGCTCAGCTTTCTTCACAGTCCAACTCTCACATCCATATGTGACCAGTGGAAAAACCACAGCCTTGACCAGACGGACCTTTGTTGGCAAAGTAATGTCTCTGCTTTTTAATATGCTATCTAGGTTGGTCATAACTTTCCTTTCAAGGAGTAAGCGTCTTTTAATTTCATGGCTGCAATCACCATCTGCAGTGAGTTTGGAGCCCAGAAAAATAAAGTCTGACACTGTTTCCACTGTCTCCCCATCATTTCCCATGAGGTGATGGGACCAGATGCCATGATCTTAGTTTTCTGAATGTTAAGCTTTAAGCCAACTTTTTCACTCTCCTCTTTTACTTTCATCAAGAGGCTTTTTAGTTCATCTTCACTCTCTGCCATAAAGGTGGTGTCATCTGCATATCTGAGGTTATTGATATTTCTCCCGGCAATCTTGATTCCAGCTTGCACTTCTTCCAGCCCAGCATTTCTCCTGATGTACTCTGCATATAAGTTAAATAAGCAGGGTGACAATATACAGCCTTGAGGTACTCCTTTTCCTATTTGGAACCAGTCTGTTGTTCCATGTCCAGTTCTAACTGTTGCTTCCTGACCTGCATACAGGTTTCTCAAGAGGCAGGTCAGGTGGTCTGGTATTCCCATCTCTTTCAGAATTTTCCACAGTTTATTGTGATCCACATAGTCTGATCACAGGACCACAGTCTTGTCTAACTCAATGAAACTAAGCCATGCCGTGTGGGGCCACCCAGGACGGTCGGGTCATGGTGGAGAGGTCTGACAGAATGTGGTCCACTGGAGAAGGGAATGGCAAACCACTTCAGTATTCTTGCCTCGAGAACCCCATGAACAGTATGAGAAGGCAAAATGATAGGATACTGACAGAGGAACTCCCCAGGTTGGTAGGTGCCCAATATGCTACTGGAGAAGAGGGAGAAATAACTCCAGAAAGAATGAAGGGATGGAGCCAAAGCAAAAAAATACCCAGTTGTGGATAGGACTGGTGATAGAAGCAAGGTCTGATGCTGTAAAGAGCAATATTGCATAGGAACCTGGAATGTTAGGTCCACGAATCAAGGCAAATTGGAAGTGGTCAAACAGGAGATGGCAAGAGTGAATATCAACATTCTAGGAATCAGCGAACTAAAATGGACTGGAATCGGTGAATTTAACTCAGATGACCATTACATCTACTACTGTGGGCAGGAATCCCTTAGAAGAAATGGAGTAGCCATCATAGTCAACAAAAGAGTCCGAAATGCAGTACTTGGATGCAGTCTCAAAAACGACAGAATGATCTCCGTTTGTTTCCAAGGCAAACCATTCAATATCACGGTAATCCAAGCCTATGCCCCAACCAGTAACGCTGAAGAAGCTGAAGTTGAATGGTTCTATGAAGACCTACAAGACCTTTTAGAACTAACACCCAAAAAAGATGTCCTCTTCATTATAGGGGACTGGAATGCAAAAGTAGGAATTCAAGAAACACCTGGAGTAATAGGCAAATTTGGCCTTGGAGTATGGAATGAAGCAGGGCAAAGGCTAATAGAGTTTTGCCAAGAAAACACACTGGTCATAGCAAATACCTTCTTCCAACAACACAAGAGAAGACTCTACATATGGACATCACCAGATGGTCAACACCGAAATCAGATTGATTATATTCTTTGCAGCCAAAGATGGAGAAGCTCTATACAGTCAGCAAAAACAAAACTGGGAGCTGACTGTGGCTCAGATCATGAACTCCTTATTGCCAAATTCAGACTTAAACTGAAGAAAGTAGGGATAACCACTAGACCATTCAGGTATGACCTAAATCAAATCTCTTATGACTATACAGTGGAAGTGAGAAATAGATTTAAGGGACTAGATCTGATAGACAGAGTGCCTGATGAATTATGGACGGAGGTTCGTGACACTGTACAGGAGACAGGGATCAAGACCATCCCCATGGAAAAGAAATGCAAAAAGGCAAAATGGTTGTCTGAGGAGGCCTTACAAATAGCTGTGAAAGGAAGAGAAGCAAAAAGAAAAGGAGAAAAGGAAAGATATTCCCATTTGAATGCAGAGTTCCAAAGAATAGCCAGGAGAGATAAGAAAGCCTTCCTCAGCAATCAATGCAAAGAAATAGAGGAAAACAACAGAATGGGAAAGGTTAGAGATCTCTTCAAGAAAATTAGAGATACCAAGGGAACATTTCAGGCAAAGATGGGTTCGATAAAGGACAGAAATGGTATGGACCTAACAGAAGCAGAAGATATTAAGAAGAGGTGGCAAGAATACACAGAAGAACTGTACAAAAAAGATCTTCATGACCCAGATAATCACGATGGTGTGATCACTCACCTAGAGCCAGACATCCTGAAATGTGAAGTCAAGTGGGCCTTAGAAAGCATCACTACAAACAAAGGTAGTAGAGGTGATGGAATTCCAGTCAAGCTATTTCAAATCCTGAAAGATGATGCTGTGAAAGTGCTGCACTCAATATGCCAGCAAATTTGGAAAACTCAGCAGTGGCCACAGGACTGGAAAAGGTCAGTTTTCATTCCAATCCCAAAGAAAGGCAATCCCAAAGAATGCTCAAACTACCGCACAATTGCACTCATCTCACACTCTAGTAAAGTAATGCTCAAAATTCTCCAAGCCAGGCTTCAGCAATATGTGAACCGAGAACTTCCAGATGTTCAAGCTGGTTTCAGAAAAGGCAGAGGAACCAGAGATCAAATTGCCAATATCCACTGGATCATTGAAAAAGCAAGAGAGTTCCAGAAAAACACCTATTTCTGCTTTATTGACTACGCCAAAGCTTTGGTGCATAAACACCTTCAATTAAAATGCATACAGTAAGATGCCTACCTAGCTTTCTATCATGAAAGTCTGTAGTAGTATGTCATTTTGTCTTCCTGGGCCTGACAGAGAGCTGGGAACCACATCATAATGCAGATAACGGTGAAGGAATGACTGGTGTCCATTGTCGAAATTCACAGATTAAACTCCATGCTTTACATGGTGAACAACTATGGTGGTCTCTCCAGGGCTAAGGGGTTTCTTAGGATGCAGAACTTATTGCTCGAAAGCTGGGCCAAATTGGTTGCCCTATGCCTTGACTTGATGGCCCAGACCAACTTGATCTGGCCCCAGGAAGCTTTTCCAAGCTAATGGCATTAGTTCCTCACAGACATCATGTGTTTCTAAAAAGAAAACAAAACAAAGTATGTCCTTGAAGATGGATCAATTGCTAAACCTGCGATGTGAATGCAGGGCCTCAGACCAAGGAGCTTGAGAAGCCCAGGGGTGGGGGAAGAGAGGCTATTTTGGTTGTACTTGGCTCAGTTTGCAGCTAGAGGTCATGGGAATGGAACTGACCCAGAGGGATATTTAGATAGGAGTGGGGGTGGGGGAGGGATGGTGAGGAAGGAGTCGGCTGTGGTGCAGGAGTTCTTCAAGTGTGGTCCTTGGGACAGCAGCGTCAGTCTTGCCAGAAAGTTATCAGAAATGCAAATTCTCAGCCCTGCCCCCCCCCGCACCCCCCACCAGCCCTCCTGAATCAGACATTCTGGGGGTACACCCAGCAATCTGTATTTTAACAAGTCACCCACGGCACTGTGATGCATAGACAGATGAGAGTGCCACTGTCAGGGGGAAATGAACACTTCCAGGATTCAGAAACCTGGATGGTAGTGCCAACTGTCACACTGATGATCTGTGAAACTGGGGGGCTTCCAAATCTCTCGGTATTAACTGAGGTGGTTGGAATGGATGCCATCTGAAGTGTGAGGGAAAGTCCTACCCTCCATTAGCTCTAACTTCCTCTTTTGGCCTCTGAGCAACTATCGTCCTATCACGTCTCAGCCTGTGTCAAACCTTAATTTAATTGACTGTTGTCTGCCCACTGCTCACAGCTTGGCTATTGCTACGTGGGGTGCTCTCCTGCAGGAATGTTGTGAAATGACTTAAGCTGATTTGATCAACCCTATTAAGGTCTTTGGGGGAAATATCAGAGGCCTGGTCAGGGTCCTAGATCTCTCTTGAATTGGGACAACTGTGACACCATATTCTTTTTTGGTTACGCCACACAACTTGCAGGAACTTAGCTCCCCAACCAGGAATTTAATCCGTGCTTTCTGCAGTGGAAGACTGCAGAGTCCTAACCACAGAACCACCAGGGAATTCCCAACACCAAGTTTTAACAATATTGTTTGTTGTCGTTTCTACATCGTGTCTGACTCTTTTGTGACTCCATGGACTGTAGCCCACCATGCTCCTCTGTCCATGGGATTTCTCAGGCAAAAATACCAGAGTGGGTTGCCATTTCCTACTCCAGGGGATCTTCCCCACCCAGGGATTGAACCAGCATCTCCAGCATTGGCAGGCGGATTCTTTACCACTGAGATGCTAGGGAAGCCCCTTCGATAATAGCAAGGCTCAGATCTAATGCTACCACACATAGAAACATTTTAAGTCAGGAGACACAAAGGAGTCACATAAGTCGTTCTATGAGCTTGAGGCAGTCCCAGCTCTGGGTCCCTTTGAGGGTTCCAACAGCAATCTGCCCGAAGGGTTCACTAGAGGCAAAGAGGCAGTCATTGAGCAGCAGTGTTCAGCTAACATTCCGGCCCAATTCAGACAAGGAGACTCCTTGGAGTCAGCGGCCAGACCCAGGACAATTTCCGAATCAAGCCTCGGGCTGGGCTCCTAATTGCACAGGCTATCAGGCTCAATGGATTCTTAGCCTCGTTCACGCATGACTGGGATGCCTGCGTGCTATTTCAGTCAATACACACATCTTGATCACCACTCATTTCACCAATGAAAAATCATTTCTCATATCCATTACTCTAACAAAGAAAGCCTCTGGAGTCTATCGGCCATAAAGATAGCTGAAGTGCTGCTGGAGCCTCACATGGGAGGCGAAGTTTCCATTAGAGTCTTTTAGAGTCTAACCACCCCAACAGAGAGAGCCAATGAGGGGGCTGACTCTCTGCCTCCAGCAAGATGAAAACTACCTAACAAATACTGCTTATGGCTAAATATGCAAAGAAACACCATCTTATAAATTTCAGAACATGTGAAAATGCTGTATTTTTAGGTCAGCAATCTCTGGTTAAGGTTAGGAATTTTCTATGATTCAACCTAAGGACAAAGTCCTCGAGCACGTGAATATCTTGTATTGTCTCTTTTTGTCTCATCCTGTCTTTGCTGGTCTCCTTGAGCGTCCCACCTTCACCTCTCCCCAGACATTGACCTTGGTTCTCTGCCTGAGATGGTTCTGTCTCAATCTTTTTTTCTGCAAAAATGCCAATTTTATCTGAGATATCAATTTATATAAGGGACACCAGAGTCCTCAAATATACCAGTGTTCTCCTGGGATATCTTTTTAAAAAAATTATTTTATTTTTGGCTGTGCTGTATCTTCTTTGCTGAACACTGGATTTCTCTAGTTGCGATGCATGGGCTCCTCATTGCGGTGGCTTCTCTTACTGTGGAGCACAGGCTTTAGAGTGCTGGCTCAGTAGTTGTGGCACACAGGATTCTCCTGGACCAAGGAATCAAACCCACATCCCCAACATTGGTAGGTGGACTCCCAACCACTGGACCACCAGGGAAGTCCATCCCAGGACATCTTAAACATCCTGTGTTAACTGCCTTCTGAGCACCATATGGTATTAATTCCTTTGTCCTGGCCTGTATAGTCTGTATGGTCAAAGCTATGGTTTTTCCAGTAGTCATGTACAGATGTGAGAGTTGGACTAAAAAAAGGCTGAGTGCCAAAGAACTGATGCTTTCAAATTGTGATGCTGGAGAAGACTCTTGAGAGTCTCATGGACAGCAGGGAGATCAAACCAGTCCTAAGAGAAATCAACCCTGAATATTCACTGGAAGGATTGATGCTAAAACTGAAACTCCAATCCTTTGGCTATCTGATGCAAACAGCCAGCTCATTGAAAAAAAACTCTGATGCTGGGAAAGATTGAAGGCAAAAGGAGAAGAGGGTGGCAGAGGATGAGATGGTTAGATAGCATCATTGACTCAATGGACATGAATCTGAGCAAACTCCGGGAGATAGTGAAGGACAGGGAAGCCTGGTGTGCTGCAGTCCATGGGCTCCCAAAGAGTCAGACTTGGCTGAGCGATGGAACAACCTGGCCTGTAGGTGGTGCGCTCCCCAACAGCCTGGGCAGGACCCACCTGGTTGCCAGGTCAGAGCAGGAAGGCAGCAAGTGGTGCCTTGTGTTCCACAGAAAATTGGAGAAGTTTTCTTGGAAGGAAAAATGAGCTTAACCTGAGTGACAATAATGTCCCCGGTGGGCAATACAAGGCTGTATACAGCTGGTGCTAAATGTTGAGATATGGTCTGTAAGTGCCATAAGCAGTTAAGGATAGAAGATTGAAGGTGACGCTAATGGAAAGCCAATTGAAGACATTTAGGAGATGGAGATTTGAGCCCTTGTCCTGTTTCCTGGAGACAACACAGGCCACTCTGATATCACACACTGGGCTCACCCTGGACCATTCACTGTGGGGCAGTGAGGCTTCCATTCAATGAGAGAGAACTCTTAGCATCACCAGATACACGCAACGGCGACAGAGGGAGGGGCTAGGAATAGCAATAGCAGTTACGCCAATGACACCAGAATTGATATCATCTGGGATCACTCAATCAATTAGCATACAATTTAGTGTAATAAGAAATCAGAGAGAAGAAGAGAGAGAAGGAGAACACAAACCCAAGCACCTACCAATGATAGGCGAGGAAGTGCAAGACCAAAACTGCTGGCTTTGTATGTGGGTAGATCTCTCTCATTTACCAGCAAGAATTCCATCCAAGAAGGAAGATGACTGTGTCCCAGCCGTTTTGGAGTCCGGTGTATTATCTGTTGCAGATTTTGATATCTTACTTAGGCTCGTGCCAGTCTGATTTTAGGAAGAGTGTACATTATTTACATGAAAACAAATATGAGCATTCGGAGGCATTTTTTCCCCGGCGTGCAGTTCCTACTAAAGAATTTACATTCTTCTAATTTGCTGCTTTACTGCATCACTTAGTATCCGCCTGAGATGAGCACAATGTCCTCAGTTGGGAAGGTGCGGAAGAAATTTACCCTTTTTGCACCGAATCACTTGCTCTTCTCCTGGAAGCTACCAAACCCTAGCTCACTTGAAATGCCCTTTTCTAAGCACCGGCCTTGTTCTGCAGGTGTCAGCCGATCCCCAAATCACGATGCAGGCTGGGGAAGCCGTTTGATTTTAACATTTCATCTTGAGCGTCCTGTGCGGTATTTCTCCTCTGATTGAAAATGGTCTCTTCGATAACAATGCAGAGGCATGTGTTTTACTGACGCTGCAATTGATGGATTCGTCTTGCAAATGGGGGTTCTGAGCGAATTTTAGCAACACACAAAACGTGAATACCATCTGGTGGGTCTGCTTCCTGCAGAGTTAGGGTAAACATCATGAATAGCATTAATGTAAACCACATGTATTAGTGGTATCCACCCTACCAGCTCAATAGACTTACAGACTGAAACTGAACCAGAAATGGTCTTCGGAAACCAAACATTGAACTTCTGAGTTCCTCTCAGAAGGAAAAGGAAGATACATTTAGAATCTTGGTTTAAACACACTGGATTTCAAACGCCCATGCTTTTGCTTGCTGCATTTTGATTTTTAGGACTAAGAGGAGCCCAAGAGGCCAGCTCTGAAGGCAGCTTTTGATGTGATTGTGGAGGTCTGTCACTTAGCAATTCAATTAAAATTGAAAGAAATACAGAAAATCATTGGAAATCTTTGTGGCATCATGGCCCCAAGCATTTGCAGCTGTGCCCATCGAGCTTAAGCTGAAAGAACACTGGCTCATGAAGAGTTTTTGTGTTTATTGAGAACAAATTGGTGGTGTTGATCATCACTGGGACAGAGCAAAGGCAACGGAGAGCCTGCTGGAATCGTGTTCATGGAGACTGATCTTTGTAGCAGTGCTTTATTTTCAAGTATCAGTAGGGAACAAACCTCTGCTGTGTGGTTTTGCTCAACATTTTCTTGATATAGTATAGCTTGGCCAGATTATTATAATCTCTGAGGACTGTATCCATGACTGCAACCTAGAATTTGAAGTCTTTTCCAAAGGGTTTGTTTTTACCATTGTGTCTGTCTCCTGGTGCCTAAATCCCTCACAGATGCAGGGAGATGGGAATAGGATATTCTTTTTTTGTGTGTGTGTGATTTTTCTTTTTTCTTTTTTTCATTTATTTTTATTAGTTGGAGGCTAATTACTTTACAATATTGTAGTGGTTTTTGCCATACACTGACTTGAATCAGCCATGGATTTACATGTAATCCCCATCCCGATCCCCCCTCCCACCTCCCTCTCTACCCGATCCCTCTGGGTCTTCCCAGTGCACCAGGCCCGAGCACTTGTCTCATGCATCCAACCTGGGCTGGTGATCTGTTTCACCATAGATAATATACATGTTTCGATGCTGTTCTCTTGAAACATCCCACCCTCGCCTTCTCCCACAGAGTCCAAGAGTCTGTTCTGTACATCTGTGTCTCTTTTTCTGTTTTGCATATAGGGTTATCGTTACCATCTTTCTAAATTCCATATATATGTGTTAGTATGCTGTAATGGTCTTTATCTTTCTGGCTTGCTTCACTCTGTATAATGGGCTCATTCATTCTATCTACTGGGTGAAGAAAGAACCCTAGGGGGAAAAAAAATGGTGGCAAGAAGAATCAATAGGATTCTCTTTGCTCTCCACTGTCTATCCCTCTCTGCCTTCTTATTTATTGTCTTTACTGTATGCCTGTGATGCAGGAGACACAAGAGGTGCAGGTTCGATCCCTGCCTCTAATCCCTGGCTCAGGAAGATCCTCTGGAAGAGGAAATGGCAACCTGCTTCAGTACTCTTGACTGGGAAATCCCATGGACAGAGGGGCCTGGTGGGAAACAGTCCGCAGGGTTGCAAAGAGTTGGGCATGACTGAAGTGACTTAGCACGCACGCTAACACAGAAGTCAGAAACTCTGGGTTGTTGGCCCCTGCCTGACTCTCTCTGCAAGGCCAACATTCATGCTTTATTTCAGCACCAGATGCCTGGAATTCCATTTTTTTCTTTCCCGAACCCCTGCAATGACCTTTGGCTAGTCGCCTTGCCACCATTTTTTTCCCCCTAGGGTTCGTTCTTCACGCAGTAGATAGAATGAATGTATTAAAATGAAATTCAGACTATCTCTTCTCCTCTTTTGCCATTTCAGGGATGTTATGAATGCTTTAGTCTGAAATTCTGCTCATCTGCTTTTGGCAGAGCTAGCTTCTCATCCTTCAAATCTCATCTCAGTGGACACCTTCTCAGAGGGGTCTTCTCTGATCAGCCTAAAGAATTTACATCCTCATCTTACTGTCTCAGGCCCTGTTTTTGTCCCTTGTAGCTTTTATTACAGTTTGTGCCTGTTTTATTTAATTGTCTTCTATAGTATTCACCTTCTACAAAAGCAGGGATCCCAGTAGTTTTTGCTTCCTCCCCATTAAATCTCTACCATTTAACATGGAATCATGCTGGTGCTCAGTTGCTTCGGGGTTGTGTCCGACTCTTTATGACCCCATGGATTGTAGCCCACCAGGCTCCTCTGTCCATGGGATTGTCTAGGCAAGAATGGGGTGGAATGCCATTCCCTTCTCTAGGGCATCTTCCCGACTCAAGGATTTAACCTGAGTCTCCTGTATCGCAAGCAGATTCTTTACCATCTGAGCAACCTGGGAAGTCCTAGGGAGATGATCTAAATGAGAAGCAAAGGGAAAAACTGCCCTTCTCCAAGGACTGCCCACAAACCCAGGATCTGAAGCCGCATTCTGGCTGCTCTATCTCTGACTTATATGTGAGAGGGGTGGAACCACTAAGCGTTCAGGTCCCCAGACCCGAGATCACAGAACACTCACTAAGTCTCCTATGCTATGCACTTCCACCATCTCTGCTAAGCAGCACAGATCAGAAAACTCATCCCCTTCTTACACCCGGAGAACAGAACAGATGTAGAGAGAGATGAAATCGTTTGCCAGAGGTCACAGCGTTCATCAAGCTTGAAGGCAAGGACCAGGAACTCAAACATTTCTTTACTCCAAATTCAGAGCCTCCTCTAGCAGATGCTTCTGCCTAAAAAGCTGGTGTTTCAGTTCTTGTATGCTAAGCTCTGTTGCAGCATTTCTTCTGATGTATGGCCCAAATTCTGCTTCAGTGGGTCTTGCTCAAAACTCATTTCTTTGGTGAACCATCTTCTAATCTCAAATGACCACAGGCTCTCCTTAGATGGAAGCTCCCAGACATGGTCTTTGAAAAATTACATCATAATCCTGAAAAGAAATGAAGGAAATTGAAACCAATCTTTGTGACGTACTGTTTTTATTTGGTTGCTTGTGCTATTTAGATGAAGGGGTTACAGGATAAGGACTATATCTTTTCCATGTTTTATACCATGCTTAATAAGTTCTCAGAATATAATAAATGTTTCACAGGCCAATGAAAAATTCCAATGCACATAACCTGCTGGAGAGGTTATAAAATTATTCATGGCTGACATTGATGAGAGGATCAGAGCTTTTACCCTACAGGGAGAAGACTGTGACAGAGAATCCAGGAATTATTCTCAGGAAAACCAGATTTAGAGTATTTCAATCAAACCAATTTCCAGCATGAGTTTATTAAGACATATAGAAATGTACATAATAATAAAGTGCTAATTTATGTTACTCTATGATAAAAATAATAATTGGTGCTGGTTATTTATCACATAATGCACTCATTTTGGAGAAGGAAATGGTGACCCACTCCAGCATTCTTGATTGAAAAATACCATGGAGAGAGGAGCCTGGTGGGCAACAGTCCCTGGGGTCAAAAGAGCCATACACAACTGAGCGGCTACCTATACACACACACACACACACACTAATTTTAATATGATTTTCAAAAGAGGATAGATATTACTGATTGAATGAGATAACACATGGGGAGGAGAGCACGTATATAGTAAATATCACATATATGCAAATGGTTATCTTGCTGGAATTATTTCAGATGTCTGAACAACCGAATAAGCATTGAGAAATTAGTGGAAAATAAAATTTCGAAGATGTTGGACAAACAAAATTTGAAATTGAACCATCTGCACTGTATGACAGTTATGGAATGTCAGAGAAAATATTACTTGGATTGAGAGGTAGGAGAAAAGATTATCTGGAACAGGAGGGAAGAGAAAATCCTTTAGTCATTTTTGAACATTTGCTTCCTTAATTTATCAGTTGTATTTTCCGGAAGTCAATTTTCTTTGCAAATAAGACCATTTACTAATGTGTGTGTTACTGAAAGGCTTATGTGCTTATGTGTCCTGTAATGGTTCAAGAATACTATAGAAGGTGAACACAAAGAAATTTGGGGGTCAAGGAATGAGTGTATAGAACCACTGGGAAGCGGAGGCTGTGAGGGACTGAAGGTCAGGTCAATGGTCAAGGCTGGTATGAGTGGGTGAGAGCAGATTGGAGGAAGATGTCCTCAAGTAAGAGTGAGGTAGGGGCATGGACTCTCACAGTTTTGTGAGAGAGACTGCTAAATTCATAAATGCAAAGTGCTAGTGGGATGATTGACTTGTTTGATCATATATTAGGTATCAAGTATATATTTCACCTTGGGGCTTCCCAGGTGGCTCAGTGGTAAAGAATCTGCCTGCCAATGCAGGAGAAGCAGGAGAAGCAGGCAAGTTTGGTTTGGAAGTGGGTTTGATCCCTGGGTCGGGAAGATCCCCTGGAGGAGGAAATGGCAATCTACTCCCGTATTCTTGCCTAGAGAATCTCATGGACAGAGGAGCCTGGTGGGTTACAGTCCATAGGGTCGCATAGAGTCGGACATGACTGAATGACTGAGCATACACACACACACATTTTACCTGCATTTCAGTGTATCAAAACACCTTATGTGAACACTCTAACAGACAGAAGCAATTATAAGATGCTCTGAAATCACATAGGAGGAATCTCTAACCTAGTCCAAGATGATTAGGTTAGGTTAATGGGAGAAGGTGAATGTCTTAAATCAGAGTGGAGGGGAGGTGGGGGAGAAGGCTGGAGAGAGGAGGGCATTCAGATGGCCCATCAGACTGGCAGAGAAATAAGGTGAATCCCTCTCCTTCAGACTGTAGTCCTTCTCATCAGGGTTATCTTTGAAGTAATTGCCGGCGAGAGAGTCATCCCATCCTTAACCAGAAAAATTGAGTATCCCCTCCAAAACTGCTCTTACTGTTTATGGTACCTATTGTTCTTGGTCATCAATATATCTGGTCTCCTCTCCAGCCACATAGAAGACTAAATTTCCCTTATCTCCAAGACACAGCCATGGAATTTGCTTTGGCCAATGACATATGTGCAGAAGTGAGTTGGGTGGAGGCACATAAATGTTAGTGTGCTGTTCTCCCTAATTCTCTTTGTATCACCGAACCAGGATATCACGTGCTCCAGACGGTACAGTTCCAGGAGGGTGGAGCGTCTGTCCCTCTGGATCCTCATTCAGTGTCTCAGAGAGGCTCCAGAGGGTCCCCTTGACCCACAGCAAATTTTGAGTGAGAAATAAATTTCTGTTTCTGCTAAGTTGCTAAACTTTTTTTTTTTTTGGCGAGGGAATGTTCATGACTGCAACATAACACTGTCTGTATGTTTGCCTTTATCTCTGTTGAAAACCTTTTTGTTTTTAGATTTGTGTCTTGTTTGCATATTCTTTGACTCACTTTTTACCATAAAGTATTGTCTAAGGGCTCTTAATGGCATCTAGATTTTTGCTGGAATTAAATGACTTTTGCAAATAGCATACAATTATTTACGAATATTATGATAAATTTCAGATGGACGTGGAAGGGTTAGTTGCTCAGTTGTGTCTGACTGTTTGCAACACCATGGACTGTAGCTCACCAGACTCCTCTGTCCATGGAATTCTCCAGGCAAGAATACTGGAGTGGGTTGCCATTGCCTTCTCCAGGGGATCTTCCCGACTCAGGGATTGAATCCAGGTCTCCTGCATTGCAAGCAGATTCTTTATCAACTGAGTCACCAAGGAAGTACAAATTTCAGATGGGAAATGCTTCTGTTAAAATCCTAAATGGGGGCTTCCCTGGCAGTCCAGTGGCTAAGACTCTGCAGTCCCAGTGCAGGGGGCAGAGGTTCGATCCCTGCTCAGGGAACTAGTTCCCACATGCTGCAACTATGAGCTCACATGCTGCAACTAAAGATCCTGCATGCCACGATCAATACCTAGTGGAGACAAAAAAAAAAAAAAAAAATCCTATATGGATAATATACTGCAAAACATACTCAGAACTATACTTTTACCTTTGATGTTTTCATGCTTGTTCTTTAGTTTTTGATTTTGTTTTACTGGTATAACACATTCTACATTTTCCCTAGTGTCACTAATTAAAAAAGAACTTAAATTTCAAGTAACATGACAGTCATATTTATTAGGAAACGTGAGTTAAGTCCATATATCTTTCTGGAACTATTTTTTTTTTTTTTTATGGAGAGTGTTTCCACTACATTGCTAGATCTCACAGTCTGCATTAATTAAAATATGCATTCATACACTTCACTGAAGCCAGAATTTCAGTGTTAGACTCTTTTGGATGGTGTGAGAAGGTTGGACCCAAACTTGCAAATTTGGCTCAGTTTATTACCTAGAATCTACTATCAGTTTTGTTTCTCAAAGTACTTCAAAGGCAAAGTTAAAAACAGGTTAATAAAAATTCAGGTGCAACTACATCAGTAAACTAGATGATTAAGATGAGTTGTTGACCTGAAATAAGGGCAAAATTTTCAGTGAAATTCTGTTTATTATGTAATCTGAGAAGGATAAAGGGAGCATAATCTTTTCTGGGGTGTTTTAATTTGGACACCCAGAGAAAAAGAGTAGGAAATTGTAAGATTTCTTCCTTCCTCTGTCCAAGGGATTCTCCAGGCAAGAATACTAGAGTGGGTTGCGATGACCTCCTCCAGAGGATCTTCCCATCCCAGGGATCAAACCCACATCTCGTATGTCTCTTGCATTGGCAGTAGGGTTCTTTACCACTAGCGCCACTTGGGAAGCCCCTAAACATAAAACAGATTGCTCATTCGACTTTTTCTTTCTTCCTCCCTTCTTTTTTTTTAAGGAAAAACAAAACAACTTTTTATTGTCATATCTGATGGTATCTTATTGTAATTTGAAACATATTAAGGGATTTATAAAGTGAGCTGTGACCCCCTGCTAACTTTTAGGAACCTAAAGGCCTTGTTTGAGATATCTTCAAACCTTTCTGTGACAGCATTTACATAAGAGCTGTATTTCTTTTTATAATGTGTTTATCTTCCTGGACCCAGAGAGTTTACTTACTAAGAGATGAAGTGATTTGTGTGCTTTATTGATGAGACTCATCTTATCTATGTTCTATGATGATTCAAGGACAGTATTCAGAATAAATTTCCAATGTATATGTACCTTTTTTTTAGTACTTGTTTATGCCTTTCTGTACCATTTATTTGCTGGCTCACTTTCTAATTTTAAAAAATCCATTCCTTCCCTTCCGTCCTTCCTTTTTTGGAGCCCCTGTCCTATGATTAAGCACAATGCTATGTTCTACAGGAAACAGTGCAGATAAATGTTGAGATGACCAAGATGGTGAAGAAATTGGCTGTGTATCATAAACTGAAAAAAAAAAAAGTCTTTGTCCTGAGTCTGTCTACACTTTTTTCTTCCAGATTCTGTCTTCACTTTAGTTCTTCACCTTTCTCTCCCACCCCTATTCCTGCCCTCCTCTCCTTACTTCTCCCTCCTGATACAGCCCTACCTGACGTCCACTATCATGCTCGTTCTGCCTCTTAGCTTCTTGAGGGAAATGAGATGTTTTAAACTTCTTTTGACAGAAAGAGGCATACTGATCATCCTTTCCCAACTCTTTGTCATGCAGGTTACATCATTACTTCCCCAAGTCAGGCTCTGACCAAAGAGAAACAGAAAATGGGAATGATAAGATCTACGCTGGCAAAACAATTTAGCACCAGACTATTTCACGTAGCACATAGCTTACTGCTATATACAAAGGTCTAAATTATGTGGTGAGAGAATTATAGCTTAAAAATTGTGCCTCAGAGATAATAAGCGCAAAATAAAGTAGAATAAAGAAAGATTCACTTGAGAGCAGAATTACGCCATTACCAGAAAAATTAAATTCTCTATCTTGATATTCAGCTTCCCTTGTGGGGTTCATCCTGAGTGCACGTGTTTCTCTTTCATTCGGTTTCTCTTTCCTGTTCTGTGTCCTCTGAGAAATCAGTGTCTTCAGGTAGTTTGCTAGCAGAGCCATTGGCGCTCTGAGCAGGAAATCAAAGTCAAGCATGCAAACTGGATTGTCAAAGATGGAGTTTGTGGGTGGTTTCCACAACTCTCCTCCAGTGTTCATTTCCAGTGCATCATGTGGTCTATAATAGCTACTTGGTGGAATAGAATCAAAAGCTTTTGGGCTTCTCCACAGGTACCAATGTGCACACACACACAAGGAGGACAGTCTTTTTTTTTTTTTTTTCATTTATTTTTATTAGTTGGAGGCTAATTACTTTACAATATTGTAGTGGTTTTTGCCATACATTGACATGAATCAGCCATGGATTTACATGTGTTCCCCATCCCAATCCCCCCTCCCGCCTCCCTCCCCATCCCATCCCTCTGGGTCTTCCAAGTGCACCAGCCCTGAGCACTTGTCTCATTCATCCAACCTGGGCTGGTGATCTGTTTCACCCTTGATAGTATACTTGTTTCAATGCTATTCTCTCAGAACATCCCACCCTCGCCTTCTCCCACAGAGTCCAAGAGTCTGTTCTGTACATCTGTGTCTCTTTTTCTGTTTTGCATACTGGGTTATCATTACCATCTTTTTAAATTCCATATGTATGCATTAGTATACTGTATTGGTCTTTATCTTTCTGGCTTACTTCACTCTGTATAATGGGCTCCAGTTTCATCCATCTCATTAGAACTGATTCAAATGAATTCTTTTTAATGGCTGAGTAATATTCCATGGTGTATATGTACCATAGCTTCCTTATCCATTCATCTGCTGATGGGCATCTAGGTTGCTTCCATGTCCTGGCTATTATAAATAGTGCTGCGATGAACATTGGGTTCATGTGTCTCTTTCAGATCTGGTTTCCTCGGTGTGTATGCCCAGGAGTGGGATTGCTGGGTCATATGGCAGTTCTATTTCCAGTTTTTTAAGAAATCTCCACATTGTTCTCCATAGTGGCTGTCCTAGTTTGCATTCCCACCAACAGTGTAAGAGGGTTCCCTTTTCTCCACACCCTCTCCAGTATTTATTGCTTGTAGACTTTTGGATAGCAGCCATCCTGACTGGCGTGTAATGGTACCTCATTGTGGTTTTGATTTGCATTTCTCTGTTCATGAGTGGTGTTGAGCATCTTTTCATGTGTTTGTTAGCCATCTGTATGTCTTCTTTGGAGAAATGTCTGTTTAGTTCTTTGGCCCATTTTTTGATTGGGTCATTTATTTTTCTGGACTTGAGCTGCAGGAGCTGCTTGTATATTTTTTTAGATTAATCCTTTGTCAGTTGCTTCATTTGCTATTATTTTCTCCCAATCTGAGGGCTGGTTTTTTACCTTGCTTATAGTTTCCTTTGTTGTGCAAAAGCTTTTAAGTTTAATTAGGTCCCATTTGTGTATTTTTGCTTTTATTTCCAATATTCTGGGAGGTGGGTCATAGAGGATCCTGCTGTGATTTATGTCAGAGAGTGTTTTGCCTATGTTCTCCTCTAGGAGTTTTATAGTTTCTGGTCTTACATTTAGATCTTTAATCCATTTTGAGTTTATTTTTGTGTATGGTGTTAGAAAGTGTTCTAGTTTCATTCTTTTACAAGTGGTTGACCAGTTTTCCCAGCACCACTTGTTAAAGAGGTTGTCTTTTTTCCATTGTATATCCTTGCCTCCTTTGTCGAAGATAAGGTGTCCATAGGTACGTGGATTTATCTCTGGGCTTTCAATTCTCTTCTATTGATCTATATTTCTGTCTTTGTGCCAGTACCATACTGTCTTGGTGACTGTGGCTTTGTAGTAGAGCCTGAAGTCAGGCAGGTTGATTCCTCCAGTTCCATTCTTCTTTCTCAAGATTGCTTTGGCTATTCGAGGTTTTTTATATTTCCATACAAATTGTGAAATTCTTTGGTCTAGTTCTGTGAAAAATACCATTGGTAGCTTGATAGGGATTGCATTGAATCTATAGATTGCTTTGGGTAGTATAGCCATTTTGACAATATTGAGTCTTCAATCCACGAACACAGTATATTTCTCCATCTATTTGTGTCCTCTTTGATTTCTTTCATCAGTGTTTTATAGTTTTCTCTATATAAGTCTTTCGTTTCTTTAGGTAGATATACTCCTAAGTATTTTATTTTTTTTGTTGCAATGGTGAATGGTATTGTTTCCTTAATTTCTCTTTCTGTTTTCTCATTGTTAGTGCATAGGAATGCAAGGGATTTCTGTGTGTTAATTTTATATCCTGCAATATTACTGTATTCATTGACTAGCTGTAGTAATTTTCTGATAGAGTCTTTAGGGTTTTCTATGTAGAAGATCATGTCGTCTGCAAACAGTGAGAGTTTTACTTTTTCTTTTCCTATCTGGATTCCTTTTATTTCTTTTTCTGCTCTGATTGCTGTGGCCAATACTTCCAAAACTATGTTGAATAGCAGTGGTGAGAGTGGACACCCTTGTCTTGTTCCTGACTTTAAGGGAAATGCTTTCAATTTTTCACCATTGAGGATAATGTTTGCTGTGGGTTTGTCATATATAGCTTTTATTATGTTGAGGTATGTTCCTTCTATGCCTGCTTTCTGGAGAGTTTTTATCATAAATGGATGTTGAATTTTGTCAAAGGCTTTTTCTGCATCTATTGAGATAATCATATGGTTTTTATCTTTCAATATGTTAATGTGGTATATTACATTGATTAATTTGCAGATATTAAAGAATCCTTGCATTCCTGGGATAAAGCCCACTTGGTCATGATGTATGATCTTTTTAATATGTTGTTGGATTCTGTTTGCTAGAATTTTGTTAAGGATTTTTGCATCTATGTTCATCAGTGATATTGGCCCATAGTTTTCTTTTTTTGTGGCATCCTTGTCTGGTTTTGGTATTAAGGTGATGGTGGCCTCATAGAATGAGTTTGGAAGTTTGCCTTCTTCTGCAATTTTCTGGAAGAGTTTGAGTAAGATAGTTGTTAGCTCTTTAAATTTTTGGTAGAATTCAGCTGTGAAGCCATCTGATCCTGGGCTTTTGTTTGCTGGAAGATTTCTGATGACAGTGTTGATTTCCGTGCTTGTGATGGCTCTGTTAAGATCTTCTATTTCTTCCTGGTTCAGTTTTGGAAAATTATACTTTTCTAAGAATTTGTCCATTTCTTCCAAGTTGTCCATTTTATTGGCATAGAGCTGCTGGTAGTAGTCTCTTATGATCCTTTGTATTTCAGTGTTGTCTGTTGTGATCTCTCCATTTTCATTTCTAATTTTGTTGATTTGGTTCTTCTCCTTTTGTTTCTTGATGAGTCTGGCTAACGGCTTGTCAATTTTATTTACCTTTTCAAAAAACCAACTTTTAGCTTTGTTGATTTTTGCTATGGTCTCTTTTGTTTCTTTTGCATTTCTTTCTGCCCTAATTTTTAAGATTTCTTTCCTTCTACTAACCCTGGGGTTCTTCATTTCTTCCTTCTCTAGTTGCTTTAGGTGTAGAGTTAGGTTATTTATTTGACTTTTTTCTTGTTTCTTGAGGTAAGCCTGTAATGCTATGAACCTTCCCCTTAGCACCGCTTTTACAGTGTCCCATAGGTTTTGGGTTGTTGTGTTTTCATTTTCATTCGTTTCTATGCATATTTTGATTTCTTTTTTGATTTCTTCTATGATTTGTTTGTTATTCAGAAGCGTGTTATTTAGCCTCCATATGTTTGAATTTTTAATCATTTTTTTCCTGCAATTGAGATCTAATCTTACTGCATTGTGGTCAGAAAAGATGACTGGAATGATTTCAATTTTTTTGAATTTACCAAGGCTAGATTTATGGCCCAGGGTGTGATCTATTCTGGAGAAAGTTCCATGTGCACTTGAGAAAAAGGTGAAATTGATTGTTTTGGGGTGAAATGTCCTATAGATATCAATTAGGTCTAGCTGGACCATTGTGTCATTTAAAGTTTGTGTTTCCTTGTTAATTCTCTGTTTAGTTGATCTGTCCATAGGTGTGAGTGGGGTATTAAAGTCTCCCACTATTATTGTGTTATTGTTAATTTCCCCCTTCATTCTTGTTAGCATTTGCCTTACACATTGTGGTGCTCCTATATTGGGTGCATATATATTTATGATTGTTATATCTTCTTCTTGGATTGATCCTTTGATCATTATGTAGTGTCCTTCTTTGTCTCTTTTCACAGCCTTTATTTTGAGGTCTATTTTATCTGATATAAGTATTGCGACTCCTGCTTTCTTTTGGTCTCCATTTGCGTGGAATATTTTTTTTCCAGCCCTTCACTTTCAGTCTGTATGTGTCCGTTGCTTTGAGGTGGGTCTCTTGTAGACAGCATATATAGGGGTCTTGTTTTTGTATCCATTCAGCCAGTCTTTGTCTTTTGGTTGGGGCATTCAACCCATTTACACTTAAGGTAATTATTGATAAGAATGATCCCATTGCCATTTGCTTTGGGTTCACATTCATACAACCTTTCTGCATTTCCTGTCTAGAGAAGATCCTTTAGCATTTGTTGAAGAGCTGGTTTGGTGGTGCTGAATTCTCTCAGCTTTTGCTTGTCTGTAAAGCTTTTAAATTCTCCTTCATATCTGAATGAAATCCTTGCTGGGTACAGTAATCTGGGTTGTAGGTTATTCTCTTTCATAACTTTAAGTATGTCCTGCCATTCCCTTCTGGCCTGAAGAGTTTCTAATGAAAGATCAGCTGTTATCCTTATGGAAATCCCCTTGTGTGTTATTTGGTTTTTCTCCCTTGCTACTTTTAATATTTTTCTTTGTGTTTGATCTTTGTTAATTTGACTAATATGTGTCTTGGGGTGTTTCACCTTGGGTTTATCCTGTTTGGGACTCTCTGGGTTTCTTGGACTTGGGTGGCTATTTCCTTCCCCATTTTGGGGAAGTTTTCAGCTATTATCTCCTCGAGTATCTTCTCATGGCCTTTCTTTTTGTCTTCTTCTTCTGGGACTCCTATGATTCGAATGTTGGGGCGTTTCACATTGTCCCAGAGGTCCCTGAGTTTGTCCTCATTTCTTTTGATCCTTTTTTCTTTTTTCCTCTCTGCTTCATTTATTTCCACCATTTTATCTTCTACCTCACTTATCCTATCTTCTGCCTCCGTTATTCTACTCTTGGTTCCCTCCAGAGTGTTTTTGATCTCATTTATTGCATTATTCATTTTTAATTGACTTTTATTTCTTCTAGGTCCTTGTTAAACATTTCTTGCATCTTCTCAATCCTTGTCTCCAGGTTATTTATCTGTAACTCCATTTTGTTTTCAAGATTTTGGATCATTTTTATTATCATTATTCTAAATTCTTTTTCAGGTAGATTCCCTATCTCCTCCTCTTTTGTTTGGCTTGGTGGGCATTTTTCTTTTTTTCCATTTATTTTTATTAGTTGGAGGCTAATTACTTCACAACATTGCAGTGGGTTTTGTCATACATTGACATGAATCAGCCATGGAGTTACATGTATTCCCCATCCCGATCCCCCCTCCCACCTCCCTCTCTACCCGATTCCTCTGGGTCTTCCCAGTGCACCAGGCCCGAGCACTTGTCTCATGCATCCCACCTGGGCTGGTGATCTGTTTCCCTATAGATAATATACATGCTGTTCTCTCAAAACATCCCACCCTAGCCTTCTCCCACAGAGTCCAAAAGTCTGTTCTGTGCATCTGTGTTTCTTTTTCTGTTTTGCATATAGGGTTATCATTACCATCTTTCTAAATCCCATATATATGTGTTAGTGTGCTGTAATGTTCTTTATCTTTCTGGCTTACTTCACTCTGTATAATGGGCTCCAGTTTCGTTCATCTCATTAAAACTGATTCAAATGAATTCTTTTTAATGGCTGAGTAATATTCCGTTGTGTATATGTACCACAGCTTCCTTATCCATTCGTCTGCTGATGGGCATCTAGGTTGCTTCCATGTCCTGGCTATTATAAACAGTGCTGCGATGAACATCGGGGTGCACGTGTCTCTTTCAGATCTAGTTTCCTCGGTGTATATGCCCAGAAGTGGTATTGCTGGGTCATATGGCAGTTCTATTTCCAGTTTTTTAAGGAATCTCCACACTGTTCTCCATAGTGGCTGTACTAGTTTGCATTCCTTGGTGGGCATTTTTCATGTTCCTTTACCTGTTGTGTATTTCTCTGCCTTTTCATCTTATTTAGATTGCTGGGTTTGGGGTGGCCTTTTTGTATTCTGGTAGTCTGTGGTTCCTTTTTATTGTGGAGGTTTCTCCCAGCGGGTGGGGCTAGGTGTTTGGCTTGTCGAGGTTTGCTGGTTAGAGAAGCTTGTGTCGGTGTTCTGGTGGGTGGAGCTAGATTTCTTCTCTCTAGAGTGCACTGGAGTGTCCAGTACTGAGTTTTGAGATGGGTCTATGTGTTAGGTGTGACTTTGGGCAGCCTGTATATTGATGCTCAGGGCTATGTTCCTGTGTTGCTGGAGAATTTGCATGGTATGTCTTGCTCTGGAATTTATTGGCTCTTGTGTGGTGGTTGGTTTCAGTGTAGGTGTGGAGGCTTTTGGATGATCTCTTATTAATTAATGTTCCCTATAGTCAGGAGCTCTCTGGTATTCTCAGGTTTTGGGCTTAAGCCTCTTGCCTCTGGGTTTCAGTCTTATTCTTTCAGTAGCCTCAAGACTTCTCCCTCCATACAGCACTGATAATAAAACTTCTAGGTTAATGGTGAAAGGATTCTCCACAGTGAGGGACACCCAGAGAGGTTCACAGAGTTACATGAAGAAGAAGAGAGGGAGGAAGGAGATAGAGGTGAGCAGGAGGAGAGAAAGGGGGATTCAAGAGAGGAGAGACAGATCTAGGTTGTACTCTGTTCCCTAAGTGTTCTCCACAGCCCAGAATACCCACAGAGATTCACAAAATTGGATTGAGAAGAGAAGGGGGAGGGAGGAAATAGAGGTGATCTGGGGGAGAAAAAGGAGAATCAAAAGGGGGAGAGAATAATCATCACACTCCTGAGTAAAAATGGGTACTGAAGGTTGGAAGGTTGGATTCTTAAATGTCCAAAATTGATATCAAATACTGAAAAACAAAGATTAAAAATCTAGAGTAGAGGTTAGACTCTTAAAAATACAATAGTAAAAAACCACAAAAACACAAAAAAATTTAAGAAATATATATGGAGTTCGCTTTAAAAATAGGGTCCCCCCTTTTTTTTTTGGCCAGGTTATAGTGGGATATAAAAATGAAAATTAAGGAGTAATAGAGGAGTAATAGAGGACTTTAAAAAAAAAGAAAAAGAAAATGTAAAAAAAGAAAGAGAAAAAAAATTTTTTTTAATTAAAAATAAAAAAAATAGTAGTAAAAATATATCTAGGAATTTCTCTGGAGCTGTTGCGGGCAGTGTGGGTTCGGTTCAGTTTCAGATAGCTCCTCCTTCCAGCTTACACTTCTCGCTATCTATAGGCCCCATCCAGTGTAGTTGGTGTTACCTACAGGGATTTTAATCTGTTGCACCTGTCACTTCTGAAGTGGTTCCCTTTGTTTCTTTGGCTTCTGTTTGCAGGTCTCTTCAGTGTCTAATTTCCGCCCTGACACACGCGGGCGGAGGTGGTCTCTTGTTTAGGTTCGCTAGTTCAGTCGTGCTGTGGGGAGGGAGGGGGGCTGCAGACAAATGTCACTGGCCTGTGTGGGGAGCACTCGCGGTTTTCTGGCCACACTGGGTTTGCCCCCGCTCGGGGCGGGTGTGTGTGCTTTCCCCGTCTACACTGCTCAGGCTCCAGGCTGCTCTCCAGGGAGCAGGCCCTGCGTTGCGTGGACTTCCCAGGCCTAAGACGCTCAGATTCAGGTTTTCGGGTATTCAGTTACTTCAGGGTCTATGCATGTTTACTTTTTTGATTCATACACACACACACACACACACACACACACACACATGTATAAACACACACACAGTATCCTGTTATCAGGATACTGTACAGGGCATGCTTGAATTAAACAGAATGAGACAGATGGTCCTAGGTGACAATGAACACTACTTTCAAAACACGGGCAACTCATTTACCATTAACATGGTTGATAGGAATTACTCAACTATTGGGTTAACACCTCAAATGAGGACACCTTGTATGTTTTCTTTCTGTTTTCACCTTTGCATGTGAGTTGTTTCAATGTGCCCCAGGACATTAGAACCATGAATCCTCTCAAACAAGTTATATTGGGGTTTTTATGGTCATGGGGTTTTTGTGCTTGAAAGGATTCTTGGCTGTGTTGTCCTATATTGGGGTTTAGAATGTACTATAAAAGTGTACTTATTTGTAAATGCTATGTAGTGTATTTCCTATTCTAGTTATATTCTACTTTCACTGATGGTGAAAATTTATATTTCCTGAACACAGCTGAAGTTGGAGAAAGGTAAGGCTTCCCAGGTAGCTCAGATGGTAAAGAATATGCCCACCTGCAGGAGACCTGGGTTTGATCCCTGGGTCAGGAAGATTCCCTGGAGAAGGGAGTAGCAAACCACTCCAGTATTCTTGTCTGGAGAATCCCATGGACAGAGGAGCCTGGTGGGCTACAGTCCATGGGTTGCAAAGAGCTGGACACAGCTGAGTGACTAACACATGCCCGTTGAATACAAACGGAAAATGAGGTGGAGAAAAATTTGCCTTGGACAGAAATTTCCATTTTTTTGGTGATGGTAGAAAGGTGACCGAGGAAGATTATGATCACAAGGATAACTTACATTTTTTATTATGAACATGAACTTATTTTTTTATAGGAACATTCAAGACTTATTTTTTATTAGGAGAGTAAAATATATTTTATAGGAAAAAAATACAAATCAGCACATCCAAAAATTCACCTCAGTTTAAAAATACATTGGGATTAGATCTGCACTGAAAGATCTGTGCCACATATTAAGAGTTATCCCTGAGGAAGGATTGCTAGTTCAGTCATTTCATTTTTATGATTCCTTTGGAGAGAACTAGAGACTTGCTTTAAAAAGTTGTATTAGACTTGTGTCAGAGATAACTGTAAATTGCTTGAAAAAGAAGAAAAACAACAACAAAAAATTTCTATAAGCTTTTTTTCCTTTTAAAGAACCACACTGGAATGGTAGACAGCATGACATGGATGTGTGTAGACACACCCAGCTCTACTGATATTTGATACTCAAAGAAGAGCCTATGGCTTTATAGCAGCAGATTAGCAAATAAATGTGCATTTGTATATTTTAAATTACAATAAAATCTTTAAGGTACTTTGTGTCTTTTTTCTTTTTAACTTTAATTGACTGGGACAACTTGTCCTAATCTCCTTTCTACCTTTCATTCTGTGTGTGATCAATTGCTCAGTCGTGTCTGGCTCATTGTAACCGTATGGACTGTAGCCCAGCAGGCTCTTCTGTCCATGGGATTCTCCAGGCAAGACTACTGGAGTGGGTAACCATTCCCTTCTCCAGAGGATCTTCTCAACCCAGGGACTGAAAGCAGGTCTCCTGCATCTCCTGCATTGGCAGGTGGATTCTTTACCACTATTGAAAAGTAAGAATCATAATCTGATCAACACTGGGCAAACATCATCACTTCTGGTTTTTCTTAGGCTTTCAGATTTTTAAAAATTAAATATTTCACGGTAAGGTAACTGTAAACTTACATGCAATTGTGAAAAATAATGCAGATAGGGTCTGTGTCCTCTTTACCCAGTTTTCCTGCCATGGTAACATCTTGGAAGACTAGAGTAAATCATCACAGCCAGGAAACTCACAATGATAATTTCAAGAAACAGAACATTTCATCCTCACAAGGATCCCTCCTGTTGCCCTCTTCCCTACCACCTCCACCTCCTGCTTAATTCCTGACAACCACTAATCTGTTCTCCATTCTTTAATTTTGTCATTTAGAAAATGTTATATAAATGGATTTATATAGTATGTAATCTTTTGGGAAAGCTTGGAAAGGGTAGGAAAAGTCCCAGTTCTTTCCTACTGTGTGTTTCTTTATTGTGAGTCTCCTTTACTACTTACAAAAAACACTTCTGGTCATCAAATGTGTTTCTCACACAACAAGCAGTTCTCTGCAACACCAGCTGGTGTCCTACAACTTAATTCGGTTCTGACATTATCTACCTGGAGATAGTGTCTGGTCCTATAGATGAAGGACTCAGGCCCACAAGACCACCCTCCACACCTAGATGCCAGTTGCAAGCCTAGGTTTTTACCTGTGGTTCTGACCAACCCAGTATAGATCAGAGGTGCCAACGATCTCCTCCTTGGGTTTGCTTAGTTGGCTAGAGCAGCTTACAGTACTCACAGAAATACTTATTTACATCACCAGATTATTAAAGGATATGATAAAGAATGCAGATGAATAGCTAGATGAAGAGATACATTAGGGCAGGGTCTGAGAGAGTCCTAAAGTGGAGTTGGGGTGAGTGACCCTCTCAAGGGTGGGTCACCCTTCTATGTGTGCATGTGTTCATTGACTTGGAAGCTCTCAGAACCTCATATTATTGGGGTTTTATGGAGGTGTCATGGAGAAGGAAATGGTTACCCACTCCAGTATTCTTGCCTGGGAAATCCCATGGACAGAGGAGCCTGGGGTTTATAGTCCATGGGGCCATAAGAGATGGACACGACTGGGTGACTGAACTACCATCACCATGGAGGTGTCTTGTCATCAAGTAGGCATGATAGATCATTTACCCCATCTTCAGTCTTCTGAAGGGAGCCAGGGCTGAAAATTCCAAGCTTCTAGTCATGCTTGGTCTTTGTGGTGACCAGCCTCCAATTCAAGAGCCAGCAGTCCCCACCAGAGTCTCCTCATTCAAACAAAAGATGTTGTTAGTACTCTCACCACTTAGGAACTTATAAGGGTTTTAAGGACCCTGTGTCAGGTATGGGGTCAAGGGAAACATTAGAACAAGAGTTGCTCCAAGTATTCTCATCACTTGGGAATTACAAAGGTTTTAGGAACTCTGTGCCAGGAGCCAGATGCAGAGACCAATATGTGTATTATCTATTATCTATTATCTCACTCATGACCTCTTTATTTTTCTCTCCAAAATAGTTTAGCTGTTTTAGTTATTTTGCCTTTTAATATATACTTTAGAATAATCTTGTCTGTATCCATAAATAATCTTGCTGGCATTTTGATGAGAATTGCATTGAACTGGGTATGTCAATTTAGGGGAACTGACATGTGTACTATGGCCAATCTTTTGGTCCATAAACACACTACAGCTCACCATGTATTTAGAACTTCGATATTTTTTATCAGTGTTTTGTAGTTTTCAGGTATGTTTTGTTAGATTTAACACCTAGTGTTTTATCTTTTTTGAGTGACTGAAAATGTATTATGTATTTTTTTTTCTGTGTCTATGTGCTTATTGATGGTATAGTGGGGTAGTGTGTGCTCAGTCATGTTCAACTCTTTGCAACCCCATGGACTGTCGCCCACCAGGCTCCTCTGTCCATGGGATTTCCCAGGCAAGAATACTGGAGTGGCTTGCCATTTCCTCCTGCAAGAGATCTTCCTGACTCTGGGGTTGAACCTGCATCTCTTGAGTATCCTGCATTGCCAGGTGTGTTCTTTACCACTAGTGCCTCTTGGGAAGGTATATAGGAAAACAGTTGTTTTTTGTATGTTTATCTTTTCCTGTTACCTTGCAGAATACACCTATATGTTCCAAAAATTTTGGGGGTAGATTTTTGGAATTTTATACATAGGCAATCATGTTTGGTACAAATAAGGACAATTATATTTCTTCTTCATATCTTGGTCTTTTCCCCTCCTTTCTTGCTTTCCTGCACTAGTTACCATTTTCAGCACTATATTGAATGAGAATGGTGAGAGCTGATGTCCTTGCATTGTTCTTGCCTTAGAAGAGAAGCATTCAGTTTTCATCATTAAGTACAATGTTAATGGTAAGTTGGTGGGTGGTTTTTTTTTTTTTTTTTTGGTAGCTGTTCCTTCTTAAACTGAAGTGCTACTATTTCTATTTTTCTGAGAGCTTTTATTATTAATGAATATTAAATTTTGTCAAATCCCTTTTCAGTCTCAGTTGATATGATCACATGAAGTATGATTGGTTGTTTTTCACCCTCAGCTACTAGGAGGGAATTCATTCTTTAGGACCATGGTGTACATATGGCCACTGCTGTCTGCCCTAAAGCTGACAGTCTTGTAATAATATCTGGTCATCAGGTCCATGCAAGTCATTCTGCATCTTTTGTAGGACCTTACCTAATGGTGTTCTTTCAGCTGCTTTTGCTTTTTAAGCTCTCTTGGGAGTATAGAAAAATCTAGAGGCCCTTCTATATGACTATGGAGATAGGAGTCTTAGGTGTTTATTGTGGTAGCATGATAAGGGCGGAGAAACCAAAATTATATTGCAAAGTCTCAATTCAGGCCTGTTCTTGACATATGTGGGACATGAGGTGTCTTAAGTCTAATTATAAAAAAGCTATTAAAGAAACTAGCAAACTCTTAAAGATATGTCCAAACTTCTTACCTTAATAAAATATCTCTATCAGTTCAGTTCAGTTCAGTCGCTTAGCCGTGTCCGACTCTTTATTACCCCATGAATCTCAGCACGCCAGGCCTCCCTGTCCGTCAACAATTCCCGGAGTTTACTCAAACTCATGTCTATTGAGTCGATTATGCCATCCAGCCATCTCATCCTCTGTCGTCCCCTTCTCCTCCTGCCCCAATCCCTCCCAGCATCAGGGTCTTTTCCAGTGAGTCAACTCTTCGCATGAGGTGGCCAAAGTATTGGAGTTTCAGCCTCAGCATCAGTCCTTCCAATGAACACCCTGGACTGATCTCCTTTAGGATGGACTGGTTTAATCTCC
The DNA here is from genome assembly GCF_910594005.1 of Cervus elaphus. NCBI lineage: Eukaryota > Metazoa > Chordata > Mammalia > Artiodactyla > Cervidae > Cervus > Cervus elaphus. The sequence goes on along the minus strand of NC_057841.1, from coordinate 28,236,672 downwards.
TGCAGTCCAAGGGACTCTGAAGAGTTAGTGACAAAAAAATGCATAAAAATGTGGTTTGTATATGACTGAAAGTCAGTGAAGTATCTAAGGTGGCGAATTTAATTATTATTTTGCAATTTACGTGCGTGAGTGCGAAGTCGCTTCAGTCGTGTCCAACTCTGAGATCCTATGGACCATAGCCCATCCAACTCCTTGGTCCAGGGATTCTTCAGGCAAGAATACTGGAATGGGTTGCCGTTTCCTTCTCCAGTTTTGCATGTATGTGCGTTTTATTGATAGGCTAATGAGTTTACATAAGTAAAGATAAAGGCATACATATTCATATATTAGTATATATTTCTTTCATAAAACTTATTTTTTGTATATTCATTTCAGTAAAATCACTAGTTACATTGCTATTATCAAGATTTTCACATAACTTGTATTCTGTTAATAACAAAGATAGATTTTACAGCCTTTGCAAATGCATAGTGCTTCTTATGTAGTTTTTTATTAATTTCAATTTGTATAAAGTTCTGCTGAGACAATAGTAAATAAAATTATCAATAACAATTTTAATGACATATCTATATTTCTACTTCTGTATTTTGGTGGAACCCTACCTTTTGTGCTGACAAAAATAACAATTTGTAATATGCAATGTTATTGCCATATTTAAAGGTGGTATATCAAATTTGTGTCTACTGCCTAATTGGGTTGTTTTACCCCTTGAAGTTTTGCCCCTTGAAATATGCCTTCAAAGGGCAAAACTTCGAGACTTGAGTGTCAATGTTTTTTACTATAAGGGGAAAATATATCACGAAGGGCTATTTTTGAAACAGTGGAGGTTGCTAGGCAAGTGTGAAATCCATACACAGGTGGTCAAGAAGGGCAGGCTGAAACGGTCCAGCACTAGCTGAAGATGAAATGCACAGGTAGAATTTCTTATTTCTCTTCTTCCTCCTTTTTTTTTTTAAGTTTTTTCCTTTTTCTTTTTTTTGATGTGGACCATTTTTAAAGTCTTTATGGAATTTGTTACGATATTTCTCCTGTTTTACGTTTCTGGATTGTTGGCCACGAGGCTTGTGGGATCTTAGCCCCCTGACTAGAGATTGAACCTGCACCTCCTTGCATTGGAAGTCTTAACCACTGGATGCCAGGGAAGTACCTCTCCTTTTCTTATGGTATTTCAACTTATTGAATCAAGTTTAGTCCCATAACTAGAATAATATTTCTTACCTAAAATAACCTGACTATAGACTTTAATCACATCTACAAGATACCTTCACACAACATGTAGATTAGTGGTGGGTAACTGGAGTCTTCTTGTCCTCCATAATTGTATGAGCCACATCCAGTAAGAACTCTTCTCATATGTATATATATTTCTCCTCTTGGATCTGTTTCTCTGGAGAGTTCTGACTAATTCAGCAGTTTTTAGAAAGTATATATATTATATTTACTCTATAAAGATTCTATGGAAATACAGAATACATTGCACCAAAACCCAACTTTGGAAGTGAATTCAGTGAGTCTCATTTGTGCACTTTTTCTGCTCATCTCTGAGCTCTACAAGGGAGACTTTGAGTCTTATTCACCTTTGTACTTGAAAGTTCAGCACAGTCTTGCTGACAGAGAATGAATTCAAATTTCAATAAAAGAAAATGACAGTAGTTAACATTAACTGAAGGCCTAAAATATTCTAGGCAAATGTACTAGGAATTTCATATGTAGCTGACTCATGTAGGTTTGCTTGGGACTGGGGGTTTCTGCGATATGACACTTTGAGTGGTAAAACTGTAAAGGTCCTAGTCAAATTGGGATGGTTCATCATTCTGTCACATGTATTAACTTGAAGCAAACTGTAGAGTAATGTAGAGCCACTAAACAATAAAACATTGTGCACTTATGAAAGTATTGTCCTTAAAGTCCAAGAGTACTGAGAGAAGTTCACTAGCTGTCCTTAGTCCCACTAAGCTTCCAGGTCTTCAGTGAATTCCTTATAAGCTACAAGTTCTTTACAAGTGGCTTTTATGGGCTTCCCTTGTGGCTCAGCTGGTAAAGAATCCACCTGCAATGCGGGAGATCTGGGTTCGATTCCTGGGTTGGGAAGATTCCCTTGGAGAAGGGAAAGGCTACCCACTCCAGTATTCTGGCCTGGACAATTCCATGGACTATAGAGTCCATGAGGTTGCAAATAGTCAGTCACAACTGAGTAACTTTCACTTAAAAAAAACCTATTTATTTTATATTGGAGTATAGTTGATTAAAAATGATGTGTTGGTTTCAGTTGTACAACAAAGTGATTCAGCTACACATGCATACATATCTATTCGTTTTCAAATTCTTTTCCCAATTAGGTTGTGACATAATATTGAGCAGAGTTCCCTGTGCTTATTTGTGGAATCTAAAAAAAAAAAAAAGGTAAAAATGAATTTATTTGCAAAACAGAAAAAGACTCACAGACTTAGAGAGCAAATCCAGCGTTATCATTGGGAAGCAGGGTAGGGGGGACAGTTAGGGAGTTTGGGATAGACGTGTACACATTGCTATATTTAAAATGGATAACCAGTAGGGATCTACTGTAAAAATGCTTTTTTAACATTAGAAAATCTGTGTTTCCTCAAAATGTACAATAGGACAGGATTACAGAGCACTCACTTTATTGCATTACTTGGAAATATAGTTACTATTGGTAGAGGTTTCTCAAGCTGTTACATTATCTCATTTAACTCTGACAACAAACATTTGGGGTAGAAATTACTATTCTCTTTTATAGATGAGGAAATGGAGGCTTGGAAGAGTAAAATAATCTGCTTCAAGCCACAGACAAATAACAAGGCAACGAACAGTACAATTGTAGTGTTTGCTCTTTCTAAGGGCTTGCCTGATGGCTCAGCGGTGAAGAAGCCGCCTGCAATGAATGAGACTCAAGTTCAACCTCTGGGTCAGGAAGATCCCCTGGAGAAGAAAAGGGCTACTCACACCAGTATTCTTGCCTGGGAAATCCCATGGACAGAGGAGCCTGGCGGGCTACAGTCCATGGGGTTGCAAAGAGTTGGACATGACTCAGCGACTAAACAACAAAGGCTGCACAAACTGTATCTCAAATAATAAATCTGATGTGAAGAGGGAATGTCCAAAATGTGTATGCCAGTGGTTCTCCAAACAGAATCCCACCTCCCGGCTCTGACAGCATAAAGGAAGGCACTGTCTGCTCCCTGGTCCCTAATTCAGTGGGAACGCATATTAGGTTCTCCCAAGGGTGCTCTGGATTGTGCTTTGGAAGCAGGACAGAGCAGACACAGTGTTCTAGAGCAGGAAGGGGCCTTTGGGTAGTTAGCAGAGAGCTTAGCTCCTACTCAGTCAAATAGCTTCGATTTCCATGAGAGTCTGGAGAGTAATAAAATGCCCCGGCACTCTTGAATTCTACAAATTCCCTTTGAAAATCTCTACTAAATTTACAGTCTTTGCTTCAGAAGTGTTGGAAGGTTATAAGCTACTGGACCTTTTTGCCTCTTCAGCGAGTCCTCTGGGAATATGACCCTCACATAAGAAGACATGCACATGCTCTGCTCAGATCTCCTGCTGCAGGGAGCTCGCTTGACTGACAGCGCCAGTGGCTGAGCTCTGAACTGGTCACTGTGTCAAAGCCATGGTCCTCATGGATTGCTGCCAGCCAGTGACCGAGTGGGTCAGGCATACTAATACAGACCTGTTCCCTTCAAGTAGGGGACTTTTCTGATGAGTGATGTTGGTTTTAGAACTTCTGACTGACCTCCTTCAAACTTTAGAGGCTAACTGGAGGCTAAGATTCTCCATATCCAACTCTCCTTTCTTCCCTTCCTCCTTCACTATGGTCAGACCTGAATTGCATTTTTTTTTTGGCCACGCAGCGTGGCATGTGGGATCTTTGTTCCCTGACCAGGGATCGAACCCCTACCTCTTGCATTGGAAGCTTGGAGTCTTAGCCACTGATCACCATGGAAGTCCCTCTGAATTGTATTCTCAAAGTTCTTCCTGTCTCCACGACTGCCTCCCCCACCTCCCAAATAGGGCTTTTCCTCAATACGTGTCTTTTCACATCTACGCCTATCATGGTGTTTGCTTCTCAGAGAACCTAAACTAACACATATCGGTACTGAATACCCACTGTCTTCAGTTTTGAGGACTTAGCCAAAATTCTAATCTGAGACAATAGGAAAAATTGCATTTAATATCCTGCTATGTATGCCATGAGTTCAAGTTTTAGAGTACTGGATTTCATACCAGATATCTGAAATCAGAGCATTTTGGAAGGAAGGAAGAGAGTAGACTTGTGTCAATGGAGCATTTGAAGACCAATCATGTAGTCTGGCTAATTCCCCAGGCTTCCAGCTTAGTTTACTTGTACAAATGGAAATCATAACAACTGTAAAGAAAATGGAGCAATGCTAGAGGATGGTTGACTTGGGACACTGAAGCGAGTTATGCGTCTTCTGAATTTCTCCTTCTCTTACTAATAATGGTCTTGAGTACAGCCCTTCTGCATTATGCTGTCTTCACCTGAAATGTGTAAAATTTTTTCATTCTACCCAAGAGAAAAATATCATCACTCCCATTTTGCAGATAATGAAACTAAGGCTGAGAGAGAAGACTAACTTGCCCAAGTTAATCCAGCTAGGAAAGAATAGAATCAAAATTTGGAGAGGAGGATCAGTGGCTACAGTCTTTACTCTTTTCATCCATTTAAAACCCTTTTCAGTAATCTTTAAGGTGTTTCTAGTTATTAATTTTATGGACTTGTGCACCTGAAATTAAAGGTAACACTTTGCCTACAAGCACATTTTAACTGTGCATGGGTTTTTTTTTTTTTTGTCAGTGAAGGGAACTACCTTATTGGACAATTGTAGTTTATTTTTCATTGGCTGCTTTACTGAGTCTCATCAAATGTATTTGCTTTGCAGAGCTGCAGTGGATTAATCTTGAATAAGTAATTTGGAAATGTTTTTATTCATTTCTATGGAAACCATCTATCTGGATTTTCATATATCAAGATCATAGAGATTTGTCCCAGTCCAATTGCAATCTTAGTTACAGCAGTGTCGGCTTACATATTAAGGGCATAGTTTTGCTCTGATGGCCCTTCAGAAATCTGTAATTGGTGTGGAACACAAACACGAACAGAATGTGTCTTAGGAGGTCCTGTGAGTTAGGCTTCAGCAGATTAGCTGAGTCTTTCTTGATGGAACAAGCCCTTTGGAATTTATTAACACTCTCTGCTTCGTCCATTAACTACTCACGTCTTAAAATCCACTTGGTCCGCGTTCGCTAGCGTTTTAAAGAGTCAAACCTGAATCCGAGACTTAATTGACATCCATAGTGATATACACCAGACAAATTCCTTCACTTTTTATCCCCAAACAGGACATTTTTTTTTCCACTTTGGGATAACAATACTACTTTTATATATTTTCCTTCAGCTGAGAAAGTGTCTTTTTTATTTTTATTTTTTTTTTAATTCTTAGAATACATCATCCTGCTTCTAGTTTGACTTTACTCCCTACCCCTCAGTGGTTTTAGGGCTTTTGGAGCCGTATTATCTCTTTTCTTCTGAAGATTACTGAGAGAGTTGTGTGTTTGTGTGGGGGTGGAGATTGGGGGCTGTGAAGGGCAGCCTGCCTGAAGATTATGAACCATATTTAAAGAAACAATACTGTGAGGGAGGGCCTATAAATCTAAGAAGTATGGTAGAAATTCAAGCCAAAGATATTAATCCTGGGAGAGTGTGTAACAAATATGCAAGAAGATTTGTCTCTTATCTACTTGCTATCTATATATCATCTACCTATCAATCTTTTTATCTATCATCTATCATGTCCATTTGCCTATTTGTCTGCTTTTTCTCTCTGTTTTTACTTTTTCCTTTCGTGTCCAATAATTTCCTAAATTTCTTAAAATATTGATTAGCTACAACTGGTTTATAATATGTAAAACAGCACCTAGTATGCAAAAGTATTATCAACCTAGAAATGCTAGGCTTTTAACGTAGGATGAAGTCATACTCATTTTCATGAACTTTGTTTATATATATATTTAAAAATTTTTACCATACTTACTGCTATGGTAGCTACATCAGCTTTCTTTTGGTGTGTCCTTGTATTTAAATTTTGTCTCCTGTTAGGATCATATAATGAGCTGTTTTTAAACCAGTCTGACAATCTTATTCTTTTATTTGGAATATTTAGTCGATTTATTTTTAGGTGTGTGTGTGCTCAGGCATGTCTGACGCTGTGACTCCATGGACTGCAGCCCACCAGGCTCCTCTGTCCATGAAACTTTTCAGGCAAGAATTCTGGAGTGGGTTGCCATGCCCTCCTCCAGGGATCTTCATGACCCAGGGATTGAACCAATATCTCCTGTGTCTCCCGTACTGGCAGATGGATTCTTTATCTCTGCGCCACCTGAGAAGCCTCATTTATCTTTACCGAGCTTACTAATATATTTAGTTTTATATCACTCATCTTTATTTGCTTTTAATTTGGTCTGTTTTACACTTTCTTTTCTCTTTCTTGCTTTTTATAGAATTATTTTCATTATTCTACTTTTCTATTTATTTGTTAATTTTACATTTATTTTTTAAAATGTATTTAATTTTAGTTGAAGCATAATTGCTTTAGAACGTTGCGTTTGTTTCTGCCATACTACATTTATTATTAGTGCATGCTAAGTCCCTCCAGTTGTGTCTGACTGTTTGTGATCCTATGGATGGTAGCCCACCAGGTTTCTCTGTCCATGGAATTCTCCAGACAAGAATACCTTACACTATGGAAAACAGTGTGGAGATTTCTTAAAAAACTGGAAATAGAACTGCCATATGACCCAGCAATACCACTTCTGGGCATACACACTGAGGAAACCAGATCTGAAAGAGACACGTGCACCCCAATGTTCATCGCAGCACTGTTTATAATTGCCAGGATATGGAAGCAACCTAGATGCCCATCAGCAGATGAATGGATAAGGAAGCTGTGGTACATATACACCATGGAATATTACTCAGCCATTAAAAAGAATTCATTTGAATCAGTCCTAATGAGATGGATGAAACTGGAGCCCATTATACAGAGTGAAGTAAGCCAGAAAGATAAAGAACATTACAGCATACTAACACATATATATGGAATTTAGAAAGATGGTAACGATAACCCTATATGCAAAACAGAAAAAGAGACACAGAAATACAGAACAGACTTTTGAACTCTGTGGGAGAAGGTGAGGGTGGTATGTTTCGAAAGAACAGCATGTATACTATCTATGGTGAAACAGATCACCAGCCCAGGTGGGATGCATGAGACAAGTGCTCAGGGCTGGTGCACTGGGAAGACCCAGAGGAATCGGGTGGAGAGGGAGGTGGGAGGGGGGATCGGTATGGGGAATACGTGTAAATCTATGGTTGATTCATATCAATGTATGACAAAACCCACTGAAAAAAAAAAAAAAAAAAAAAAGAATACCTGAGTGAGTTGCCATGCCTTCCTCCAGGGGATCATCCTGATTCAGGGACTGAACCTTGAGTCTCCTGCATTGGCAGGAGGGTTCTTTATTACCAGTCTTCCCTGGTGGCTCAGTCAGTAAAGGATCTGCCCGCAATGTGGGAGACCTGGGTTTGATCCCAGGGTCGCGAAGATCCCCTGGAGAAGGAAATGTCAACTCACTCCAGTATTCTTGCCTGGAGAATACCATGGACAGAGTAGTCTGGCAGGCTACAGTCCATGGGGTGGCAAAGAGTCGGACATGACTGAGTGACTAAACCACCACTACCTGTCTTTCGAATTATTCTTGTTATACATTTTAATTATCTCTATATTTTAAATTTCACAATAATTCCCAATTATTTTTGTATGGTCAATGTTTATTTATAGTTACCCACATATGTATCATCTACTGTCTTCTTCATTGTTTGTTTTTTCCATGTTTCCAACTATGATCATCTTCTTTTTCCTGAAAATCTCTTTGGCATTTCTTTTAGTATAGGCCTACTGCTGATAAACCTCTTCAGTTTTTATTTGTATGAAATTATCTATTGTTATTTTCAATTTTGAGAGAATTTTTTTATCAGATATAGAAATCTGAGTTGGTTTTTATTTTCTTACAGTGCTTAAAAATATTATTATAAATTCTTTTGGCTTCTATCATTTCTGTTGAGAACTAAGTTGAAAATCTCATTGTTGCTCCTTTGAAAACAATATAACTTTAGTCTCTAGCTGTTTTTAAGATTTTTTGTATAAAGTAGATAACCAACAGAACTTATTATATAGCACAGGGAACTATATTCAATATTTTAAGATATCCTATAAGGGAAAAGAATCTTAACTATAGTCAATATTCTGTGATAAACCATAATAGAAAATAATATAAAAAAGAATATATATATGTGTGTATAACTGAGTCACTTTGCTGAAACTAATGCAACATTATAAATTATACTTCAATTTAAAAAGAAAAGAAAAGCATACAATGAAAAAATATTTATTTTTGGTTTTCAGGAATTTTACTCTAATGTACTATGTGGTTTGCTTTGTATTTATCCTGCTTGGGGTTTGCTGAGCTTCTTGTAACTGTGGGTTGATGTTCTTTAACAGTTTTGGAAAATTCTTTTCCAATATACCTTAACATATGGCTTTTATGTCATCTCTTCTTTCTTTCTAGAACTTAGTGATACATTCACTAAACGCTTTGTAAACATTGTAAGTACTTACCAGAAGTCTCTTTCTCTTTGTTCTTCATTTTCTCTTTTCTCTTTATGCTTCCTTTTGAATGTTTTCTATTTTTTCAAGTTTATTAATCTTGTGTTCTGCTGTGTCTAATTTTCAGTCAACTCCATTGACTGAGTTCTTAATGTAAGATATTAATTTGTTTTAGTTTTAGAATAACCATTTGATTCTTTTAAAATTTTTATTTTATATTGGAATAGTTGATTTACAATGTTGGGTTAGTTTCAGGTGTAGAGAAAAATGGTTTAGTTATACATATACATATATCTATACTTTTTCAGATTCTTTTCCAATGTAGGTTATTACAAAGTATTGAGTTGAGTTCCCTGTGCTATATGGCAGGTCTTTGTTGATTATGTAGTGTATATATGTTAATCCCAACCTTCTAATTTATCCTTCTCTCTAACCTTTTCCCTTTTGTAGCCATAAGTTAAAAAACAAAATAGATCCTAGTACTCTGGTGAAATTCTTCATCCTTTCATTTATTTTGTTCACTTTTCCTATATTTTATTTAACACATTGATTATAGTTATTTGCTTCCTAACTCAAAAACCTGGATCAGCAGGCCCATTTCTATTCTCTGTTTTATTCTGTTGGATATAAAGCATATGGTGCTGTACTTATCTCAAGTCTAGGAATTTTTGACTAAATGCACTGTTCTGTGTATTAAATAATGTACTACCGTGGTTGGATATAATTTTGTCTTCCATTAGAGCATGTGTCCTCTTTTTCTGTTATGCAGATAGAATGAGGAGTTGGCTATCTCAATTCAGTCACGGATATAGCTTGGCTCTTCGCTCTTCCTCTTCCTAAAGCCCTTCCTACAGCCCTCTTCCTAGGGCAGGCTCTCCCAGGCTTTTGCTGAGAGCCTATTGTGTCCAACCTTGAAGTCCAGAGAAAATTCAGCTCTTCCCTTTAGCCATTTTCCATGTAACTCTCCTTCCAACTCATAAAACTTTAAAATTTGCAAATGTCCTGAGGGAGTGAGCAGTCATGTATTTGAAGCAATTATTTTCCTCTGGCAAGTCTTGAGATTGTGGGAACTTTTTCCTGCTTTCTAGAAGTTTTGACCTAGTTCCCCATCTTCCTGTACAACACCAGAACTCCAGAAATTTCCTTCCAGGCAAAGTTGGCTGTGTGTTTAGGGCTCCTCAGGTTTTCATTGTGTCACTCCAGTTCTGTGTGACAGCTAAAGTTGGCTGGTTTCTCTTTCCCATTGGACTGATCCTCTGCCTGGGCTAAGGTTGGTCAACATGTGGCCAGGACTTGAAAATGTCCCTAGAGAAAAAATACTGGCCATCATAAGCGCACCTCAGAACACATTTCCCTCCCTAGAACTTGATTTCATTTAGTCCTAGTTGCTTTTATAGCTCTCTAATGCCTTAAAAAATATGGAAATCTTGGCCTGCCGTGGCTTAATTTGCACTATCTAAGCAAAATTCCTTGACCTCACACTATTTCATTTTCTTCATCAATTATGTATTTATCTAGTAGTTTTCTATATGAAACTGGCTTAGTTGTTATTTATTGTTATTTTCAGAGATTGTCTTTACAAACATTAACTGAAAAAAGATCCATTCATTTGCTACTTAGTACTGAATACATATATACAAATATATATATTCATATACTTCCTCTGACCCAGCCTGACTCCCTGGTTCTCCTAGTTGGACATAAACTCTTTTCTGGAATTCCCACATTGCCTTATGTGTATATCTTTAGAGGATGAGATGGTTGGATGGTATCATCAACTTAATGAACATGAGTTTGAGCAAACTCTGGGAGATAGTGAAGGACAGGAAAGACTGGCATTCTGCAGTCCACGGGGTTGCAAAGAGTCGGACACAGCAGTGACTGAACAACACTGCATGTGTACCTTGCATTGTAGTTACTTAGGTACATGTATATCCTATGCAGGGACCATCATAGAGCTTTGTCCATAGTGGAAGGAATACATGAACAAAACACCAACAGCATAAAACATAAAAATGCTCTAAGGATACCAAGAGAGTTCTTACATACTCATCCTTGTCACTGGTGAAGAGATCACCCAAGAAGCAGTATTTGTGTATGTTTTCTGAGCTGGGGGCCAGAATTACACCAGTACCATCCCATTTGTGTACTGGGGCAAAGATTTTCATAATAATAGGATGTTTATATGAAGAAACAAGAGTTTCTGCATACAAATTCTGGCTTTCACAGTCATTAAATAGGGAGGACATGGATAAAATGACAAAGGCAACTAGCTTGCACACCCTTAGACTAAGGCTATTTGCAGGGTTTGACATATTGGCAATGGTTAGATTGTCTTTAAGAAAATCCATGTACAACTTACATTTTCAAGATTATGAGGTGGAAATAACTCCACTACTTCAGGGATTCTAATACATCTAAAGTCAACCACTACTCATTCACAGAGCACCACATTGGGAAAAGCATTGTAGAGAAACACACCATTTCAGGCATTGTCCATTGTCCACCAAGGGGATTAGTTAAAACAAGCCACAAATATACATCATCAATATAATAAAATATGTAATAGGTAAACTATGTGAAAAGTATAGATAGTAAATATTATAATAATTATTGTAAGGATTTAGAGAAGAAGATGACCACCCTAATGATGGTCTAGGGAGACTTGGATTATATTTTCTCATCAGACACATAGCCTTAAGGGCCTTTGGCTTTAAACTTCTTTCTTTCCTTAGAGTTGGTTTAACATGGCCAATCATGTTGGAAAAGAAATGAATAAATTTGACATGGCATCCCATCCCAGCTGGTTTTAATAATCTGAATTGCTTTTAAGACAAACTTGTAGAAACAAGTAAAGAACTTCCTGCCAAACTATATGAATGCCATCTGGCCTGAAATGAGAGCTTGGTGGTGGTCTAAGTCCATTCACAAGGAGGGTACAATTTACCACAACTATTCTGGCAGAGCTTGGAGGTGGAAGAGTTGCAGCTTTTCTCATTACACATGTTAACTGAGGAGAAGGATCAGGGATGGCTGAATAAACAACATCTCTGGAGAGATAGAAACTTTCATGTATTTCAAAGAGTATGTTATGGTGAAACCATATTAGTAGCTGAGAAGAACATGAATTGTGGAGTAAAACTGGTTTGAGGAATCAGAAGGAATACAAAAGAATGTTTGAGGATTACATGTGACACCAGTACATAAATCGAAATTTGCCAATGTTTGAATGTTTGTTCAGCATACTATGAAATTATTAAAATTACTATAGAGACCATCTTGTCACACAGAAACATGTTGATGAAATGTTGAATGTTTAAGAGATCAAGATATAAATTCAGGGACCTTCCTGGCAGTCCAGTAATTAGGACTTCGCCCTCCAGTATAGGGAGTGTAGGTTCGATCCCTAGTCAGGGAGCCAAGATCCCACATGCCTCGTGGCAAAAGCCCCAAAACATAAACCAGAAACAATACTGCAACAAATTCAATAAGACTTTAAAGAAAGATATAAATCCAGTTGTACAGAATGCAAAAGTGCAAATGAAAAAGACAGGGAAGAGTCTGGAGCCCAAAAGACTTGTCATTGTATTAAACGTAATTTTCTCTCATCCCTCTGTATTTCCCCAAATGTTCATAACTCGATTATATTAATCATTTAAAAACACAGGACTTTTATTTGAGAAATATTTCATGACTTCATGGTTTTTTCAAAGACATATTGCTTATTATCTCTACCCTCAAGGAATGCTGAGTCTAGTAAGTGGGTAAAACATAAAATCTTATAAAAAGTATGGCGTATAGAAAGTAAGAGAGCCACGGGAAGTCAGATGAAAACCATCACATAGGACTGTTGTGATCACGAAGGCTTAATGAAGGCAGTGAAGTTTGAACATGACCTTTAAAGACAGGATTTTAATAGATTGTGTTGAGCATGAAATGGCATTCTCTGTGGAGAAATTGCACAAGCAAAAAGGCAAAGATGGAAAAGCATAGCTGTTTATGTGGAAAAGCAAGGATTCACAGTGCTCAATGAGCAGAACAGCAAAGAAAAATGTGACTTGCAAGTGAGACTGAGGCCAGATTTTAAGGTATCATTGCCAGGCTAGAAGTTGGATTTAGTCATTGCATTCTAATAGCTGATTTGTGTATTTTTCTTCAGGGTTTACAAGGTGCAAAGTGTTTTCACATTCTTTACATATGATTTGTTCAATAATGTTCTGAAGATGAGATTATCACTCTATATACAGATGACAAAGCTGAAGTTGGAGGAACTAGAGGATGCCCCAAGTTCACAGAGCAAGTTCCTTCTGCTCATTCTTCCCAGGGGTTCATTCACAACAACAACATAGCATTTGCCATGATGCACTATCATTAGTTGTTCATATTCCCCTCTAGCACATCCTAGTCACTTATGGAAAAAGCAGCCAGTTCATCAGGATTTCCTACATGACTTCAAATGATTGATCTAAGAAATGAACTTTGTTAGCAGGAGAATATGATGGTTGGAGGTTAGATTAAAGCCTTAGGTTGAATCCTAGTTCTGCTGCCTATGAGCTGTATATCAAATAGTTCATCCCTTCCGAGAGTGTGTCCTTACTTTTCATACATGACTCACATTTGCTTTATAGAACTGTCTAGAGGAGGAAATAAGAAAACACATGAAATGCCTGGTAGTATTCCTGATCCATAACAAACATGAAGTCAGTGGAAGTGTTATGTTGTTATAACATTGTTCATATAACTTTGAATCAATAACTAAATCCTATTCCTTTATTCCACTTTCCTAATTTAGTTCGATCAGTTTCCAAATGACCCAGATTTGAGGGACTAGATTGGGAGTCAAGAGCCTGCCAGCTCTCTAAATGTAGGGTGACTTCGTCCTGCAGCCAAATGTTCCCCTTCCCCTGCCTTTTCTCATATGTCACTCTGTTGTTTAAAGGGGTTTTGGAAGGTCACAAAGAGTCAACTTAATAAGTGAAAAAATGGAAGGAGAGATCACAATCAAGGACCACTTTACCTGAAGTGATATAATTATTCTGAGCCTGAGTAGACAGTCCTAAATGTCAAGTCACTCCAACTATTTTGTTTTTAACAATATCAGTGAGCTAAAAACATTAAGGTAATGCTACTCCTGCAAATGTTAAAAATTGATAATTACTGAGTCTTTAATATATGCTAGGCAACAGCCTAGAATAGAACAGGCCACTCAAGCTTCAATTTGTAGAAGACTTTTTCCTTAGTCCTACCCCATTGTGTTGTATTCTTGACGCACACTCTCAGTCTGCATCTCTAGATAGAACTGAACATTTTGTTTATGCACCAAACCTGAGAGTCAACCAATGTAGGAAAACTTTATTAAGAAACCCACCCAATATACGACTTCTCAAGTGGTGCTAGTGGTAAAGAATCTGCCTGCCCATGCAGGAGACATAAGGGATGTGGCTTCAAACCCCAGGAGAAGGGAATGGCAACCCACTCCAGCATTCTTGCCTGGAGAATCCCATGGACAGGGGAGCCTGGCGGGCTATAGTCCATAACATCACAAAGAGTTGGACACAACTGAGTGACTTCACATGCACACACAACCCAATATAAGGCCCGTATTTAATGCACAAGGCAGCATAGCACTCTACCATTGTACCAAACATACTAAGAATTTGGATATTTTCTCCTTACATTGACCTTTCTTCTTTTTTCTCACTGCCATTTTATTTTCCGCCAAAATTTCAACATTCTCTAGGTCAGGTGCTTCTAGGGAAGTCAGGCTTGATCAGTCATGGTCTTCCTTCTACCTCATCCACGGGAACTCAGTCTATTAAGATACTCACCAGTGTGTATTAATTGGCTTTGCTATGCTTTACCAATCCAATTTTAGCTGGTTTTCTTGTTCATTTAAAAATATTTTGACCTAGAGAACCAAGTTTAATCAGAAGCCTGGAATTTACAGCGATGCCTTTGAGGATATGCTCAATAAATACTTGGTACTTACAGTGTTGATAGTGATGAGTTGGTTAAGTGGTATGTCAAGCAGTTGGGAAACGAGAAATTTGACCCTCACAGGGGAGAACAAACACAGATACTAACTTTAAGACCACAGACACAGCCTAACTAATTAAAAAAAATCTGGTCCTTATGTTTTCTCTTCCAGTTTTAGTCTAGTCATGGACTTAAGGAGAAGGAAATGGCAACCCACTCTAGTATTCTTACCGGGAAAATTCCATGGGCAGAGGAGCCTAGTGGACTACAGTCCATGGGGTTGCAAAGAGTTGGATATGACTGAGTACACACACATATGGATTTAAAGTAGGTGGACCCTGGGGTTAGGAGAAAGCCAAGTATAATTGCTTAATTGATCATGATAACTGGTCAGCACTAGAGCTTTTGAGGCTTCAGAGTACTAGAAAGAAGTTCTGCAACAACTGGCCATCGGCTCAGGAGAAGAGGAGGCTACTATAGAGAAGGGCCTTTTCTGCTATGCTACACTAGCATGGTGAGCTGAAGATTCCAGTGGGTAAAAGAAACTCCATTACTCTTGCTTCTGTGGAATATTGGGGAGAGTCAAATGACCCTTTAATTACCAGTTTAGTCATCAATAATGGAAGATTTGCCAGGGAAGGATTAAATACTTTCTAGTTTGCAGGCTTTTTGCCTGGAAGTTTGCCCAAACCTGCAACCACATGCCTCAGTTTCTCTTACTGTCTTCCACAGCCTCATCCTTTCCTTGCCCTGAACAATTTTTTTCCCCCTCAGATTTCTAAAAATAAAATGAAACACTGTATATTTAGAGAGTTGACTTAATTAAATGTGTGATTCATTTAGGGTTAGGGTTAGGGTTTAAGGTTAGGGTTTCTAAAGGGGTACCCTTTAGAAAGAGTGCAAGTATTGTTTCATGCATAAGGTGCCTCTAATAATTTCTATAAGTACTCTGTTATTAGATCTTGGATAAGTATGCCTCATTGTAACATTTTTACAATGGAAAAACCAGATTCAGTTCATGATTTATAACTCACAACACTTTTTCTGAAACATTCTGTAATCTTTAGCATTAATACTACATACATGTATGTAGGGCCAGGAAGCTAAATAAATTGATAAAGTGTATCTGCAGAAGAAAAATATTTATGCATTTACAAATTACAAACCCTCAACTTAGTGTGTAGATTTATACACATGCTTTATAAGTCAGAATATGAGAGACAGTTGAATTAGTACATAAAGTTTTTATTTAAAGTTTTCCCCTTCCAAGCAAGCTTCATTTACACATTCTAATACTGTACAAAATTTACATTCTCTGTGACTTATTTATTTATTCACTCTTCACTTTCTAATAGTTTATGCCTTTCTGAAAGACAGAAAGCTTTACTTATATTTCTCATAAATGCTTTTATTTATTTTGGCTAGAAATAAAAAATAAATGAAGAACAAGTCCAAGGAAAGCAAATACCCTTGTATAAACTGACTTTGGGAAGAGATGGGAACTGTTGACAATAAAAGGTTTTGAAGGAGACCTTGTATTCTTCATGACATCGGCTGGGAATTTTATCACAAAGTACTGTAACCTTTCTTTCTATGTATTCATATGCGGTCAAGGAAAAAGAAATGAAAAGTTGATTCCACTGGATATATATATTTATATATATATATTTTTACAACGGATCCTTTGGATCTGAACATACAAATAAATACAAAAACAACAAGGATTGCACTTTACTGTAGAAATGGCATTGGATTCCAGTACACCCATCCATCTTGACATGCTCCACAGTGAAACACTGTCACCAGGGCAATTTTAATCGGTGGCTTCCCTATGTGGTTATTTTTGAACGACATACTTGTTGAGGGATTTGAAAACATCTCTGGGTGATTCACAAAATATTTTAGGCTTTGATTTATTCCTAATTGTTGCTGTGGCAGCTCTGAAGAGCTTGAAGATCAAATCCATGTTGCTGCTAGTTTTTCTCTATTGTAGGTCACACTGATACTGTCTCATCCTTTTCTGACCTTCTGCTCCTAAACTCCTCATGCTTCTCAAGACAGCTAGTGATGGCTCGCTTCACTGAGCCCAGGCATCTCTGGTGACAACAAAGAAATGTAATGAGTTGAGGGGAAGGAGGGTTCATCAGGTGCTTTTCTAGAGCCACATCTAGAGTCTTTTCTAGAGCCAAAGGTGTGGAAGAGGGACAGCTATTGTTTGAGGAGCTACAGGTTGCTCCTTAGGCTCTTTGTGACCCCATGGACTGTAGCCCACCAGGCTCCTCTGTCCATGGGATTCCCCAGGCAAAAAATATTGGAGTGGGCTGCCATACCCTCCTCCAAGGGATCGTCCCAATCCAGGGATTGAACTCATGTCTCTTAAGTCTCCTGCATTGGCAGGCGGGTTCTTTACCACTAGCACCACCTGGGAGGCCCTGTTCAGTACTTATATGCTACCCCAAATTAGAAAGCCTGAGCCTCTATTAACTGAACAGTGCATTTTGTTTTAATTTTTTGGATAAAACTGAGGACACAGAATTTATGACTCTGGTTAGCCTGGAACTGACAGGGCAGAAAGAAGTTGCTACAAGAGCCAAATATCTTTTGCTTCTCGGTTCCCACGAGGTGCTGTGAGGGGCAGAAGGTATATAAAATGAAGTTCTATGGAACAAAAACATTCCTCTTCAGTCTTACATGAGTTTCTATAACTGTGTTGCCTACAGAATCTGTGAAGCTGCCACAGGTTAGGAATATAGAATCAGTAGCCATTTCTGTAATGTAGTATGAGTGTTTTGGTGGGTCAAATTTGGAATCATTCATGAACACAATATCCCCAAAACTTCAACATAGATCACATGCAGGTAAACTACAATGCACAATACTGATCTCAGGTCTCTCGGGGGGCACTCTGCTGTATTTTCTTTATCCTGTTGAAAGTCGAGATCCTCATGAGGGGATTTCGTAAAGCTGGGACAAGTTAAAACCAGTCTGAAATGGAAGAGTCTGTCACCACAGGAAGTTTGATGTGATCCGAGTTACAGACAGAGTTTCCGTTCAAGAACAGGTCTTTTCCTTTTGTAGCTTCTTGTAAATCATCAGACACTAAAGTGGGTTTCGGCAGATGTAGCATTGTTCTGGCTACAACAGGGATGTCACTTGTCACTGCTTCCTAGAATGCGTCGTTCCGGGGTTTCCTGCTGTTATTTGTTGTAAGGTACGCAGGCGGGCAGGATAACTGTTGCACAGGCTGGCCCTGCCAGCGGTTCTGCCACATCTCCTTCGAGTTCTGTCCAGCTGCCTTTTTCTGGACAATAGCAAATTGTGGATGACTTGTAGGCTCCCTGGAATGGAGAGCAGAGAGCCTTAGGGAAGGCTGTTCAGAGAAGTGCCATGGCAACCTTATTTATCACATCTACCTTGGGAAGACAGTCTTGTCTCTCTGCTCTTGCTAAAAAATTCCAAATAAAAGCGGTGAATTTTAAATTATTGTATTCTAAGGGAGAATTTGAGGCCAGCAAGATTTTGGGTGTATGTGTGGCTGATAATAAAAGTCAAGCAACTATAATGCCCCAGATGGTTTACAAATCCTTTATGATAACTTAGCCCACGTTGGAAATTATCCTTCTGGTTTAAGTTTTACAAAAGGAAAATTTATCTTAAATATTCTATGATAACTTACCCCAAGTTGGAAATTATCCCTCGTTTAAGTTTTAAAAAAGAAATAATTATCTTAAACATTCAAATAATTGAAGTAAATTGGATTTTAGATTATCACCTCACTTTTCCATTTTTTATCTTACTACTATACAGAATCAGAGACAGAGGGTTCAAAACCAGTTTAAAATAAACTGGAAATGAAGGTTTGTCAACTTCTTCACATGTTGATCTATTTGTTTTCAAGGGGCCACATGAGGAATAAAAAATGTCTTTGATATTGTTTCCTTTGTTAACCTCGGTGGCTAGTGCTTGTATATTTCCCTTTCTTAACCAAAGCAGCCTTGTTTTTTACCATAGGCAAGAAAAAAACCCCAAAATCCCAACCAACATAATCATCTTCTGGTTCCAAACATACACACTTTTGCAGCTAGCAATGTATGCCAGCAAATAAGGACGTAGATTAATATCTAGTGATATATGTCAATACAGTTCACTTCCACAAGACTATAACTTTTAAAGGCTCTTCAAAACTTTAAATAACAATCTTGCTGGATGCAAAAGAAATGAGGTTAATTAATATTATTAAAACCCCAAATTAATCTTATAAAACCAACACATTCTTATAGGAAAATACAGTCATCATTTCAAAAGTGGCTGTGTAGACCTTTAGACTTTAGTCTTCTGATATGTCATCTGAATTACATAGCCCCCCTCCTGTATGTTCTTGCTATTAATAAAATAAATAAATAAATAAAATTCTTTTAAAGCTGAACTCAGGTCCTTACCAATAACAGTCTATAGGAACTATGGAGACAGAAGACTATTTTTAAATGTCAACACAAGGAAATCATTAGCCAATACCAGAATGTTGGATATTCTACAAGATAACTGACCTTGCTGTTTCAACAAGTCAACGGTATGGGACAGAACGAGGGGTAGGTGTAATTCTCCAGACTGTGGGGGATGTCTGAGATGTAATAGCAAAATGTAAGTGAGGCCTTTTGAATCCTAATTTGAACATGTCAATTTGAAAAGCAGATTTTTTTTTCCAGATCAATGGGATAAACTTGAAAATGGATAGGATATAAAGGAATTACTGTTGATTTTATTGGGTGTAATAATGATAGTGTGTTTATATAAACAAGTGATGTTTTTACAAAGAAATACTGGAGCATTTAGGTTGAAATAATATGTCTAGAATTTGCTTCAAATTGCTTCAACCAAATATTTTTAGAAGGAGGAGAGATACAGTAAGTATTGCAAAGCACTGATAGGTTGTCGAAATTGGATGGTACACTAATGAGGGCCCACTCAGCTCTCAGTTTTTGTGTACGTTTGGAAATTTTCATGGTAAAGAGTGGGGCAAAGTGGAAAGCAATGGCAAATTACATAATCCTAAATAGAATTTGTGGATAACTGAACCATTATTTTCCATTTTCTACGCTTTGCCTGTCAGAAACTTTTCCGACTCTCCTAAACAGATTTAACAGACATCTGTAAAACCACTTCAGCCCGACTTTTAGCTGGAAAGCATGAGGATGGGAGAGAAGCTGAGACCTACCGCATTTTGTGATACAATTGACCAGACAGCAAGCCAGCTCTACACCAACCACACTGATTCTATTTTACTGCTTAAAGTAATTTATTGTGTGCATATAAACGTGATACTCTTAAAAGGTATTTGTGTGCGTGGTAACACATTTGGAGGGAAATGAAAAGTAAGCACAAGCAAAAAGGAGGACGAGAAGGTAAATGCAGACACGTACCATGCTCCAGCTGTAGCCTCCCACCAGGTAAATGCTGTCATCAAGCACTGCGCAGCCAGGACCACTGCGACCCTCTAAAATGGGTGTCTGGAGAATATTCCACTGGTCACCTTTTGGGTCATAGCATTCCACCAGCATTACATCGAGATGGGAGAAACCTAAGTGACATAGCAAAATGGAATTAACAAAGAATAAACTCTCGGGGTTTCAATTTAAGGGTAGGGCTTCTTTTAAAATAAATGACCAGAGCCAAGAAATAGACAGCTATACCTTTGCAGATGTATGTATAAATTTAAGGGTGAAATCGGGAGATGTCAGAAAGACCTGACAAGCAAACGAATAAAAAATCCTCCCAAACCCCAACACTTGATGTTTTGGATTAATTTAAAGCAAAAATGCCTGGCTAGATGTCATTGGCAAAGGTTGATTTACCTTGGAGTATCAGTAAAGATTTACTTAAATCTTATTAAAAAGTTTTAGCAATATGTGAACTGTGAAATTCCAGATGTTCAAGCTCCTTTTAGAAAAGACAGAGGAACCAGAAATCAAATTGCCAACATCCGTTGGATCATTGAAAAAGCAAGAGAGTTCCAGAAAAATGTCTATTTCTGCTTTATTGACTATGCCAAAGCCTTTGACTGTGTGGATCACAACAAACTGTGGAAAATTCTTCAAGAGGTGGGAATACCAGACCACTTGACCTGCCTCTTGAGAAACCTGTATGCAGGTCAGGAAGCAACAGTTAGAACTGGACATGGAACAACAGACTGGTTCCAAATAGGAAAAGGAATACCTCAAGGCTGTATATTGTCACCCTGCTTATATAACTTATATGCAGAGTACATCATGAGAAATGCTGGGCTGGAGGAGGCACAGGCTGGAATCAAGATTGCGGGAGAAATATCAATAACCTCAGATATGCAGATGACACCACCCTATGGCAGAAAGTGAAGAAGAACTAAAGAGCCTCTTGATGAAGGTGAAAGAGGAGAGTGAAAAAGTTGGCTTAAAGCTTAACATTCAGAAAACTAAGATCATGGCATCTGGTCCCATCACTTCATGGGAGATAGATGGGGAAACAGTGGCTGACTTTATTTTTCTGGGCTCCAAAATCACTGCAGATGGTGATTGTAGCCATGAAATTAAAAGACGCTTACTCCTTGGAAGGAAAGTTATAACCAACTTAGACAGCATATTGAAAAGCAGAGACATTACTTTGCCAACAAAGGTCTGTCTAGTCAAGGCTATGGTTTTTCCAGTGTTCATGTATGGATTTGAGAGCTGTACTATAAAGAAAGCTGAGCACCAAAGAATTGATGCTTTTGAACTATGGTGTTGAAGACTCTTGAGAGCCCCTTGGACTGCAAGGAGATCCAACCAGTCCATCCTAAAGGAAATCAGTCCTGGGTGTTCATTGGAAGGACTGATGCTGAAGATGAAACTCCAATACTTTGGCCACCTGATGCGAAGAGCTGACTCATTTGAAAAGACCCTGATGCTGGGAAAGATTGAGGGCAGGAGAAAGGGATGACAGAGGATGAGATGGTTGGATAGCATCACAGACTCAATGGATATGGGTTTGGGTGAACTCCAGGAGTTGGTGATGGACAGGGAGGCAGGGTGTGCTGTGGTTCATGGGGTCGCAAAGAGTCAGACACAACCGAGCGACTGAACTGAACTGAACTGAAAAAGCTTTAAAATAGTAATAGCTAAGGCAAGCATTTTATAGACTGCTTATAATAATCTGGTTCTTTTCTAAGTATTTTATATGAAGGAACTCATTTAATCCTCTCAACCACCCTATAGATATTTCTACATTATATTCATTTTATAGATGAGAAACTGAGGAACAGATGGAATTTTAACCTAAATAAGTCACACAGCCTGTAGCTAGGCTGAGATTTGAAACCAAACGAATAGGCTTCAAAAGACTCACTTTTACAGACAAAACTTAACTGCCTTTCTTAAGTGAATATTCAATTCTCTCAAAATCTTTTACTTTTTTTTTAACAGTCTGATTATATAAACACCTGTGATGACGTGCTTTAACTATTATAAACTTGAAAATACTTAAAAATGACACTTATCCAGTACTTATTACATTTAGGGGTAGATATGTATTACGAAATAACAGAAAAAATATCCGTATCTAACCTGTGGTTTAAGATGGGTATATGATTGGAAAATAAATGCATGAACAAAGGTGAAATTGCTCATTTATGTCCAACTCTTTGTGACCCTTTGGACTGTAGCCCACCAGGCTCCTCCATCCATGGGATTTTCCAGGCAAGAATACTGGAGTGGGTTGCCATTCCTATCTCCAGGGGATATTTCTGGCCCAGGGATCAAACTCGGGTCTCCCGCATTGCAGGCAGACTCTTTACCATCTGAGCCACCAAAAATCCCATATATGGGTATATGATTGGAAAATAAATGCATAGAATGGCCTTATGTGCCATGCCCAGATGGCCTGTATTTCATTTCATTCAGTTTCAAGAATCATGGAAGGTCAGAGCTGGTGGAGATTTTAGAGACCAACTTGACCAGCTTCTTCATTTACAGATGAGAAAACTGAAGCTCAAAGTGGTTCCACAATGTTCTCAGCATCACAGCTCTCTCTGCTTTCCTGTAAAATTCAGTGCTACACACACGCACACAAACTACAAAAAACGTGCTGCCATATACACAATAAGGAGGGAAAAGAGCCACATGTGGTTCTAAGAATACAATGTTACTTATTAAATAAGCAAATGGAAAGAATTTGAGAATCATAGATGGTTTGATATTCAACTCTTCAAAGAATTCTAAATTTAGACATGAAATTCTGTTTTCTTTAAGAAAAATCACATTCATTTCTTTGTGCAGCTCTAAATTAAAAAAAAAAAAAGGTTCTTTACGATGATTACAAAAACAATTTTCTGGAAAAAATCCATTACTATAAGTTGGTGATAAGGGATAATTTATTTTACTGAATTCATTGTTACAACCAATTGTTTGTGCTTTTCAGTTATTAATGCTCTTGTTTTTTATTTTCTGTAGACATCATTATTCATTTCTTTAATGTGTGTGGTAACTTCAAAATAATCCTATCTGCAGGAGAGCCAAAATAAGTGCTTGCCCAAGGGTACTGCTAATTTGCAAAGAGTAGATTTTATTTGGTCAACATGTTTTATACTTGGTTAACTATGATTATCTAACAAGAAACCCCCTTAGCAAGAAACATGAGATGCAAATGTTATTGTGATTTTAAAAAAAGAAGACCTTTCAAATGATTTCCTCCAATTGCATATAAGCGATCATTCATCACAGCCAAAGTGTGGATGGCGCGTTTTGTGTTCATATCTTGTTTTCGAGCCCAGACATCCATGACGGGGTCATAGCAATATAGCCACGGGACATACTCTCCATTGTGTACACCCCCTGTGAATTAAACATAGACACACAAGTCAAGAAGTGCCTTGGAACTGAACTTTGTAGCAGAAAGTGGAGGAATGACTTGCCTGAAATGTATATTTTCCCATTGTGCACTGCTCCTGCATGAGCTGCCAGAGGCTGTGGCAGAGAGGACACGTAACGCCATTCATTTGTTTCCAGGTTATAGCACTCCACACTGGACAAGTAACCAGTTTCATTCCGTCCACCAATCACATATAAATGTTTGTCCAACCGGCATGCGTAGAAACTGGCTCTTCTACAATGAAAAAAAAAACCCAACAAAAAAACACCCCTCTGTAAATCACAAAGTAGCCCAATCAGTCAGGGAAAGCGGGGGCATCCTCCTCAGTCACTCAGTCATGTCCAACTCTTTGTGACCCTTTGGACTGTAGCCCACCAGGCTCCTCTGTCCATAGGATTCTCCAGGTAAGAATACTGGAGTGGGTTGCCATGATCATCTCCAGGGGATCTTTCTGACTCAGGGATTGAAGCCTCATCTCATGTGTCTCCTGCATTGCAGGCAGATTCATTACATGCTGAGCCATCAGGGAAGCCCCAGAAAGGGGTACAGATCTTTGGACATTACACAAATGACTCCTTGCTAAATCAGAGACCTTGAATAGTAATCATCCGTAATGCCCATCCTGGTTAACATTATTGACACTAAAATCACAGTAGAGGAGAAATTTACAACTCTTTGTTTTAGCTCTTTTTATCTTGCTTTTATACACTATTCAAGTGTTCACTAATGTTTGGGATATTTGGTACCTTGTAAAGATATCACAGCTCAGTAAGACAAAGTGAAAAATGAGGTAGATAATGTAACAATAATAAATTATCTTGACATTCACTTTCTTTATGGTCCTTCAAGGGTCATTGTTCCCAATTTATAAGAGAACTACATCATCAAAATTTTTCTTCAATTATCTTTTTTTTTCTCTTTTTTCCCCCAGTATGACTGCAAGTAGAGAAACTTTTCGGACTGAATACAGTGTTGAAAGTTTGCTCTTAGGAATTTCATCTGTGTAACTCTTGGTGTTCTTACAAAGCCATAGGATATTTTTAAATCTCTTTTCAAGAAAGACTATTTATTAAATTACCTCACCTTCCTTCAAAGGCAAAAGACATGCAAGTTGTATTGAAAGGATTGGAGACAGGAAGGCCTTTCTGAGGGAGAATACAATCTAGGAGTGAGAGATTGAGGACCTGATATAGAGTTCTAGTAGAAGACATGGAAAGTGGTGATGGAAGATATATTAAAGGAAGATGTAAAGTTTAGCAACTAATAATAAATAAGAGCTGAGGGAGAAAAGAAGTTGGAAGAGTACTCAAAAAGTTGGAGTTAGGATGACAAGGTTGAAATCTTAAGCAAGACTTTAATCTTTAGCTTCTTTTTTTCTCACTGATGCTACTGGAATAAAATACTTCATAAGGATAACATGTGGGTCAATACTGGAAAAGAATAATTGTGACGTGCCAAGCCCTTCAGAGGCTTCCCAGGTGGCTCAGTGGTAAAGAATCTGCCTACCAATACAGGAGACTCAGGAGATGCAGGTTTGATCTCTGGGTTGGGAAGATCTCCTGGGGGAGGAAATGGCAACCTGCTCCAGTATTCTTGCCTGGGAAGTCTCATGAACAGAGGAGCCTGCAAGGTTATGCATGGGGTCACAAAGAGTTGGACACAACTGAGCATGCATGCACGCACAAGCCCCTCAGAGAACATAACTTATGTTTGATGAATTAATGGTCTTTATAAAAATTTATAAAATTTTATAAAAATTATTTATAAAATTTTATAAAAATTGATGCTAAGACTCTTGGGCAAAGTCAATAGCAAAATAAAGAGTCCTAGAGGTTTTGAATCAGGTAAACCTATATTGTTTGAAGATTTTCCAAGCTGTGTTTATAAAGTGTCAAGACCTCTGGGAAGCAGTATATAGCATCTTGATGAACGGTTAGGACTCTGGAATCAGATTGCCTGGCCATATGACATATTGTAAAGTGCTTGTCATAGTGTCAACATTTTGTTCACTCTCATGAACTGTCAGTTGACATTATTTGGATAAAAATTTTTAAAAAAGCAGTTCTAATGAGATGGATGAAACTGGAGCCCATTATACAGACTGAAGTAAGCCAGAAAGATAAAGAACATTACAGCACACTAACACATATATATGGAATTTAGAAAGATGGTAACGATAACCCTATATGCAAAACAGAAAAAGAGACACAGAAGTACAGAACAGACTTTTGAACTCTGTGGGAGAAGGTGAGGGTGGGATGTTTCGAAAGAACAGCATGTATATTATCTATGGTGAAACAGATCACCAGCCCAGGTGGGATGCATGAGACAAGTGCTCGGGCCTGGTGCACTGGGAAGACCCAGAGGAATCGGGTGGAGAGGGAGGTGGGAGGGGGGATCGGGATGGGGAATACATGTAAATCTATGGCTGATTCATATCAATGTATGACAAAACCCACTGAAATGTTGTGAAGTAATTAGCCTCCAACTAATTAAAAAAAAATAATAAAAATAAAAAAAAAATAAAAAAGCAGCCATTGTGATGTTTGCATATAAACTTCTCCTAATGGCATTTTCAGTGATGACTAAATTCTTTAATTTTTAAACACAATTTAGTACCATATACATGCATGCTTAGTCGTTCATGTCCAACTCTTTGCCACCCTATGAACTGTAGCCTGCCAGGCTCCTCTGTTTTCCGGCAAGAATACTGAAGTGGGTTGCCACTGCCTTCTCCAGGGGATCTTCCTAACCCAGGGATCAAATTCTCATCTCCTGTGTCTCCTGCATTGCAGGAGGATTCTTTACCACTGAGCCACCGGGGAAGCCCATATACATATGGCATATGTTATAGATGGTGATGTATTCAGTTTTTTTCCAGTTTTGTTGAGGTATAATTGACAAAACTAAAATAAACATCAAGGGTACAGTGTGATGATTTGGTACATGCATACATTGTCAAATGACTTTCACAATCAAATTAATTAACACTTCATCAGCTCACATATTAACCTCTATTTTTGTTTGGTGAGAACACTTAAGATCTACTCTCTTACCAAATTTCAAGTAAACAATAAGTATTATTAACTATAGTTATCATGCTGTAATTTGATCCTCAAAACTTACTCATCTTGCAATTGAAAGTTTGCATCCTTTTATCAATCTCTCCCTATTTCCCTCACCCCTATCCCCTGGCAGCCACCACTTTAATCGCTACTTCTTTAAGTTTGAAATACTTTAAAAATACAATTCCACATATAAGTGATATACAGCATTTGTCTTTCTCCGTCTGGCTTATTTCACTTAGTGTAATCACCTTCAGTCTCATTTATGTTTGTCATGTAAGTGGCAGAATTTCCTTCTTTTCTGTGGCTGAATAATATTCTAGTATATACGTGTGTGTGTGTGTGTGTGTGTGTGTGTGTGTAGGCTTCCCAGGTAGCGCAATGGTAAAGAATCTGCCTGCCAATGCAGGAGATGCAAGAAATACGGGTTTGATCCCTAGGTTGGGAAGATCCCCTGAAGGAGGAAATGGCAACCCACTTTGGTATTCTTGCCAGGAAAATTCCATGGACAGAGGAGCTTGGAGGGCTACAGTCCATGGGGTCTCAAAGAGCTGGACATGCCTGAGCAATGAGCACATACTTGCATATCTAATACACACCACATTTTCTTTATTTATCTGTCAACAGACACTTAGTCTGTTTCCACATCTTGGCATTTGTGAGTAATGCTGCCATGACCATGGCAGTGCAGATGTCTCTTTGAGATCTTGGTTTTGGTTCCTTTGGATACACTGTATATGCAAAATGGGATTGCTGGAATATAAAGTTCAGTTTTTCTGGATAGTCCTGGACTTGTTAGCATCATTGTTTATTTGAGAGTAGTATTTTGGCTATTTTTTCCCCTATATTTTCTTGATGGTTTTGACAGAAATGTGTGCTGTGGAAAACTCAGAAAAATGATGAAGAGAACTATGATGGAAAAAGAGAGAATGTTATGAAGGAGCATGAACAGGTGAGACAGATTTCACTAAATAAAGTTTGCTGCTAACCTGGGCCCATGTCTTCTGAGGGGTATGTGAAGCTCTGAAATTGTAAAAAAAAATCTTTTAAATAAAATGATATGCACACACACACACACATATAATGCTGTTGTTTAGTTGTAAGTCACATCTGACTCCTTGTGACCCATGGACTGTAGCCCACCAGTCTACTCTGTCCATGGGATTTCACAGGCCACCACACTGGAGTGGGTTGCCATTTCCCTCTCCAATATATTATAAATATGTGTACATATATGTTGTGAATGTGCATTTTTTTGGAGGCATATGTTTGGAGAAAAAGATTTTGAGGGGAATTTTTAATCAGATTATTAAGGGAATTGAAAACCTAAAATTTTGAAATTTCTTGGTATAAGGACATAAAAACTCATCTAAACATAAAATTAGGTTTAAAAACAATAGCAAAATTAAGTGCACATAGGTAGACCCTAGTTCCTTCCATTTCTCTAACCAGATTTCAATTGCTCTCTTATTGAATATGATGGGTCAAGGTTGCTTTACTAGTGCTTTTACCTTCTCAAGTTAAAATATTTCATGGAAAGGACTGACATGTCTATGAAAATTTGTATGAAAGTAACAGATATTTCTTTGCATCATTGACACAGGGTAGGTCAATATCCCTCTTCTGTATGATTCTATTACAAGTTTTGGAGCCTCTGAAATAACTAAGTTACTAATTTTACTAATAAACCGTCTTTAGTGGGCCAATTCCATAATTTGGACCATGTTAGTTGCAATATACTATATTCTAAGTTTTTCTGTGTATTATATGTACTATATTCTGGTCTAGAAGAGAAAAAATGCTAGTCATAACAAGCACAAAACTCTCTATTAAATTAAGTTTAGGTAGTGGAGAATCAGAGAAAGATCTTCTGGCAGTGTGAACTCCTTTTATCTTGTCTACAGTTTAATTTTCTCCCTCTTTCTGATCTTGATCCTTCCTCTCTTCACCCGAGGGAGCTGTCAGAACTGTCTATCCCCGACATTCCTAATGTGATGTTCCATGTGTACTCCTAGCTTTATCCACACAGTGTCACTGTTAGGTTCTGAATGGGGAAAAAAAATCAGTAGGTTTCACTTCCTGATGAAAAGTGCATTTTTATGTAGAAATTTTAATAGTGAAGGTTCTGAGTCTCTGACTTAGGCCCTTACATGCCCACAGTGAGAATTCATGAAATGCATCATAGAAGCACTGGATAGTTAATGGTCTATCAGCAACTGTGAACATTTGCTTGAGGTTAAAATTTTACCATACTGGGTCTCTCCTGGGAATGCTTCCTGTCCCTCCTCCCCACATGAAGAGCACACCTGATTAGGCTATTTTATTTGGGGGCAAAAGGAAGCTTACTGAAGATTTTTTTAATGGAATGACACTATCTGTATTTCAAGTTGTTTTTCTCTCCCTCCTCCACCCCTCCAACTCCTGTCCCAACCACAGAGATGGTATTCAATGAATTGAGATAAGTTTCAAATGACTATCGATGCCCTCTACAAATACACTTTGAACCTGTGTATAGTACAGATTTTTACAAGCCCTTTCTGAAGCTTAAGGTGGTCAGTTCACATCCTCAAGAGTCATACTGAGAGGGCTTCCCTGATGTCTCACTGGGTAAAGAATCCATTTGCAGTGCAGGAGACACAGGAGATGTGGGTTTCATCCCTTAGTCGGGAAGATCCCCTGGAGTAGGCAGGGGCAACCCACTCCAGTATTTTTGTCTGAGAATCCCATGGACAGAGGAGCCTGGCAGGCTTTAGTCCATGGGTTCTCAGAGTCCCACATGACTGAGCCACTAACACTTTCTTTCACTATCTGTTTCAACTTTTGACTTTTACCATCAGGTTAAAAATAACAGATTTTGTTAAACAGAATATTGCTTCTCATTGTTTCTTGTAAGGCTGCTAGAAACAAAATATTTAAATTTGGGAACTTCTTTGATGTACGTTTCTTGCTTTTCACTTACTCTGTGAAACTTAAGTTTTGTTACTGGTGCTTCCCAAGTGATTTTCCTCCCTCCCTCCCTCCTTCTATCCTTTCTTCCCTCCCCGCCCTCTCTTTTTTCTTTTTCGTTTCCTAGATTAGCTGGCAGGTAATATTTCCACAAGAATAACACCTAAAATGTCTACTCTTTTTGAAAACAAAATTGAATTCACCAAAGCATTTTTATTGATCCAATCATTCATTTTTGCCCTCTTCTTACTGAAGAATCAAATCCTAAATCTGAGACCAAAACAACTCTTGAGCTTTACATTCATCTTTGTACTTCTGTCTAACCCCTTCTGTCAGCAACCTCATAGGCAGCAGGCATACAATTCATGAGTTGACCTATGGTTGAGTAAGCCTGGAGATCATGTGCCCATTTCCTTGATGAACTGGGAGGGTGTTCTGCACTTGCATTATACTCGTTCGGAAGCTCTGATTAGGCAAGACATCTGAGGAATTTGCCCAGCCAGCTTTGTAAGAGTGGGTGACCCTAGGGGTGACTTTCAATGTGTTTCTATTATTCTTAATCGGTTTGATAACTTCTCAGCATAGTAATAACTTCTCAGCAGTTTGGCAGCAGCTGACGGGATGAGGGGGATTCCCAGGGGGCTCAGCAGTAAAGAACCTGCCTGCAATGTAGGAGATGCAGGATCATCTCCCAGGTTCAACCCCTGGGTCGGGAAGATTTCCTGGAGGAGAGCTTGGCAGCGCACTTCAGTATTCTTCCTGGGAAAATCTCATGGACAGAGGAGCCTGGCGGGCTACAATCCATGGGGCTGCAAAGAGCCGGACACGACTCAAAGGACCGAGCACATGAACACAAGGGAAGGGGGAAGGAAGAAGGTGGGAACGTCCGGTGAGTCTGATTCATGATCTGTACAATGCAGAGCTAACTCAATTAAATATCACAAGAGATCTCTTTTCTAATCTGAAGAGTATCTCATATATATACATATTTTTCCTTCTTTGTTTAATTACCAATTAAACCACACTGGTAGCTAACTGTACTTGCTCGGGTGAATGGGAAGCTTGGCAATGACAGAAGAATTTCATTTTAAGTTATGGATTGCTGCCCAGGTCAACCAACCCATAGGAGATATGGCGCTAGAAGATTGACTGGGCATTTGTGAGATCTGCCTTTTCCCATTCAGCTCTGGAAGGAGCTCTTTATTTGGTCTATCGAGTTGATTGTTCGAAATCTAAAAAAAAACTTCTTTTACTAGGGACCTGACATGATATACCATAATGACTTGGAAAGAAACGTTAAACAGTCCATCCTGTCAACGGTGGCTGCCGGGCGCCGACAGACCATGGCAGGTCTTTTTATCAGGTCAATGAGCTGCTAAAAATTGTCTAAGTAGGACCCTGCCCTGATAGGCTATAGTGCCTCCGAGGAAGTCATTATAGAATATCAAGTAAACAATACACATTTTAAAAAATTACTAATTAGGTTTTGCAGCAATACTTCTCATCCTTAGGGGCTCTACAGTGAGATAATTGACCGCGACGTGAGTTATGCCTCCCAAACCCAAGGCGTGAAGGTTAATTATTGTGGTGAACAGCCCCCAGCAAAGGAGACCATGGTGATGAGATGCTGACATCTCAAACATGTTTTGATGTATATTTAATTTTTTTTAAATAAAACTTTTGGAATAGTTTGGATCAAAGGGTAAAGTGATACAGCTAACAATAACAGCAACCAGAAAATAACCCCGAAAGGAGAGAAATAAGGTATGTTGCAGAAAGACCTGAGGAAGCTTTTATATATACACGTATACACAACAGGAGGATTGAGAAATTTGTCAAGATATTAACTGAGCCAGAATAATTCCTTGAGGTACCTTTGAATTAGACATTCCTCTCTGTGGTCCTTAGACTATATTGTGCCTTGAAAATGACTAAAATGTCATTTTCAGTGTATAACTTTTAGTCCCTTGAAAGAGAGTTTCAATATCCTTATATGGAAAGGGACATTAGATACTACATTTATAGCAGAGATTCTTACTCTCTTTTGGCAGTAATGTACCTTTTTGAGTGAATGGTATGGTCTGAACATTTTTTTACTTGGAATTCATGATTAAGGATTTAACTTGATCTCAGTGTAATCTGTGGTGCTGGAGAAGACTCCTGAGAGTCCCTTGGACTGCAAGGAGATCAAGCCAGTCCATCCTAAAGGAAATCAGTCCTGAATATTCATTGGAAGCACTGATGCTGAAGGAGAAACTCCAATACTTTGGCCACCTGATGCAAACAGCTGACTCACTGAAAAAAGACTCTGATTCTGGGAAAGACTGAAGGCAAAAGGAGAAGCAGGTGGCAGGGGATGAGATGGTTAGATAGCCTCATCGACTCAGTGGGCATGAATTTGAGAAAATTCAAAGATAGTGGAGATAGTGAAAGACAGAAGAACCAGGTGTGCTCCCGTCCACAGGGCTACAAAGAGTTGAATGTGACTTAGTGACAGAACAGCAGTGAAATCTGATTGAATGTTTATAAAAGGAGATGTTAAGGTTATGAAGGAATAAGAACAAAAATTATTTCTTAGATCAATTGAGAAGAGAAAATAGGTTGCAGCTTATTGTTACTATTATATCAGAGAATTTTCTCATGAAGATGTTGAGATATTATTTGAGAAGAACCAAGTGTTCAAGATTTAGTATGTGAATTTGCATGTATATATTAAGACATGGCCTCCTGCCTAAGTAATAGTCAGGAGAACTGAATGTGTACAAACACAGTTGCCTTATTGTCCTTTGACGTTAGAAAACTTTGGTGCAATAAACACTTCGTACATTACAAATCAGAGGACACAAATCAGAGGACACTGGAAAACTGACTTTTTATTAGATAGCAAATCACCTATTTTTAAACGTCTGATGGGGAGATGCTTGAGGAAGTAAACATAAGGAATTTGAGGTAGTGAGACTTGGAAACTTTAACAGTGAAATATCTGCATCTAAATACATACATTGTGAGAATGGTGTTCTATATTTCAGTGATAAGATTTGAATAAATTACAACTGAGAAGAGTGGAATAGACATGAAATTGTAGCTCTGCTTGTCAAAAAAACTAGTACAACACGGAAAAGGAAGACAAGCCATGGATGGGCATTATGCTAAGTAGAATAAGTCAGACAAAGATAAATACCATATGATATCACATATGTGTGGAATCCAAAAAATGCAACAGACTAGTGAATATAACAAAAAAGCAGCAGACTCACAGATATAGAGAACACTCTAGTGGTTACCAATTGGCAGAGGGAAGTGGGGAGGGGCAAGATAGGGATAGAGTATTAAGAAGTACAAATTATTAAGTATAAAATAAGTTACAAAGATCTATTATATAACACAGGGAACATAGCCAATATTTTAAAACTACAAATGGAGTGTAACCTTCAAAAATTGTGACTTTTTATATTGTACACTTATATGGTATTACACAGCAACTATGCTTCAATAAAAAAGTAAACTTTAATGTGAAAAAGAAAACAAGGAAGACAAGTTATATAAGTACTTTCTTCCTACATTGAAACAAATACTTGACCTATTATTTTTCTCCGTCGAGTTAATGAGGCAGTTAATCAAAGTTGGCCAGGCCAGGTTTTGTATTTTGCCTCCAGGGTCATTCATTGGCTTTGTTTAGCATACCTTATCATGGAAAATCATTCAGTATCCTTCCTTTAGGTAAAGTAGCCACAAATGTTTCAGACACAAGGGATAAACACTTACCGTTCTTGCATGGGTGGAAGTTGTATCCAGCTATTAAATCGGGGGTCATATCGGCTGACAAAATTTGTACTGTGTTTTCCTGTAAAGATATATTGAGACACTTAAAACTTAGATTCCTTTGTTGTTTTGCACATTGAATAGGGTTTTATACGATGCCCCTGTTCTCTGGTTTAACAGATGAAAGCAGAGGGACTATCTAACATGGTATGAGAATGAGGAGTCAGAACAAAACTCTATGTGTCACTTTAAATATTTCTCTCCTTTTTCTTCTTTTCTCCTCTACTTTTTTTTTGGGGGGGGGGGATGAGTTAGAATAAAAATAGTGAAGTGAAAGTAGTGATAAACATAAGTCAACCATAATAATAAAGCAGATATGTTTATCAAACTAGTTTTATCCCAAAGTTAGGGTAAAATTTCTGTGTTTCTGTATTTACATTTTAAAAACATGAAGTTATTATCTAATCATAATCAGTTCCAGAGACTACCTTGAGTGATATCTCTGGTTAAAGTCTTTTTGATTTTTTTAAGTGATTCAAGAACTCTAGCAGTGGTAGAGACGACTCTGTCTCCATGGAAATGATAGCAATCACTATAATAAGAGTTTGCATACGAAATCAGTTGTAGCCTATGTCTATCAAGTAAGTTCTGCTTTTGCATTTGGGGAGCACACAGTTGCTGTAGCAGGTACATTTGCTGAAATGTGAAACATGAGTCCTCAGAGCTGGTTATTTAATAACCAGGTTATTTCCTCTGTTGAGCCTAAGAAGCATAGTAATGTCTCCAATGTGTCAAAATGAACCTTATTGTACATACAGATTGATACCAAAGCAAGAAATACAAGCAAAAGAGTATGTTACAGTTTCTTTGTACCATTGGAGATGATACTCATCTAAAATACCTGAGGTCTTAACTCTAAAAGTCTGGTTTTTGTTAATATATGTGGAACTAACCATTGAAATATAGGTACTAAAATTCACTGCAGGAGTAAACAGGTAGGAGTGTGTGTGTGTGTGTGTGTGTACACACACTCACACAGGCATGTATATACCACACAATTATTATTATTATTATTATTACTTTTTACCACACAATTATTAATTGCACAAATACACACTGAGCACCCACTATGTGTCTTATGCATTCTAGGTCCTGGGACTATGTTGGTAAACAAAGAAGACAAAGTTCCAGCCCTTACAGGGAAATAAATACAAACGTGTAAACTTGTAAATTCATCAAGTGAAGATGAATGTTATAAAGAAAAATGAAGCGGGGATTGATAAAGGGAAACACAGTTTCAGTACTGTGGGCTCCTGTTCACAGATACATTCTGAAAGTCATGCAAATATCTGCAGAATTAGAGTCTCAGACAGTAGGGAAGGTGAGCGTAACCTGTCCCTGGGCTGGCCATGGGTTCGAAACCAGCAAGGCTGCTGGGGCTGCTTGGACAGAAGTGCTGCTTGGACAGAAGTCAGAAGGATATGAAGGTCTGGCCACAGTGTGCCTTGTGGACTGACGCTGATTCTGATTTTTGTCTTTTCTGCTAAGAACATTAGGAAGTCACTGGGAGGTTTTGAGCCAATGAGGAACACAGCCTCACTTCTCTCTTACCGTCACCACTCTGGCTGCTGTGTAACAGATAGACTATAGGAGGGCTGCTCTGGAAGTGGGGGACCTGTCAGGATGCCATCACAACAGTCAAGGCCAGAGCTGGCTTGAATGAAGGTGGAGGCAAGATATGGCCGTGTTTGGGATCTACTGTTTGGGCACAGTCAATACAATTTTCTGATAGACTGAGCATTGGTGTAAGAAAAAGTGAATAATTAAAGATGACTGCCAGAATTTTAGCCATCGTAACCGGTCAGAGGAGCTTCTTTGGTAAAGAATCTGCCTGCCGATGCAGGAGACGTGGGTTTGATCACTGACCTGGGACTATCCCTTGGGGAAGGAAATGGTAACCAACTCCAGTATTCTTGCCTGGGAAATCCCATGGACAGAAGAGCCTGGGGGGCTGTAGCCCATGGGTTTGCAAAAGAGTTGGACGTGACTTAGCAACTAAAACATCAACAATAACAGCAACAACTGGTTGGAAGGTCATGCAGTTTGCTGAGGTGGGGAAGACCAGGCAGGAATAGTTGAGGGTTAGGGAGAGAAGCCATGAATTTTGTTTTGGACTTAATCTGCAGAATCCTATGGGATCTCAAAGTGAAAGTGGCTCATAGGCCACTGGCTAAATGAGAATGAGTCACTGTTTAAAATCATAGAACAGGATGAAAATCTTTAGTGAGTGGGTATGGAAATGGAAGCTAAAGATTCCTGGAAATGAGTTCTGGGGGAGAAGAAGAAAAATCAGCAAAGGAAAGGAACTGTCAGAAGTAGGAAGGAAAGTGTGGTGGGAGTTTGGAAGCCACGTCAGATAGAGGAGTGAGCAATGGAGAACTGACCACAGGATTTGGAAACATGTGGTGACCAGGACAAACCTTGTTTACACAGAAGACAGGAGGGGATGAAAGCCTGAGTGGGGACTCGTCAGCAGAGACTAAGATGTTAGAAAGCAGAGGAAAGAGGATAGGCAAAGCTTTTAGGGCTTTTGGCATAAAAAGATGATGAAGATTATGGCTGCAAGATGCAGCATCAAGAGAAATTTCCATTTGGTTGTTGGTTATGTTTTTAAATTCAGAAGTACTCCAAAGTCCTTGAGAAGGCAAAAGGCAATGAGCAATAGATTTTAGGGTGAGCAGAAATAATAATAGGAGGGATTGAGGCTGCTGTGCTGTGCTAAGTCGTGTCCGACTCTTTGCAACTTCATGGTCACCAAGCTCCTCTGTCCATGGTGTTATCCAAGCAAGAATACTGGAGTGGGTTGCCCTTTCCTTCTCCAGGGGATCTTCCCAACCCAGGGATCGAACCCAGGTCTCCCACATTGCAGGCTGATTCTTTACTGTCTGAGCCACCAGGGAAGCCCAATAAGAGGGACATATTTATCTAAAATATATGGGTAGTAGGACTTCTCTGGTGGTCCCATGGTTAAGACTCGTTTTCCAATGCAGGGAGTGGGGGGCCGATCCCTGGTCGGGGAGCTGGGACCCCACATGACTCGAGGACAAAGAACCAAGACATAAAACAGAAGTAGTATTGTAACAAATCCAATAAAGCCTTTTAAGATAGTTCACCGACTCAATGGACATGGGTTTGGGTGGATTCCGGGAGTTGGTGATGGACAGGGAGGCCTGGTGTGCTGCCGTTCATGGGGTTGCAAAGAGTCAGACATGACTGAGCGACTGAAATGAACTGAACTGAACTGACATCCAAAAATCTAAAAAAA
This sequence comes from Cervus elaphus, assembly GCF_910594005.1. Classification (NCBI taxonomy): domain Eukaryota; kingdom Metazoa; phylum Chordata; class Mammalia; order Artiodactyla; family Cervidae; genus Cervus; species Cervus elaphus. Next base: position 28,200,013 of record NC_057841.1, on the reverse strand, counting down.
AAAAAAAAAAAAATCTGGGTAGCAATGGATTGGTTAGTAGCAAGATGAAGATTTTACTGTTTGATTGCTTCTGTTCTCATTGGACTATGAAGCAAGGCTATCAGCTGAGAGTGAGGAGGGAGGTTTTGGAGAAAGAAGTATCCGAGGAAAGAGAAGGTGTGAAATAATTAACTCAGAGGGTGGAAGAGCGTATTGACCAGGGAAATTTAGTAGTGTTGGCTAGTAGCCAGCACGGCTGTATGATTTTCTATGTCTCCATTTAGTTGCTCAAGGGGAGGAGAGAGATGGAAAGAGCTGGGTTGAACTTCACCAGGCAAGAATAATAGGAGAGATGGACACAAGGGCTGCAGGTTTGGGCACTAATGTGACCATCAGGATGGGCATATAAGCTCAATGAGGAGGGAAGTATGGGCACGAGGAGCTTCCCTGGTGGCCCAGATGGTAAAGAATCTGCCTGCAATGCAGGAGACCTGGGTTCGATCCCTAGGTCAGGAAGATCCCCTGGAGAAGGGAATGGCTACCCACTGGAGTATTCTTGCCTGGAGGATTCCATGGACAGAGAAGCCTGGCGGGCTACAGTCCATGGGGTCGCAAAGAGTTGGACATGACTGAAGTGATTTAGCAGGCATGGGCATGAAGGGATGATGGACAATGAAAAAGTAGTAGATTAGAGTGAAGGAGGAGGCATTTTCATGATAATAGTGGGGAGCTGCTACATACAAGGGCAGCAGGAAGTAAAATCTGAAGACACCCTTTAAAGTGGTGAGTTTAAAGCATGCAGGAGTGAATAAAGAAGTAGAAAAGCTATCTGCCTCCAATACTATGAAGTATAGGGGCAAAGGTAGGGAACAGAACACAGTCCCCATTGGAGAGAGTGGCTGGGATAACAGTCCTCTCAGAGAATAGTCAGACTTTGCTTAGAAAAGAAGTTGAAGGGACATTTAGAGGAGAGTTTAAGGATTATAGGGATATTGTTGATGTGCAATCATGAGTTCCAAGGATTGCATGGGAGGGTTTGGATCACCTGGTTGGGTGGTAAACAAGTTTTACTTGGGAATTACAAAAAGAGTTGGGGATTACAGAAAGAGCTGAGTGCCAGAAGTAAGTATGACCCCAAAGACTTGGATTTCACAAAGGGAGGCTCCAACTCAAGGAAGGATTATGTCTGGAGTTGGTTTATAATCAAGTTTTTGTAGAATTTACAATCATTTCCCTGTAGAAAATGTCATTCTTGATAGTCATGTTCCAAGATTAATTCCCCAATATATCCAAAGATGAATGTTTTTAAGAGGAATGTAGAATACACCCACCACGAATAAGAATGTTTCTCTGTGATGCTTGGTTTAGAATTTCCATTTGGAGGAAGACATGTGCCTCCTTTCAGCAGTGGGGCATAGTGCCTGCACACGCTGAGCACTGGGGGTAGAAATCGGCAATCGCCTTTGCTCGTTGGTGGTAATGGTAGAGACTGTCACTCAGAGAAAAGGCTAAGCTAACCACTCGTGTGATTTTGATGGGAACTGAAGAAAGAGTTTTCAGAGGCAAAGCCGGTGGTATGGAAAAGAGGCTAGGATGAAGGATGAGGAGATAAAAAGAAGAAAGATGTTCTGAAGTTGGCAAGGATGTGCAGAGGGGATAATAAATCTCAGAAGGAATGAATGAGGTAGAGTGAGGAAAGGGAGATAAAATGAAGACAGTTATTTCCTCCTTGTGCCTTTCACTGACCCTACTTAGATGCCTGAGGGGGTGGCCACAGGCAATGGAATTCTGGATTACTCTTCACTTCTTTAGTTTCTTCTCATCTTTTCCATTTTCTTGTAACTCTTCCACTTCTCTCTCTCTTTTTTTCTTATGATGTCCGATCACCGGACATGATTGTTGTCTATCACTTGAGCGATAGATAAAGTGGGGCAGGGAGTGGCAGTTTTTAGCCAGTGGTAGAGGGGAAGGAAGGAGAAAGGAAAGGAAATCTCCCATGGGCAGTTTTTCTGGGGGAGTTAATATCGGTAAGTGACAAATGTAAATTGGTTCTCTGTAAGTTGGGGCACGACAGAATATAGGCATTTATGTTAGAATATAACAAAGCAGTCTATCACTAATTTCATTAGTAACAAGACTTTCCAGCCTTCTCTTGTCATGTGTTAATTTTCATCTGGCTTTCAAAAAACAATTCTGCACATTCTTTCTTAGCTAAATCTGCTGGCTGTGCACTCTGTCCTCTTAGAAACGTTCCACTCTGTTCAAATCACTTCCAGGGAAGAAGAGGTTAAACAGGAGAGTTCACAGTGGATTGTATATCTACCAGGGTTTGTTTGTTTGTTAGTTTTTGGTAACATATGGAATCTGTCATTGCAAAGAGAAGTTAGAGAAGACATAATAAATAACATTTTTGTTCCTGATCCAAATCTGTTTCTCCCTAAAGCCCAGAAACTGTCTTTCTAACACTGAAAGATATAAGCCAACAAGGCCGATCTTGAGAAAGACTGTCCCTTTCTCTTCAAAGAAATATTATTGGAGGGTAGCCTGGGCTGTTTTCCTTTAAGGTTTTCTAGAATGAACAGATGTAACAATTTTCTATAATTTGCCTTGGTGCAGATGCTGGAAGAGAACATTCACCATAAAATATATGCAGTATATGTAATTTCAGCTGGCTGTTCTGGGGCTTTAAAGTAAAAATGTGTACCTGCAAGCTGTTTTATGGTTTCTCAGTCATAATGATCTCTGTTACAGAGAAGGCTACAACGGCAACCCCTCCTTCACATGCAAGGTTTCCAAAAATATCTTGATACTTTTGCGTGTTCTGCAAGGCGCAGCAAGGCACAGTGTTCTCCCCCTATTGGGCTTGGGAAGGGTATTCAAATGTTTAGTTTCTCTTTTTGACACAATTACGAAGTGATTGCATCAACAGGGAAGATGGTGGATAATCTGAGGATGAAGCCCTTGCAAAAGATGCTGTAGCCCAAATAGGCTTTAAGTAATAAAGGCTGCAGAGGAACTTCAGCTAAGGTTACCTACAGCACGACCGCAGATGATGTTTACTTATTGAAACTGTGTGTATTATCCTGATAAAATAGGAGAAAAGTGGTGGAGAAGGTGGTGAGAATTCTTCATAGCTGCTGCTTGCTACCTGCCTCCAGGGAGTCTGAGCTTATGCTAGGGGCATCCCTCAGGGGATGGATAAGGAGAGGGGCTGGGCGTCACGGTGAAGCCAAATCCCCAGACAGTCCATGAGTGAACGCACTGCTGCGTACCGTTCTCTGCCAGCTCAACGGTTGACCCTCCCTCCAATTGTCAGCCCCCATCACCGACTACTTCATTTGTCCCTGCTGCACAGAAATATGTTTTCCACGGTAATTACAAGATGGATTGCCACCAGTGCCTCTCATCACGTACTTGTTGAGCATCTACTACTGAGTGGTTCAATAGTTACCATTAGGGTTCCACTGGTCCTCTCCGCCCAACACAAACAGGAAGTTTTCCACCTCCACGACGCAGTGATGGGCACTGTTGTAGGGCATGACTAGAATTGAGAAGGAAAAACAAAGGACATATGAAAATTTTCATCTTAGGACTTGATACCCTGGTTCACAAGTTATGTGCTCTCACCAAAATGCACAAAACATGAGACACAGTCAGAAGGAAGAGGCGCAGACAGACAGCAGAGCGGGGCACCCCCCAATCCACAGGGCTCAGCAGTGTGTTTCCAGCAATTGCCAACCCCACCCCTTTGGATGAATTTTACATAATATTATTCCGCAGATCAGTCAAGAACAACATGTCGGGCTGCTTTCGATTCTTAAGTTCTCCTCACCTGCCTGATGACGGGGATCGCAGTCTAAAACCATGAATGACACTCCCAAATGGTCAGGGCTGGGGTTCCGTCTTGGAAGAAATCCCCCAGCATCCACTCGGAGCCATTAAGCTGCTCTGCCCAAACTTGGCTTGCTGGCAATCTTTCCACAAACAGACTCAGGGTGCTTGGCTGTTTTCTATTCCACAGCAATGAGCAAGCTGAATTTCCATACAGTTTTAAGTTTTTAAATTAAGGTCCTGCTGATTTAATGCCTTCTCCAAATGTATACGCTTAATTTCCTGTACAATGTCATTAGCAGCACAATCACACATTTTCTATCTATCTGCTTAAGAGCTCTTCTGGAACAAAGATAAAAACTGTCAGGAACGTCACAAATATCCATTCCCCTCGTCTTGCCCTGCTCTGCCCCTAATGCGGTGCCTGTCAAGAGGGGGATGTGATTCAGAAAACCCTCCAAAGCCAGGTTGCCCTGGATCTGTTCTCATGCACACGTTCGTTGTGGAGACACACACGACCGGAATAGGACACCCCTGTTAGCCCGTATGTGCAGTGCCGTGTTCGTCTCTGCTATTATTACATCTCATGGTGAATGTAAACGTACACGGCATTAGCTGTCACACCACGGGCAGTGTGGTTTGGGCCCAGTGACACCAGTAGGAAAAATGATGTCCTTGTTCAGCTCATCATATGGGCACCTTAAATCTAGGTGAGGACAAATGGGGAGGTGATATGCATGTTCAGCCAGGGAACTTATTGCTTGACACGGATCAACAGAGCACTTAAGAAACCAGTGCAGTGGGAAATCAATATGAGTCAGGGCCAGCTCGTGCTCTGTACTCTTCTGCCAGTGGTGAGAGAAAGATAGGGAGACAGACAGAGAGAGAGAGAGAGGGAGACAGAGAAAAAGAGAGAGAAAGGGAGACAGAGAGAGAGAGGGAGAGAGAGAGAGACGGAGGGAGAGAGATAGGGAGACACACAGAGGGAGACAGAGAATGAGCCTATCTTATAACCCAATTTATCTGAGATGATACATCTCTCTCATTTCATTTTGTTTTTAATATCTTCTATTTTTCTTAGAATGTACTTATGCTGGCTAAGATATGTAAACAAAAATGAGAAGAAACCTGCAGAGCTTTGAATCCTTATAACACAGCTCCAGAAAGAGCAAATCAGATAGCTTAAGCCTCTCATTAAAGGATTTTAGGAGTTTTTCATTATCTTTATTAGGTATTCACTTTTACTGCGAATATTCACTGTTTCTGAACTAACAGCCACAAGGGAGATGGCATTGGTATGGAAATCCTGGATTTCTGGTATCGAGTGAAAATTGGGAAAATTGGGTGTGCCCTGGATTCTCGTGGCCCCGTGAATTAAGTCAAGTGATTTAGGGAGTTGTCTAGGGCATGTCCTTGTGCCCCTCAGCCTTCAGTTATCTCTTTGGAAAACGCTTTCAACCACACAGCTCCTGCAGGTTTCACTTCTCAGAGTCCACTGGGGGAAAGTATATGTTGAGTTTGTGGAGCAACTACAGTTGGGTGACTGATTATACACTGAACGCCTTTTTTTCGTTTCTTAAATTAATTCATCATTGTTTGCATTATGATGCTGGTTCCAAAATACCAAGCACAAAACTATGCTACTCATATATTATGTATACTGTGGGTACTGTGAACAAGCTGGTACTACTCTGGTTTATCATAATGTCATCTGGTCAGAGCAAACTCAGCACAGATTGTTTCACCTGGATGCATCTACTCATATGAAACCTTAGTGTAAAAAGAGAGGCCACTGGGAACTCCCTGGTGGTTCAGTGATCTAGACTCCGCACCCCCAGTGCAGGGGACCTGGGTTTGATCTCTGGTTAGGGAACTAGATCCCATATGCTTGCACGTTGCAACTAAGACCCTGAGCAGCCAAGGGGAAAAAAAAAAGAACTGACTATAACCAATTTACTTGATGACTACCACTCTTCCAATATTTATTTTAAATTTTTGGTCAATTCAATGCCCACATTTTATAAATAATAAAAATTGTATTATCTTCTTTTTAACTGGAAGTCCAGCTTCATATTAATAATAAAGCACAGACTCTGAAAATAGAACAATAGTTGTGTTTTGTTCTTGTCATTTACTTGCTCCCATTCAGGCAGAAATTAAGTGAAGGAAATAATACATGATTTATTCTTAAGCTTCTTTCTCATTTGATTGCCCCTATTGTTAAGCTTTGTGCAAACAAATGAAATTATTGCACTAAACTATTGAAACCTTCAAAATAAGAGAAGACAAGGTCTTTGAAATGCTCATATAAAGGCCACTTGAAGATATTCTCATTTATCTACCCATTTTTTAAAACCTTGTTTTAAAACCTTGCATGCTATATTTCTTGGCTCTTTCAGCATCTTCATTCCTGAATTATTGTTGTGAATCAAGAAACTATACATACATACAGAAAATCCTTTGAGATGATTATGAATGTAAAACACTCCAAATCTATTAGAAAAATGTTGCTATGAAATCAATGTTTGAGTTTTGCAGAAGATCTCATTGCTTTGACTTCTGATTAAGCCCGAAGGAAAGCAAAATAAAGAAAGCAGTGGGCAAGACAAAACATCTGTTTAAAATGACACCGGGTATGGCAATTATTGATTATCTTAAATAACAAGAAAGACGTGCCCACTTCCTTCCACATTTCTCTAGGGGTGGACACTGGCCTCGCCCTGCCAAGCAGGTTTCATAAGAGAAGTTTGTACTCCCTGTTCATATACAGCCCGGTGTGAGTTTTTAGCGTGTCAGTCAGTGAGTTAGAGGGAAAGGGTAAAGAGAAGCTAATCAGGATGAAATGAGATTAAAGGCTGTCTAATTTTACAGCGACTGTGATCCATCAGCCACTGTGAAAGTGACAGTGGAAATGAATGATGAAGACAGACAGGTGGGGCTGTACATTTCACTGATTTATCCTCAAATGCACTGGGCCTTATTTTATTGAGTGAACATGACCGCATTTATCATTACTGTCATCTAAACCCACTTCCCTCCATTTAAAAAGGTCACTTTACTCACAGGGAGTAGGAGAGAGGCACTTTCAAATCAGATTTAAAATCTAATAACACATGTTTATAAGGCCCTTTGTGAGAAGTCTCAACTTCATTAAACAAACTCAAAATGCCATAAGGAAAGAGAAAAACAGCCAGAAAACTGAAAAAGAAGAAACTTCTGGTCATCTGAGGGGTTCATTCAGTCTCTAAATGTGAAGCAGTTTGTGTCATTTTTGCTTTCTCACTCCAAACCCCTGCTATTCTATTCTAGTCTGAGAAATTTTATAAACCATTTGAATTTAATATTTTTAATTAAGAAAGTGGGAAGCAGATGATTCTATAAAATAAACTTGGAGAGAATATTAAGTCAGACTATTTACTCTGCAGAATGACTGATCATCATACACTGAATAGATGTTAGTCATTGTTACAAGTTGAATCCTTGCCGCAATTCACTTACATACCTGTTAATTGTTTTCTCATAATTTTAAGGCCATAAAAATCTCAGTAACACAAATTCTTTTACCCTTTTCTGTACAGTGCAATGAAATGTCCTGGGATGTTATTCACAGAATTAGTCTTTGTGGATGTGAAAATGAAGAGTCAAACTCTCAAGAGTATTTTGAGTTACTTGTCACAGCAGGAACCACCATTAACCGAACATTTGCTATGTGCCAGGCATTGTGCAGGTTCTCTATATGTATATGTGTATATAATTATATTTATATATATGTGTGTGTTTGTGCTCAGTCGTGTCCGACTCCGCAACCCCATGGACTGTAGGCCATCAGACTCCTCTGTCCACAGGATTTTTCTGGCAAGATTACTGGAGTGGGTTGCCATTTCCTCCTCCGGGGATCTTCCCAACCCAGGGGTTGAACCTGCATCTCCTGCATTGACAAGCAGATTCTTTACCACTAAGCCACTGGGGAAGTCAATATTTATATATAGTTACCTATATTATATTTCTGAAAACACAACAAAACTTATGTTTTGTTATTACTGGCTCCTATTCAGGTAGAAATTACATGAAGGAAATAATACATATTATAATACACGATAAAATATAAGACATGATAAAATATATATTTTATTTGCCTATAGCTTTCATTTAATACAGCTAACTACAAGGGTAGCATTAGTGATTCACTTTATTTCTGTAAGAAATACTGAGGCCTTGAGAGGTTAAGTCACTTGTTGAAGGTCAGACTCAGCTAATGAATGGCAGAGATAGAATCCAAACACAGGGCTATCTGGATCCCAACCCACGCTCTCATCCATTTCACTCTACTGATTTTCAATAGGTATGTTCATCCAACCAGCAAGTAATTACCGAGTACCTGTGTGTTCAATGATGGTGTTCCTGAAAGTTCTGTATAATTTTTTGGTATTGAATCGTATTTTAAATATTTATTCTTTTCGTATTTAAAAGGATCCTTAATTAAAGCAAGTTGACACTCCTTTACATTTTTTCCCTATAAATCCACATATTCAGAGTGGATTTTTCTGAAAGTAAGATACATGTATTTGATGGAGCCAGAAAAACACTGACCGAATCAGCCAGGCAAGGATGGAGAGAGTCTATTGGCAGAGGGTTTTTATCTTTTGAACAAGAAGGGCATATTTCAACCTTGCAAGCAGATTCAAAGTACCTTGGGCCCAGAGGCCCTTTTCCTGGCATATAAAATGTACAGGGGTCTTGTTGCCTTTATGAAGATCTTAATCTGCTAGAGATCCACATCTCTGTTTCCTCTCATATTTTATATCTAAGGAACATATACCTCTTCCAACAGTAGGTATCCTTTGCAACCACAGATTTGCATGAATATCCAAACAAAAGACTGCAAAGGGCTATGCCAAGTTTATAGGACAACTAAAGACGTGGTTATTGAATGTTTATCATTTCAAGTAACATTTATGAGCGCTTTGATTTCCTTTTGGCCTCAAATACATAAACTTGCAAAACCGTCAAATATGACATAATTTTTGGAAAAAGTAATTACTGCCCATGTTTTGCAAAAGTATAGTCTTGTAAAAAATAATGATCTGCAGGAAGAATAAGTTTTTCTCAAATCCCTCTCAACCTTTCAGTTCCCTACTGCAGAGGCCAGCCCTGTTGTTTTCTTGGATTTTTCTTCCAGAGAAGTTATATATATGGGTTATTTTCTTTAATATAATTGGGATAGCATTCTATGGGCATACTATTCAGTACTTTGCTTTTTTTGCACTTAAGAATACATTCATTTATTCATTCCCCACCAATCAAATATCTGTTTGGCTGCTACCCTATGCCAGGCAATGCTCTACTTGTTGGGGAAGTCATGACAAACAGTATCAAGGAATATTGTAGTCAGGGAAAGCATGTAACAAAGATGGACACAAATAAACAGGCACTTCAATTTCAAAAGACAAGTGCATTGAATAAAAGTGGGTTTCCCTGGAGGCTCAGATGGTAAATAATCTGCTGCAAATACAGGAGACGAGGGTTCTATCCCCGGGTTGGGAAGATCCCCTGGAGGAGGAAATGGCAACCCACTTCAGTGTTCTTGCCTGGGAAATCCTACGGACAGAGGAGCCTGGCGGGCTACAGTCCATGGGGTTGCAAAAGAGTCAGACAGGACCTAGCGACTAAACAACAACAACAACAATAATGAAGAAAAATAAAGCGGGGTCCGAGGAGAGAAAGGGAGAGAGTGAGGAATTTTGCTAGCGGTCAGGGGGGCTCTTTCTGAGCAGATGACTTTTGAGCAGAGGCCTGACAGAATGCGCAAGGCAGCCACATGGAGTGGGTGCAGGTACAGATGCAGGAATAACGAATACCAGGGCCCTGGAGGCACAGGTGTGGAGTACAGCAAGTATAGCAAGAAGACCAAGGACAGAGGATCTGAGAAAAGGTCTGGGAGAGAGACCGAGGCCAGATCTGTGCAACGGGGCGGCCTCAGTCAGAGGATAACCCCTGGATGGCCTACCATCCCATTCTTTTCAAAAGCCACACCGTGCTCCATCTGAGGGGTATCCTGGGATGCGTTCCATCCCCTTCTGAGTCACTCACTCAACGAATATTTACTGAACACTTATTATGTGCAGGTTCTTCTCTGGTTGCTGATAATATAGCAACGCATGAAGCTGACAATGTCCCCGCTCTCCGAAGCTGACAGTGTCCTCCTCTTCTCTGACAGGAACAGAAGAATCTACACAAATACATGCTGGGATGCACAGGAACACAGCCAGGTGAGGATGGGTGATGTAAGAGGAAAGCTAAAGGGACCAAGTGTTAGAAGGTGAGTGACCGGCCGTGGCTCTACCTGGGTCATCAGGGAAGACCACTCTGGGGACTGTCACTGAAGGTGAATTTTGAAGGGTGAGAAGGGGTCATTGTGAGAAATCTAAGGGGAAGGGGTCCAGGCAGAGATTCTAGAGCATGAAAGAGCTGGATGTGCCTGAGTAACCTTGAGAAAGCTTCCGTGTCTAAAAACACCAAGGGTGAGGGCCAGAGAGGCTTGGGAGATGTCAGGGGCAGGCAGAGGCGGGGTAGGTGGGTCTTTACAAGCCAGATAAGTGGTGTTGATTTTATTTTTAGCATGATGGAAAGTCACTGGAGAGGTTTTAGCAGCAGCAGGACATTATCTATGTTTTAAAAACATTGCTCTGGCTCTTATGATGTTGTGGGAGTGAATGAGGGAAAAGAAGATGAGGCAGGATGCTCCTTCTGTGGTCCAGGTGAGAGAAGATGGAGGCTGGATGAGGGAGGGGTGAGCGGGCTGGAGAGTAGGGGCGTGGTGAAGTTTGCCACTATTATCACAAGCAGTTCTCTGCTGAGTGTCCATGTGGGTACACAACACGCATACACAGGGTTTATCTGTAGGATTAATTCTTCCAAGTGAAATTTCTGAGCCAAAGGATGGGTGTCTTACCTGTTGATGGATGTCATTATATGGTACCCCTTTTAACATCTGTACCTTTGCCAACACAGTAGGTGAACAATTGCTGTCTAGTTAAAATTTAAACTTCCATTTGTTTAAATATGAAAGAGTATTTTCCATATATTTCAAATCCATTTGTATTTTATACATTTCTCTGTTCGTTTTTGATTTCTTGATATCATAAGTTGCCTCTAAATATGTGTTTTCTATTCTTAAAGTGTTCTATTCTACGGAAATATCTAAATTGGCAAAATGGTATTTTGGAAGCATGGCGTTGGAAGAATATATATTTGTGCAATATTTACTCCTTGAAGCAAATTCACAGGGCAGTTGCGTGCTGTTGTAAAACAAATATAACCTGAAAGAAAGATGCCTCATTTTAATGATATTGAATGAGTATTTCTTAGCATAGGATTGTAGAAATTTTTTTTTTACATTTTCTTCATTTTTATAGTAAGTATAGTTAAGAAACATAAATGTTTTAAAATTTACTACTTTAATCCTACCATCCTGTCTTTCTGCAAAGATCTGGCTAAGTTGCTGGAGACAGAATCAGAAACACAGTCAAATATCTTACATTACATGGAGCACATGCTTGATGCATATTATTGAATAAATAACACATGGAAAAGGCTCTGTTACTTTTTTCTGTTGTATTTGGACTGTATTATCCCTGCTTTATTGTTTAGTCTCTAAGTCGTGTCTGATTCTTTGCCACCCCATGGACTGCAGCCCGCGAAGCTCCTCTGTCCATGGGATTTCCCAAGCAAGAATACTGGCGCGGTTTGCCATTTCCTTCTTCAGGAGGTCTTCCTGATCCAGGGATCGAACCCACGTCTCCTGCATTGGCAGGTGGATTCTTTACCACTGAGCCCTAAAAACTACCAATAAATGGGCATGTTTCGTGTATTGGGGGATGATTTAATTATGGATGGTCTGTCTGGAAAATTAAATCCTTTAGGAAATTGACATGGGCTGAATCCTGTGATGAGTTGGTGGAGGTTCTGAATTAACCCAAAGGTGGCCCACACTTTCTCCCTCACTCCCAATCTGTTCTGCACACAGAGTCAGGTTCCCATCGCCTCACTGGAGACAAACTTGTTGACGTGAGTTCGGGATATATAAATCTGAAAATAAGGGCCCAAGCGTGAGACCTTGGAGACTATGTGAGAACCAAGAGAGTCTGTTTCTCTTTCATAATTCAAAAATGTATCTAAGGGAGAGTTTTCCTGAGTATTACTTTGTGACCCTCTCCTCTGTGCCAATGTTCTGAATGCATGACTTTACCTGACACTTGCCGAGTCATGAAATAGTGTTATCAGAGACATGGATGGACCCAGAGTCTGTTAGACAGAGTGAAGTCAGAAAGAGAAAGAAAAAAAATCATATATTAACACATATATGTGGAATCTAAAAAATGAAACAGATGAACTTATTTGCAAAACAGAAAGAGAAACATGTGGAGAATGAAGGTATGGACACAAAGAGGGGAAAGGGAGGCTGAGAGATTGGGAATTGGGAGACTGGGGTTGACATATACACCACTGATATTATAGATAAAATAGATCACTAATGGGAACCTACTGTACCATACAGGGAGCTCTACTCAATGCTTGTGGTGACCGATGGGGAGGAAATCCAAAAAAGACGGAATATATGTATACATAGAGCCAGTTCACTTCACTGTACAGTAGGAACTAACACAACACTGTCAGGCAATTATACTCCAATAAAAATTAATCTAAAAGAATAAAATAATTTTAAAAAATGTCTTTTGTGTGTCACTCAGACCTGTGAGCTCCTTGAGGCTAGACTGTGTCATCTCTATAGCTTTATGGCCACCCCAGTGTCCAGTACATGGGATAATACACCTCAAGCATTGCTAGAGCTTTTACGTCTACTGCATAAATTAGAAATATTAGTGAATCAATAAATGTTAGTAGCACAAATGTGTGAATACTATGAGAGAATGTGGCAATTACTTCTTTGGCAGGTGTAAAAAAAATGTATGAATGCCAGAAGATGTGAAGGAGGGAGGAAGTGAAAGAATTAAAAGGAAGAAAAGGAGAAAGATACATGTCTTAGATCAGGATTTTACGTTGTCTAGGAGGATGTCGCCCTACACCCAATACACATGTTAAACAAAGGAAGTTTGTAAGTTCTTCAAAGACTGTGACATATTTCTTTAGGAACTATCATAATGTGCCAAGGTCAAAGGTTTTTCAATAAATCTTTGTTGATTTACAGTTTTAGTTCTGAGTGCTTAAATGGAGGGAAGTGCTAATAACCAGCGAGACTGAGGAGTCTGAAAAAAATCAGGCTTCTGTTAGCTATTCAACCAAAACTTACTTTTCAAATTATGACTCTATCATTGCAATATTAGCTACTGTATTTTGAATAGTTCTTGATATGTTAGTTAGAATTTAGAATAGTTTTATTTTCACTTTTGGAAAGTAAAACATCGTTGGGAATGAACTCTGTGTGCATGCGTGTGCAGCCACTCACTTGTGTTTGACTCTTTGCAAGCCCATGGACTGTATCCTGACAGGCTCCTCTGTCCATGGGATTTCCCAGGCAAGAATACTGGATTGGGTTGCCATTTCCTCCTCCAGGGGATCTTCCCGACCCAGGGATCAAACCCAAGTCTCCTATGTCTTCTGCATTGGCAGGCCTACTCTTTACCATTGAGCCACCTGCAAAGACCTGGGAATGAGCACTGCAATATCTTCAAAATGTTAGTTTCCTCCCCCCTGTATTTCTAAAGTGTGTTTTCAGAGGCATGCTGATGAAACATGCTAGTGCTTTGATGTTTCCCTTTTGCTAAGTGTAAATAAGTGTTTTCTTGATTTTGTCTTTCTGGAGGACTGAAAAAATTGCACTTTTCATTGGTCTACACCCAAAAAGACTCATTAAAATATTCATTAAAAATAATTCATTAAATGAATTAAAGCCATAGAGTATCTTATATTATTTAAACTTGTGCAAATATTTGACAAAGGTCAAAGGAGCCAGGGCTATTTACTGTGGATGATATGGCAACAGGACAGCAAAAATGATTGTGCAACAGCTTAAATTCTCTTGGGTGATGGCTCAATTGTTGTCCCAAGTTATTGATGGCAAGAGGAAGGAAATGGATACGGTACATAAAATGAGAATTTGTAAGGAAGTCTTTTCTGATGTGGATCACACACACTCATTATTGGAAAGTAAACTCTGGTGGTTCACTATAAAACCTAGGAGACAGCAGCTCATTCATTCACTTATTTCATTCAAAAATACGTATTGAGGCATTAGTTATTGTGCTACACTCTGGAATGCCATTCTTGTATTTCAGAGCTCACAGTGCAGAGAAAAAGAGAATGTGTAAATACAGAAGTAAGACACACCGTGTTTTAGGAGAAGAGCAATGGAAGAAGTGGGATGGAAATAACCATAACCTCAAGGAGAAAGTGAGACTTCAGAAAAGTCATAAAACCAAGGCTGTTCCGGTAAATTATTTCCTTCCCTTTCTGTGCAAAGCAGCACTTTGCAGGTCAGTGTCTGGCAGACAGTTGTTGTTCGATAAATGACAGCTTTGTGTTAAACAAATAAAAGACCTATCTCAGGCCATCGATGCAAGAGTTTCTAAAAGTGGTTCCTAAGCTGGGTCCTGGTGGTGGTATGATTTTGTGCACATACATATATTTTGCCGATATATACACAATGACATGGAAGACTATTAGTGAGTAGGGATTTTTTTAAACAGAGTGGTTGTGGAACCACTGGGCATTTTCCATCCACAGAAGAACAGAATTCTCCTATCCAGCTCCCCAAAGGCAAAGCAAAGGCTGGTGGAAGTACTTTGGGCCAGGTGTTTCTGTGTCTCCTAGGGATTTCTGGGGACTAGGAGAAGTCTGAAGATACAAAGCTGGCAGAAGCTGGCAGTGCTCGGAGTGTTGAGGAAGAGAGTGGGGGCAGGAGTAGCCCGTATTTCTGGATTTGGTGAAAAAAAATAGCACCCAGTATCTCCCTGTGGGCTGAACTGTGGGCCTGCTTGGCTAGAACTGCCATGAAAGGTTTCCCAACCAAGAAGATTAATTGCTGGTTCAAGGTGACCCTAACAGAAGCCATGAGGTGGAAATGGGATGCCTTCAACAGGTTCACAACTGGGACTTCCCTGGAGGTCCACTGGTTAAGACTCTGCACCTCCAGCATAGGGGGATGGGTTCCATCCCTGGTCAGGGAAATAAGATCCTGCATGCTGCGTGGCACAGCCAGAAAGTAATAATAATCATAATAAAAGAAGAATAAATAAAAGTTTTTTAAATTAAAAAAATTAAAAAACAAGAAAGAGGTATACAACAGTGTTTATAAAGATAGCTCATGAGAAAACAAGGTCAGTTTTGCAGCAGTTACCTCTTGAAAGCCAGGTTCTTAAAACACCAGGCAAATAAGTGCTTTCCTCTGTCTTCCCCCACCTCTGGCTCTATATCTGGTTGAACCAGACTACTTGCGTGGTTGATTTCCATCCAAGGGTGAGTCAGTCTTTCTCACCTTCAACCTCAGTGTGCAGGAAAGATTTAACACAGCAGGCCTGAAACTGCTATCCTTGGAAAAGTCTGGCCTTTCTTAGAAAGGTTGGACTTCGACTAATGTTAGGAAACTTAGATTTCAAGGGCAGTTCACTACCTTAGCTAAGAGTGGCTGTCTGTGCCCAAACTGTAAAAACAATGAGATTTAAGGTGTTTTTCATCTGGGAGTATGGAATTTTGGTATGTGCTAGGCATATGTCTACCTGACCACCCCCCAGTAAAAGCTTTGGGCACTCAGCCTCTAATGAGCTTCTCCGGTAGACGTTTCACAGGTGTTGTCATGATTGTATGCTGGAAAGAATGGGTGCAACCCGTGTGTCTCCACTGCGAAAAGCCTGGTTTCCTCTGGACTTTGCCCCATGCATCCTTTCTTATTGCTGATTCTGCCTTCTATTTCCCCCCTGTAATAACTCATAGCTGTGAGTATGACTATATGCTGATTCTGTTAGTCCTCCCAATAAATCACTGAACCTGGGGGCCCACAGGAGACAGAGAAACTTCAAGTGTATTTAGAGAACAAGGTTTTGACTGACTATCCCAAGACACCTGGGGTTGCTTTAAGAACTTTTCCTGTAGCTACAGGGAGAGATGAGACATCCAATACAGAGGTTTTAAAAAATCAGTGGTTGGGAAAAAAGTTGTTTTTGGTTAGCCCCATATGTGAAGTTCTCTCAATAAACTGTGGATCTAGGTTTGTATGACATGACTACTTCTGGGCTCTGGGGAAGTGTGGTCAGAATCAACATGCAAACCCAGCACAGTCTCATTTAGGTACTAGATTTATCAGAGCATTTTACATTATGGCCCTCTTTATTTTCTTGGGAAGTTTGCAATCGCTATATTATTTGAAACACTAATACAGACACATAGGAGACCATCTGTAAGGAGTACATAGTGGTCCAGGAGCTTTGTGGCAGAGAAATCAAGAGAAGGGAGAAGTCACTGGGGCCTGCCTCCATCAGGTAGTGATGCACCATCTTTAATCTCTCCCTAGCCAGTCCATCCTTCTGCTGTGTTCACAGAGTGCTTTGCCTTATCTTAAAAAAAAAAAAAAAAAGTGACAGAAAATGAATCCTTCTTTATCCTGCTGCTCCTTCCAGGTATCCTTAAGAGCACCCCATCCCCTGGGCCGTGAACACAGAGGTGGACACAGTGAGTGACTGGTCAGCCTCAAGATGGCCCCATGATCCAGCCAGCCCCCTCAGCGGGGATTTCACCCTGGCTCTGACAAGAAGAAATCTTTCCTTTCTGGCCACAGATCCTGGAGTTGCTTGTGAAAATGGAGAAGCAAAGAAGCAAACCTGAGTAAGGAGAAATGAGAGGAGAACAGGAGCGGGGAAAAATGAGACCAGACTTTGACATTTGTTTCTGAGCTATCCATAAGCTCAGAGCTGCCCTCCTCTCCTGTTTAGGTGGTCTATAAATCCCTTTCCCCAGTGGCCTTTTAAAAAGCCTTCTTACAGTCTCCTTTACCCCTTTTGGTTTAACCTTCACAGGGCTCTCAGAAAGATCCTTCAAACACCCAAGTCAGATGATGACATTTATTTCTGGTCAGTTTTTTCCTTACTTGCCATTGACCTCTGAATGAACTCTGAAGTTTTTGAAACGGCCTACAAGGACCATATGGCCCGGCTGTTGACTACCTTCCCAACCAACTTTCCTACCACTGTCTCCTTCCCCAGTGGTGCTGCAGCCATACTGATCTCCTTGGGAATTTCCCCTATGCCCCCAACACATTCCTGGTTGAGGACTTTGCTCTTGCTATTTGCTCTGCCTTATATGTTTTTCCTTCACGTATTCCCATGGCTCACTCCTTCACTTCATTCAGTGTCACCAGAAAGGGAGACCTTCCCTGGCAACCACTAGAAAAGGCCTCCCCTGTCATTCATCACTCTTTTACCTTCTTGTAGTATTCTCAATAGCACTTGGAAATGCTTATCATTAGACAGATCTTTTGTTTATAAAGCATTTCCATACTAAATATATTAGCTGCATAGACAGGCAACATACTAAAATGTTAGGCTCCTGGCTGCATGAATGTCTTGCTCACCACTGAATCCCTAGTACCTTGAAAAAATGTCTTGCATATAGAAAACACCTGATAAACATTTGTTAACTTGATGACAAATCATTAAGTTATACTGAATTGGATTTCTGTAACTTGCAACCAATACTTTTAAATTTCAGATAAAGAAAGTAAAGCAATTTAGTTAAGGTAGACTAACAATGCAATAAGCATGTGACTTTAGCTCCTAGGTTTAATCTTGGAGACTTATGTGCAATCTGCCTTTTAAAATGGAAGGCAGTAAATTGTCATACAGATCTAGGTTTGATATCATTTAACTGTGTGAGTTTAGAAGTTGTGGTTTTCTTCATCAGTAAGATGTGAATTATAATATCTACCTTATAGGGCTATTGTAAGAATTCAATTAAATTGGATAACTTACAGAATGCACCAGGCTCATTACAGACAAACTATAAAAGTTAGTTCTTTTATTGTCCCCTTTCCTTAGTTCTTCCTTCAAATATTCTTACATTGTTTAATTTTATGAAGGACAAAAAACTCCAAACAAGCAAAATTCCTTTACTTGTGATAACTAGTTGGCAAAAGCATGAAACTGTTAAAGCATGAACTTGATAGAGAATGGACTTTAAAACACAGTTTTGGTTTATTTGGGGTAGGAATGTATGGTCCCCAAAATATTCACATTGGACTGTGACTAGGATGAAGTGACACAGGTCCCCATATTATCAAGAGGTATGCTGATGATCCTTATGTGGTTTAAACTAGCTTAACATGTGTTCCATGAGGATAAGAGATTTCATTTAGTTTTTACCTAACATATATCACACATGGACATCACCAGATGGTCAATACTGAAATCAGATTGATTATATTCTTTGCAGCCAAGGATGGAGAAGTTCTATACAATCAGCAAAAACAAGACCAGGAGCTGACTGTGGCTCAGATCATCAGATCCTTATTGCCAAATTCAGACTTAAATTGAAGAAAGTAGGGAAAACCACTAGGCCACTCAGATATGACCTAAATCAAATCTCTTATGATTATACAGTAGAGGTGACAAATAGATTCAAGGGATTAGATCTGATAGATAGAGTGCCTGAAGAACTATGGATGGAGATTTCTAACATTGTACAAGAGGCAGTGACCAAAACTATCCCCCCAAAAAAGAAATGCAAGAAGGCAAAGTGGTTGTCTGAGGAGGCCTTACAAATAGCTGAGAAAAGAAGAGAAGCGAAAGTCAAAGGAGAAAGGGAAAGACATACCTAACTGAATGCAGAGTTCTAGAGAAGAGCAAGGAGAGATAAGAAAGCCTTTTAAAGGGCACTATGCAAAGAAATAGAGGAAAATAATAGAATGGGAAAGACTAAAGATCTCTTCAAGAAAATCAGAGCTCCCAAAGGAACATTTCATGCAAAGATGGGCACAATAAAGGACAGAAATGGCAAGATCCTAACAGAAGCAGAAGAGAAGGCAAGAATACACAGAAGAACTGTACAAAAAAAGTTCTTAATGACCCAGATAACCACGATGGTGTGGTCACTCACCTAGAGACAGACATCCTGGAGTGTGAAGTCAAGTGGGCCTTAGGAAGCATTCCTAAGAGCAAAGCTAGTGGAGGTGATGGATTTCCAGCTGAACTATTTCAAATCCTAAAAGATGATGCTATGAAAGTGTTGCACTCAACATGCCAGCAAATTTGGAAAGCTCAGTAGTGGCCACAGGACTGGAAAAGATCTGTTTTCATTCCATTCCCAAAGAAAGGCAATGCCAAAGAAGGTTCAAACTACCATACAGTTGTGCTCATTTCACATGCTAGCAAGGTAATACTCAAAACCCTTCAAGCTAGGCTTCAGCAGTACATGACCAAGCACTTTCACATGTATAAGCTGGGTTTAGAAAAGGCAGAGGAACCAGAGATAAATTGCCAACATCATAGAAAAGCAAGGGAATTCCAGAAAAACATCTATTTCTGCTTCATTGACCATGTTAAAGCTTTTGACTATGTGGATCACAAGAAACTGTGGAAAATTCTTAAACAGATGGGAATACCAGACCACCTTACCTGTCTCCTGAAAAACCTGTATGCAGATCAAGAAGCAACAGTTAAAAGTAGACATGGAAAAACAAACTGGTTCAAAACTGACAAAAAAGTACATCAAGGCTGTATATTGTCACCCTGTTTACTTAACTTATATATAAAGTATATCATGTGAAATGTTGGGCTGGATGAATCACAAGCTGAAATAAAGATAGCCAGGATAAATATCAATAACCTCAGATCTGTAGATGATACCACTCTGATGGCAGTCAGGGAAGAGGAACTATAGAGCCTCTTGATGACGTGAAAAAGGAGAGTGAAAAAACCTGGCTTAAAACTCAATATTTGTCAACTAAGATCATGACATCCAGTCCCATCACTTCATGGCAAATAGATGGGAAAAAAGTGGAAACAGTAACAGATTTTATTTTCTTGGGCTCCAAAATCACTGTGGATGGTGACTGCAGCCATGAAATTAAAAGAGGCTTGCTCCTTGGAAGAAAAGCTATGACTAAACTAGACAGTGTATTAAAAAGCAGAGACATCACTTTGTTGACAAAGGTTCATATAGTCAGAGCTATGGTTTTTCCAGTAGTCACGTAAGGATCTGAGCTGAGCACTGAAGAATTGATGCTTTCAAACTGTGGTGCTAGAGAAGACTCTTGAGAGTCCTCTGGACAGCAAGAAGATCAAACCAGTCAATCTGAAAGGAGATCAACCCTGAATATTCATTGGAAGGACTTATGCTGAAGCTAAAGCTCCATAATTTGGCCACCTGATGTGAAGAGCCAACTCACTGGAAAAGGCCCTGATGCTGGGAAAGATTGAAGGTAGGAGGAGGAGGGGGCGACCAAGGATGAGGTGGTTAGATGGCATCATCGACAAATGGCCATGAGTTTGAGCAAACTCTGGAAGATAGTAAAGGACAGGGAAGCCTGGCGTGCTGCAGTCCATGAGGGTGCAAAGAGTTGGACAGGACTTAATGACTGAACAACAACAACATATATCAGACACCTACTGCGTGCTATGTATAAAACAGGGAAGAATGCAGTGGCTTATGTCCGATGGAGGGAAACTTTATGTCACATGAAAATATAATGCAGAGTGGAGTATAGGTAATGACATAAGTCCAAAGTACAGAGAAGGATGAGGCAAATGAACAGTAATTTGTTTTAAGTTGTCCTGTAAAATAAGAGCTAAAAGGAGATTTGTGATGGGTCTTTGAAGGAAGGACGGGAAATGGAGCGATGCTGAGGAGCTCAGGGAATTCCAGTCAATGCCATCTGTGTGCAGAAAGGCATGGTGGCTGGGGAACTGTTAGGGAGCTTGGTTGGGTTAGAGTGTAAAGCAAGGTTTGAGAAGCAATGGGATGTCAAGCTGGGAAAGTAGAGTGAGACAAGGTCATGGAGGTGCCTGAACACCAGAGAGTCAACTACTCTCAGTAGAGAGGCTGTGAAGGTTTCAGCAGGGGAGTAAAGCCTTAACCAAGTGACCAGGGAAGGGATCTTGTTCTTAGATCATGTTAACATTCTTTCATCACTGGGCATGTCCCTGCTAAAATAACAGTAAGTCCCTTACACGCGAACCTTCAAGTTGAGAGCTCTCAAAGATGCAAATGTGTGTCTGGTTCCAGCAAGGAACCAGATGTTGATGTCGTGCCATCAACATCAGACGTGAGTGACATTGCAGCTTGTCTCCATCTCTTATTGCTGATGATCTTTCAGCTCTACCATCACCTACCTCCTCTAGCTCCTCTCATCAGTAACTCTTTTTGCCTGTTCACTCAATGCCAGCCCCCATATGTCAGCTGTTGTGCTGTACTATTGTACTTTTCAAGGCACTGCACTGTAAGATTAAAAATGTTTTATTTATTTTGGGATTTGTTTTTTATGTATCATTTGTGTGAAAGGTAAGTATTATAAACTTATTACAGTACAGTACTATACAGACAACTGTGTTAGTTGGGTACCTGGGCTAATAGGTACCCACCTTATGAATGCGCTTTTGGTACAGAACTTGTTCGTATGTAGTGGACTTACTGTAATTAAAAAAAAAATAGCCATCATCTTAAAGATCATAAATGCAACAAAAGAGATAAAGATCTAGAGGGAGAAAAAAAGAAGAGTATAAGCATCTTCAAGTCTCAACCCAGAAAAGGTAAAACATAACCATGTGTAAAGGCTGAGAGTTGAAGATCAAGAACAAGGGAGATATCAAGGGAGGGAAAAAAAGACTGTTAACTGAAACATGATCATGGGTGTAAGTATTATTTGTGGACAGGGAAT
Organism: Cervus elaphus; assembly: GCF_910594005.1. NCBI lineage: Eukaryota > Metazoa > Chordata > Mammalia > Artiodactyla > Cervidae > Cervus > Cervus elaphus. Next base: position 28,178,322 of record NC_057841.1, on the reverse strand, counting down.
AGGCAAGAACATTTTTTATAATAACATAGGGGAAGAAAAGAGAGAGAGTAGTCCTCATAACTAAAAAATTAGTTATTACTGTAAACAAGACTATCCTTCAAACATCCAATTCAATGTGGCTTCTACTTTACTTCAAGCTGATAAAATGGGGAGCAGCATTATACCTCTTTGGCAGAATGATAACTAGAAGCATCGTCACTCTACAAAGTATGAACCACAATTTAATTCTTACTTTCTAATAAAATAGATAATGAATCGTCATCATCCCTCAGGAAAAGCATCTGAGCATCTAAGGCTAGTGGTGAGGCCTACAGCCATTAAGCCTTTCTCTATTCCACTACCCCCAGCTGTCAAGTCCTTGCTTCCCTCCTGACTCAGCTTAGATAACAATACTTGCCTTTTAATAATTTCCTGGCACACACACACACTTAACTCTCTTGTTCCTTTCTCCAGTCTTCATACTTGTGTAGAAAAACCAAATCTTGGTTATATCCAGCCCTACACAACTCCAGCATGTGGCTTGAGATATATTTATGCCATCATTTAAAATTCATGTTATTGTTGCCTGAAAGTCCTACTGTGTTCCCCTACACCATTTATTATCACACTAAGGTCTAGGGGCCAAACTGGGCCCACCACCAGTTTTGGTAAACAAAGTTTTATAGAAACACAGCCAGAGCCATCAGTTAATATATTGTCTGTTGCTGCTTTCTTGTTACTATGGTAGAGTTAAAGAACTGCAACAGACACCTAATGGCCTGCAAAGGATGAAATATTTATAACCTTGCCCTTTAAAGAAAAACTTTTCTGACCTTTGTCCTAAAGGATTATTTTGTAGCTTGTTCTCTCTCAACTCTCTAACATCTGCTCCCTGATTTACTTTTAGCTGATAACATTGCTTTCTATTTCACTGAGAAAATGGAAACATTTAGAAAAGAACTCCCACAGGCTTCCAGCATCTTACCTACCAAATTACCTGCATCAGTATTATCTATACCCTACCTTTCCTTTTGCTTCCTTTTGTTATTAAGGATGGATGGACCATCCACACTCATTTCTAAAGTCAAGCCCTGCATTTGCGTCCCATTCCCTCTCAACTATTCAAGGATATTTTCTGAGCAATTTTATCATGTCTTATGTCTTTAATTGCCCTCCCTCCACCCCTGACTCCCATCCCCGGCTCTTTATCAGATCTCTCCTACCAGCAGAGAAACAAGTGCTGCTTTGCCTCCTTAAAAAACAGTCTTGGATCAATATCCTTGTCTTCCTCCCTATCACATTTCTCTGTTTTCCTTTATATAAATGATTCTTGAAAGAGTTGCCTTTACTCAAGGTTTCCAATTTTTCCCCTTCCATCTTCACTTCTTTTTCAATGAGGCTTTTATGAATAGCTTCATCATTTCTCTGAAGCAGCTGTTGTTAAAGTCCATGTTGATCAGTGAAATGTCATTTCCCATTGCTCATCTCATGAGATCTAGCCGCATCACTTTACATCAACCACTCTCTCCTATACATGTGTCCTTCTGAGAGACCATTCTCTCTGGATCCTCCTTCCACCTGAGTGGCTGCTTTCTAGTCTGACTCATGGCTGGTTGCTGCTCATCAACTCAATCTGTTAACGTTGACATGCCGCAAGAGCATGACCCTGAAATCTCTTCTCACGTCCATCCACCTCACTGTTTTGGTGATCTTTCAGCCACATCCACCTCACTGTCTTAGTGATCTTTTAGCCACATGATTTTATTCATGCCAATACAGCTCCACTTGGGTACCAAATGTGCTCTCAAACTTAACATGCCTCCAAATAAATCCCTGACTTTCTGCTCCAAATGTTTCCATCTAAGTCAGTGTCAATTCTATCTTTCTACTTACTCAGGACAAAAACTTCAGAGGCATCCTTGATGCTTTTCTTTCTCTTGTAATGTGCTTGGTAAAAATAAATTATTCATTTCTCAAGGGATAAAAGGTATCCTTTTAGACTTTTTCTTTGCCTTCTCTCACAAACACATAAAAATGGTATGCATATGATATATCTGCTTTTCTAATCTTCTCCTGTCACCTTAAATGTATGGTATTTTCATTAAGAAAAATGTAGATTTTTCCTTAGTAGTTTTTAATAGTGGTATGCTATATATATATATGGATAAACTAAAACTCACTCAACATCCCCTAATTGTCAAACACCTGAGTTTGGTTCTTATTAATTGCTCTTATAAACAACACTGATGTGAATATCTTTGACTGTGATATGTGAATGATTATTTCCTCAGAACAAATCTTAGAAGTAGCGTTGCTGAAGTCAGGACCATTCTGTTTCTTTAAAGTTTATCTTTTTGTAACTTATATATAACTGTATAAAAATAAAGAAATACATTTTCTGGATTTCTAGATGAGCATGATGTACTAAGACATAGTGATGAAAACAACCCAACAAACTGTGGATGATTTAATGATGTTCTTTCACTGACTACATTTGAATTGCAGTTGTGAATCCAGTGTGTGTAGAAGACGTTATATATTTGATTTCTAGAAAATGTGCCTTGTGGCTGTGGATTCAAGGTCCTTGTGGTAGCTCTGTGGCTCCCTAGGAGTTCATAGACTGGAAAACCCAGCTTTGGTTAGTGATTTAGAGAAGCAATTCTCTTAGCATATGATCATAAATGGAACCTATTTCCTCTCCCATCCAAGTTGCTCACTTCTTGACATAACAAACTGTTACAGTAGGAATATTAATTCTGGTACTAAGCAGGCAAATAAAAAGAGTTCTCATTAAAGCAGAGTAATTATACATACATAGTCAGAATAAAGTAGGATTTTAACTGAGGGCTGTTTAAATTAACTTCCTCGATCGAATCTTTTTATGTGCTGTGAGGGTTTCCCTCTGGAATTCATGGCAATCGCTTTAGCATTCCTCAGGCACTTGAAGAAATGTGGAAGGAGTAAGTCTGTGGACTGCCATGGCGGCAAACGCCCACTGCCGCGCTCTGCCCAAACACTTCTTGCGCTGTTGCAGTTTTGAACTCAACCACTAGATGGTGTACACTGTTCTCTGCTGGCCCCCCAGAAAAAGCATCAAGAACTCTGCTCAAATATGGGGCTCTAAGTAAAGCCAACAAAAACAAAGAGGAAAACCAACATCAGTACAACAAGATTTGGGGGATGTCTTTAAAACTCTGGTGTCCTTTTTTTTTTTTGCGCCCCCCCCACCCCGCCCCCCCCCAATGCAGGCCATGCTGAGTTAGAGAATAATATCAGTGTTATTTTCTTTACTCCATTTCTCCTAAGTAATTCCAAATATCTGAACTGGACAAAATCTATCTCTGATTCTCTAGCTATTTGTGGAGACCTCCTTTTGAACTTCATACTTCAGTGCTGAAGACAATCTAAATAGTTTATTTCCTCTTAGAAACTCATATGGACCAACACTTAGCAGAGACATCCTATGCTGTTATTACCAAAGACAGATGTTTTACATAGACCTGATTTTTCAGTAACTTAAAAGATCTACAGGTAAGTCCTGTGGTGTTTATGTGGCAGAGATGTAATAAACTAGAGTTTACTACTGTTCATTTGTCTATAGGAAAATTTGACCCAGGCATCAACATAACTTGCATTTCTATTTATAGTATACACACAATTGGAAAAATGATTTGGCTTCCTTTGCTTTTTAGGGAATAATTCCACACAAGATGCAAACATTTTTAACTGGTAAATTGCTTTAAGAAGCGAACATTTTAAAGAAGCTGAGAGAATAAATAAAATCCTCTTCCTTAAATTTCTGTCAGGCTTATACAAATACATAGGCATTAACTATTGATGATTTTTTTCGTAGCTTCAATTTATCTTTTATTCTTTAGGGAATTCATCTTAAGTGGTCTTTGAGCCGTGGGTTGGGATCCCAACTCTACTGTACACTATGCATGTGCTCATTTGCTCAGCCGTGTCTGAGTCTTTGCGACCCCATAGCTTCTCTGTTCATGGGATTTTCCAGGCAAGAAACCTGGATTGGGTGGCCATTTCCTTCTCCAAGGAATCTACCCAACCCAGGGACTGAACTCAAATCTCCTGCATCTCTTTCACTGGCAGGCAGATTCTTTACCACTAAGCCACCTGGGAAGCAATGAATTCATCTTAAATACAGTAAATTGCCTTCAGTTAAGAAAGCAAATATTTTAGTGAAGAAGTTGATGGAATAAAAAAGTCTTACCTTAAAGTATCCCCCCAGATTTTGTAAATAACACATGCATTTAAACTATGGGTGATCATTAAAAAAAAATTTTTATTGGAGTATAGTTGCTCTACAATGCTGTGTTACTTTCTGCTGTATAGCAAAATGAATCAGCTAAACATATATTTACCTCCTCTCTTTTTTGGATTTCCTTCCTGTTTAGGTCACCACAGAGCACTGAGTAGAATTCCTTGTGCTATACAGTAGGTTCTCGTTAGTTATCTATTTTATACACATTAATAATAGTGTATATATGTTAAGCCCAATCTTCCAGTTCATCCTATCCCCACTTCCCCTTGGAATCCATATGTTTGTTCTCTATATCTGTGTCTCTTGGATGACCCTTTATGGATTAAGTAATTTCAACATATCTTATACTCTTTCTTGTCATATTAACCTGGGTCCTGTGAATCATAGGGTCCCTCCTCATCTCAAGTGGAACTTAGCTTTCTGAATCCTTAATAGTCAAAGATGCCTGTAGCAAATCAATATTACCATCCTTTGTGGGGAAATACCATTCAAACCAACTGAGGCCTCTGAGCTGACAAAAACTGCTCCAAGTTCATGTCCACTACCCAATAATGAGACAAAAACTGCTCCAAGCTCATGTCCACTACCTAATAATGAGGTGAAAAAATGTCCATAGGTGGAACTTCAGTTGGAAAATCTAAAAGGTCAGTGAAATTACAAGGCTTTAATGGTGCTTCTAAAAACAGATCTAATTTTATATTCTCATTTTTTGAATTACATTCACTTGACATTTAGAAGCAATTTTAACATAAATTTTTTTTTTATTAACTGAGAAACAAGAATTCTTGGGCTCTAATGATAAATGATGACTCTATTTTAAAAATACAGTCAACTCTTGATTACTCAGTGATCTGGTTCATATATTATTTTAGTATTATGATTTCTTCTGTTACCTCCTTTAATCCTGCTCTTTGGTTATTTAATTCTTCAGGGAGTAGGTGAAGCCAAAGGACAGTGGTAAATGCAAGTAAATTGATCATGTATCAGTTATGAAAAAAACTGATTTGTGTGCATGTATGTGTGTTTGTGCGGTAAGGGAACAGGATGATAAGGTTAAAATTTTATAAACTGTCAGGTATGTAGTTTGCTTGAATTCTAACAATCAAGTTTATCCCTTTACTCATACAATTTAAACTTCCCAGGTGGCTCAGATGGTAAAGTGTCTGCCTGCAATGCTGGAGACCCAGGTTTGATCCCTGGGTCAGGAAGATACCTTGGAGAAGGAAATGGCAACCCACTCCATTATTCTTTTTTTTTTTTTAATAATCCAAAAACAAATTTATTTTATATTTATTAAACCACTCCATTATTCTTGACTGGAAAAATCCCATGGACAGAGGAGCCTGGTAGGCTACAGTCCATGGTGTCACAAAGAGTTAGACATGACTGAGTGACTTCACTTTCACTCATACAATTAATATTTAGAAATTGTTTTTTTGTTTTTACATTGTATTTTTAAAATTAATTTTTATTGGAGTATAGTTGCTTTACAATGTTGTTAGTTTACAATGTTGCTGGACAGCAAAGTGACTCAGCTATATGTAGACATATAGCCCCTCTCTTTTTGAATTCTTTCCCATCTAGGTCACCACAGTCCATTGTATTTTGTATCTAGTTTATATTTTTAATATTTCTTAGATATTGCTTTTGTAGATATGAACCTTTTACATGAAGACTCCTAAAAGCTTTAGGCTTAATTTCTTTTTATGTACATCTTCTTATTCACGCTTCTGTCCTCATTTGCTAGTCTAGGCTGGGCCTGTAAGAGCAAGGCCAACTTGGATTGAAATGAAGGGCCCTCTCTCACCACGTTGACTTTCCTAATGAATGATGGTCAGTGTGTTAGATCAGCAGCTCCAAAACCTCTCAGGCAACATGCTGTATATATGGGTCACAGTAAATGAAGTGAATGCACTAAATATTTTGTTTCTATTCGGTCCACTTTTAGTATATAAAAAGTATTATCGGTTCCTATATTGTTGTATTATAGAAAGTCTTAAGGAAAAAATAATGGTATTTTTTATTTAATGGTACAACAACAGCTTGATGATACATTTAAGTCATAAACTGAACTGGAAAGAAAAAGTATGGAAGTGACAAGGACAAGTAGAAGAAATTCCTCATGGTTGCCTGAAATTGAGGCTACAGAATGCACATTTCCTGATGGGAGCCAGGGGAAGAACGGTAGAACTAGTCCATGATTCAGACAAAACACTTCAGACAAAACAAAGGGCTACTACAGGACTCCCAGATGTTTTTCCTTTATCTCCTCTTGAAAAGTTGGTATTCATTCACTCATACCTTCACTCATGTACTCAATAAATATTTACTGACTGGTTCTATGCCAGGCGTTGGACACTTCAGAGAGTCGGGTTCTCACTAGTTCTCTTTTCACTCCATCACTTGCTTCCCTGGTGGTTCAGTTGGTAAAGAATCTGTCTGCAATACAGGGGACATGAGTTTGATCCTCAGGTCAGGAAGATCCACTGGAGAAGGGAAAGGTTACCTACTCCAGTATTCTTGCCTGGAGAATCCCATGGATAGAAGAGCCTGGTGGGTTAGAGTCCATGGGGTCCCAAAGAGTCAGACACGACTGAGCTGCTAACACTTCCACGTTTTTCACCTTCTTCTTCCTTTTGGATCCAATTTGCTTACAAGCTGACTTTAGAATTTGTACTTCTAGCCATTTCTCCTCTGTCATATAGGCCAATATTTTCCAGTCCTTTCTGGATAACTTCCCTTAAGTCTCTCCTAGACTTTAATTCTTCCTTCTTTCATTGATACATTCACCAAATATTCACTGAGCACCTACAATGTGCCAGGCACAAAGCTGAATATGATGAATATAGACACTGCAACTCAATGTTTAAGACTAAACTTATCCCCTCCTTCTCTAAGCTTGCTCTTCTGAGCTTCTTCTTTTGAGCAAAAAAGCATTAGTTCAGTTTAGCCCATCAAGCCAGACTGTCTCTTACCTCCTACTGTCCAGCACGACAGATGAAGTTTAAATTCTACTTATGAAATGAGTTTTAATGTTGCCATTCTTTCATTGTTTTCATAGCTGTTGCAGTAAATCAGGCTCTAATTATCCCCTGCCTGGGTTATGTAATAAATGGTTACCCTGTCTCCAGTCTCTCCTTTTCTAATTCACCCTAAATTAACTTTTAAAACACAGATTTAATTATGTTATTTCCCTGCTCAAAGATTTTTGGTGACTCCCCACTGACTACAGAATAAGATCTAAATGGTTTTCACCTGACCCTTTATGCTGGCTCTCAACCCACTTTTCAGCGATTCCCAACTCTTTGCCATTTCCTAAGTTTAAAATTTTTGTTACATTCTGCTTTTGTTATGCTGTCCTCTCTCTGCCTGGGATAATAACTCATCGTATTTGTGTGTCATTTTCCAGTTTGCAAGGGACTTTTCCCCAAGCACCTTCCATTAGGTAGGTGGGATCATGTCCCAGAACTAAAACCAAAAGAGCTGGGGCTCTGAAGATGTAAATAATTTGATGAGGGTCTCATGATTAGCAAGAGATCCCAGACACTAAACATCAAGGGGATCCAGCACCAAAAAACAAACTATATTGAGATGCAGCACTTTTACTGAGTAAAATGAATTTGAGACCTAGGTTGCCCTTGGTATTTGGTGTCATATATTTTTATCTAAGAGCTTCATTTACACAGAAAACCAGTTCTTCCTTTCTTCCTTTCTTTCTTTGGCTGCTTTGGGTCTTAGTTGTGGTACAGGGGCTCAGCAGTTGTGTTCAGGCTTAGTTGCTCCAGGGCATGTAAAATCTTCTTGGACCAGGGATCAAACCCATGTCCCCTGCAACAGCAGGTAGATTCTTATCCACTGGACCACCAAGGAAGTCCCAGAAGGTCAATTCTTAAATGCCATATATCTTTGGATTTATTATACTCTGACAGACTTTAAAAACAATTTCAACTATAATTTTATAGTCACTATGGTAAAGCTCTATCCTATTTTCATTCTTTGTGTATCTTTATAGTGATATAAATAAACTCACAAGATTGGTACAGCCTAGCTTTCACGAACATTTTGTAAAAATAGCACCTGCTAGTTTCATCAAAATGTATAACATACTGTGCTACAGTCTGATGGGGTTGCAGAGTCAGACATGACTGAGAAAGTACCTGTTTTGTGCCACTATGGTAGTCCCTTAATGAACAGTCCATACAAAAGAATACACTTTAAAAGCTTGCCACAATTTTTGCATGTGAACTATAAGATATGAGTCTAACCCAGAAGTCCACTATTCAAAGACCTGAATGAATTGGAATTTCTCTCATCATTAACAATGATAAGCACCTTGAAGTCTCACCATATAACATTTTATGTATATCTCAAACAGCTTGAAGTGACTTCTATTCAAATTGATCACTGTAGGAATAAGATGTAAAGGTAAACTGGCTTTGCTGACTGTCCGTTTATTGATTCCCAGGGTTCCTTAAGCTGCTATTGTAGTTTAGGTACCACTCAGTCATTTCTTCAATAATTATTACATGTACTATTCACAGTGGCTATAAAGATACATAAGGGACAGATGCTTTCAGTCTAGGAAGATAGACTAGACTAAGTATTTATTTATTTTTGTTTCATAATTGTACCTTTTCATTTTGTATAAAATACGTTAATACAAATAATTCTTTTAAAAGTGCAATGTATTTTACTTTTATAGATATTATTGACTTTGCTGCTTTTAGAAGAAACTTTACATTAAAATAAGTATATTTGGAAAATGTTAGAAAACAGGAAATACAGACATACACACACCCCTATAGCTTAGTCTCATGACTGGATTTTCTTTTTTTCAAAGTTTATTTTATTTTATATTGGAGTATATAGTTGATTTACAATGTTATATGAGTTTCAGATACACAGCAAAGTGTACATTTATACATGTACATATATCTATTCTTTTTAAAATTCATTTCCCATTTAGGTTATTATAGAATATTGAGGAGAATTTCCTGTACTTAACAGTAGGTCTTTGTTGATCATCTATTTTTTTTTTTTTGATCATCTATTTTATATACATGTAGTAGTGTGTATATGTTATCCTAAACTCCTAATTTAACCCCCCCCACTTCAGAAAGCAGACATTTAAGCAATTATAACACAAAAAAAACAAAAAGCTTTCGGAAGGTAGGTTTGGGCAGTGAACTGCGACAACGCAGAGGAGAAACCAATTACTTGTTAGAGGGGGGTCAGGAGTTACCTTGGCACTTGGTCAGAAGGACATTTATGGCCATGTGGGTGTAACACTATGTGCTCTTGTAGTAATCTTTGTTGTTCAGTTGCTCAGTCATGTCTGACTCTTTGTGACTCCATGGACTGCAGCACGCCAGGATTCCCCGTCCTGCACCGTCTCCTCAAGCTTGCTCAAACTCATGTCCATTGAGACAACGATGCCATCCAACCATCTCATCCTCTGTCGCCCCCTTCCCCTCTTGCCCTCATGGTCTTTTCCAGTGAGTTGTCTCTTCACATCAGGTGACCAAAGTATTACCTAATTTTATCTTGACCTAGCACATTATATAGAACTGATTCCTGTATGTTTCCTGTGAAAACTGTGATGACCTTAATAAGGGCGATGTCCTATTTGTATCCTAAATTCCAAGCACAAAGCTCGAAACAGAGGAAGTGTTGCATAAAGTGAAGTGAAAGTGAAAGTCTCTCAGTCGTGTCCGACTCTTTGCAACCCCATGGGCTATACAGTCCATGAAATTCTCCAGGCCAGAATACTGGAGTGGGTAGCTTTTCCCTTCTCCAGGGCATCTTCCCAACCCAGGGATTGGATTGGGTTGATTTAACCCAGGGATCAAATCAAGGTCTCTCACATTGCAGGCAGATTCTTTACCAGCTGAGCCACAAGGGAAGTCCAAGTGTTGCATAACTTACATGAAATTAGAACCAAGAGCATTCTGTGCAGAAGAAAGAGTATCAGCAATGGCCCAGTGTCAGAAGGGCTGCATCTCAGGGATCTGAGTGTAGTTTGGAGAAGGTGGAGGAAAGGAGAGGGATGGGAGAATGAGCAAATAGTGAATCCAAGGAGGCAGGCTTCAGAAGCCATGCTGGGTTGAAGCTCACCTTCAGGGAATCTTGTTTTGGGAATTTGCTGAAGGTTTTGTGCTAGGGATCCACAACGTGAATGGAGATTAAGAAAAGGATTAAAGTGGATGCAGAAGATAAAACTGACAACACGCTGATAAGATGAAGAAGGGATTGGATGAGAGGGACACGTCAGGGATGACACTTAGGTTCCCAGGTTGGGGAGATGCAGATGTCATTCACTGCGACAGAGAACAAGAAGACAATGGGTGTGAAGGCAAGATAACAATTTTAAGGCTAAGTGGAGATGTTCAGGGAGCACTTGGAAATACAGTAATCAGTTGCAATAGAGAAGTCTGGGAAGGAAATGCGATTAGGGTTAGGGATAGGGTCAAGGTCAGGGTTAATGGTCCACCATGAGCTGTTACGGATGCCATGCTGCAGGAAAAGTGTTCAGGATAAGAAGAGGGCTCAGGGTGATAGTCTGGCAAACACAAGTGCTTACAGAGTACCTGGAAAAAGCGGCATTTAGGATTACCTGAGAAAGCACATTTTTTGCAAAGTTATATTTTTGGAGTCAGGAGATGACTTAACCAGATGGATACAGTTTTCATTTGAGATGAAGGACATATTAGAGGCACTAGAAAAATGGTACCGATGAACCTATTTGCAGGGCAGGGAGAGGGAAGAAGACATAGAGAACTGACATGTGGACACAGAGGGGAGGGGGGCAGGGGGATGAATTGGGAGGTTGGCGCTGACACATAATGTACTACGATGTGTTAACTAGATATCTGGTGGTTAACTAGATAGCTGGTGGTTAACTAGATAGCTGGTACAGCACAGAGTGCTCAGCTCGGGGCTGAGTGATGCCCTAGAGGGGTGGGATGGGGGAACGGCAGGGAGGTCAAAGAGAGAGGGGATACATGGACACACATAGCTGATTCACTTTGTTGTATAGCAGAAACGAACACACCATTGTCAAGCAGTTATACCCAAGCAATAATACAAAATGAAGTACTAGAAGTACAGAATGGATGCTCTCTGGACCAGAAGTCATTAAGAAATAAACACTCTGAATTCCCCATGATTTCAAGACCATGCCCACCAAGCTTCCTCATGTATGGACAATGTGTGGACATGTATGGACAATGTATGGACATGTATGGACAGTGGCAAGAGGAGAAATGCACTCGTGGAGAACAAAGCATGTTCTCTGCAGAGAAGGCTCTTGACTCCCAAGTGCAGCCAAGTGTGTTGGTTCTCTGAGGCTGGCAATTTCTGAGCCACTCTAACAATGACACCCTCCATTCCATTGCTCTGGACACTTAGATGACATGGGGAGGCAGGGGACAACCAAAGTAGAAAAGACACATTTGGAGTTGACTTACATACATCATCATGAGCTTCCCTTGTAGCTCAGTTGGTAAAGAATCTGCCTGCAATGCAGTAGACCTGGGTTCGATTCCTAGATTGGGAAGATCCTCTGGAGAAGGAAATGGCAACCCACTGCAGTAGTCTTGTCTGGAGAATCCCATGGAAAGAGGACCGTGGCAGGCTACAGTTCGTGGAGTCACAAGAGTTGAACACGACTTAGTGAATCATCACCACCATATATACCACCATGCATAAAACAGGTAGCTAGCAGGAAGCCACTGTATGGAGCAAGGAGTCCAGCTTGGTGCTCTGTGGTGACTTAGAGGAGTGGGATGAGGGGTGGGTGAGAGGGAGGCCAGGAGGGATGGGATACGTATGTATACATATAGCTGATTCACTTTGCTCTACAGCAGAAATGAATACAACATTGTATAGCAATTTTTAATTGGATTAAAAATTATATTAAAAATGAAATTAATTTTTAAATTAAACAAAAAAATTAAATTAAAAAAACAATCCTGCCAAGAGGAAACCTGGGCATTTCTTAGTATAGCTTTCCCCTGAGCAACTCAGAGTGTTAATCCAAGAGTTACTTACAGTCAGCCCTTTGTACCGAGATTCCTCCACATACAGGAGTTCAACCAAACACCAAGGTGTAGTACTGTAATACTAGTATTTACTACTGAAAAATATCTGTGTATAAGTGTTTCCATGCAGTTTGAACCCACATTGTTCAAGGATCAACTGTAAGTGTGCAGAGTAACATTCCACTTGGGAAGTTTTCGAGAGGCAAAGGTGTCCGCGAACCCTGATGCCCTGTTACCACAGATCATAAGAACCTGCAGAGGTAAGAGGTCAGAAGCAAGCCATGCATTTAAGGGATAAAAGAGAGAGGGAAAATGGCTTTCAAGCTAGATTTATATTGGAGTTAATAATACTCATTAAAAGTGATGTGTTATTGACATCTACATTCCCTGAACATCAATTAGGGCTTGATGTCCACAAAATTTACAGTTTTACCTGCTTTTCAATGAGTTGGCTCTTGGCCACCTGATGCGAAGAGCAGACTTATTTGAAAAGACCCTGATGCTGGGAAAGGTTGAAGACAGGAGGAGAAGGGAATGACAGAAGATGAGATGGTTGGATGGCATCACCGACTCAGTGGACATGAGTTAGAGCAAATTCTGGGGGATGGTGAAGGACAGGGAAGCCTGGCATGCTGCAATCCATGGGTCACAAAGAGTCAGACGTGCCTTAGCGACTGAACAATAATTCACTTCAATAAGGGCTCCTCTTCTACCCTGGCACGTTTGTTTTATATGAATTATTAATCAAACTGCTTTTTCACATGACTGGTCTTCCTCAGTTGCCAACCTGAACATCTGTGTGTGATAATAACGTTCAAACACCTAATGCCCCAGTGGATACAAGTTTGGGGACACCTTCTCCAGAAATCCCTTTCTGCCTTCAGATCTCAAAAGCAGTGAACCCACTCACCTGATTTACCCATATTAAACCTGCAAATACCCATCTGACCTTGAAAAACAGTGTCACTCTCACACGGGACACTTCTGGCAAGGCATTTTCTTTTATCATTTAGTGCCCATCAGAGGCCCCAGCTCAAACCAGTGTCATCCCTCAGATATGCAGCACCTTTTCTTTATCAGCAACGAGCCTCAAGTCTAACGCAAAATGGACAACAAAGATGAAAAAGAGAGAGAAATGTAAGTAAAAGGAACTTGGGAAAAGGGGGAGGAGCCGTACAGTAAATGTGTAGAAGCTCACAGGGCCCGACAGGGATCTACGCTATTGAAGGCAGTGGTCTCAGTTCTCATCTCAAACACACTTGTGCTTTCTGCCAATGGTGAGCCAAATCATGAATTTTCACTTTGTCACATAATGTGTGCAAAGCACAAGACTGTACCATGGATACTGTCTTCAACATGGCCAACAGAATCACGGGGCAGACAAGACATCCATCTTCAAAAAGTTAAACAAATCCTCATGGTCATTCTTACTATGGAGGATGGACTTAGGATAATATTGGCTTCAGGCTTGGCCCGTACCTGGTGGGCAGGTTTAGGGGGCAACTTGTCACTGTCTTCTTGTTACCAGCCTCCACTTCAGTTTGTTTACTTGATAGTGGGCCAGTTTGACTCAGAAGAAAACATAATATGGCTCAGGTTTTAAGGAACTCTGGTAAGCCAGACTAGGTACAGTTACAAAGAACTGAAAAAATGTATCTGTATTTTGACACTGTCAGTTGAAGAGCTTGGTGTCTAATAAAAGGTGGCCTCATGAATGGGGAATGCCAAGCATCTTCTGACCGCCCTGCAGAAACACTCTCCACGTCTGGGGACCCTCTTGGTTCTTTCAGGTGCTGATGCCCATAACAACATTTCAGGGCCCCCTTTCCTCTGGCTTCTGATTGGGTTTGGTTTCAGAAGGCTGAGGGAGGGAGGAGAGAAATGTCAGGGTATTTCTTCCCCTAGCTTCCTTCTTCTGGGCCAGTGTGGGCTGCCTTCCTTGTTGGGGTGAAGCTTCTACTGAGGTCATTTCAAAATAGCCCTCTGTCTCTGGTTCTAGAAACTTCTCCCTGCCTTTGCCTTTCAGTCCTAAGGCTGGTGTCAGTGTCCCACTGTCTTAGCACTGGCAAGCAAGGAAATGGGGTACACAACTCCTTGAGATGTTCTTAGCCCTTGCCTACATTTCTCTAAGTAGCTCTCATAATTAAACATCTTCTGCTTCCTGGTAGTCACCAAATATGCTTTAGCTTTAATATGGCACCTGTGAGTTCTCACCTCTGCATTATTTGCAAACAAGGAATTCATTATTTTCCATTCAAAATGGCTTGAGTGAATGAAAAGCTTCTGACATGTACTTTTCTAAATAATCCAGTTGAAAAAAAAATACCATGTTAAAAAGAGTTCGAATAATGTCAGTTACAGGTCAAAGAACTCCTAATAAGGTTTCATGGAACATGGCTTAATAGAAAGAGCACTAAATAAATTAGGTCAGAAGCCACAGGTCTGAGTCACAGATTCATCAATTATTGCATGACCTTGACAAGTAACTTAACCGCTCTGAACTTTAGTTTTCTCATATATCAACCAGTGATAATAATGCCTGTCCTGTTTATCTCACAGGGTTATTGTGGGGGATCCGATGAATGACAGATGTGAAAATAATTTCCAATTGTGAGGACTAGATAGGGATATAACCCAGAACATTTCTGAGGATAAAATTTATCCAATAAAGAAACACGTAAAGTTTCATTATCCTAGAAAGTCCACAATACCTGTCCATTTTTACCCTTAAAATCACAGTGACAAGATAAAAGCACTGTCCAGTTTAAGAGGCAGGTTCTGAAGCTAACTGTTTGGTCACGAATTTGACCCCACCATGAATAAGCTTGGACATACTCCTCAACTTGATTGTATCATCAATAAAATGGGATGGTAATGATCTCAGCCTCACATTGCTACTGCAAGTACTGAATGAGATCATCATGAGAGCATGGAGTACAGTGTCTCCCACAAAGTTCTTCATCTATATTGGCTTCAGCCACGAGATGGAGAGAGAGTCCCTCAGTAGAGAAAGGATGAAACAAGGTGCAGTATCCAGCTTCTGGAGTCAAAACTTCATGTCTTGGAATATTATCTCATATTTATTAACTGTAAGTTTGAAAAAGTTATTTAGTCTTTCTGAACTCTAGGTTTATATATATATATTCAACAGGCTAAATATATCTGCCTTAAAATGGAACCTGGTGAACACCAAATAATAGGTATATAATGTGCTTAACTGGTGGCTCAGACAGTAAAGAATCTGCCCACAAAGAAGGAGACTCGGGTTCAATCCCTGGGTTGGGAAGCTTCCTCTGGAGAAGGGAATGGCTACCCACTCCAGTATTCTTGCCTGGAGAATTCCACGGATGAAGTAGCCTGTCAGGCCACAGTCCATGGGACTGAAAAGAGTCAGACATGATGAGCGACCACACAATGTGCTTAACACGATGTTGGATACATAATAAATGCTCACTTAAAACTGTCATTACTATTTTGGTGTTGCTAAAATCAAAACCCCTCCTCCTTTTTAGCTCTTACTTCTTTTTGATGAATAGTCTGCAAAGAGGCTGGTTTACACAATAAGTATTTGCAAGTTCAAAGACAGAGAATCCTAACTACATATATTTAAGGGCTGGACATATCTTTGAAAGGCTGATGTCTTGGCACAGCAGTATATGACCTCCTGGAGAAGGGAATGGCTACCCACTCCAGTAATGAGACAATGTTTAGCCACTTTTGGTACTTGCCTGTGGCCCTGGAAAATGAGAGTTAGTCCCGATTCAGCATTTGCCCAGTGTCTGTGGGGTGTAGCTGTGACCCAGGCAGGGGACTGGAGGTAATTAACAGGGTAAATATAACATCTGCCTCCATGTTGTTGCCTGAGAAAGTATTTCATTTATTTTCGGAACAGAGTCTGTCTTGAAGTTAAAAGCGAAGGTCACAAAATATTCCCTTTCGGAGTATACAGCTTGCGACTTAAGAGTGTGATCTTTGGAGTTCAAACTTCGGCTTTGTTTTTTATTCATGGTGTTGGACAAGTTATTTTACCTGTTTATTCCATGGTTCCTCCTCTATAAGACAGGAGTTCATAGTAGAACTTGCAACATTGGATTGATTGTTGAGAGGACTAAATGAGCTAATACATGTATAAATGTCTTAGGACAATAAATGTTAGTTATGCTTAAGTATAACTTAAGTATATGCTTAAGTATAACAAGATAAGTATTATTTTATTACAAAGTGGTGTTGTTTGTGAATAAAATTGAAATGTCCTTAGATTAGAGTGCAAGAGCTAGCAAACTATGACTTGCAGGTCATATCCACCCCTCCACTTTTTTTTTTCCCCGTAAACCTAACCTCATTGGAAACCAAGTGAAAAAATTATTTGTTTGGCTCTGCTGGTCTTAGTGCAGCATGCAGGATCTTGGGTCTTCCATGTGGCGTGTTTCCTGACCAGGGATTGAACCCAGGCCCCCTTCATCGAGAGGATGGAGACTTAACCATTGGATGACCACTTATTTTTATAAATAAAATTTTATTGGAACGGAGTTGCAATTATTCATTTACTTACTCTCTATGGCTGCTTTCATGCTATGTGGGTAGCTGAGTATACCTGTGATGGAGATCTCATGGCTAGAGGCCCTGAATATTTACTATCTGGCTCTTGATGGAAAAATTTTGCTGACTCCTGGATAGACAGCTACTACTAACATATTCTTCTCAAAGGGAAAAGCTGGCATAGAAATTATTTATTCTGGGGAAATATGTTTATATTCACGCCTCTGCACTCTGTCAAGTGACATATTATACACTGCAAACAAGTGCGGCTCAGAAGACCTTGGAAGGTACTGCTTTCTGCTCTCCCTGCCCCCACCAGTTCTGCTTAAGGAAACAACGTGCATGAGGTGATGCTACTAACCTACTTTCAGCAGAATAAATATCCTGTTATTTTCCAGTAATGTTAATGAGTGTTCACGCTTCCAGCCGCAATTAGGGAATTGAACTCTCTCTCATCCTTGACTTTTCTCAGACCATGATAGAATCAGGCAGTGGCTATCATTTCTGTAAATAACTGAACTTTATTTGGTAAAAGGCACAAAGTTGCTTCTTAAAAAAAAAAGATATGTATTTCATGTTTCTATTCCTTCTTTTTTTTTTTTTAACAAAAAAGAATATGTCAACATAAATGCTGGAGAGGATATGGAGAAAAAGGAACCCCCTCCACTGTTGGTGGGAATATAAATTGGTGCAGCCACTATGGAGAACAGTATGGAGGTTCTTTAAAAAACTAAAAGTATAGTTACTCTATAGTCCAGCAATCCCACTCCTGGGCATATATCCAGAGAAAACTCTAATTCAAAAAGATACATGTACCCCCAGTGTTCATAGCAGCACTATTTACAGTAGTCAAGACATGGAAGCAACCTAAAAGATCGCTGACAGATGAACGGATAAAGAGGATGTGGTATATATACATAATGGAATATTGCTTAGCCATAAAAAAGAAGGAAATAATTTCATTTGCAGCAATATGGATGGACCTGGAGAGTATCACTCTAAATGAAGTAAGCCAGTCGAAGACAAATATCATATGCTGTTGCTTATATGTGGAATCTAAAAAAATGATCCAAATGAACTTATTTACAAAACAGAAATAGACACACGGACATAGCAAACAAAGTTATGACTATCAAAGGGGGCAAGGGGAAGGGATAAATTAGGAGTTTTGGATTAGAATATACAGACTACTATATATAAAATAGATTACTAACAAGGAAATGCTGTATAGAACAGGGTACTACTATACTCAATATCCTGTAATAACCTATAGTGGAAAATAATCTAAAAACGTATAACTGAATCATTTTTCTGTGCACTTGAAACTAACACAGCATTATTAATCAACTATGTTGTTCAGTCACTAAGTCGTGTCTGACTTAGAGACCCCATGGATTGCAGCACATCAGGTTTCCCTGTCCTTCACCATCTCCTGGAGTTTGCTCAAACTCACGTCCATTGAGTTGATGATGCTATCCAACCATCTCATCCTCTATAGACACCTTCTCCTCCTGCCCTCAATCTTTCCCTGCATCAGGGTCTTTTCCAATGAGTCGGCTCCTCACATATTTTAATAAAAATTTAAAAAACAGATGAAGACATTTCTCCTAGGGAACAGAAATCATTAACAAATGTTTCATGTTTAAAAGGATGTTGATCTCAGAAAAGGTAATGTAGTGAATTCCATGGGGAAAAAGGCAAAATAAAAAGTTTCAGTTAAAAAATAAAATAATAAAACAGAACGTGGAAAAGTTTAAATTTTTCCAGAGGTTAAGAAAGGTTATTCTCTCCAGTCGAAGTGCTGGATAGTGCCACACTTCTGGCTTCATCTTTTTTTTTTCCTGGCTTCATCTTGTACCCACATCCACTCAAGCTTTTCAGTTCAGGGCTGAAACCAGCTGGAACATGGCATAGAAGATGAATGCCCAATGCTGAGATTAGCAAGTGAACTGGATGTTAAAGATACATGTAAATTATGAGAACTAGTGTTGATTACTTTCTAAATTAGATCAAGAAACCTATTTATATGTATTTGTAACAAACACAATATAGGATATCAAACCTTGCAAATTGACTAATAAGATTGAAAGCAAATAACCATTACACTTCTCCTTAATTCATCTGCACATGTATCTTTTGGTTATCATTCAGGTGGGGAAAATGATTTGGGTTTTTGACAGTAATAAAGACAAAAAAGGATGCTTTATCATTTTTTTTTTAAATGCAAGCTGTAACATGGAAGAAGTAATTTAATCCTAGGAAATTTTATGCACACACAAGAACAGCTACTGATATTTGGTAAAGTTAATGATTTTGGTAATGAAAAACTTCAAGTAAATTTATGAATGAACAGGAAACAAAGATCTGAGATTTACCAATGCAACCAGGCTGAGGAATACCTCAGCGTCATTAGTACAACATAAATCAGACCACGCTGAGAGCAAAATGCACAGCCTTTCCCTCTTTAGGAAACTGTATTTTGACACACAGGCCTTATAATTTTTGTAAGTGAAGGAATTACAAGACCCCAGGAAGTATAAATCACCTCTTTCTAAAATAATTTTCAGCTAGAAATAACACAACATGTATCATATTCTTTCTTCAATCTTCAATTAACAACAAAGGGGACAGTGGCAATCTCAAGAAACAAACATACATATTTAGGATATGAATATATTCTGCTTGGGCAGAGAATATTCCATTTTATTCTACATAAAAGGCAAGTCTAGTCTTGCTTCACATTTAACTCTTTTTACAATTTGTACTTGGTCATTACTACTATAATGAGAAACAGAAGAGGGTACAGGCTCTGGAGCTTTATTTGGGTACACATTTTGGCTCTGCCATTTACCATCTGTGTGACCTTGAGCAAATGGCTTAATGTCTCTGTACTTCCATTTCTTCTTCTGAAGTAGAAATAATCACAGCGCCTAAAACCATAAAGTGCTGTTGTGAGACTCAAACAAATAATGCAAGTGAAGTGCCTAGAATGTGTGCCTTGCACGCAGCACGTGTTTAACAGTTCTTTGTTTTCTTATGTGTTCTCCTGATATGTGTCACTTGTCAACCACAGTGAGCTGAATTTGGTCTCCCCAAAAGATATGCTTAAATTCTACCCTTATTTGGAAATAGAGTTTTGGCAGATGTAATCAAGTTAAGATGAGGTCATACCAGGTTAGGGTGAACCCTAAAGCCAGTGACAGATGTCTTTATAAGAGAAAGGAGAGGAAGATTTAGATACAGACATGGAGCAGTGGCACGGGGGAGAAGGCCAGGTAAAGACCGAGCACAGACTGAAGTGATGAAGCTGCAAACCAGTGAATACCAAGGACTGCCAGGAGCCACCAGCAACTGAGAAAAAGCGAGGAAGCATTTCCCCCTAGCATGTTTGGACACTTAGATTTTGGACTTCTCGTCTCCAGACCTGTGAGAGAATACGTGTTTATTATTTTTAGCCATCTGGTTTTGGGTACTTTGTTACGGCAGCCCCAGGAAATGAATCCAGCAGGTAACCTCTATGAAAAATTAGAGACTTGTAGGAGAGAATGAGGTGAAGTCACAGCACCTAGAAGAGAACCCACAGGTGGCTCATTGGGCGTTCTTTGAATTTAGTTATTTCATGGAGTCACCACTTTTTAACCTTGCTTAGACTGGAACAGCTTTGGGCCAGTAGAGCTGGGGCGGCCGACAGCTCTCCTAAGTGACTGTGACCACACCATACAACTTTATCTAGAGCTGTGCTGTTGATACAGAAGTCATTCGTCACAAAGGGCTATCTAAATTCAAATTCATCAAAATGAAATAAAATTAGAAATTCAGTTTCTCAGTTGTATGAGCCACGGTTAACATGCTCCATAGCCACACAGGGCTCCTGGCTGCCATATTGGATTGTGCAGTTACAGAACATTTCCATCACAGCATAAAGTTGCATTACACAGTGCTAGATGACATTGGCATTGTAATAGGATTTATTTAGAAGGCAAATAAAACAAGCAGACAGGTTGTGTAGAAAAAGGAAAGTGTCGTACTCTTGTAACAGAGGTAGGCAACCCCATCATTTATGAAGGACAAAAGGAAAAGTGAAGATAGTAGAATGGGTACTCGGACAACTGCTCACAGGAAATCTCTCTTGTTGAATGGTCTATTGTTTTCCTTTTAAAGTCACCTACATCTCTGCTTTTCTGTAATTTGGACAAAGGATATTTTATTCAATTTTTGTAGACTGAAAATTAGTACCATAGAAAACTAGCCTATATCCAATGCCAGACATCACTATAGAAGAGTATGGCTTACTTTACCTGCATCTGGTTGAGATACACCTCACACGTAATTGGTTAATTTTTTGGTCCCTCAATACTGTGAAGGAGGTAAATGCTACAAAGTGACAAATGAGATCAAGAAACATGTGAGCTACACAATCTCTCTCCTCCTCTTCAGATCTAATCATACAGATGAATAAATTGCTATAAAAATACCAAAAATAAAACTAAAAACAATGACTGAATCATTTTTTTTAAATCTCATGTACTCCGTGTTCAGGTAGCAAGAAATTTAATTCCAGTCCAACCAGTCTCCTGTGATCTTTTTTTTCCCTTTCATCTAAGATATTTTTAATGCTCAGAGGCGTTATAATAGAAAAGCATGTATTTTTGCCTGGTTTATACCCATCATCCTTACCATTACAACAAGACAAAAGCATTAAAGTAAAATTAATCATGTCAAAAGATTTTAGCAAAAACAAGTGAGACCATGCATAAAGCATCGCTTTGTCTAGTGTGAAGTCACGCTCTGATTAAAAACATATAATGAAAGTGAAAGTGATACATCATTGCCTTAGCAGTAGGATTTTCTGTAAGTGCTTTGCAGTTCTCAACATAAAAATGTGGCAAGATTTCTGTCTTTGAAACTCACAATGATTATTGTTCTAGCTAATAACTGGAATTCAATCTTAAAATCTTTTCTTTAAAGAAATTAAGACTTAATGACCAAAATACAACCTGTCAGTAGGATTAATAGTTAGCACACACTGAAAGGAGTAGTAGTTTGCCTTGACATCCAGACACAGAGATCAGAAAGTATCTGCTCAATATGCCTTTTTTACAAAGCCATCTTTAATGCCAGCTAAATATGGTCAGGCCTTTAAGATATCTTCTGTGAAGCACAACTGTTTGCTTCATCAAAAGCAATCTCACTAATAAGTATTAAGGCATGGTCACAGAGTGATCATTCCCCCGTAATGGAGTCATTTTATGTATGCTACACAAAACCAAAAATTCTAACTGACCAGATATTCACAAATACAGATTTAGCTCCTCGATGCCACCAGGGTTGTGTCATGAGTCTGAAAAGAAGCAGTGTGCTTATTTGCACTTTCCTTAGTTACTCGTTTATTCTGACAGAGTTACTTGCATATAATAACACTCCCCCCAGCTTTCTTTTCATTGTTTTGTTGTAAGTTTGAAGGTCATTTCAATTCCTTTTTATCATCTCTATTGATGATAAAAACCATTCTGTTCTATGGGAATTATGTGTATCTCTATGATTTACATTTATATCTGTTTTGTATAAACTATATAGATGTATACTAGTTGGCATATAATAAACAGAAAAAATAGTAAAAATTACATAAACTCAGACATACTTAAACTATTTGTGGGGAGTCAAAATTAGAAAAATTCCCTTTCAAATGCCTTATACTAATATTTGGAGTGTACTTTAAATTTTTTCCTTCAATATACAGGTTTGTAATCTATGAATAAAGATCTGTCCCAACAATAAAAGTCACATTAATGCACGAAGAGATAGAAAAATGCAATGGAGCAGCTGTGACTTTGGACAAATAACTGCTCGTAGAAGAAATGAGAATGCTTTGCTTGAAGAAGACTGAACCAAATATTTGTTGAACATAAGGATGCACTGTTGTAACCATTTAGGTTATTAAACAAATTTTTGGTTATTCTTTATTTGAGAGCTTGGGAGGATTTCATTTCTCTACCTACTTTGAAGTTAGGTGTGGCCAGGTGATTTGTTTTTGCCAATAAAATTTGTTAGCTCTTAAAGAGTCGGTGTGACTTAAGAAGCTTAAAGACTCAGTGTGAAATTTTTCTCTCCCCTGCCTTGGCAATCATAAGAAGCCAAATAGTACTGGAATTTCCATCAATATGAGTACTGGAATGAGAAGAAATGGAACAGAGACCTAGGTAACTTATCATATAGACATGTGATATGAAAAGAAATAAATCTTTACTTATATAAGCTACTAGGATTTAGGGATCGTTGTTACTGTCTAACCTAGCCTAGCCTCTAAAAGATACAGGCATTGGTACTAAGAGGGCCCAGTAGCTGATAACCAGGAAACTGACCCTGGAGGGTGGAAAGATGGAAATGCACATTATGGTATGGAAAACCACTTTGTGGGCACTCAAAGCCAGTGCTCTGGGACAACCCAGAGGGATGGGGTGGGAAGGGAGGTGGGTGGGGTTTCAGGATGAGGGGATACAAGTGCACCTGTGGCTGATTCACGTCAATGTACGGCAAAAACCACCCCAATATTGTAATCATTCTCTAATTAAAATAAATAAATTAATTTTAAAAATTTAATAAAAATATAACATATAAAAAAAATTGTTATTTGTTTTTACTTGGGTGGTGAATGTGTTATTTAATAAACATCCATCTCCAAGAGAAGAGGTTAAAAAACAGATATGAGAGATATCAAAAATGTTGATAGTGTGTACTGGTTGCTGTTGGCTGCGCTTGGCTAGATCTACAAAGAAGAGATGATCTCACAAAAAAAGTCTGCATATTTATAAGTAGGATTGAAAAAAATAGTCTCGAAAATCAGGAGTGTGCAACATTAGAAGAAGCAATGATTTTCAGACCCATCTGGGAGAAGGTGAAATTGAAAAGAATTTTGAGCAAAAGACATAAATTCAAACTCAGCTTCTGTCTGTCAGTAGAGGAATGGATAAGGAAGACGTGGTACATATATACAACAGAGTATCGCTCAGCCATAAAAAACAAAACAAAACAAAATAATGCCATTTGCAGCAACTGGATGGATCTAGAGATTGCCATACTGAGACATGTAAGTCAGCCAGAGAAAAACAAATATCATATGATATCATTTATATGTGGAATCTAAAAAATGGGTACAAACGGTCTTATCTACAAAATAGAAATAGAGTTACAGATATAGAAAACTATGTGTATATGTCAATCTGTCAGTTTGTACCTCCTCCCCTTCCCCTCCGGTAACCACGAGTTTGTTTTCTATATCTGTAACTCTATTTCTATTTTGTAGATAAGTTCAATTGTACCCATTTTTTAGATTCCACATATAAATGATATAAAATAGCTAACTAAAAAGAACCTAGAGTAGAGCATGGGGAACTCTGTAATGGCCTCCAAGGGAAAAGAATCTAAAAAAGAGTGGATGTAGGTATATGTATAACTGATATACTTTACTGTACCCTGAAAGTTACACAATATTGTAGACCAATGATGCTGCTGCTGCGAAGTCACTTCAGTCGTGTCCGACTGTGTGGGACCCCATAGACGGCAGCCCACCAGGCTTCCCTGTCCCTGGGATTCTCCAGGCAAGAATACTGGAGTGGGTTGCCATTTCCTTCTCCAATAGACCAACTATAGTCCAATAACAATTTTAAAAAGCTCAGTTAGTGACAAAAAAATTAAAAGCATGGCTTTAGAGTTCAGGGTTTCTGAGCCCAAGCCACCCATTTTCTTTGCTTGGCCTTGCCATAAACCTTTCCCTCTGCTCCAAACTAAAAAAAAAAAAAAAAAAAAGTGTGCCTTTCACTGTAATTTTGCTGCTTTAGAGAATCTTAGAAGAAAATGTCAATGAAGGGTAAGACATTCAGTAAACTCTTCTAACTCAGGGAAAAGAGTAAAAAGGGAACTTCCTCAGTAAAGCCAGGTAGATATCCAAATATAGAGAGTATTAGGAAGAGAAAAGAAAGAGAGAGATGAGAGAGAGAAATGGGGATAAGGAAGAAAAGGAAAAAGCAATATAAGAAGTATATCAGAAAAGTGCACATGGTCATTGGCCATGAAGTAGATGGAAATATAAGTACAAGAAGACAGCTGAGTTTATTTAGAGGATGAATTACCCAAAGACTCACCAGTTTGGACTACAAGAGGCTATGACCATTATCGACTTAAAATAACCATCGTCTGCCACATCTCCTAGATATGAAATGTACTTAGAAAACTCTTCCTCTCCTAGGAAGTGTACAACCCTCAGGCTGACCTCAGATACAGAAGAATCTCCCATACGGTGGAGCCATGGCCGTGGAGAACAAAGGATGATGAGCAGAATTAGGGAGGACTCTTATCAAGGAACATACCTTTGGATAGTCACCTTTCTAAATGACTATTTGGTGGGGTTGCTAAAGTGCTATGATCTTTGTAAATTAAAGAGTCTCTCAGGCTCAACTTGTGCCTAATCCGTCACTGTGCATTATGTGTGTGGGGGAGCCAGAAAATTTGTCTCTTTATTTGGTTTCCAGATCAAGTGAAAGTGTGAAAGTGTTA
This sequence comes from Cervus elaphus, assembly GCF_910594005.1. NCBI lineage: Eukaryota > Metazoa > Chordata > Mammalia > Artiodactyla > Cervidae > Cervus > Cervus elaphus. The sequence goes on along the minus strand of NC_057841.1, from coordinate 28,152,933 downwards.
GTTGCTCAGTCATGTCCGACTCTTGGTGACCCCATGGACTGTAAGCTGTCAGGCTCCTCTGTTCATGGGATTCTCCAGACAAGAATAGTGGCATGGGTTTCTGTTCCCTTCTCCAGGGAATCTTTCCAACCTAGGGATATCGAACCTGGGTCTCCTGCTTTGCAGGCAGACTCTTTACCATCTGAACCACCAGGGAAGATCAAGAGGTGTCTCAAATAAACCCTGTGGCTGAGCTGAAATGACAGATGTCATTTTTAATTGCCAATGCAAAATGCTTGCAGCTCATTCTTGCCCCTGCTGCACTGATGGTTGTTACATGTTAAGATGGAGCCCTGTAAGCCTGGATCCCTGAATGACGCCCTCTGCCAACATGTGCTGGCATGTAGCATGAGTGAGAAATAAGGTCTTTGCTGATTTAAGATTTTAGGGTTGTTTGTTACCACAGCATAATCCTGATTGACACACAGATCTTCAGACTAGAAATATAAATTTCATGCTGAATCAAAAGTGTGTGTTCTTCAGATGCTGCTGCTGCTGCTTCTAAGTCACTTCAGTCGTGTCTGACTCTGTGCGACCCCATGGACAGCAGCCCACCAGGCTCCTCTGTCGACGGAGTTCTCTAGGCAAGAATACTGGAGTGGGTTGTCATTTCTTTCTCCACCCGTATTACTGCAAATGACATTATTTCATTCCTTTTACTGGCTAAGTAATATTCCATTGTGTATACACCACATCTTTATTCATTCGTCTTTGATGGACATTTAGGTTGTTTTCATGTCTTGGGTGTTGTAAATAGTGCTGATGTGAACATAGAGGCACATATCTTTTCTAATTGTAGTTCTTTTCTGGGTATATGTTCAGAGCGGGATTGCTAACTCATATGGCAACTCTACTTTTAGTTTTTAGGAGCCTCCATGCTGTTTTCCATAGTGGCTGCAGCAACCTATATTCTCACCAACAGTTTAGGAAGTTTCTCTTTTCTTCATGTTCTCCCCAGCATTTATTCTTTGTAGACGTTTTAATCATGGCCATTCTGACTGATGTGATGTAGTTTTGATTTGCATCTCTCTAATAATTAGTGGTTTTTGAACATCTTTCCATATGTCTGTTGGTCATCTGAAAAAGTAGAGAAGGCAATGGCACCCCACTCCAGGACTCTTGCCTGGAAAATTCCATGGATGGAGGAACCTGGTAGGCTGCGGTCCATGGGGTCGCTAAGAGTCGGACTTGACTGAGTGACTTCACTTTCACTTTTCACTTTCATGCACTGGAGAAGGAAATGGCAACCCGCTCCAGTGTTCTTGCCTGGAGAATCCCAGGGATGGGGAAGCCTGGTGGGCTGCCATCTATGGGGTCACGCAGAGTCGGACACAACTGAAGCGACTTTAGCAGCAGCAGCAGCAATATGGGTGGACCTAGAACTTATACTAAGCGAAGTAAGTCAGAAAGAGAAAGCAAATACCGTATGATATCACTTATATGTGGAATCTAAAATATGACATAAAAGAACAGATCTACCAAACAGAAATCAGACTCAACAAAAGCAGAGAAAGTAGAGAATTGACTTATGGCTGCTAAGAGGGAGGAGAGTGGTGGGTGAAGGGGTGGGATTGGGAGTTTGCAGTTAGCAGATACAAACTATTACAAATAGGATGGCCGAAAAGCAAAGTCCTAGTGTATAGCCCAGGGAACTATATTCAGTATCCCATAATAAACCATAATGGAAAATAATATACATATATATTATATATATGTATAATATATTTAAAACAAAGTTACTTTGCTATACAGCAGAAACTAACATTGTAAATAAACTATACTTCAAAAAACTTAAGAAGGATATGTAATTAGATTAAAAAATAAAATAAAATGTATAACTGCTACAAAAATAAAAAAAGCATGTCTTCTTTCTCAAATCTTGGGTGATAAGAGCAGAAGATAAGATTCAAAATGGAGTCAAATAGAATAAAAATGTATCAGAGGACAACTATATTCCAGATACTGAGCCCAGAGCTTATTATATTATTTTTATTTAACTCTCACAATAAATCTAAGAAGTGAGTATAATTATATCCACACTGTGGGTGGGAAGGATCAGAGAGGAAGCAGGGGGTGTACTGCAATTTAGATCTGTCTGTCCTGGAAGATGTAGCTCTGTGTGTGCGCGCGTTCATGCACGTGCATGTGTGTGTATGTGTGTGTGTGTGGTTTCATTTTTGACACTGCTACCAAGACAGTTTTAAACTGTCAAGAAATCTTCATAGAATTATGGCTTGTCAGTGATCTTACATGCAAATTTCATCACTTGCACCTCCTAATTTGCAGATTAGTCCACAAACCAAGATTATATTCTTGACCTCTAGGAGTAGGGGATTCATTCAATTAACCTGCAGTAGTTCTACTCTCTGAACATGGAACTAATCCCAGTGCCTCGGATCCATTTAGACTTTCATGGGTGCGATGGGTCAGCACAGATTAAATCCCGTTCATCTGCTCAGAGTCTTGACTAATAGCACCTGTTGGTGAGATAGATCTGTGTGGGCCTGAGGAAGCCCCGTCTGATGAAAATAGAGACCAGTGTTCTGTTCCTCATCCTACCACTAAATGATCATGTGACTCTGCATACAACACCTCTGCTCCATCAGTCACTTAAAGTGAAAGCCAACGTCGTGAATGTGCTGTAGAAAGTGCCTACAGGATCTGGTTTCTGCTAATCTCTTTAGCCACACGCTGTGTTTCTTTCCCTCACTCTTTGAGTTTAGCCAAGCACCTTCTTTCTGCAAGGTCTTAAGGGTTTTAGTGGCTAACTTGTGTCTGACTCTTTGTGACCCCATGGACTATACCCAGCCAGGCTCCTCTGTCTATAGGATTTTCTTAACTAACCTGGGGGAATCATCTCTCACATCTTTACCTGGGCAGCTGGCTACCTCTGTCTCATCCTTCTGTTCTCAGCTCATGTGTCACCTTCTTTGGTGATATCATTCATGACTCCTACACTAGATCTGATCTCTCCATTCCATGACCTTATATATTTTATACCCTTTCTTCAGAGCACTGTCACATTTTGTTATTATATACTGCTATCTGGAACTATTTATCTATTTTGCTTTTTGTTTTATATTGGAGTATAGCTGACTGACAATGTTGTGATAGTTTCAGGACAGCAAAATGACTCAGCCATACATACACATGTATCCATTCTCCCCCAAACCCCCCTCCCAGCCAGGCTGCCACATAACATTGAGCAGAGTTCCCTGTGCTACACAGTAGGTCCTTGTTGGTTATCCATTTTAAATACAGCAGTGTGTACCTGTTGATCTCCAGCACCCTAATGGGATTATTTATTAATGCTGATTCCTCCAGTAAACTCTAGGTTTGGTGAAGACAAGATGCTATTTGCTTTGACTCAGTATTGTTTTTTCTGCATCTAGAACAATGCCTGCTACCTAGAAGGTATCAACTATATTTGCAGAATGAATGAAATTAATGTGCAGAATGAGAGGGTTGAGTGAGAAGACCATTTAATTTTTCAGGGCTCACATTCAGTGGTTTGCTAGACTTTGTCTGCAATTTGCCTAGGATTGACACAGAGCAAATCTGAGCACCCTGTATCACTCATACCTCCTTCACGCCAGATTCAGTAGCAAATACCTCAGCTGGTATGTAAAGAAGACATCATCAGAATTATTGGTACCCATTCTGTCCTCTGGAGAAAAAGCAATTGCTATATTCAAGGGAGGTATATATAAACCAGAAATAAAGTCAGCTGGTTTTTCTTAGGCACCCAACTTACTTGAAATACAGTATTTGGAGTGACCGCGACACATATTTTTTTTTTTTAAATCTATGAAAAATCCACTAATGCACTGGTGCATGAATACACAGTAGCAAATAATTCAAGATATATAGCAATGTGCAGCCATGGATCCCAAATTAGAATTGAGCTCATTGGAGATAAAATTAGATGCTAACATATTTTAAAAGTCCAAACAGAATTATCTCTCCTTTTTCTTTGTCCAAAGTCCTGGAAACCATTACTCCATGAACTGAAATTCAAAATTCCAAGCTAATAGAGAACAACTGCCATGCTACTTTTTAAAAGCCTTTAGATCACTGTGTTTTCACTAACAACAAAAACAAAAATGAGAGGCGTATCTCTCCTCTTGGTTCTTATTCTTGAGCCTATTTTAGCAATTCCCAGAAATGGTTCTGTATAATATGGTTCTTGCTTAACTCTCAAGTCCCACCACACACTTCCTCGACTTCAGGCTCTCCTAGACACACAAATTCATTTCAGTTTCTAGAAGGTACCAACTCTCTCTTGCTTTTTGGCACTCCCAGTATGGGGCCCTCTTATTAAAATACTTTATCATTCATCTCTTGTTAAAAATATTTGTTTATTCATTTATTTATTTGGTCTTAGTGCAGTACTGGGGGGTCTTTAGTCACAGCATGCAGGATCTTTTTAGTTGCCACACATGGGGTCTAGTTCCCTGACCTGGGATTGAATCTGAGCCTTCTGCATTGGGAGCGCTGAGTCTTAGCCACTGGACCACCAGGGAAGTCCCGATCATCTACCTCTTTGCATCAATAATTCCTACGCATTTTTCTCAGTTTTACAGAGGATCACTTTTACAGAAGCCTTCCTAACCTCCCATGTTTAGATGAAGGGTACTTTCGGGGCTCCCATGTAAGCTCAGCTTCTCCTGTTTATTCCTCAGCACAATCTTGCTTTCATTGCCTCCTTGGGTTCTTGAGAGGAGATTTGATCACCTTTTACCTTGCCAACTAGCATAGAGTGGGTATTCAATAATTGCTTGCTTCATAAAGGAATAAGGTCTGCAGTTAAGTTTAAATGCTTCCCAGGCATTTTGAGTCATTCTGGAAGCACCTAGTTGTTTTCTGACGTTCTCCTGCAATGCAAAATGCACTATCCACAGACTCTACCTGCCTGTCTAGAAATTAAGCTAAACAAGTTGTGGGTTTTGGTTCTGGGTAATATAGATAACGTGAATAAAGGAAACATAAAGGTACAGAACCCTCAATTAAATTTACTTTTTATTTCTTTCAAAGCAAATCATCATAAGAAGTGATTGTTTTCCACTAACTTGCCATCTCCACCTCTCCAATATATCCTCAAAGAACAGAAATGAACTGAAATCAAGAAACAGAAGCCCAAGAAAGGAGTCCAATTAAACTGTCAATGTGCAGGTTTATTATTCCCTGAATAACCAGCAATTAAACCATTCTCCATTGCTCAAATATTGGCGAAATATCAAATCTACATTTATCTTTTGGAATTGAAGTTCAATGTCTGACACAAGATGTATTTTCTCAGTATTCTTTCTTCAACATTTATGGAAAATATGTTTTTTTAAAAAAAATCAAGCGTCCACCAGCCTCTCATCTCTGCAACTCTCGTAAAAGAAATTGATGACATCCAGTCCCAAAACTATTCCTGCTCGGGCAGGATCAAGTTCAAGGTCCTCCACAAACCAGACAGGAAGCTCAGGAAACCTCTGTACAATGGTTTCCTTTATTTTCTATGACTGAAAAAATACAAGTTCTCAAATCCTTGCACTATCAAGTAGAGGACAAAGTTGTAAACTTAAAGGAAGAGGAACAAAGGCTAACAGAGGGAACTGAAAGCGGCCAAAAGAAGGAACACACCTTTCTAACTCAGCTCTTCTAATTTTTAATCTAACCTTACTAAAAGGAAATCATTATCAGCACGTGGAGAGAGAAATCTGTATTTTAAATCCTTTTCCTGGAATTGCTCAAGGAAAACAATAAGAAGCCCTGAATAAGTAGGTCTCTTATCTGAAATGTCAGCAAAACAAGGTCAATTTCAGGGAAACACTTTACCCACCAGTAAAGACAATGGTCAGTGGGGAACCCGAAGAATCGACAGCCCCTCAGGACCATCTCGTGAGAAGGAAGGTAAGCTGCTTCCACACGAGGACTTCGTGAAAACTTTGATATGTCAGTCAGACGTTACAGCGGTTCACAGCAGCCACAGGGACCATTTTCCTTGATCTTTACAGGAAGGATTTAAGGCCTGTAAAGTGCAAGAGGCACGCTTTTTGCATTGGCCATTTTAGTATTCATGTCTCCTGTGCCGCTTCCTAATAAGTTAAGAATGAAACGGGAGACTGCGTGCAGGAGTGAGAAATGCAAGAAAAGCAGTACTGTAAAATAAAAATGAACAAAAGTGCATTTCAACTTCCCTTTCATTATTAACAGTCAAGAGAAACAACAATGCCAATTTTCTTGTTAATACTTAACATTTCACACTTACAAAAGGACTTAACCTTCATTCTTGCAGGGTATTTCTTAGTATGTTGCTGACAGAGGCTGGGGAGCTCTGTTACAATTCATAATGTTGATTTTATAATGTTATATAAGTGATTTTTTTTCCCAAAGAGAAAGATAAAAATGAAGGCTGTGTTAGCATGTTACCAAGACAATCTTTTCAGGGAGAATAAGTGTTCCCTTTGCTGTTTGGGTAGACCAAGCCACTGGCTAGGTAGACTGTTGAATTTTGTTTTCTTTATGTTAGATAGAACCACCTTTTCACTTCCACTGACCTCCACCATATTCAATTTATTGTTATTTGTGGACCCCTTAAGATAGTGTTTCTAAAACATAAATAATGCATCAGAATAAAAGGTAAAGAAAGTTTTGACTGACTTTCCTCTTAATTCTTCTTTTTCTTATTATTATACATGTATAAGGGGTATGACTCCTGTAAGTGGGCATCTGTGTGCCCACCTGGGGATGACATCCTTCTAAAAAAAAACATGTCTGTGAGACAGGCTAGAAACGCTCAAGCCAAGTGGGCAAAGGATTCTATGATTCAAAGGCTCTAGGTAATCCCAGATTTTAGGTTTTCGCTGGTTAACTTATTTATTAGTTCTTATGACGAGAATCATTCAATACATAGGCAGACTCCACACTAGGAACTGTCTGCAAGCATTAATTGTCATCTTCAACTCCTGCCAACTGGCTTAGCAGTTTTTTGGAGTAAAAAAAAATGACCACGAGCAGTTCTGCAGTCCTTACTGTTTCATTAGATTTGGGGAGAATTTGGATACTTCTTATCCAGTAAGAAACACTTTTTCACTTATTATTGGGGCATCCCTGGTGGTTCAGCAGTAAAGAATCTGCCTGCAATGCAGGAAATGCAGGTTCGATCCCTGGATCAGGAAGATCCCCTGGAGGAGGAAATGGCAACCCACTCCAGTATTCTTACCTGGAGAAGTCCATGAAATGAGAGCCTGGAAGGCTACAGTCCCATGGGTTTAGATCGCCCCAACAGTGTGGAAATTGATCAGTTAACTGACATATCTATTCAATTTAGCCAAATAAGATGCCTTAATTAAAAAAATACAAACCAGCAGCAGAAATCATACAGATAGACTGTCTATATTTCTCCCATAAACCTGAAAAATATGCTTTCACATGGGACTGTGTAGTCACAGCCCAGAAGGTAATAAACTTGATTTCTTAAAGTGCAAACCCAGTGAAATGAAGAGTATCATTGTCTACTATCAGTAGAGTAGACATTTATTTCAAAGTCATGCACCTTCCTGAGTATAGGAAAAAAAGATCCAAAAGTTTTGAACATGTTTCTATTAGAACTTTTCTATACATTAATGTCTTTATTTCCTTCCAATTTCAAAGCTGATGGAGTCAACAGAACCCATTTGTCTTTACTTCTTAGTCTGAAGACATCTACATTCAATGCACGAAAACTAGAGAAAACGGTCTCCCTATTCCAAAATGGTGGGTTTAGTACTGGATCTGTTACAATGTAATTTGTCTCTCCTCTGCTTGGAGAGCTTGAGATGACAGATACCTCAAAAGTATAAAGGTACACACAGTCCTTATGCCAATATTGGTTGTAGAGTTACAACAATAGCAATAACATTCGCAATTTTTTGAGTTCCTGCTGTGTGCTTGATGGTTTACCAACACAATTTTATTTTAAAAATCCTCAAAGGATGCTGACAGAATGAATAAGCCATGATTCAAGACATTTACATGACTTGCTCAAGGTCACAGACATGGGTTCAAACCTAGGTCTGACCAACTCAAGTTCATGCTTTCTTACTGCGCCTCACTAAGTAAAGAGTTAATCAGGCAATATGAGGAACTGAAGTAGGGTGACCCTATGTTCTGGTCCTACCTGTTGTGCCAGAAGAATGAAAAGATCCCCATTTCAGACTCTAAAGCTTCCCAGGTTGAACAATAAATTGGATGAGCACTCTCTTTCTGAACAAGGCTTGAAACGAACATAAGACTTTTCATAAGTTGTTCATCATGCTTTAATTGATCTTTTTGCCTTTAATGAAGGCCTTCAAACCATTAGATAATTGGACCCTGCCTGATGTACCTGGGAAAAGAGATGTATTTGTGAGTGAATATCATTTATTGTTTGGGTCTAATATCCCCCTGTCCCCAGGCCTCTGTTTTTGTCCTCTTTCATCAAGAATCTCTTGTTCTTCCTCTTCCCTCTCACCTCCTCTGGGTGTCCACATCTCATTCTGTGTGGACCTTCTCTATTGATCAAGTGTCAGAAAATTGATTCTTTGGTTTTACTTTAGCTTGAGTTTCCGAGGCATCCTGAAAAACACAGCTTGGTCACTCATTGTGGTTGTTCAAGTCATGTCCAACTCTTTGCGACCCCATGAACTGCAGCACACCAGGCTTCCCTGTTCTTCACTATCTCCCAAGTCTGCTCAGACTCCTGTCCACTGAGTTGATAATGCCATTCAACCATCCCCTGTCATCCCCTTCTCCTCCTGCCCTCAATCTTTCCCAGCATCAGGGTCACTCATTCAGATGTTTAAACTACTATGAACAACATTTTGTCAAAAAGAGAATGAATATCATTTGACGGTATCTCTAACTTACTTTTGCCTTTTCCTTCCTAATCTGGCAGCTACCCTCCACTACTTCGTTACTACAAACAGAGGTTGTAGGTGTCCAGGGAGCCTTCCCATTGCAGTTTCTGGACAATGCTACTGCAGGTCTGCAGGTTTGCTGGAGTAAGCCAGCTGAGAAAATGTATTATTTCAAGCACCACCTCACATGCCTCTACTCCTCTTCTGCATGTATGGCCAAACTGTTGTCCTGTTTCTATTATTTTAAAGGGTTTTCCATAAGAGGAGAGGAAACGACTTTTTTAAAAATCTGCTAAAATATATAACTGCTTCAAAAGACACATGCAACAAGGAAATCTAACTTTCACTTTGGCGGGTTTCAAATGTATGGCTTTGATTTATGGATCAAAATTGCTCATTTATTATTTTATCTATACAGCTCTGGGCAATTTTGACAGTTAAAATTTAGTTTTATTGACCAGTGCAGCCACTGTGCCCACGAGGGGACTGGTGCGCACAGTCTGCTGCACTCAAGAAACGATGATTTTTGATTCCATGACTGAGTCAGATTGGGAATCATAACCGATGTAACAATAAGTTCCAAATCTCCGTGCCCGAGGCAAGAGGTTTGCTGTAAAACACAATCACCCTTTAAGGAAGGGAGGAGAAGAATCTTGGGTGAAAGTCTGCAAGCACAATTTAATGCAGTAGGGCTAGGACAGGGGTATCTCGGTCCATTCGAACAGTGGACGTGGGGGCAGGGGAGCCTGGGAAGGGGGTGGTTTTCTAAAGGCTGGGGACCACAGCCTAAAGGTTAATGAGCAAAGATGCCTCAAAGCAAACCCAATGTTAATTACAGAGACAATGAACTCAGTAACCATTTGGACCTGAGGAAATTTACTAGCTGACTGCTATTCAGCAAGCTTTCCCTTTTCAAAGAGCAAAAACATACCTGAAGAATTTCTCTTGAAAGAAACATAAGCAGACACACCAACTTGGTGCAGTGATTTTAGGCCAGTTTTTCCTTTAAGCCTCTTCCCATTACCCAGTTGGCCATCTCTGCAATGTTAATTTAGTCTTTCACTCTAGACCTCTTGTGATACATACACAGACTTCCAAACGGTAACAAATCAATAAAATGTCTAATTTGATTAACCATGTTTTTGAATTCATCGAGATAGTTCTACATTGAAATAAATAGGTGGGTAAAGAAAGAAAGAAAGGCACTCACTTGTGAGGATTTTCCAGGTCTTCTTTTCATCATCGTAGTACTGAACCAGATTGCTGGGGAGCCGGTCCGGCCCAGGAGGCAATCCGCCGACCAATAACAGCATTTTCTTGTTAGAGCGAATTCTTCACCCAAAACAAAAGAGGAGATGAATAACCACATTATTGTAGAGCCTTTTTAGTGGCAACAAAATCATAACCATCAAAAGAATGTTCTCTGCTTGCAGATTTCTATTTCATTTTTTTCCTGTTTCTTTTCCCATTCATTCTCAACAATTTTTTTTTTTGAACCAAGCAGAGAAATGATCAGAAGCACGGCATATCCCCATACTCAAGGAATAATAAGTTCCTTTTATGCAATTTGTTAGAGGTTCATTCTAGAACGACCTTTTTCTTACATTATCCCTTTAAATCATCACTCTTTACAGCTGAGTACACATGAAATGCTCTGGAGTTGTACTAAGGTTAAGCATTAAAGTTGCATGTCAAAAATCGTATTAGTCAAAATCATTATTATAAACCATTCTCCACTCAAAGAACCTTGAAAAAATTAAGGTTATGCAGAGAGTTTGTGAGCCAACTCTTTAATCACCCGGCGAACTTCAAATACCAGTTTGGTACAATTAGTAGCATAGGGGCTAACTGGGGTGGGTTCACCAGCGCCAACAGGACTTTTTGTTTAATTTAGCTGAGACTTCTGCCTTCATGCTCTTCCCAGCTCCTCCTCCCACTCCCCCCATCCCCGAGCACCACTGGCAATACAGCAGCACCAATTGGTAAAAATGAGACTGCGAGGTTGTTCTGAGCCTCCCCAGAGCGGAGCCCTGCCAATGCTTGCCACTGATCCAGCGGCATGAACTTGCTCAACTGTGCAAAGTCACTCTAATTCCCTCCCTCTGTTTTTCTACCTTCTCCCCCCAGGGGGCAACCACTGAAAGGAGTGACTACCCACCCATCAAGAGCTTGCAATTCACTGCTATTAACCGTGACTGTGATTCCCAGGCTGCCTGGCAGTTCCTGAGAACAGGCCTGCAACGTCTCATATGCAGTAAAAGCTATAAGATGCACCCTGCCCTGCACACTTGACCTGATGGATGCACGATCCTGGGAACAGTAATGGACTGAGCTCACTTGCGATTGGAGGGAGAAGGGGAGGCCCAGACCCCCACAAGGGCCCTGCTGATTTAACGGTCGCTTTACATATAATTGAACTTCTCATTTACCTGAAAGGCTGAAGGTGGTGGTGGAAGAAATGCAACAACCATGATGGAGGGAAAAAGTCAATAAACGTAAAAGGGTTCCTCTTAAATATGATCACCACCCACTGTGTGGCTCCGAATCTATGCTTACATGTTCATCATGGTTGTTCTGATTCAAGGATGCTTGGCGAAGTATGCCCTTGTGGAGAAGCGCTGTTTGTTGGTTAAGAACCTAACATTCAGAGAGTTAACTTAATACAGTTAATGACATTTCCATGGGAAGGAAGGGAACAAGAGAATTCCTTTAATGAAACTCTAGTGCCATTGAATGCTTCATGTATGGCTCATCAGGAAAAAACACTTTCTGGAGAAACTCGTATCAGGGACTCATGCATGCAGGCAGCTGTATTTGTAGAATATTTAATGTGATATCAGCTTATGACATTAATTTTGCCACAAACAAAAATAAACTCAACTATTTTGAAGTTGAAGTACTTTGGAACTATACTCACATATCTTATAGATCAGTAATGAAAGTGAAAGTCATTCAGTTGTGTCTGACTCTGCAACCCCATGTACTATACAGTCCATGGAATTCTCCAGGCCAGAACACTGGAGTGGGTAGCCTTTCCCTTCCCCAGGGGATCTTCCCAACCCAGGGATCGAACCCAGGCCTCCCACAATGCAGGCAGATTCTTTACCAGCTGAGCCACAAGGGAAGCCCATCATACAGGGTATACCTATATGAAGGTGATCATATAGATCAGTAGTTGGAAAACAAAAACAATATTAATAGCAAAAAGCTCCATATTTTGAGGATTTCAGTCATTAGGGAGGTTTGTTAAGAAGGGTTAAGGAAACTCAGTGCAGTACATAACTCTCTTTTACTTGCAAATAATACATAATTCACGTGCCATATCATTTCCAAAATGTCTGGTTACAGAACTAATATAAGACTATTTTTTTTGGTTGTTCTGTAGTTTTAGCCCAAATAATCAACCACTCTGTGAGTACAAGATGACAGCAACTGTATTTTTAGACTGCTGTCAGTTTCCATGTGTGGACAGACCTGTTCAACCAGAAGTCACGATTCGTGGCTATCGTGATTTGACACATGGACATGCTCTAGACTAGAAGTAGGGGTGCTTGTGCCTTGCTGCTTAGTCGTGGCCGACTCTTTGAGACTCCACGGACTGTAGACCATCAGGCTCTGCTGTCCAGGAGGATTCTCCAGGTGAGAATACTGGAGTGGGTTGCCGTGCCCTTCTCCAGGGGATCTTCCCAACCCAGGGATCAAACCTAGGTGTCCCGCAATGCAGGCGGATTCTTCACCATCTAAGTCTGCAGAGAAGCCCAAAAGTGGGGGTAGATGGACCAGTATCTACCCATTAGACATAGAGGCAAGGATTCATTGGAATGGTATGACCAAAGTCAATTACCAAATGGTAATTCGGTCTCTGTTTAAATATTTAAATAAATGTACAGCTTTAAAAAATGTGTTTCAGGAGTGACAAAGGGAGATAAATGTATGGCTCAAATGATGCTCAGGTAAGGGTATTTCATTCACTGATAAGGCCAGTTTCCCTGGACCAGTCCCACTGGTGATTTTCAATACCTCCTGAGATGGACCATCTCTCCAGATGAGGAGAGGATCAAGGGTCTTTGTCATTACTGCCCAAAGAGCCAAAGAAGATGCCCAAAGAAGATGGAGAGTCTTTGTCCTTTCTGTCCCCTACTAACTGGACTGGGATCATCAACACATAAGCCACTGATCAGCTGGCAAATGGTAACAACTGCCATCCTGCCAGCAAAGACACAACTCAAAGCGTTAGCTGGCAAAGCAGCTAGGAGAGACTCCGCATCAACTAGGACATGTCTCTGAACCACCCGGGCCTCCTGAAGAATTACATGGGAGGAAAGGAAATCCCTCATTGGCTGCGTGTTTTCTGTAAGAGAACAGTGCTCTGAGTTTATTACTATGACCTCCCTGGTGAGTGAAGACACATTCTAAAGGTTTTGCATTGTTACATTTACATCATCCTTCATTCATTTTTATGGCATTCTTACTTGGAGTATTTTGTTCCTAAAGCTTATGTTACTCCATGTTCCAACCTGATATTAATACTGTTTAATTCTAAATAAAGTTTAACACTCTATCTTGTGAAAGTGAATCATACAGAAAGCAAAAATGGGATAAAACATGTGAGAAGTAGCACAGCACAGAAGAAAGAACACATAAAACAACAAAATGCACTTGAGTGGTTTTCTTGGCATTTTCTCCATCAATTCTCAAAACGGCCCTGTCTCAGGTATAGTTCACTCAACAGGGGCATAAGAAAGTTCTTAGAGTCAAATAAAGTGGCAGAAACAATGTTCAGACTTAGGTCTTCTAACTACCAAGCCACTGATCTTTTTAAAATTCAAATCACTTAAAAAATTTTTATTTTAACATAAATTCTGGTTAAGACCCAGGTGACCTGGATTCTAGGGCTAATTTTGTAATTTAGCAGAGTGACTTTGTATAAATTACTTGGCTTCTTAGAGCCTATGTTTTCTTATCTTTAAATAGAGGAGTAATATCTGATCTGTGTGAGGATTATATGAGACAATGAAGTGAAATGTTCTATGTAAACTCTAAGGTAAATGATTATTAAATCAATCTTTGGTATTGACAGTACAATGTGGGCTTTATTTCATTACGCCAAACCTGATTAGTTAAAAAAGAAAAGTGGTATTTTTCACTGAGATTCTTGTTGAGTTCATATATATAAATACAAGCTAATTAAGAGGATTTCACTACCTAGCTGTTATCTTATAATTGTATGTCCTTAGAAAATTATCAATTAAATTATAATGGCTGTCTTTGAGCCTTGTTATAAGAAAATATACTTTGGACATGACATAAAACTGTGAACCTTTAAATAAAGAGACAAATAAAGAGACCTAATAGAGATTACTCTACATTTCTTATTTCTTAAGAATAAAACAAATGAGAAAAACCAACACATATTTTACTTTGATATAAATGCAATGTCAACTATTCAATTACTCCTAGAAACTAATACACGTGAATAATTCCTGTGGAAAAGCTCCCATTCTTTTTACAGTGTGCAATTATAATAGTGACAATCACAATAATGACAGATAATAATGAATGCATATCAGATATTGAAACCTCTGATTACCATGCCATTTATGTGATGTGTGTGAACTTCAATTTGAAAACACCATGAAAAAAGATACCTTGTGAACTAGAAAAGTAAAATTAGAAGGATCTGAATTAACTTGCTGAGGGGGCTTTCAATTATTCTCTTCCAAACAATTCCAGTAGAGCTTTACAGGTTTAATTTTAGATTAGGACAAAATCTGTAATATTGCAATAGAGTTCCTTTATAAGGCAACATAGTATACTTTTTAGAAGATCTTTACATAGGAAATTAATTGAGCCAAACTTAATCTGTTCTCTTTAAGTCTGTTAATATTTTAAAAATATTTATTTTTACTCCTCATCTTTGCACTTCTTAGACCAAAGTAATACATTTAAAAGGTAAGTAATTAGAGAAACTTAAAGAGCTGAGAATGTCATGATTAATAATATAATTTGGATGCCTTTGGGTTCTTAGATTCCTGTTTAGAAAAATATAAGGTTAAAAAGGCAATGGAATTTGAAGGTCTCTTTTGTTCCAGCTCAGTAATCACCCAACATTTACCATGTGTCACATTTGTGCGTGTGTGTGCGTATGTATGCTTGTGTGCTTGCGCGCATAGGTACTTTGGTTCCGGGGATGAATGATTGAAGAATAACCTAAAATCTCCTGGTATAAACAAATTTTTCATCATACTGGTGTTCTAAGTATGGTAAAGTCTCATTTATTTATATTTCAGTGATTTGGAACTTTAATAATTGGGAAACAGGCCAGGTAAAGTTTTCCTTCACAGGATACATATAAAAAGTTTTTATTAACTAGGTTGCAAGAAGAGTTTTAACCAATTTAAGAAGTCAGTTGGTCTGCTGGCACTTTAGAGCCACCCACCTACATTTAGGCTAAGTTCTTTTTACAGATAACAAATCATTCTCAACTATTTATTAAAGAAAATGTTCTGTAGTATTCTGAAGAATCATTAAGTCAGAGAATTAAAAGAGAAGTTTAAATTCATCTTCTCTAGGAATTCCCAAGCCTGGAAAGTCATCAGTATCACCTGAGGGGACTAAAAAACTCAGATTCTTGAGATAAATTCTTAGGTCTCAATTTCCAGAGATTATGTTTCAGTGGGATGAGGTCTTAAAAATCAATAATGTTACAGTTTTCTGGTTGATTCTGACACAGCCAGACTTCAGGCCACTCATTTGGTACAGTTCTCTATATAATGTAGAAATCCTTTCAATAGTTAGTTTTTATTTTTTTAATAAGAAAACATTCTTATTAGCTTGGAAATTTATAAGGAAATGGATCTCAGTTTTTCAACTGCACTCTATTGTGGAAAGCTATTGGACAGTTGTGTTAGATCTATTTTTTCTTCTCTTGATGCTGAGTTGATAAGTCTTTCAGAGAAAAAGAACAAGTGCCCGGCTCTTTGTCACGGCACCTCTCCAACATTGGAAGATAGTTGCTGTGTCTTCTCTTTTCCATGTTGAAAATTTCCCTTTCTTTCTGAAAAAGTTTCAATTTTCTTTACTATGCTGTTCACCTTCTTGAGTGTATTCTGGACAACCATTGTCCCTTTCAAAAATGTGATGGTCAGAACTGCACACATATAACAAATACAATGTGTGATGGACATACTTTTTTTTAAAGCTTTCCAAAATGACAATGGTCTTTCAGCTGGCATGGAACAGTATTGATTTCTGTACAGCTTCCAGCTGACTATAAACACAGATTTTTTTTTTTTTTAAAGCAAGACAAGCCAGGTATTCAAGTCAGTTTTTTCCCTATTCTATATTTCTTTTAGTTAAGTATTTTTAAACATCAATGCATGCCTCTTTTTAAATGCTTGTATATCCTCTATTAATTGAGACTTTGTTTCATCTGTCATTTAACAATTACTGAGTTTCTAAGATGTTCCAGTTTCTACTGTGTTTTAAACACTAAAGATGATAGTGTGAACAAGAGGAATAAATTCCCTATTCCTCATGGTAGTTACTTCCATCCTAGTGGGGACATCTATCGGAAACATCATGATTCTCCAAGCAAGACAGCCTGGTTGTTAAGGGTGTAGGTCTGACAATTAGTGAGACGTTTGGCTTCCACCGTTCTGAGATGGGGCTTCCCAGGTGGTGCTAGTGGTAAAGAGCTCAGCTGCCAATGCCGGAGACTTAACAGAAGCAGGTTGGACCCCTGGGTTCGGAAGATTCCCTGGAGGAGGGCATGGCAACCCACTTGGTTATTCTTGCCTGGAGAATCCCATGGACAGACGACCCTGGAGGGCTACCGTTCACAGGGCTGCAAAGAATCGAACATGACTGAAGCAACTTAGCAACACACATTCTGAAACGAGTGACCTTGGGCTGCCTCTTTGCCCTCTTGAATCTCGTTTGTAAAACTGGGATAAGAACAGATCTAAAGCATAGGTTTGTTTAACTCTAAGGGCTTATATGTATATATATATATATATATACACACACACACATATATACACATACATATATATATACACACACACATACATGTAAATCATTTATAACAGTGCTAATTAAATGCCATCTATCACCATCACTTTTCTCTTTGTCCTCCTCCTTCCCATCATTGCCGTATCATTAATAATAGCTATTCTTTTGTGTAATTTGCAGGTTGATAAGCGAGTATCCCATGTCCCCATCAAAATTTTATTACTTAAAAATAATAGAATCACATTTCCATTGTTTACATATTTTAATTATCCCAACTCATTCTCTCTGAAATGATACATAAATATTTGGATTTTTACTCTGTAATTCCCCATATACGGTCTTTAGAAGTGTGTGTGTGTGTGTGTGTGTGTGTTTTAAACAAATATATAATGGAAAAACTAAGCAGTTCTGAAGTGACAGGGTAAATGGGGGTAAGTATGTGCATGCTCAGTTGTGTCCGACTCTTTGTGACCCCATGGACTGTAGTCTGCCAGGCTCCTCCCTCCATGGGATTCTCCAGACAAGAATACTGGAGTGGGTTGCCATTTCCTTCTCTAGGGGATCTTCCTGACCCAGGGATCAAACCTGTGTCTCCTGCGTCTCTGGCTTTGGCAGGCGGATTCTTTACCTGTAGATAAATATTACCTGAGCCATCTGTAGATTAATAATTATTCCATCCTTCAAAAGCCAATTTTAATATTTTTAAGACTTATTTTTGGCTGCATTGAGTCTTTGTTGCTGCACGCAGGCTAATCTCTAGTTGCAATGAGTGGGCTTCTCAATGTGATGGCTTCTCTTGTTGTGGAGCAAGGGCTCTATGTGGGCAGGCTCAATAGTTGTGGCTTGAGGGCTTAGTTGCCCCAATCTGTGGGATCCTCCCAAATATCGTACCTGTGTCCCCTGCTTTGGCAGGCAGATTCCCAACCACTAGACCACCAAGGAAGCCCCAGACTAAGTTAATTTTAAGAGTCAGCCAGTTCTGGATTTAAGTTCTCTTTTTTACCACTTCATATATTTTCTGTCCTTAGGCTGGTATTCAACACCTTGAAGCCTCAGTTGCCTCATCTGTAAAGTGGGAATGTTTTGAGTGTCAAAGTCATCTAAGTGTAATGGTTGAAAAGAAATAGCTGCGACTCATAAATGGAATCACCTTCTACAGCCAGTCTCTTCAGCAAAGGAAAGGCATTTTGTGCTGCTCTTGCCTTTAAAGATGAATGCCTCTGCACAGTGAGGGGAGACAAAATTGATGCTCCCAACATAATCCAGTAGAGAGAGGCTGGAGAAGACAAGAAGAAGTTTTAACTGTTCCCATGACTTTCCAACTTCAGTGAACTTTGCTAACCCTAGAATGGCTTAGTATTTTATACAAGCATTGAGTCAAGGGGGCATTTCATATCTAGTGATACAGTAGTGACGTATGGTAGTGAACTGGGAGGCAGGGAAAACTGGGAAGATGTAAACACCACCTCTGCTCGCCTCCCCCCCCGCCCCCGCCCAGGATTCACAGACACAGACAGGTTTTGAATTTCCACAGGCCATGGGATTGGAGGGGTTTATAACAAATTTACCAGATCTTTAGCAGATCTGAAAAGCCACCAGATGACATCTGAGTTGCATATGGAAAATATGTCTATAGTCCCACAGTAATCAGGGTTTCCCAGGTAGCCTGGGAAATGCTAGTGGTAAAGAATACTCCTGTCAATGCAGGAGACTCAGGAGACATGGGTTCGATCCCTGGGTCAGGAAGATTCCCTGGAGTAGGAAGTGACCCCACTCCAGTACTCTTATCTGGAAACTTCCATAAACAGAGGAGCCTGGCGGGCTACAGTCCATGAAGCCGCAAAGAATAGGACATGAATGAGTGACTGAGCACTGAACACATAGTAATCAATCGATTAATGGCAACTATTATTATTATGCATCATTTATTAACCTTATAAAGCACTCATTTGAAAATGCATCTTTGGAATTTTGGCATTTTCTTTTATTGCTTAGAAGCCTTTTCAGGTACCATAGGTGCATTGTTTATAAGCAGTCAGAATATTTACTGCATAAGCAAGTTTAAAAAAAACATAAAATCACTGGGCTTCCTGCAATGATATTGGTCTAGATCTCATTCATAAATTCAACCCACTCACTCCTGGCTGCCAGCTCCTTGTTAAGGAAGTCTCCAAACCTTATGATATCCAAGTCACCAGATTTTACGGGAATCTTGACTCTTCTCTCATTTTCCTGCTATAGTCAATATTCTATCAAGCCCAATGCTCTATGGATTCTGGAGCTGTAACACATATACACCACTATATTTACAATGAATAACCAATGAGGACTATGGTAGAGCATGGAGAACTCTGCTCAATATTCTGTAGCAACCTAATTAGGAAAAGAATTTGAAAAAGAATAGATACATGTATATGTATAACTGAATCACTTTGTTGTACATATGAAACTAACACAACATTGTTAATCAACCAATATAAAAATATGTATCTCTTCATTTCAACCAAACTGCCAGTAACCTCATTCAGCTGGGTTGGCTTTCTCTGGAGCTGTTTTAACTGTGATGTCCTTGCTTTGTGAGCTTCCGCTCCCCTCTAATCTAACCTACATGCTTTGTCAAATGAATTTCAGCAAAGCCTGACATTAATGATCAATTACGTCAGCCCTCTTTTTTTTTTTTATAAATTATCAAGGAATTCCCCATCACTTATCCTCTGTAAAATACATATATCCTCCACCTTATAACCTTCCTTTTTCTTTCTTTGTCTCTCTCTTTTTCTCATAGGTAAGCGCCTTGCTTGGGATTCTTCTCAGGAATAAAAGTGTTTCTGAGTTAAGATCTGAAAAAACATGAAACACAAATTTAAGGAGGAAACTGCTTAGACTATGGGGAAAAGTAAACAGAAGAAGACCCTGTATCAATGGCTAGAAGGAGACTTTTTGCAAATCAGCTAGCCTTCCCTGAACTTCCAGCTAGAAGGGTATCCAAAAGTCCCCAGAGGAGAGCTGCTACCTTTTCTTAAATTTTTCCAGAGAAGTAAACTCCCTGGAGAACGTGTTCCAGCTGATTTGATGTTGTATTTAGGTTTCTTTATCATAGCTGTTCTTGGTAATTACACAGCAGCTTTCCTTAGAAGAGCCTTTAAATAGACCTGCTAATGCCTCTCTGAGGTAGGAAAACACAGAGTGCCATTATCCCCATTTAACAGATGAAAGAAGAGAGGAAAAGGGGCTTGGACACCTTTTCCAGTGCCTCAGGATGGGTTTTATTTCCTTCATTTCACAGAGGAAATATCTCTAGGGCTTTCTCACACAACCCTTCTGTGATTTTCAGGTATGGCTGAAAATGCCTTCACTTCTCAACTTCTGACACTATGTCACCCCTTTCTCCCACCAGCTACATGGTGAATGGAGAATGTCAGCCACGTACAGTACGCTTTGTGCTTAGTCGTTCAGTCATGTCTGACTCTTTGATGCCCTGTGTATGGACTGTAGCCTGCCAGGCTCCTCCGTCCATGGAATCTTTCAGGTAAGAACACTGGAGTGGGTTGCCATTTCCTACTCCAGGAGATCTTCTCAATGCAGGGATGGAACCCGCGATTCTTGTGTCTCCGCATTAGCAGGCAAGATTCTTTACCACTAACTACCTGGGAAGACTGTACAGTATTTGTTGTCGTTGTTCAGTTGTTAAGTTGTGTCTGACTTTTTTGCAACCCCATGGACACCAGGCTTCCCTGTCCTTCACCATCTCCTGGAGTTCACATCAAACTCACGTCCATTGAGTCAGTGATGTTATTTAACCATCTCATCCTCTAACACCCGCTTCTCCTCTTGCCCTCAATCATTCCCTTAGTTTTCCTAAAATGGAATGTGACTTTTAAGATTTATTTGATCATATCATAAAGATAACACATGCTTACTGAGAAACGTTCTAAGTTTACTTAAACATACAAAGGACTTAGCACTATACAGTAGGTACTCAAAAACTTGTAGGAGTGAAGAAATGATGAAGAAAAGAATGAACTGGTGAAAGGAGTCAAAGTCAATTGCAATCCCATTATCTAGTAACACGTCATTAAAGGTGCTTATCATCCTTTTTCCCCTCATCTGTTTTCAGGTCCAATAAAATGGGTGTGTTGATGGGGGTGCCAAAAGGCAAAAGGGAAAGAAGAAAAGTTACATTTCTGAACCAAAACATGGAAGAGTCAGAGGGTGACATATTGGAAAACAGACAGTCTTATTGATTAGCCCCCAAATTTAACATGCTACCTAGGATCAGTGTTGCCTCCCAGAATGAG
Organism: Cervus elaphus; assembly: GCF_910594005.1. NCBI lineage: Eukaryota > Metazoa > Chordata > Mammalia > Artiodactyla > Cervidae > Cervus > Cervus elaphus. Next base: position 28,131,716 of record NC_057841.1, on the reverse strand, counting down.
AGCTACCCAGGACAGAGATAAGTTACTGAACTCCAGTTATTAGCACAATATCTGTATTGTACACAATCTCTGCCATATCTGTATATTATTTACTTAATATTTTGTTTAAAACTGATCACTTTGAAATGCTTAATTCTAGTCTATTCAAGCTGTTCCCAATGGTGGCTGCTCTTTACAATCACCTGGGAGAGTTTTCACGAAATATTTAGGGTGGGAGCACCTCTCAGAGATTCTAATTTCATGATCCACTGTGGCACCCAGCATTGGTGTTTTTTAAAAATCTTAAGCATTCTGTATGATTCTAACATGCAACCAGTATTGAGAATCATGGTTCTAGCAGTTATATTTATGAATCATGGGCTTCATGGGTTGCTTCTCTCTAATACACGTTAAGATATAGTAATACCTAATGATTAAAATAAATTAAAAAATGACTTCTCATGTGCCCTCCGAAACGTCTCACATCCTACCAGGGGCAGGCAAACTATAGTTGAGAACAGACCATAATAAACAGAAGAGATTAGGACTTTAAAATCTGAACTTCTGAAAAACTAGTCACATTCCAACGCAGGTACTTCTTATGTGTTTGACCATGAGAAGCTCGAAATATTTAATGACTGGAGTTTTGCATGTTACAACTGTAATGAACCATCTTCCCATCCATTCACTTCTCACTCCTGCCCCTGTAGCACACTGGTGAAATCTTCCTCAAATCTTCACTGACACATAATGATCTCAGAATGTCACTGTTATTTTATCTAACGATTAAAATAAATTAAAAATGGTTTCTTATGTACCATCTGAAATATTTCACATCCTACCAGAGGCAGGTAAATGATAGCTGAGGACACACTATAATAAACAGAAGAAACCAGAACCGCATCCTCTGACAGGCAGGGTGGGGTAGTTTGCTAATGTTTTTGCCACATTTCTCCAGATACTAAAGCTGTAGACTGGTTCATGATGGCAGAGGCAGGTATGACAAAAGTGTCTTATGGTCTTCATCTGAATCCATGAAATGTAAGTCTCCCCAAGGCTTAGTTCATAAGCCAGATGGGTCTATCTTTATACCACACACAGCATTTCACACCGTACTCCTGGACATTGGCATCGTGAGGGACATTGGCTTTCACCCAACTTCACATTTAATACTCAGCATTTTCCCCCCTTCCCCCCACCCACTCCCAGATTAAAGTTTCCTTTAGTAACTAGAAACAGTTGAATATCTTCTTTGCTTGACTACCTATATAATCCCTATTTCTAATACTGAGTACTTAGTGACTTTCTTCTAAAGAGCGTGAATTGCAATGGGAATAGCACCTCATTAATCCTCCCCATTCCTGGGCGGAAGTTTCGTGGCAAGTATGACCTCTTAGACTAATCTGTCTGCCTCCAAGTGAGAGGTGGGGGTCTCCCTGCTCACGATCACAGAGGCCACCAACAGGCTCGGAGGGACACCAATGTTTGTGTAACAGGAGAAAACTCTTCTTCTTGCTCAAGAGAGATGTGGTTCTGTGCAACCTGTCGCCAAGGAGAGATTCAAGCTCTTAGTGACAAAGGCAGATATAAAGCATCCTTCTCATGCCAGGGACAGACACGTAAGTAATGCCTATGTCTAAACCTCTAATGGGGCTTCCCAGGTGGCACTAATGGTAAAGAATCCACCTGCCAGTGTAGGTTAGACATAAGAGATGATGGTTTGATCCCTGGGTTGGGAAGATCCCCTGGAGGAGGGCACAACAACTTACTCCAGTAGTCTTACTGGAGAATTCTATGGACAGTGGAGCCTGGCAGGCTACAGTCCAAGGGGTAGGACACAACTGAAGGGACTTAGCAAGCAAACCCTTGATTAAGGCCAATGATAACACTATGCTGCCTCTTGAGTGCCAATCTCATTATTGAGACCTCTCCCTCTCTTTCCCATCTGGTCGCCATTTTGAAGAGAAAAGAGTGACTTCCTGACCTGGAGGAATGTTCTTCCAAGAAAAACGTATAGAAAGACCCCAAATCAGAGAATGACGTTGAAAATAAAAGTTCAGGATGTTACATATCTCCCGCTGAAGTCATTTGTATCTGACGGTCCAAGACCTAACAGTAAAGATGAATATTTTAACAAAACCACGTTTCTCCAAACAGAAGTTCAGTCATTCAGGATAAGAGGACAAAGGCCTGATCCCACATCAAGGGTCTAGAGACTGATTTTATCCATTCCTCTGACTCCAGGGTGAGACTTCTCGTGGGGAAAGTAGGAGGCTGGTTTCCGAGAACAGGAGCCAGCCTCCTGCCAGGCAGGCTGTTTCCGGTTGGAAAGTCACTGCAGGAGTGGCCAGGCAGGGAGACGGGGAGAAAAGTTAGTTAGTAACTGAATATATTACTCCAGGCTTCTCTCAGAATATTCATGGCAACAAAGAGGTGTCCCTCTTGGAGAAAAGAGATTCACAGCTGACACCTTTCACATGGGCCCAGAATTTATTTTTAGAGGAACAATAACGTTATGAAATCATCCAGGGGTTAAGAGAAATGAAGAAGGTTTTCCTTACTTTGGGGCAGATAAGCTGCCAGGGACTGAGGCGGGCCTGGAGGCTGAGTGCTGTGGAGACAATGAGGTGTGGCTTGTGGGAGCCAGCTTAGGGACACCCCGCTGCGGTGGGTGAAATAGGAATTTCTTATCCTTCTCTTCTTTTCCTCTCCTTCTCTGTAGGGAGCCAGTTCTTTCTGTTCCCTGCTTCACCACGCCTGGAGGGGCTAAATGCTAAAGAAAACCCTAACTCGAGGGCTGGCGGGGTCTAGGAGGTCCTCCAAAGTCCCCAGAGGAAAGGGCATTGGCAGAAGCCTCCGAGACCCGGGATCAGCCAGTCCCCCACAATATCCTTCTCAATCATCAGATCTCTGACCGGCAGAAACAAATTATTCTGGGAAAATTCACCACATCTCTGAAGCTGCATTGTGGACTCGATAATGTGTGGCTTTGAATTATTCTGAAAATTCTTTAGAGCAGCAAGTACTCAAATTTTATCACCAGGAAACAAATCCCCTAGAGTCTGGTCATTCCAATAACTTGCCCTATGACTTATATCCTTTTTACTCATGTCAGTGAATCAGATTTCTTTTAATGCAACAAATTTTCCTTAAACTTATCTTCCAGTAAATCATGACCCTATTTTTTTCCATCATCTATGGATATGGAGCAAACAGGAAAACAGAAGCATCTGTTTAGTCGCCTGATTTTCACATGAATGCATGCTAAGTTGCTTCACTCGTGTCTAACTCTTTGATACCCCATGGACTATAGCCTGCCAGGCTCCTCTGTCCTTGGAAATTCTTCAGGCAAGAATACTGGAGTGGGTTGCCATGGCTTCCTCCAGGGGATCTTCCCGATCTGGGAATCAAACCTGTGTCTCTTAGGTCTCCTGCATTGGCAGGCAGGTTCTTTATGCTAGCGCCAGCTGGGAAGCCAACCACTGATAGCAAAACAGCTGGGATGTTGCTGAAAATGCAGATTCCTTAGTCCACGCTACAGATCAATCTATTTAGAATCTCCAGAGTAGGACTGGGGAAGACCTGTGTTAGAATAAAGCTCTGCGGTTGGTTCTTCAAAGAACTACTGATTTAGGCATGATTTTTGGGGGTGGAGGAAAGCAGGCCTACATTTTTTTTCTCTTCTAGGTTTGTATTATTGAAAGAGCTATATATATATTGCTGACTTGGATAACTGCTCAGCTGCCTAGATAGTTTTGCCTGTACAGATCTAGTTGAAAAGTAACATTTCAATTAGTTTCTTGAACCTGTTTTATAATTCCTTCTGTTCTATTCTTGGCCCTTGTTATGGACTGAATGGTGTTGTCTCCAAATTTATATGTTGAAGCCCTAACTCTCAGCATGACTGTGTTTGGTGATAAGGCTTTTAGGAGGTAGTTATAGGTAAATGAGGTCATAAAGGTAGGGCCCTTGTCTAATAGAACTGGTGTCTTATCAGAGAGCGTCCCAGGTGGTGCAGTTGGTAAAGTCTCTGCCTGCTAATGCAGGAGACACAAGAGATGCAGGTTCGATCCCTGAGTGGGGAAGATCCCCTGGAAGACGAAATGGCAACCCGCTCCAGTATTCTTGCCTGGAAAATTCCATGAAGAGAGGAGCCTGGCAGGTTACGGTCCATGGGGAAGAAGAGGAAAAGACCCCAGAGCTTCCCCTCCCCCTCTCCGTGAGGGCACACTGGGAAAGCAGCCGTCTGTACACCCGGAGGAGAGCCTTCACCTGAATCTGGCCCTGCTGGACCTTGATCTTGGACTTCCAGCCTCTAGAACTGTGAGAAAACAAATTTCAGTTGTTCCTTAGTCCCTGTTATTCTGCTATGGCAGCTCAAGCAGACTAATGCAGTCCTCATTAACACAACTGCTTGGAGGAAGGATGTTCTGAATTCCACCACACAAGAGCTATATTTTGTAGTGCCCGAACACCCTGTGGGGAATTTGGAATATGAGATAACATTCCTTATCTCCTCCTCTGCTTGGTGCTCAGCTACTAACATGCATGCGTGCTAAGATGCTTGTCATGTCCAACCATATGGACCATAGCCTGCCAGGTTCCTCTCTCCATGGGACTTTCCAGGCAAGAATACTGGAGTGGGTTGCCATGCCCTCCTCCAGGGGATCCTCCCAACTCAGGGATCAAACCCGTGTCTCTTTAATTCTTCTGCATTGTCAGGCGGGTTCTTTACTAGCAGCGCCACCTGGGAAGCCCACTCTGTACATATTAATGTTAACCATGTTCCAATGAAGAAGAACAGCCGGGAGGGATAAGAACAGATACAGAGAGCAGACAGCCATGATTCCTATCAGCATTTGTGGCTCTCTAATGTCTATAAAGCCATTAACAAATTTCTTTGTGCTTTCAGAAATTTTAAATGTTTCTCATGCTCTCAGATTCTAAAGTTTCCTTGCCATAAAGAAAAAAAAAAATGGGAAGCATTCTCCAGAAAAATCTTTCTCAGGTGAGATCACTCTTTCTAGGTCAAGAAGACTATTGTGTCTGGAACCTGGGCTCTCAGTTTGACGAGGCTGCTGCGAAGCTTGAGGGGCTCCTTCCTATACAGGGGGTGCCCCTTTCTTGGAATGGGTTTTTACTTGCTGCTGGTTTTGTTGGCTGCTTCCTAACCCTGGAGCAATCACAAATCTTCAGTTTATTTGAGTGCAACAAAGTGCTGTTTATTTCCATTTTGCTTTGTCTGCTTTCTCTTTCCAAAATTTTGAGTATAAGAATGTCTGGATGACAGCTGAAATTTGCCAGGCTTCTTGGCATTCTGAAGGGCTTCCCTTGGTGGCTCAGTCAGTAGAGAATCCACCTGAATGCAGAAGACCTGGGTTCAATCCCTAGGTTGGAAAGATCCCCTGGAGAAGGAAATGGCAACCCACTCCAGTATTCTTGCTTCAGAAATCCCATGGACAGAGGAGCCTAATGGGCAATAGTCCATGGGGTCTCAAGAGTTGGACATGCATGACCTAGCAAGTAAAGCACCACCACCACCCAGGGTTCTGAAGTGACTACTTTGAATTAGGTTATCTATTCTATACTTCTGCCGAGGAAAGGAGGTGTCTGCCTTCTTGACAAAGTGACTAATTTAGGTGATACTCTGCTTTCCTGAGATCTGTTGGTAGTGTTACTAAAAACTATAAAGTTGTAACTTTGATAGCACATTGTCCCTTTGAATAACCAGATAAAAAATCCATGTTAAAATTTCTACTGCTTTGCACTCAGATCTATGATGGTGGTCAGGAGTCTTCTTTGTTGTGTAGTAGACATGTAAATCTTTTAACAGAAGGCAAGAAGTTGATTGTTCAAAGAAACTGATAATCAAAATAGAAACTGTTCCATCCAGAAGCATAAACATGAAGCTTAGGAAACAATTTGCTGAACATTCTGCCATATCCATATACTCAAAGCAAGAGTTAGTGAAGTAACCTGTGAGAATTGCCCGGTTATCCAGTGGTTAGGGCTCCATGCTTCCATTGCTGTGGGCCTGGGTTTGATCCCTGATCAGGGGACTAAGATCCCACATGCCTCCAGGCATGGCCAAAAATAAATGAATGATTTTTTTTTTTTTTAAAGAGTGAAGCAACCTAACCTACTAAGAGTAGCAAAAGTAATTTCTTGTCAAGAGCTGTAGATATTTTTTTGTTCCTAAGGAAAATTGGAAGGACACTGTAGCAAAGGAAGATAAAACTGGACAAGTTATTCTCCTGATAAACTTAGCTTTTCCGTGTCAGAAATTGCCTTGGTGATATGAGGAGGGAAGCCCGAAGGTGCATGTCAGCCATGACTGAAGATTCTGGACTGTGCTGTTTCCTGCTGATCCCCACAAGGAACACTTCTGAATCCCCTTTCAAATGAGAGCATCTGTTTTTCAAAGTTTTTTTTTTTTTTTAATTTCTCCTTCTGCAGCGGTTCTAATGAATTATCACTGTCTTGGCAGTCGAAGAATTTTACCTCATTTCCCTAAAATACTTACGTATAAACACAGTTTGAATAAAAATTCTGATCTGCCTTTAAGATAATGTAAATTAATACTTGAGTAATACACATTTTTCCTTTGAATAAAAGATTTGCTACACCAAGGAATCTTCCTACACTTGAGGAATATAATGCCTGAATCAACACAAAGCCAAAATAATCACATGAAGAAGAAAACAAACAGCATCAAAGTCAACCACAGATACTGCCCTCTGCCACACTGAACTCCCAGAATTTTACACAATAGACATATGTGCTACATAAAGGTACTCGTAGAAATTTCCACTGTACAACTGTATGCATTTGTTTTTATTTTTGTCAAACAGGACACCCAATTCCTGCAGAAGGTGGCCCCAGCTTGACCTAGGAACCATAAGAAGTCCTCCTAAAAAGGTCAAAAAGACTTCCTCAACTCAGTAAGAAAAGGAAAATAGCCCAACTAAAAAGTGGCCAAAGGAGTTGATAAAACTTTTTTTCCAAAAAATATACAAGTGGCCTATAAGCACATGAAAAGATGCTCAACATCATTAGCCACTAAGGAAATGCAAATCACAGTGAGATAGCATTTCACATAGATCAGGATGGCTACAGTCAAAAAGACAGGTGTTAAGTGTGGGTGGGGAAGTGGAGAAATTGGAACTGTAATGAAAAATGGTGCAGCTACTTTGGAAAACAATCTGATGGTTCCTCTTGTTCAGTGTTAACTTGATACAATATGACCCTGCAATTCCACTCCTAGGTGTATATATCTAAGAGAAATGAGAACATGCTGCTGCTGCTGCTGCTAAGTCACTTCAGTTGTGTACGACTCTGTGTGACCCCATAGACGGCAGCCCACCAGGCTCCCCCATCCCTGGGATTCTCCAGGCAAGAACACTGCAGTGGGTTGCCATTTCCTTCTCCAATGCAGGAAAGTGAAAAGTGAAAGCGAAGTCGCTCAGTCGTGTCTGATTCCTAGCGACCCCATGGACTGCAGCCTACCAGGCTCCACCATCAATGGGATTTTCCAGGCAAGAGTACTGGAGTGGGTTGCCATTGCCTTCTCCGATGAGAACATATGTCCACACAAAAACACATAAATGCTCATAGCAGCGTTATTCACAATAGCAAAAAATGGAAACAAATCAAATGTCCACCCACTAATGGATAAAGTGTGGTTTATCTATACAATGGAATACTATTTAACCATAAAAAGGAATGAAGTATTGTTACATACTACAGCATAGAAGAACTTTGAAGACATGCTACATGAGAGAAGCCAGCCTCAAAGACCACATATTGCATGATTCCATTTGTTTGAAATGTTCAGAATAAGAAAATCTATGGATTTATGGAGAGAGTAGATTACTGGTTGCCTAGGGCTGCAAAAGGCAGGGCCAAGTGGGGACTGATTGCTAATAGGTCTTTAGGGCTTCCCTTGGCAGCTCAGCTGGTAAAGACTCTGCCTACAATGTGGGAGACCTAGGTTCAATTCCTGGGTTGGGAAGATCCCCTGGAGAAGGAAAAGGCTATCCACTCCAGTATTCTGGCCTGGAGAATTCCATGGACTGTATAGTCCATGGGGTTGCAAAGAGTCAGACATGACTGAGCGACTTTCACTTTCACTTTCATGGGGTCTTCTGGGAGGGAGGGATAAAAAAATGTTCTAGGTGAAAGGCTTGTCTTTGTTCTTAACCTTAGTACCCCTGAACTTGCAGTTAGTCTGAGAAGTGAAGGTGGTCTTGGGGAATCCAGGACACACAAAAATAAATAAATAAAAAATAAAACTAATTGTGGTGATGGCTGCCAACACCACAAATATACTAAAAATCATTGGATTGTACACTTTTTTAAATGGGTGAATTGTGCTGGATGTAAATTACATCTCAGAAAAGCTGTTCAACCTGAATCCAGAAAGGCTTTTCTAACTTTTTTTCAGTTGCTGACATGGATATATCAGAAGGATGGACCAGACTCAGGACTGGCCTCAGCTCCGCAGTGTACTCAGAGGTGTATAAAACAAACACTGTCAAGCTAAACCTCATCACTGTGGGAGCAGCACTTGAAACTCAGGCTGTGAGAATCCGGTTCTAGAATAAACATCCTGTATGGAATTAGGAGTCCTAACAAGTGAACAGAAGGGCAAATTGATACAAACAGAACTATTTCTATAGAAATAAAAGCTATCAATGATTATGCATTTACTGTCAGGCACTACGTCAAGTGCAATACATATTTTCACCCAACATTCAGGATTGCCCTGAGGAGGTGGGCATCATTATCGACATGTCACAGATAAGCAATCTGAAAACAAGTTAAGTAAACTCCCCGAGGAGAGCCAGCTTATATGTGGTCAAGGTGGGATTTAACCTGAATCTGTCTGACTTTTAGGTCTTAATTACTATGCAATAGAACTGTTTAAGATATTTGCACTATATGCATAACATTTTTATCTGTATCTCCTATTATGTCATGTTCTCTTTCTCTCCATACATATATCTCCTAGCTTTACCCTCTAGTCCATGTCTCCGGATGTCATTTTGGAGTGAACCCTTGTGAAAACCTTAAGACAGGGAGTTCATAGGAATTGCCACTGACAGTAGCGATACTGTTGTCATAGCAACCAATCCACCAAACTGGTCCCTGCAAGGAGCCGCACACTTCTGTGTCTATAAGGCACCAATACTGGCTGAACTCTCTCACAGTATCAATGACCCTCTGTTCATGCATACGGGGTAGAAAGTGCTGAGGTCCTGGTGTGCATCTTAAAGCATTAAAGTTCTTCCTTCTAAGTTTCCCTCCCTGACTCAAACATTTTCCATTCCATCTTCTAATCCTTTCCATTTACTCAGGATGTTCCAGGGACATTGGTTCTGAGGGGTGTGAAAAATCAGGGCCAGTCAGGATCCACAGCTTTGTTCTAAGCAGGAGTTACAAATATGACTACTTTCTTTTTTGGTGAAAAAGGCACACTCCCAACCCAGTAATTCTTCACTCAGTGTCAGACTCTGAATCTTTGTCCCTGCCCCAAACCTACACGCAAGACCTTTAGCTGATTAAAAAATTAAAAAAAAAAAAAAAACACCTCTCGGGAGCCACTGTACAGAAAATTTCAAGTTGGCAGCCCACGGAGTACACTGTGTTGGGGGGCTACGCACACAAGACATCCACACGCATCCAACCATCTGCATTTTTCAACAATGCCCCTACATTTTCAAGGACTCTTTTCTTCTCTAACCTGGGTCTTTCTCTCTTCCTTCTCCTCTGCATTTCACTGGCCTCGCCTGTCTTCAGAGGCACCTGAAGGCACATAAGGCAGGGAAGTGAAACCGACTGTAATTCTTCAGTTCACTTCCCTGCAGCCTCCAGTGAGCCAGTCTCCATACGGCGGCCCAGCTGAGCTCGGAGGAAGCCTGGGTCCCAGCGCAGGTGTAACCACCAGCCTGCTGGCAGGCGCCCTGGGAGAAGGGAGCCAGGCAGGGACACCAGAGGCCCTGCGAGCCGCAGGAAACCAAGCCTTACACCGAATGTGTAAGATGAAAAAGAAGAGGGCCTCTCCTCTGTGAAAGGAAGAATAGGAGACTCTTGTAGTATCTAAAAAGGCCATCATTTTCCCTTTGAGGAATTAAACATGAATTGCTGGGAGCAATCAGAAATTCTGATTTCCCCATCTTCTTCTGATGCCCTTGTGTTCACCTTCGGATCCCTCCAACTTCGCTCTTAGGTCCTTACAAGTCTATTTCTGTGCTATCAGGGAACTCACAAATCTGTTCAAGAGTGTTCTTGATGGGCAAAAATGTATTCAGGTAAATCTGCTTAGTGTATCTTTTAAAATTAAAAATTAATCAATTACAAATAGCACTTTCTGTTCGTAAGTTGTTTTTTTTTTTCTCATGTTCTCAGCTGATCTTGACCAAAACCCCGGGAAGTTGAACTATATAATTCTTAACCCATTTTACTCAGCTAAAGTGGAGCCAAGATACACATTTAGGTTTATGAATTCAAAGGTGGCAGTGTTTCCTGTATAGTGCTGTTCATTTAGTCAGTTCAAGTATAAAAGCCTGCTGATTTTTCCATATGGGATTCATCCACGTAGTGGTTAATCCTTAGCAGGGCTGACAACTTCCTCTATGATTTTGACCACACCTCTTTCACAGTCTCTAGTCATCATTCGTTTTTTCAGCTCCTGGAAGTTACCAACTCTTTGCTGCCTAGTATTCTCTTAGCTTGTGCCTCCCTGCTTTCAGACCCTGCCTTCCCCCAGACCCGTTACTCTGGACATCTCAACTCTCAAAGCTCATCTTTCTTTCTTCTTCTTTTTTTTTTTTTTAGAATATAATTTCTTTACAATATTGTGTTGTTTCAACTGTACAATGAAGTGCATCCGCTCCATGTATACATGTATCCCCTCCTTTCCTATCTCCCAATCCCACCCCCTAGGTCATCACAGAGCCAAGAGCTGAGCTCCTTGTCCAAAATAGCAGCTTCGCACCAGCTACCTCTTTTACACACGCGGAGGTAGTGGTATAGTTGCTCAGTTGTGTCCAACTCTTGTGAACTCGTGGACGGTAGCCTGTCAGGCTCCTCTGTCCATGGGATTTCGCAGGCAAGAATACTGGAGTGGGCTGCTATTTCCTTCTCCATTTTACACGTGATCGTGTATATATGTCACCGCTACTCTCCCGATTCGTCCTAGCCTCCCCTTCCCTCCCTGCGTCCACATATCCATTCTCCACATCCGCATCTCTATTCCTACTCTGGAAATAGGTTCATCTTAAACTTCTGCAAAGGAAAAATTCTTCAGCCACTGTGACAAGGTTACAGCACCTTGTTAGACCAGCTCTCAGAACAGGGCACTTTGCTAGTCTATAGCATGTATTATCAGTGTTATTAATTTGTTTAACTATTTACTCTTTTTTCTTATATATAAACTACATGAAGTCATGAATATGTCTATGTTCTTCACCCTATACCTCAGAGCATAGCAGACTTTAGTGTGTTATACCTGTCTGACACAAGTTTGGGGGCTATTCCACAACAGAGGTTCTTGTTAGCAGTAAATTTGATGCATCACCCCGAATTCCCACTGTGGGAGTAGCACGGTCATTGGCCTAGTTTAGAAAAGCTACCCAAGGTCGTGGAAGTCCCCTTGCTTCTCAGGTCTGCTGCCAGCACCAATTATACTGGGAATTAAGATTCGCAATGAACACAGTCATATTTTCTTCTCCTGTTGGCATAACCTTGAAACCCACACTTCTGAAACTACTACACTATATAGCATGAGAACAAAGAGTTATTTATAAACATTTTAGCTGATTACAAATGTATAATTATTGAACTGGATCAAGTTATAGGAGTGAAGGGTCCATGACTGACCATTTTCTTTTGCTGATTTTTTTTTTTTCTTTTGAGGAATCAGGTTTTTTTCCCTTTTCGTGGAACATTGTAACTCTGTAAATTATATGTTCACTATGTAGTGACTTAAATGCTTCTTAATTTGTGCTTATGAGTCCAACACATATTGAGTGTGTATATTCTCCAAACTTTAGAATTTTCTTGCTTATCCTCCCTTACTACTAGTTCTCTTTTTGTTTCTTTTTAAGATGGTTTATTTATTAATACTTTTTTTGATTTACTATATTTCTGTGTACTTCTGTTACTGCTGTTTTGTTTTTCTTTTACTTCCCTATGATTTATTTTCTTTCTACCTCAAATATTTGCTATTTTCATTCCTCAACTACTGTAGGTTTTCTCTAGTACCTTTCTGCCTTACTTCTAATGTTGCAAATAGTTCTAACATGATTGCCATTCACAGTTGTGAATAAACAAGCCCTTTTGATATTTACAGTAAAATAGACGCTACAACTGAGAGTCCTTCCCCTGGCTACCTTACTCTCCTGTCCATATCAAAATAGTGCTTATTTGGTTTTTTTTGTTTTTTTAAGAGAAATCATCATTACTAATCCATGCATCATAAACTATCTTGGATGTTAATGAAAAGGACACAGCACTGAATATATTTTCTGGAATTCAACATGAATGAGAGAAGGCACAAACACTATGGTGTAGCAATTCTTAAGATGATTTTTTTTTAATTGTCAAGGAGTTTTTTTTGTTTTATTTTTAATGTATTTTTTGTTGTTGTTGAAGGATAATTGCTTTACTTGAAACAAAATGTAAACAGAATAAAATCTCAATTAGAGTAATCTTATTTTCTGTTAATGAAACATACAGGCATTTTTATAATTCTGGCTTCTACCTGTTGTATTTATCAACTATAAATATTATCAACATGAGCTTTCTATTGTTTTCTCAGAAACAAAGCTGATATTCTCCAGGACTCCAGTGCACACAAATCTAGAGGAGGAAAATCTCTTGGTTCCAATTCAAGCTTCAAGGCTTTGTTTTGGTTTGTTTTATTTTCACAATTAGTTTTCACAGTTAAATTGTAAAGTTCTTAGTTTGTTTTTTTTTTTTTTTAAGATTTTTCTGGATGTGGACCATTTTAAAGTCTTTATTCAATTTGTTACAATATTGCTCCTGTTTTTTTATGGTTCGGTTTCTTGGCCATAAGGCATGTGGGATCTTTGCTCCCTGACCAGGGATTGAACCTGCTTCCCTTGCCTTGGAAGGAGAACTCTTTTAACTATCGGACCCTCAGGGAAATCACTTTTATGAGTTTATTTAAAACATATCAGTTCACCTTACTTTTAGAGTCAATAATCATAGCACTAAATCTCAGCAATCTCATTATTTAGCCCCTTAGTCTCAGAATTAGTTAATAGAGTATGTAGACCAGCAGGAAAGAATCTGAGCTTTCTACTCTCTTCCTCTCGCTTGGTGGTTTGAAGACGAGTTAGAAAATTGGAAATTTTAATCACTACTGTGCTGTGGCAAACCAAAGATGTGGAGGCGTCAATTGGAGTTTGTTTTTCCTAGAAGTCATATTTACAATATTCACTCATAACAAGAGGCTATACTTCAAAGGATGACAACTGATTCAACTCACCATTATTCAGATAATTGGACAACTTACTTATTTTCTCTGAGCCTCAATTGTCTAATGTTTTAAAAGACTGAAAGGACTAGAAAGAATGTAAGTAATATATTAAGCACATTCATGCTCAACTAGTGACATCTACCATTATTATTGGTAAACAGCAGTTGTGTGCTGTGTAAGCATCTTTAAAATCATCTCCACTTTTATCTTCTCTTGGCTTTGTCAATTCATATAAAACTGAAACAAATCCTAAGTGTCTACCACAATTATGTTTAAGACCAATACCAATTCATACTGAACTCACATTTTGGGGTCAAGGCTAGGCACTTGATCTAGTTGGGAGATAAATACATAAGCCAGACCTACAACCTACAGCACACGTGCTCTGCTAGGGGTTACCCACTGTGGAGAAGAAGGCAAAGAGGTTCTACAGATATACTCAATCCAGCTGATTCACTTAGAAATCAGAAGTCCTGACAACAATGCCCTTTGATCACAGCAGCTGGAGATATAGTTTGGCATTTGGAAAAGTAATTGTTCATGTGTTCATTTATATGCCTAGATTAGTTTATTCAATATGTGCATGTCAATCTCAGAAAGCAGTGCATTAAATGTACCTGGCTCCTCTAATTTCCTACCGGAAATCATTAAAATACCATATCAATGATATTAAAGCCTATCCTGAATAATGACCAGTCTATGTTAGTTGGGTCTATATCTAGTATGTTTGTGAAAACGAGCAGCTCATTCACTGCTTTAATTAATCACCATTTACCTTCCTGGGATCACTGTTTAAATTCTTAAGTCTTACCATGGAAAGTTGAAATTTTAACTTGGCAGGGTAGAATTATCTAGATGTGAACTCTTTCCAAACAGAAGCAAGAAGACCAGTGGGATTCTTTCTACTAGAATAAGGGTAAAGTGTTGTGTCCCTGTTCACTGATATAGCCCAAGTGCCTAAAATAGGTTTTGGCAAACTGTGACTCACAGAGCAAACCCAGCCTGCCTCTCGTTTTTACAATAGTCCCCCCTGCCACCCCTAGAATGGTTGTTACATTTTAAAAGGGTTGAAAAGAATCAGAAGAAGAATAATATTTCATAACATGCGAAAATCACCTGAAATGTTGATGCTCACAAATGTTGTATTGTAACACAGCCATGCTTATTCATTTATGTATTATTTTGTGTTACCATGGTTGTTTCTGTGCTACCAAGGAAGACTGACATAGTTGCAACAGAATTAATATGACCCTGAAGCCAAGTATAATTACTATTTGACCTTTAACAGGAAAAGAAAAAAGCTGACCTCTAGTCCAGAGAAATATCCCTCCTTAACTTCTTTTAAAATCAGATACATTAAAATTTAACCCTTACTATATAGCACAGGGAACTCTGCTCAATATTCTGGAACAACCTAATTGAAAAAAGAACTCGAAAAAGAAGAGATACGTGTATACGTATAACTGGATCACTTTGTTGTACATCTGAAACTAACACAACATTGTAAATCAACTGTACTCCAATGTAAAATAAAAAGTTAAAAAAAAAAAAATTTAACCCTCACAAATGTCTTTCCAAAAGGGAAGTCTTAACTTTACATATAACTCTAAGGCCAATTAGCAGATTATATGACAGGATAGAGAGGCTCACAGTAATAAGTAGAAATACCATTGATGAGAACACAGACTCAAGAGCCACCATGCTTGGCTCAGACTTTGGCTCTGCCACTTACTAGTTGTGTTGCCATGGGCAAAATGTTTAACTGCCCTGTGCCCCAGTTTTTCCACCTATAAAATGAGGCAAATGATGGTATCCATCCCTTAGGGCTGTTATGAGCATTGAATAAGTTTGTGTTTGTAAAACACTTAGAACATCATCTGGTATGAAGTAACTGCTGTAACATATTTTTCACTGACTTTTTAAGGTAGAAAGTTGAGATAACTTAAAAATTAGTTAAGGTAACAAGCGAGCCCAATGTGTTCAAAATGGGGAAAAAGACAAAGGTGAGTTGAAATTTGAACATGTCCACTGTGGTCAGTAAGTACTCTGAGCCAG
This sequence comes from Cervus elaphus, assembly GCF_910594005.1. Taxonomy (NCBI): domain Eukaryota; kingdom Metazoa; phylum Chordata; class Mammalia; order Artiodactyla; family Cervidae; genus Cervus; species Cervus elaphus. The sequence goes on along the minus strand of NC_057841.1, from coordinate 28,116,178 downwards.
TGCAATGCACTAATATATACTCTAACTGCCTTTTGATTGTAGGATATAACTATTTGTCTCCCATACCTGTGACATAATTCTGTAATCAATGGTCCTGTTTGAGATAATAAACAAATTGTATTCTGAATGGCTGAGTGACTTCTGATATGAAACTCTAACTACCTAACAAGTTCTTATCTGAGGGTACCATATTGACATAAAGGGAAGCGATGATTTAAAGCATTCATGGATACAAGATGAGTTTGCTTTGTTGAGGTTTTATTCAGGTCTTAGGAAGGGAACCAATGGAAAATATTATCCTACATTTAAAGAAACACTTTCTAAGCACCAAAACCAGGAGTCAAAACTATGCCTTAAGGAATTCTAATGGCTTTTTAATCATTGCAAGTATTTTAGCAAGTAGATAATCAGTACTCCTGATGTTTAAATAGATTTTTATATCAATTTATGTGAAATCTTTGAAAAGACTGAAGAAAGTGAATTTTTTATAAAGTAACCTTTTATCTTCTATAAAATATAATCTCTTGAAAACTATACTTCAATACAGGACTGTATATGGGACTGCAATAACTTGTAATTAAATATTCAAAAATATAATTATTTTTATAAATGCTTTTCTGTTACAGGTGTTTTCCTGGAGAAAGTTCAATTAATTTTTGCTATGTGCAATAGGAGTCAAGATTAAAGAACATATTGGGAAAACGTAATACTGAGGCTTTCTTATTTTATAATTTCCATTCCTTCAACTTTCAGTAAATGTTTATTTAACTGTTATACTGTGGGAGGTGCAATGAAAATGTAAGAGATCCAGTCCAATTTGATTTACTTGGGACAATTACTAAATTATGCATAACAACTTAAAAAATACAAATAAAAAACTTTTTGGGGTTTCTCGCATTGAACTTGCACTCTAAGTTTTTGATATTTACTTTTTAATGCACTAAATGTTGCAAGTCATGCCACTTTATTAAATTTTTGTGCTTTAGAAGCCTTTAATAATAGTCATTCTAGAAACTTTTCCAAAAACTTCTGTGTCCCATTTCTTGCAATAAAGCAAAATAAAAATAACTAAGGAATAAGATTTCAAAATATTTTAATTTTTGTCCAATCATGTCCTGTGATTTTAAATTAGTTATGTATATATTTGAATATAAGATAATAAGTCTCTTATTTTTTAATATCCTCAGTGCTCAGTTTGCTAAAATAAAATAGAATCTAAGTATAAATGGCATAATAAGAAAAACTAACAACTAAGACAAAATTAAATTAATTTGCATATTTATAAAGTCTCTATGCTTGGCTTGCTTTATTTTTTAGACTTAAAAAATTCCAAATTACTCAACAATTTAAAATTTTTAAAAAATATATAATTATATTAATATTCCTGCATTCTATAGAAAACATGTACTCTTAAACAAGTAAATTCCTTTGAAGTTATTCTATTTGCTTGAATTTTGAACTTATTCTAATAGACTGGCCAGTTTTAATTTTTCAACTCCTTCTCTGAATTTGAGGAGCTCTTTCATATTTAGACTTCAGAAACTACAGGTGGATAAAAAGTAATAAATACAATGCCCTTCCATCCAATTGTCTTCAATAAAACTGATGCAATTTCAAAAATAATTGTTTAACACATCTATCCCTCTGTTAAACTACATGTAAAACTGAGAGAACATTTTTATATTATGCTGACACTATAATAAATGGGCTGATATCATACTATTGGTTGCAACTTACAGCATTTTTGTCTACATTAAAGCTAAGGTCTTGGTGATTATTCTTGCATTCTTTCTGTGAATTAAAATCAGAATAATGTAATTAGTCTCCCAAATTAAAATGCTATGGTTACTAATAATGGAACAAAGTCTAAAATTATATTACTTTGAGATCAACAATAGGTTCACATGAACTGTTTTCCAGATCTGCTTTTTAAGGAAAATACAGTCTCCTTCCTACTGCGGAAGTATCAGATTCTTGCAGCATCCGTGACACTTGTAAGCATTCAGTGGTCAGACGGCACTACATATCCTTCAAATGATATGGCCCAGTGAAGCTGGACCGTGTGGTCATGGAGCCAGGCAGCCTGGTATCTCAGCCATCCACCACGACAGAGCCAGAAGGCCCCAGCTGGCGTGCTGAATCCAGACTAAGGTGAGAAATGGATTTTTCATTTTGAAAGTCAGCTCTTCTAACACTGAAACCTAGGACATATTTATCAGGTAAAAGTGCATTGAGGACTTTAGGCTTATTTATTGGATCAAATGTATAATTCTCATTTCATCCCGTTACTCTTAGGACAAGTTAAATCTTAATTTTATTTTCCTTCTGGGTTTCTGAATTTACACTAGATAGTACATTTTAAAACATATGAATACATGTGTGTTCAGGACTATAACTGAATATGTAAGATATATGCTAAATTATGTATACCTGTAAGTTGTTTAAAAGTCATAAAAGTTAAATAACAGAATATTGATCACCAATGTTCCTTGGTGTGGTGACATTTGCCCATCACATTAAATTTACCAACTTGATCTTTAGACAAATGGGAACTCTTACAAAATAAAAATACATTTCAAGTCCTAGTTGTCATTTGGACTTCTGTATTCACTATTCAAACATAAGAGTTTGGATTCTTGCTTGTGTTATTGTCTTGCTAGTGTTATCTTGCAACGCTACAAGTTATTAATTCATTTCTTACCAACAGTAGAAAAATCAACTTACAAGATTTTTAAGTTCAAGATTTCCCATGCCTCCCATGGGCCTCACATGACCACAAGTGCTCCCTAAACAACTGTAGAGAATATCTTCCAGTTTCCTAAACTTCAGTTACCCAGGTCTGGTAGAAACATCATGATGGAAAAAATAAACCTTTAATTCTATAAGGGTCCAGAAAGCGGACCCCATCCTCCAGACATCCTTCTGAGTTAAACCATGTACTTTCTAACACAACACTTAGTGGACAAGACTGGGGTACTGGACTCGCGATGTTTTATCCTGAGAAACTGAGAAGAAGACACTGCTTCTTTTCTAAAAAGAGAAAGCAACCCTCTGCGAGGGCTCATTAAAAAAGGTTTTAAAATTGGAGCCAATAAAACAGAATTGTCAATTCCTACAGTCTTTTTTTTAAAAAATCTCAGCAGCATTTTAAAAAGGCATTGTTTTTCTCTCTCCCCTTGGACAGGAAATCCTACTTTCAGTACACACACGGGACACATTCCAAATAGCAACAACAACAACAATTCTCCAACTCCTTTGTGACTTCAGAGCAGGCGCACAGACCTAACTGCAGCTAGATGAACCACTCTTCAGTTTTCAACTGTGCTCCCCTTTGACACGGGAGCTACTTAGGCAGGATTCACCCTGCCTCTCTGAAACCTCTTGCTTGGCTTTCCTTTAAAAGTGAAAAGGATAAGGTCTTCCTTTTTCCAAGACAGAAAAGTTTGTCTGGGTGATGCCAGACTTTCCAACACTGACCCTAAAAGACAAAGCCTTTTAACCTCCAAGGGGAGCAACCCCCAAACAAACAAACAAAATAACTTGAGTTGTTGGAATGAATGAAAAGCTTTTCTTCTGGAGTTATCCCCTGGCACTTCTGCTCGCCCGAAGCAGGAAATGGGTGGAGTGGGCGGGGGTACTTCTCATCACAGGATCCTTTTCCTTAAGCCAAGCCTATTTTGAGACGTAGAGGGAGGACTGGGTAGGAAGACTTCCCAAGCTGTACTTCCAATGGCCCGGACCTTTGGTCCCACCTGCCTGTCAATTTCAGCCCAGGAGCCCATCTTCCTCTCTGCGGATACTGAGAACGTGGACTTTCTGGGATGCACGGAGGCCAGTTTCCCGTTGACCTTTCAGGGACTCTGAAATCAACTCCCCAACCCCCCCACCCCACAGTCTGAATTGTTTGTTTTCAGTTGTTTTCAGCCTGCAGGAGCCTCCTGTTCAGCACACCCCTCTCCCTCCTCCTCTCTGCCCTCTCCCCTCCCTCCGGCCTCTCGGGCTCCCCCCACCCCCACCGCACCCCACCCACCCCCCACCTTTGTTGTCTCATACCTGCTGGCCAGGCTCTGCCTGCAGTGCTGCCTGAAGGGCATCAGGTGGTAGTTCATGGCGTCCAGCAGCAGCTTCTGGCAGACCGGGTCGGTGCGCATGAAATCCACCGACTGGACCCGCTCCACCAGCTCGGGGGCCGGGATGAGCGCGAAGCGGAGGCGCTTCATGAGGTCGGGCGCGTACTGCATGCGGGTCTCGCGGTCGTGCTCCAGCCAGAGCACGGACATCTGGAAGAGCGCCAGCTCCGACTCCACGGGGGGCGGCAGCGAATCCAGCAGGGCGCGCATCTCCTCGAAGTTGAGCAGCAGCACATCCTCCACCAGGTACTTGTTGGCCAGCTTCTTGGTCTCCTCCAGGCCGTGCAGCGCGGCGATCTTGCACACCTGCTTGTAGTTCTGCACCGAGATCTGGTCGTTGAGGAACTGCACACAAAGCTTGGTGACCTGGGGGATGTGCAAAATCTTGCTGACCGACAGCACCTCCTCCACCGTGTCCAGGGAGAGGGTCACGTTGGCCGTGTAGAGGTACTCCAGCACCAGGCGCAGCCCGATGGACGAGCAGCCCTGGAGCACCAGGTTGTTGATGGCCCGAGGACTGGTCAGCAGCTTGTCGTCGGGGGAGGAGGACGGAGTGCCGGGCTCCTCCTGCGCTGGCGGCGGCGGCGGCTGCTGCTGCGGCGGCTGCTGCGGTGGGTCCTTGGGGGCCCCCAGGCCGTCCTGGCCGCCGACCCCTCCCCCGAGAGGGGGGTGACTGGAGAAGAGCGATCGGAAGTACTGTGAGCAGGAGGCCAGCACGGCCTTGTGGCAGTGGAACTGCTGGCCCTGGGCCGTCAGGGTCACGTCGCAAAACAGCTGCTTCCTCCACAGCAGGTTGAGGCCGTGCAGCAGGTTGTCGCTGTGGCTGGGGTCGAAGGTGGAGGTCCGGTCCCCGGATCTGGACATGGCGAGCTGCCTCGGCGCACCTGGCTTTAAACCCGCCTCCGACCTGGCAGACAGGGGTGGGGGATGGGAGGGAGGTGAGCAGGGTGGTGGAGGGGGGTGGGGTGTGGTCGAGGTGGGGCAGGGTGTGGAGGGGAGGGGAGGGCAAAGAACCACGGTCAGTGCTCAGCTCAGGTCTCCGGACGGACCCGACCCTAAGAGGCAGGTCTGAAGGTGCTGGATCCGTGAGCGCCCCCCCCCCGCCCCCCGGGGCCCTGTCTGGGGGTCCGGGCGCCCGCTCGGCTCCCCGCTACTCCTCTCTCCGCGACCCCCACACTTGGTCCCTCACTTTTCCTAAAACCACCCGGGCTCGGCTCTCGGCGGCGACAGCGATGGCAGCAGCGACGGCAAAGTGGAGGCTGGGGCCGAGACACCTCGTGGGCTCGTGTCCATGCCGGGCCGGGGCGGGGAGAGGCCGGGGCGTGGGGAGCCCGGGGGGGCCCCCCAAGAGCTCAGAGGCGACCGTCGACGGAGCTTCCAGGTCACCTCGGCGCCCGCAGCTGTGCGATTCGCAGTTGGTCCAGTTTTGGGGGTGGGTGGGTGGGCAAGGGGGCCCGACAAGCGTGCGGGAAGGGGGGCGATCCTTAGCCCTCCAAACGCTGGGAACCCCTTCGATTATCCGCGCTGCCCCGAGAAACTCCCGGGCTAATCGTCTGCGGAAGCAGATAAAGCCCTTTCTTCTCCCGGGAAAGTGCAGCGGAGCGCGGTGAGGACCAGCTCAGTGGACTCGGCAGAGGCGGGAGCTGTCCTTATCAATTCTAGCTCATTTCCCTCACCCCGGCCCTGCCTGCTTCTCTGCTTTCGCAAACTGTTGGCTTTCCCCGTCACCCACTCAGTTTTGCTAATTTTTCAGAGACGCCTCTAAACCTGGCAGGAGAATCCCTCCAGCCCCCCACCCCCGAGACCTGCCCCCCACCCCCCTCGCATTTTTAAGCGCGCAACTTCGGGCGTGTGTCTCCCCCTTCTCCGGCTGGGCGGCCCCGAGGAAGATGAGAAGGGAGGAAGTGGGACCACTGGGATGGATTAAGAGCCAGAGCCCGCAGGCCCGGTGGGATTCGCGTGGACAGTTCTAGCTCCCGGGCACGAGGCGCAGTGGCTTTAACTCCTGGAACTATGAGAAGTTCAAGTGTACTGGCAGGTGTTGGGGGAGGGGGTGGGGGCTGTCCGATGGTGGGGGGGCGGGGTCTCTGCCTCCCACCCAGCATCGCCGCCCGAAGCCGCCGCTTCCTTCTGAGTCCCTGGGTGCAGCCCCCGGCGGCCCCCCACTCGGGCACCCCCACTCCCCGCCCCCCCCCACCCCCCGGCCCTGAAACTACTTCTGTAAAAAGTCTGAGCCGCCCGCATCTCGGCGGAGGAGGGCAGGAGGTGGGGGAGGCGAGGCGAAGTCGATACGCCGGGTCCTTAACCTGTAATTGCACCTTCTAGGGCTGAGCAGCAAGGGCCCCTCTCTGCCCACATCCCGCCCGCGCGACCGGGAGACCCGCCGCTGCCGCCGCCGCCGCCGCCGCCCGGCTCCGAGGGATCCCGCCGGACCGGCCCCTTCCACTGCGGCTCACTCTGCCCTGCCTGGCGCCAGTCCTGGATCGCCGGCTTCCTATTTCCACCGGACTGGGCTCCTCTCCACTCACTTTATCATCCCGTTCCAGGTGGACCCTAACCTCCCGCAAGCTCCCTCCCCCAGCAGCACCCGTCCCCCCCCCCCGCAACGATGCGCCCCCCAAAGCGCAGGCTCTCCGAAACACCTCCCAGAGTCTCTCCCTTGAAGTGGACCCGGTCATACCTCCCTCTCGCTCTCCCCGCTTCGTTGTCTCTCCCCCCCACACCCCATCTTTTCCTGTTCCCCTTCCTTCTTGCTCTCCTCCTTTTCCTTTCACCCTCATCTGCTTATTTCTTGCAATTGGAGTTTTATTCTTTATGAGCGTTTGCCACACAGCCACCCTCCCACCCCTCTGAAAGACTCCCTCCCCGGCCCTCCCCCTCGCCAACAACCCAAAAGACAGAACAAAATACACGCAAGGCAGACACAAGGCCAGAAACTTACCTGCTTTCAACCAGCTGCAAAGTCAAGGCTCACTTAAGCTCCCCCCCCAAAATCAATTGTCCTTCCTTTTTAAAGGTTTGCTCTCTCCTTGGGAGGGGGGTGGGAAACACCTTCTGGTTCCCAACTCCAGGCAGTCACTCTTTACAATTTATTTTGTCGTACATCATTTGATCACCATGAATTAGCAACAGCAAGAAAATGTAGGAGAGGGAGAAAAGAGAGAAAGAGAGAGGGAGAGAGAGAGGGAGAGAGAGGGAGAGTGAGAGAGGGAGCAGAGCTTTCTGCAAGAGAAGAAGAAGAAAAAATGTACGTGTGACAAATTATGCTACCAAGAAACAACACATCATTATCCTTGGGCCTGGGGCTCAGTGAGTCGTAACGAGAGTAATAGGAAATCCACGGTTGGGGAGAGAAACGGTCGTGCTTGGCCAGTAGAGAGAGACCATACAGGGGGATGGATGCTGGAGAGACTCGCAAAATTATGGCTCAAGGCTATTGTAAAAATTGTCGAGCGTAAATGACTGCGATTTCAAACATCTTTGGAAGAAAGAAGGGGAAAAAGCGAGCCCCCCTCCCTCCGGCTCCCTCTTTCTCCCTCTCTCTTCTCTCTCTCTATAAAGAACCGTCAAGTTTTACTGCACATTGCTAATTAGTCAATTTCTCTCTGCCTTCACAGGCTGGCGACTTCGCTGCTGAGCTGAAACTGCTAATTTCTGTGACCAGCTTTTTTCTTAGCTGTGATCTGGATGAATGAGTAGCTGTCTCACAGAGATGACAAAAATAAACTCTAATCCCCCCCAAAATTTCCACTACATCTTTCTCATGCATAGATTTATGATCTTCAAGCGCTCTGTGCAATATGCAAACTTTTTGTGTCTGTAGATGTGCTGTTGTTTCCAGATTTCTCTACATTGCTGCTTTTCCCTTTCACTCTGCACCCCCCCCACCCCCCTACACTGGGAAATGCAGAAACCGTCTGATCTCAAAGTCTGCCAAGATGCCACTTTATGGTGTCTTGGTGTTTGGGGTTTGGGTCTGACTTGGAAGTCAGGAGTCCTTGCCTAAGAACTGAGTGGCTGAGTGTACAGCGGGGGTGGGGGGAAGTAGACAGAATAGAGGACAGCTCTTCGCTTTACATTTGCTTCCCTGCATTATTCAAGCTTTATGATCTTGTTGGAAAACATATTTTCTCCATCATTTTGTCGGGTTATACAGCCATCTCGGAACTTCTCTGTCAGCTCTTCAGCAGGAAGGGTTCAAAAGTCACTTTATTTTTTGAATTGGAAAATTATCCTATTGTCAGATTTGCCTTTCAATTAGGAGTCTTTGATTTGCAGGAGTTAGAATCAGGTGCTTGGAGAGCCAGCTGCAATTTCACAAATGTAACCTTTAAACTTTGGAGCTCATCTGATATATAAGGTCGATCACAGAGAGCTCACATTTTTGACCCTGCTTAGCATGCAAAATGAACCCCAGCATGACTCTGGAATTTTAGCTGTACCAGAGATTCATGTGCATTTTGGTAGAGGACATGTTCTCTTAGACTTATCTCATGATGTATTGCGCCCTCACATTTATAGCCCTGCATTTTGGTTGTCAGTGGGGGCTGGAGGTGTCCAAGAAAGGAAGGAAAAAAAAAAGAAGCAGGAAAAGGAAGGTAGGTATGCCCTTGAAGAAAATGAACATGGAAGAAAGCTGGATCTGAGTTAAATTGAGTTTTGCTGGCTGTTAAGTATATGAACATGATTCATTCTAACTGATATGTGCTCTGATTAGTAAACATATTAAAATATACATCAGGGTACTACTGAAATCCTGCCTTTTAACCTTCCCCTTTGATTGGTAAAAGATGAAAGACACCTGCTTAAGGGAGGGGAAAACCTGAAAATTCTTTGGTTCAGAAATCAGGAGTTTCCCACTTACAATGATCAACATTAATATGCACATGGGATATTTACTCTTAAATAGACTAGGCAGGATCCAACCCAAGTGTTTATCCCTCACAATGGTCTTTCTTTATCAATATCCTAGGTTGTTTGAGAGCAAGACTACTTTATTCAATCTTGCTGAGATGCTGTGTTCTCATAGTCATATTTATAATTAAAAAAAAAGCCCAAATACATGATAAGATAATAGAAAAGGATTTTTTTTTTTTTATTAGAGCAGGGAAAGGAAAGAGAACAGATTATCCAAATCTTCTGGCCTTACTATTTTTTAAACATTTCTCTTATTTAGTAGATCTTGAATAGGAAGACTGTGTAACTGTAATTTAGTGCCTTTTGGGGGTTCTGTTTCATTAGCAATTAAAGTTATCAAGTGTGTGAAGTGTCACCCAACTCTCAGACACTAAAAGTACAATTTTTATGGTATGCTTTTGATGTTGATCTTTTATGAGCTTCCAATGACATATTTGGAACTAAACTCAAAGGCAAATTAAGAGTATTGATCACTTAAATTATTGCCATCTTTCCATTTTATCATAAGGGAATTAGAAATTAAGGTATGTTTTCTAGACCTTGCAGTATCTTAATTTTGAATTTCTACATATATGTATATATATATATTTATTGGTGGGATATATTATTGATCACTAATTATGATTACTAGGACTTCTGCCATTTCCAAACAATAGAAAAGTCACATTTCAAAAATTTTAACTACCTATAATTTCAATGCTTATTTAACAACTTGGGTAGAAGGGAAAGGGGATGGTTAGAGATTGCAATTCTTAAACAGCTGTTGAAGTGGTTAGGCTGCTTTCTTCTGGATTTTGAAGTTACACTATTTGAGAATGTTTTAAATTCAGAGAAAAATTACAATTATGGCTCTTTTGTAAGCAATTAAAAAAAGAATATTGATAATAAAAAAATCCGTTCACAATCTGTATATAAACTAATGTTTCTATCGTGTACATTACACACATCCAATATCTTGCCCTGGCTTTGACTGAAATTATTGCAGAACTCACAAATGATATGACACTATTTACAATAAATCCCGTTATGAGAGATTCAATTTGCAGCAATCAGATGCTAGCTACTAAGCGATTGTAAGTATTTGAATTTTATCCTACTTCACTGTTCAACGTACAGAAATTGCATCTGTGTGTTTGATCTGTCCTGCTGAGCACTACCAGCAGCTTGCATCTCTGCCACTATTGTTTTTAAAATGGCAGGAAGGACGTGACTAGTCAAGAGCACTCAGCGGGATGGATTCCACATGGCTTAAGAGGAGCCAGAATTGTCTTACAAAAAAAATTAAATATGATCATGTAGTCATCTAATTCAAGCAGTCTTCGTACTTCAACAGAATTATCAAATTTATTCATCAGTGAATCTGCATTTAAACTATGTACAGTGGAAAGCTGCTGAGCCTGCTGGCACTGAGCAGTCTAACCAGAGCTACCACCAGCTCTGAGCAGGCTGGTCAGCCTTTACGGTAGCAGGGAGCCCGGTGACTCTGTGGTTCACATTGCTCAGGGCCATTTCACCTCACTGGGTGAACTCAAGTTTCTCTTCAGAGCAGATCAAGAAGGGTTTTGCTGCCTAACAGGAGGGGACATCCACACTGAAACTTTCTCTCCTTCTCGAGTTTTTTGCTTAAGATGTATGAGTCATCTTCCAATTATTTAAACACCAAAGTCTGGCCTCTCTGATGTATCTTTCAGTTAGTCAATACTCCTTCCTGTGACCTGACCTTTCAGACTGCCACCATGGGAAGACAAGTAGAGATACTATTCCATTTTATAATAAAACTGAGGAGGGAAGGACCTCTTGATTCCCCAAAGTCAAGGAGTGGCAAAACCCAGACAAAACTCGTAGGTTTCTCATGTTTTGTTTTACATCTCTGGTAGATATGGCCAGAGATGTCACAAACCATCAGCATCAAGAAGCTTATTGAAAAACAAAAACAAATAACAATAAAAGACAAGAAATAGTGCTATGGACTAGCACTTAGTCAAAAGCCAAAGATTTACTATGGCCCCACGGTCAAACCCAGCTCCTTGGCCAGCATCCTGAGCTCCAGAATCTAGTTCTAGCACTGCTGGGAAGCCTGCTATTAGCTGTTTTCTGAACATGACCCTCTTTCAGCCACAGTGCCCATGCATAGGTTGTATCCTTAAAAGAGACCTTGCATGCTAAGTTGCTTCAGTCTTGTCCAACTTTTTGCGACCCTATGGACTGAAGCCCTCCAGGCTCCTCTGTCCATGGGATTCTCCAGGCAAGAATACTGGAGTAGGTTGCTATTTCCTTCCCCAGGGGCTCTTCCTGACCCAGGGATTGAGCCCATGTCCACCTGGGAGGCCCTTGGTTCTCTACATACAGAAATTCTGCCTAGCTCTCAAGATTAAACTCAGATTTCTGTCTGAGGTGGAACTTTTCTTGGCAACCTCAAGCAGAATAATAATAGCTAATACTTACTGAGCTTATTAGGGGCTTCCCTGGTGGCTCAGTGGTAAAGAATCCGCCTGCCAGTGCAGGAGATGCAGGTTTGATCCCTGAGTCAAGAAGATGCCCTGGAGAAGGAAATGGCAACCCACTCTAGTATTCTTGCCTGGGAAATCCCATGGACAGAGGAGCCTGGCAGGCTAGAGTCCAAAGGGGTGCAAAGAGTCAGACACGACTTAGTGACTAAGCAGAAATGCACACATTGAGCTTATTACTTGTGTGGTGGACACTAGTCTAGTCTAAGTCCTTTAGATGTTTTATTTTCTTAATTCTCTTGCTAATCCTAGGAGAGTATGGTAGATTATAAGATTGGCCCCAATCTCCATCCTTCCCTGTATAAACACCCCGTAATAATGTGGCTTGGCTGATCTTCCCATCAAGAGTGGAGTCTATTTCCCCACCCTTAGAATGTGAGCTGGTCCTGTGACTTGCTTCAACCAGTAGAATCTGCCAGAAATGACTTTGTGCCAGCTGCAAATCTGAGCCTCAAGAGGCCCTGTGTATGTATGTAAAATTGGAGAATAATTGCTTTACAGTGTTGTGTTAGTCTCTGCCATAGAGCAAAGTGAATCAGCCGTTTGTATAGATGTATCGCACCCCTCTTGAGTCTCCCTCTCACCACTCCCCATCCCACCCTTCTAGGTCATCACAGAGCACCGAGCTGAATTCCCTGTGACACAGCAACTTTCCACTAGCTATCTATTTCATTCATGGTAGTAAGTAGATGTCAACGCTACTCTCCCAATTCGTCCCACCCTCCCATTTCCCCCAACGTCAACAAGTCCATTCTCTACATCTGCATCTCGATTTGCCCTGTAAATAGGTTCATCTGTACCATTTAGAGACCTTGTATATTTCAACTCTCCCTCTCTGGAGCCTGACAGCTGCCATGTGCAAAAGCCCAGGTTAGCCCACGGCTGATGAGATACCACATGGATGGAGCCACTCCCAGCTGACCTGATGACCCAACTCAGCCGAGACGGAAGAACTAACATAACCTGAATCACTGACCCACAGAACGCTGAGCTAAATGAATGACTGCTGTTCAAGCCATTAGTTTTGGGGGTGATATACTCCATAGCAAAATTAGCTGATAAAGTTTCTATTACCACAATTTTACCAATGAAAAGATGAATTGCAGAGAAATCAAGTGAAGTTTTCAGGCTCACAGAACATTTCAAAGGTAGTGCTGCAGTTCAGACCCCACAATCTGACTCCAGAGATGAACCAACCTGCTACCCTCAGTTGCCCAGTTTGTTAGTCGCTCAGTCGTATCTGACTCTATGCAACCTCTGGCCACAAAATAATTGCCTGCATCTTGTGACCTACGTGCATTCATTCATTCATCAATATGTTAAGTATTTATTAGACACCAGACAATGTGGTAAACATTGAAGATACAATGATGAATAAAACTGAATTCTTGCCCTCAAGGGGCTGATGATCTAATGGAAGAGATGGGCAGGTAAATTACTCATAGCAAGTGAATAATTACAATGTGATAATTGCTCTAATAAGGGTATGTGTAATGAACTACTGGAGCAGAAAGGAGCAGGCTCCTAACTTCCTTATAATACGTGTTATCTGTAATATTCTTTTGACATTTATTATTTACTTCTTTGTATTCTTAGTTGCTAATTTAGGAAAACATATTTTATGATCTCAGCTAGATTATAAGTTTCTAGGGTAGAAATAGCCTAGTGCCTGATAAAATCTCCGATGGTACATGGCTCTGTATCTTGCCCATAGTAGTTATTCAATAAATATATTGATGGACTATGAAAGGTAAATTTTCAAATTTATCAGGGTAACAGAAGAAAGAACAAGGAGGTATTTCATAATTAAAGACTGTGTTGAGTGTTTAACTGAAGTGGTGCCTCTCAATCTCTTGATTATACTGATCTGTTATCTAAATATTAATAAAATCTTTATAATATTGTGAAATAAACGATTTTCTCAGCACACAGATAAGCGCTTGATGTGACCTTAGTGAGTGCTTCTCTCAAAGCCTTCACCTGTGGCAACCATCACTCAACAAGTTGCTCTAAATACTTGAAGAGAGTCGTTACTTGCATGAAAATATCTAACTACTAAACATAGGTAGGGACTGCCCTGGTAACTCAGCTAGTAAAGAATCTGCCTGCAATGCGGCAGATCCTGGTTCAACTTCTGGATCAGGAAGATCCCCTGGAGAAGAGATAGGCTACCCACTCCAGTATTCTTGGGCTTCCCTGGTTGTTTAGATGGTGAAGAATCTGCCTGCAATGTGGGAGACCTAGATTTGATCCCTGGGTTGGGAAGATCCCCTGGAGAAGGGAAAGGCTACCCACTCCAGTATTCTGGCCTGGAGAATCCCTATGGACAAAGGAGCCTGGTGGGCTACAGTCCATATGGTTGCAAAGAGTCGGACACGACTGAGTGACTAAGCACAGCACAGTACAGAAAATATAGGTAGGAAAACACCTGCCTGTAAGAAAATACCATTTTCCTAAGCCTAGATTCTGGAAGCAAATCACCTGTGTTTGAACCCTAGCTCTGTCTCTTACCACGTGTGCCACTTTGGGCAAATAACCTCCCTCTGCCCAGTTTTCTTATCTTGAAAATGGGGATAATCTATGTAGCACTTCCCTTCTAGGGTTTTATGATGCTTAACTTTTTGTAAATATTTGTAAAAATGCTCACTTAGACAAATAGTGTCATGTGAACATTTGTTAAGTAAAAAATCAACATATGTAGCGAGAGAATTTTTTCTTTTGTTCCTTTCTTTTTCTTTTTTATGTTTTCTCTTCTGCATATTATGTCTAGTGTTCCACAAATACTGGATGGAGGAAGGAGTAGAAAAAGATCAACTTTTCTCAGGCAATGATTGCAATGATTCATGATGCTATTCAAGAAGCTTTCATGAAAGAACTACTATTTTTGACTTTTCATTTTAGATATTTTATGTAACAGTTTACCTATAGTTTTCAAAGTCATCATTCTTTTATCTTTGGGGACATTTGTCATTTCATATACATGTTTTGAGTAATTGAGATTCTAAAAAACTAAGGATATTCACTAATTTTATTTGTTCAGTCACTAAGGTATGTCCAGCTCTTTGTGACCCCATGGACTGCTGCATGCAAGCTCTTCTGTCCTCCACTATTTAATGATTGGTGGCAGAATATATTTCTGATTCTGAAAGGTAGCTTTTTGGTGATAGGTTTTTATGCCAGTGACTGAGATGAGAGAGGATGTTATTGCACTTCAGCTTCTGTGTTTGATGTTACCTGTGACTCTGGACAAATCACTTTTCTTCTCCAGGTCTTAGTTTTCTCATATTTGGAGAGAGATAGCATTTCTTGCATTTAATTACTGTGTAGGTTTGTAGTGAGGGGAAATAACTAGAGTGAATGGTCCCCAAAGAACAATAGGGAATGTTCCTAGTGACTTGTGAAATAAGAAAAAGATTTAGATAGTAAGAGAAGAAAAAAATTCTTCACCCCCTCAAAATTAGCCAAAGGCCTGGGATCAGAGGCATTTACTCAATCATCTTTGTAGAAGTAGTCAGATGAAAACAACAAGTCAAAAATTAACGCATTTTGAGTGTATCACTAGAAATCATATTAGGTACTGCTGCTGCTGCTAAGTCCCTTCAGTCGTGTCCGACTCTGTGTGACCCCATAGACGTTAGCCCACCAGGCTCCCCCGTCCCTGGGATTCCCCAGGCAAGAACACTGGAGTGGGCTGCCATTTCCTTCTCCACATATTAGGTACATTCACAAATAAATTCTTTTGTATGCATCAAAAGTTTTCAAAGAGTTGGAGTTTATGAGCAAGTATTTATTTTTCTGTAGAAATGCTGTATTCCGAATGTTCATTAAAGAAAGGCATGGAACGCTTTCTTTATAAGCAAGACAATGCATCTTTATCATAAAGAATTATCATGCAAATTTGAAAGTTATTCTAATCACCTTTTCCACCCTCGTTTTTCTTTTACTTGTGGCAATATTTTTTTTCTTTCTCTTATTAATTCTTAAAAACACAGGTATGTATTGTTGTGTTGGAATATTCACCAGCCCACTGAAATTTTTTGTAGTTAATAGAGAAAAATGACCTGTTTCTTAATCAAATACCTTTATGCCTAATCATTAATTATTAGTGTATCATTTCAAGGACATACTATCTTGACTGAGTCCAGGTTTTCCTTAGAGATGAGCTGTTTATATCTTGAAATATTTATTCTGCTTTCAGTTTTTTTGATATCACTGTAAATTTCCCCAGTTTTCCATTTTCAGAATAGTATTTCTCTGTTGCTTTGTCTAACCCTTTTCTCTACACACTCCTGATTCCTCCATCCCACCCAAGTATACCCAACAGTATTTCTAATTGTATTATATTTGCTTTATAATAAAGCATTTCATAGTATTTCAGTAACATTGTTCAAATTCTATGAATTAATATTGTTTTGTTGTTGAAGAACTGTCTCACAGTTTGGATAAACTTAGGGAGTCTGTTGACTTAGGTGACAAATAATTAAAGAATTCTGCTGGGTATTTCATTTTATTTGTTAAAGAAGCTAACTAACTAAAGGATATGTTTTCTCAAAATCTGATAACAACATGCAGCCACTGCTAACACAGCCCAATAAATCTGAATTGGGATTCACTGGTGGCTCAGTGGTAAAGAATTTGCCTGCAATGCAGGAGATGTGAGTTGGACCCCTGGGTGGGGAAGATCCCCCAGAGAAGGAAATGGCAACCCACTCCAATATTCTTGCCTGGGAAATCTCATGGACAGAGGAACCCTGTGGGTTACAGTCCATGGGGTTGTGAAAGAGTTGGACATGACTTAATGATTAAGCAACAGCAACAAATCTGAATTGCAATCTTTTCATTTTGCCTTTACATCTTATTGAGCTCAACAATAAGACTAATTTAAATTCTCTGCGGGAACTTAAATCCCACCTGCAAGAATATTTTGTCCAGTTTTATCGTGTTTTATGTGAACAAAGTCCACAGTTAGCTCAAATTTCCTTAGTTTTACCTAATGTCCTTTGTCTGTTCCAGGATCCTATGTAGGATACCACGTTACATTTAGCTGTCATATTTCCTTAGGTTCTTTTTGGCTGTATTGTTTCTCACACTTTCCTTGTTTTTGATGACCTTGAAACTTTTTCAGAATACTCATCAAATAATTTGTAGAATGTTTCTCAGGTGGGAGCTGTCTGATATTCTTCCTGTGAAAATACTGGGGTTGTGGGTTTTGGGGAGGAGGACCACAGAGGTAAAGCCCCAGTTACTCACAGGACACCTGGTTGATGTTAAACTCGATCACTTGGCTGAGGTGGTATTTACCAGGTTTCTGCCCCCTAAAGATGCTCTTTATTATTTACTCCTCTTTCCATACTGCACTTCTTGGATATGTTTTTATTCATAGTCACACTTAAGGAGTGAAGAGGTATGCTTCAGGTTCTTTAGAGTGGAGACAAATCTCAAGTCACACAAGTGATTTGAGCTTTGTCTGCAAGGCAGATTTGTGTATTCTCCTCTATCTATTTACTTAATCATTTATTTACCTCAGTATGGCCTCATGGATATCTATTTTGTACTTTGGGTTATAATCTGATACTACTTTATTTTGCTGCTCAAATTTGCAGTTTTGACCATTGGGAAGTCTATCAGTTGGCTTCTGTATTCTTTGACATAGTCCCATCATTACCTCCCTTCCTTCCTCCCTCCCTTCCTTCCTGGTATGGCAGAATACTGCATGCTCATCTTGTTTAGTTCTTTCCGTAATGCTAGAATCAACCATTTTCCCCAGGAATGCTGCTTGCCTTTTTGAAGAATGGTGTTAGGAGCAAAGATCTGAACATTAGATTGCTAGTTGATACAGGGTTTTCCACTTAGACATCCTCAGCTTACATAGCAAGCTGCATGTACACATCTATACATATTTCTATGTATAACCATCTGTATCTATAGTAAGCTAAACATGAGTTTACACTGATGTCTAACCCACTCTAAGTCACTACCAGCCAACTTAATTTTAACTAAATAGTTTACATGGGAGAAACAGGAGAAGCAAGAGCAGGCCAAACAGTGTCCCTCCTTTGGGGTAGGTAAGGCCAGAGACTACACTGAGCTCCCAGAGGATGTAAACCTCTACTAGGGGAAGAAACTACCACCTTTAGTAACAATGTTCAGATTTACTGTTAATAGTGTCAAAATTCAAACATTTTTAGGGTAACAGGCAGCAAATGAATACTTTGCAATTGAAGTCCGGTATCTTTTTCATCTGGACTTTTGAAAGTCCAGTATCTTTTCAATATTTTTTCAACAGGAGATATGTCAGGATTCTGTAACCTGAAGGGAGATCACAACCACAGGTCTATTGAGAAGAGGGTATTAAAAAAACCATCCCAACCCAGTCCTATCTGGCTTCTAGAGGTCAATGATCCTGCTGATGACAAAGTTCCTATATCAGGGATGGTTGTAGCTACAATTCACCTAATAATTTAATGTGCAGAGGGAGTAAAAGGAAGGAGCATAGGATTTGGATAGAAAGAAATGTATTTGAGGATCACTTCCAGCATTGAAAATATAAATATCCTAGTATCTCTAAGCCTTAGTTTTCTCATTTGTAAAATAAGAGAAAAATAATTCCTGCAATATTTCTTTTTTTAGGGGCAATGTAGGGGCTTCCCAGGTGGCTCAGTGGTAAAGAATCCACCTGCCAATGCAGGAGAGGCAGGAGAAGACTGGGTTTGATCCCTGGATCGGGAAGATCCCCTGGAGGAGATGGCAACCCACTTGAGTATTCTTGCTAAAAAATCTCATGGACAGAGGAGCCTGATGGGCTGCAGTCCATGGAGTCACAGAGTCAGACATGACTGAGCATGTGCACCTGCACACAGACGGAATGTAATGATCAAGAAAGCTAACGCGTCTGAACGTAACTTGTGAACTGTTAAAAACAACAACAACAACAATGCCAAAGTATTGTTACTTAAATTGTCTTTAAGGAGGATTGTAGGAGAATATCATATTGAGTTGACCAGAAAGTTCATTTAGGTTTTTCATAACATCATGCAGAAAATCCAAACAAACTTTTTGGCCAACCCAATAGGTAGTTGGTGATGATATAGCACGGCAGTCAAGTGGATTCTGGAAGGAAATTGCTTAGGTTAAAATTTCAATGACACAATTTACTAATTGTTTAAAAGTCAAGAAACTTAATTTCTCTGAGATTTCAGGTTTTGCCTAGGTAAATGAGATTCATCTATCCCATAAATATCCCATTAATTTAAATTTATCTATTTATATTTATCAATCCCATAAATTTAAATCTTGTGAGAATTTGGTGGGAGAATGCCTTATACAAAGAAAACACTCAATATCAGTTTGGTGAATCCCAAATAATTAATTCACAAGAGAGCTGAGAAATAAATCTATCCCCTATTAACTTCTCTTGGATTTTAGTTTGATTATCTATGGAATGGAGAGGGGAATATGCAATTGCTAACTTCCTCTTTAGCTCTAAACTCCAAATTCTGAATCTCTATTTCCTTAACTTGCTGATTGAGTCATGGGAAATGGGCTCTCAGTTCATAAATTTCTTGAAATTTATGGGTAAATTTCTTGAAATAAGCTAGAGGGATGGGCCCCTCAACTTAGCTATGAGGCATCTTCCCCAATTCAGTAATCAGAGAAGCCTATAGTTGGAAGGGCCCTCACTTACATAGGCCCTTTCCAAGTCTCTGGGAGGGGCGCTTGAAATGTGTAACATTTGCAAAAATAAGACATTTTAATTGCAGTCATTGTTGATGTTTGGCAGAAACCAACACAAACCAAAGCAATTGTCCTTCAATTAAAAAAATAAATAAATTTAAAATTAATTGTAGTCATTAGTTGTTTGCTATTTCCATGTTGGCTTTTGCTCGTGTCAGATGGTGTTGGAGGGACCAAGAATATTTACTTTCGAGAGGTGGTGAAAGAGAAGGTGATCCAGGAATTTAGTGCAGATTGAGGTAGAAGGATATATTTATGTGTTCACAATTACAGAACTTCCTCCACTTACAGTGGGGCTATGTCCCAATAAATCCACTGTAAATTGAAAATACCATAAGTCGAAAATACATTTAATACACCAAACCTACCTCATATCACAACTTAGGTTGGTCTACCTTAACTGTGTTTGGAACACTTACATAAGTCAACAGTTGGGCAAAATCATTTAACATAAAGCCTATGTTATAATATGGCATTGATTTTCATGTAATGTATTGAATGCTGTGCTGAAAGTAAAATCCGGAACAGTCATTGGCAACCAGAATGGTTCTAAGTGTATTGGTTGTTTACCCTCATGATCACCTGGTTGACTGGGAGCTGCAGCTCACTGCCTTTGCCCAGCGTCATCAGAGAGTATCTTACCAAATAGCACTAGTCTAGAAAAAGATGAAAATTCAAAAGTTGAAGTAAGGTTTCTCCTGAATGCATATTGCTTTTGTATCACTGTAAGGTTGAAAAATTGTAAGTTGAATCAGCATAAGTCAGGGATTGTCTGTACCTCCAAGCAGAGTTAAATTGTTGCCAGCCACGTTCACCCCATGACCTCCAGAAATATTCTGACTTCCCACCATTCTGACTCATACAAAATAGAGATAAGAAAGTGTAAGATTAGAAGTTATATTGTCAAATGAATGTGTACTATTGCAACAGTCCCGGAAGAATGGGGGTGGGGGATGAAATTTAAATGGTTTTCTGCACAAGAAAACTTGAAATCTTACAGCTCATATATGAACGAACTTATAGAATTTCTTCCGAATATGTCATATTACCCATACATAACAGTTGGGAAGCTGAAAGAAATTTTCCACGCTAAAAAAATAAAAATAAAAAAAAACACAAATTTTGATCAATCATGATAAAAGAAAGAAAGACTGGAATAAACAATTCCAAGTCTCCTAGCTCTGGTGGTGACAAGTCAATTGCCTGAGTGGCTTCAGGTAGCAAGTTGAGCCCTTGAAAGCCATGGGGTTCTTCTAGATCAGTAGGGAAGGGGCTATACAAACAGAAGGAAACTCTAAGAGGCTCAGCTCTTCATTTCACAGAAGATTCCTGAAATACAAAAAATCTAAAATGAAATCTAGGGACTTCCCTACAGGTCCAGTAGTTAAGACTCCAGGCTTCCAAGGCAGAGAGTGCAGGTTTGATTCCTAATCAGGGTGTTAAGATCCTACCTGCTGCACGGTGCGAACAAACAAAATAAATAATAAAGAAGTTTTGATAATAAATAAGAGGAAATCTAAATTCAGTTCTGCATCTCTGTGCATCAGAGAAATCCACCTACTCCCACAGCTCCTTCTAACAGGCTAGGCAGGACCCTCAAAGAAGCAATGTGGGGTACACACAGGAGCAGATACACATTCTCTGGTGCATAAAATTATAAATTTTAAAAAGCTATCAATACCACAAACATAAATAATCCACAAAAATCACATTTTTTTGCTGTTTGGTAGCACAGTCGTGTCTCTTCCCTGTCCTTCACTGTCTCCCAGAGCTTGCGCAAACTCATGTCCACTGAGTCGGTGATGCCATCCAACCATCTCATCCTCTGTCACCCCTCTTCTCCTCCTGCCCTCAATCTTTCCCAGCATCAGGGTCTTTTCAGCTCTTTGTATCAGCTCTTTGCATCAGGTGGTGAAAATACTTGAGCTTCAGCATCAGTCCTTCTAATAAATACTCAGGGTTGATTTCACATAATTTAAGTAACTGACAAATACACACCTCTCTAATACTCTTTTTCCCTGAAATTTTGGCTTCATAGTCTTCAATTTGCATAATGGCAAAGATTTTGCAATACTCTTTTCTAGAGGAAAAAACACATATATACCAATTAGAATTTCTACTCTTTCTTTTGGGCTTCCCTGATAGGTCATTTGGTGGGAAAGATGGAGAGCAGGAGGAGAAGGAGGGTGACTGAGGATGAGATGGTTGGATGGCGTCATTGACTCAATGAACATGAGTTTGAGCAAGCTCCAGGAGACAGTGAAGGACACGGAAGCCTGGTGTGCTGCAGTCCATGGGGTCACAGTTGGACAATACTGTGCTACCGAACAGCAACAAAAATGTGATTTTGGTGGATTATTTATGTTTGTGGTATTGATAGCTTTTTAAAATTTGTAATTTTATGCACCAGAGAATGTGTATCTGCTCCTGTGTGTATCCCACATTTATTTCTTTGAGGGTCCTGCCTAGCCTGTTAGAAGGAGCTGTGGGAGTAGGTGGATTTCTCTGATGCACAGAGATGCAGAACTGAATTTAGATTTCCTCTTATTTATTATCAAAACTTTTTTTTATTATTTATTTTGTTTGCTCACACCATGCAACATGTGGGAACTTCGTTCCCTGATCAGGGATCAAACCTGGGCCCCCTGCATTGAAAGCCTGGAGTCTTAACCACTGGACTTGTAGGAAAGTCCCTAGATTTCATTTTAGATTCTTTGTATTTCAGGAATCTTCTTCTGTGAAATGAAGAGCTGAGCCTCTTAGAGTTTCCTTCTGTTTGTACAGCCCCTTCCCTACTGACCTAGAAGAATCCCGTGGCTTCCAAGGGCTCAATTTGCTACCTGGAGCCACTCAGGCAATTGACTTGTCACCACCAGAGCTAGGAGACTTGGACTTGTTTATTCCAGTTTTGCTGATGAATTCCATTGTGGATTCATCAGTCATTCATTCATTCGTTCATCAACAAAATGTTTATTGCTATGTGGAAGGGGACATCTGCACTCATATATTATCTCCTCAGAACAAATGCATTGAGGTTTGTACAATGGAAGAACTGGCACTGTATGACAATTTGATCATTTAAGCACATTATCACTTATCAATATGGCTCTGGATCTGCAGACACTTAGAAACTTTTCTGGTATCTTACCACCTAACCTGACTTTTATTGAAATCATACAGAGCCATGATCACTGTTTACCAACCTCCACCCCCAATTCTTTATTCCAGTGACAGAATCTGATGGTGTATTTGTGCTAAATGAATCTCCTAATAAAAATGCATTTCATTAAAGTGATTTTAAAACTGCCAAATTATTTTGGAAAATAATATATTGCTGATCAAAACATCTGAACAACAATTTCAGTGGCCAAGTTCTCTATTCCAAGGTAGACATGGCAATTTTGTATGTATGCATGCATGAAGCTGAAACTCCAATACTTTGGCCACCTGACGTGAAGAGCTGACTCATTTGAAAAGACCCTGATGCTGGGAAAGATTGAGGGCAGGAGGAGAAGGGGACGACAGAGGATAAGATGGTTGGATGGCATCACTGACTCAATGGACATGGGTTTGGGTGGATTCTAGGAGTTGGTGATGGACAGGGAGGCCTGGCGAGCTGCGGTTCATGGGGTCGCAAAGAGTCGGACACGACTGAGCGATTGAACTGAGCTAATGCATGTACATATGTATGTGCACACATATATGTATTCATGTACACATGTTACTATTTCTTTACATACACATCTATATACATAGGTATATATATATATGAAAGTGAAAGTACTGGTTGCTCAGTCATGTCCAACTCTTTGTGACCCCATGGACTGCAGCCTGCCAGGCTTTGCTGTCCATGGAATTCTCCAGGCAAGAATACTGGAGTGGGTAGCCATTCTCTTCTCTGGGTGATCTTCCCGACCCAGGAATCGAACCTGGGTATCCTGCATTGCAGGAAGATTCTTTACCGTCTGAGGCACCAGAGAAGCCCAGACATACATATATAGTATATCTAATTACTCTATATATACACTTTGTAAAACTTAAGAACTACTGGACCCATCCTTAGAGTGAATAATCTATTAAAGCATTATTTTAGGGCCAAAGTAATAGCCATAGAAGAGAAGAAAATATTACCTGTGTCCCATGACCTACATGGGGCTTCCCTGGTGAGCCATTCGCCTGCCAATGCATGAGATGCGGGTTCAATTCCTGGGTCGGAAGATCCCCTGGAGAGGAAAATGGCAACCCACTCCAGTATTCTTGCCTGGAGAATCCCATGGACAGAGGAACATGTCAGGCTACAGTCCATGGGGTCACGAAGAATCGGACACAACCTAGCAACTTGGCAACAACAACAACAATGACACCTATGTGGGTTTTACTACTTAAGAATACATGTACTTGTTTGCTCAGTGGCTTTGTATAATTCCCAAAAGTAGGGCATCAGGTGGCAGATGCTAACAGGAAGCAAAACTTTGTTCTCCTCTGTAAATGTTTCAAAGGCATCAGTTCCCAGTCTTCAAATTCTGGTCCAGTTCCACCCCTGGGCAGGCACTGAATGGAAAGCATGTGCTTTAGGCAAAGGGCTGTCAGGGCCCTTCTCTGGCATCCAGGCAACAAATGGTGGCAAATGAGTCTGAGCAGTAGATCAGCTGAATCAGCTAGATCAGCAGTAGTTAAACATTCTACCCTCTGACCACTGCGGGACATCAACCTGCAGTTATTACAATAGCCTGGTCAGAAATGAATGGAAGCTGGTGCCTGTCTCCCAGAATCCCCTTCACATTGGAGATGCTCTGCGGTTTGCTCTCCCAGATACCCTACTGAGAAGATATGCAGTTCTCCTATGAAGGCCCAAGGGTAACTTAAATAATTTCTGAAGTTATAGCTTACTGTAAGCTTTCATGCACTTACTCTGCTGAAGAAAATGAATTTACTACATGGAATCACACTCCTCTTAAAATATCCGTGGCTATCCACAACCTACATATATATAACAAGGCAAAAACTACTGATAGACACTGATCTATTAAAGCAGTTTCCTAAAACACCTATAGTCTTTTCCTATGAAACAGAAAAAAAATCATTAAAGCTACGGTTTGCCAGACAATTACTTTGTCAAATCTCAAGAAATTTCATAATAAATTGTATACATGCATCAAACATGAACAGCAGAGTATAACAAGCTATGTCTTTCCGGTCCACTTGCTCTTTCATCCAAACAGTAGCTTTTGTTTTCAAGAACAATTCTATATCCTTTTTGAAGGCTTTCATAAAATATGGCTATACATTTATCTATCAAACTAAGTAGAAATAATTGAAACACTTAATATGCACAGTAATAGGGAAATGCATGAATAACTTCATTATTAATGTCTATTGATTATTTATGCTTTCAAATCAGCAAATGTAGCTGCCAGTATTTTGATCATGTAAATCTCTATGTGTATTTTGGTTTTACCTGTTTATTGGCAAATTTACAATCCATGTTATGGGCATTTTTATTGCTTTACACACTCATCTGACATGTGCATGACCCAGGTTAGGTTACCAACGACTAGTGTTTACTCAATTTGATTACTATGTTACATTTCTGAGCTTATTTCCCATTTGGAAAATTAACTGTACAAGGAAGCCCAGTAAATCTTTACTTAAAAATTCCAAACTTTAGATTGATTTCAGCAGTGAGTTTGTATTGATCTCAAAAGCTTTGCGTTCCTAACTAAAAACTAATCTTTATTTCACCCTTTAGTGACTGCAGTCATAAATATGCTCACTCCTACCCGGGAAGAGTGGATTAATGGTTATTGGAGATTGGGGGCTTCCCACTGAGTCTGGGAAACCTTAACCTTTGGAGGACAACATGAAAGCACTTACCCCTTGTCAGCTATAATCCCTAGGTCCATTTTTGACATTTACCTGAGTGTTAAACAGGAAGCTGAGCGGGGACTGGGAAATAAAGCTCTAGAGATCATGCTTGGCTATTAATCACTCACAGTTAGATTGACTACTGTGCCTGATCCAACTGCTTCCAGCCTCTAGAGTCATCCAAAGGCATGGCCTTGCCCCTCCACTTTGGGACCCAGCTTAACTCCTTCTGGGGGAGACTTTTACCACCTGCCTTTGAAGAGGGGTTTTGCATTGTTAAAAACCCATCTGTTAATATCCTTCCAACTTGGCTGCACTGTTGGATAAAATATTTGGGGGAGTCTGTCCAACCTATTTGTAAGAGCTAATTCTAGAGAATAAAAGAGTTAAAAGGGAACAGAACAGAATTTGTTATCAAGGGATAGTCAATAAGATTCCAGGCAGTAGTGGACAGATAGCTAACAAATGGTAAGGGGCTGGAAGGCAGGGTTTCTCCAAGTGTGGTCCTTGGTACCTCTTGAATCACAATAACCAAATCAGAGGGCCAACTTAAGAGTCTCCTGGGTGCCAGCATCTGCATTTCAGCAAGTACTCTAGGGAGCATTTATGTTCCAAAAGTGTGAGACTCACAGCTGTGAGGTGGGTGTGCAGTGTGGGTGTGTGGCCATGTTCAGTTGCTCAGTTGTGTCTGACTCTTTGCTACAGACCCATGGACTGTAGCCCGCCAGGGTCCTCTAACCATGGGATTTCCCAGGCAAGAATACTGGAGTGGGTTGCCATTTCCTTCTCCAGGGGATCTTCCTGACCCAGGGATCGAACCCGTGTCTCTTTTATCTCACGCATTGGCAGGTGGATTCTTTACCACTGAGCCACCTGGGAAGCCCCAATGTGGGTATGTTTTATGCCTTTACCACTTTCTGTGGTGGAAAGTAGGAATTTTGATTTTCTGGTACTTGATGGCAAAAATTACTATGAGCTAACCCAATATCCATATTTTTCTCTCTTTAATGATGAAGTCTTAATTTTCACCCATGCTCCTTGCTGCCCAGTTATCATTTCCCAGCCTTCCTCAAGCTAGGTGCAAGAGGGGCTTTTGTGTAGGGCTTATAAACTGTCTCCTTTAAAAAATGGGGGTACGCCCTTTTTCTTCCTTTTCTCTATCAGCTGCCTGAAATGTGCCTGTATTCGCTGGAGCCTCAGCAGTACAACCTGGCCCCTGATGACAAGGCAGGTGGGCTTGGTAAATCAGATAAGCTTGCCAGAGCCTGCATCTCTGATGGTTCTATGAAGTCAGCACACTGGTTCAGGACTGTCTGTGATGGGATCCCTTTCATATGATATTGAGTTGACCAAAAAAGTTTGCTCGGCTTTTTTTGTACCATCTTGATCACTCAGCAGAATAAAACCTGCATATTCAATCCCTCACTGTAATTCATAGCTGAATGAGATTACTAACCAAAACAGACCCCATTTAGGATTAAGGGTTAACTTCAGGCAGAGTCTTCCTACTTGCAATGACTTCAACTTCCCCCCTAAGCATGACTTTTGACTGTGAGGGTAAAAGTTGTGTCTGAATATTAATAGTGACTTTGTTATGTTTGTATGAGTTCAGGAATGAGAGGAGATATCCCTGGTCCTGCTTAGAATTTCATAAAGGTATGGGTATTCCTGCTTCTTGTCCACAGAAAGGGGAGAGGTTTGCAGTGGCTAGCTGGCCACAGGGGTTCTAAGGAGGGTGGCGGCCCCAAGGACAGATGTGTGTGCAAGAAGCCAGATTGTCTGTTAAAGCAATTGATCACTTAGTGGTGCCCTCCATGCTCCATGAAGCTAACCTTTATCAGACTTAAGGCTAGGACTGTTACATATGGATGAAATGCAGTGTCTTAAAGACATTCAAAGCTTACTTCAAGTGTCCCTTTTACCTTGAGGAAGAAGCGATTGTATTTCTTTCCTCCTGTTAATGTGTTTATTTTTTTCTGTTTCCAAATCTGATGCTATCAAGTCATTATCTTTGAGTAGGGCTGGCACTTCCAACACTCACTCTCATGAGTCTTCAGACAATGTGCAGATAGAGCAGGCAATGTAAGCTTCTCTTTCACTGATGCTGGCTCAGCTACTGAAATCATTTATTACAGGGTTTTCCCTGTTTTCCTTTTCGCTCTCATTCTGCTACAAACGCAGCTGCAACTTTTAACACTATTACTTTTATAGATACATTGATTAATGGGATGGCTACAGATTCACTTGGGCTTCCCTCGTAGCTCAGCAGTAAAGAATCCCCCAGCAATGGAGGAGACGCAGGAGACCCAGGTTTGATCCCTGGGTTGGAAAGACCCCCCTGGAGAAGGAAATGCAACCCAGTCCAGTATTGTGGCCTGGGAAATCCCATGGACAGAGGAGTAGGCTACAGTTCATGGGGTTGCAAAAGAGTTAGATGCGACTTAGTGACAAGAACAGTAACAGATTCACTTGCAAGATCATTTGTTATTAAGTTTTACACCTAACATCTAGTGTGACGCTGGTTATGCTAGGACAGGGATTTTCAGATTGCAGTCCCTGGGCCAGCAGCATCAGCATCACGTGAGAACTTGTTAGAAATGCAAATGATTGGACTTTGACCCAGATCCACTGAGTCGGAAACCCTGGAGGTGGGCTTGGCAACTGGCGTTTTTATAAGCCTTCTAGGTGATTCTGATGCTCATTCAAGTTTGAGAATCATGTTTCAGAGTGAGCCGTGATGTCTTCACATCCATACACCTAGAATGCTTAGAAGTTAATATTCCTTAATTTTTCCTCACAAGTAAAATCAGAGGGACTCCTATGTGTTGACTGGTTGAACGTTTAATTATATTTCTTTTATCTCATCTATCTTCAGTCTACAGACAACTGGGCCAGGCAATAAAGTGACTCAATTTGTACTAAAATAGCACTAATAATAACACCTTACATTGTATAATACCTTTTCAGTCTTCAGCGAGCTGACATATAATATCATTTGAGTATGTAATGGATTCAAATATACCATACCATTCAAATATACTATATACTATGGTACCAAATATACCATCTGAGTTGATGCAATTTAACTGCAGGTAAAAAAAGAATAAACACAAGCTATCGCAGGACTACATTTTATTTTTTTCTTTGTCTCTATAGCTTTGGTTCTCTGGCATTAGAAACTATACTGGAAAGCAATGTTATCTAATGAATGAACACCTAAGTGAACAATATTTAAGTGTGATTTGCTAAGGAATTAGGGGGAAAAAATCTATGGAGTTTTAGTGTAAATTCACTTGAATGAAGAGGAAACTTTATGAAAAACATTTCCATTTTCTGATTATTTATTAGATGCTAATAAATAAACATTTGACAAAGGTTAATACCCACTGACTTACAGATGTGCTCCAGAGACTGACTTACTGTCTTCATTTTAAGACAAGACACAAACTCAACATAGTCATTGTGTCATAGTCATGAGGCCAATCTTCATGTGTTATTATTAACTACTATTAGATGGGAGAATATAATTTTTTAAGAATGTAAATAGAATACTTAGGAGTTATTTAAATAATTCTTAAATCCATTTTAAAATTATACTTATAATCTAAGTAAGGATATTATGCTTCGTTTACTGAATATAGCTTAAATATTATATTTTAAATTATATTAAAAATAAAATAAAAATTATCTTTAGAAAATGGGAGAAAACAAAGGACCTCTAAAAAAAACCTAGCACCTATATAAGTATTAAGTTTATTAAAGGCATTAGCCAAATACTTTTACTAATATTATAGGATTGTCATCCTAACCAAATATTTCAGGGTTTGATAATATTCTCTCTCAGCTCTGAGACTTTTAAAAAATAGCATCAATCTTAAGACTCTTAATCTTTTCATAAGCTTTCCAAAAAAAGAAAATCCGAAACCACAGTGTTTTCAAGCAAACTTCTGATAAAGAATTTGGAGTATTTTCAATAAGAATAACTTAAAATTAAATTTCCAGGAGTATGCTTTAGTGGAAAGGACTCTGAAGCTTTGGAGTCAGAAAATCAGGCTTGAGTTCTACCTCTGTAATTTACTAGCCATAAAACCAAGTTATTTATCCCAGTGAGCCTCAGTTTCCTCATCTGTAAGTTGGGAGTGATTTTAATACTTGCTTCATAGAGTTTTTGTTAACATCAAACAGGACTACGTGTATTGATTTTCCAGCCTCTGCCTATGCTAAGTTGCTTGTTGTGTCTGACTCTTTACCACCCCGTGAACAATGGACTGCCAGGCTCCTCTGTCCATGGGATTCTCCAGGCAAGAAAACTGCAGTGGGTTGCCATGCCCTCCCCCAGAAGGTCTTCCTGACCCAGGGTTTGAACCTGAGTCTCTTATGTTTCCTACACTGGCAGGTGGGTTCATTACCACTAGTGCCACCTTGGAAACCCTTATATAGATTATCTTTCATTATTATGAAAGAAAATGCAAACATGCATGAAATAGTTTGCAAAACATAGTATAATTGATATATGTTGGTTGATATATTAGTTTTTGCCAGAAATAAAGTAAAACAATATTAGTTAGAGGAACACTCTTTTCAAGGATATAGTTGGGATGAATTCAAACCAGTTTGATTACATGACTTTCCTCAGTTGGTGCACTAAAAACTCACACCAAATCTTAGGAAATACCAAGGTACTATATCACCTGGTAAGAGAAAGTAAGTCATTACACAATTCCCTAGTAATTCAAAGGAAAGCCGTTCTTGAATTCTGGTATGCTAAAAGACAAGTAACTAGACAGGTACATTCAGACAGCCTGTAAGCTCAGCAACATGAATGCAGCATTGAGTTTTTTTAAGAGAAAAATAAAGATGACAAAAAAAGTGAGTAACAGTGTCCAAAACTGATCCTGCCTTAGATAATTTCCATATCACCGTCCACTACTTCTCCTAAAGAAACAATAATAAAACCCATATCACCCTGGGAGACAACTGCCCTGTCATCCTTCAACTCATCAAACCCCTGAACACTTCCAAAGTATACTATGCTAGGAATTTGAAGATGAAAAAAAATACATCTGCTCTGGAATTGTTCAACAATCCAACCTGCATGACTTAAGAGAAGGAGGGAAAATTTTTGAATTGAGTAATCATTAAATACAGAGCTAAAAATCAGGTGAGTTAAAATAGCCAGCAGACAAAGCACTAACTGAAACACACTCACCATGAAGAACTTTCATGACAAACTCATACAGTTATTCATAACTTATAACACCATCACAGGTAAGCCATCAGAGAAGACTTGAAGGCAAGGATTCAGAGTTTCTAATACCGTCAAGGTCCTCAAGTTTTTCATAGTTGTAAGCACAAGAGATTAACCATGTAGAGTAGCAGTACTTAAAATGTGATTCATAGATGCATGGGAGTGCCTGAAGACCTTTCAGAAAGCTCATGAGGTCAAAACTAATTTTATAATAATAAAAAAAATGTTATCTGCATTTTTCTGTGTTAATATTTGTACTGATGGTGGAAAAGCAATGTGGGTAAACCTGTTGGTGTCTTGAACCAAGGCAGTGACATCAAACTGAACTAGCAATTATTATAATCTTTTTATTTATTTATTTATTTTTGCCACACCACATGTGGCTTGTAGGATCTTAGTTCCCTGACCAGGGATCAAACCTGTGCCCCTTGCACTGGAAGTGTGGAGTCTTAACCACTGGACTGCCAGGGAAGTTTCAGTTATTATATTCTTAAATGCCATGTACTTCCAGTTTAAAAGTATTGTCAGTTTCACTTACAATATTTGATGAAGCAATAAAAAATTAATTGTACTACGTCTTTACCTTGCATACATATCAAAGATAATATATATGACAAAATGGGAATTTCTCCTGTATACCAAAGTATAGTGGTTGTCTTAAGGAAACATTCTTGTGCAACTGTTTGGATTGCAAGCTAAACTAGCCTTTTCTTTTTCATGAAACATGATTTGATTTGACAGAATGACTGACAGGTATTTTCAGACTTGGATATATAGCAAAAATTCTCTAGACAATTAACAACATAAACCTGTCACTTCAAGAAAAACAACTGACTATTTATTGCCAAGGGTGAAATTTGAGCTTTCCAGTGAAAAATAGAATTTTGGAAAACCTGTATTGACTATTATAAATTTAATTTAAGCACTTACCTAATGCAATTGATTGTACTATTAATGGATAGTATTTTTAAAATATTGTGTAATGATATGTGTCAACATTTAGAAATTTTGTATAATTCAGTGCGGCAATATTTACCCAATACTAATATTTGATGATACAAAATCATACATGGGTAAAAGAGTCATGAAAAATTTGAGGCTGGCCAATGGATTTCAATGTAACAGAATACAAAAGTTAATCAGTATAACTTCATATACTACAACTGACTACAGGGAAATATCACTTGTTGAGTTTTGATGTAATATCAAAAAAGAATATTCAGGGCTTCCCTGGTGGCTCAGTGATAAAGAATCTGCCTGCCAACGCAGGAGACACGGGTTCGATCCCTAAACCAGGAAGATCCCACATGCTGTGGAGTAACTGGGACCCGTGTGCCACGACTTTTGAGCCTGTTCTCTGAAGCCAGGGACCCACAACTACTGAGCACATATGCCTCAATTACTACAGCCTGCATACCTTACAGCCTTTATTCCACTACAACAGAAGCTACCAACAACGAGAAGCTGGTGCCCGGAGACTAGAGAAAAGCCCGTGCAGCAACAAAGATCCAGCACAGTTAAAAATAAAAATAAATGAACAAAATTATTTTAAAGAAAGAATATTGAAATGGCCACAAAAATGCCCTCTCTTTTTAAATTATGTGTCTGTGTAGGTCTGGATTTTCATATGTTCCTATCAGAGCAACACATTACAATAAATTGAATGCAGAAACAGTCATGAGTCCGGTTGTCAGCTATTAAACCAGAAACTAATATGATTTGCAAACATATACAAAAATACCACAATTCTCACTAATTTTTGATTTTGATAATACAATTACTTCTCCTAAATTGTGATTTCTTCTAACATGTAGCAGGCTTATCTTTTTGAATGAATTGACATATATTTTTAAGTGTCTGCTTTTTCATTTCTAATTATTGATAGGTATAAGCCATGTAACTAAAATCTCTTTGGAGTACTTAGTATTTTTTTAAGAGTGTAAAAGTCTCCTGAAGCAAAATGTGTGAGAATCACTAAGGTGGAGTGTAAGAAAATGACTCTTGGTAACATTTTAATTTCTCACTCACATTCTTTGAGGACGATCTCACAATCATGGCCAAATGTCACGTTGGAGCACAAAAGACAAAGGTTAACCTTGCTGTGTTGAATGTCCCTGGGAATCCCTGTTGATGATGGTGGGGATCATTAATGGATTTCCTGGAGATCTACAGGAAGTGACTCTCCCTTTCCAGCAAATCCTCTGGTAAAATCCTCAGGGCATTTATTCTCTGAAGGCCTAAATACTTCTAGAACTGGCACATAAGGTACTTTGATTTTGTGATACTCCAGGATGTCAAAAAAAGTCTCAATGGAAGATTATTAAAAAATGAACTTTTCATCCATTAATTTGCTTCAGTTTTTCAGAAGTTTATAAATAGTGAACTCATGATTCCTTTTTAGAGATGTGTGTATATGAGTACATATATGTATGTGTATAAATGTGTCTAAAATTTACTAGCTGAGGGGTATGAACCTTTAAAATATTAAAAGGCCTCCCAGGGGAAAAAAAAAAAGCCTTCCCTGGCTGTAGGGACAATGCTTATGATAGGAACTAATATAATCATTACCGAAGCATATCTGTTATACTTTCCCTTCAGTTCTACCACTTTATTCTTTTGTTTTTCCTCTTCCTTCTCAGTGAGGTTCTAGCTCAGTACCCTTATTGTAACTGACCTCCTCAGGCTCTGTCCATTTTTATTAAGCACCAAAATGTCAGCTAGTTAGCCAAAAGATGTTGCTGAACTCGGCACGGAGCATCGCACACACATATGTAAAGGTATTCAGGAGGAAGGGAAGCCTCACACTGAGCCAGGAGCAGGTCACAAGGAGTCAGAAAGCCTCTCTTTTTGTCAGTCCCTGCAGACTCCTGCATTTCCTTTTAGAGAAAAAATGCCTTCGGTTTCAGGGTGAAAACATGGGAGGGTGGAGAGCGGAGATTCAAATACCTTTCATGTGATACTAGAGCGTTGGGATCTTACTGTGAATGAAGAAATCCAGGATCAGTTCAGTAGGGATCAGGGAGAGGCTGGCAGAGGCCCCTTCCGTGGAGAAGGGAGGTGAAGGACTCAAGGGCCAGAGACACCAACATCAGTTTGCCCAGGCGTCTGTGTAGGGTGGAGGTAAGTGTGGAGCCAGCTAGCAGTGGGTTTGAATCCCCATTCTCCCACTCACTTACCAACTGGGTGACTCGAGGCGATCTACTTAATCTCATGAAGCATCAACCTGCTCATGTAGTAAATGAGGACAGTCGTACCTCCCTCACAGGGTTGAGTGAAGATTCAGTGAGCGCAAGCGTGTGACATGCCTGGAACACAAGCGGCGTCCAATAAGTGCCAGTTTCCTTTCTCTGTTTTAGCGGTTTTCACATGTTTTTACATAAGTTGCCTTTTGAATGAACAAATAGGCCCATTTTAAAATTTTTTATTAAACCTTTTATAAGATCCACTGGAGAAGGGCACGGCAACCCAATATTCTTGCCTGGAGAATCCCATGAACGGAAGGGTCACAAAAAGTTGGACATGACTTAATGACTAAACAACAATAACAACATAGCTGATTAACAATGTTGTTAATAGTTTCAGGTGAGCAGCAATGGGACTCAGCCATACCTATACATGTATCCATTCTCCCCCAGACTCCCCTCCCATCCAGGCTGCCACATAACATTGAGCAGAGTTCCCTGTGCTATCCAGTAGGTCCTTGTTGGTTATCCATTTTAAAAATAGCAACATGCACATGTCTATCCCAAACTCCTTAACTATCCCTTCCCCCGGCAACCATGAGTTCCTTCTCTAAGTCTGTGAGTCTGTTTCTGTCTTGTAAATAAGTTCATTTGTATCATGTCTTTTTAGGTTCCGCCTATGAGAGATGTCATATGATGTTTCTGCTTCTTTGTCTGACTTACTTCACTCAGTGTGACAACCCTTAGGACCCATTTTATCAGGGAATAATCGGACATTTTCTAAACTCTTCCCCACATCCTAATGAATTTACCTGTTTGAAGACGTTTCATAGTGTCAAACAGAGACCACTATGAAAAGCTTTCTTTAAAAAACGGGTAAAGAGTAGAGTGTCCATTCTCTTCTCCTGTCTTCACGGTCAGTTGTGTCTTCCAGAAATTCCAACAAGTTAGTGAGGCCTGACCTTCCTCTTTTTCTTCTTCCCTTTTTGTAAAGCATGCCAGCAATCTTTAATCATGCTGTGATTTCTAAATGCCACCCAGGTTCACTTCAGAAGCAGTTTCAAACAAAGATTTAACCCACAGACACACAAATGGCTGATTTGTGCGTTCCAGAGACTCAGAAGCTTTTTGTTTTTTAAAAATTAATATGTTTCAGTTTTCTCTTTTCACTTTCATATTCATTTCCAGAGAAAGAGAGAAGCATTTTCTTTTGTTACAGACTTTCATAAAAATTCAGTGCTAATTATAGGGGGTTTTTGGTACTGACTCTTTGTTGAGGTGATTAACATGCAAAGCATTTTACAACACTGTTTTCTCCTAAAAGAAGCGTGGATATGTAAAGTAAACAGAGTTGACCTCTTAGCTTCTTCCTAGGTCACCCAGTTTTCCCCTGATTAAAACTAATTTGCTGGAGAAGTTCACTGTTGGAAATGAGAAGATTTGGAAAGGAAGATTAGTAAAGAGAAAAGGAGCTGAAATATTGCTCTAAATACTATTAGAGATCTTGCTGTTCACCCACCTTCTTCCCACATGCTGAAAATAAGCCATCCAGTCACTTTTGTTAGAAGACGAGGACAGTTAAGAGAGTTTGAACCAGTCAAATGCATATGGACACAGCCAAGACGAAAACATCCAACAATCAACCCCCAAAAAGTCTAGAGGAAGGGCTTTCATAAGAAACATGAGGAGACCTTAGAAAAGCAAAATGCCCATTAGATTGTTTCTGTCAACATTTCTCTGCCCTATCTGCTTTGATGTGGCAATGATGATACCAGAAGTGATGGTGAGGAAAGACCACAGCACTGTGAACGCAGCAGGTAGAGATGGTGGCTGGTCTTAGGATGAGTAACATAGTAAATTGAGCTGCAGAATAAATACAGCAACCCCAGAGATGTATAGGAAGTAAAAAATGGTGAAAGTATCGCTGAAATGAGTTCTCTATTTTTGAATGGTATTTGTTGATTAAAAAAAAAAAAACAACCCAAAAGCAAAAAACAAAACTGGATACTTTTATTTGATGAAATATTTACAGAGAAGCTCTTTATCGTTGAGACCCAAGATGGCTAGTCCATTTTGCTTTACACACTCCCCACCCACCCCCCTGCCACCACTTTCCTGAGCAATGGTCAGATGGAAATGCTAGAGTGAACTGAAAAGTACAATGCACAATCAGACAAAAACATTCAACGCAGCATTTGATGATGAAGGCATAATCAGCCGGACTTGGTGCCTGATGTGGCCAATTTGCTTTTACATTCTTTTCAGATCCCCAGTGCTTGCAGTGAAAATACCCCTCAAGCATTCCTCTCTCTTTCTCTTTTTTCCTCCCAGTAGGTTGCTTGCCTCTTTCACCTTGTGAGAAAAAGGTCTGTCTGCTTTGATGTGGCTTCCCAAAGTGTAGTGGGAATATCCTTTTATTTGTTGAACTTTCAGGGTTTCTTCTTCATCCCGCCCAATGCGCTGTGTGAAAGAACATACTGCAAATAGCCATCCATCACTTTACCTCGTCATATCATTGTGCCTTATTTCTTGTCCTCTAGGTCAGTGAAAATGATGATTTGACCGAGACCATAATCATTGCTGATCAGTACTTGGCCTCCTGCAGAGGTCCATGCAAGCACATGGGCTTTTTCTAAGACGCCACTGAGCAGACATCAGATGGAGCTCCCTCCCCCATCACCTTCTCGCTGCTGAAAAACTTAATAACCTGGTATTGTTCAGCGAGTCATTCAAGCGAGCAGAGTGGAATTCTACCTGTTCCTCAAGGTAAAATATCTGCTAGGCTGCTGCAAAGACTGTTAGCCATTCACAGCTCTTGCTGTGTGTAAAACTCACATGGTTAGGTGAATGCAAACCTTGAGTGAAAGCCTGGTAACTTCCTGTGTTTGTCTGAAATCAGACAAATGAAGCCAGTGCACAAAGCAGAGCTCTGCAAATACACTCCTTTTTTCAGTGGCCATTTTCTAATGCTACTTTTTTTTTTCCCCCACCAGGAGAGAAATGATTAGAACAGATTAGAAACACAAAGAGCTGAAAACTTTAAAGGAAACTTTCCCAGATGCTACACAGTTTCATAAAGGATCACAGAAAGGTTTTTTGCAAACATTGGTTGTAATTTCTACCAGGTGTCACAACCCAGTGAACCATTAAAAGTGAACCGGCTCACTGAACCGAACTGAACAGATGGAATTCCACCCTTGCTCTGCTTGAAAGGCTCCACGAACAATACAAAGTCTTCTTTTAAGTCCCCTCCTCTTAGAGGCCCACCTCACCCATGAGAACATGTGGGGGGCACTCAGGATGGGACACAGCCTCTGGGCTCTTAGTTCAAGCAGAAGGGGAAGCAGTCCATTTAAAAACCCTCGGGGCCACCCCCGTCATTTTCAAAATCCCAATGCTACTTTCCGTTTGTCACCAAATGTATGTCAGTAGTTGAACATTTTGTTCTCTTTTAATTTTGTCCTGAGTTGTCATTTACTTTCCTCTGTCCAGATATAGATATACCTTGAAAGACTGTGTGTGTGTGTGTGTGTGTGTGTGTGTGTGTGTGTGTGTGTATGAGACAAAGAGATAGGCCTGAACAACATGGACTAGTGTGTTATTCTCTTTGCCTGACTTTATTATTTAATTTTCATTTCTTTTCAGGAAGTGAAGATGCATTCCAGACCACAAAATGGATTTCAGTCCTTTCTTGGCTTCTCGAATCCTGACAGCACAGGCAAGGGAAATTGATATAGATGGTTATAGACATGCCCTGCTAGTCAAAGTGCCAAAGATCTTCTTAAGGGACCAAGAGATCAAAAGACTATTTGCAGTCAATTCATTAAGCATTAGTCAATCAATTAGTTAATTCAATATATATGTATGAGGACTAACTGCTGTCAGACATTATATTGCATGTTGTGTGGGATCCAAATTGGAATGAAGTGTCTGCTTTCCAGAAGATGGTAATTTAGAAGCGATAAGCTAGTCAGAGACCCTTATGCATTTGAAAATACATGCCATCCAAGTGGCTCCTTGATTTCTATACTCCTGCTTACTGTTCTCTTTCGAGTCATAACTGGTGCCATGGTCTGTTGACACGTGATCAGCATGTCAATATCTTTAGTACTGGGATTTCGTAGTGAACGCTATTTTTCAAGGCTCATGTTTTGTAAAGCTTTGAACTGATTTTGCTTCTTTGAAAATTAGACCATTTCTTCAAAGCATGTTCTAATAGGGTTGAGGAGACAATGGACCAGAGATAAAGCGAGAGGGGCCATGACTGGGAGTTTGGGTAAGCACAAAAGGTACTGGCAGGTGGACTGTTGATTAATTCCAGAGAGGTCAGCTGAGGGAGAGATTTGCAAGTAAGAGGACCAGAAACCAGGGAGATAGGCATTAGCGATCAGAAACTGAGGTTAGGATTCCGGAACACACAAGGTCAGGGGGTGAAAAAGAAGTTTTTGGCAACATGGGGTCATGAGTCCAGGTCAAAAACCCCCAACAACAACAGATTAGGAGCCATTCAAAAGGTCTGAATAATAGGCATAGGATGTAAACAGAAAGCATGAGTATGATGCTGAATGAGTCTGTATCTCTCAGCCCTTTGCATGGCTCTGAACTAAGGCTAGAGTTGGTTAGAGGGATAAGCATGTCTGAGATGAAGATAAAGAATAGAGCTGAGAATTAAGTATTTTGTGAGAGCATTAAAATCCAGTGTTGGGAAGCCATTGGCAAAACTGAATTTCTGAGTTTACATATTCCTGGAGATTAAATCTACCATTTAATGTTTATATAGTAAAACATAGTACCGAAGTGCAGTCTTTAGCATTTGTATATTTGAGTTTCAGTCTCTTGTGCTACTTATTAGCTACAAGAACTTGTATGAAGTACTGAACCTCTCAAAGCCATGTTTTCTTCAAGTGTAAAATAAGAATGACTCCTAGTTTGAGTGTAAAATATTCAGCATTGAGAAATAACAGATGCAAAATGATTACTTGTAGACATTATTTTTATTATCACAATCCTCTTTAATATGGACCTGGATTTTTTATCCAGGAATTTAATCCTTTTCCCTTTCAGAATGCAATATATATTCTACAAAGTTAATAGTTTGACTATTCCTGTTGATTTTTCTTCCCAGTGATGCAATCTTCTTCAGAAAGTTTTTGATTGTTTTGTCTATTAGGCCTGAGAAACAGCAGTAATACTTATGAGGAAATATATTTAAATGTACTATATAAAATATATAACATACTTTAAAAACTCTATGTAAAATCTTTCTAAGTTCACGCTGACCGGTGCCCATCTAGTAGCATTGACTAAAACACCAGGAGTTGGACAGTAAGTCTAGGGATAAGAGAATCTAAATCTTTCTCTATCTTACTCTAAGTATGACTCATCGTGAGGCAAACATTTTACACTGTCAGTACCCCAACACTACACAAAAACCCTTATAGGATTCTATGGATTTCCTATGTAGAAAAAAAATTAATTAGGTTTTCTTCTGTGTATGTACATGGTCTGGACTTAAAACAAACGGATGCTCAACTGTGGAACAGTTCAGAATGTATTCTGATTTAAATCCTATTTTAACTATCCCCATGAATTATTATGTGCTTAGTCATTCAGTCGTGTCTGACTCTTTGCAATCCCATGGACTTGTAGCCTGCCAGACTTCTCTGCCCATGGGGATTCTCCAGGCTAGACTACTGGAATAGATTGCCATGCCCTCCTCCTGAGGATCTTCCCAACCCAGGGATCAAACCCAGGTCTCTCGCATTGCAGGCAGATTCTTTACTGCCTGAACCACCAGGGAAGGCCATGAATACTGGAGTGAGTAGCCTAGCCCTTCTCCAGAGATTCTTCCTGACCCAGGAATCAAAACAGAGCCTCCTGAATTGCAGGCGGATTCTTTACCAGCTGAGCTACCAGGGAAACCCTGATAAATTGAATTGTTACAGGAAAAAAAAAAAACCACACACACACACAAACAACAAAATAGCCCAAAGTGGAAGACTCCTGAGGCAGAAACTGATGGGTACCATTATAAAGAAGAAAAAAATCAGTTTTCTTCCCTCTTGTTATTGAGCTTCCATAATACTCTATTTAAAATATTAAAACCACATCCAATAAAGGGCAACATCCTTGATTTCTAGCCTAGATCTGAGCCTTCATTTCTTGAGGAAAAAAAAAATACTTTTTTGGCTGCACTAGGTCCTCCTTGTGGCTCACAAGCTTTCTCTGGTTGCGGCTCACGGGCTTTGCTGCCCCGCAGTATGTGGGAATCTTAGTTTCCCAACTGGAGATCAAACCCGAGTTGCCTGCATTGGAAGGCGGATTGTTAACCACTGGACCACCAGTGGTCCCCTTGAGAAATGTTTTTGAATGAGCCTGTCTCTTTTCCTATCATGTTTGCTTGCATTCTCATTCTTGCTACTTATCCACTTCCACTGCCAGGTCTTCAATAGCATTATTCAAACCCAATTCAGAAATACATTTCCTATTTGTATTGCCTATAAGTTGGTGTTAACATGGCATGTGAGATTAACTTGGATGCTGGTGACCATTATCCTGAAAGGCCATTGTCATGAAAACTACCATTGGTCTGTGATTGGTTCCACAATCAGGCAGAGTTACAAAATTCACTCATCTATTGATTAACTAAGGTGATCTCAGAATTTTCTACTTAGAGCACAAGGGAGCTGTATTAAACTGGTTGCTTGGGTTTGTTCTCAGTGCTTGAGTTGGCAATATCTTGGCAGTTGTAGATTATCCCCACCCCATGGACTTGGAGCAGAAGGGTAGGCTTAGTGAGAAGTCTCAGGTCTACATTCAGTTTTGGTGCTGCTACTGCAAGGTCTAAGGGTGGATGGCCATCTATGAGGGAAGGAGGCGGCTGTACTGGGCTCAAGCCACACTCTACTATGCAGTGTTCCTTTCTCAACACATCTTACAGATGCAACAGTAAGCTAGACCCATGGAGTTGGTTCTGGAATCTCTCCTTCTTTTTAAAAATGTTTATTTATTTAATTTCTGGCTGTGCTGGGTGTTCATTGCTGTGCAGACTTTTCTCTAGTTGCGGCATGTGGGGGTTACTCTGTAGTTGCGGTGTGCGGGCTTCTCACAATGATGACTTCTCTTGTTGGGGAGCACAGGCTCAATAGTTGTGGCACATGGGCTTAGTTGCTCTGCAGCATGTGGGATCGTCCCAGATCAGGGATTGAACCCATGTCTCCTGCATTGGCAGGCGGATTCTTCACCACTGAGCCGCCAGGGAAGCCCCTAGAATCTCTACTTCTAATCCCTCATTTGCTTTCTTCAAGTTCAGATATTGTCTCTCTTGCAAGACTCTCTCATGCACCCATTTGCTTCAGCTCTGAACAAATTTAGTTGCATGTTTATCTGTACTTTCATAGCAGTTATTTATGAGTCTTTCTCCTCCACTCATCCGTAAACCTCTTCACAAAAGGTTCTATCTAATCTAATCATCTCTGGAAGGCAGAGTAAGTTAGTGGTTAAGACTATGGACTCTGGAGTTACAAGGTTTGGGTAAAACTTCTGCTTCCTCCACTAACTATGTGATCTTGAAAAAGATGTTGCAGCAACTCTGGACGATAGTTTTATTACCTGTAAAATGGCTGTTTGTTACCCTATAGAAGTTGCTTTCATAATTTAAAGAAATCCACATAAAGTACCTGGTGCATAATGGCTCAACAACCGTGAGCCCTGATCCACCATATTGTTTTACACACTTGGCGCTCAGCCATGTCTGGCTTTCAGCGAGGCTGTAGTGCATGTTTGTTTCCCTTAGCTTGTATCATCTTTAAACTACGACTTCAAGAGGCAGCTTAGAACTTCCCTGGTGGTGCAGTAGATGAGAATCAGCCTGCCCATGTTGGGGACATGAGTTCGATTCCTCGTATGGGAAGATTCCACATGCCACGAAGCTGCTAAGCCAGTGTGCATAGCTACTGAGCCTGCACTCTAGAGCCAGGGGGTCACAACTACTGAGCCCAGCTGCTGCTACTACTGAAGCCTGCAAACCTAGAGTCTGTGCTCAGGAGCAAGAGAAGCCAGCGCAATGAGAAGCCTGCGCACTGCAGTGAAGAATAAACCCCACTTGTTGCAGCTAGAGAAAGCCCAAGCATAGTGATGAAGACCCAGCACAGCCAAAAATAAAAAAATATTAAAAAAAAGAGGCAGCTTATGTATTTCTTTCATCAAAGGATGGCAAGGACTGAGGACAGAACCTTCCTGTGAAAGACAGTGGAAAGGAAGTGAAAACTGAGCACTAAAATTGAACTCATATTTAATACTGCCATGAATATCACCAAGCTAAGAGATCAGGGAGTTATAGACCCTCAGTCCCAACTTTTGGATGACTTCTCATTAACTATAGGAATCTAGAATCATCTTTTTTTTTTGGTATCTCAGTTTTAACACACACAAAAACAGACAGTGAGTGGTAACTTGTCTTCTCTAGATGTAAGAAAATAGAGCACCACACTCAGACACCTTTGTTATCAGGCCATTCTCGCTCCTGCAGCAGGGAAACTGAGATACAAGTCTGGGGACTTGATCAAGGTCACAGCCAGTGGCAGAGCCAAATTAAAATTCATATTCTCAGAGTCCTTTCCATGCCATTGCTTCACCTACTGACCCATGGTGCTCCACCAAGAAGTACTTCTGATTAAGTGAACTCTCAGGTTTCAATAACACAAAACCTTGGCAAGGACTTTAGGTAACAAGCTCCTATCATAGACTCCGGTTACTTTTG
Organism: Cervus elaphus; assembly: GCF_910594005.1. Lineage (NCBI taxonomy): Eukaryota > Metazoa > Chordata > Mammalia > Artiodactyla > Cervidae > Cervus > Cervus elaphus. The sequence continues at coordinate 28,073,834 of NC_057841.1, read as the reverse complement.
GGCAAGAACTGGCTGTCTCATATATACGTTGACTTGATTGCCTCATACAGGCCAACACAAGAGAGTGGTGTGTTTTCAGTGTTGAACCAAGACTACAAGAGCTTAATAAAATCTTTCTTTGAAAAATAAGGAGGGCAAGTGAAAATGGGGACAGATGACTTCCTTATCAACTGTACCATCCACTATCAGGGACACAACTCTTTGTGGTCATTGCTGTGGTTTCATAGCCTAGCACAGTGCCTGTGTATGATAATTCAATTGATATGGAATAAATGAATGAATACATGGAAACCTCAATACTTCAGATATAGTTAAATAGCTTCCAATACTCTAGTACAATATTACTCTAATGCTAATATGGTGGATTTTCCTGTATCCAATGTTTTTTAAAAAATTTGGTGTGTTTATATGTAATAAGGTGTTAAAATTTAAGTTTTGAGCAAGGCTCCACAAAACAATAGATGTGGCATAGCAAAGTGAGGTGCTGGATCAAAATGTGTATGTATTAAAGCAGGAGGTTAAGAGCTGGTTTCACAAACTTGGAACCTGTACCTAGCGGGACACCGACCTGCATGGAGGATATAACAATCTTACAAGAGAAGATAGGAGAAAGTATTTTGAGGACCGTTTCTCAGGGAACACTGCACTGACAGCCACATCTTTCTCTAAGGGAAGATGGTTGGAGACACACCTGTCCTCAAGCAAACAGAGTAAGGGAGAATGTCCAAGGATTACTTGGAAAGCTTGCTATGCTTCCTCTGGGTTTGAGCTCAGAGTGGACAGAATCTGATTTAAGCCCAGGAAACTGGAGCGCAAACAAGATGTGTTAGAGAGATGGGTTGGCAACTGAGCAGAGCTGTCTCTGCTACTTCCAGAAAGTAACTTCTTTCTCTTGCCAGAAATTCTAAGAGGCAAACCCCAGGGTCCAGAGAGGGACTAGATGTAGGAATGACCTGAAGCCATTTTATGTCTTAGCAAAGAAGCTGGCTTATAAGAGGCAATGGGACTCCAGCAGAGAAAAATCTTCTCTCTAGAATGGACCTTCTGAGAACTGGGGTCCAGGTGGGGCATTGAGGGAGAGGAGTTCAAGGCGAAGCGTAAAGCAGAGTTAGAGCTGGAAGGGAACAGCTGGGGACTTGCCAAATTTAGTTACCATTGCCTCCATGAGAGAAGGGCTTTGCTTAGACATCTTCCAGACAAAGGTAGCATGAAGTCAGATTTATAGCAACCCTCATTCATGTAACAAATTTCCCTACTACTTTTCTGCTTTTAACTCCTAATATTTCAATCCAAGAGGGGTTAGAAACCATAGTTAATGAGCAGGTACAAAAGTGGAAGAGGAATTCTGCACAAGGAAGAAGAGTGTCCTGCCCTCCAGATGGAGCTTCCCGGGTGGCGCTAGTGGTAAAGAATCCTCCTGCCAATGCAGGAGACACAAGAGACTCAGATTTGATCCCTGGGTCAGGAAGATCCCCTGGAGGAGGATACAGCAACCCGCTCCAGTATTCTTGCCTCCATAGAGCGGCCTAGGGGCTACAGTCCATAGGGTCGCACAGAGTCAGATATGACTCAAACAACTTAGCACACATGCCCTCCAGGTGCAGGCAGCTCTCCAAAGACTGGCGGATGGGAGAGAATTTAATTCTAAATCAAGTTCAGAATTTTTCTGACTACCACTGATGGGCATCTGACTTTTGTTTTGAGACTGTTTTTTGAAGCTAAGATGCATCTAGAGGCATCTATTTCTAAACAGCAAACACAAAAGTAAAGGGAGGTATTGAAGACAGAATTTAATGGCCGGGGAAACTTCCCTGCTTCAAGTACATTTTAAAGAAGGAGGGGAGATTAAAATAACATTACTCTTCAGAAACACGTCATAAGCTGAGCATGGTAAAAATAGCAGGTGGAGTTCTCTTCATTTCATTTTGTATATCCTTGTGTAAGCTTGAACAGACCCTTCATATTAAACATATACAATTTTAGTAGCACCCATGGGGGTGCTGCCTACCTTTTGAGGGCACAAATCTGAGGAGGCTGCCATGGTTTACCCATGGTGTATCTGGATGCTAGGTTAGTAAGAACATGTCAGTTTGGCTAGAATCAGAAGAAAGGCTTGGAAGAGAATTAGAAGTCATTTGGTCTTACCCGTCTGATATCAGCATTGTTGCCACTATACATTGGAAAAAAAGAGAGCTGGTACCATTTTTGGACACAAATAAACATCAAGATGAAACTGACTTTTGTATGAGTACTACTTGAAATAAATCAAAGGGATTTAATTTGTAAAAATCTTTTTTGCTCAAATCTCTATTTTACAAAGTCAGTACTCCTTTTGAATAGTGACTCATTTTTTTTTTTTTTTTAGACCATGGAACATGACAGTCTTCTTTCTTCCACACTGATTGAATCATGCTATTACTTTATTTTTTCCTTAACTTTGTCACTTTCATTATCATGAATTAAGAAAATACTTATATCAAAATGATTTTTCATTTATGTCAATGTCCTAATTTGCTTTAACAAGTATTTCTTACTGTAAAAACTTTCTTCCCAGTTATTATAGAATGAATGACCAAAAGATAATTTGGTTCATAAAAAGGTCAGGTCCACATTAAAAAATCACCTTTATCATTTTAATAAAATGAAAAACATGTATTAAGGAAATTTGCTGAATATCTCTGACTTAGTGTTCACTATGTTTTCTATTGGCCAGAATAAATTTTCAAAAATCTTAAAGTAATGTTTGCACTATTCATATTTGTATTACACTTTTTTCTTTGTAATTGTACTTCAAAATTAGTGTTATATTAAAGGTATATATGTTTAAAATTCATGTTAAAAAAAAAGAGGCCAATCTGCAGCTGATCCTATTTAGTATTTAAGAGGTGCCCTACCTAAGCTGAATCAATGCTTACCAGTTGGTGTAAAGCACTTTCTATGATGCAGTTCATGATATGTCTTATTAACTGAAGATTTCTCAAGTCCATTTCTATTCCTCCATCTTTCCCACTGGCCCATTAGACTTTAAGAGCTGACCTGTCAACGGGGATACTGTCATCTTGGCAGAAGTAAGAAGAAGGTGAGAAGGGAGAACTAACATCTCATACACCATCGGTCATGGAAATGAAGAGGGATCAAGGGAGTGGAGGTGAGGTTTACTGAGCACCTACACAATGACATGAAGCGTGCAAGTGCTTTCATTACTGATCTGACTTTCTATGAACAACAGTTCCTTGAAACTAGGTATTCTCACACCTACTTTAGACAGGAAACAAGAGAAGTGACTTGCTTAGCACTGCGAATTCAAGACAGACCCCAAATTCCTATACTTTCTGCAATCCAGTACATCTTTCATTGATACTACATTTTTAAATACATTTTGAAATTGGCTTGTGACTTCTCTCATTCTTTTTAATCTCCCGAATCTAATCCCATATCAAAGCTGATAGTATTTTTAAATAAAGGAATTGTCTTTGATTTCCATTACTATATTTTTTGAGACTACATTGACTTCTGTTATTAGAATTGAATTTCAGGACAGATAATGTCATATGTTCTTTCTCAGCACTGTATACCTTTCCATTATAGTGCACAACCATTGATTCCAATCAACTTTTTAAAAAACTCATTCCACATTTCCAATATTTTTAGACTTCTATTATCATTCACAAATATCCTCAGAACTGTGTTCCAATCTTATGTGTGTTTCGATATTATGATAACTTTCCCCTAGGGGTTTATTAACTTCCATGTTGCAGTATTCATTTTACCTATTTTCATTTCCTTGGACTAAGTCCAGAATAGCCTCTGGTCCTGTTGATTGCTTCACAAGCTATGTGAGGAAACATTTTTGCAATGCACTCGGAGACAAGCAACCATTTGATTCCATTTCTGTGATCTATCAGTCATTGTCAGGGGATTGAAATCATATCTCGTTGAGTACTTTTATTTCTCTAACACCTCCCCCTTCTTTTTCCTGTTCATTGCCTAGCTTTCTATTATGGGAAAACATCTCTCGTTAGTATATGTTTTTATGAATTTGATTCTTTTTAGAAAAGTGGCCTTTTTAAAGTGGAATGGCTTCTTCTTCTTTTTTTTTAACCAACTGAAATCTCAACTTAACTCCACAACAGTGTTCACCAAGTTTTTGACATGCCTCTGGGGATGTCAAGGGCTTCCCTTGTAGCTCAGTTGGAAAAGAATCTGCCTGCAATGCAGGAGATACGGATTTGATTCCTGGGTCGGGAAGATCCCCTGGAGAAGGAAATGGCAACCACTCCAGTATTCTTGCCTGGAGAACCCCATGGACAGAGCTTGGCAGGCTATAGTGCATGGGGTCACAAGAGTCGGACACTACTTAGTGACTAAGCCACTGCGGATGGAGTTGCCAAAAGCTGGGCTATTGGCTTCTAAGAAGGATAAAGTAATTCTCAGGGAAGAACTCTTCTTGAGGAAGTTCAACAGCAAGAGGTAAATTTCAAGTCAGAGAAGAAAATCCAAATATGGCAATGCTGCCTGTCATGTGAAAGGTTCAACAGCCCAGCTAGGGACATAAATTTGAGTCCTTAAGATGAGGGACATGAAAAAAGAAGACCAAGGGAGAATAAAACATGTAGTCCGCTCCACTTCCAAGGGATAATAAGAACACAGGCTGTCAGCAGCACGGACATCAGTGGCCGTGGTGTGGACAGCCACGTGGTGAAGGAGGAGAAGTTGTACTGTCTTAGGAGTGATGCCGCTAGGGACAGTAGTCCAGTGGAGCTGGCGGTAGTGGCGCTGATAATAGCGGTCACAGTGTCCTTTTAGAGCTCTCAGAACTGGATACTGGAAACAATGCCACACACACAGGCATCAGTGATGGCAGAGCCTCTGATGGGCAGCAGTGAAACTGGAGGTGATGCCATTAGATTATTAAAAACCTTGAGAAAGGGAGAGCATTGGATATCCTGATTACCCAATGAGAGAGTACCTGGCAGTTTCCAGAAACTATTTGGTAGCTTGAACATAGAGGGTACAATTACTGAAAAGCAGGTGGGGTAGAGTCAGAGAAGCACTGTTTTGTAGGTTTATGGCCATTTTCTCAGCCCCGGGCTTATATGGTTTAAGAAACACAAGAGAGAATAAGAGTAACCACAAGAATAACACTTGGTTTCAGGTGCTATTGCACTCCTCACAACAATACTTCAGGGTGATACTATTATTGCCCCCAATTTAGAGGTGATACATTTGAGGAACTGAGAAATCAAGTAACTTTTCCAACCAGCTACAAAGCATAAGGCTTTCTTGAGGGTTAGTGAAATTCCTTTCAGAAAAACCACTGATTCAAGAAAAAAAACCCTGATTCAAGATTGGAAAAGGAATATTAAACTTAAATAAGAAATATTGCATTTAATAACTGAAATATCTTTATTATAAAATAAGATTCTTTCTCCTCCTATTTATCTTAGCCTTCCAATTATCTTGCCTTTTTTTCCCCTTGAATTTCTGTTAGATTTTTCTTTTATTATTGTTGCTGCTGCCCTAGACCAGACCCTCATCACATCATGCCTGGACAATTATAATGATACCCCAATGAGATGCCATGACTCTTGTGTCTCACTTCTCCAGTTTATTTAATACTGCATTAGATAAATATTAATAAAACAGCAACCACATGTACCCTGTTCAGAAATATTTGTTGACTCTGTGTACGTGCATGCTAAGTCACTACAGTGATGTCTGACTCTTTGCGACCCCATGGACTGTAGCCTGCCAGGTTCCTCTGTCCATGGGATTCTCCAGGCAAGAATAATGAAGCGGGTTGCCATGCCCTCCTCCAGAGAATCTTCCTGACCCAGGGATTTAACATGCATCTCTTAAGTCTCCCGCACTGGCCAATGGATTCTTTATCACTAGTGCCACCCAGAAAGCGCATTTGTTGACTCTATGTAGCTATAAAATAAATCCTATACTTTTTAGCCCAAGTACAAGACTGTTCATGTATACATCTTCCCTATATGCTTCATTGGCTCAAAATACTCCCCCCACACTAGTTGTCCCCAAACCTAGCCTTGGTACATTTCATCAGCTGAATTACAGAAATTATGGTCAGACTCCAGGACTTTTGTTCAAATCTTACATCTTTATAAAATGCCACTTGACACTTACTATATATCTGTGTGAATTATTAAAAAAAGCCTCTCCTCTGGTCTGAAGCAGGCTGTGGTGAGGGCGGAGGGCTTGGTGAGTGGAGCTGGGTCAGATTTTCGCTGCCCCGCCCCTACTCCACCTGGGCTTTTTGAGCAGAACACAAATGTCCTTCCACTAGTGGTGGCCCTGCCTATCGCTTCCCCTCCTTTTCAGGCAGGGCTCACCCTGCCCCCAATTCCTAAGGCAGTGATTGCCGCTACAATTCATTAGACAATTAATCATGTATTATTTGGCGACATCTCTTCAATTGCAATTTTTAAAACTCCTTTACCAATATTTTAATGTTTAATGTGTTACTGTCTTAACTCTTTAGAATATTCCCTCTTGAGGGCAGGATTAATATATTTCTTTGTGGTTCTCAAAATATACAACACAGTGTCTTACATTGTAGGAACTCAAACATGATGTTTGTTGATTTTACTTGAACTGTTTTTATGCAAATACACATAGCTAATTACAAATGAAGCATGAATTTGTTGGAATTAATGATCAACAATTGGCTGTCCATTTTTAGCTGAAAAGGGTTATATTTCCACCAACACATACCCCCCCCCCCCCGCAAATTGTAGTGATTATAATTCACCTTTATTTTTACGAATCTTCTAAATTTTGGTATATTGAACTATTCACAACTACAAATGGAGAGAATTATTCTTGTTCTTTGATTTACATTGAATGCCATATGGCCGTTCATTATAGTTAGGCTTTTCAACATAATTATTTTGCCAACAACTATTTGTAAACTCAAAATACTTCAGGGGAAACAAAGATGAAAACATTTCTGTCTCTGCCATCAGTGAGATTTAATTCCGAGTGGGAGAAAACATTTATTAAAAAGTACAATGTTAGTAAAACAGATGCAAGTTTCATAAAAAGCAGTACCAAAAATGTGAATTAGGGGCTTAGAGAAGCCAAGGAGCTCTAGAATTTCCATCTGAACTGACCCTTGCAGTAGGGCAGACAGGTTAAGCACTCCAGCCAGAGGCAAGGTTTGGAAAAAGGTAAATTGAAAAAGTGTTCCTGGAATCACAAAACTTTTTGTTTGGTGTGAAGTATCATTGTATACCACTTACACAATGCCATCTATAGTCTCCAATTCCTACATGTCTAATTTATGAAGTCTGCCTGAAGTGGATTATCACAGAAATACCTACTTCAATGTTCAGCAATGATTCCTGCAGAATTAGAAGCATTATATGCTAGCTATATGTTTTCTAAAACTCATTATGCTTTAGAAGCAAAATCTCCAGATGGAAAGAGATGGCTATGACATCAATACTTCAGTTTCACTTAAGAGATTCCTTTTTAGTTTTTCTCACTTGAACCGAATTTTTCATCACCTTAGCCAGATTTTCTGCAATACTACTGGAAAAAAAATGTTGTATTTTTCACTCACTTTAGCACAGCTAAAGGAGTCTGGAATTTTCTGAAGGAATGTTATTTCAAAATAGTGTGAGTGGTATTTCTGCCTCTGGTTATAACAGACTGCCTTGTTTTAAAATAGCCCTCTCATCAGGTACAAATAGAAAAGTTGGAAGGGGCTTTAAAAAAATCTCTGATTGGAGGCAGTAATCTGCCAACTGGAAGGTAAGAGTTAGTGTCTAGTGTTCAACAACAAGAATGACAAATGGCCAAGAAGGAAAAAAGCAGGAGGCAATACCAAATTGCAGAAAACCAAGAGAAAACAAGAAACAAAATAGGAAGACTGACAGGCAATTTAGATGAGAATTCAGGACATGGACTTTAATATAAATGTGATTATTACACCATGCCAGTTAATCGAAAAGCAAATAAAAAAAAAAGCTACAGTGTTTATATTAATATCAGCTGAAGTTGACTTTAGGATAAATACTAGGGAGACTTCAAAATCAGGATCAATTCACCAGGAAGAAATAAGAGTTCCAATATGTATGTGTTGGATAGCAAAGCCTCAAATTACATAAAGCCAATTTCACAAAATTAAAAGGAGAAATTGATACTTTTGTAATCACAATGATAGATTCAAACACGTTTCTTTTAATAATCGAGAGAGCAAGCATAGAGAAAACTTAGTGAAGATATACAAACATTGAATGACATAATTAACACTCTTAACCCTATGGCAGAAAGCAAAGAACTAAAGAGCTCCTTGATGAAAGTGAAAGAGCAGAGTGAAAAAGTTGGCTTAAAACTCAACATTCAGAAAACTAAGATCATGGCATCTGGTCCCATCACTTCATGTCAAATAGATGGGGAAACAGTGGAAACAGTGACAAACTTTATTTTTGGGGGCTCCAAAATCACTGCAGATGGTGACTGTAGCCATGAAATTAAAAGACGCTTGCTCCTTGGACATTGCACAGGAGACAGGGATCAAGACCATTCCCAAGAGAAAGAAATGCAAAAAGGCAAAATGGCTGTCTGAGGAGGTCTTACAAATAGCTGTGAAAAGAATAGAAGTGAAAAGCAAAGGAGAAAAGGAAAAATGTAAGCATCTGAATGCAGAGTTCCAAAGAGTAGCAGGGAGAGATAAGAAAGCCTTCCACAGCGATCAATGCAAAGAAATAGAGGAAAACAACAGAATGGGAAAGACTAGAGAGCTCTTCAAGAAAATTAGAGATACCAAGGGAACATTTCATGCAAAAATGGGCTCAATAAAGGACAGAAATGGTATGGACCTAACAGAAGCAGAAGATATTAAGAAGAGGTGGCAAGAATACACAGAAAAATTGTACAAAAAAGATCTTCATGACCCAGATAATCACAATGGTGTGATCACTCACCTAGAGCCAGACATCCTGGAATGTGAAGTCAAGTGGGCCTTAGGAAGCATCACTACAAACAAAGCTAGAGGAAGTGATGGAAATCCAGTTGAGCTATTTCAAGTCCTAAAAGATGATGCTGTGAAAGTGCTGCACTCAATATGCCAGCAAATCTGGAAAACTCAGCAGTGGTCACAGGACTGGAAAAGGTCAGTTTTCATTCCAGTCTCAAAGAAAGGCAATGTCAAAGAATGCTCAAACTACTGCACAATTGCATTCATGTCACGTGCTAGTAAAGTAATGCTCAAAATTCTCCAAACCAGGCTTCAGCAATACATGAACCGTGAACGTCCAGATGTTCAAGCTGGTTTTAGTAAAGGCAGAGGAACCAGAGATCAAATTGCCAACATCTGATGGATCATCGAAAAAGGAAGAGAATTCCAGAAAAATAGAAAAATCTATTTCTGCTTTATTGACTATGCCAAAACCTTTGACTGTGTGGATCACAGCAGACTGTGGAAAATTCTGAAAGAGATGGGAATACAAGACCACCTGACCTGCCTCTTCAGAAACCTGTATGCAGGTCAGGAAGCAACAGTTAGAACTGGACATGGAACAACAGACTGATTCCAAATAGGAAAAGGAGTATGTCAACGCTGTATACTGTCACCCTGCTTATTTAACTTATATGCAGAGTACATCTTGGGAAACACTGGGCTGGAGGAAGCACAGGCTGGAATCAAGATTGCTGGGAGAAATATCAATAACCTCAGATATGCAGATGACACCACCCTTATGGCAGAAAGTGAAGAACTAAAAAGCCTCTTGATGAAGGTGAAAGAGGAGAGTGAAAAAGTTGGCTAAAAACTCAACATTCAGAAAACTAAGATCATGGCATCTGGTCCCATCACTTCATGGCAAATATATGAGGAAACAATGGAAACTGTGGCTGAGTTTATTTTTTGGGGCTCCAAAATCACTGCAGATGGTGATTGTAGCCATGAACTTAAAAGACGCTTGCTTCTTGGAAGGAAAGTTATGATCAACCTAGATAGCATATTAAAAAGCAGAGACATTACTTTGCCAACAAAGGTCTGTCTAGTCAAAGCTATTGTTTTTCCAGTGGTCATGTATGGATGTGAGAGTTGGACTATAAAATAAAACTGAGCACTGAAGAATTGATGCTTTTGAACTGTGGTGTTGGAGAAGACTCTTGAGAGTCCCTTGGACTGCAAGGAGATCCAACCAGTCCATCCTAAAGGAGATCAGTCCTGAATATTCATTGGAAGGACTGATGCTGAAGCTGAAACTCCAATACTTTGGCCACCTGATGCGAAGAACTGACTCATTAGAAAAGAAAAGACCCATTGGGAGTTGGTGATGGATAGAGAGGCCTGGCTTGCTGCAGTCCATGGGGTTGCAAAGATTCAGACACGACTGAGCGACTGAACTGAACTGAACCTAGCTGACATAAATAAAACACAGCTCAAAGCAACTGCAGATTACATGTTTTTTTTAAAGTGTATGTAGAGCATTTACTGAAATGGAACATATGTTGGGCCTTAAAGCAAAACTCAATTAAATTGAAACATCTGAAAATATATAGAATATATTCTATGGTTAACATTTAAGTGTTAAAGACATATTTGTTAAGAGGGTAGATCATTGCTAAGTGTTCTTACTACAAAAACAAATAAAAAAAGAAAGGATAGCAAGAACTTTCGGAGGTCATAGATTATATTTATAACCTTGATTGTGATGATGACTTTATGGATGGATGTTAGAGATCCAAATTCAGTAACTTGTTTACATTAAATATGCCCTTTTCTGTATATCAAGTATCAGTTCAGTTCAGTCGCTCAGCTGTGTCCGACTCCTTGAGACCCCATGGACTGCAGTACACCAGGATTCCCTGTCCATCACCAACTCTCAGAGCTTGCTCAGAATCATGTCCATTGAGTTGGTTATGCCATCCAACCACCATCTCATCCTCTGTCATCCCCTCTTCTCCTGCCTTCAATCTTTCCCAGCATCAGGGTCTTTTTCCAATGAGTCAGTATATCAAGTATACCTCAATAATATTTCAATAATGGTTTTTGGAAAGAAAATCTCCAATTGTTCAGAAATTTAAAAATTTCTTTGATAATAACAAGGAAATACTTAAAGTGGAAATTGGAAAATATTTTTAATTAGTGATAATACAAATATGATATATTAATATATGGATTGCAGCTAAAGCTGTGATGATGAGAGGGAAATATTAGTCTTAAATGCATGTTATAGAAAAGAAGAAAGGTTACAAATTAATGATATGAGCATCTATTTCAAGAAGTTAAAATATTGGCAAATAAAACATAAATAATGCAGAGAAGATAAAGACAAGAGACAGTAAACAAAGGTACAAATAGAGAAATCAAAGAAGTGAAAGGTTGACTATTTGAAAGACTAATAAAATTGATAAAAATCTAGCAAGACTGATCAAAAGAAAAAAATGGAGAATAAATTCAAACTATCAAAATAGCATTTTGATATCAATGCATCACCTCAGACATTAAAAAATATAATAAAGATATATTAAGTAAAGTTTAAAGCAATGAATTTTAATATTTAGATAAAATGGACAGAACCTTTGAGGAACACATTTTAATAAACTTGATGTAAGAAGAAATAGAAAAGTTAAAGAGTCCTACACTTACTAAGGTTGATAAATCTACAAAAATTGTCTTTTCATAAAGAAATGTCAGAAAAAGATGACTTTGTCAGTAAATTCTTTCATGCATTTATAGAAGAAATAGGATGACTTTTATTCAAAAAAGAAAAACTCTCTCAATTACTTTTTACTAAAAAGCAATAATTGCAGCAGATATTTAAGACAGCTGTATGTGAGACAGGAATTTCTCAAAAGTCTTTTTTCAAGAACAAAGGATCCTCCTGTGTTTTCCTTATGTTTTTCTCAATATAATCTTTTTCTTTTTTTTGAAAAACTAGTTTTTTTTGTGTGTGTGTGTGTGTGACAGAAGCAAGAGTAAATCTTCTCTGAAAGAAAATAGCACTCAAAACTTCAAACTGTCTCTATTATAGGCCAGGGTAATCTTGATACCAAAACTTGACAAAATCTTTACAAGAAAGGAAAATTGCAGACTCATCTTTTTCATGATCAGAGGTGCAAAGATCCTAAAGAAATGATTGACAATTTAAATTCTATGACACTTAAAACAATAATACATCAACAGAAATTAGTGTATTCCTGGCATGCAAGATTGGTTTAATGTTTTAAAATAGATTTTAACAATAATAAATAAAATTATATTATCATTGCAAGGGATATAAAAAAAATCTGACAAAATTCAATATCATTTATGACAAAAATCATATCAAACCAAGAATAAAATGAAATTTTCTTATTTTGATACAGGATACCAATAAAAAATCTACATTAAATATCATAGTTAAAAATGAAATGCTTTCCCTGCTGAGATCAGAATAAGATAACACTGCACTTTACTATCATATCTGTTCAACTTTCTAACAGAAGTTTTAGCCAATGTAAATGGGGAAAAAAAAATAGCATTAACATTGAAGAAAAAAAATTGCCATTACTTACAGGACACTGTAAGCATTCAGAAAATATAACATACTTTTCAAAAAGTATTAGAATAAATAAGTGAATTTATCTAGGTAAGTAGTATAAGCTCAATATAAAAAAAAATCAGTTAAATTCTTGTATACTAGAAACTACTTTAAAAAAAGTTTTAAAGAAAAGATATTGTTTATGATAGCATCAAGTCAAATACCTTTAACTAAATCTAAGATACAAAAAAAAACTACACTGAAAATCATAAAAGAGAAATTAAAGACTTAACCACACGTATACACATATTATAGTTAAGAATTAGAAGACTAAATATTACTAAATTGTCAATATTTTCCAAATTGGTTTATAGACTTAATGTGATCCCAATCAAAATTTCAGTGGGTTTTTTACAGGGGTGAAAATCAACAAACAGATTCTGAAATGTGTACAAAAGTTCAGAAACAGTAAAAAAAATCATGAAGAAGAACAAAATTGGAATACATATAGTGCTGATATCAAGACTTTATTAGAGTAGCTTCGTAACAAGAAAGTCTGGAATTGACATAAAGATGGACTCAAACCAACAGTACAGAAGAGAGCCCAGAAAACTCTACATTCTTTTGATAACATATGGCCTCTTCATTTGTGACATTTGATGACACTGGGACTGTGGAGAAAGAATGTTTTTCTGATAATCGTGTTGGGCTGACTGGGTGTCATCTCGATCCTCATTTAATACGGTAAATCAGCACTTCTTGGTGGGAGTGATTTTTGACCTCTCTGCGGTACCCAAGGACGTCCAGAAACATCTGGAGACATTATTGTCACGAGTGAGTCTGGGAATACTAGTGGCATCTAGTGGGTACAGATTAAGGATGCTGCTAAATGCTCTGTAATGCATAGTATAGTCCTAAATAGCAAGGAATTATTTTGTTCAAAATGTCAATAGTACCAAAATTGAGAAACTCTGTCTTAAACAAACAAAAATCAATCTCCAGAGTATTGTAAGCTTAAATATGAAAGAATAATAGTTTCTTAGAGGTAAGAAGAAAGAAGATACTCATGACCTTGGCATTGGTAAAGATTTCTTAAATGTGACAAACAAAAAGCAGTAAGCAAAAAGAAAAACACTGATAAATGAGATTCCAGTTTACCAAAACATCACCAACACAGCAAAATGTTAAGCCAGAGAAAAGAAGAAATTTGAAATATATATATAATCAGTAAAGTACTTATATCAAGAATATATAAACATTGCCTATGAATCAAGAAGAAGGAAAGAGAAAACCCATTTGGAGGAAAAATGGGCAAAAGAATCAAACTTGTGCTTCATAGTAGAGAATACCCATTTGATACTACATGTATGAGAAAGTGTCCAACATCATTAGTCATGAAGGAAATTAAAACTACTATGAACTAACTCCACATAGTCATCAGAAAGGTGAAAAGTGAAGAGACTGAGAAATGAAATGCTGATTAAACTGTGGAGCCACTGGAATTTTCATACACCGCAGATGGGAAAGTAAACTGGGACAACCTCTTTGGAATACTATTGTGAGCATCGGCTAAAATTGAGTATATTCATAACCATATGACTTAGCAATTCCATTCCAACAGAAATGTATATATATATATTCACTAAAAGATATGTATATACACACAGATACTTATACATCCACATACAAGTATAGGATCTATGTATCCATATATATATGAATGCTTACTGCAGCATTATTAATAACAATTCATAACAGTTCAAAACTAGTTACAACCTAATTGTCCATCAAAAAAAAAAATAAGTAAATAAACCCCTGTATATTCAAACAATGGAATTCTTCACAGCAATGAAAATCATTGCTATATGCAACTATGTGAATAAATCTCATAAACAGTGTTGAATGAAAGAAGTCAGACATGGAGGGAACATGCTGTATCATTTCATGTATATAAAATTGCAAATCAGGCGAAACTAATATATGGCTTCCAGGTCAGGATCAGGCTTCCCTGGTAGCCCAGCTGGTAAAGAATCTGCCTACAATGGACTCTGGTTCGATTCCTGGGTCAGGAAGATCTGTTGGAGAAGGGATAAGGCTACCCACTCCAGCATCCTTGGGCTTCCCCGGTGGCTCAGACAGTAAAGAATCCACTTGAAATGTGGGAGACCTAAGTTCAGGCCCTGAGTTGGGAAGATCTCCTGGAGAAGGGAATGGCTACCCACTCCAGTATTCTCCAGTATCCAGTACCTAGACAGCATATTAAAAAGCAGAGGCAATACTTTGCCCACAAAGGTTCATATAGTCGAAGCTATGCTTTTTCCAGTAGTTATATGTGGTTGTGAGAGTTGGACCCTAAAGAAGGCTGAACGCCAAAGAATTGATGCTTTTGAGCTGTGGTATTGGAGAAGACTCTTGAGAGTCCCCTGGACTGTAATTAGATCAAATCAGTCAATCCTAAAGGAAATCAATACTGAATATTCATTGGAAGGATTGATGCTGAAGCTGAAGCTCCAATATTTTGGCCACCTGATGTGAGGAGCTGAATAATTTAAGACCTTGAGGCTGGGGAAGATTGAAGGCAGGAGGAGAAGGGCCTGACAGAGGATGAGACGGTTGGATGGCATCGCTGACTCAATGGACATGAGTTTGAACAAGCTCCGGGAGATAAAGGACAGGGAAGCCTGGCATGCTGTGGCTCATGGGGTTGCAGAGTCGGACACAACTGAGTGACTGAACAACAATGAAAGGTCAGTATGATGGTACCATTGAAAGGGAAGTAGGGATGGGGATGAAGAAAAGGTTCATGGCAGGCTTCTGGGGTTTGGTGATATTTATTTCTCTGTCTCACGGTGTGTTCATTGTATAAAAACCCGTTGAGCTCCACATTTAAGATTTGTGCACTCTTCTGACATCTGCATTGATCGAATATTTATTTAAATATGTATAAAAGTGGGGTGGCATGAAGGAAAAATTGATGTAGAAATAAACAAATATACTTTTTAAAACCCACATTAGCATATGAGGTCTCAAGATAAAGATTTTGGCTCCTAAGTTTTCAGTACAAAATATTAGAGAATTGTAGTGGTTTCCTCAAATTATCTTTTTATAACATAAGTTGGCCCCAACTATTAGGTGTTCTTTTCTTGCCAGGTTTACCTAGTTATTTGGATTTTTTTCAATGTGTATGTTTGTTTTTAAAATATGAATATGGGCCTGAATTGTCTTCCCAGGTGGTGCTAGTGGTAAAGAACCCGCCTGCCAATGCAGGAAACAGAAGAGATATGAGTTCGACCCCTGGGTTGGGAAGATCCCCTGGAGGAGGGCATGGCAACCCACTCCAGTATTCTTGCCTGGAGAATCTCATGGACAGAGGAGCTTGGCGGTCTACAGTCCATGGGGTTGTAAAAAGTCAGACATGACTAAAGCGACTTACCATTGGCACTACGGACCTGAATTAGACAAACTTTCATTTTCTTTCCCCTCCCTCAAATTTTTCCATTCTGCCCTCAGAGCTGAGTCAGAGCTGTTGAACCAGAGTCTTGAGAGATCCATCATGGCTTCAGCAATGTTTTCCTCCTGAGAGAACCACTGGCAGAGCAGGGAACTTAGCAGAGATTACACACCTGAGTGGCAAAGGAAAGTCACATTCCCATTTTTTAGGGTACAGTTTGGCACTTATCAGTTATTTCTTGGTGCCTAACAATAAATGATTTCCAATATATACTGTTTCCGCTTAACAGCTGTATTAATTTCTTTCATCAGTGCCCATCTATGTGACCTTCACAAAGTAAATTTTCTGTTAAATCTGTAACCTATTCATCAAGAATCATTATTGTACTGGGTTCCTTTCTTTTATGCAATAGTCACATTATTTCAAGATAAGTTCAACACAGTACTTCTAATTCACTAGAGGAATTCATTATCTTAGAGAATATAAATCTGAAATTAACAAGGATTCTAATAATAATAATAATATACTCAAGTTAAAGTCTGCATTTTCTTGAATTGTTGGATGGCAAAATTTAGGGTCTTTAGGGTTTGTTGTAGTCATCTATAGGTTAAAATTTAGTTTTCAAAACTATACTACAAATTTTTATATAACTATATAAAATATTTAACTTTATATATATATTTACATATGATATATAAATACTTTATATGTTTACATATAAGATAAGATTAGTGTCTCAAAAAGAATAAGTGGTATCTTTTTGAGACACTACAGTTTATTTTTTTATTGTTTCCCTCTCAGTCAGGTTGTCCTCCTAGATTCAAACACTTCCCCCAGGCCCGCCAGTGCGAGGGTTTCCCGGTGTCTGGAAACGTCCTCTAAAGACTCCCTTCCCGGGACGGATCTCCGTCCTTAGCTCTTTTGTCTCACTTTTTATCTTTTATATTTTGTCCTACCTCCTTTCGAAGGCAATGGGCTGCTTTTCTGGGCGCCTGATGACCTCAGCTAGCGATCAGAAGTTATTTTGTGAAGTTTGCTCTGCGTTCAGATATTCTTTTGATGAATTTGTAGGAGAGAAAGTGGTCTCCCCGTCCTACTCCTCCGCCATCTTGGCTCCTCCCTCCAGACACTACAGTTTATTTTTTAAAAAGGGAGTCTAGAGATAAAAATGGAAAGATCATGGGAGGAGCCTTTGTACCTTAAAAGAGGCTTTTGAGAAACTCCTGTCTCCAGATGACATACTGTTGTTTTAAACAAGTCCTGCTGGAATTATTGCTGCTAGTCCAGACAGCAGAGAAGGACTGTCCCTGAGGATGAAATAGTGCTCACAATTCTGCACTGCAGATGGAGTTGTGAACGCTGTGGGAAACCAGGGCAGAGGCGACGAGGAGGAGCGAGGCGCAGAGAAATGAGCGGAAATGAATATTCAACTTTTTTATAAGGTTGCACACTGTATTTGCACTCTATTTCCTGCACGTTGTACTTTAATTGCAGAAGGACTCCAGAAAAAATAGTATTTCATTATATGGACGTATTATTCTGCCTACACGGAAGACCTTGGAAATAGGGTAAATCAGACCACTCTCTGAGAATCAAGCTAAAAAATCGGTGCACATGGAATGAGGCACATTCCATCACCTGAAAGAGACTGGTTTCTGTATCCGAGAGGGGTTCCCAAGATGCTGCTTTATCTGTTCTCTGTATGCTTGTATCTCAGAGTCCTCTACCCCAGCCATCTCATTGGCTATCATACAACGACCTCTTCCATGACCGTCTCTCATTGGACAGTACATCCGCTAATGACTGCTAACTTCATTGGAGGCTACTCCACCCATCCTCAGGGAAGGATCATAGTTTTATTCTGTACCACACTGGGTATAGGCTTCCTATACTTCCCATAGTATTGCTGTTGTTCAGTCGCTCAGTCGTGTCCAACTCTTTGCCTCCCCATGGACTTCACCACGCCAGGCTTCTCTGTCCTTCACCATCTCCCAGAGTTTGCTCAACCTCATGTCCATTGAGTCAGTGATGACATCCAACCATTTCATCCTCTGTCATCCCATTCTCTTCCTGCCTTCAATCATTCCCAGCATCTGGATGTTCTCTAATGAGTTGGGTCTTTGCATCACGTGGCCAAAGTATTGGAGCTTCAGCTTCAGCATCAGTCCTTCCAATGAATATTCAGGACTGATTTCCTTTAGGATTGACTGGTTGGGTCTCTTTGCAGTCCAAGAGACTCTCAAGGGTTTTCTCCAACACCACAGTAGGAAAGCATCAACTCTTTGGCACTCAACCTTCTTTTTGGTTCAACTCTCACATCCATACATGACTACTGGAAAAACCATAGCTTTGACTATATGAACCTTTGTGGGCAAAGTAATGTCTCTGCTTTTTAATATGCTGTCTAGGTTTGTCATAGATTTTCTTGCAAGGAACAAGTGTCTTTTAATTTTGTGGCTGCAGTCACCATCTGCAGTGATTTTTGAGCTCAAGAAAGTAAAGTCTGTCACTGTTTCCATTGTTTCACCATCTGTTTGCCATGAAGTGATGGGACCAGATGCCATGATCTTCGTTTTTTGAATGTTGAGTTTTAAGCCACCATGTTGGGAATTGAATGAAGTTATACTAAAGGTTTGGGAATAAAGGAATGGGAGTAAAATAAGGGGAAGAATTCATAACTTGTTCCTAAACCCAGACTCACTCCAGGTAAAGCTTAGATGTGATCCCCCTTTCTCTCTCAGGCTACTTCAGGGGGCTAGGGGTCACTCATGTCTACTCAGTCCCTGGCTGGCCATTCTGGGTACTCACCCTGACACTTCTCATATTGGCATTTCTTCTGTAATTTGTTTCTTTGCATTTTTAAGAAACAATGGGTGTGAAAGACTGGGCTTAAAAACAGTCACCTTCTGCATGGCTCTCTTTTCTAGGTCTTTCATGGAAGATTGCAGAATAGCATTTTCAGTACATTTTCATGTTCTTTCTCAAACATGTTCATGCTACTCTTGACAGTTTCCAGTCATGTTTATGTCTGTTGCTTTTAATGGGCTTTCAATTCTGTAATATTTTAAAGTTTCTCTTTTATTTCTTTCTTATTTTTCTGCCAGCTCAGTTTTAGTTGATCTTTCTCTTAATAATCTCTTATTTGAATGCCTGTAGCTTTTTTTTCCAATTTTGTTTTTAAAGATACAATAATATCTCTAATTTCATTTAGCTTGTGGTCTTTTAGTTCTTCCATTTTCTTGATTGATTTATTTTTTGAGGTTATTCTTTGTATGCCCTTTGCTGATATTCTGGGTTTTTTTTTTTTTTTGCAGTGTCTATGCTTATATTCCATATAGTCTCCTGTCTGATTCTTAGCTCATATTTGAATGGAGTCTAATATTTGTTATAAAATATTCTAAGGAGGGCAGAGATTGAGGATGGAATAAAGGCAGGGGGACAGGGGAGCATGAGGTGGGATAACTCAAAATTTCAATTCAAACTTCCTTTTACACATAACCTTTCACCAAATCAGTTATGTCCTTTTCCTGATGGCTTGTTTCTTATCTGAATTTTAGCATCCATGAGATTGCTTCCTCATGTTTCACCTCATACTGTCCCCTGGATAGGAGTCCAAGCTGTCAACAATCAAAGGGATGGGTAGGATAAATCTCCCTTCATGATGGCCTTCCTATGGCTCCCTGACACAACTATGGAATGTGCACTGGTTCTCCTAGCTCATACTTTCCTATTCAAACACCCACTTGATTAGTATCTGAGGGTGTGATTATTCTTGATCAATTGATTAATTTAATAGAACTCAGCTGACACAGTATTTGGCAGGGACGTTTTGTACTTCGGGCTTTGGCACTGGGACTATTTCCTTGTTTCAATGAAGATTAATTTCTCCTTTTTTATTATTTAGTAACTTTTGATAGGTGTCTTTACTCTGGCATCTTTTCCCATATCCCCTGACTATACTTTTTTTTTTTTAAGAGGTTTCAGTGGTGCTTTAGAGGAAAACCAAACAGTAGATCAACATGGAGAATAAGATTCACCTCCTCAACTTGGATCATCCCTCGTGTCTTGTAGCTGGCTGCCCTGTCCCTCACTCCCAGCCTATCTTTTGGACAGCACATGCCAACCACTAGAAAGAAGTCACTCTGTCCCTTTCCACAACACCACCCTCCTCTCAACCAAGCATTGCTGCCAACTTCTCCAGGATCATATTTAGGATGAATAGCCAAGAAGGACCCATTCCTTTCAGAGAGCAATCTTGCTCAGACGTGTAGGTTGATGGTTTAGCCTGAAAGTTCAACAAGGCAAACATAAAATAGTGTAATGTTGATACATCTCCAAATTACTTGCTTATTCATTTGCTTCCGAATTTCCATACTGCATAGAGAAAACATAGAAGGAATACCTTTCCAGTAATAGAAGGACAAAGAGAGGACAGTCAGAAAGAAAGCTTTTGCTTTTGGCCATGCCCTCGGCAATCAGGATCTTGGTTCTGGGACCAGGGATTGAATGTGAGCCCCAGAAGTGAAAATGCTGAGTTCTAACCACTGGACTGCTAGGAAATTCCTGGAAGGGCACCTTTATTAGGGTACTCTGGGCCCTGCCCATGGGTGGTGCTCCCTTCGATTAGGTAGCTACTTTGTTCCTCTCTCAAATAGCCATCTGCAACCCCCAGAACCAATGCTATTAAAAATTAGAATCATATAATCCCCTTATTCTGATTCCATTTCAAGTTTTTCACAATTCAATTTCTTATGTGCTTTGTCTATAGGGAAAAACATGTGCTTGTTTAGCACTATTGATATTAAAATTTTCCTTGACAGTTAACTCTTAAATTAAAAATAAAAATTTGGAATTTTACAAGTGAATCTGTTAGAAGCTTTGATGCATGGTTTAGTGTTTCAAAGTTAGGTGATCTCTAGAATAAATATAAGATGGAATTTTCGGGCATGAAAGGCTGATGACAGCCCCTGGACTGTGGTCAGTGCACAAGGACATGTATCTGAAGGGGGTCAGTCTTGGAGGCAAGACTTGCTTCCCCAGAGGGGCTGGTTCAGAGGACACGGGGTTTTCATTTGAACCCCCAAAGTGTGCACATTGCTGACCAAGAGGAAATCTCAATCTGACAAATCCAAACAGTGGTAAAATTAGACACATTTAATGAATTTATTGTTACAACTCAGCCTTACAAACAACTCCAAGAAGGTTCCAAGCCTCAAATAATTTTAACCAATATACCATCACTTGTAGAGGTCACACTTTGAAAAATTACATCACAAGTCACCAAGCAGAAATCATTTCTCAATCCTGGGAAAGTGAGTAAGTGTTTATATGCAAGATTACTTTTGCCTATTTAAGTGAGTGTCAAGTGTAAGATACTCAAGAATATCTTAAATTTTAGCAAAACTTGAAATAATTTCCTAACCTTTGTAAAAATAATCTTTTTACCCTCTCTCATTGAAATAAGAAGGAAACACATATAATGAGCATTTTCTATGTGCAAGGGAGTATGATCAGTGATTAATATACATTATCTCATTTAATTCTTATCACTGCCTGATAAGTTATGATATTGTCCGATTTCACAGATGAGGAGATTGAGGCACTGAAATTTTGCTGTTAGCGAGTCATAGAAGTAATATTAATACATTTCAGAGCCAGAATGATAATAACCTTGGCCTGTGTCCCCACTGGAGAAGAAATCAATGATAATTATTACTATGCTAATACTTTTTAGCCAAAGACCAGCAGGAACACCTGTAGTAGAAATCTGGGTTTATTACTTCTCACATGAAGGGAGGACACATACCCTGGGGGACTGTAGGGTGTCTCAGTAAGAGGGATTAGAAAGAGATTATTGGAAGATCTGGACTTTCGTTGGGGGATTTGGGCCTCCCTGGTCGCTTGGAGAGTAAAGAATCTGCCTACAATGAAGGAGACCTGGGTCCAATCCCTTGGAGAAGGGAATGGCAACCCATTTCAGTATACTTGCCTGGAGAAATCAATGGACAGAGGAGTCTGGTGGGCTACAGTCCAAGGGGTCACAAAGACTTGGACACAACTGAGCGACTAACACTTTCACTGGGAGATTTGGGGAGGGCTTCAAAGTAAGGCAAGTTCACTCTGGACTGGATAGAAAGCAGGAGTTATTCTATAACTGGGCAACTCAGTCTTACCTACAAGCAGGGCACCCTGAGTCAGGATAAAACCATCAGCTCAGTTCAGTTCAGTTCAGGCACTCAGTCATATCCGACTCTTTGCAACCCCATGAATCGCAGCATGCCAGGCCTCCCTGTCCATCATCAACACCCAGAGTATACCCAAACTCATGTCCATCGAGTCGGTGATGCCATCCAGCCATCTCATCCTCTGTCATCCCCTTCTCCTCCTGTCCCCAATCCCTCTCAGCATCAGGGTCTTTTCCAATAGCTCAACACTTCACATGAGGTGGCCAAAGTATTGGAGTTTCAGCTTCAGCATCAGTCCTTCCAATGAACACCCAGGACTGATCTCCTTTAGGATGGACTGGTTGGATCGCCTTGCTGTCCAAGGGACTCTCAAGACTCTTCGCCAACACCACAGTTCAAAAGCATCAATTCTTTGGCGCTCAACTTTCTTCACAGTCCAACTCTCACATCCATACATGACTCCTGGAAAAACCATAACCTTGACTAGACGGACCTTTGTTGGCAAAGTAATGTCTCTGCTTTTTAATATGCTATCTAGGTTGATCATAACTTTCCTTCAAAGGAGTAAGCATCTTTTAATTTCATGGCTGCAATCACCATCTGCAGTGATTTTGGAGCCCCCAAAAATAAAGTCTGACACTGTTTCCACTGTTTCCCCATCTATTTGCAATGAAGTGATGGGACCAGATGCCATGATCTTAGTTTTCTGAATGCTGAGCTTTAAGCCAACTTTTTCACTCTCCTCTTTCACCTTCATCAAGAGGCTTTTTAGTTCTTCTTCACTTTCTGCCATAAGGATGGTGTTGTCTGCATATCTGAGGTTATTGATATTTCTCCCAGCAATCTTGATTCCAGCTTGTGCTTCTTCCAACTCAGCATTTCTCATGATGTACTCTGCATATAAGTTAAATAAGCAGGGTGACAATATATAGCCTTGACACGGTTGGTAAAGAAAGAATAGTTATTCATATTAGCCTATAGAGGGTTTGTCTGGTACTTCATGGGTGGCACAGTGACCTTGCTTTTATATGCATTTAGACAAAATTATGCAGTGGTCTTGTTTTATCTAAGTGACCTTGTCAAATGTTGGTGTTCTACAAGATAATCTATATTTAATAGAAGAATATACATGGTCTGGCTATGTATATAGCCAAGCCACCTTCAAACAATGCTGAGTACTTGCTGTTAGGAGAAAAGGAAAGATATAGAGGTTGTCTTTTGTCCCTTGTATATCCTTGCCTCCTTTGTCAAAGATAAGGTGTCCATAGGTTCGTGGATTTATCTCTGGGCTTTCTATTCTGTTCCATTGATCTATATTTCTGTCTTTGTGCCAGTACCATACTGTCTTGATGACTGTGGCTTTGTAGTAGAGTCTGAAGTCAGGCAGGTTGATTCCTCCAGTTCCTCTTTAACTGCTGGGAAAACTGGTCAACTACTTGTAAAAGAATGAAACTAGAACACTTTCTAACACCATACACAAAAATAAACTCAAAATGGATTAAAGATCTAAATGTAAGACCAGAAACTATAAAACTCCTAGAGGAGAACATAGGCAAAACACTCTCTGACATAAATCACAGCAAGATCCTCTATGACCCACCTCCCAGAATATTGGAAATAAAAGCAAAAATAAACAAATGGGACCTGATGAAACTTAAAAGCTTTTGCACTACAAAGGAAACTATAAGTAAGGTGAAAAGACAGCCCTCAGATTGGGAGAAAATAATAGCAAATGAAGAAACAGACAAAGGATTAATCTGAAAAATATACAAGCAACTCCTGCAGCTCAATTCCAGAAAAATAAATGACCCAATCAAAAAATGGGCCAAAGAACTAAACAGACATTTCTCCAAAGAAGACATACAGATGGCTAACAAACACATGAAAAGATGCTCAACATCACTCATTATTAGAGAAATGCAAATCAAAACCACAATGAGGTACCATTACACGCCAGTCAGGATGGCTGCTATCCAAAAGTCTACAAGCAATAAATGCTGGAGAGGCTGTGGAGAAAAGGGAACCCTCTTACACTGTTGGTGGGAATGCAAACTAGGACAGCCGCTATGGAAAACAGTGTGGAGATTTCTTAAAAAACTGGAAATAGAACCACCATATGACCCAGCAATCCCACTTCTGGGCATACACACTGAGGAAACCAGATCTGAAGGAGACACGTGCACCCCAATGTTCATCGCAGCACTGTTTATAATAGCCAGGACATGGAAGCAACCTAGATGCCCATCAGCAGATGAATGGATAAGGAAGCTATGGTACATATACACCATGGAATATTACTCAGCCATTAAAAAGAATTCATTTGAACCAGTCCTAATGAGATGGATGAAACTGGAGCCCCTTATACAGAGTGAAGTAAGCCAGAAAGATAAAGAACATTACAGCATACTAACACATATATATGGAATTTAGAAAGATGGTAACGACAACCCTATATGCAAAACAGAAAAAGAGACACAGAAATACAGAACAGACTTTTGAACTCTGTGGGAGAAGGTGAGGGTGGGATATTTCAAAAGAACAGCATGTATACTATCTATGGTGAAACAGATCCCCAGCCCAGGTGGGATGCATGAGACAAGTGCTCGGGCCTGGTGCACTGGGAAGACCCAGAGGAATCGGGTGGAGAGGGAGGTGGGAGGGGGGATTGGGATGGGGAATACGTGTAAATCTATGGCTGATTCATATCAATGTATGACAAAACCCACTGAAATGTAGTGAAGTAATTAGCCTCCAACTAAAAAAAAAAAAAAAAAAATAAGATAATAAAAAAAAAAAAAAAAAAGGAAAGATATACCCATTTGAATGCAGAGTTCCAAAGAATAGCCAGGAGAGATAAGAAAGCCTTCCTCAGCAATCAATGCAAAGAAATAGAGGAAAACAATAGAATGGGAAAGACTAGAGATCTCTTCAAGAAAATTAGAGATACCAAGGGAACATTTCAGGCAACGATGGGTTCGATAAAGGACAGAAATGGTATGGACCTAACAGAAGCAGAAGATATTAAGAAGAGGTGGCAAGAATACACAGAAGAACTGTACATAAAGATCTTCATGACCCAGATAATCACGATGGTGTGATCACTCACCTAGAGCCAGACATCCTGGAATGTGAAGTCAAGTGGGCCTTAGGAGGCATCACTATGAACAAAGCTAGTGGAGGTGATGTAATTCCAGTTGAGCTATTTCAAATCCTGAAAGATGATGCTGTGAAAGTGCTGCACTCAATATGCCAGCAAATCTGGAAAACTCAGCAGTGGCCACAGGACTGGAAAAAGTCAGTTTTCATTCTAATCCCAAAGAAAGGCAATGTCAAAGAATGTTCAAACTACTGCACAATTGTACTCATGTCACACACTAGCAAAGTAATGCTCAAAATTCTCCAAACCAGGCTTCAACAGTTCATGAACTGTGAACATCCAGATGTTCAAGCTGGCTTTAGAAAAGGCAGAAGAACCACAGATCAAATTGCCAACATCCACTGGATCATAGAAAAAGCAAGAGAGTTCCTGAAAAGCATCTACTTTTGCTTCATTAACTACACCAAAGGCTTTGACTGTGTAGATCACAACAAACTGTGAGAAATTCTTCAAGAGATGGGAATACCAGATCACTTTACCTGCCTCCTGAGAAATCTGTATGCAGGTTAAGAAGGAACAGCTGGAACTGGACATGGAACAACAGACTGGTTCCAAATTGGGAAAGGAGTAGGTCAAGGCTGTATATTGTCACCCTGCTTATTTAACTTATATGCAGAGTACATCATACAAAATTCTGGGCTGGATGAAGCACAAGCTGGAATCAAGATTGTCAGGAGAAATATCAATAACCTCAGATATGCAGATGACACCACCCTTATGGCAGAAAGCGAAGAAGAACTAAAAGAGCCTCTTGATGAAAGTGAAAGAGGAGAGAGAAAAAGCTGGCTTAAAACTCAGCATTCAAGAAACAAAGACCACAGCATCTGGTCCTATCTCTTCATGGCAAATAGATGGGGAAACAATGGGAACAGTGACAGACTTAATTTGGGGGGCTTCAGAATCACTATAGATGGTGACTGTAGCCATGAAATTAAAAGACACTTGCTCCTTGGAAGAAAAGCTATGACCAAAGTAGACAGCATATTAAAAAGCAGAGACATTACTTTGCCAACAAAGGTCCATCTAGTCAAAGCTATGGTTTTTCCAGTAGTCATGTATGGATGTGAAAGTTGGACTATAAAGAAGGCTGAGCACCAAAGAATTGATGCTTTTGAACTGTGGTGTGGAGAAAACCCTTGAGAGTCCCTTAGACTGCAAGGAGATCCAACCAGTCCATCCTGAAGGAAATCAGTCCTGAATATTCATTGTAAGGACTGATGCTGAAGCTGAAACTCCAATACTTTGGCCACCTGATGCAAAGAAATAACTCATTGGAAAAGACCCTGATGCTGGGAAAGACTGAAGGCAGGAGGAGAAGGGGACAACAGAGGATGAGAATGTTGGATGGCATCCCTGACTCAATGGATGAGTTTGAGCAAGCTCCGGGAGTTGGTGTTGGACAGGGAAGCCTGGCATGCTGCAGTCCACAGGGTCTCAAGAGTTGGACACAACTGAGTGACTGAACTAAACTTGCTGTTAAGTTTCAGGCCAGTTCCTGGATGTAGGGCACTCTTTCTCTTCTAAAACCATGATATCACATCAGAGTGGTAACAGTAGCTAAGCTGTGAAATTATGAAACCACAGATTTCTGCCTATTGGCTAGAAGGGTTTCTAGGCTTTGGGAAGCTCAAAATGGGAAGGTTAGGCAGAGGCAATATAATTTTGATAGGGCTGCTCATAGGTCATGGTTTCCGAGAAAGACATGAGAAAGAGACAGAGAAGAGAAGGAGAGAGAGAGATCATATTCAAGATGGAAACTGAAATCTGCCAAAAGCCCATCTCTTCATATTTACCATATACTATTTATTAGAAATGTGTTGCTAAGTTCAGCCCACACATCAAAGGGAAGGGAATTAGCCTTCAACTCCTGAAAGGAGGAGTATGAAAGAACATGTAAACATATTGTTTAAAACCCCCATAGTATATTTATTGTTTTAATCATTATTGTTCCACAAAATTTTATACTATGTTTTACTGACGGATATATCATGGTCTTTTTATTATCATTAAGACAAATTGCATATTACACATTTTAACTTAATAAAGTTTACTTAAGTGCACTTAATATGAGACAGAAAGAGAGGAGAGAGAAATATCTAAATAGTGCAGAGAAAGAAAATATAATGCATGCTGCTTAATTGGATTCAAATTCAAGTTAACTAGCTATAGAAGATCTTTTGAGGAATAAGTACTACAGGAAATTTGAATATGGGCTGGATGTTAGATGATATTAAGAAGTTATAACTTCTGCTGATGTGATACTAAAATTGGGCTAGGAGAGAAAAATTTCCTTTTTCAAAAGGGATATAGAAGTTTTGGGGAAAATATAGCTTTGTCATTTGCTTTGCATTTTCAATCCCCACTGCAAAAAGGTGAAGCAAATACCCCCAAATTAATGTTTTCCACAATTTAGTAAATGTCTAATGGGTGTTCAGTATACTATCCTTTCTACTCTTATGTGTTTGAATTTTTTTATAATAACAAGTAAAAATAAAGCCAAAAATCCACCTGAAACATCAGTGCAGATGACCCTGGCTCCACTCAGACGTAGGTAGAGGATGAGGATAAGGAGAGTGAGGGCTTTCCATTTGGTCATCTTCTCTGTTGAGAGAAATTCTATTACAAGATGATATTGTATGTGGAAATGATATTATAATATTCTGTTATATGTTTGTATGTACAAAGTTGGGCTTCCCAGGTGTCACTACAGACACAAGAGATGCAGGTTCAATCCCTGTGTGGGGAAACTCCCCTGGAGGCATGCCTGGCAACCCTCTCCAGTATTCTCGCCTGGAGAATCCCATGGGTATAGGAGTCTAGTGGGCTACAGTCCACAGGGTTTCAAAGAGTCAGACACAACTGAAGCGACTTAGCATGCATGCATGCGTGTACAAAATTACCTGTTTTATGCTTATGGGCTATTTTAGGGATTTAGGGAGGTTACTTGGACCTCACTGAATTTTGCCCCTTTCGTTGCTATCAGAACCGAGCCTGAGGTGCCTGTCCTCATAGGGGTGTTTGTGAATGCCACCCAAACTTGCATGGTTTTTGTTTGTACATTGCAAGCAACAGCAACCCAGGATACCCTCTGGTTTTCCACACATGTGATCCAGTCTGGTGTAGGGGGGTTAGAATGTGTGCAAAAGGATAGCATCCAAGTTGGGACAGTGTCAAAGTAATAGCTTGAGCTTCACAACGTTCTGAGCTTAAATCTCCCACATTGGAGATTTATCACTAAGTCCTTCCAGCGAAGGGAGCAGATTTACCAGGTAACAGTATTTGACACTGACAGTTTCAGTTTGGGTTGGGAAGGCTGAGGACTCTGGAAGAGGAAAGCCTGTTAGAAAAAAGTGTGTCAGACGGGGAGTCGCAGTGGGGAGACTGGGCTGGAAAGGAGCAGAGAAGGAGAAGGGATGGCAATTGAGGGTGGAGCCAGAGACCATCGATGAATTTAGGGTCAGAAAAATCTGTTGTCTAGATAAAGAATTAAATAGAGCAAAGACAATGGTTGCCCCAACTCCAGGTTTCACTCATAAAACAACGTGAGGTAGGTCTGCAGTTACCAGGTGAAGGAAGCCTTGTGTCTAATTGATCCTTTTGAACATTTACCTGTAATGATGGAATTAAAACATGATCTGTACAGCGCTCCTGCTGAAATGCTTCGAGCATGCCGTGCAGGGAGTGGGTGGGGGGTGGCCGTCGGATCCCATGCCCCCTCCAGCCAAGGCAGCATTCAAATCCGTCATAACCACCCACTGAATTCCGTTGTGGAGGGAACCCGTTCCATCTGTTGGTCACGACGGCCCATTTGCAGCCAAGTGGATTTAAGCCCTCTAAACATGGTTTCCCCTCAAAAGCCCTGTCTTTGTGTGTGCTTGTGTGCGATTTCCCTGCAAGTCTCAGATGGAAGTTCACCTCGCCAACGTTGCCACTTACTAATGAACGCTGTGCTTAAATTATGCTTCAAAATGCTGCTTGTGACAAAGCTGATTCGCATTCATTTTCCAAAACGCCGTTAAGAGTCACCAGAATCTTGCAGCGGCCTTGCCCCCTCTGCAGTGCTCGCCTCGGATTTCTTATCAGTGTCTGCCGGAGACCCAGGGTTCAAGCTATTGGAGGTCCAGATGACATCTGGCTTCCCAGCTCCCCCAGAATACTGGCTGCAGTATTTATCGGTGCATTATTCATCAAAACTGATGATGCAAGGTACAGCATGCTATCTGCCGTTTAGTGTGTGAGAGGAAGAGAGTTGGCAGAAATGCCTGGTGTTCTGTGAGCAGCATGTAATCAATAGTCTGGGTGCTTGTTCACTTCGTGTTGATGACTATTCCCTCTGGTACATCTCTGTATATTTTTGGGTTCACTGTACTACCAGCTGTGCAATTTTTCTTCCTCCTCCGTTCCTCCCATCAGCCCTGATAGACGGAGCAGAAGGAACCACCTTGGTGCGCGGTGGGTTTCAAATCCAATCATCTAATGACCAAAAACAGGGCAGCAGACATGGGCAAGAAAAGACTGAGCTAATAATATCCAAGTGGACTCGGTAATGAACTCAAAGGAGCTGAGTTTAAATTCAGACTTTCTGCGACTTGACTCAGATGAAATAATACCAATCATCCCATGTGCTCCATTTCAAATGGCAAACAACTCCTTGGTGCCCCCTCCCATTTTCCCCTCTAAGTGTGTGTACATGTGTGCTACAGTTGGGAAATCCTATTCTGTCTGGGTAGAGGAACTTTGTTCCCTCTGTTAATGACAAATGCTCAACATGGTCACTGAATTGCAGAATCTGAGTTAACACTTCCACCCCTCCTCCACTGATGATGTTACTAGCAATTGTAGAGAATGTGCTCAAATCAGTAGTGAAGTTCATCCAGTTACTTCTGAGATGAAGAAATTAATTTCCACTTGCAAGTTAAGAAGCAGTTACCCATCTTGTATAGCTTTTAAAATGTGATTATTTATTATTATTAAGAGAAAAGATATCTGTCTTTTTGAAGCTATAGAAAAAATATAGACACCCAAATGGAAAAATCAGTCTCAAGTTTTTGTCAACTTCTTAGCAATCAACTTAGAAGCTCTTTAAGATATAATACTTGCTGTAAGTTCAGGTTTTTAAGAGTTTCTGTTTTACGCAGCAGTGAAATCTGTTGTCTGGTAGGTGAATTGAAGACTGGATGGCCAGGGCTGGTATGCGCTATGATGGTGGTCCATGTCTAAGATTTGATAGCTACATCTATCACTTGAGAAGGGAAAGGCTACCCACTCCAGTATTCTGTCCTGGAATTGGATAAGACTGAGTGACTTTCACTTTCACTTCCATCAATTTTAATAATCCCTGTGAGCCAAAACCATGGTCACTAAGAATTTAACTGGTCACCTGACTCTCCACACATCTTCAGCATTTTGAAAAAAGAATTCTTAACTTTAGGATGAGTAAGTCTGATTAGACTGATTCCTAGTGGTCTCTGGTATTATGTAGATGCGGTGAAGACCACAAATGGAAATTTCATTCTGGGACTTGCTTTGGACGTAGACCTGTGGCCCACACTGCACACATATAACATCCAGCTCTTGACAAAAAGAATCTCTCCAGCTTCTAGGTCCTGCCCTGAGAGAAAGTGTTAGTCATTCAGTCATGTCTGACTCTTTGCGACCCCATGGACTGTAGCCCACCAAGTTCCTCCGTCCACGGAATTCTCCAGGCAAGAATACTGGAGTGGGTTGCCATCCATTCTCCAGGGATCTTTTTGACCCAGGGATCCACCCCAGGTCTCTTGCATTGCAAGTACAGCTAAAAAATAGGCAAGAACACAGACAATACAGCATCATATAACACAGGGGTGGGCAGGATTGGAATAAGAGCAATTGTGACAAAAGTTACAGTGGTCACAAAATTCAATGTTGGATAGTGTGATGGTTCACTCATGGGGCTGTGTCAATTCAGATGGCCCAGATTCAAATTCTGTCATTTCCTGGGGCTGTTCAGTTCAATTCAGTCACTCAGTCATGTGCGACTCTTTGCAACCCCATGGGCTGCAGCATGCCAGGCCTCCCTGTCCATCACCAAGTCCTGGAGCTAGCTCAAACTCATGTCCATCAAGTCAGTGATGCCATCCAACCACCTCATTCTCTGTGGTCCCCTTCTCCTCCTGCCTTCGATCTTTCCCAGCATTAGGGTCTTTTCTAATGAGTCAGTTCTTCACATCAGGTGGCCAAAGTATTGGAGTTTTAGCTTCAACATCAGTCCTTCCAATGAATATTCAGGGCTGATTTCCTTTAGGATTGACTGGTTTGATCTCCTTGCAGTCCAAGGGACTTTCAAGAGTCTTCTCCAACACCACAATTCAAAAGCATCAAATCTTTGGCACTCAGCTTTCGTTATAGTCCAACTCTCACATCCATACATGACTACTGGAAAAACCATAAATGTGACTAGACAGACCTTTGTCAGCAAAGTAATGTCTCTGCATTTTAATATGCTGTCTAGGTTGGTCACAACTTTTCTTCCAAGGAATAAGCATCTTTTAATTTCATGGCTGCAGTCATCATCTGCAGTGATTTTGGATCCCAAGAAAATCAAGTCTCTCCCTAATTCCATTGTGTCCCCATCTATTTGCCGTGAAGTGATAGGACTGGATGCCATGATCTTCATTTTTTGAATGTTGAGTTTTAAGCCAGCTTTTTCACTCTTTTCTTTCACTTTCATCAAGTGGCTCCTCAGTTCCTCTTTACTTTCTGCCATAAGGGTGGTGTCATCTGGGTATCCGAGGTTATTGATATTTCTCCCAGCTATCTTGATTCCAGGTTCTGCTTCATCCAGCCCAGCATTTCTCATGATGTACTCTGCACATGAGTTTAATAAGCAGGGTGACAATATACAGCCTTGACATACTCCTTTCCCAATTTGGAACCAGTCTGTTGTTCCATGTCTAGTTCTAACTGTTGCTTCTTGACCTGAATACAGATTTCTCAGGAAGCAGGTAAGGTGGTCTGGTTCCTAGGGCTGAGGGCACTGATAAATTAACCTCCTTGTTCAGTTCCATTCCATGTTAAATGTGAATAATAACATTTCCCAGGTCATAGGTTTCTTGTGATGAATAAATTGAGATAGATCATATAAAGGATTAGTAAGTACCTGGCACCTAGTGATCAATGAAAGTTAGTTGTTATTACTAATGACTAGCAGACAAAGACCTGGTAGCATTATCTCCATTGAAGTCTCTTCAATAGCAACAACACTGGTGAACATCTAACATGTGCAAGGCACTGTTCTGTGTGTTGAGGGGTAAAAATATGATGAAAATATGGCTCTGAACTCCAGTTGCTTAGAATCGATGGGGTAAACTTAGACACCTATAAATATAACAGCAATGAGGGTACAACAGGTACACAAGCCCCATCCACAAACCTTGAGGGTGAGGAGGAAAGTTTCTCATCTTTACCTGAGATGGGGGGGAGGGTGGCCCAGGAAAGCCAGGTGATCATTGGAGCTAGTCGTGGAAGTATAAGTCAGAATTTAAGAAGAGATTGGAAGGGTGAGGGAATATTCTGATGGAATATCATAAATAGAGAGGTGGAAAGTTGTGGGGATGGAAGCAAATGGTCTTATTTACTTGGGAGATGCATGCAGGAAGAGGAACACGTGGATTCTGAAAAGTGGCTCAACCTGGGCTTGGGTCTGCCCTTATTCCATGGCTGTGTGACATGGACTCTCACCATAGGTGAGACATGTGAACACTTTATATGTACACCATTGATGATAATAATCATGTATACCCTGTGGTATTGTTGTGGGGACTTAGAAAAATAAGTTATGTAAAGCACTTGGTTTGTGGAAGCCAACAGTAAATATTTCCTTTGAGGGGCAGAGAGTGGGAGGTTTATTCACTGTTGTTTAGTATAGCTCAGCTGGCAGAGGGAACTCCCCAGTGCTTTGAGGCTTTGGGAAAGTTGACTCAAACCCCAAATCCACTTTCCATGCTGTCTGTGCATCACTAGGTCCCTCCAGGCTCTGTGCTTCCTCTAATTATCTGCCCTGCTCTTGCTTCTCTTCCTGAAGCAGCATTTGTCCTTCCAAGAACGGCTGGATGGATTGGTCCATGTAGAAGGAAGAGCAGATGCAAAGACCCTGATGTAACAGTGAGCCTGACTTACTCAAAGAAGAGCAAGGAAATCCTAGGGCTGAAGCAGAATGAGGGGGAGTGGGGAGAGACAGTGACCAGAGATGCAGTCAGAGCATGCATCAGGGCACAGATAATGGAAAGCACCATAGACCACAGCAGAGAATTCAGATCCAGAATGAGAAGACAAGTCTTTGAATAATTTTGGTAAAGGAAAGTGAAAGTCGCTCAGTCATGTCTGACTCTTTGTGACCCCATGGACTATACAGTCCATGGAATTCTCCAGGCCAGAATACTGGAGTAGGTAGCCTTTCCCTTCTTCGGGGGATCTTCCCAACCCAGGGATTGAACCCAGGGCTCCCACATTGCAGGCAGATTCTTTACCAGCTGAGCCACCAAGGGAAGCCCTTGGTAAGGGAAGTGAGATGATATATCTTATGTTGAAAAGGACCACTCTGGCAGCAGAAAAGGAAAACTGACTGAAAAGGTAAAAGAAGCACAGAGACCACACAGGAGCCTCTTGAAATAGTGCAGGTGAGAGCTGGTGGTGGTCTGGGTGAGAACTGTAATGGCGGATGTGACTGGAAATGCTCTAGGGAGAGGGGAGATGATTCATTCATGGATGGGATACAAAGATGCTAAAGAAGAGTCAAGGGTGAGTCCAGAGTTGTTTTTTTTTTTTTTTTTTTTTAAACCAGAGCAACTAGAGGTTAGAGGTAGTTTACCAAGTGGGCAAGGACTGAAGGGTCTTCATTTCCCTCAGTGGTGAACCCCGACTGCCAATGCAAGAGACACGAGAGATGTGGGTTTGAGCGTTGGGTTGGGAAGATCCTCAGGAGGAGGAAATGGCAACCCACTCCAGTATTCTTGCCTGGAAAATCTCATGGACAGAGGAGCCTGGTGGGCTACAGTTCATCAGGTGGCAAAGAGTTGGCTATGACTGAGTTACAAACCACATACACAGAGGACTGAAGGAAGAGCAGGTGTGGGGAGGGAACATCGAGAGTTCTGC
The DNA here is from genome assembly GCF_910594005.1 of Cervus elaphus. Lineage (NCBI taxonomy): Eukaryota > Metazoa > Chordata > Mammalia > Artiodactyla > Cervidae > Cervus > Cervus elaphus. The sequence continues at coordinate 28,039,406 of NC_057841.1, read as the reverse complement.
TTTGGACATGTTAAGTCTGAGATGTCTTTTTCTATTAATCACCCACCAACTGGAAATGGCGATCAAATGCTTGAATGCATGATTTTTGGAATTCAGGGGCAGGCGAGCTTAGGACTCAAGATTCAAGTTGGAAATGCTTCATCCTCCACTGTTACATGAATGCATTACATTTATGGCTCAAAACTATGGCAATAACATGGATTTTAATTTGACCAAGAGAAAAAAGTTTCGCTCTGAGTCAGTTTGCCTTCAACACCATCAAGTACCCAGTGGTGAGGGCTGACACCAGTAAATGTCAAGCACACAGGCCCAGCCCAGGAAGAGGAACGCAGAAATGAAAGCTGCTCCAGAACATACCAGAGTAACAAGCAAAACGCATCCTTCCTTGATTTTCTGTTTTATATCACTGAGCAATTTGATTAAAACAAATCAGCAGGACAAAAAATGAAGTTGCTTTTCTGTAGGGAGACAAAATCAATGAAAAGAATCAAGGTTGAGTAAATGTCCTATGGATACTCAGGGGAGAGAATTCATTTTCCAGAATAAGAAGGGAACACGTTAGAATTAGAATTAGTTGTTTTCTAAAAAGCAAAGTTACTTTCAGTTAGTGTTTCCAATGGGGTTGGGGTCAAACTGAGGGGTCAGGTCACATCTAAGGAGAAATAGTCCATGAGCTGAGAGGGTTTCATATGTGTTTATGATATATTTAAAAAAATTTTTTTTATTGAAGGATAATTGCTTTATAGAATTTTGTTGTTTTCTGTCAAACCTCAACATGAATCAGCCACAGGTATACATAATACCCTCCACCTCCCTCCCATCTTCCTCCCCACCCCACCCCTCTAGATTGATACAGAGCCCCTGTTTGAGTTTCCTGAGCCATACAGCAACTTCCTGTTGGCTATCTATTTTATATATGGTAATGTAAGTTTCCATGTTGCTCTTTCCATACATCTCACCCTCTCTTCCCATGTCTATAAGTCTATTCTCTATGTCTGTTTCGCCATTGCTGCCCTGAAAATAAATTTTTCAGTACCATTTTTCTAGATTCCATATATATGCATTAGAATATGATATTTATCTTTCTCTTTCTGACTCATTTCACTCTGAATAATAGCTTCTTGGTTCATTCACCTCAACAGAACTGACTTAAATGTGTTCTTTTTTATGGTTGAATAATATTCCATTGTGCATATGTACTACAACATCTTTATCCATTCATCTGTCAATGGACATCTAGGTTGTTCCATGTTCTAGCTATTGTAAATAGTGCTGCAGTGAACAAGGGGATACATGTGTCTTTTTCAATTTTGGTTTCCTCAGGGTATATGCCTAAGAGTAGGATTGCTGGGTCATATGGTGGTTTTATTCCTAGTTTTTTAAGGAATTTCCATAACATCTTCCATAGTGGCTGTATCAATTTACATTCCCACCAACAGTGCAAGAGTGTTCCCTTTTCTCCACACCCTCTCCAGCATTTATTATTTGTAGACTTTTTGATGATGACCATTCTGACTGGTATGAGGTGATACCTCATTGTAGATTTGATTTGCATTTCTCTATTAATGAGCAATGTTGAGCATCTTTTCATGTGTTTGTTAGCCATATGTATGTCTTCTTTGGAGAAATGTCTGTTTGAGTCTTTTTCTCACTTGTTGATTGGGTTGTTTGTTTTTCTGGTATTGAGTTGTATGAGTAGCTTGTATATTTTGGAAATTAATCCTTTGTCAATTGTTTCATTTGCTATTATTTTCTCCCATTCTAAGGGCTGTCTTTTCACCTTGCTTATAGTTTCCTTTGCTGTGCAAAAGATTTTAAATTTAATCATGTCCCACCTGTTTACTTTTGTTTTATTTCTGTTACTCTAGGAGGTGGGTCACAGAGGATCTTGCTGTGATTTATGTCATTGAGTGTTCTGCCTGTGTTTTCCTCTAAGAGTTCTATAGTTTCTTGTCTTACATTTAGGTCTTTAATCCATTTTGAGTTTATCTTTGTGTATGGTGTTAGGAAGTGTTCTAATTTCATTCTTTTACATGTAGCTGTCCAGTTTTCTCAGCACCATTTATTGAAGAGGCTGTCTTTGCCCCATTGTATATTCTTGCTGTTTTGTCAAAAAATAAGGTAGCCATAGGTCCATGGGTTTATTTCTGGGCTTTCTATCTTGTTCCATTAGTTTATACTTCTGTTTTGTGTGTGTGTGTGTGTGTGTGCCAGTACCATATTATCTTGATGACTGTAGCTTTGTAGTATAATATGAAGCCAGGAAGGTTGCTTTTTCCAGCTCCATTCTTCTTTCTCAAGACTGCTTTGGCTATTCAGGGTCTTCTGTGTTTTCATCTGAATTGTGAAATTTTTTGTTCTAGTTCTTTGAAAAATACCATTGATAATTTGATAGGGGTCACATTGAATCTGTATATTGCATTTGGTAGTATAGTATAGTCATTTCTGCAATATTGATTCTTCCTACCCAGGAATATGGAATATCTCTCCATCTGTTTATGTTATTTTTGATTTCTTTCATTAGGGTGTTATAATTTTCTGTGTACGGTTCTTTTGTCTCCTTTGGTAAGTTTATTCCTAGATATTTAATTCCTTTTGTTGCAATGGTTAATGGGATTGATTTCTTAATTTCTCTTTCTGATTTTTCATTGTTATTTATTAGAAATGCAAGTGATTTCTGTGTATTGATTTTGTATCCTGCAATTTTGCTAAATTCACTGATTAGTTCTAGTAATTTTCTGATACTATGTTTAGAGTTTTCTATGTACAATATCATGTCATTTGCAAACAGTGAGAGCTTTACTTCTTTTCTGATCTGGATTACTTTTATTTCTTTTTCTTCTCTGATTGCTGTAGCTAGGACTTTCAGAACTATGTTGAATAATAGTGGTGAAAGTGGACACCCTTGTGTTGTTCCTGATCTTAGGGGGAGTGCTTTCAGTTTTTCACCATTGAGAATATTGTTTGCTGTAGGCTTATCATATATGGCATTTACTATGTTGAGGTAGGTTCCTTCTATGCCCATTTTTTGAAGAGTTTTAATCATAAATGGGTGCTGAATTTTGTCAAAGGCTTTTTCGGCATCTATTGAGGTTATCATATGGTTTTTATCTTTCAATTTGTTAATATAGTGTATCACATTGATTGATTTGTGTATATTGAAGAATCCTTGCATCCCTGGAATAAACCCAACTTGATCATGGTGTATGAGCTTTTTGATGTGTTGCTGAATTCTGTTTGCTAAAACTTTGTTGAGGATTTTTGCATCTATGCTAATCAGCGATATTGGCTTGTAGTTTTCTTTTTTTGTGTTATCTTTTATTTTGGTATCAGGGTGATGGTGGCCTCGTAGAATGAGTTTGGAAGTGTTCTTCCCCTGCAATTTTTCGAAAGAGTTTTAGAAGGATGGGCATTAATCAGCTCTTCTCTAAATGTTTGATAGAATTCTCCTGTGAAGCCATCTGGTCCTGGGCTTTTGTTTTTTTGGGAGATTTTGATCACAGCTTCAATTTCAGTGGTTGTAATTGGGTTGTTCATAATTTCTATTTCTTCCTGGTTCAGTCTTGGAAGATTGAACTTTTCTAAGATTCTGTCCATTTCTTCCAGGTTACCCATTTTATTGCCATATGGTTGTTCATAAGAGTCTCTTATAATCCTTTGTATTTCTGCATTGTCTGTTTTAACCTCTCCTTTTTCATTTCTAATTTTGTTGATTTGATTCTTCTGTCTTTTTTTCTTGATAAGTCTGGCTAAAGGCTGGTCAATTTTGTTTATCTTCTCAAAGAACCAGCTTTTAGTTTTATTAATCTTTACTATTGCTTCTTTCATTTCTTTTTCATTTATTTCTGCTTGGATCTTTATGATTTCTTTCCTTCTACTAAGTTTGGGGCTTTTTTGTTCTTCTTTTACAGTTGTTTCAGGTGTAAAGTTTGGTTATCTATTCAACGTTTTTCTTGTTTCTTGAGGTAGGATTGTATTGCTATAAACTTCCCTCTTAGAACTGCTTTTGCTGTATCCCATAGGTTTTGAGTTGTTGTGTTTACATTGTCATTTGTTTCTAGAAATTTTTTGATTTCCCTTTTGATTTCTTCAGTAACCTGTTGGTTATTTAGAAATGTGTTGTTTAATCTCCATGTGTTTGTATTTCTTATAGTTTTTTTCTTGTAATTGATATCTAATCTCATAGCATTGTGGTTGGAGAAGATGTTTGATACAGTTTCAATTTTCTTAAATTTACTGAGGTTTGACTTGTGGCCCAACATCCTGGAGAATGTTCCATGTGCACTTGAGAAGAAGGTGTTTTCTTCTGCATTTCGATGAAATGTCCTGAAGATATCAATGCAATCCATCTCATCTAATGTATCATTTAAGATTTGTGTTTCCTTATTAATTTTCTGTCTTGATGATCTGTCCTTTGGTGTGAGTGGGGTGTTAAAGTCTCCTACTATTATTGTGTTACTGTCAATTTCTCCTTTTGTGTCTGTTAGTATTTGTGTTATGTATTGAGGTGCTCCTATGTTGGGTGCATAGATATTTACAATTGGTATGTCTTCCTCTTGGATTGATCCCTTGATCATTTTGTAGTGTCCTTCCTTAACTCTTATAATATTCTTTATTTTAAGGTCTATTTTGTCTGATATGAAGATTGTTATTCCAGCTTTCTTTTGCTTCCCATTTGCATGGAATATGGAATATATTTTTCCATCCTTTCACTTTCAGTTTATATGTGTCTTTGGGTCTGAAGCGGGTTTCTTGTAGACAGCATATATATGGGTCTTGTTTTTATATCCACTCAGCCAGTCTGTGTCTTTTGGTTGGAGCATTTAACACACTTACATTTAAAGTAATTATTGCTCCTATTGCCATTTTCTTAACTGTTTGAGGTTGATTTTGTAGATCTTTCTTCATCTCTTGTATTTCTTGACTATATAAGTCCTTTCAACAATTGTTGTAAAGCTGGTTTGGTGGTACTGAATTCTCTTAACTTTTGCTTGTCTGAAAAGCTTTTTATTTCTCCATCAATTTTGAATGAGATCCTTGCCAGGTACTGTAATCTTGGTTGTAGATTTTTCCGTTTCAATACCTTAAATATATCCTGCCATTCCCTTCTGGCCTGCAGTGTTTCTGTTGAAAGATCAGCTGTTAAGCATATGGGGTTTCCTTTGTATGTTACTTGTTGCTTCTCCCTTTCTGCTTTTAATATTCTTTCTTTGTGTTTAGTCTTTTTTAGTCTGATTAGTATGTGTCTTGGCATGTTTCTCCTTGGGTTTATCTTGTATGGGACTCTTTGTGCCTCCTGGACTTAACTGACTATTTCCTTTTCCATGTTGCAGAAATTTTCAACTATAATCTCTTCAAAAATTTTCTCATATCCTTTCTTTTTCTCTTCTTCTTCTGGGACCCCTATAATTCGAATGTTGGTGCATTTAATGTTGTCCCAGAAGTCTTTGAGACTATCCTCAATTCTTTTCATTCTTTTTACTTTATTCTGCTCTTCAGAAGGTATTCCCACCATTTTATCTTGCAGCTCACTGATTCACTCTTCTACTTCAGATATTCTGCTATTGGTTCCTTCTAGAGTATTTTTAATTTCAGTGATTGTGTTGTTTGTCTCTGTGTTTATTCTTTAGTTCTTCTAGGTCTTTGTTAATTGATTCTTGCATTTTTCCATTTTGCTTTCAAGGTTTTTGATCATCTTTACTATCATTATTTTGAATTCTTTTTTTCAGGTAGTTTGCCTATTTCCTTTTCATTTACTTGGACTTCTGTGTTTCTAGTTTGTTCCTTCTTTGTATAGTATTTCTCTGCCTTTTCATTATTTTTTTAAACTTATTTTATCTGAGATCTTCTTTTCCCAGGCTTCAAAGTTGAATTCTTTCTTCCTTTTGGTTTCTGCCCTCCTAAGGTTGGTCCAGTGGTTTGTGTAAGCTTCTTATAGGATGAGATTTGTGCTGAGTTTCTGTTTGTTTGTTTGTTTTTCCTCTTATGGGCAAGGCTGAGTGAGGTGGTAATCCTGTCTGCTGATGACTGGGTTTGTATTTTTGTTTTGTTTGTTGTTTAGATGAGGTGTCCTGCACAGGGTGCTACTGGTGGTTGGGTGATGCCAAGTCTTGTGTTACAGTGGTTTCCTTTGTGTGAGTTCTCACTATTTGATACTCCCAAGGGAATATTTCATGCAAAAATGGGCTCAATAAAGGACAGAAATGGTATGGACCTAACAGAAGCAGAAGATATTAAGAAGAGGTGGCAAGAATACACAGAAGAACTGTACAAAAAAGATCTTCATGACCCAGATAATCACATGGTGTGATCACTCACCTAGAGCCAGACATCCTGGAATGTGAGGTCAAGTGGGTCTTAGAAAGCATCACTATGAACAAAGCTAGTGGATGCGATGGAATTCCAGTTGAGCTATTTCAAATCCTAAAAGATGATGCTGATAGAGTGCTGCACTTAATATGCCAGCAAATTTGGAAAATTCAGCAGTGGCCACAGGACTGGAAAAGGTCAGTTTTCATTCCAATCCCGAAGAAAGGCAATGCCAAAGAATGCTCAAACTATCACACAATTGCACTCATCTCCCACACTACTAAAGTAATGCTCAAAATTCTCCAAGCCAGGGTTCAGCAATACGTGAACCGAGAACTTGCAGATGTTCAAGCTGCTTTTAGAAAAGGCAGAGGAAACAGAGATCAAATTGCCAATATCTGCTGGATCATTGAAAAAGCAAGAGAGATCCAGAAAAACATTTATTTCTGCTTTATTGACTACACCAAAGCCTTTGACTGTGTGGATCACAATAAACTATGGAAAATTCTGAAAGAGATGGGAATACCAGACCACCTGACCTGCCTCTTGAGAAACCTGTATGCAGGTCAGGAAGCAACAGTTAGAACTGGACATGGAACAACAGACTGGTTCCAAATAGGAAAAGGAGTACGTCAAGGCTGTATATTGTCACCCTGCTTATTTAACTTATATGCAGAGTACATCATGAGAAACGCTGGGCTGGAAGAAGCACAAGCTGGAATCAAGATTGCTGGGAGAAATATCAATAACCTCAGATATGCAGATGATGCCACCCTTTTGTCAGAAAGTGAAGAGGAACTAAAAAGCCTTTTGATGAAAGTGAAAGAGGAAAGTGAAAAAGTTGGCTTAAAGCTTAACATTCAGAAAACGAAGATCATGGCATCTAGTCCCATCACCTCATGGGAAATAGATGGGGAGACAGTGGAAACAGTGTCAGACTGTATTTTTTTGGGCTCCAAAATCACTGCAGATGGTGATTGCAGCCATGAAATTAAAAGACGACTACTCCTTGGAAGGACAGTTATGACCAACCTTGATAGCATATTAAAAAGCAGAGACATTACTTTGCCAACAAAGGTCCATCTGGTCAAGGTTATGGTTTTTCCAGTGGTCATGTACGGATGTGAGAGTTGGACTGTGAAGAAAGCTGAGCGCCGAAGAATTGATGCTTTTGAACTGTGGTGTTGGAGAAGACTCTTGAGAGTCCCTTGGACTGCAAGGAGATCCAACCAGTCCATCCTAAAGGAGATCAGTCCTGGGTGTTCATTGGAAGGACTGATGTTGAAGCTGAAACTCCAATAATTTGGCCACCTCATGCAAAGAGTTGACTCATTGGAAAAGACCCTGATGCTGGGAGGGATTGGGGACAGGAGGAGAAGGGGATGACAGAGGATGAGATGGCTGGATGGCATCACCAGCTCGGTGGACATGAGTTTGGGTAAACTCCGGGAGTTTGTGATGGACAGGGAGGCCTGTCGTGCTGCGATTCATGGGGTCGCAAAGAGTCGGACACGACTGAGCGACTGAACTGAACTGAACTGAGGGTTAGTTCTCTGGGTGTCCAGGGTCTTGGGTCAGTGCTCCCACTCCAAAGTCTCAGGGCTTGATCCTCTCCAAAGACCAGCCTAGGTCCAATCTACAAAGAGGAATTTCACCTGAAATGAAAGGGCCTTTACTTGAGTTCCAAAAGCCGGAGCACAAGAACACAATGGAGTTCTCTGACTCAGAAGAAACTGCCACCCTGCCCCCAGCCTGAGCCATGAGCCCTTAGAAGGTAAAGAGAAACGCTGAGAAAGAGGAGTCTTGGAAGAGCTTGGAAACTCTATGATATGTTTTTTGACTTGTTAAGATATGGAAATTTTTCACAAAGGGATTCCTTTATGAATGTAATTGGGTAAGTCCTTGGGAAAGAGTGTGTATCCAAATTCAAGTTGGCAACACCTGATTGGCTGTTGTCAATTTCAGCCCATGGTACCACACTGGAAAGAACTCAGTCAACGCCTGTAAGTGGAAGCCATGCTGGTACCACTCAGCCATCACTTCAAGGGAAGACCTGCTTCCAGGAATGTGTGTGGCCAATAGTCTCTAAGTGTAAGTGACCTTGGGCTCTGCCTCAGTTTTCGAGTCAACGCCAAGTACTTCCCTGGCAGCCCCCAGCAGACCACTGAGCAAAGCAGTGTGAGAGGATTTTCAACCTCTAGACAGTGGCAACTAGTCCCTGGAAGCTCATTGTCTTGCTGCCTGCGATTGGCTGACTGAGCTTCCTCAGAGCTGCCCCACAGGCTGAAGTTTGCCCCCTCGCCTCCCCAACCCTTTCTTCCCTCCTACTTCCAGTCACCACACCGCTACATCAGAGTCTGAAAGTTTTCTGGAACTGCTCTTGCTTCTTTCCCCCTTTATCTGTCATAGCCATTATCCCCAGTTAATATCTTCCACTGCTAGCTCTGGTCAAGGCACCTGTTTCTGGGAAGACTCACCTGACACATACCACCATTTACTTCATTATATCAGGAGCTTTTGGAAAATATATGGGAAAACAATGAAAAAAAAGTCTACTTGTATTTTTTAATTTACTCATATATTCCCTGTTTATAGCAATTCTTGCCTAATATAAAGGTATGACAAGACTTCCCTGGTGGTCCAATGGTTAACAATCTGCCTGCCAATGCAGGAGACATGGGTGGGATCCCTGGATGCCAGGAAGATTCCACATGCCACAGGGCAACTAGGCCCAAGCACCGCAACTACTGAAGCTCATGTGCCTAGGGCCCGCACTCTGCAACAGGAGAAGACATTGTAATAAGACGTCTGTGCCCCACAACTAGAGAGTATCCCCTACTCACTACAACTAGAGAAAGCCTACACGCCACAACAAAGATCCAGCTCAGCCAACAATTAATCAATTAAAAATAAAATTTAGAAAAAATTAAATGTATGACATACTCTGGGATATTCCTTGTCTCTGATCCCTGATTTACAGGTCTCTACTCTGGTTGGGTCACATGGACTCATTCTGAGACAGAATTTAGTGATTTTTGAAAGAATGCTAATATTTTGGAAGAATCAACATTAACAAATATGTACATTATTTAAAAGATAAATTTTTCTTGGACAACTAAAATTTTTAAACTGGTATCAACTATTTTGTAATTTTCCTTGCAGTTGGTTGACACAGAATTGTTCTATCAAATCTAAATGGTCTCTAATTGTAACAGATTTGGGGACGGATGACTTTGATGGCAGATCTGAAAACAACTGGGACCAAGTTGAGATGGGCTGAATCAAACCCAAAGCTCCCTCAAATGAGCACTCTGGTGTGATTCCAGCAAAGTGTTCATTTTCAACGCATGCTCACCATTCCTAACTCCTCAGCGACATGTGTGCTTTCTGTGTGAGAAAGTCTGTGAGGTCAATTATCCATCTTTCTTATTTTACTGCCAAACTGGACCCTGATGTGGGTTTTGGATCAGGTGCCCATGACCATGTGTGACCTTGGCCAATTTACCCAAGCTTCCAGGATTTTTTTTTTTAGGGTCCTTTCACAAGTATGGAAGGAGGGGGCTGAACCAGAAATTCACTATGATCACTTTCAGTTCCTAATGTCTATAATCTTACAAAATGAAAAAGGAATAAAATATGCCAAAAAAAATCTTACTGTGTTACTCCTTCTCTAAAATACAAAATGCTAAAACATGTTCAGTTTTTCAAAAACATTCTGCTTTTTTCAATCCTCTTTCCCTGCTTTGCAGGATGATCTCAATGAATTTCAGAGGAATCGAGAGGACCAATTTCCAGATCATCTGGAGTAATTAATTCCAGTGGTTGGAGTTAATTATGATGAGGCAATTCATAAAGTATACAGTAGAAAAAAGCAGCAATTGATGAGAGAGTGGGATTTTTTTTCAAAGGCATTCTTCTGGCAAAACATTTCAAAGTTAAACATATGTGTGCTTCAATGGTGGGAAAACAGTTTATGATGTTTTCATTAGGTTTGGGTGTGAATTATATACAAATGGCCCTATGTATATTTTTGCAGATATGATTCAGGCCTAATTGGTGTATTACATGGGAGAATTAATGGCTATAGCAGAGATCTCAGCTCCATCATACTTTTTATGTAGAAACTATGGTATATTTACCAAAAAATCCATTAGTAAAAGTGACATGATATTGTGAAATAATATTAATATCAACATGAAAAATCAACGGGAATGTATTGGGTATAAAAATAATGATTTGGGAAGCACTCTCAAATCTGTATTATAAAAATAAAGAATTTTCAATAATGCAATAACAGACTGTATTTCTGTTTTATGATTCTGGTAATAAAACACTTAGATTCCACTTTCCTGGTTTATGCTGTTATCAGAACCCCCTGATATAATTAGATAGCTTTGTTTTAGATAATTATTTATATTTTCTTATTGCATAGCAAAAATCCCTCTTGTTAAAAAAAAAAAAACCTTCAATATCTTAAATCTAAGAGCTATGTTGCTGAAATAAGCCTTGAAGACCCAAAATCAAGTTCCTTCAAAATAAAAGATCCAGGGATTTCTGTAAACTGATTAATAATGATAATACCACTACCTTGCATTTTCAAATATTTTAATAGTTAACAAATCAATTTCACTTTCATAATCTCTCTCATTTTATTCTCTGAATGCCCCTGTGAGGTAGGTTCTATTGTTCCCATTTTGCAGATGGAGAAATTTATAGTTGTATTAAATGGCAAAGCAGAGACTAGACTATCATGTTATTTAACAATTCCATTCTACTCAAAACCCTGCAAATTACAAGCAAAATCATCTAGCTAAGAAACATCACATGTGCGACGTGCTTTGCAATACTGTGTTTTAAAGCTGATTATTAAAACCTATTCCAGACCCTTTCTCAGAAATGCCAATGTTTCACTTTCTATCTTAAAGCTGGGCGCCTGAGTTTTAAGCCAGGTTTTTGTTGTTAAGTGGCTTTGACTCCTTAGCTAGACAGCTTGCCATCTCTGAAAGGAGAGGGTGAAGTCTTCTATATCTAAAGCACTTGTTTCAAATTTTGTTAAACTAAAATAAACCTATTCCTGATTGACTGACCATGTCATTATCACTTACGTCACCATATTGTAATGGTTGTAGGATGAAATCAATGGCCCAGAAAGTTTTGCTTCTGTAAGAGCAAGCTTAAATAAGCTTACATAAGATATTTTCTTGAAGATTATTATACCTGTTTCTCTAAAATATCTTATATGAATAAGGCAAAAACTTAACCTACTTCGTTGAGGTAAGAAGAAAAAAAAGAAAAAGAAGAAAAATTCACAAATGGAGATTAGCTTAACAGTATCCTAATAATTTTCCATTCTTTACTGATTTAGATACTAGACTACAGAAATGTTTTAGTTGTTGTGAGGAGGAAAACAATTTCACCAGTCTTTTGATATTAAGATAAGCATGTTGGGTCATATATGTTACGTTAAATTTATAGAGTTGTTTAAAAATGGGACAAACATACTTGCCATTGACAATGTGAGAGGAGCAAAATATCAGATTGTTAAAATGCTGGCCACATCTGATGAAAATATGAACTTAAAATGAATTTTCAACTTGATTATAAATAGAAGTATCTAAATTTTGTTTTGGATTTTTGTGGCATTTTGGATAAAGTTGTCACCTAAAACATTGTTATTATAGCCAAAATGTGGGAGCAATAAAGTGTCTATCGACATATGAATGCATTAAGAAGATATATAATGGAGTATTACTCAGCTATAAAAAAGAATGAAATAAGCCATTTATAGTAACAAGGATGGGTCTAGAGATTATCACACTAAGTGAAGTCAGAAAGAGAAAGACAAATATCATATGATATCACTTATACGTGGAATCTAAAAAAATCATACAAATGAACTAATTAACAGCACAGAAATAGACTCATGGACATAGAAAACAAACTTATGGTTACCAAAAGGGAAGGAAGGAATGGGATAAAATAGGAATTTGGGATTAAAATACACACACTACTATATATAATATAGGTAATGGGCACTTGCTGTATAGAACAGGGAACTATACTCAATATCATGCAATAACTTATAATGGAAGAGAATGTAAAAAACTAACATATATATTTATATATATGTTTAATGCAATCACTTTGTTGTACACCTGAAACTAACACAACATTGTAAATCAACTATATTTCAGGTAAACCTTTAAAAACTACTGCCAGTGTATTGATGTACTTCAGTTCAAGTTACATATGCTTTGAACAACGCAGAGGTTAGGGGCAATGATCCTCCATGAAGTGGAAAATCAACATGTATCACTTAGGATTGACCCTTGCATCCACAATTCCACATCTGTGGATTCAACCAACCATACACCCGTGTAGTGCTGTGGTACTCACTATTGGAAAAAAAATTCCTTGTATAAGTGACCTGCATAGTTCAAACCCATGTTGTTAAAGGAGCGACTATATTTCTTGTCTTACACATTTCCAAGTCCTCCCCAACTTCCCCCTCAAATCATGCCTCAACGGTAGCTATTGTTTATTATGGACTAGGCATTTATGAGTATTATTTACTTTTACCTTGTAAACAACTGCGTAAGTGAGGCATTGTTATCTCAATTTTGCATGTAAGGAAAATGAATTCAGGGGTAAATCCAGGTATACCTGCTTCTCAAGGCAAGTTGGTTTCATTAACCACAAAACTTTCCTTCCGGTTTATAGCCGACTGCTATAGCATTCTATGCACCCATGTGTTAGGAAATATGAATACTAGCGTGGTGGAAATTTCTATGTAATGATTTTTCTGGAACACAGAAAAATTCTGGGAGTGTTAATGTGCAGTCCTCGGAAATAACAAATTTCCCCATAAGAAGACAACTCCTTTTTCAAAAAAAACTTTTATTGGAGTATTGATGCTTTTCAATGTTGTGTTATTTAGTTTCTACTGTATAGCACAGTGAATCAGCTATATATATATAAATCCCCTCTCTTTTGGATTTCCTTCCCATTTAGGTCACCACAGAGTACTGAGTGGAGTTCCTTGTGCTGAACAGTGTACATACACTAGCTATTTACTTTATATATCAATAATATATATATGTATTAGTCCCAAATGGGATGAAGAGGACAATTTCTTGATGGCTGGGGAAAGGCATCAGTTTTCCAAACGTATGTGCTTTTGTGTTGTGTTATGTCTCCATATCTCTGTCCATTGGCAGACTTTTCCAGGCTTCTTTTTGCTTACCAGCACGTGATCATTTTTTCCTGGGAAGAGTCATGACCTAGGACACTTGCCTATTTTATATATAGAACTATAAAGATAACGATACCCTCCAGCAAATGAGGAAAACTGTGAGCAGTAAATGCCTGTGTCTCCAACTAATTCACAGAATTCCCTCCAAGAGAGGGACTTATTTTGCATTTGAACTCCAAAACACCTTTCAAGATTGTTAAACTTAACACCAGCTTGAAAATCCCAGTCATGCTGGAGATCAATTAACTGCCTCCAGGGTTCTGCAGGCTCCCCTTCAAGGTGTCTGCATTTGAGAGTAATTTGGCAATTACCACATTTGCACCAAATAAAAACCCATTATTATTTTGTATGATATCAAGTTGACTTATAATACTCACATGCATTCAGAGTTTGCTCCTTGACTTTCTTATATGAACTAATAGTCAATACCATCCTTGTCCCTTTAGCAGTTTCAAATCTCAGCTTGTCTTCCTGGGCACACTTGTTATACTTGAAATCCTTCTTTCCATGACACAACTACTTTCCTCATTCTTACCTTGGGATTGCAATGCACCGATACTCCCCTCTTAAATATTTCAAACCAGCTTTCTCATATTGCATCAAAATTCATTCCTGTACTACTTAATTACCTATTTGCCTTTAGCTTTAATATTTTAAAATAATAATCTCTTACGACAGCAATCAATGTTCACTGTAGATTTATACAATTATAAATAGACAAGGGATAAAGAGAAAATAATAAACACTGCAGGAATATCAATCAGAAATAACCTTGGTTGTAGTTTTTCTTTAGTTCCATGTATATGCTTATTTTAAAATGTTACAATCATGAATCATACCTTATAAACTGTTTTGTAAGCTTTGCCCAAAATAAAACATGACTATATCTCTCTTCCTAGATATTATTTTTCAATCTGATTCAAAATGGTTTCATAATTCCCATTACATGGGTATACACAGTTTATTCAACCAATCCCCTAATGATAGGCTTGAGGTTATTTCCATGTTTTGGGCTATTTTAAACAAGGGTGTTGATAAATAACCTTGGTAAACAAATCTTTGTTACATATATAATCATTTTCTTAGGGTGAATTCTTAGAGGAAGAATTACTGTTTGTGAACAATTTTAGGATTAAAAAATGAATATATTTTTCCAAAGTTACATTCAGCACAGCTGTATCAATTTATACTAAGATTGTTGATGACTGCTAGTATGCAAGTACTATCAATTTTAAAGTAAATTTTCTAGGTAACAACTCTGATTCAACCAGCTTTTATTTGACCAGCTGAAAGAATTGAACTTAAAACTTTCCTGGTCTATATTTGGTTAGGTGTGTGCACCTGTGTATGTCTGTGTTTTATTGCCAGTACATGTTCTTGGTTCATTTGTTTACTAGACTACATACTCTTTTTAAAATGTTAATTTATAAGAACTCTCCATGTATTTAAAATAGTAAAACTTTAATGTCATATATGTTATAAATATTTTTCCAGGTTTTCAAAGTCTTTCAATGACTTTATTTGCTTCAGACAGTTAAAAAATGTGCAGAGTTCATTTTTTCCTTTAAAGTGTTTGTCCCTTTGATGTTATCATATACATTTGCAGTTATAGCACAGTTCCTAGTATTTTTATGATTTTAGTTTAAAATTTAGATTTGCACTACTTAAAAGAGTGAAGCATCTAACAACAGACTAGGAAGATCCTACGGGGAGAAGCAGAGGAATTTCCCTACCAATCTCCATCCCCAGGTCCCAAGGCTGGGAGATTGGGAGATGGTGGTGGTACAGGAGGTCAGGGTTAGATTCACCTGTGGGGTCACATGGAAAGACATGCTATCGGCATCTGGATAGGACATGCCAAGGGTCGGAGGTGAACCCTGCCAAGCACCACTGTCTCTGCTCCCTTGACTGTGCTTTAGCACAGGGAGACTATCCATCAACAGCATCCCTCTAATGCTTACCCCAATCCTTTAAGGATCATCTCACATGCTCCAAGTTGTGCGGAGCTCCATCCAAACGCAGCATGAAGACCACACTTTCCAAAGTCCCCACTTGGAAAAGAAGGGACCTGACACCCAGAGGTACCGAGTGGTATGAAAAGAAAAACAAGATGTTAACTGGGCCAGGGTAAACCCATCCGGGACCATCTGTGTTCAGCGCATGTCCCCTTAAACCTCTTTTCGAGAATGATCCTATTCAAAAAGGCTTGAGACTTCTGGGGCAGTCTAGTGGTTAAGACTCCGAGTTCCCAACACAGGGTTTGATCCTTGGTGGGAGAACTAAGATTCCAGAGCATAGCCAAAATAATAATAATAATAATTTAAGTGCCCTTAAAACATAAATAAAAATAAAAAATTTAAAACTTACCTTTTCTCAGATGCCCTAAGATGCTTAGTCCTTCCCAGGAAGCGAGACCGAATTGGGATGAGGCTCCCACTTCATCCAGAGACTAGCACCACACTGTAGCCTTTGCCTGGCACTCCAAGATGACCTCCATCTTGGAGTTTGCCTGCATCTATTCAGCCCTCATTCTACACGGTGAGGCTCACGGAGGATAAGATCAATGCCTTCATTAAAGCAGCCAGTGTAAACGTTGACTCTTTCTGGCTAGGTTGGGTTGCACACGCTCTGGCCAGTGTCAACACTGGGAGCCTCATCTGCCATGTGGGGGCTGGTGGGCCTGTCCCAGCCGCCGGTGGTCTCTCAGCAGGGGTCCGGCCCCCTCCACCACTGCTGTCCCAGCTGGGGAGAAGAACACTGAAGTAAAGAAAGAAGAACCTCAAGAGTCTGATGATGACATGGGCTTTGGTCTTTTTGACTAAACCTTTTAAGTAACACATTCAATAGAAAGCTAAGCATGTTGCTGCAAATGGCTTGTATGTGAAATCTACAAAATAATACAAATGAACTTATTTACAAAACATAAATGGAGTCACACATGTAGAAAACTAATTTATGGGTACCAGGGGGGAAAGTAAGGGTGGGATGAATTGGGAGATTGGGATTGACATAGTTACACTATTATATATTAGTTCAGTTCAGTCGCTCAGTCGTGTCTGACTCTTTGCGACCCCATGAACCACAGCATTCCAGGCCTCCCTGTCCATCACAAACTCCTGGAGTCTACCCAAACCCATGTCTATTGAGTCAGTGATGCCATCCAACCATCTCATCCTCTGTCATCCCCTTCTTCTCCTGCCCTCAATCTTTCCCAGCATCAGGGTCTTTTCAAACAAGTCAGCTCGTCGCATCAGGTGGCCAAAGAACTGAAGCTTCAGCGTCAACATCAGTCCTTCCAATGAACATCCAGGACTGATCTCCTCTAGGATGGACTGTTTGGATCTCCTTGCAGTCCAAGGGACTCTCAAGAGTCTTCTCCAACACTACAGTTCAAAAGCATCAATTCTTTGGTGCTCAGTTTTCTTTATAGTCCAACTCTCACATCCATGCATGACCACTGGAAAAACCATAGCCTTAACTAGACAGACCTTTGTGGGAAAAGTAATGTCTCTGCTTTTTAATATGCTGTCTAGGTTGGCCACAACTTTCCTTCCAAGGAGAAAGTGTCTTTTAATTTCATGGCTGCAATCACCATCTGCAGTGATTTTGGAGCCCAGAAAAATAAAGTCAGCCACTGTTCCCACTGTTTCCCCATCTATTTGCCATGAAGTGATGGGACCAGATGCCATGATCTTAGTTTTCTAAATGTTGAGCTTTAAGCCAACTTTTTCACTCTCCTCTTTCACTTTCATCAAGAGGCTTTTTAGTTCTTCACTTTCTGCCATACGGGTGGCATCATCTGCATATCTGAGGTTATTGATATTTCTCCCAGCAATCTTGATTCCAGCTTGTGCTTCCTCCAGCCCAGCGTTTCTCATGATGTACTCTGCATATAAGTTAAATAAGCAGGGTGACAATATACAGCCTTGACATACCCCTTTTCTTATTTGGAACCAGTCTGTTGTTCTATGTCCAGTTCTAACTGTTGCTTCCTGACCTGCATACAGATTTCTCAAGAGGCAGGTCAGGTGGTCTGGTATTCCCATCTCTTTCAGAATTTTCCACAGTTTATTGTGATCCACATAGTCAAAGGCTTTGGCGTAGTCAATAAAGCAGAAATAGATGTTTTTCTGGAACTCTCTTGCTTTTTCGATGATCCATCGGATGTTGGCAATTTGATCTCTGGTTCCTCTGCCTTTTCTAAAGCCAGCTTGAACATCTGGAAGTTCATGGTTCACATATTGGTGAAGCCTGGCTGGGGGAATTCTGAGCATTACTTTACTAGTGTGTGAGATGAGTGCAATTGTGTGGTAGTTTGAGCATTCTTTGGCATTGCCTTTCTTTGGGACTGGAATGAAAACTGACCTTTTCCAGTCCTGTGGCCACTGCTGAGTTTTCCAGATTTGCTGGCATATTGAGTGCAGCACTTTCACAGCATCATCTTTTAGGATTTGAAATAGCTCAACCGGAATTCCATCACGTCCACTAGCTTTGTTCGTAGTGATGCTTCCTAAGGCCCACTTGACTTCACATTCCAGGATGTCTGGCTCTAGGTGAGTGATCACACCATCGTGATTATCTGGGTCGTGAAGATCTTTTTTATTAGTTAACTATATATAAAATAGATAACTAATAAGGACCTAGGGTATAGTGCAGAAAACTCTACTCAATACTCTGTTATGACCTATAGGGAAAAGAAGTTAAAAAAGAGTATACATATGTATGTGTATAAGTGATTCACTTTGCTTTACACCTGAAACTAACACAACATTGTAAAGCAACCACACTCCAAGAAAAAACAGTCAGAACAAACAGAAGACTGAGCTCTTTGCTGCTATTGGTCTTACTGATAATAAATAAATAAATAAGCTTACTCAGAATTCCTACCAGCAAATTTCTGTTTATGTATTATTGCTCAGCAGTAGAACATCTCTCACTACTTAGAGAGGATGGAAATGCAGGTTTTTAGATGGGCACTTTGGCACCCATAATCCAATTAGCATTCTCTTCATAAAGAAAGAAGGAGAGGCACACTGGATGAAAAATAACAGTCTCTGTTATTTACGGGGGAGAATTTGACAAACATAATTCAAATAAAATGGGAAATCTCTAAATAACAAAATACTGGTTAGAATATCAGTTATTGACTTCATTACTTCATTACTTCACATACTTCATATTGTGAGCATTAAATGAGGAAAGGCTCAAGAATTCTTAGCCATGATTTTTATATTTAAGTTGAATGAGGTAATGCCTGTAAAGTGCTGGACAGAGCAAAGTCTTGAGAAATATTAGCCATGATTTTTTGCTGTTACAAAAACATTTCATTCTCTGTGATTCTTTACTTCTGCTTCATAAATGATATGAATATGATTCTATGCAGAGGTTTTTATTTCCTATGTATATACGTGATGATCACAAGTTTCACCTTAAGGGAGATGGCAGTGCTGTCTAATCATGTTGCATAAAACATCACTTATGAAGAATGTTTTGGGAAGCTGTAGCAGATGATATTATTTATCTGCTGTACTGGAATGCTCTATTTTGTAACAGGTTGATTCATGAAGGTTTGTTGGAGTTAGGCTTTCTATAATGGACATCCAGTGTTTGTGAGACTATTTGAGTATACTTGGTTAATAGCAACTGTCACATTCTGAATGACATAACAAGAATAATGAATATAAAAGAAAGAGTACTTTCAAAAAAACTGCATAAACCAATACAGTTCTGTAAAACAATTATTCTTCAATTAAAAAATAAAGAAATTTAAAATAAACTGCAGTGACTTAGACTTATAGGCTCATTGAATTTTAGAGCTGGGAAGATTTTAAAAGGGAAACTGAGACCGGGAGTGTGTAGAGTGAATAAGGGGATTGGAGAAGTTCACAGATAGGTAGTAAAATCTATTATGTCTTATCTCATGAAGTCATATCAAGTAGAACATAAAAATCCCCTTTACAAGAGATAGTGCTCATGGTTTATTTTTCTAATGTGATCAGTATTGTAACAGTTTAGTTTTGATCTCCACTACAGTAATGAAAATATATAGTTTTTGTTGGTGAATTGATACAAATAATGATATAATATCAATAGCTAGGATATAGGGCTGATTTTGTATTTGTTGTCTTATCTCTGACCTTATGAGATTCCACTCCTTACTTTTCTTTCAACTAAACTGATAGAAGAGCATTTGTGTGTGTGTGTGTGTGTGTGTGTGCAGTCAGTCACATCTGATTCCTCACAATCCTATGGACTACACCCTGCCAGGCTCCTCTGTCCATAGGATTTCACTGGAGTTGATTGCCATTTCCTTCTCCAGGGGTTCTTCCTTATCCAGGGATTGAACTCGCATCACATGCATTGGCAGATTCTTTACCTCTGGGCCACTTGGGAAGCCCAGAAGAGTGTTTACTTTCCCTTATTTTTGTACTTATAATCAAGAAATAAGACTCTGAGAAGTAGTGACTAAAGAATGATTTCATTGTGACTTCAATTTAGACCCAATGCGCTTTGCAAATGGCTGTGACACTAGCAGATAATTTAACCAACCAAAACTTCGGTTGTGTTATCCTTCAGTCAGTTCAGTTCAGTCACTCAGTCATGTCCAACTCTTTGAGACCCCACGGACTGCAGTATGACAGGCTTCCCTGTCCATCACCAACTCCCGGGGCTTACTCAAACTCATGTCCATCTAGTTGGTGTTATCCTTACATGGGAATAAAAGTAGTACCCAACTCATCACATTGCTGAGCTTTAAATGTGGTAGTATGTTCAAAAAATATTACAGAATGCACACATTGTATGCATTCGCTATTACTATTATAAGTAGGATTATGGGTATAATAAATAGCACCTGCCTGAAACTTACAAGGGATTTTCTTCAGTTGAAAAACAATGGATTTGCCACAGAAGTCTTCATGTTCTGGGGAAGTAGTCATTTTATTATTGTCTAATCTTTCAAACATCTTACTGGCTTCAAGCACAATTTCTCTCTCAAATCCATTTTTATGTGGAGAGTCTCAATACATGAGTGATAGTAGTAGAACACACTCTCATGGCGTCTATGAGTACAGCTTACAGAGGACCACCTTAGCCTGCAGATCACTGATAAAAACAGCTGGAGCTAACATCTGTGCCTTACAAATCTTTTCAAGTCACAACAAAACCAGCCTGATTTCAGAGCCACAGTATGAATTTCAACACTAGTATAGAAAAGATGCCTGGGAAACCTGATAATGCTGGGCACCTAAGATACAGGTCTTGTCCTTCAATTCCACATTGAGAAGCACCGATGAATGGACATAAAATGTGCACTTGACACTTTCCTAAGTGAGCATGGATTTCACAGTTCTAGGTTGATTGTAATTTGGTGAATTCATGAGTTTTTAATGATTCTCGCCACTTTCAAATCACAAGTAACAGTATGTTTGAAATTGATCACTCTGATTTATAGTCATAAAGGTACAAGGATAAGTCAGAAGACATAAGGCAGGACTCTTTCTAAAACGTATTTTGTCTCTAGTTCCTTTGGCCAACCTGTAATTGTTAATGAGCTCTTCTGCCAGTTGCAAGTCACAGGTCCCGTGACAGCTTTTCCTATATGACTTTCATTAAATGCTTTGGAATCCTGGGGTAGAAAGAAATTATGTAAATATAAGTTTTTATTACTGTTTTGTTTTTATTACTTTTCTCCTCTGGTTTTTATTGCCTCATATAATACAGGTAAATATGGCGATCCCACATGGAGATGGGGGTGTCTCATGCCTCTGCTCTCATGGTTTGCATTCAATCCATGTTAATTTAATTATCCATGATTTCTTAGGCAAAGAGAGGAATGTAGACTTCATGCTGTCTGCAACTACTTCAGTCATTCCTTTACTGCCCGTGACACCATGTGAGACCTGCAGATGCTAAAGAATCTCTCCCTGCACCAGCTCAAACAAAAAATGTTAACCATATGCAACTTCAACCTGTTTATCCTTAAGCAATGCAAAGCCATGCAGCGATACAGACGGGCAGTGGGGGAGAGCATAGAGCTGACACTTCACACATGGTTGTTTTGTGAAACAGAAGAGCTCAGAATCACAAAAATTTAGGGCAGAAATAGTTGAATTGGGCTCTTTCTTCCAACTTTTATCACTGGTAAAGACAAGGGCTCCTCAGAAATTCTGTTCATCCGAGTAGAATTGATGAACAGCTACTTAAGTTTTAGCTCCTGGAGTTCGGAGCTATTAAGAACTGAGACATTCACCAGGAAAAAAATAAGGAGTTTTAATTAATGTTAGCTCATTTTGTTTAATTTGAATGATAATTTTCCGTAGGATATTTTTTTGTTGTTGTTGTAGATATTTTCAAAGCTCTCTTCAACTTGGCAGCTAAAATTTCTTCATACTTTCTAAAACAACCCCAGAAGACTATTAAATACAAAAATGTAAAGAGCATTGGGAAATATAAATCAGGAAACAGAAAAAAAGATTCAAAATGGTGTTTGAATATAAGTTATAATCTCAGTCTCTTTTTTCTTTGAAATAAGCTTACTTATTCACTTATTTAATGCTTCTCCTTCCATGAATTTTAAAATAATATGATCACACTAAAGAGTATTCTGGAAAAAGAAAACAATATTCCATCAATCCAACATATTATTTCATTTATCTTTATGGCTATACATGTCTTGCATATTCTCTTTAAGACTTTGATCCTCTGAAAACTCCTTATCATTAATACACCTTTTACCTGAGAAACTCAAACACATCTGGCAAGACAATCTTAGAGAAGTCTTTCTAAACATCCTGACCAAATAATCATACAAATATTAAAGACAGTCAGTTAGGTCTTAGTTCTACATTTTAGAGAAAAGAGATTGGACATTTTCTAGTCAAGTCCAGTGTGTTTTTGTGATCTAGTTTCAGTTATCCCACACATTCTCATCCCTTATAGATTATGGTGTGTGGGTGCCAGATTGAATCTAAATTAAATGAACCTCTGCCCCAGAAACAGCTTTTTCAGTCAGCGCTATTAATTCATCTTCAATGACTCAAACCCTGAACGCAACAGACGATGGAAGTGAAAATCCAAGGAAAGATACAGTTCTCACTTTAGGAAAGAGTATGCTTACTTCACCTGAAGGGGGAAATGGCAACCCACTCCAGTATACTTGTCTGGAGAATCCACGGATGGAGGAGCCTGGCAGGCTACAGTTCATAGGGTCGTAAAGAGTCAGACATGACTGAAGCGACTTAACACACACACACAGGCATTCACACTCCTGGAATGTGGTGGCAAAAACTCAGCTATGGAGTCAGACTGTGTAGTTTAGAACATCAGCATCTCTACCCACTAGAACTATGATCTTGGGTAGGTTACATAACTTCTCTGGGAATCAGGTTTATAGTCTGTAAAATTAGGATAATATTAAAATCCAATTCATTGGGGTGATATGAAGACCAAATGAATCAATGGATGTAAAAATGTCCAACACAGAGCCAGGCAAGCATATTATTATTGCTGCCATATTTAGTGTTTCACATTAGTGAAGTGAAAGTCGCTTAGTTGTGTCCGACTCTTTGTGATCCCATGGACTATAGAGTCCATGGAATTCTCTAGGCCAGAATACTGGAGTGGGTAGCTGTTTGCTTCTCCAGGGACTCTTCCTAATCCAGGGATTGAACCCAAGTCTCCTGCATTGCAGGTGAATTCCTTACCAGCTGAGCCACCAGGAAAGCCCTTCACACTAAGTTACCATTCTTCAAATAGTGTGCACAGTACTGACCAGAACTAAAGTCCAATTTGTAATCAACAATGTACAAAAAAGATTATATATGATGGCCAAATGGAGTTCAACCCAGCAATGCAAGGTTGGCATAGCATCTGAAAATCAACCAGTGTAACACATCATGTTCATAGAATATAGAACAAAAATCAACGTGATTATCTGAATGCATGCGAATGTGCATGCAAAACTGGTAAGTTGTGTCCCACTCCTTGTGACGCCATGAACTGTAGCCTGCCAAGCTCCTCCATCCACGAGATTTCCCAGGCAAGAATACTGGAGTGGGTTGCCATTTCCTTCTCCAGATTACCTCAATAGATACAGTCAGTCAGTTCAGTTGCTCAGTCGTGTCTGACTCTTTGCAACCCCATGGATTACAGCATACCAGGCTTCCCTGTCCGTCACCAACTCCCAGATCTTGCTCAAACTCATGTCCTTCGAGTCGGTGATGCCATCCAACCATCTCATCCTCTGTCGTCCCCTTCTCCTCCTGCCTTCAATCTTTTCCAGCACCAGGGTCTTTTCTAATGAGTCAGTTCTTCGCATTAGGTAGCCAAGTATTGGAGTTTCAGCTCAGCATCAGTCCTTCCAATGAATATTCAGGACTGATTTCTTTTAGGATGGACTGGTTTGACCTCCTTGCAGTCCAAGGGACTCTCAAGAGTCTTCTCCAATACCACAGTTCTAAAGCATCAATTCTTTGGTGCTCAGCTTTCTTTATAGTCCAACTCTCACATCCATACATGACTATTGGATCAGGGAAAGCATTTAAAAAATCCAACACCCTTTCATGATAAAAAATACTCAGCCAATAACAATAGAAAAGAACTTCTTCAACCTGATTTAAAAAAGCATCTAGGAAAAAATGCACAGCTAATATAGCTCTGGTAAATGACAGTATGCCTTCCTCTAAAATTAAGAATAAGACAAGGATGTTTGGTCTAACCACTTCAACTTAACATTGTAGTAGAGGTCCTAGATAGGGCAACTAGTCGAGAATAAGACATAAAAGGCATACAGACTCTAAAGGAAGAAGCAAAACTATCTCTCTTCATAGATGACATGAGCTTATAGAAAAATTCCTGGGATACACAACAAAAATATTAGAACTAATAAATGAGTTCAGCAAGACTGAGGGACAAAAGATAACTATACAAAAATCAATTTTTTCTATATATTAGCAAAGAACAATATGAAATGAAGGTAAGAAAACAATTCCTTCTAATGGTTTCATAAGTAATAAAATACTTAGGAATAAATTTAATGAAAGTGCAAGATGTGTACCCTGAAAACTGAAAAGTATTGCTGAAAGAAATGAAAGCAGACCTCAATAAACAGAAAGAAAACATACGTTTGTGAATTGGAAGACTTAATGTTGTTAAGATGGCAATACTCCCCAAACCGATCTACATATTCCACACAATCCCCCTCAAAATCTCAGCTGTGTTTTCTGCAGTACTTGAAAAGTGGATCTTAAGATTCATATGAAAGCATAAGGGACCCAAACAATTTTGAAAATGGAAGAGTCACACTTGCTAATTTCAAAAATTACTACAAAGCTATAGTAACCAAGACACCATAGTACTGGCTTAAGAATAGACATATAGTTCAATGAAATGAAACTAAGAGCCCAGAAATAAACCCTGATTACAAAAAGACCTGCATAGACATTTCTTCAAAGAAGATATACGAGTGGCTAATAAGCACATGAAGAGATGCTCAGCACTACTACTCATTAGGGAAATGCAAACAAAAACCATGGAATACCACTTCACATCCATGAGAACCATTTTAAGAAGGGCAATAAAAAGTGTTGGTAAAATTGTGGAGAAATTGGAGCCCTTCTACATGACTTGTATTGTAAAAGAGTACAGCCATTTAAAAAAAACTATTTGGCATTTTCTTAATATTTTAAATCTTACAGATTGCCATTTCACTTTTTGGAATATACCCCAGAGAAATGGACACTTAGGTCTACAGAAATACATGGATGTGCTTAAAAGTGTTATTTAAAATAAACAAAAAGTTAAAGCAACCCAAATGTCTTTCAATTGATGAATAGAAAAAGAAATGGTATAGCCACACAATGAAATATTACTGGTGACAGAAAGGAGTGAAATAGTAATCCATGCTATAACATGAATGAACCTTGAAAACATTATGTTAAGTGAAAAAAAAAAAAAAACAGAAGCGAAAGGCCAAATGTTGTATGAGTCCATTTATATGAAATGTCTAGGCAAATCCATAAAGACAGACACTGACTGGTGGATGCCAGTGGGTAGGGGAATGGAGAAAGGAGAATGACTGTAAGGGGTATGGAGTTCCTTTCTGAGATGATTAACGTGTTCTAGATGAAGAGTGTGATGACTGCACCTCTCTGAATATACTTCAACTCCCTGAATAGTATACTTTAACAGAGCATATTTTATTTTATGTGAATTATATCTCAATAAAGCTCTCATAAAACAAACAACAAAATCAAAAGCACCGGTAATAAGTTTTCCCTTGTTTTTACCTGCGCCTTTCTATTTTATTTTTGCCAACAGTTTTTTTTTTTTTTTTTTTTTTTAAGTCTGTGGAGTCCTGGGGAAATCTCCAGTGATTACTGCTTTAGAACAGTGTAACATCCTCCAGTGAATTCATTCCCAAGAGCCACCAGTTTCATTTGGCTTCTGAAATTTATCAAGGCAACTTGTCAGTGTTATTGCTTAAACTGCTTATCACAGAGCTAAGGACAAGCTGAGATTTGCCATATTAGCGTTGCTAATTTTTTAAAAACAATCTGTGGTCAGTCAGAGAAAAAAAAACTGCAAGAGGAGATCTGCTTTCTTTTTGATGGCAAGATCTTAGCATGAACACTTCAGTGCCCTGAATCTCAGTGAGTATAGGCCAGGCTGACCAAAGCAGGATAGAGGTTCCATGGGGGACTTGATCTCATCTCATCAAGATCTCTCTTAATCTCATTGTGTAGTCTGGTGGTAACTACTCCTGGGTCCATACAGGGTCTGAATTTCAGCTAGACAACTGAAAGCAGTCTCCTGTCAGAATGCTTATTTAACTTATTTTAATATGGCTTTTCAGAACTAAGGTGATTGATATTTACGAAGCTAAAAAATTAACTAAAAGCCTCATAATACAAAAGATCCTACTATTTTACAGAATGAGGAAGAGACTTCTTCATAGAGCCAAGGTAAAATATTTCCCTGATGAACTGCATTAGCTTGAATTCAATAATTGACCAGGCATTTGTACTGTAATCATGAAAATACAGAACTCTCTTATTATTGTCACTGCTTGTAAATAAATGTTTATGAGGAACTGCTCTGCTAGGGATTATTTCACTTGAAACCAAATCAAAACAAAATATTCTCAAATTTGTTATTTGTCAGTAAGGAAGTCTTAGAAAAAATATCAAAAAATGTTTAAAATCAAAATCACAGCTATAGATCAGAGATGGTTGTCTGACCATACTATCTCCTCTCTCTCTAGGTCACTTCTAAAAAAGATAATAAAGGAATAAAATAAGAGCAGAGATAAAAGGAGAGAAGATAGCAGCAGAGGCGGGATTTTAATATGTTTGGGAACATGTCAATCGATGGGGTTATGAACATGGAAAAAGCTAAAAACCTAAAGGTCTTGAACAGTAACAACAAGTGAACTGATTTGCATTTCAGAAACTCTTGGGACTTGAGAGTTGGAGTTTCCAGTCTACTGCAGGGCATGGCTAAAGACAATACTGAAAGTCAGGGGTGGTTAGAAGTATATTAATTTTTAATAGTGTCAGATCTCAGGAATAAACCCTGAGTACAGTCAGCATCCTTCACCCTCAGACCAGGTGGAAGACTGTGAGCTATTCTCTGAAAAAAGGGGAAGTGGATCCTCAGGACTCAAGAATATTGCTTGCAAGTCAACAATCTTGTCTCATGACATAAAATGTCCAAACACACTTCACTACATGAATCTTAAGTATGAGAAACAGATAAGTGTAAGTCCATTTCTTATGAAAATATGAAAGACAAACTTTAAAAATAAAACAAAAAAATAAACTCAAAAGAAATAGAGAGAATTCTGAGAAGAGAAGAAAATACTGCAAATCAACCGACTAACCAACCAACCACCACCACCATCACCACAACCACACCACCGCCACAACAACTACCACCATTACCACTCCAAAATTAAAAATAAAAAATAAAGGTTCCCAATGAATATCCTCAGACACAAAAAGGAGAATAATGAAGTAGCTATAAAAAAGGTGAAATATATCCAGAAGAAGAGTTAAAGTTAAAACAAAAGAACCTTCAAAAGCAGGTTGAAAAAATCGAGTATGAAAATATATTTGGATCAATCCAAAAAGTCTAAAACATCTAGAAAAGGAAGGCAGAAAGAGCAGAGTAATTAAGAAAAAGACAGTTTTTCTCTGCCCTGAAGAACATGAGATTGGAGATTCAAGCACTCAGCACAACAGATAGAAATGAAATCATCATATCGGGCTAAGCAACGGAAATGGCAGAGTCTCAGGGATGGAAAGACTTCAAAATCTTTGCACAGACACATAATTTTCAATCCAGAATTCTCTACTCAATCAATTCACCAATCAAGAACTTGAGCGTGGTTATTCCATTTTTCATGCATCTCCTGTGTATCTTGGTAAAAAAATTAATTAACTAGTGTTTTAAGCAAACTACAAGAGGATATGCTTTGGCAGAACCAAGAAATCATTGAAGAAAAGGAAGACGTAGGTTCCAGGAGCAAAAATATACGTTTAACAGGAGTTGGGAAGGGAAACCCCAGGATGCTATCTGTCCCATAGGCCTGAAGAGCAAACCAGACTCAGAATGAAGAAAAAGTAAAGGGTGTAGGAAGAAAATTCTGAGAAAGAAAAGTGGGGCAGGGCAAAAAATGATGCTTGAGCTTGAACATTTGAAAATATATATATAACTAGTTATACATGTATGGTGGTTCCAAAGGAGTGTGCTGTGCTGTGCTTAGTCACTCAGTTGTGTCTCTTTGTGACCCATGGACTATAGCCTGCCAGGCCCCTCTGTCCATGGGGTTCTCCAGGCAAGAATACTGGAGTGAGTTGTCATGCCCTCCTCCAGGGAATCTTCCCAATCTAGGGATCAAACCCAGGTCTCCCAAATTGCAGGCAGATTCTTTACTATCTCTCTTCCCTGGTGGCTCAGTCAGTAAAGAGTCTGCCCGCAATGCAGGAGACCCAGGTTCAATCCCTGCATGAGGAAGATCCCCTGGAGAAGGAAATGGCAACCCACTCCAGTATTCTTGCCTGGAGAATCCCATGGACAGAGGAGCCTGGGGGGCTCCAGTCCATGGGGTCGCAAAGAGTCGGACATCGCTGAGTAGCTAACATTTTCACTTTCTTTAACATCTGAGCCACCAGGGAAGCCCCAAAAAGGAGTAGTGGAACTTTTTTGTAATGTATTTGATTCTAAAAATCTGTTTAGGTAAAAGACAAAGACAAAAATAAATTCCAGAAAGGAGCAACTATATAAGAAAGGGAATGTAATCATAATAATGATTTCAGTAAGTAGTAATGTGAACACTGAATTTTTTTATTTAACTATTTTTCTGCTTTAATTATATTGAAATAGGAAGAAGTGGCAGGTATCAGAAACTCAAAAGTGAGAGACAAAGACATGGCACCTTCAGTTCAGTTCAGTTCACTTGCTCAGTCGTGTCCGACTCTTTGCGACCCCATGAATCGCAGCACTCCAGGCCTCCCTGTCCATCACCAACTCCCAGAGTTTACTCAAACTCATGCACCTTGGCAAATTATTTATAAAGATAGATGTGAATGTCAAGAAAAGCAAGTAAAAATGAGAGAATGATATTTTAAGAAGAACTGGGGAAAGGTATGGCAAGTTTCTGCTGGTTTTTGTTAAAACTCATTTAGTTTATTATTGGATTAAAATTCATGACAATATCAATAGATTTTTTGGACACTGAAAAAATGGTCATGAAAGTCTAAAAATATCAAGAAAATTTTAATTTGTGAAACTATGGAGAATTAAGTTTAAAAAATTAACAACTTAGATTTTTATCTCAAGCTGATCATAATTTTTTTTTTTTTGACTGCACTACAGTACATGGGCTTTCTCTAGTTGCAGCACGCAGGGGCTGTTGTTGGGGTACGCTCAGTAGTTGTGGGGCAAGGGCACTCTAGTTCCATGGTATGTGGGATCTTCATTCCCCGACTAGGGATCCAACCTGCGTTGGAAGGTGGATTCTTAACCACTGGACCATCAGGGAAGTCCCTGACCACATCCTTTTAATCTGGTGCATGATGAACAGTCTGATTATCCTGGCCACACATAACAGACTTGGGCCACATGAGAGACACACAAAAAAATCTATATTAACTAAAGCATGAGCATATTGAAATTTTTTCCCAAGCCCTATGTCTATGAGAATATTTTAAAGCCAAAGTCATGTCAAATACTTTTACGTGCCTCCGGGCCGCCCTCCCCAGGCAGTTCCTGTTGCCTGAAGACCCTCACATTTAGCTACAACCCCTCTCCCTTGCTTATTCTGCTCCACTGACCTCTGCAGCTTCTTCAAAATGCTATGCCTGCTGCTGCCTCTGGACCTTGGCATCTGTGGTTTCCTTCTGCCTAGAACACTCTTTCCCTGAATATCCATGGAGCTTGCCACCTCACCTTGTCTAAGTGCCATTTTTGTGACCATCCTATTTAAAATCACAAGCCCCCCTCTCAGAGGCATTCCCATCCTCCTTTCCTGCTTTATTTTCTTGAAAACATTTACTACTTACTTTACTAGATTTTAATCTTTATTGTTGCTATTTGTCCATCTCTTTCCACTGAAAATGTATGCTCCAATAGAGACACAGGCATAGGAAACAAACATATAGACACCAAGAGGAGAGGGAAAGGTGGGTAGGTTGAATTGGGAGGTTGGGACTGACATATCTACTCTGCCTGCCTGCCTGCTAAGTTGGCTCAGTCGTGTCCACTCTATGGACCATAGCCTACCAGGCTCCTCTGTCCGTAGGATTCTCCAGGCAACAGTACTAGAGTGGGTTGCCATGTCCTCCTCTAGGGGATCGTCCCAACCTAGGGATCAAACTTGCATCTCTGTAAGTCTCCTGCATTGTCAGGGGGGTTCTTTACAACTAGCACCACCTGGGAAACCCCGAATATGCACTACTATGTATAAGATAAATAATTAATGAGTACCTACTGTGTAGCACAGGGGACTCTATCAAATGCATGTATATTGGGGCTTCCCTGGTAGCTCAGATGGTAGAGAATCTGCCTTCAGTGTGGAAGACCCAGGTTCCTCCTCCACTGGTGAAGGAAATGGCTACCCACTCCAGTATTCTTGACTAGAGAATTCCCATGGACAAAGGAGCCAAGCAGGCTACAGTCTTTGAGTTGCAAAGAGTTGGACATGACTGAAGCAACTTAGCATGCAGGCATACATATAGATGATTCACTTTTCCATACAACAGAAACTAATATAACAGCGTAAAGCAACTATACTCCACTAAAAACTTATAAAATAAAATAAATAAAATGTATGCTCCATATGGAGAGGTAATTTTTTTTATCTGTTCATTAAGTATTATGTCCCTAAAACAGTGCCTGTCACATAATAGACACTCTGTACAGATCTGTTGAATGAATGATGATAAATTTTCTCTTTTCTATCAAAGAAGCAGTAGCAAAGCTACCACCCAAAGTTTCTGTTTGGCCTCTATTCAATTTCATATGAAGAGATTTGTGTTTGCTTGTCTGAGGAAATTGAAGAGAAAGATATGGAATGTTGCATGAATCTGTCCTTATAAAAGCTTCCACAAAATGGCTTCAGTTAAAAAGTGAAATTGACAAGTGATTAGTCTACATTATTTTTTTTTAGTTTACATCATTTTTTCCCCGTTTTTGAGAAAGACATTGTGAAATTGGTTGAGACACTTCAGATTTGGCAAATATATCTAACAGTAATCACTATACATATGCGACTCTTTTCTACCTTTCTTCTTAAGCCAGAGTGCTGGCAATTTTTGATGTATTCTTTCAGTAAACCAATTGTATAGTTTAAGATATACACAAAATACTGAATCTTAGTATAACAGTAAGCTTTCTAATTAAAAGTGTCCCCATTAACATACATTTACTGTTTTATTTCTTTTCTTGTTATAGTTAAAATCTCTGATGTGCAACTTATTTTACCACTTAATATATCATGATAGTTTAATAAATACTAGGCAAAAATAGTGACACTTCTTTATGGGGATTTAACAAATATTAAATTGATGATGTTAAATTGGTTTTTCTAGCAACTTAATGGGCTATACAACTTCAAATATAATAGTTCAATAACACAACACAACAAAAAAAGTCATAGAGTTGGTAAGGACATGTTATATCCCATACCCAGAGGTCCTAGGAAGAGCCCTTGTGGTTGAATCAGAAATGTGCTTAGAACCTAGATTCCTTCCATCTTTCTGCTCTATGATTCTGAGCATAAAATGCTTTTCTCTTTAAGATAACAGATTAAAACCTAAGTATACTAACTACTAGACTTCCCAGGTAGTGCTAACGGTAAAGAATCCACCTCCCAATGCAGAAGACACAAGAGATGGGGGTTTGACCACTGGATCAGGAAAATCCACTGGAGGAGGGCATGGCAACCCACTCCAGGAGTTATACCTGGAGAATCCCATGGACAGAGAGCCTGGTGGGCTACAGTCCATAGGGTCGCAAAGAGTCAGACACAATTAAAGTGACTTAGCATGCACACACACACACACTAACCACCTCCCTTTAACCTTTGTAAGAAAGTTCTGTCTCATGTAGTTTCCTCCTGATTAGGGTTGGCCCTGGATAGGCAGCCCTTCCAAGTACTGATAGGTGAGCATCCCTAGATCAAAATTCACAAAGAGGCAGTTTACACAGAGGTGGGGAATATGTGTGATAGATTCAGTCTGTCAGAGTTCAAATACTGGACCCTGCTCATTAACCACGTTATCTTGAGTAATTAACTTATTCATGTCTCAGGTTCCTTTATTTGTCAGGGAAGATAAGAGAATGTGGCTCAAACATATTTTAAGTGTTTAAAACTCTGCCTGGCATAGGATAAGTGCTCAATAAATGTGAGCACATTGTTATTTGCCAGTTATGATAGATCTCCCAAGTCCAATATCATATTGATAATTGGCCATTATGTGGACAACACGGACGATAGTTCAGGCCCAAATCATTACTTCCTCAATTATATGAAGCTTTTAGGGATTAGGTATGTCATTTGTTTAATTATTCTGAGTAGTACAATACACACTGCTCTTGAATTAGCAATGAGGTTAAAACTAAGGAATAAAGATTAATAGGTATTTGGTAGACAAATGGATTGGGGTAATACCTAGAAGAGATACCTAATGAAACCATCAAATACTGTTCAACCCCACTACAAAGTTATGATACTTGTAGATCACATGGGCAGACTGACTTCAGAGGAAGTTTTATATTGTTTGGTATGTCATACGCTACTTGAATTTAAATTTCTTGCATGTACACATATCTGATATGTGTGTTTAAATATTCATGTGCAAGTAGTAAAATGAATGAGAAAGAAAATAATAGATCATAAGACAAAGATTATTGTTATTACATACTTTATCAGTTAAAGTTCTGGAGAGAACTACAATAGGTTAATATATTTATACAAAACCTCTGAAGCAATGAATTTTTTTTTTAAGAAGCAATCCTGATCAAAGCAGCTTTGTCTTTTTAATTTATTTTTTCTGCTTAAAGTCCTCTACTTGCTATTCTTGTCCCTTGGACTCAGAAGTGGAGCTGATTTTACAAATGAGGATTGCCCACATGTTTTTTCAAAGCCACAAGACAATAAGTCAGCTTCTCTGCAGTTGACACTAGAGCTTTCCTGAGAACAAACCCCACCTGACTATCTCTGATGAAGTAACTTTTCAAGCACTTTCTCTTCATTACAAAAGTGAAAGATGGTGTTATTACACATAATTATCAGGCTAGCTGCTTCCTTCTCCTATAAGAACAGAGAGCAGGGTATTCATCTTGCAAGTACCATTTGGGTTTTAATAAAAAGAAAAGTTTCTTTTTAAACGCGTTGGTAGATCCGATACGTACAGCCTTAAAACCATTCACTGGGAAATCCCCCGAAACCTAAGGCAGTGTGAAAATGGGAAGAAGGCAGTATTTTTTAAAGCAGGTGGTTGACTGTTTTGGCCACCTTTGTGCTGTGATCATGGGGAGAGAATGCCCCTCCCCCTACCCTATCTCCCCAAAAGATTCTAAGAAAACCGTCTGGGGTCAGTTTTCAGGGGACAGTGGCACCAAGCCCTATTCATTCTTACAAGAAGGATAGCAATCTAGAAGGTTGTGAAAGTGTGTTTGCTTTCATCCTGGGGCAAAGAGATAGCCATGCAGAATCTGTGTATGTGTGTGTGCATGTACATGGATTCAGGCAACCTCTGTGTGTTTGTGTGTTTGTGTAGAGATCGGATACAGAATTTGCCATGGCCTTTGTTAATCAGCAAATAAGCTGTGCCCATTTCGACATTCTATCAGAATTCTGAATTTCTGGCTAAAAATCTCTCTGCCTGAACGTGTCTGTCGGATATCAGGACCGTTGCTATTGCCAGGGGTCATTAAATGTACAGGGAAGGAGGCCAGGCCGAGATGCTCTTTCTTGTCTTAAATGAGCAAGGGTTAGCGCAGAACGCTGGCGGATGAGCAAGTTATATACAATCCCAGCCACTCCAGTCCCCCTCCTGGGGACTGCGAAATTCTCTGCCACTGTGAAGCGGCTTAGAAATGAGCCGACAAAGAAGTCCATTGACTTTAACACGAATAGGCTCGAATCACACAGAAGACGAGAATAAATCACCTTACCAGTGTGTCTGGTGTAATTTTCTCGGATCCTTCCAGTTCCCCCACCCCCACCCCCTTTTGTTCTTTGTGGCTGTTTTTGTTATCAGCCGCATCTCTGCGAAGTCGCCTTTTCCTCCGCGGATTTTTCTAAGGGTGACTAGGAAGGGAGCTAGGTAGGGTAGGAAGCTGCGGCTGTATGAATCTTTTAAAAGCCGCCTAAGAAATATTTAAGACCTGGTCTAGGAGGAACGGTTCTCCCAGGCATAATTTTTGGTGCTGGTTGCAGCAGGGAGCGTATGCTGGGAGGAAAGTATTATTTTTCTAAATGGAAGGTGTCAGATGGTCACGCAATGTGACTGCATGTTCGAGATCACTGCCTCCCATCTGCAATTTGTGACGTGTGAAAGAGTCTGCCCAAATGTGCTCACCAACTGGAAATCCCCGGCACTTTTTTTCCTTATCAGGAGAGACCAAGATAACCAATGGTTTACAGATCAGGGATCCTATCAAATTAATATCACTGTAGGATAAAATCTGTTTTAAATACAACTCCTAAACTCCAGCAAAGTTAACTAGTACAAACAAGTTCATTCATCTGATTAAGAACGGATGCTCAGGAAACAACAACAAAATGAAATCTGCTTATCACTGTACCCCACTTCAAAAATAGGCTGGATCGCCAAACAGGATATATTTTTCCTTACTAATTAATGCCGGCCATTCCCAGGATGGAAGGAAAGCGTGTTTGAGTCAGGATTGGCTTTTCCTGATCTTACACGCCTGGGAGTCTCTTTCCAATTAACCACAGCTAAACTCGGGAAGGACAGGCTGTTTAGCCTTTGCCTAAACTGGGGTTCCACCTTTGGAACCGAACTTGAACCTTTGAGATCTATTTATTCTTGGTTAGGCATCATTCCCTGCTTCTCAAATAAAAGGGTCGTAAAAAGGCTCATAAGGTGCTCTGGACATCAAATAGCTCATACAAAACAATATCTTGATGAGTTAAGTGCAAATGAATCAGAAATGCAATAGGCTAAAATTCCCTTGCCATGCAGCGGGAGAAAAGTGCTCGATTTTGCAAAGCACATCTTGGCTTTCATTCCCACCAGACAGTTGGGTGGGGAGTTTCCACGTTTGGCCATCAGAGGTGGGTTTCATTTGCTTTGCCGAACTCTCACCTGATGGACTGTGAAATGGGAAGATTCCTGGGTTTAGTTTCTCAGCCACGTCCCATGGGGAAGGAGCAAGGGCTAGAGGAAAGAAGCCCTCAGGTGAGTATGAAAGCCCTGTTCACCCCCACATCATTTTATACTGTGCACTTTGCATCACAAAGTGCTTCACAATCAGTGACAAAATATAGAAGGATTACAAATTCAAGAAATGGATCACTATCACCTTTTTGTGTGAAGCTGCTGCTGCAGAGATGGCATGAAGGTCTGAAATCCCTTGAATCCTCTGTGCTCAGCACCAGTAGGAGCTCCAGAGGCATCTGCTGTGACACTGGTTCCCAGAAGAGCCTTGGACCCTACTTCAGGGTCAGAGGACAACGTGGTCTGATGGTTCCTCATGCAAACCATCTCCACACTGAATCCTGCCAGGCTTTTTACGGGGTAGCCCCCATGTCCCCCATAGGGTTAAAGACCACTGAGGCACCATGTGGGAGACATCACAGGTGAATTAACAGAACTAACAGAGGAGAAATTAGTACTGCTGAAAGAAACCCTTCTGACAGCCCCAACTTTTCTTACCCGGGATAGCCACTGCTGCGTACGCTGGCCCCCTCTGCCCAGTGATCCTAGTTGATCCTGGATCACCTGGTCTGGAGACTCTCTCTGGTCTGGAGAGAGTGTTTCTGTGGAGTAAGAACTTAGACAGTTGTTTCTCCTTTCATGCTATATTGTTTTGGGAAGCCTACTGGTGATGAAAGTGTGATTTGAGGCTGAACTTATGATAAAAACAATGGAGCAACACACCAGATATGAGTCTACATCTTGGCCTGAATCTATTTCAGATTTTTCAGGGCCCAGTGCAACAATGGGAGCTGTTACATCTTCCTACCTGTAGTCTCAGAGACACTGTGCTTGCAGGAACCTTCCACCCCACGTGCCTCCTGGGCCCCATGATTCTCCAACCGACATTTCCAAACTCTCAGAAACTCAACACAGAGGAGGGTAAGCTGATGTTTCATGTGGAAGCCACCTCTATAAGCTTAACACCCTCTTGTCTATAGAATGGATACTTTTGAACTGTGGTGCTGGAGAAGACTTGAGAATCCTTTGGACAGCAAGGAGATCAAACCAGTCAATCCTAAAGGAAAACAAACCTGAATATTCATTGGAAGATGCTGAGGCTGAAGCTCCAATACTTTGGTCGCCTGATGTGAAGAGCTGCCTCATTGGAAAAGACCCTAATGCTGGGAAAGATTGAGGGCAGGAGAAGGGGGTGACAGGATGAGATGGTTGGATGGTGTCATTGATACAATGGACATGAGTTTGAGCAAACTCTGAGAGATTGTAAAGGACAGGGAAGCCTGGAATGCTGCAGTCCATGGGGTCGCAAACAGTTGGACACGACTGAGTGACTGAACAACTCTTGTCTATATAAGTCTTGATCCATGATAGACCTGTATGATAGGGAAGGCTTTCAGGGCAGCTCACCTCCCTGCTAATGGGGACTTCCAGAACTTTTTATTTGACCCTTCTCCTCTCCTTTTGATAGCTTTTAATGGTTTCAACAAAGAGGAAGGTGTTGAGGTAAGAGGAAAGGTTTCTCCACTCTAGAATCTGCACCCAGCCCATCAACTGTTGCATGTGATTCTTCTGAACAGTTATTGTTTTGCTTGCTTTCTTCTCTCCTTGGAGATGCCAGTGACTCTCAACAAGAGTATTGGTAGTGGCACTAATTGGAGGTCATGCAGAATCAGTTCTTTTTTAAAGATCAGAAACAGGCTGAGTAGTTACTTAGTCCAAGCCACAGGGCAAAGACAAAGAAAGTAATCAGGAGAGAAATAATGGGGGTCAGTAGAATAAAAACAGATATTTCCCCTGTTTCTTTAGAATCTTCAAAGCTTTGCCTGAACTTAAAACATTGATTTTCCTTTGTCCTTGGGCCTTATCTCATCTCATTTTCCATACCCTTCCTGGCAGATTTCATATACCTTTTAGTTCACAGTACCTTTCCTGAGCTGCAGACGTGTATATTCACCAGGCAGTTGACAGCCTCACTTGGATTTCTCTGAGGCATCTCAAAATCAGCGTGTCAGAAATTGACCTCATTATCCTCCTCCAGCCAAATCTGCTTCCCTGCAGTATCCTCTCACAGAAAATGGACAGAGTTGAAAAGCTGGTAGTGTTAAAAAGCATGAGGTTTGGGACTTCCCTGGTGGTCCAGTGGTTAAGAATCTACCTTGCAGTGCAATGGATGCTGGTTTAATCCCTGGTCTGGGAACATTCCACATGCAGAGCAACTAAGCCCATGTGCCACAACTACTGAACCTGTACCCTAGAGCTCGGGAGTCACAACTACTGAGCTTGCACACCTACAGCCTGTGTGCCACAGTAAGAGAAGCCTCTGCAATGAGAAGTCTGTGCACCACAATTAGAGAGAAAGCCCCACTCCCTGAAACTGGAGAAAGGCATACAGCAGCGAAGACCCAATGCAGCCATAAATAAATGAACTAATCTTTTAAAAAGAAAAAAGCAAAAAGCATGAGGTTTTGTTCTCAGACTTCTCTATTTTCCAATATCCATAATCAACCAGTCACCAAATCCTAATTCCACACCTTGAATATCTCCCCAATCCACCTACTTCTTCCAAGTCTCTTTTGGCTGCACAACATAACTCCACTCACAAAGATGTCCACGTCTTCATCCTCAGAACCTATGAACATGTCACCTGACACAACCAAAGGGACTTTGCAGATGTGATTAAATATCTGGGTATGCACATTATATTCACAAGTCTTTATAAAAGGAAGGTAGGAGGGCCAGAGAGAGAAAAGGAGACGTGATGACAGAAGCAGATGGGAGTGAGGTGAGATCATGAGCCAAAGACTGCAGGAAGCTTCTAGAAGCTGGGAAAGGCAAGGAAATGGGTTCTCCCCATAGGACCTCCAGAAGAAATGCAGTCTTCCTCATTTATTTTGTTTCTGAAATTCAGAACTGTACAAGAGTAAATTTATGCTGCTTTCAGTTACTAAGTTTGTGATCATTTGTTACAGCAACAACAGAAACCTAAAACTGGCATCAATGGTTTTCCTTCTCTCCAGTTATGCCTCTTTTAACCAGAGGAAGTTTTCTAAGGCACAGATCTGATCATAGCTATTCCAAGCACAGGAATGCCCTGTGCTAGAATAAATCTCTTTTTCTTTCTTTTTTTTTTGGCTCTACCGTGCGGCATGTGGGGTCTTAGTTCCCCAACCAGGAATCTAACCTGTGCCCCCCGCATTGGAAGCATGGAGACTTAACCACTGGGCAGCCAGGGAAGTCCCCCTCTTTTTCTTATTTTTTGCTCCTCCTCATCCACATTCTGGGGGATACCACAACCCCAAATGCAGCAGCATGGGTTGTTTTCCTTTAACCATAAACATCTTCAGAAAGCATGAAACATGCACTCCCTTTTAGGACTAAACCTACAGGGATCACACAATGGTGCCTCTGCTGAAGCCTCTGTAAGGACAGAGAAGGAGCAAAGGAACTCATAGCTCAATCACATTCATGGTGGTGCTGTGACAATTTTCAGGGTTTATGCCTTGTTTGGGGCCAGACCTTTGAAGATTGCTTTCTTCTCTGCTCCTCTTTCATCCATGAAGTAGAAGAGGTGGAGGAATCTAAGAGCTCCAGGAAACCTTAGATCTGGTGTCCTCGTAGGAGTAGGACCAGGAGATAAGTAATTGGGAAGATAGTCCCTGTATAGTTGAGAAGCTGGTGGGGAAGATAGACAGACATCAGAAGCTAAGATGGACTCTGTAGACTGCATGGAATATTAGAGCCAGAAATGAATTCTTTTCTTGAACATTTCTCTAACAACCTGTAAGACACTGTGGTGATGACTATTTAAGTCCATCCCTCTCCCTTTGATGGTAAAGAGAGGATTAAGAAGAATCTTGCTTTATATTCCCTCCTCCCCCAGTTTTATTTTTTTTAATCATGTAAGATCAGCACACAAGGCATTTCTTGTCTGGCTCCTGCTTATCATTCTCAAGCATTTTCTCACCACTCCCCAATTTTCTTCATCCTCAAAAATCAATCAAATGTACAATTCTCTCTATTCCATGGTTTCAGATGAGACATCATGTCTTCTAATGCCAAGTTTGGCTGGTTTATTATTTAGCAGCACATGCCCACCCCTATCAAGGGGGAGTTGTGATTCTGTATTTTAATCATCTTTTTCTTTTCTGTCATTCTCACTAGACTTTGAACACTCTCAAGGGTAGGGAATGTGGCTTTCTCATTGACATATCAAACATAGCCCTATTACCTGGGGACTATTCACCAAATATTTGCAGAATAAATAAATGCATGAATGCATGGAAGTCAGTCAGGATCTGGGAGGTAGGGAGAAGGACAGCAGACCAGGGACAGGGCTCTATATGCTGAACAGGTGAGTGGAAAGGAAGCCTGGACTAACCAAGTTCCTAGAGGAAGACCCTCTATACTTTGCACAAAGGCTGAGATCTTGCTTTCCAAGGTTATGTGCTTTGTTAGTCTTCACTGAAATAATTTGACCCTGACTTGCATGCCCTTGATTCATGTGTGTCCTGTTTCTCCTTTTAGTCAATAAAGGACTCAACGACAGGAATGTATACTTTATGCTGTCTTTGAGAGTCTACTGCACTGTTAGTCTGATTTCCTGGCTGGATATAGACAGTGGTGGTTCGTGATGAATGTGCTTAAGACCCAGTAGAAACCCTTCAACCATCTCCTGTGGTTTGGAAGATCATCCATGGCTAGTTCCTTGTTAACCTTATTATTATTTTTTTTTAATACAGACCATTTTTAAAGTATTTGTTTGATTTGTTAAAATATTGCTTCTGTTTTATGTTTTTGGTGTTTTGGCTTCAAGGTATGTGGGATCTTAGCTACCCAACTAAGGGTCAAACTTGTACCTCCTGCACTGGAAGGCAAAGTCTTAACCACTGGACCACCCAGGGAAGTCAGTCCTTGTCCTAATGTTTTTTTTGTGACTATCACATGTGGATGACTTCCCTGGTGGCTCAGTCAGTAAAGAATCTGTCTGCAATGTGGGAAGATTCTGACCCCTGAGTTGGGCAATCCCTGAGTTGGGAAGATCCCCTGGAGAAGAAAATGGAAACCCAGTCCAGTATTCTTGCTTGGAGAATGCATGAATAGAGGAGACTTGTGGGCTATAGTCCATGGGGTCGCAAAGAGTTGGACACAACTGAGCGATTAACACATATAGCAGGTCACACGTGGACCTTCTCTGTACCTTGGAGTCACCCTATAGGTCATACACACTATGGTTTCCATTTACAGAATTCCTGTATTTCTTTCATCGTTGTTAGATACAATTTCAACAAACCATATGTAGTCTTTCTGATGTCTCTTTTGAAATGAAATGGTCTTTATATCTTTTTTTCTGGTGCCCTAAACACTATTTTCAAGAAGTATTACTAATGCTAGTGCTATACTATTTGTGACTATAGTGCCTTGTTCTTCTGAGGGCCTAAATACACTGTTCCTGTTTCGATTATATTTAATTGATATAGATTGAGAGCTCTGACATGATTTATAAAGACTAATAATAGCCAGTTCCTGCTTCCTTGGTATTGTTTACAAGAGGAATCAGGATAAAGGATTGGGTTTTATTCTTTATTCAATATAATATCGTCAAGAGAAAAAGAATATCATGGCTAGGAAAACTCTGTCCTGGGAGTGCTGAGTTTTAGAACAGTTTCTACCACCATTCAGCTGTGCAATGTTGGGATAACTATCACTTCATTTCTCTTGGATTCTATTTCCTCAGTAAAAATTAAAGTACTAACCCTCTTCCGGTTCTAACAATTTATGATGAAGATAATTATAATGTAATATATGTAATACTAACCTTTTTCCAGTTCTAACAGTTTATGATGAAGATAATTGTAATGCAATATATGTAATACTTGCCCTGTATTAAAAAAAATACAGGAAACTGAATTACATTGCAATGCCCATTGATGCCCTCTGAATAGATGACCTTATATAGTAAAGTATAGGAACCCTAAAACAATACTGGAGCTATAACACTCTCATGATAAAAACTGAAGCTATAATCCAACTAAGTTCCTGTAAATAAGAGAGGGGCATCTACTCAGAGAATAGGGGAAAGCCAATTTCTCAGAACTATTTCCTGCAAGATTAGAACATGCTGAACTCAATTTGCTCTTGAGAACAGACTTTTAAATCAACACAATGGATTCCCACATGAATGAATGCGCATCTTCTGACCTAACATGAACACTGCAAGGGCCACTGTATGCTAGTTTCTCCCTAAGGTCTTGACTCCTTTAAACATTATTGAGTAGATGAAAGCTGGTAATCTTATAACAATCTTGAACCTACATCTGCCAGGATTCTCTCGTTCTTAACCTTTGGGCATTTGGCATTGTTGTTGATCCCAGAAGAAGACATTTTTACAGCTTTAAGTCAAGATAGAGATTGAAGGCGCCCTCAATACGCAGGGCAGATGGTGAGATGTCATGGTGAAGTCAATTCAGCCTCCACATGGATTAGGTTGGATGCCACTGAAGCTGTGTCAGAGCTTCCCGGAAGATAAGGGTACTTGAAAACTGCTCAGTGAGAGAGAAAATGTCAACACACATTGAAGAGAGCATTTCAAGGTCTTGGGTGGAAATTATTTTATCAGTGGGAGTGTTTTCAACTCCATCCCACACTCCCAGTCAGTGGCAATCTCAAAATCCCTCCAACTCTTTATGAGGTGAGGAGAGCCATCAAGCAGATGAAAAACAACAAGGCATCTGGAGCTGATGGAATCCCTGCTGAAATCTTCAAATCGGCTGAGGAAAGCGCACACTATGGCTCCGCGCTCTCATCTTGAAGCTCGAGAATGATGAAGAAATTCCAGATGACATCAGTGATGCTGCAAGTTGTGACCATTTTGAGGCAAGGACACAAAGATAATTGGAAAAAGAACACCCTCACTGTTCTCTCTCAGGAAAGTTCTTGCTGAGAATGTCTTGCCTTCTTGCCACTTTTTGAAAGGCAGTCACTAGCTGAAAAAATGTTCATTGCTTGGCTTCAGTTGTTTGGTAGGGAATTTTCTTATCTCTTGCTTCATTTTTAAAAATTGTTTTGAATTGCACTGATACCAAACAGTGAGAGCCATTGTAGATGCCCATTGCATCGTTCTTATTTTTTTTCACGAATCTGATGATCTCTGTATGCTGTGCTCAGTTGCTTTGGTCATGTCCAACTCTATGTGACCCCATGGATTGTAGCCCTCCAGGCGCCTCTGTCCACGGAATTCTCCAGGTGAGAATACTGGAGTGGGTTGCCATTCCCTTCTCCAGAGGATCTTACCCGCTCAGCGACTGAACCTGAGTCTCCTGCATTCAGGGGGATTCTTCACCTGCTGACCCATCGAGGATGCCCCTGAACATCTTTTATTTATTTATTTAGAAAATTTTTTAAAAATTTATTTATTTATTTAACTATGGAAAGTCTTAGTTGTGGTACATGGAAACTTTGTTGTGGATCCCTAGACATTTTTTAAGGCAATGATTGCCTTAAATATCTGTATCCATAGAACCTACACAGAGTAGGTGTTTGATGAATGCTAAATAAATGAATGAATTCCTTGGAGGTAATGAAGAGCAAGGTTAACATAATAGTTAACCAATGAATGAGGACAATGTTATCAAACTGCCTCAGGCTCCTCTGGCCACAGTGTTGGAGTGGTCACATAGAGGATGAGGACAGATAACACATGGGCATTCATGGCCATTTTCCTTGATGACCTTCGTGAATGAAGGCAGGTGGTAGAAAAGCCTGGAGAGACTAAAGAGCTTGAGATTTGTAAAGGATGGGAAACCTTGAATGTCAACCTTTGCTTTGGCTGCTGCTGCCCTAGTTTCTAATCAGAATGGAGCAGTGAGTTTCTTCTGGACCATAATGAGCAGAACTAATATTCCCATCCTGCTGATGACTGAGCTGAAGCCACCGGTTAATTGGTCATTCCAAAATTCCGAGCCAAGCTCCCCTTTGGCTGAAAAGTTTGCATCTCTGTGTCCTACACCGAGGCCAGAGGCCAGACCAAACTGTCCCATGGATGCTACATAGGGACTGGGGTGAGGACAATGTGGGTCCTCGCTCTGCTCCACAGACACAGATAATGCAATGCACTATGTTAATTAACACTTAAAGCTGATACAGACGAAAATAAACAAATGCGCACCCATTCTGGTTCCACTTCTAAGACCTCATCCTGAGACCGTAACACAGTTTGTTTTACGGCTTCCCCAGTCACGTGAGCGCCAGCATAATGAAACCTCTCTAATCTCTATTTTTCTAAAGTCTGTGTAGATACAGATGGCTCTGTTTTGGTCTCTGGGTTTTATTCTTATTTTGCCACAATTTTAACCTTTTATGTATCTCTTTCTGTGAGATATTCTCTCTGTTTCCTCACCGCCTAGAGGCTCTGAGAGGCCTTGGTTTTTCATGTTCCAAAGGTTGTATCATGTAGTTTTCCAGGATATTGGTGTTTTTTTTTTTTTTTTTTTTAAAGCCACAGAAGATATACTGCCATTGTCACTGGTGGATTTTGATCCAGAGGGATGCTGTTCTCTGATTCATGAGGAAGTTCCCATCAACTCCACTTTTTAACAAGAGAGGTTGAAAATTCGATGTTTAATTTTCCAAGTCTCCATAATCAGGTGTGCTTGAAAGGTTGCTAATAGAGACGGAGGACACAGGAGGATATAAC
Organism: Cervus elaphus; assembly: GCF_910594005.1. Classification (NCBI taxonomy): domain Eukaryota; kingdom Metazoa; phylum Chordata; class Mammalia; order Artiodactyla; family Cervidae; genus Cervus; species Cervus elaphus. Next base: position 27,995,245 of record NC_057841.1, on the reverse strand, counting down.
CTCCAGTATGTTTGTGGGAAGAAAGGGAGAATATGAAGGGAGGAAAAGAGCCTGAAAATGTAGAGAGCTGGGGACTTCCCTGGTGGTCCAGTGGTTAAGACTTGGCCTTCGCATGCTGGGGAGTTAGGGTCACCCATGTCTCATGGCTGAAAAACCAAAGCATAAAAAACAGAGGCGATATTGTAAAAAATTCAATGAAGACTTTAAAAAAATGGTCTACATCAAAAATAGAAGTCTTAAAAATAGTGAAGAGAGCTGGATTTTACACAGGCTCTAAAAGAGGGGAAAAAAAAATCAAGACTGTTGAGTTTCATATGCAGAGTCAAATTCAGGGAAAAAAGAATGACGTGTAGAGTCTGCGGAGCACAATACTCAAGCCCATGGCTTCGGCATATTCTGAGCCCCAGCTTCCAGCTGCAGGAAGAGAACAGACACGGAAAGATGACCAAAGCAGACCCCCGGTTGCCTCCGCGAGGTAAGCAGCTCAGAGGAGGGATTTAAAAGAGGACTCTGCATTGTTCTTGGAGTCACTGAAGCGTAGAAAGGGTGGAATTCCATCTGTTCAGTTCAGTTTGGTTCAGTGAACTGGGTCACTTTTAATGGTTCACTAAATTCTGACTATCTAAAAATGACAGTTAATGTGTTTTAAAAAATCTCTAGCTGCATGAGAAGAACACCTTATTACTTGTTCTTCCTTGCCCTTGGGTGGATCACCTCTGAGAATGGGTAAACTGGAGCGACTTTCCCGAGATGGGGGAATTAGGTCTAGGAATTAGGACTGAATCCCAGGTCAGGTCCCACCAATGGCTCGCCATGAAAAATAAGAAACAAAACCCTTTCTCTCTCCCTTCCTGGCCCTTCTCTCTGATTGGAGTTTGGAGGCTGGGGTGACTCTTTCTCACTCATGTGAGATCGAGCTGGGAACATCCTCTCTGAAGTAGAGAAAGGAGGCAAGCAGAGAACTAGAAAAGCAGAACCACTATTATAGAAAAATAATTACATGAGGGAGAAAAGTCATAATTCATGTTTCAGGTGTAAGTTGGAAAGTCTCAAAGCATGGGATGCTGTCAGGAAGCATTCCCGGCTTGTGGCTTTTCAAGGAGGTGGTTTGTATCCAATTTCATAGGATGTAAAATTTTCCAGGCTGCTAAGGAGCTGTGTTGCTTCTGTGGGGTATACCTAAGAAAACAAAAGAACTGCATCTCCTGGGTTTGTGATGAGGGTGTTGGTTTTTCTCTGCCTGACAAAACAGGCCTCCTATCCAGAAACCCAAGATTTTTTTTATCATGGGCATTATTGGGGTTGGGGGGGGTGGGGAGAGGACTGAGCTATGAAGGAAATACCTTTACAGAAAGGATGAAGATATCAGGAATTAGAATGAGACAAAAAAGGGGAATAGATTTTTTTTTTCCTACCATTGGAATTGGGTAGCCTTGTTTTATTCTTCATGACATCTTGCGTATTAAACATTTATCTTTCCCCTCCTGGCTATTGGTCTTGATGGCCTCTAGTTGTCAGAACCTGCTTGATCTGCCAGCATGAGACATCAGGACAAGAATGGCAAGAATTGAAAGCCACACCTGAAGTTTTCAAATAGGAAATGACACAAAACCAGACCAAGGACAGCTGTGAGTCTAAAAACAACCCTCTGTCCAAACACATTTTTTATTTTAAATAAAAATACAGACCCTGAAACTGGGACCACAGCTACTGAATAATGAGGAAGATGAGCAATTACATCGTTAATGCTGATGGTATGTTTACCTTCCTCCTCAAACATAACCAGCTTAGAGTTATTTGTTCATGATGAAATTCAATTTGGGGAGGGCTAGGTACACGTGGGATTAGAGGAAGCGTGCCTCATTTGATCTTAATGGCACAGATGTCTTTCCGAGGCATGGCGAGTGGGATTCGTTTCTCATCCGATAAGTGCCAATCACAGAGAGAGCCCTGAGCAGGTGAGGGCATTTCTCCTTCAGGCTTGTGTCTGCACAGGGCAGAGGCAACAGTGATTTGAGGATGTAGGTTCAGTCTTTTGCGGAAGGGCCTGTCCCCACCTCTCGCCTTCCTTTGCCATAGTTTTCACACCTGCCAGCCTGGGAGGGCATGCCCAAGGCCCCTAGAGATGGCCCTTCGACCTCTGAGCAAGGGCTCTGTACAGCTGTGGTCTCTTGTATAACCCCCTACTTGGGCTAGTAGGAGTACAGAACCTGGCTTCCCAGGTGGCGCTAGTGGTAAAGAACCTGCCTGCCAATGCAGGAGACATAAGAGTCGTGGGTTCGATCCCTGGGTCAGGAAGCTCCCCCGGAAAAGGAAATGTCAGCCCACTCCAGTTTTCTTGCCTGGAGAATTCCATGGACAGAGGAGCCTGGTGGGCTACAGTCTATGGAGTCACAAAGAGTAGGACACAACAGAAGCGACCTAGCACTGGGGCTACCAGGAGTAGAGAACATGGGTAAAGGGCCTCTCTCCTGTGACCTGATTACTTCTTTCCTCTTATTTATTTATTTGGCTGCACCGGGGCTTCATTGCTGCAAGTGGCTTTCTCCAGTTGCAGGGAGCCGGGGCTCCTCTCTAGTTTTGGTGTGTGGCTTCTCTTTTTTCGGCTCATGGGCTTTAGGGCACACAGCCTTCAGTAGATGTGGCACACGGGCTAGTTGCCCTGAGGCATATGGAATCTTCCCAAACCAAGGATTGAACCCATGTTCCCTGCATTGGCAGGTGAATTCTTAACCACGGGACCACCAGGGAAGTCCCCTAATTACTTCTTAACTCCTCTCCCTGACTCCTCTCCCTGATGGATCTAACCAATTTCCTGCACTTTCTTCATGGAGATCTTTCTCAAACATTCATGTCATGGAACCCCTCCTCTGCATACAAGTCACCGTAGCTCCCCATTGCCTGTGGGATAAAGTGTAATTTCCTTAGCAGATATGCATCTCTTCATAATAATGTTATTCCAACTTTCTTTCCAGACTCTTGGCCATTTGCTAAGCTTTTGGTTATCCTTCAAGGCCTAGCTTCCAAGTCTCCTCTTTGGAAGATTTCTCTGATTACTCAGCCCTTCCAACCTCTTCCATGCCATGTATACCTTTAAGGAACAGCTATCTTAGTTCATTCCCATGATGTGACCATTAGTCTTCCTTTTTCTCCATCTAGACCATCACGATCAAAACCAAGAATGTCCTCATGCCTAGCACAGTGTTCAATGCTTGCTGAAAAAAAAATTAATTGAATGAGAATTTCTGATTTTTTAATATAGTTTGCTCTGTTTTCTATTCCAGCTATCCAATTTAATATCTTGTCCCAAGGTATTATTCCCATTTCTTTTATCCTCTTTTCTATTACTTTCATAATATTGATGAATATAAATTTATTTGACATGTATTTGTGTATTGATTTTCTGTGTCAGTAGGATAGGAAATCTCTAAAGGTGAGAATGTCATCTTTTCAGGAGTATACTGTGTGCCTGCTTGGTAAATATTTATTGAATAAAACAATTAATAATTTATTGAATAAAAGAATTAACAATTGATTAAAAAAAAATTAATGAATTTTCTAGCAAAGGCACTGCAGTTACAAATACCTCCCTTCAGTTTTTTTTTACATAATGACCAGACTTATTGTTTTTCCCTTTATTCACTTTCTTCTTGATTTTGATGATTGTTGTCTACAGTTTTCCCACTGTTGAAAAAATCTCATGACAAGGATAGAAAAAAATGAGTGGGAAATTTACAAAGAGCCCCTTTTACATGTTGACTAGGGAATCCTTTTGTGAATGGCTGACTTCCCTCGATTCATGCACCACTGATTCCCCCTTCTCCTTCCTCTGGCTTCTTCTTTTTCCTACTCACAGGTCTGCCCAAAGCTGCTGGCTAAGCCGCCTCAAATACAAAAGGGAATTAATACTGTAGGATATTTAGAATTCAGTGCCCACTTCACTGTGACATCTTAGAAAATCAAGGCAGGGTTTTAACCCTAGTTGCAAGTGGAAATCTTAGCATCTGTGGACTTAAACTCATCAGAAGCAGAGCCTGTTTTATGAATTATTATTTGATACTGCTGTGCAAATTGAAACTTGAGCAAACAGGGGACCTGAATTTTTGCTTTCCACTCTAGCTCTCCATCAAATCAGTTTTAGCGGAGAGAGAGTTAGGGTACAACACTGAGGGATGTGTGTGTGTGTGTGTGTGACTGCCTGCCTGTCCAGGGTTGCACCTCAGGTAGGTGAGTGGCCACAGACACTTAAGTGTAAGAGTTAAGGGGCTCCTGTGAGTGAGTGTATCACCCACCATCATCACATCCCCAATGATTCTGTCCCCTCTAGTTTCACTAGTTTTCTCAAGGTTTGCTAGATACTGGAGTTGGCCATCAGCACACTATCCCGTCTCAACCCAGATGCTAAAATGACCCCAAACCAGGAAGTAGAAGGGAAAAGATATATTTCACTTAGTGTTGGTACAAATTTTTTAACCTTTTTATGAGCTTACAATTTCTTTGCTGAATTTAACTGGACAGTGACAGCTGTGTGGGTTAGTGTGTTGGTGTTAGTCACTCAGTTGTGTCCAACTCTTTGCGACCCTGTGGATGGTAGCCTGCCAGGTTCCCCTGTCTGTGGAGTTCTCCAGGCAAGAATATTGGAGTGGGTTCCATTCCCTTCTCCAGGAGATCTTCCCAATCCAGGGATCGAACCAGGGTCTCCTGCGCTGCAGACAGATTTTTTTTACCATCTGAACCATTAGGGAAGCCCAGCTGAGAGGACTGAATACCCTGTAAAGTGTTCAGTGGGCTCCCTCGTGGCTCAGTGGTAAAGAATCTGCCTGCCGATGCAGGAGAGGAGGGTTCAATCCTTGGTTCCCTTCTCCAGGGGATCTCTCTGACCCAGGAATCAAACCTGGGTCTTCTGCATTGCAGGCAGATTCTTTACTGTTTGGGCCACCAGTGGATAACTTGAGGCAAATTAGTTCGCCTCTTTGTGATTCAGTCTCCTCACTTGCAAAATGAAGTAAAGACTGCGCCTATTTCCTTGGTATGTGTTCAGGATGAACTTACGTGTTTGAAATAATGGTGTACATGGTAAACATGTAGTGTGTTGAACTCAAAGGGACTTTTGTGCTTTATGCTATCAGCACTGAGGGAAATTAAAACATCTGAAATTTATTGGAAACTCAGTGTCTCAGATCCTTTAAATGTGTTTAAATTTCAGTAACCACAAATATACTTTATCAAATGTGGAAACTAGGTCTCAGAGAGGTTGAATGACTAGCCCAAAGTCACACAGTGGTAGAGATCGTATTTAAACTTGAGTCTGTTTAACTGTCAAAAACTGTGCTTATTTCTTCCATTATACATTATAGTCCCATTATTTTTTAAAAAATAATGTTCTTGTTTAAAATTTTTAATTTTAATGAACAATTCTAGTTTATTTCTATGTGACTTATATATTATTCTCCTGGAGGTAAAATTATAAATGGAATGGAAAGGATTAGTACTACCCTATATTGAGTATTTTCTCTGTTTGTCTAGTTTTTTCTTTCGCTCTCTCTCTTTTCTCTATTAATCTATCACCTATCTGGGAAGCTTCCCTGGTGGCTCAGAGGTAAGGAAACTGCCTTCCAGTGCAGGAGATGCAGGTTCAATTCCTAGGTTGAGAAGATCCCCTGGAGAAGGAAGTGGCAACCCACTCCAATATTCTTGCTGGGAAATCGCATTGACAGGGAAGTCTGAAGGGCTACAGTTCATGGGGTCGCAAAAGAGTTAGACACAAATAAGTGACTAAAACAACAGCAACTGTAAAATCACAGCAGCCCAGTCAATGATAAAGCCACTATACTTCAAATTCCCAGTTTCCTCCAAAGGATTTTCTGCTTCTAACAGCCCCACCCAACTTCCTCTTCTCCTCTATGAGAGAGTTTTTCCCCTTGTTTTACTAGGCTTGTTGTAGCACACTATAGTTACATATCCTGAATTGTACTTCTCTGCTGTTCCCAAATAAACTCATTGTGCTGGTTAAAATAACTGGCTGTTTCATTGTTTTAGCATAACACTAGCTAGCAGCTTCCAGAATTATCTTTTTACTTTCTCAGTTCCCTATCTTGCTAAGGGCAGATGAAGTCAGCCTGTAGGATATTTTACTATGAAATTCAGATCTATTGTCAAGATTCCATTCATCAGAAGGTTGTTTAGAGAACATTATCTGCTGTTGAACTAAAGTCAGAGCTTCATATTCCTTTTTTAGCAGATGAGCTGTTGGATCAGAAGTGACAAGGGCTTTATGGCAGTATTTATGTGTATGGGGAGAACATGTACAGGCCAAAGTACCTGACCTCCTCATTGCTTGTTTCCTGAAACATTTTGGTATTCTTAAAGATTCAAGAGAAGCCTATAGGCATGTAAGTACATTTTTCCTTTAAGATGACATATATTCCACCTTGAGAGGTCAATACTATATCCAGAGCAACTATTTTGATCATTGCCTGCTCGTTTATGAAATTTTGAGAATTTCTAAGACTTGGGTGGTATTCACTTACCTTTCCTGTTACTTCTCTACCTCAACACATCGCATCCCCCTTCCTCCACTTTGATGGAGACAGACACATCCCTTCCTGGGTGTAAAATGACAGGGATTTTAGACTTGTGAATGTCTTGCCTATTGTGGGGTAAGCCATATAAAAAGTTGTTAGTAGGGAATACCCTGGTGATCCAGTGGTTAGGACGCTATGCTTCCAATGCAGGGGACATGGGTTCAATCCCTGGTCGGGGAGTTAAGTTCTCACAATCCACAAGGCAAGGCCAAATAAATGTTGTTAGTAATTAAATTTAGGCTTCCCTGGTGGACCTTTATTTTTCCATGGGGTCTCATGACTGGTCACAAATTAGAGACGAAACAAAAACAACATCATCTATCTATCTGTTTATGTTCATACAGTATATATGTATGTATTTATGATATTTACTAGATATGACCTGATGTTCATTGAGAATTTATGTGAAGCTGATGAAAACATCTTCTTTATGCTTTTTCATTGCAACAAGTGAAACTCAGAAGCTTAGTCTGTGCCTTGGAATAGGCCGTGACCAACACTGAGAAGGACCAGCATTTGGCAAAGCCTCACTTTCATGCCTTCTTTCCTGGCTAGAACCCAAGCCTCAGTTGGCCTTGGAGTTGGTCCTGGTCTCCCTGAGAATGTTCCTACCATGCTCCCACTGGGACTAGTGGGAGGATATCACCTCTGTGCTCAACAACACATGCTCCCAGAATTCTCACTGAATTCCCTTTTAAGATTTGAGAGGTGATTGTAATCTCTGCAGTTTGCAGAACTGAGATGAACTGTGCTCTGTGCTCAGTTGCTTAGTCATGTCTGACTTTTTGCTACCCCATGGACTCTAGCCCATCAGGCTCCTCTGTCCATGGGTTTTCTAGGCAAGAATACTGGAGTGGGTTGCCATTCCCTTCTCCAGGGGATCTTCCAGCCCAGGGATGAAAGCCATGTCTTTTTTGTCACATGCATTGGCAGGTGGATTCTTTACCACTAGTGCCACCTGAGATGAACTGATGAATATTAAAATCCTTTTTCCCTGATATTCGTTATTTCTGCCAATTTTCTCATTGGTTAAACAAATTGGAGAGATGCCCATTCAAGGACCCACTTATTCATAGATCTCAGATATCTGTCATGGCACCCTTCTCTCTATTGGAGTCATTTAGTTGCTTAAGGTGGTGTTTTTTCTTCTAAATATAGCTGAAAATTATAAAAAATTTTACACAAAAACAACATCAGTATGCTTTTTGGAAGGTTTGTATGTGAACTGTGGTGTTGGAGAAGATACTTGAGAGTCCCTTGGACTGCAAAGAGATCAAACCAGTCAGTCCTAAAGGAAATCAGTCCTGAATATTTATTGGAAAGACTGATGCTGAAGCTGAAGCTCCAATACTTTGGCCACCTGATGCAAAGAACTGACTCCTTGGAAAAGACCCTGATGCTGGGAAAGATGGAAGGCATGAGGAGGGGACGACAGAGGATGATATGGTTGGATGGACATGAGTTTGAGCAAGCTCCGGGAGTTGGTGTTGGACAGGGAAGCCTGGCAGGCTGCAGTCCATAGGGTCACAAAGAGTCGGACACAACTGAGTGACTGAACTGAACTGCATGAACGTGATGTATCAGTGTTAGTTGCTCCATTGTGTCTGACTCTTTGTGACCCATGGGCTGTAGCCTGCCAGGCTTCCCTGTCCATGGAATTCTCTAGGCAAAAATACAGGAGTGGGTAGCCACTCCCTTCTCCAGGGAATCTTCCCACCCCAGGAATCGAACCCGGGTCTCCCCCACTGCAGGCATATTCTTTACTGTTTGATCCACCAGAGGAAGCCCCGAAATATCTGAGTACAGGTTAAAAACCCAAGAATCACTATGGGTCTGTTATGGTGACTTGGAAGCCTGATTAAGGAAGGTCAAGTCTGGTGTTTGGAAATAAGCAATTCATTAGGGATCACTATTATCCTTACATCTTCTTTCAGACTGTAAATTTCCTAAAGTACTAGAACAAACACATGGCTGAAACCATACACTTCTGATTGGGACTGAACCACATCCCAGGATTCAAACCCAGCCTAAACCCACATTAGGACTTGAGCCTATAGACTTTTAATTACATTCACCTGGTGTCTGGGCTTACTGAGGTTCTGTTCTTTGTGTCTCGGTGCAGAACGAGTTCAGCAAGAGGCAGTGATAGGCACAAAGCAGATTTATTATGTAGGATGCTTGTGAGAGATACAAGTGGGCAAATGAGGGGTCTCTGCTCTGAAGATTAAGTGAAGATTAATCTGAAGATTACATTTTTATAATCAAAGGAAGTAGGGAAGACCATCTTCTTCCTCATTCTTTGAGTAGACATCAGGCTTACATTACTAGCTCCTCATTGCTATCAGGCCGGAGAGTGTTTGACCCTATGAGGTCAAACCAGGACTGTCTTAGGGCTTATTCAAATCAGCAGAGGGTGGTAACATGTCCTAAAATATGCTGAATAATTTCAGGTTTCTGTATAATAAGGGTCTCCTACTTTGGAATGTCACCTTTCCCTTAAATTCTGGTCCTTTATCCTAAGGATCATTATTTGTTGAACTTGACCAGCAGAATGCAGGCCTCATTTTTTTTCTCTCACATAATGACCTGGGGCATATCTCATGTTTTTATTTATGGCTTTATAGTTAAGCAAGTCTGCATCATTCCACAAAGTTTCAATAGCTTTCTTGAGTGATCATTAACTTAACAGTGGTCTCCAAAAGTTCCCTAGGCTTCCCTCTCTATATATAACCCCCTACTGAGACTTCTACAACTACCTGTGGTGGTGGTGATGGTTTAGTCTCTAAGTCATGTCTGACTCTTTGCAACCCCATGGACTGTAGTCCCCCAGGCTCCTCTGTCCATGGGATTTCCCAGGCAAAAATACTGGAGTGGGTTGCCATTTACCTCTCCAACAACTATAACTATCCTATTCTATCCCTATCATGACTACCATGAAATGAATCTTAGCATAGTGAACAAAAATATGTGTGTGAGTGTGTATGTGCATGTATATATGAAGAAGATATCAAAGATGGAATGTATATGATTGGTTGAAGTAGCCTTGAATGAGTAGACTAGCTCCCCAGCCCCAACACACACTTTTTTGAAGTCATTAAAATAGAAAAAGCCACTGAGCAGGATATCACAATATAGTCAGCAGTAAAGACAAGCAGGACTTCTGCAGTATTTCACTCTTCAATGAATATCCCTTGATTCTGTCCCCCACACCCAGGGATTGTCCAACCAGATGAGAAAAAACAAAGAGGGAGAGGAGAAGAGATCAGTGAAGACAAAGGGCTTTAGTATCTATCAGTTCATCTCAGTTCTGCAAATCGTTGAGATGAGAATCAGCTCTCAAATCTGAAAAGATTTTGAGAATTCTACCTGGGAGCTTGTGCTGCTGAGCACAGAGGTGGTCTCCTCCTACAAGTCCCTGTAGGAACACAAGCTACTGTAGGAGAGATTCTCAAGGAGACAAGGGCCAACTCCAGGGCCAGCTGAGGTTTGGGGGCTAGCCAGGAAAGCAAGTGTGGAAGTGAGGCAAATGGTGTGGATAGTGGACAGTGAGCAAGGGCGAGATGCTCAAGGCAGACCAAAGGAGAAGCCCATACTGAAGTTGGATTAATCTAATCATATTTTACTGAAAGTTAAGATGCTGAGAGCAAACTCACATGTCAAGGATTGAAAAAAAAAGAAAGGTTTTATACAGTTGAAAGTACAGAAGGAAGATAATTAGAGCAAGTATCTGGCAGGGGAAGGGAGGAGGGGAAAGGAGAGACGTGTCCAACATGGCCGCTTCATCTGTTGGTTTAATGTCAACTTTGTGTGTGCGTTTGGATGCATCATGTAAAAAAGAAAATAGAAATCATATTTATCAAATTTATTGTTGGATTTTAGCTTTGAGATCAAAAAGCACACATATCTGTTGTTATTTGTTGTTGTTTAGTCACTAAGTCATGTCTGATTCTTTGCGACCCCACGGACTATAGCCTGCCAAGCTTACTGTCAAAAGCCCTGCAAAGCCCTTAACTGCGGCAGAATCTTCTGTTTTTGTTTCTATGAACACTGTTTGTTAATAATAACATCAACTTCACAGAACACTTTGGGAACAGGTGGGAAGTTTAACCCTTCAGCAACAAAGAGCCACACCTATGTGCCGAGGTCCAGGCTACCATTCAAAGTCACACAAGGAGGAATATTGTCAGTGGTGGGGGTGTCATATCCTAGAAGCAGAGATGGGCTACTTTCCCTGTCAGTGTTTTTTAATATTCTGGAAGTGAAACATGATCAGGTCTGTCTATGTTTCTGTTTGTTTTTCACAGATTTCACTCTCTGCCCTTACAAAGAGGAGAAAGCTGTAGTCTTATCCTTCTCCCTGCAGCCACAATGTGACTTCCTAGGAAAAGCCAAAAGGATGATTCTTTTATAATTATGAAGAGGAAGTTAGACAGCTTCTGAAAGTAAATGCCCATATTCCATTTTCTAGCAGGCTGCTGTGGCTTGTCTTCTGTCTGGGAACTGGATAAAAACATCAACGAATACTCCAAAGGTCAGAATTTCAGAACTGCTGCCACAACTGTATTGTCACTGGGTATTAATGACTCTCTCCCTTGTTCTCTTTTTTTAAGAGGCCTGGTCATGTCCAGGGGAATGCCAGGTACATTTTTCTTAATGTATGAGCACAAGTTACATATAACAACCTAACAACACAATACTGCCTCTTTAATGCTAATCTATTCCTTGCAATCTACTAGATACATGTAGAGTCATTGGTGTGTATCAAGAGAGCAAAATCAGATTCTGAAAATATCTGAAAGGATGCACTAGAGTGTACATAATAATGTATTTTAATCTGCCAGGCCTTAAAATTAATCATGAATTCCCACAGAGATTTTAATAATTTTGAGATGATGTTTTTTTTATTTTTTTTTATAGAGTAATATTCTTGGACAGAGTTTTCTAGATGCTGCATGGGAAAAAAACTAGGTGGGGGAGGGTAGAGGGGGCAATTTCTCACTTGCTACCATCAAGGAAATTTAAACGTTAGGGAATGTGTTTTCTTTTGCTCCTAACTAAAAAGCAAGGTAAGTGCTTCAAAGAAAGCCTTTTTCACTCCATAAAAGCTGGCAAATCGCAGGAAGTTTATTAGGGGTAATAATGTGCATTTGTTAAGCAGTGGGAATAGTCCTGAAGGGAAGATGTCCACTCTGGCGAGGGCGTGGATGCCTCCAAAACATTAGGAAACTTGGCTGTCAGCAGTTTTCAGAGTTGCATGGGAGGAAAATCTTGGGAGTCAAACTACACTAGATTTTAAAAAGGGTGATCATACATTTATTGTCCAGGCAGGGACTTTTGAGGGGAGAAATAAAGGTCAGTCATCACCCTAGGGCATATGCTTGCTTGAATTTGTGGGCTTGTAACAGTGGTATCAAGATTTCTGATTTGGCATCTTTAGCATTGTCCTTGCCTTTCCAAGAGGGGAGATCTTGTGTGTTTCCCTCGGCTCATCAAATGCTGTAACTGTACACCATTTAGGTTCTTTCACTTTTATCCAACAAAGTTTACTACGTAAACTTAACAATATAGAATATTTCTTTTCTGAAAAATGAACAACTAAAAATATTATTCTCTAGACTGATGACCATTCCCAAGATTTACAGGGTACTAGAAAGAAATAAGATCTTAGAGGGTATGCTGAGCTTTGTATATCTTTTTAACTCTCCATGAAATACCCCATTCCAGTGTCCAGACATAGGGAGAAGTGAATTGCTTTGGTGGCTGACCAAGTACTGGGTAAGTCTCTCTGAAATGTGGTTATTAGGACATGTATTAGTTTTTCTTCCTCCCATCCTCTAAAACTTTCCCCTCTCTCCATCCGAAACACTCTCTAAAGACTGAAGTAGAGAGTGTAATTTATCAGAAGTAGTTGAATGCTGGAATTGACCTTATTGTTTTGGGGAGGTCCAACTCATTTTCCTTGGTCTATGTATTTATGGAGTGTGCTTAGAAATTTTAAGTAATAAAAATTATACAAAAGAGAAGGAGATAGAGATAAAACAAGGTCCAGGAAACAGATGTGCAATAATAAAGTCAGGAAATAGGATTTTAACTGGACTATGTGCACTTAGTCACTCAGTCCTGTCTGACTCTTTGCGGCCCCATGGACTGTAGCCCACCAGGGTCTTCTGTCCATGGAATTTTCCAGGCAAGAATACTGGAGAGGATTGCCATTCTCTTCTCCAGGGGATCTTCCTGACCTGGGGATCGAACCTGGGTCTCCTGCATTGCTCTGCAATGCAGATACTTTGCAGGCAGATTCTTTATCATCTGAGGCACCAGAAAAGCCCCACCTCAAAAATCCTCTGGGAATTTTACCACCCCTCTAGGGAGAAAGGGAGTAAGACAATGCTGAGTTGACATCCAGCAGATTTCTTTAATTAAATGAATTGTGAGTTTCAAACTGGGATTTTAAGGGACACGTAGAAAAAAGTGAAAAAAAAAGAAAAAAGTGAAAAAACTTCACATTTTCCACACCTGAGTATTTCCTTGTAACATATCCAACCCACAGCACCAGAATTCTCATTACTCAGCATTTTGCTGATTGCTTAATAGGCATCATGAAGACACATTTTTGTTGCATGCATGCTTAGTTGCTAAGTTGTGTCCGGCTCTTTGCAGTGTCATGGACTATAACCCTCTAGGATCCTCTGTCCATGATATTTTCCAACCCATGTCTACTGCTTGGCATGTGGATTCTTTACCACTGCACCACCGGGCAAGCCCCTGTCGTTGCATAAATGGGATGAAAACACCCCGTCTCTCAGAAATGAACACAACACAACGAAACAAAGGAAATCCTCAGTAACAGGTAATTGAATATCAAACTGCATACTTGGCTTAAAGATATAGAGAGCTTTCTAGGAAAGGGTTTATTAAACTACCATGCCAACCGTTACTGGCAACAGGAAAAACAGTAAAGGATCTTGAAGCCTGGCACAAACTGAACTCATCCTAAAGCTGAAGGTGCTCTCATGGGATGCTAACAGAAGGAGGGAGACTGGAATTGCTGAAGCTCTTTCAATATGGGATAGACTAGAGGCCATCTGAAAATCGCTTATATGGTCCTGCTTAGAAATAGGGGAATGATGATTCCTTGATTTGTTTTTCTCAAGAAATACAGCTTCAGCTCTAGGATAGGATTTGAAATCTAATCAGAGATCAATTTATATTTTAGAACAAGAGCTACAACTTCCCCTGAAAATATTATATTAATTTTTGATCAATATTTTGTGTTTGCTAACCCATCTGGTATATAAAGCTAAAAAATGCCACATGCCCTATAGGGAACCCTTTATTTCTAGTGACATATATTGGAGTTATTCTTCTTTGTTCATATGATTTACCTTCAAAAATCTATTGAATGTGCCCCCAGAGAAGTGCAGATAGCTGTTTTAATGATCATATCAGTATTCGGGTGGAATGGAGTGGGGTGGAACTGAAAGAACTTGCAGGGAATATTGTTTCTAGAATCTTTCTCTGGTATCACCAGCCTGCATTTAATATTTAAAGTGCAGCAGTACAGCTAGAGTTTGCAGAATAAAGTTAGCAACTCCATCCTTGTAAATATTGATCTCTTATCCTCCTTCCGAGAACCCTTAGATCGTATCAGAAGTGGTACAATATGCTGCTAGGTCAACAGATGGCAGGGTTACACTATCTCTGTCTCTCACCCACCATGGACAACAGGAATTTACCTGGATCATTTGACTGTCTAGCATCCAGCATAGAACTTAGTAGAGCTGGCACTCAGATCTCCAAATTCTGCTTCTGACCGCAGGTGTTCTGTGCCATCAGAAAATACCGGTGGACTTGGATGGCCCTTCGACTTGACCCTCACTGGCAACATATCCACCATCATCAAGTAGCAATGGAGGGCTGGATTCTTTAAGGACAGCATAATGGGGCTTTCCCGATGGCTCAGTGGGTCTGCAATGCAGGAGACACAGGAGACACTGGTCCAGTCCCTTAGTCTGGAAGATGCCTTGGAATAGAAAATGGCAACCCACTTCAGTATTCTTGCCTGGAAAATTTCATGGACAGAGGAGCCTGGCAGTCCATGGGGTCACAAACAGACACAACTGAGCACATAGCAGTAATATATAAAGTGATAGAGTAACAGTCTGTTTTTATCTCTTGCTTATGATATTCTTCTTGGGATATTCATATCACTGATGACAAGATGGGTCCTATATTGTGCTTTTGGTAGATATGTACTCTCAATTTTTAACATGGTACAGGTATTATGCCCATTGCACAGGTGGTAAAACTGAGGTCTAGAATAGATCTCAATAAAGAGCAGGTCAGAGAGTTGAAATCAGGTACGTTCATCCCCAGATCCTATGCTTTGCCTCTATGCGTGAAGCTTTCCCAGTGTAGGAGCTACACATTGATATTTGCTAACTCTTAAAAGGTGGCAGAATTTAGCTGTGGCTTGATTAATGTGACAGCTAACTTTTTGGTGTAGCATTAAAAGGTCTTGCCCTGTTTACTTTTATGGAGACCTTCCAGTTCCTGTGAGGAATAGTGTGGGGCTTTCTCCACTAAGACACAAGATGTCTCAGGAAGACTGAGGGTAGGTTTAGAAAAGGAACTCTGGCCCCAGAGTCCCCCATTTACTGTGTCCTCTCCAGTTCACATGATCCGAAAGGCAATTTCCTTAAATTCACCTGTCAGCCCGGGTCATTGTGTGGGAACAATGGGTTTTCCCAGGCACATCTCAGCATTTTCCAGGCACCTTCGGAAACCAACCTTGTGATATTTTAATTGAACCATATAACTTGTGTTTCTAACATTGATCTGGATTTTACACAGCTGTTTACACTAATATGTGCTAAAATGCCTAATTACCACTACAAACACAGCCAGGTTCGATAGCGCTGCCAGCTCTTAAATATATAGCTGTGTCTTCATCAAACACAAAGGTCGGTGAATATCCCGAACTCCTGCAGTTTGTAAACTGGATTAAGGGCAATAAATGCAACCCTTCAAACAAGAACACAGAGTTTTGCATATTTCATGCTAATAGGCTCATCTGTTTGTTTTGTTGTTGTTTCCCATGTTTTCAAAAATGCTTGTTGATAAAATGAGGTCAGAATGTGTGATTAGGTGGATATTTAGAGTGGGACTGAGGCTTGAGAGCACCTGTAAAGGCTGTGTATTATGTCTATCTTAGCATTTTTATGCATGACAATAACAGTAAATCATTGGCTGATGATTCTTTAGCCGATTGAGCAAACTTGCTATTACTTATTTTTTAGCAAGTATTTGAGCACCTACCTAGGAACTATGATAAGAGCTGGTGACTGCAGTACAATGTCCACAGAGTTAGGGTTCCCCATGTGTAAGTTTCTCTGGGAACGTAGAGTAGAGAGTGGTGGTTTGCACTGAGAGTTCGGGGAAGACTTCATACATATGTTTGTGTTGGAGGATTTTCCAGGAGGAAGGACAAGGAGAGGAAAGACAGACAGGAAATTTTAAAAAAGCAGTTATGGTCACCAATCAAGTGGAAGTTCAGTTCAGCCACTCAGCTGTGTCCAACTCTTTGTGACCCCATGGAGTGCAGCATTCTAGGCTTCCCTGTCCATCACCAACTCCCAGAGCTTATTCAAACTCATGTGCATCTAGTCTGTGATGCCATCCAACCATCTCATCCTTTGTCATCCCCTTTTCCTGCATTCAATCTTTCCCAGCATCAGGGTCTTTTCAAATGAGTCAGTTCTTTGCATCAGGTGGCCAAAGTATTGGAGTTTCAGCTTCAGCATCAGTCCTTCCAGTGAATATTCAGGACTAATTTCCTTTAGGATGGACTGACTGGATCTCCTTGCAGTCCCAGAGACTCTCAAGAGTCTTCTCCAACACCACACTTCAAAAGCATCAATTCTTCAGCGCTCAGCTTTCTTTATAGTCCAACTCTCACATCTATACATGACTAGTGGAAAAACCATAGCTTTGACTCGATGGACCTTTGTTGGCAAAGTAATGTCTCTCCTTTTAATGTGCTGTCTAGGTTGGTCATAACTTTTCCTCCAAGGAGCAAGTGTCTTTTAACTGCATGGCTGCAATCACCATCTGCAGTGATTTTAGAGCCCAAGAAAAGTCTGTCACTGTTTCCATTGTTTCCCCATCTATTTGCTATGAAGTGATGGGACCAGAGTCCATGATCTTAGTTTTCTGAATGTTGAGCTTTAAGCCAACTTTTTCACTCTCCTCTTTCACTTTCATTAAGAGGCTCTTTAGTTCTTCACTTTCTGCCATAAGGGTGGTGTTATCTGCATATGTGATGTTATTGATATTTCTCCAGGCAATCTTGATTCCAGCTTGTGCGTCATCCAGCCCAGCATTTCGCATGATGTACTCTGCATATAAGTTTAATAAACAGAGTGACAATACACAGCCTTGACATATTCCTTTCCCGATTTGGAACTAATCTGTAGTTCCGTGTCCAGTTCTAATTGTTGCTTCTTGACCAGATTCCTCAAAAGGCAGGTCAGGTGGTCTGGTATTCCCATCTCTTTAAGACTTCTCCATAGTTTGTTGTGATCCACACAGTCAAAGTGGAAGGGAACATATGGCAATTCTGGAAACTACAGTTGTTCAATAGGATGGAGAGGAGAATGCTGCTGGTGGAAACCTAGGAGATGCGACTTTAGGGACATTGTAAATCCTGTATATGATGCATGAGTGAGGGAGTGAAGTTGCTAAGTCATGTCTGACTCTTTTGCAACCCTGTGGATTGTAGCCCGCCAGGCTCCTCTGTCCATGGGCTTTTACAGGCAAGAATACTGGAGTGGGTTGACATTTTCTTCTCCAGGTGATCTTCCCAACCCAGGGACTGAACTCACGTCTCCCACATTGCAGGCAGACTCTTTACTCTCTGAGCCACAGGGGAATCTCATATGATGGTATAGCCTATAATAATAATAATAATAATATATATATATATATATATATATATACAGATACAGATACACACACACATATATATAGTATATACTATAATATACCAAGAAAAGAGAGCTAATTGGAGAGATGCCATTTGACTCTTGGGAGTTTTGCCAGCAGTCACTCAATCCATCTTTTAAGAAATATGTGCCCCCAATGTCTAGCCAGCTTATACTGCAGAAGCTCCTCTGGAGAAGGGAATGGCAATCCACTCCAGTATTCTTTCCTGGAGAGTCCCATGGACAGAGGAGCCTGGTTGTCTACATTCTATAGGGTCATAAAGAGTCAGACACGACTGAGCAACTAACATTACCACTATTAGGTTTGGGCTTCCCAGGTGGTGCTAGTGGTAAAGAACCTGACTGCCAATGCAGGAGATGTGAGAGACCTGGGTTTGATCCCCAGGTTGGGAAGATTCCCTGGGGGAGAGTATGGCAACCCACTCCAGTATTCTTGCCTGGAGAACCCCATGGATAAAGGAATAAGATGAGCTACAGTCCATGGAGTAGCAAAGAGTCAGACACGACTGAGGCAACTTAGCACACATGTATTAGGCTGATTTATTGATTGAGTCATGTATTCATTCTTTCATTGATTTGATAAATGTCTACTTAGCCCCTACAATATTTGAGTTTTTGTGCTAGTCACTGAGGAAATGACAGGAATGCTCTCTTCTGTCTGAGAATAAGAAACAATGGGAAAAAAGCATCAAGAGATTTGGTGAAGAATGAGAATGACTGAATCAGTCTCATTGATTTCATTAATAGAAACACGCCACTTTCCTGACTTTAAAGATTTCCTAATTTCACCTTCTACTCACCTCATTTAAGAGAATATTTATTTTTTACATTGAATTCTCATATATTTAAAATGTAAATACAGGTTAAGACTGAAACAGCTAGACTTTTCAGAAGGGCTTCATTGTCTTGTGAGGGGGAGAAATGGTAAGGAATTGGGGATTTAGTCAAAATTGAAACTGAAAAGACATTATTACTGTATGGAATTATTGCACGTTCAATCAGTTTCTTCTATCTTCCTTATCTAAATACTGCACAATAAAAACATGCTAAAAATGGAGACTACTAACATACTTCAAGTGTATTTCAAAATCAACATAGGCTGAATTATGAATAATACAACTTTTGGACAGACAGTCACACAATACACTGGCTTCCTGGTGGCTCAGATGGTAAAGAATCTGCCTGCAATGCCGGAGACCTGGGTTCGATCCCTGGGTTGGGAAGATACACTGGAGAAGGGCATAGCAACCCACTCCAGTATTCTTGCCTGGAGAATCCTGATGGACAGACGTGCCTAGGGGGCTACAGTCCATGGGGTTGCAGTCAGACAGGGCTGAGCAACTAAGCAAAGCATACACACACACACACACACACACACACACACCTGTAACCCTCATTAAGGGCAGAGATTATGTTTGTCTTGCTTATAACTGAATTCCTAGTGTCTAGCATGTCATGTACTCGGTAAATAAGGTGTCAAATGCATGATTGTTCATGATAGTTACCAATTGTGGAAGATTGTCTCATTGTCCACTTTTCTCCTCTCCCTCTATCCACACGCTTTGCCATGTGCCCTTGCAACCCCTCCCACCGCAGTGATATTGGTCTTTGACCACGCGATTTCCTTTGGCTGATGGAAACTGGTTGGAAGGGGAAGGGAGACAATGTCGCACTGCCCTCTTGGAGGCATTACTGCTTCCATTGAGCTTCATGCATTTCTGTCCTGGCCATGAGGTGCACCTCTGCTGGACCTGTAATGGACAGCTTACACCCTTCAGCAGATGGAGCATGCACTACCCTTTTCTTTTAACCACAAATATTCCCAGGTGACTCAGCGGTAAAGAATCCACCTGCCAATGCAGGAGACTCAGGTTTGATCCCTGGGTCAGGAAGGATAAAGGAATGGAAACCCATTCCAATATTCTTGCCTGGAGAATTCCATAGACAGAGGAGCCTGACAGGCTACAGTCCACGAGGTTGCAAAAAGTCGGACACGGCTGAGTGACTAAGCACAGCACACACACACACACACACACACACACACACCTGTAACCTTCATTAAGGGCAGAGATTAGCGATTGAGCATGCATGCCCGTAACTTGTACATGCCATGATGCTTAGGGATTCTATTCTAGTAGTTAAAACTACATAAGATAACCTAGTGAGGTTACCTTGAAGCAGATTCTAAGTGAAAGATCCGGATGCAGGTGATTATTGGGAGGTGACCCCTGGAAGCAATCTTGATAGAGCAGGAAGAAGACTGGGAATTAGGAAAAATAATACACACGCACTGTGGACTGGTTCTTGCTGTGAGCGACTAGGTCTTAATCCCAGTGGAGGGATGTAGAGAGGGCACACCTCAAAATGATCTCTCCAAAATGTGGGATGCTGGGGCATTTTTCCACTGATGCTGGTGTCTCCTTAGTTACAAGTTCTATCCTGCCCCGGGGTATTATTCCCCGAATCTACACCTATACTTCCTGATTGTGACTGTGTAGTATGGATTTAGAGAAAGTTCCCAGGCAGAGAAGGAGAGAGAAGTTGCTGCTTAGGCTTGAGAAAGGAGGATGGCAGAATAAGTGCGTGGAAACACCTACTGCAGCTGCTCTGAAGTCATAGGTGGGCCAGGTAGATGTGATGTGGGTCAAAAAGAGGGTCTCTTGGAGATAATATTTATGCAAAGTGCTTTGTGGACCATCAAATTCTAAACCAAGGTTGTTAGTTATTAATAGTGAAAATTTTGAAACATTCTTATTTATAATAAAAGTTTATCAAATAATATGATTCATCCTAATTAATAATATCTGTGATACTATTGTGCAGGGTTATACCAGTCATTTTTTTGCAAAAGGCCAGAGATTGGGTGGATATTCATACACCCCTTGCTACTTTCCATCCCTATTTTTCTTCTCTCCTAGTTACCACTGCAGTTAACACACACACACACACACACACACACACCAGTAATCATTGCACCCTCTTATGGCTCCCAGGTATCTTTATTCCAGTGAGCATGTGAAAAACAGAGATGGGAGTACAGAAAGGGAATGGAGACTATTTAGTTCTTCTTTCCACCCTTCCTGTGGGTTGGAATGAGAGGTGAAGTGAATACAGTCTGCTGTATTCACTGCTCTCTCAAGAGAATATCTAGGCATCCCCTACACTTTGCTGCTGCTGCTAAGTCGCTTCAGTCGTGTCCGACTCTGTGGGACCCCATAGATGGCAGTCCACCAGGCTCCCAGTCCCTGGGATTCTCCAGGCAAGAACACTGGAGTGGGATGCCATTTCCTTCTCCAATGCATGAAAGTGACAAGTGAAAGTGAAGTCACTCAGTCATGTCCAACTCTTAGTGACTCCATGGACTGCAGCCTACCAGGATCATCCGTCCATGGGATTTTCCAGGCAAGAGTACTGGAGTGGGTTGCCATATGCTACCAATGCGCAAACACATCCAGGCTGTACTCACCACAGTTCAGAATGGAGGCCTCTCATAGTCTAACACGTGTGATTATGTAATCATCAGGATATATTCAGTAATACCTCAAAGACTTCCGTGCTTCTCTCATCTCAGAGAAAGTTTTCTAAGAAGACTCCTTGTGGCAAGGCCTCTAAGGGAGGGTGACTCTTAAGGAATGAATCCACACACATACCTCTCTGGAGAAAGACATCACTCAGCTGTGAAGATCAACCATGACTCCTGCTTTAAGTTCCATCAAAAAGCTGTTATGTTCATCAGTTTAGTTACCTTTAACCTTGTGTGAGTATTAATACAGAGCTTCTGAAAGATTAGTATATAAAATGTTTAGCTTCAGACTATCATTTCCCTCCAGGATTCCCTGGTGGCTCAGATGGTAAAGAATTTGCCTGCAATGTGGGACACCCAGGTTTGAGCCCTGGGTCAGGAAGATCACCTGGAGAAGGGAATGGCTACCCACTTCAGCATTTTTGCCTGGAGAATCCCCATGGACAGAGGAGCCTGGTGGGCTATAGTCCATGGGGTCCCAAAGAGTCAGACATGACTGAATGACTAACACTTTCACTTTTCATCATTGCCTTCAAATGAAAAAATCCTGAAACTCATTGGCAAAAAGGAACAAAACTCTCCACTGCTACAAGTATTATTAGAGTCAGTCTGATGTTCTAGCAAATAACTTTTCAATATAAATGACTTGATAGAATGAAAGAATATTTCTTACCCAGGTCGATCCATTGGTTCTGTGGAGTTGTTGTGTTGTTTGTCTGCATAGTCACCCAAGGATCCAGGCTTTCCTCATCATGAAATTCACTCTCATTTGGGTCCTCTGACTCTTTTCTTATTTCAGTTGATGGACAAGGAAAAGACACTAAGTTATTAGGTCCAGCTGGAAATAACTCATGGCACTTCCACTCATACACCTTTGGTGAGAAGCTGGGTATATGGCCACACGTACCTGGAAAAGAGACTGGAAATTGTAGTGTAACCGAATGCCAAGGAAGTAGAAGAGAACTCAGATATGGATGAGATTTTGCTGTCTCTGCTAAATAAAGCATAAAGATGTGGGGCCTAATTGAACAAATAAACTACAAGGAGGCTTCATTTTCTTTGTGGGCTATTAATGCATTGAATATTATCACTTCCAAAGACAGGCAATGCTGTAAGTTTCATCTCTTATATTAGATGGTCTGCTCTGGGCATGTGGACAGTTTCTGCTCATGTGAAGTTCTCTCTCATTTCTGGTTTTTCCTGTTGCCTCTGGTCCAGCTTTGGTACTGTGGATGGAAAAGAAGATGAAGATAACACTCTATTTTCACACAACAAAGGCTCATGGATGGCCTCCTGATCATCAGACAACTCCTGGCACCATCACCACCAAGGCAGTTAGATTTTCTAAGAATCCAAGGAGTTTGGTGATGAGTGTCTGAGCCAGAATGCAGGAGGGTGTCAGAGGGAGGGTGCTCATGCGTTAGAATCACTTAGGAGCATTTTCTGTATACTCATGCTGGACTCAAGGTGAAACAGCGTTAGATGTATGTTTCTGAAACAAAGGAAGTAAGACGTAGATTTTTCAGAAGCCCCACCTTGTGGCTGGCCATGCCCTCCCCCTGCTGAAAATCATGACTTTGTGAATGAGTTGCTCTCTCTGTGGCTTTGTTCTCATAGTTGTGGAGATCGGAAGTCCAAGATCAAGGTATTGGCAGGTTTGATTTCTTTTGAGGCCTCCCTCCTTGGCTCTCAGATGGCTATCTTCTTCTGGTGTCCTCACAAGACCTTTTCTCTTATCAAGAACATCTCTGGTATCTCTTCCTCTTCTCAAAAGGACACCAGTTATATTGGACTAGGATCTTACTCTTAGGAACTCATTTAACCTTAATTACAACTCTACAGGCCCTTTCTCCAAATGCTATCACATGGTGGGGGCTGAGGGGAGGGGTTGTGTCAGGGCTTCAGCATATGAATGGAGGAGGGCCAAAATTTAGTCGTTAACATTCAGAATGTGAAAATATCTCTGGTGACACATATTACCTTTTAGCTTCTTAAGACTCTATGTTTCAAATTTTCTTGAGTCTTCTGAGTCACACAAAAAATCATCAGTGTCAATAACATACAAGATTCCAGTTAGAAAAGGAGGATTGGTAAACCAAAATTCATTGTGTAAAACTTAGACAAATTTAGTTTCAGGATGTTGAGTTATACCTAGTCCACCCTAAAGTACAATTTCATGTTTAGAACTAGACAATTTGGATGATTGGGCAAGATCTCCTCTGCCCTTCTAACTCCATTTCTAAATCCCATTGCTAAAGCACCTCCTTACTTTTTTTCAGTATCTTTCTCACAAATGGGCTCTTTGCATTGCTTGTTATCAGATCCCACTATTAGACCCATCAAATCCTATGAATCCTTTTTCTCATTCTGTAAGGTAGCTACTCTGGGGAAATGTCAAAAATGTGGTGAATAATTCAGATAAATGTGCAGGGAAGAGATGAATATTTTTAAGCTGAAGAACATCCTGAAAATTTTTTTATTGAAATATAGGTGATTTACAATGTGTTAGTTTTAGGTATACAGCAAAGTGATTCAGTTATATATACACACACATAAACATATACATATATGTGTATATATACTCTTTTTCAGAATTTTTCCATTATAGTTTATTACAAGATATTGAATTTATTTCCTTGTGCTATACTGGAAATTCCTGCTGGACCTTATTGCTTATTTTGTATGTTGTAGTGTGTATCTGCTAATCCCAAACTCCTGATTTATTTCTTCTCCTGTTTCCCCTTTGGTAACCATAAGTATCTTTCTATGTCTGTTAATCTATTTCTGTTTCTTAAAAAACGTTCATTTGTATCTTTTTTTTTTTTTTTTAGATTCCACATATGAAGGATATCATATGATATTTATCTTTCTTTGACTTACTTCACTTGGTATGATAATCTCTGGGTTTATCCACAAATGGCATGATTTCCTTCTTTTTTAGGGCGAGAGCCCCTCTTACATCTGCATGAATGAGGCGTCTTCTGACAACTTAAAGTCTTTATCCAAGGGGCAGTGACTTTTACTGGTAGAAACTACATTGTTCATAAGGCTTACAATACCTGAGGCCAGTGAGTGAAGGCTCTCAGAGTACCCTCTCTGGACAGCTCTGCTCTCTGAGTGTAGAAAATCAGTCTTGCATCTTCCCTCCAAAGAGCTGACCCGTGCAGTTATGTTCTTAGGAATAGACCATGCTTTTCAAATGAGTACATTTCATTATGATCTACAGGGCATGGTTTTTCACAAATGCATTTAAGAAAATCTCCAAGTTCCCCCTTCTCTTAACTCTTTCATGATCTACCCATGATTTACAAGATCTGAGAGAGAGGGAAATGTGCTTTGTTTACCTTCATGTCTTGAATGCCTAACATAGTATGAATATAGTTGATGCTCAGAAAATTTTTGGTGAATTTTTATACCCTTGTACAATTTTGTGGGGTGGGGACAAACACTACCTTCATGACCATGGTTTTTAAAATATGGCACCTAAACCGAGAAGAGAATGAGTCAGATTTTGGAAGCAGATTTAAATTATATATATTAATTTGACACCATAGTTTTTCCCAACTTCAGTGTCTAAACCATGAGGGTTAAACTCATGTATTTGCCTCAGCATCCCCTTTGAATGGCATTGCTATGATTATTTATCATTGCCTCAGCTTTTACAATATGCTTGGTGCTGTGGAAGACATTAAAAAGACACAGTTCTTGCCTGGGGCATGCACTCAGCTAGGCAAACAAACAAAATGTATTTAAGAAGAGGTAGATTGATTGCAGAGATGCAATTTCTCAGGTGTTTGTATTTGTGCTTTGGCTTTGTTTGTGTTTTAACCAGCTGTGGGCTAAAAATATCTCGAAACTTTTCTTCAGAACAAGGACATAAATGACGTGGGTTTAGAAGAAAACAGCCTTGGAAGTGTAGAGCTCAGGGCTGAGCATCCAAACACCTGCATCTGGAGGAATCTGTGCACTTGAATTGCTCTCTCCCCTTCTGTCTCTCTCAGAGAAGGAAATGGCAACCCTTGCCAGTGTTCTTGCCTGGAGAATTCCATGCACAGAGGAGCCTGGCAGGCTACAGTCCATGGGGTCTCAAAGAATCGGACACGACTGAGCAACTATCACTCACTTCTGTCTCTCTCAACAATTCTAGCTGCCTGTGGCCTCCTCACTGGAAACCAAATCATTAATTTAAAAATGGAACAGCAAATTTTATGGCCCATTTTCAAGCATTAGGCCAGTTCTTGGCTATCAAATAGTCTTTACAAAATTGACTAGCTCTCTTTACAGCCTGAGACATTTATTTCCACGAAATTTAGGGAAACTTTGATTCCAAAGTGATATTATCCTCAAGTTAATTTCTGAATTTAGAAGTTGAAGGGAATCAAAATGGAGTTCATACTTTTTACCTTCTTTGGGGGTGAATATGTAAAAAAAATTTTTCATGTGGAATAGAGCAGAAACAAATATGTCTTTTTCACAAAGGGTCTTTGGTGTTTGTGGAAAATATGTGTATGCATGTGTATATGTAGAAGGCATCTTCGCTTTAGAAATCGAAATACTGTGTATTTTTGCTATCATGAAATCCAATGCTTGCTTCTGGAAGTAAGCCAGGGTCAAACTTTAAGTCTCACATGTAAAATATGTGAGACACACAACCTGTGTGCTTGGTAAAGCTGTAGAGTTGCCCAGACTGCAAAGTGAAGATTGCACAACGGGTAGCAGTAATTCTCACTGCACAGGGGAGGGTCGGGTTCTATTTCATTTGGTCACCATCGTCTCCAGCAGCAGGAGTGTGTTTCTCACCAGGGTCTTGATCCATGAAAAATATGTAAACACCCCCACCCATGCATATTTAGAGCTTGGTTTCCAAAGTTTCTGTTTAATTCCACTTTCTCATCACACGCAGGAGCGTGCTATGCCCTTCCAGATGGCCCACACAAATGCTTTGTCGTACTCCACTCACTCCTTGCATGTCAAGCATCTCTGGGACTACATACATCACCAATTAGCATCTTATATTCATTTGAAAGGAATGGTTCTGCAACACTTTATACGGTTTTCTTTGATAAAATTTGCATGTTGTGATGTTCTTCCCTAAGAATCAAGGATGAGATTGTGGAATTTTCCTCCCACGGTCTCCCTCCCTCTCAACATTTTTCTCTGTGCTGCACCATTTGATCTGTGTTTTAGGAGAAATATCTTCAGCTTAATATTTCTGGAACCTGGTGAAACCATTCTGGCATGTTTATCAAGGCATACTGTCTGCATTTACTATGTCACATCTCTCCAGGTGGCTGTTTTCCTGTTGGTCCATTCTCATTTATCAGATTCTAGATCATAAGACCCCTCATTGATTTATGGCTTTGGCACTTCCATCCCTTCTGCCTTTTGCAAAAGTCTGCCAGTCAGACATTCCTTATCTGAGCTCCGTGATGAGCATTTATCACAGTAGACTTTGTGTGGTGGCCCTTTGTGTGCTGGTCCTTTCATCAGGAACAATCCTGACATAATGAAGTCATGTTGAGCCAACACACCAAGGAGATGCTATTTACCAAAGGGATCAAACTGTCACCAAGAAAAATGGTGGCAGTTACTTTCAAGTTTTCCAGAGTTAGTCACATGGACACATTGGTGCCCAGACAAGTGGAACATACAGATGCTGTTGGCTGGTACCTCCTTGACATTTCCACTTGGATATCTCCCAGGCATTTTACACTTTGCACACTTCCTCTCAGTCGCCAAACCTGTCCCTGCAAAGCCTCTCTCTTCTTCATAAACGATATGTCATCTTCTCATTTACTCAGTCCAGAAAACTGGAGTCATCAGGAATTTCTTCATTTCTTTCATCCTTCCCATCCTCTCCACCCCTTCTTTCCAAATCTGTTATTAGGTTCTTTGAATCCCACCACCATATACCCTAAATCAATGCTGCTGCTGCTAAGTCACTTCAGTCATGTCTGACTCTTGTGTGACCCCATAGACGGCAGCCCACCAGGCTCCTCCATCCACGGGATTTTCCAGTCAAGAGCACTGGAGTGGGTTGCCATTTCCTTCTCCAATGAATGAAAGTGAAAAGTGAAAGTGAAGTCGCTCAGTTGTGTCCGACTCTTCGTGACCCCATGGACTGCAGCCCACCAGGCCCCTCTGTCCAGTCTTTGCCAACTCCAATGCTACCTCCTGCCCTGCCTCTAGTTCATACCCTAGTCTCTGAAAATCTTCCCCAGTCTCCAAATTGGTCACTGTGCCACAAGTCTGATTTTTCTATATCCCCCTTTCCACTCAAATTTTAGAGTTCCTGAGAAATCAGAGCAAGGCGCTCTGCTGTTTAATATTCTGTGTTTGTTCTCTGTCATGCTTAAAACATGGCCCAATCCTTCTCTCTCCACTCCCTCACCACCCGCCCCTCACATGACTATAAGACTGCATGTTCTCGCTTTTGGCTACCTCTTTCCAACAGGTATGGCCTCACTAGGCTGTAGCTGATGCACTGATTTTTTTTTTTTTTTTCTTTTTTGGCAGGGGGCACATTTCTTGAAATTTTTCTGGTTCTTTCCTATACGTGAGAATTTTGTACTTGCTGCGCCTCCGGCTTAGACAATTTTTGCCTCTGGTTCCTCATTTCCTTAGTTTCTCCTCATTTTTTGGATCTTTCGGTTTTTTTAATTTAATTTAATTTTATTAACACCGAAAACATTTTGTACTGGGATATAGCTGATTAACAATGTTGTGGTAGTTTCAGGTGAAGAGCAAAGGGACTCAGCCATATATATGCATGTATCCATTGTCTCCCAAACCCTGCTCCCATTCAGGCTGCCACATAACATTGAGCAGAGCTCCATGTGCTATGCAACAGGTCTTTGTTGGTTATCCATTTTAAATACAGTGTGCACATGACCTTTCCAAAGTCCCTAACTATCCCTTCCCCCCAGCAACCAAACCATCCTAGATGGTAGAGGATTAATAGCAGACAAATAAATAAATAGGTAACCAAAATCTAAAAAGATTGTGATTAGTGCTTTGAAGGAGATAAACAACCATAGGTTGTTTTCTAAGTCTGTGAGTCTCTTTCTGTTTTGTAAGTAACTTCATTTGTATCATTTATTTTTAGATTCCACATATAAGGGATACCATATGATATTTCTCCTTCTCTGTCTGACTTAACTTCACTCAGTACTTTGGATCTTTTTTTGAATATCTTTTCTTCAGTGAGACCTTTTGTGTCCATGACACGAGGAGTAAATTCCCCTCTTTCTTTCTGCCTCAGCACCCTGTTTATCTCCTTCAAAGCACTAATCACAATCTTTTTAGATTTTTGTTACCTATTTATTTATTTGTCTGCTATTAATCCTCTACCATCTAGGATAAACTCCATGTTCTCAAGGTCAAGTTCTTTATTTATATTCTTGGTGCCATGCACATAAAGGCACTCAACACATATTTGCTGAAGGAATGTCTGTACAGAGTTTTAATGACAAAGATTGAGTGGTGTGTGGTGGGGGTTGGGGGGTAGTGAGGGTGTGGTAATGATTTAGTTAAAGACAGTGCTATTGGCAGAATCTGTCTCCCCGGTTTCATATGCTGAAACTAGGTCCCTAGTGTGATAGTGATAGAAGGTACAGGTGTTCAGAGATGATTAGGACAAAAGGGTGGGACCTTCATGAATGGGATTAGTGCACTTATAAAGGAGGTCCCAGAGAGCTCCCTCACCAATTCTGCCATGTGAGGACAAGGTAAAAAGATCGCCAGGCTCTCACAAGGCTCTCAGTCTGGCTGGTGCCTTGATCTTGTACTTCCAGTCTCTAGAACTATGAGAAATGAATGTTGTTTAGAAGCCATTCTGTCTGTAGTATTTTGTTATAGCAGCGTGAGTGGACTAAGACTCAAAGGAAGCATTTTCTAACTGGAAGGAGAAGAGACAGGAAGTCTTGACATCAGCACTGCAGGAAGTCAGATCAGCTCAGGGGGTCCCAGCACGAGACCCAGCGCCATGCAGAGCCTGGGTCAGTGCAGAGACCAGAGGCCTCAGCTCAGAACCCTGGCAGTTTGCCAGAGACCAGTCAATTGTGTACTGATTGGCGCCTAAGAAAACAGCACAATGTACTCATTCACATAGAAAAAATAAGAGAACCACAGCTCCAGGGGAAAGAAGAGCACAGATTGTCAAAGCAGCCACATGACATAGCTGAAGCCACGTTGCATTCAATAAATGGAATGAACTTCCATTTCTACATGTAAACAAACATGGGAATGCTTTTAGTCAAATTCACCATCCCTGCGATCTGCCATGTAATTTTACAGACAGGAAGAGAGCAACATGGGCCAAAGGAACACATGTATCAGATGGAGAGATATGGGTGAGAACTCTACAAGAGCACTTGGACCAAACTCTGATCCAACCAGAGGAAGACCCACATGCTGCAGTGAGAAGAAATTCACTGACCTCATCATCCTTGCCCAGCTCTACAACTACACAGTTCAGTTCAGTTCAGTCACTCATTTGTGTTTGACTCTAGGCAACCCCACGGACTGCAGCACACCAGCCTCCCTGTCCATCACCAACTCCCGGAGTTTACTCAAACTCATGTTCACTGAGTTGGTGATGCCATCTAACCATTTCATCCTTTGTCATCCCCTTCTCTTCCCACCTTGAATCTTTCCCAGCATTAGGGTCTTTTCCAATGAGTCAGTTCTTCACAACACTCCAAAGAACTGGAGTTTCAGCTTCAGCATCAGTCCTTACAATGAATATTCAGGACTGATTTCCTTTAGGATGGACTGGTTGGATCTCCTTGCAGTCCAAGGGACTCTCAAAAGTTTTCTCCAACACCACAGTTCAAAAGCATCAATTTTTTGGTGCTCAGCTTTCTTCATAGTCCAACTCTCACATCCATCCATGACTACTGGAAAAACCATAGCCTTGAATAGATGAACCTTTGTTGGCAAAGTAATGTCTCTGCTTTTTAATATGCTGTCTAGGTTGGTCACAACTTTTCTTCCAATGAGCAAGTGTCTTTTAATTTCATGGCTGCAGTCACCATCTACAGTGATTTTGGAGCCCCCAAAATAAAGTCTGTCACTGCTTCCACTGTTTCCCCATCTATTTGCCAGGAAGTGATGGGACCAGATGCCATGATCTTAGTTTTCTGAATGTTGAGCTTTAAGCCAACTTTTTCACTCTCCTCTTTCACTTTCATCAGGAGGCTCTTTAGTTCTTCCCTTTCTGCCATAAGGGTGGTGTCATCTGCATATCTGAGGTTATTGATATTTCTCCAGGCAATCTTGATTCTAGCTTGTGCTTCTTCCAGCCCAGCGTTTCTCATGATGTACTCTGCATATAAGTTAAATAAGCAGGGTGACAATATACAGCCTTGACGTACTCCTTTCCCAATTTGGAACCAGTCTGTTGTTCCATGTCCAGTTCTAACTGTTGCTTCTTGACTTGCATACAGATTTCTCAGGAGGCAGGTCATTCAAGTATTCCCATCTCTTTTACAATTTTCCACAGTTTGCTGTGATCCACACAGTCAAAGGCTTTGGAATAGTCAATAAAGCAGAGTAGATGTTTTACTGGAACTCGTTTTTTTGATGATCCAACGGATGTTGGCAATTTGATCTCTGGTTCCTCCGTCTTTTCTAAATCCAACTTGAACATCTGGAAGTTCTCGATCCACATACAGTTGAAGCCTGGATTGGAGAATTTTGAGCATTACTTTACTAGCGTGTGAGATGAGTACAATTGTGCGGTAGTTTGAGCATTCTTTGGCATTGCCTTTCTTTGAGATTGGAATGAAAACTGACCTTTTCCAGTCCTGTGACCACTGCTGAGTTTTCCAAATTTGCTGGCATATTGAGTGCAGCACTTTCACAACATCATCTTTTAGGACTTGAAATAGCTCAGCTGGAATTACATCACCTCCACTAGTTTTGTTCATAGTGATGCTTCCTAAGGCCCACTTGACTTCGCATTCCAGTATGTCTGACTCTAGGTGAGTGATCAAACCATCGTGATTATCTGGGTCATGAAGATCTTTTTTGTACAGTCCTTCTGTGTGTTCTTGTTACCTCTTCTTAATATCTTCTGCTTCTGTTAGGTCCCTACCATTTCTACCCTTTATTGTGCTCATATTTGCATGAAAATTTCCCTTGGCATCTCTAATTTTCTTGAAGAGATCTCTAGTCCTTCCCATTCTATCGTTTTCCTCTATTTCTTTGCATTGATCACTGAGGAAGGCTTTCTTATCTCTCCTTGCTGTTCTTTGGAACCCTACTTTCAAATTGTATATCTTTTCTTTTCTCCTTTTCCTTTTCCTTTTCTTCTTTTCTCAGCTATTTGTAAGGCCTTCTCAGACAACCATTTTGCCTTTTTGCATTTCTTTTTCTTGGGGATGGCCTTGATCACTGCGTCCTGTACAATGTCATGCACCTCCATTCATAGTTCTTCAGGCACTCTGTCTATCAGATCTAATCCCTTGAATCCATTTCTCACTTCCACTGTGTAGTTATGAGGGATTTGATTTCAGTCATACCTGAATGGTCTAGTGGTTTTCCCTACTTTCTTCAATTTAAGTCTGAATTTAGCAATAAGGAGTTCATGATCTGAGCCACAGTCAGCTCCCAGTCTTGTTTTTGCTGACTGTATAGAGCTTCTCCATCTTGGGCTGCAAAGAATGTAATCAATCTGATTTTGGTGTTAATCATCTGGTGATGTTCATGTGTAGAGTCTTCTCTTGTGTTGTTGGAAGAGAGTGTTTGCTATGACCAGTGCATTCTCTTGACAAAACTCTGTTAGCATTTGCCCTGCTTCATTCTGTACTCCAAGGCCAAATTTGTCCATTACTCCAGGTATTTCTTGGCTTCCTACTTTTGCATTCCAGGGTACACAGGTCAAGCGCATAAGCACCTGGGTCTATGAGCAATAGTAGTCATATGGGCTTTCTTGGCGGCTCACGAAAAGAATCTGCCTTCAATGCAGGAGACCCAAGTTCAGTCTCTGGGTCAGGAAGATCCCCCGGAGAAGGGAATGGCTGCCCACTCCACTGTTCTTGCCTGGAGAACTCCATGGACGCAGGAGCCTGGTGGGCTACAGCCCACGGGGTTGCAGAGTCAGACACGGCTGAGCAACGCACACTTTCACTTTCGGTCGCACTGCAGAGAGCATCTCCTGAGCACTCGCTTTGTGCCGGTGCTGCGTTCAGCTGATCACCCAGAACAATAAGCCTGTGAAGTACGTGTGAACATTACACCACTTTCACAGAAGGAAAACATAAAAAGAAGTTACTGATTTTGTTCTTGATACTCAGCAAGTATAGGAGGTGGGATTTAAAACCTCTATTTATTTACATTTGGGTTTCCCTGGTGGCTCAGCAGTAAAGAAATTGAAAGTGAAAGTTGCTCAGTCGCGAAGGCAGTAAAGAAAGTGAAGGTCGCAGCTGTAAAGAATCTGCCTGCAATGCAGGAGCCACAGGAGATGTGGGTTCGATCCAAGGGCCTGGAAGATCCCCTGGAGGAGGGCATGGCAACCCACTCCAGTATTCTTGCCTGGAGAATCCCATGGACAGGGGAGCCCAGGGGGCTACAGTCCATGAAGTCGCAGAGTCGGACAGGATTGAAGCGCTTAGCAGGCATGCATGCACTGTTTACGTTTAAAACTTGAGTTCCATTATCCTCTGTTGATTTGTAAAGAAACCTGATTACTACTGTTTCTACTAAAGTGTAAAAGTACATGAAGTAGTTCTAGATCTTACTGATCTTCAGGAAAAATACACCCTCTGCTTATATATAGTGAAAACACTTCATATATAGTGCTGTAATTTTTTCACTTGCCCATTAGATTGCTACCCAGCTTCACGGCCTCACGTTGGTCTCCTCACCCATCCGACTCAACACATTTTCTGTAGTTCAGCAAAAGGCAGAGGTCTGG
Organism: Cervus elaphus; assembly: GCF_910594005.1. Taxonomy (NCBI): domain Eukaryota; kingdom Metazoa; phylum Chordata; class Mammalia; order Artiodactyla; family Cervidae; genus Cervus; species Cervus elaphus. Next base: position 27,962,218 of record NC_057841.1, on the reverse strand, counting down.
AGTGTTTTCTGAAACCCTGGAAAGTTGTTTTTTATTTCATTGTTTCAGATTTCCGTTTACATGAGCTAGTTAAATAAAATAAGTTATAGTAATTTGAGTTATAAAATAAGTATAATTCTTAAATTGCTGTAACTTATTTTATTAAACTAGCTCATGTAAATGGAAGGCTGAAATAACCAAAACTGAAGAGTAATATTTTAAAGAAGAACTTACATTGTAGTTCTTAAACATTAGCCATAAATAATAAACCTAATGGAGAATGTTACTAATTAAGAATAGCTTAAAAAAAAAGAATCCGAAGGATACACAAAATTCCAAAGAGAATAATGTCAATTTTAAACATTTTTGACTTTAAAGTGTGGCCAATAAGGTAAAGATATCCCCAGAAACTGAGGAAAAAAGAAAATAAAAACAAAAGGAGAGGGAGAAATTGATTCCACTCTGGAACTGTTGCATGAAAGAAGTTTCAAAACAGAATATGAAGTTTTTATAAAATCCATCATTCTTATTATTCCCATATTCAGGTAAAATGCAAACTAGGTGTAAGCAGTTTTTTAAAACACGGTGTTATGTGTCTCATAGGCCAGAACTATTGAAGCAAATCAGATCTCTCATTTTAATATGCATTTTCACATTTAAAAATTTATATTATTGACTATGTTGAATGCCGTGACTTCTGGAGAACCATTATGGCTCACAGGATGGCTTTTTATTTGGCATTGTATCAATTTGAAGCCCAGAATGGCATGATGTTAATGCAGACAGTGGATATGCATGTGTAAAATGGTATGAAGAGAAAGGTAAGGTTTGCAAGCAATAGGCAATTTCCAGATGTCATCTTTTTAGCCCTTACAAGAAGAAGAGAAACACACACATTGAAGGGAACATTTTGCTCCCTGATCTCTGGCTTCTGGCAGGCACTTTCTTTGCACACCTAGCATCTCCCTTCCAGGCCTGCCATGCGGTAGGACCATTTGCCCTTAAATATCACACGTAGCTAATTTACATTATAGACTATGGGCCCAAGAGGGGGAAATGCTTAATTTTATTAATCAAGTGGATTTTAAATCTCTCTACAGGACGCCACAGAACCCCCCAAAGGGCTAATTTATGTTATAGAGAGATGGCAAATCAGAGAAACCCCAGTGCGTTTCTCCCCCGCCCCCACCTTGGAACTTGTTCCCAATGAAAGTTACCACCAGGCCGATTGGCTGTGAGTATCTGTTTGAACACTGGAATTGTTCTCCACCTGATATAGAAATACCTAAGCCCCTGAAATTTACAATGGGGATGCGCATGCCTGGTGAAAGCCCCGCTGAAACAAACAAATCTAGGCTAATAACTCTGTAACCTCTGTTGACATAACCCACCAGCCTGCTGAAGAGTCTCTTCATGTATAGGAAACAGAGAAACTATAATGATTTTCAGATACAGTTGACAAGAGACCATTTAGTAAACTTTTATTTTTTTTTAACTAACAGTATGCGGGGACGTTGTATTCTAGGCTGCTACTAATAATCTCATCAGAATGCAAAAGCAGCGACTGTGTTATAAAACCAATGATCTGTTATATTCTGCAAGAATTTACAAAAGCCTAATGTCATTTACTACACCATGAGAACCATACTTGGATAAAAAAAAATAAAACACAACAGAATTCAAAAACTGATTACAGCTGGCAAAAAAAAACAACAACAAAAAACAAAAAACTGTTTGCCAATGCAACGCTTTAAAGGTAAAACATACAACAGTGAAAGACATGGTATCCAGTGATGACTTCAGAAGGGAAGAAGTACGTGTTTGGGTATGCATAGATGTCATATGTCATTTAGGGCCATGTTGAATCAGGGCATTCATTCAAGACCAGGATTCTCTGGTCTGCAGCTAACTGCTGAGTGTGTGTTGCCAGTTCAGGCTGCAAAAGAGTTGGCTTCTTTTTTTTTCTTTCTCAGCAGCATTTTGGACAAAAGCATGTCTCTGGCAGTCTTAAACTGCTGAAGTCCATGTTGCTGCAAATGGATGCTAAAAAAATCCAAGGGTCTACTAATTTGACAATTTAGCCTAAAAGAGATTGGAATTCATGGGAGATATTTGAGAAGAGAAATGACATTCAGATGTGAGTTTGTAAAACAGTGCTTTAGCAATCGTTCTGAGGAGAAGATGCTGGAGGAGGGCAAGTGTTAATGTGGAAAGTGAAGAGGCAAAGAATGGTTCCCCTTGGTGTTGGTGGTAGTTGAAATAAGTAGAGGGAAATGGATGAATCAGAGGTAGATTTTAAAAGAATAATCAACAAATATGGGATGAGAGCAAGAGGAAGATGTCAAGAAGGATTGTGAGGTTTCTGTCCTGAACATGCAAGTAGATATTTGGCCAATTATTAAGGCAGAAAGGCATGAGGAGGAAAGGTTTGTGTAGGAAATATGGTAAGTTAAATTTCTGGAGCTCTGGTGTTCGAGGCACCTATGAAATATCCATGAAGTTTTAGGAATCTGAATAGGAGTCATCATGGAAACAAAAATTTAGGGATCAAAGAAGAAACATTGATTGAAGGCAGGAGGAGAAGGGGATGACAGAGGACAAGATGGTTGGATGGCATCATCAACTCGATGGATATGAGTTTGAGCAAGATCCTGGAGTTGGTGATGGACAGGGAAGCCTGGGGTGCTGCAGTCCATGGGGTCACACAGAGTCAGACACAACTGAGCGACTGGATTGAGAAGAAACCTGTGGACTATTGGTAAAGATTAGGGTAATATAGAGCTTCCCTTCTGGATTGCAATATAGGTGTAATATAGTGTAATATATTATGTAGTATAATATTGTAATATAGTGTAATATAGGTCATGGGGAAGAAAAGAGTAACATCAGATGTACTCTAAGAAATGATAAAAGAATTTCTCTTTGCTTTTATACATTACCATATAATACTGTTGACTTTTTGTAGGAACTTTTTTGGGGGGCTTTTTACTATCTATTGTTCATTACATTATATTGATATTTACTATGTGTTTTGCATTGTACTAGACTAGTATGTATGAGACCTTCCCCTATATTCTGAATATCATCCAATACAGTAATTATTAGAAAATTGTCAAAGCTCAATTAAAAATTTTAAATTGTCTGATATACACAAATACATACCTACACATAATATATACACAATGTATTCCCAGTGAAATAGCCATTTAAAAGAGTTCAGAGAAGTGTCAGATTTATCTATTTATCTACCTATATATACTTTATCTATTAAGACATGTACTTCTACAATGTGTGTATATATACACACAATACATGCACACACGTGTATATCACTAAAGTCATGTATTATCATTTTATAGATACTGATAATGAAGTTAAGAGAGGTTCCGTGATGTCACAAAGTTAGCAAGTGGCTCAAGGCAGTTTGAAATCTCCACATTCAGAGGTCTTTCTCCTCTACCACTTGTTATTGTAACAGCCGATATTAACAAGCCCCTGTGCTCTTCACTAAACACTTTCATCCTCATCACAGCTCCGCTAGGTTAACAGGGGCATTAGTACATAAAGTGAAGTCTTCTGACTGCTTGATATATTCCCATGAACTTGAGTTCTTGCTGAGCTAGACTGCGACTTGCACTAAAACGATACAGGATAACCATGGAATTGATGATTCAGGGCGTGCCATCCATGAAGTGCGTTGTGATGATGGCAAACACAATCAGCAGGACCTGGGCCAAAAGAATTAGTATGGAACCCATCCGAATGATAACCACCTTCTAAGGGCTCAACTTCCGGATGTTATACGCCTAAGTGAGGCTCATCTCCCTTTTCCCTTGGAGCTGAATTTTTAAGAGTACCACAAATGTGGATGCTCATGAGTCTGTCATATAGAGTGAAATAAGTCAGAAAGAGAAAAGCAAATATCATATATTAATACATGTATGTGGAATTTAGAAAAATAGTACAGATAAACCTAGTTCCTGGGAGGAATAGAGACGTAGACATAGAGAATGGACATGGTGGACACAGGGGAGGAAGGGGAGGTGGGATTAACTGGGAGACTAGGCTTGATGTAAATACACTACCATGTGCTTAATAGATAGATAGTGGGAAGCTGCCACGCAGCTCAGGGAGTTCAGCTCAGTGCTCTGTGATGACTTAGAGGGGTGGGATGGGGGTAGGGTGGGAGGGACGCTCAAGAGGGAAGGGATACATGTGTACATACAGTTATCCACTCATTGCACAGCAGAAAGTAACACAACATTGTAAAGCAATACTTATTAAATGTACAGTTTCCGCTACCCATGGGAATAGGAAGGAAGACCATAGGAAAAGGAAACAAACAGTATTCAAATCTCAGGAAGTTTGAAAGGTGAGACGGTAGGGCAGGTGAGGCAATAGTAATGATGATATTGATGGTGGGGATGATAGGGAAAATGTTTGCACATATGTTTCTCTTTTAAATCATCTGCTCATTTCTGATCTAGAATTTTTCCTCCGGTAGATAAGACCCATTTATTCATTTAATCAATTCATTTTTAAAATTAACTTTTATTGGAATATAGTTGTTTTACAGTGTTATGTTAGTTTCTACTCTACACCAAAATGAATCAGCCCTATACATACATGTATCCCCTCCGATACTGACTTCCTTCCAATTCAGGTCACCACAGTGCATTGAGTAGAGCTCCCTGTGCTATATAGTAGGTTCTTGTTAGTTATCTATATTATACATGGTATCAATAGTATATGTGTCAAAAGGATTAACCTTTCATTTCTACATTGTACATGGCTGGCCCTGTGTGATTGTGGGTGTTTGACTCACCAGGATGAGAACAGGCCAGAGTACCCCTCATCCTCTATTCCCCGAAGGCAAGTAGATCTCGCTATCTTCCACTGGAAAACACATCCCTTACAGAATGAGTTCATCTTAGCTGTCAGCTCTAGAGTATCTAAGGAGCTCTGAATGCATGCAACACTGCCAGCAAGAGCCTCACCCACCTCCACTGGGGATAAGAATCCCCAGTGGGGAGAAACAGGCTGCTTCCACTTGAGTGAAGCAGCTGTCGTTTAACATAGAAATGTCAGAAGCACAAGCAAATTTCTCATCACCAATTGGTGGTGTCATGGTCAGTGAAATACTTTGTGGTCTTAACGTGGTTTGGGGAGAAGAAGATTTTATGAAATTGAAGTTACAGACAAAAATTTTATTGAGAAAGTGGTCTCACTAAGAATCCTTGGCTAAGAATTCATTTTGTTGTGAATGATAGAACTGTGATGTGAAAGGTAGGATTGAATTAGTCACACATCTCTGAAATGTAAAACATTATTTTGTTATCTTTGAGTACATTTTCTTAGTAATCAAATGAAGATGACTACATTAAACCAATCTGAAGAAGAACGTATCAAAATTTGTCATGACACAGTTCTACTACATAAAATATTGCCATTCCTCAAAATAAGACTCTAAAACTTAAACATTTATAAGTTTTCCAGTTGCAAAGAAATATAGACTATATACCATTGTATTTATATTGACTTTCTATTTATTTTTATGTTTATTTCTCCATCTATCTGTAATCTTTCCATCCATCTACGCATTCATCTGTTATCTAACAGCTTCTATAGCTAATATATACTATTTAGATGTTATAGGACACTTGAAAGTGATGTAATTTCTATTTCTGGTCTTCTAGAATTTTCAAACTAATTTGACATTTCTTCAATGGCTTGGAAGAAAGGTGAGACACCTCATCATCCCAGCCGTCATCTTTAAAAACAAGGAAAATGAAACAAACATGGTCCCCCTCTCAACTCAAGAGACACAGACACAAAGTCTTACCATGGATGTGGGGCCAGTCTTTAAATCCTTTTCAAGAAAAGCCCTGTTTATGCACCTGGTAAATGATAATATAATACATATGAGCTTGAGAGTATATGAAGACTTTAGTTGTAATTCAGGTTATGAGAAAATAGATTGTAGTTTAATATAAGGCAATCAAGTCTAACATAACATATGAATCACTGTGCAAATATCTCTGGCATTTGACTGATCGGCCTGGTTATGTGACTGAAGTAACACAGGAACTCAGTAGATGCCTTTGTCCATTTGGGACTTTTTTTTTTTTTGCTGCAGCAAAAACACTATAGACTGCGTGGCTTAAACAACAAACACTTATTTCTCACAATTCTGGATGCTGACAAGTTCAGGATCAAGGCTCCAGCAGATTTGTTGTCTGGTGAGGGTCCCTGTCTTAGTTCTTAGATGCTTGCCTTTTTGCATATGTCAGAATGGGTGAAAGAAAGTTCTTTGGGGCCTCTTTTATTTGGACTCTAATCCCATTAATGAGGGCTTTGCCCTCACCACCTAATCATCTTCCAAATACTCCGCCTACGAATATCATCACAATGTGGGTTAGTTTTCAGTTTCTGAATTTGGGGGGACTTCCCTGGTGGTCCAGTGGTTAAGAAGCTGCCTTGCAATGCAAGGGACATGGATTCCATCTCTGGTTGGGGAACGAAGACCCCGAAGCCTCTGAGCAACTAAGCCTGTGTGCCGCAATTACTCAGCCCACTCACCACAACTAGAGAGCTGCAATACAATCAAAGATCTCGCATGCCGCAATTAAGATTCAACACAGCCAAATAAATAAATTAATTTTTTTAAATTTCTGAATTTGGGAAGGCATGCATTCAGTCTATAGTGGTAGTAAGCATGTGTCACTGTAGTCAGTTATTAAGAACTGTTCCTTGAAATTGTGCCTGGAGTTGGAATATTTTGAGTTAGAAGCTTTCTCTGTGATCATCTGCTTCAACAGCTCACTTTGCAGGTCAGGAAACTGAGGCCAAATAGATGATAGAACAGGCTGGGAGAGGACCCCCCTCCTCCCCGCCACCACCACTCAGGTCTTCAACCTCCAGGTCAGAACTCTTTTCCACCCTGTTTCTCAGGAGGCTTCTTTATGAGAGATGGCTCATTGCCAACAGCATATAATAGGACCAGGTTTAGCCTCAGCTGAGGCATAAGAATCTTGTTTTAAATTTATCTTTACACATTTTTTCCACAACCCTTTTCTACCCTTCCCATCCCTTATCCACTTGCTTTTTGCTTCCGAACTCTTATTTCCCAAATGAGACATCTAACACCTTCATGGGCTTCCCTGGTGGCTTAGATGGTAAAGAATCTATCTGCAATAGAGGAGACCCAGGATCAATCCTCGGGTTGGGAAGATCCCCTGGAGGAGAGAATGGCAACCCACTCCAGTATTCTTGCCTGGAAAATTCCTTGGACAGAGGAGCCTGGTGGGCTACGGTCCTTGGGGTCTCAAAGAGTTAGACACGACTGAGTGACTAACACATACACACACAATGAATTCATATCAATTTTGCATTTCAAAACTCTCTCATCCTCCATTTTATTATGGTTAAACAGAATTTTTTAACCCCAAATAATACTTCTGATAGGACTCACAGCTTCCCTTGGGATAAAGCAACTGCGAGGTTTGACTAAGGGGATGGTGAACTTTTGGGGCTTGTTTTATTCTATCAGTTACATGTGTGTGATTTTTTTTTTTAATAGTAAGATTATTTTTTATTTTCAGCTGCACTGAGTCTTCATTGCTTTGCATGGACTTCCTCCAGTTGCTGTGAGCGGGGGCTACTCTCTAGTTGCAGTGCTCAGGGTTCTCATTGCTGTGCTTCTCTTGTTGTGGGGCACAGTCTCTAGGTACAGGGGCTTCATTAGTTTCAGCACACGGGTTTGGTAATTGTTTCTCACAGGTTCTGGAGCTTAAGCTCAATAATTGTAGCACAAGGGGCTTAGTTGCTTCATGGCATATGGGATCTTCCCAGGCCAGGGATTGAACCCATGTTCCCGTCATTGGCAGGTGGATTCTTATCCACTGGGCCACCAGGGAAATCCATGTGTGGCTGTTTATTTTACCTAGTCCATAGCAGGCCTTGAACTTTGAGCATATGTGCATAAGGGCCAATGATAAATAGACTGCACATCAGATTTGCCAGAGTTCCGGGGAAAATCTTTCACTCAGTTTCATACATTGTCAAAGCACTGACCACCTTAGTCACAGAAACTCACACTCTGGACCCTGCACACACATAGATCGCAAAGTTCACACCTGTCTGTCTCTTCCCTGCCTTTTGGATCTTTCACCACCCTGATGCAGTCCTGCCATCCACAAGTATGCATGTCCTGCTTTGCTGTCCACTCCACCCAAGGACCACAATCAAAAGGAAGATACTTTCTCAAATAAACCCTCATGGTGATGCCATAAGATCTTCCCATTACACAACCACTGAGTGTTTTTCTTCCCTTAAAAAAAAAAAAAAATAAAAGGCAGGGCTTTTAATAGCTCCTTTATGTTTATTTTCCCTTTATTCTTAATTATATTAAATACCCATATATCCCTTCCCTGAGTATTCATTTAGAAAGAAGATTTTGTAATAGTCACATTTAATTTATCAGGGTGCAATAATTTGTGTTTCCCAATCATCTTGCCGACTTTGGTTCATTATACTATTGTTTCACATGAGTAAGTTAGCAAAGTTTGGATTGATTGACTCTAATTAACTAAAACTGGTTCCAGGCTGTGCATCTATTGTCATGGTAGCTAGTTGCAAAGCCCTAAACCAAGCACAATGGTTCTATAAGGTAATATTGATTTGAAAACTGGAGATAATATATAACCTTGAACTTATCACTTTTTGGGAAACAGACTATAACCAAAAAGGTGAGGGGAAGAGAAGAGAGCAGTATTAAGATAGTCTTTCAGGACACTTGGGAATATAAATTGGAGTTTTCAGTGGGTTTGCTTCATTTTTGTTTTTCCTGTCCAGATATAATCACAGATATGTTGAATTACAAAGTAATTCCAAGGTCAGCTGCCAGAAGAGTAAAGATCTCATGGTCTTTGAAACTGTGAAGACATGAAATACACTTGCTGACGAATAGTCTGAGATCCACCAAAAAATTATGCGGAGACCTCCATTTTGGTAGAAGAAACCTTTCTAGCCATTAGTCACAGAGAAGTAGAATTGTTTGAAATTTAATCTCTTCTCTGTTGCTGATTTCTATAGTCAATAATGACCTCTGCTTGAGATTACACAGGTTTTTTTGACAGTATGACCAACTGGAAAAAATGATCGCATTTACCTCTGATAAGCATGAACAAATACCACCCTTGCTCTTACTGCCAGACAGGAATCAAGTTAAAAAAAATTGCAGAGCAGAATGCCACAGTGAGCTCCATCAGTGGATTTTTAGCATCCCTGCGTAATATGCTACGGCTTCTGTTTCTGCTCTTAAAATTCCAGTTAGGATAGAATTCGATTGCTGTTGCCCACATTTTCATTTCCATAGTCCTCATTTCAGAGCTTCAGGACCCCTGTCTTCCATGGCACCCTTATCAACTGAGCTGCTTCCTCCTTCACTCTTTCACTTCTCTCCAAGTTCCAGAGAACAGCATTTGTGTCTTGACAGACAGGCGATGTGAAAGTTTAGCTCCTGTGCTAAAAGAGCCTTGCTTGAGAAGTCTTCTGTCAGAATGTAGAAAATACCAGAAGCATTTCCGGTTTACCCGGATGCTTCCTTCCTTTGTCCTGTGTTGAAGTCTCTTTGGAAACTGTGGACAGGCAACTCTTATGTTGACCAGTATCTTCTCCATTTTATTACTTGAGTGTTTTTAAATGTTCTGTGGCTATTGTAGCCCTGTGAGAAAGGACCAATTTCCAAACGTCACAGTGAAAGGAGCCTATATTAGTGAGTGTTTTCCAGAGAAACCAAATCAATATTGTGCATGTAAATATGGGGAGATGGCTCAGGTGATTATGGAGGCTGGCAAGTTAAAAATTTACAATGCAAGGTCATCAGCTGGAAACCTGGGAAGAGCTGATGTTATAGTTCAAATCCACGGACTATTAGGCTGGAGAACCAGGAGAAGTTGACTTTGTAGTTCAAGCCCAAAGGCCTTCTGCAGCAGAGTTCTCTCTTGCTTGGGGGAGGTCAATCTTTTGTTCTAACCAGGGCTTCAACTGATTGGATGAGGCGCACCCTTATTATGGAGGATAATCTGCTTTACTCAAAGTTCACCAATTTAAAATGTAAATCTCACTCACAAACATTCTCACAGAAACATCCAGAATCATTCTTGACCAAATAAATGCACACAGTGGCCCAGCCAAGCGGACACAGCACGAGGCTCACCCAAAGTCACGGGCTGAGGAGCCAGTTGTTTTTGAAGAGAAAAAGGACAAGACCACTGATCCCTCACAGGTTTTGAAGCGGTTTAAATGGTCAACCACACGAACATGGTACACACAACACACACGAGTCTTTCTTCTTGAAAAGTTTAGTAACAAGAAGTCCTCACACCCTCTTGTTAACGTGCTGTGAGGGACCATGGTCGTTCTGAAACAGCAGACACCAGCCCTAATCAAGTGAAATGACAGGCAGTAAAGGCCCTGCTCAGACTCCGTCCTCTGACTCCCTCTACTGGCTGAGCAGGTGGCTGCACACATCTACCCCAGAGAATTTCTGCTCCTCCCACCCTTCTTTCCAGAATTCAAAACAATTCAAAAGGTCTCTGCCATATTTACAATTCCCACTGCCATAACACCAGTTACAGTGGACTCACTTCCTACCAAGAGGAAAGCAGGTATCACATCTCTTGCTGGTAAAATATCTATCTTAACATCTTCAAATCAAACAACGGTCGTTCTTTAAGTCTCTTCCTGTTGCCCATTACAGGGGAGCATGCAAAGAAAGGATTAAACATAGGCCTTGCATATGAGAGCTGAATGGAGATGGGAATGGCAACCCACTCCAGTGTCCTTGCCCAGAGAATTTCATGGACAGAGCCTGGTGAGCTACAGTCCATGGGATCACAAAAAGTCAGACACAACTGAGTGACTAACACTATGAGAGTCGAAGCTTTTGAACTGTGCTTTTGAACTGTGGTGCTGGAGAAGACTCTTGAGAGTCCCTTGGACTGCAAGGAGATCCACCCAGTCCATCCTAAAGGAAATCAGTCCTGAATATTCATTGGAAGGACTGATGCTGAAGCCGAAACGCCAATATTTTGGCCACCTGATGTGAAGAACTGACTCATTGGAAAAGACCCTGATGCTGGGAAAAATTAAAGGCAGGAGGAGAAGAGGACGACAGAGGATGAGATGGTTGGATGGCATCACCAACTCGATGGACATGAGTTTGAGCAGGCTCTGGAAATTGATGGAGAGGGAAGCCTGGTGTGCTTCAGTCCATGGGGTTGCAAGGAGTTGGACATGACTGAGTGACTGAACTGAACTGAACTGAAGAGAGCTTATAATTTTGTGCAGAAGTAAGTCTAATAATATGTAGCAAATAAATAAGGGGGGACGGTCTTCAGACAAGAAATTCTGTCAGAGTTCATAGGTGATGGCTGTTAAGTATGAAATGGAGTGGCCACTTTTCTACTTGTTGTTAAATGTTGCAAAATTTGTTTAGATTGATTGTGTCAAGAATTAGCTCATTCTAATTCAAATCACTCCAATTTCTCTCAATGATTGTATGTTTTTTTAGTGTCATTTATTCAATGTAGCAGTCAAGTTTATCAAAACCATATGGAATTTGGGGTTGGTAGATCCAAATTACTAGAATGCATAAACAAGGTCCTATTGTATAGCACAGTAAAGTATATCCAGTCTCTTAGGATAAAGCATAATGGAAAAGAACATTAAAATATATATAAACATATATATTTGTTTATAACTGAGTCACTTGCTATACAATGGAGATTGGCACAATATTGTAAATCAGCAATATTTCAATAAAAAATAAAATATTAATAGAAAGAATGGGGGGGAAAAAAACCTATGGCAACCCTAAGGAAGGATTTTTGATGAATAAGATGATTTGGAGTGTTTCCTTATAAAAATGGAATGCATCTTTATACTTGTAAATTCTTAAGTTACCTCATGAGGGAGGAACCCATTTTACCCTCTGCCCCCAAAATTGTAAGTATCATTATTAGATGAATCTCTAATATGGTTTTGGGACTTTCCAGGTGGCACTAGTGGTAAAGAATCTGCCTACCAATGCAGGAGATGCAAGAGATGAGGGTTTGATTCCTGGGTCAGGAAGATACCCTGGAGGAGGGCACAGCAACCCACTCCAGTATTCTTGCCTGAAAAATTCCGTGGGCAGAGAAGCCTGGCAGGCTACAGTCCATGGGGCTGCAAAGAGTTGGATACGACTGAGCAACTGAGCACATAATATGATTTTATCAATATTCTCCTCTAACTCTTACTTATAGAAGAAAAATAGACCATGTTTAGAAATTATATTGGATGCCCTCTGCCCCTCTAATGATTTCTGGAAATATGAAATGATGTTGGGTTACTTGGGATGGCAAACTGATCTCAGCAGCCTTGATTTGTCCACCCCCCCCCCCCCCGCCCCGCCCTCAGCACTGGAGGAATCTAGAAGCCAAAACAATTTCAGGGAGACCGTTTCTGAACTGAAGTGCAAGTGTGTTTACAGAGGAGCCTGGGTCCTCAGAATGACATCATCTCTGTACACTAGTGCCAAATCAAATCTCAGAGACAAGAGTTTTGGGTGGAGTAGGAAAGGACAGCTTCATTACTTTGCCAGGAAAAGGGGGGACAGAGTGAGCTTCTGCCTCGAGAGAGGAGGTGTCCCTATGTGGAGAGGATAGTGAGAAAGTTTATAGTATTGGTTCAAAAAGGGTGTGATCAGCTCTTGGACATTCTGAGGGGTTGGTGCTGAGGTAAGTAGGAGTCAGCATTAATCAATCATCAAGTTCTAACTGGTCTGGGGTCCACATGCTGTGGGCTGCACACCATTGTTAATCATTAACTTCTCCCACCTGGATGGGGTTTCAGTAACTGAAAAACAGTTCAAAGATATTGTGTGCATCTGTTGATGGGGAACCAGGACCTTGCCCCAAGGCTACACTATTGTTTTTCTTGTTTGTTTTCCCCTGGTCTCACATGCCCTCCCTTCCCTAATTAACATTGGCTTGAATTTACCCACTGGAACTCAGGGAAGGTCATGAAGGTTGAATGAAGGCTGTTTCCTGTAATCAAAGAAATGGGGGACACAGAGAGGCTTTGAGCCCAGGAACCCCACAGGGCCCTGCTCAGTATCAAGAGTGAGCGGATATAACTGGGAAGATGCCAAGATCGTTGCTGAAATACTTGAAAGTTGAACCTGGAGAAAAGCCCTAAATGTCATATCTGAAGGGCAAACTAAATAGTTCTGAACAATATCAGTGCTGGAGGATGAGCGTGTAGGAAGGGCTACAGCAGCATGGAATTCAGTGTGAAGGTAAGTCAAGGAGAGTAGGTCAGAACTAAAGATTTTGAATGAGGACTGCATGTTAGTGTATTCCTTTCATGCAGTTTGCTGTTTGTCCTAGCAGGATGGTCAAAGCAGCGTAACAGGAGGCAAAGCCAAACTCCAAGCCAGCCCCATGTTCTCACCCTTCCAGTGACAGATACCCATCAGACAAGCCTGTGGCTTCTAATTTTTTTCTTTCTCTGAAATGTGAGACACTGAATCTGAGATGACACAAAACAGATCTGTTGATTCTCATCAAAATTGGAGAATGTCTGAGAGGTAGTGAACTTAACGCTCTGCTAAGTGTGGCTCAAGGACCAGCAGCATCTGAATCACCTGGGAGCTTGTTGGAAAGGCAAGCTCTCAGTCCCCTTCCCATCTGCTGTATTAACATTTTATTAAGATTCCCAGGTAATTCATGTGTATATGGCGCTAGTTGTAAAGAACCTGCTTGCCAAGGCAGGAGATGTAAGAGATTTGGGTTCGATCCCCGGGCTGGGAAGATCCTTGGAGGAGGGTATGGCAACCCACTCCAGTATTCTTGCCTGGAGAATCCCATGGACAGAGGAGCCTGGCAAGCTACAGTCCAAAGAGCTGGACACTCCTGAAGCGACTTAGCACAGCATACATATTAAAGAACACAGACATTTTCTCTTCTAAAATACCAGTGGTCCTCAACCTTTTTGGCACCAGAGACTGGTTTTGTGGAAGACAATTTTTCCACAGACCGGGAGTGGAAGGATGGTTTGGGGATGATTCAAGAACATTACATTTATTGTGTATCTTATTTTTATTATTATTACATCAGCACCACCCCAGATCATCAGGAATTAGATCCCAGAGGCTGGAACCCCTATATAATAGCACTCACAGATAGCCAACTAGCATCTAATTACAAATCCGCCAGTTCACAATTTTTAAAATCACGATGTTTGCTAATAAATTCTTATTCAACTTTTAGAGCCTAACACAGTAACAAAAGAGCTTCCCAGGTGGTGTCAGTGGTAAAGAACCCGCCTGCCAATGCAGGAGAAGTCAGAGACGCGGGTTCAACCCCCATGTTGGGAAGATCCCCTGGAGGAGGGCATGGCAACTCACTCCAGTATTCTTGCCTGGAAAAATCCCATGGACAGAGGAGCCTGGCCAGCTATGGTCCATAGGATCCCACAGAGTCTGACAAGACTAAAGTGACTTAGCACACACGAACAATAATAGAAAAATTATATTTGATCAGTAAATATTGAATGAATGAATGAATATGTTTCACCTTGAATTGAAAATGTTTGTCCACAAATTATTTGGACTAGCTAGATAATAAATCGATGTCTTCCACAGTCAGTCCTAATGTTAAATAAAAGCCTTTGGTATCATATAGGCCTCTGTTTTCTAGGCTAAACGTGTCCGGCTCCTTCAATGACTTCTCGTGTGTCGAGGTGTGTAAGTTCCTCACCATCTGGGCACCTTCTTCTGGCCACAGGTTGGATTTGAAGGCTGTGATCCGGGAGCAGGCTTGTCTCCAGATGAGCCTCTGCGCACACAGTCCAGGGAACACGAGCTGGTGACATTTCTCTGCTTCTGCCCTAGGCTTTCCTAATTCAGTCAACTGGTTGTCACGTCACTAAAAATAGGAAGTTTGAACTTGGACTCCTTTTTTTTTTTTCTGTCTGAGGTTATTTTGCTTACCACAAATGAAGGCCACAGAAGCTAAATATATGTCTGCTTGAATGATGACTTTATAGCAATAAAATGAGCCCACAATGGCTAATGACTCTGTAATCAGCTTTTTCAACCACTTTTTATATTGGGCATAATTTTCTCTCTCTCTGAGAAATTCTACATCATTTATCACTAGACTAACGTGAGCGAAAGGGGAAAGGCATGAGCTGAGAGATTAGAGGCCACTGCCTGTCTGCTATTAAATCATAACAGTAAATCTGCCTGGAGGAGACTATTCGATTTTGGATACTAGTACAGTAGATCCGCGTGTCCTTTTTTAGCTCAGAATTCTTACTTTGGCATTGGTTTTAAAAATTAGGTTTTAAGAAGAATTTATTTTGTTTTTAGTTTAAAAATGATCAATACTATTCCAACTCAGGGCCATTTCTTCTTAAAAATTTTTTTACTGTAGTATAGCTGATTTATAATGCTGTGTTCATTTCAGGTATATAGCAAAGTGAATCAGTTGCACATATACATATATCCAGTCTTTTTTAGATTCTTTTCCCATGTAGGACATTACAGAGTATTGAGTAGAGCCCCCTGTGCTATATAGGTGATCCTTATTAGTTAACAATTTTTGGTATAATAGACTGTGTATTTCAATCCCAATCTTCCAATTTTTCCTTCCTCCTCCAACCCCTGGTAACTGTAAGTTTATCTTCCACACTGTAACTCTGTTTTGTAGATAAGTTCATGTGTGTGTGCATGCTAAGTTGTTTTAGTCACGCTTAACTCTTTGTGACCCTATGGATCTTAGCTTGCCAGGTTCTTCTGTCCATAGGATTCTCCAGGCAAGAATACTGGAAT
Source organism: Cervus elaphus (assembly GCF_910594005.1). Lineage (NCBI taxonomy): Eukaryota > Metazoa > Chordata > Mammalia > Artiodactyla > Cervidae > Cervus > Cervus elaphus. The sequence continues at coordinate 27,946,359 of NC_057841.1, read as the reverse complement.
GGGTTGCATGCCCTCCTCCAAGAATCTTCATGATACAGGGATTGAACCCACATCTCTTACTTCTGCATTGGCAGGCAGGTCCTAGCTATTGTAAACAGTGCTGCGAGACTCAGGACCATTTCTAAAGCTCCTTTTCTTGTTCTCTACCACCTCCTGGTTGCCATCAAGGGAAACGGATCACACTCTCCCTGGTGACCTGCTTGCAAATTGGTCTTTGGTAAGTTTGAAGTCAGACATTCTTTTAGGGGGTGAGGTTATTATTTAACTGATGATGTACCTGTGCTCTAGACAATACCTTCTGAGTACCACTGCCTTTTCTACTTAGTAATATCATCTTATGTAGACATCTTATGTAGACGAAGCTCCATGGGCATTCTGGAGTTCATTGCTCTTGGGCCTGGTTTACAGACCGTTTTTACTCAATATCCTCTGCTTACTTCTCCAGATCTGCCGCCTCCCTTCCCTTCCCTGCTGTCTGCCTTGGGAAGTGGATATGCACAGATTACGACAATTACGACAATGGGCTTCCATGCTCTCTCCCTCTGCTTATCCCATCTGTCTAGCTCCACTTCTGTTAGCCAGGGATTGTTGCTCCATCCCTTGGTTCCTCTATGTCTTACTCATGTCTTTATCATCAGTAATTTGTATATCAACCCTCCTTGAATTATTCTAATTTGACAGTATCACCTCTTTCTTTGTACCCTTATCTGATTGCAACACCTATTCATTCATTCTGTCTTGTTTTTATTATTTGTTATTATTTACTTATTTATGTAGCGAGCACTAACGCATTATCTATGGTTTACCAATCATTCAACTACATTTCTTTAGAGTTTATTCTCTACAAAACAGTCAGTAAGCTTTAGATAAAGTTAACCCATGAGTTCTTTCTTTTAGTTATGCCATTTCCTTTTGGGATAAAGACCAGTAATTGGGAGACAGGTATTACCTGTCATCTTAAGAGATGTTTGTTACCCTTGACACTGAATAAGAGCCTCTTTTCATATTGTGTGTGTGCTCAGTCATGTTTGACTCTTTGCAACCCCATGGACTGTAGCCCACAAGACTTCTCAATCCCTGAAATTCTGCAGACAAGAAAAATGGAGTGGGTAGCCATTCCCTTCTCCAGTGGATATTCCTGACCCAGGGATCAAACCTGAGTCTCCTGCATTGCAGACAGATTCTTTACCATCTGAGCCACCAACTGAATTTCAAAGTATAAGTAACAAACTTAATTGTTTTAAATCAAAAGACTCATATAAACAGAAGATAAGACTTGTTCTGTTGGTGCCAATAACTGAGCTGTCCACTCCCTCCTGGCCTCATTTTTTCCCTAGATCTGGTCTTTGGCTAGTAACTTGGTTTTGATGGTGACATATAAAGGCAACCTCAACCACCTCTCAACAAAATATTGTCTGTACTCATATAAGTAATAGTTGCCAGCAAAAGGATAAGAGGATTTCACTCCTTAGGCTTACCTTAAGAAGAGATATCCTTTACTAGGCCTAGAGCCCTTTTCCAGCGCTCTTTCTACAACTCCATATTTGTCTTCCCTGGCCATGCAATTTCCCTCACTCTGGACAAGGACATGGCCGACCCAACTGAGAAAGGTAGAGGCTGACCTCAAGCTGGAACCTGGGTGTTGACTGTGGAGTGACCTGTGGTTCTGGGGTGACTGCACTGCCTGCAGCCATTGGGATCTGGACCTGCCTGGTCTGATTTGAGCAGACGTTCTGTGCCACGACCACAGAAGGCAGAGACCATAGTCACATCTCTGTCTCCCCCAGAGCAGTTTCTACACATTGTTCTTAGTAAATATCTGTCCACGTTTTTCCAGCTGGTTCAATTAAATTCCAAGGGTCCCTTCTCCCCTTTTTTCTTTTTTCATGAAGTATATATTTTCAGGTGGAAATAAATCAATAAAATGCAAAAACATCCTTGTCTATTGGGTAAAGCCAGAGCAAAGATTACTTTCAGGATTGGAAAGACAGGGTCCTTTCATCTGGGCTTCCTCAGGCTTTGGTTGTACACAGTAACATGACTTCTCAGCAGTGATGGTGAAGTGTTTAGTTTCTATTAAAGACATCTTTAGCTGCTTTAATAAAAGTTAAGTGACATGACCAAGGAATGTAGAAGTTTTGCTGTTCAATAAAGTGACAAGAATATATGTCTAGGGTTGTACAAAATCACATAGGATCTACAAAAAATCTAAATAATAAATGAGTTTTGAAAGATTTCAGGATAAAAGGTTTATGTGCAAATGTATTTGTATATACTAACAATTGATTCTCTCAAATTAAAATTTAAAATACCTCATGTACTATAGTATACTATGAAAAATATAAAATACTTAAGAATAAACCTGAAAATATACACAAAAGACCTGTGCACTAAAAAATACAAAATTTTGCTGTGAGGAATTAAGGATAATAAGCAGGTGTACTGTTTTCATGGGTTGAAAGACAATATTATTTAGATATTAGTCCTAAAATTGATCTAGAGATTCAATTCAATTCCAATCAAAATCTCAACAGGTTTTTTCTTTTCTTCTTTTTTTGAGGAGTAAAAATTGACAAGTTGATTTTGCTACTTACATGAGAAAAAGAACAAGGCTGGCCTAACACTTTTGAGTTTAAGATTTAATTAAGCAATTAAGACATTGTGGTATTCTTATCAAAACAGACAATAAGCAATGAAACAGAGAGTCTATGGACAACTGGTTTTTGACAAAGGTATAATTAAGGGCAATTCAGTGGATAAAATATGTTCTTATCAATAAGTGATACTGGAAAAATTAGATATCCATATATGATAAAATGAACTTTGACCATATCTCAAAAATAAGTCAAATGGATGATGAAACCAACTATAAAACCTAAAAGAGTAAAACTTCTGGAAGAACACGGGAGAAAAATTTTGTAACCTTGGCTTAGGTGAAGACATCATAGACATGACCACAAAAAAGGAGGACCCATAAAAGGACAAACTGATAATTTACATTTCATGAAAATTAAAAACACCGCCCCCCGCCCCGACACCAAAAAACACTGTTATGTGAATGAAATGTCACAGGCTGGAAAAAATATTTTCAAAGCTTCTGTTTGTTATAGAGTTGTATGTAGGATAGCAAAAGAACTCTATAAAGCAACAATGAGAAAACAAACACCCCAATTAAAAATGGGCAAAAATTTAAACAGGAAGTTCACCAGGATATGTGGATGGCAAATAAGCAAATCAAAAGAGGTTCAGCATTAGACTTCAGGGAACTACAAGTTACAAAGACTGCAGGGTGCTGTTATACAACTATTAACATGGCCAAAAGTTCAAAGACTGACCACACAATGTAGACAAGGATATAGAGGAACTAGAACTTTCATACACTGAAGATGGGCACATAAAATGGTGCACCCACTTAGGACAAGAGTTTGATTGAGTCCTTAAAAAGTTAAATGCAAAAAAAAAAAAAAAAAAAAAGTTAAATGCATACCTATCATATGATCCAGCCATTCCACTTGCTTTGTACATGAATATTCATTTGTAGCAGTCTTATTTGTAATAGCCCAAACTGGAAATAACCCAAATGCTCATGAACAGATGAACACATTTTTCATCTGTATGCTAAGTCACTTCAGTCGTGTCTGACCCTGTGCGACCCTATAGACGGCAGCCCGGGCTCCCAGGCTCCCCCGTCCCTGGGATTCTCAAGGCAAGAACACTGGAGTGGGTTGCCATTTCCTTCTCCGATGTGTGAAAGTGAAGTCATTCAGTCATGTCCGACTTGTAGCAACCCAATGGACTGCAGCCTACCAGGCTCCTCCGTCCATGGGATTTTCCAGGCAAGAGTACTGGAGTGGGGTGCCATTGCTTTCTCCTTCATCTGTATAAAACACATCTATACAGGGGAATTCTGCAGTAAAGAAAAATAATGAACTCTTAATATACACAAAAACCCTGGATGGATCTCAAAATAATGCTGACTGCAAAGCTAGACAAGAAAAGAGTAAATGCTGTTTGATCTATTCTACTTAAAATTCTAAGAAATGCAAACTAATTTATGGTGACAAAACAGATGAGTGGGTTTCTAGGGACGGGGTAGGGGTAGGAGGTGGGGAGGGACTACTGAGTTTACGTAGGGGCTGGGGAAATCCTGGAATGATGGGTGTATTCCTTAGGTTGATTGCGATGGTGGTTTCATGGGGGTATGCGCTGTGCTCAGTCATGTCTGGCCCCTTGTGACCGCATGGACTGTATCCCACCAAGGCTCCCCTGTCCAAGGATTTTCCCAGTCAAGAATCCTGGAGTGGGTTGCCATTGCCTCCTCCAGGGGATCTTCCCCACCCAGGGACTGAACCTGTGTTTCTTGTGTCTCCTGCACAGGCCCTGTAATGGCCTCTTGACCACTGTGCTACCTGGGAATCCAGTTGATGGATATATATGTTATGTCAAAAAATTTTCTTGTGCACTTTGAATATGTGCTCTTCACATTGACTATATGTCATTAAAAGGAAAGATGGGGGAAAAGAGGATGATGTAGTTCTGAGACAAATGCAATTTCTCCACATTCTTACAAAATAGCCCTGGGCTGTGAGCAGCTTCCATACTGATTTCCTCTCGTCTCCCCCATTCTTCCCCTTCTTTCCTTCTCGTCTTCCTGTCTCATTCCCTTCTTTCTTTCTTTCCATTGTGATATTAAAAATTTATCTTAACAGTTATCTTCCTCATTTCTGAAAAGAATTCTTGAAATCCCTTAGGATGGCAGGGGATATCTTAGCACCTGGAGTAGCAGGAGAAAAAGAAACAGAAGAAACACTTCGGTTGCTTTGCATCAGACTTGAGCACTTAGGAGTGGAGAGAACAGAAAATAGACAAGAGAGAACTGATAAGGGCAACAGGGCAACACCATAGGAGGATTTTTCAGCCCTGGGGATGTCTGGGGCAGCAGGAAAAAATCTGCCTGCCGATAGAGGAGATGCAAGACATGCAGGTTCACTTCCTGGGTCAGGAAGATCCCCTGGAGAAGGATATGGCAACCCACTCCAGTAATCTTGCCTGGAAAATTCAATGGACAGAGGAGCCTGGTGGGCTACAGTTCACGGGGTCCCAGAGTCAGACACGACTGACCACACAGCAAGATAATAGTACATTTTAATTGTGTTGATGATAGAAAATCTCTCTGTGGAAAGGCTCTGTGAAAGATTTCGCTTTGTCCTCTCACAGCTTTCAGATATGTTAAATTTCAAAAAAATTCCAATATGATGTGACGAGTATGATGACAGTGGAAATACTTGAGGTTGGTGCGTTTCCTGGCTCCAGCATTTCCACATGGGGTAAGCTGGTGACACCCATGTGGCGGCAATGGTTGTGACCTTGAAGCAAGCTCTCCCCCTTTGTCTCTCTCTAGCACTTTACCAAAGAGCTATATAAAAATCATAAAAAATAACAACATGAAAATAATAAAACAAAATGTCCATTATCGACATCAAATAATGTCAGACAGTGAGTTTTTGAGGATGCTGAAGCTCTGGCACTCCACACACACCTTGGTACCTCTATGCCCGATGTGTTATACCTCCAGGATGACTCCCCGAATGTCCCCTTCGTTAGGTTATGGAGGATGTGCAGGAGCTCATGAGGCAGATATCATGGGGTGGGATCTTCTCTACAGTTGTTGTTCAGTCACTCAGCTGTGTCCGACTCTTTGTGACTCCATGGACTGCAGCACACCAGGCTTCCCTGTCCTTCACCATCTCCTGGAGTTTGTTCCAACTCATGTCTATGGATTTGGTGATACCATCTAATTATATCATTCTCTATCACCCCTTCTCCTCCTGCCCTCAGTCTTTCCCAGCATCAGGGTCTTTTCCAGTGAGTCAGCTCTTCGCATCAGATGGCCAAAGTACTAGAGCTTCAGCTTTAGCATCAGTGCTTCCAATGAATAGTCAGGGTTGATTTCCTTCTGGTTTGATTGGTTTGATCTCCTTGTTGTCCAAGGGACTCTCAAGAGTCTTATCCAGCATCACAATTTGAAAGCATCAATTCTTCGGTGCTCAATCTTCTTCATAGTTCACCTCTCACATTTGTACATGACTACTGGAAGAACCACAGCTTTGACTGTATAGACCTTTGTCTGCAAAGTGATATCTCTGCTCTTTAATATGCTGTCTAGGTTTGTCATAGCTTTCCTTCCAAGGAGTAAGAAATTTCTTTTTTGACCCATCTCTATGGCTTTGGACCTCATGTGAATAATTCATTCACGGTCTCAGTTTTTAAAATCTCTAATATGAGGTAAAATAACACTTGGAAGAAATTGTAAGGTTCAATTCAGCTCAGTCTCTCAGTCATGTCCAACTCTTTGTGACCCCATGGATTGCAGCATGCCAGGCCTCCCAGTCCATCGCCAACTCCTGGAGTTTACTCAAACTCACGCCCGTTGAGTCGGTGATGCCATCCAGCCATCTCATCCTCTGTTGTCCCCTTCTCCTCCTGCCTTCAATCTTTCCCAGCATCAGTGTCTTTTCCAAGGAGTCAGTTCTTCGCATCAGGTGGCCAAAGTATTGGAGTTTCAGCTTCAACATCAGTCCTTCCAATGAATATTCAGGACTGATTTCCTTTAGGATGGACTGATTGAATCTCCTTGCAGTCCAAGGGACTGTCATGAGTCTTCTCCAACACCACAGTTCAAAAGCATCAATTTATCAATTGTAAGGTTAGAAACTGCATATATTTAAAAAAACACAGCAGCTGGTACCTATATAATCATTTTAATTTATTTTTATTGCTGTTTTCCCCAGGGTTCAAATTATTACCTGAGATTAGATTTCAACACTTAGGGAAGGAAGGGTCATGGAAGTTCTCAGATAGGGATGCTATTCAAATAAAAAAAGAAAAAAATATATAGGTTTGATTCTTACTGGGTGTGCAGCTCACTGGCTTTTGGCAGATTTGCAGAAGATTTCAGCACATCTAAGAAGTGCATGAGTTGGAGAAGACCAAACCAGCACATAAAGCAACTAGACAATGGTATCATATAGTCGATTACTGGTATGCGCTGCATAGGCAAGAGATATCATAGGACCCTGATGTCACTAGCATCCTGTTGTCTTTCCAAGTCTCTGTACAGAATGATATAAGCAATTCAATGCAACGTGCAAAGTACTAAGTGGTCCCCTAGTGGTCAGAAAGAGTTAATACTACATCTACCATGAGGGGAACAAGTAAGAACATTATTTATTTTCTCTTGCTTCCCAGAGTATCTTCATTTGAGTTGATAAGAGTTTCTGACTCTAAATCAATTCATTATTCAACTGTAGGCAACTGAAATTATTTCCTCCAATATTATTAATCACATTGACCCTCCTGTTCCCCAATATACTCCTGAACTCACATTTCTCATGGCTTATAAATTTGTGCAGATTGTGCATTTATTTGTCAGACTTCCCATATTAAGATATAAACCTTTTTGAAGAAAGTAACTGAGTTACTGCTATCAGGGGGTAACGTGCATTCCGGTGTTCCCAGGACAGTCCTGGATTATGCTTGTTGGCCCGGTGTAATTTTAAATATTACCCTCTTTTGTGATCAGAATTGCTCCAGTCTCAGTAATAAACTGTATGGTTCCCCGAGTGCCATCCTTTGCTCCTTTCTGCTCTGTTGTGCCCCACTGAACATTCCAGAAATATCAATATAACTCCTGACCAAACATGAGGCCAGTTTGGATGTGATCTCTCACTTCAACCAAATCATCAGCACTTATTTGGCTGATTTGGCTGGTCAGGAAGAGGTTCTCTTTTCTCTTAAATAGTCCCCATGTACCCAACTTGCAGTCTCAGAGATGAGTGTGCTACTAAGCTCCCTTTTTTTGCTTTTCCTCACAAGCTCTCAGTTTCTGAAAGTCACAAGTTGGTCTAATGCTATGACATGTTGGGTAGGACATGCAAAGCCTGGGTGAAACAGAAAACACCTATGTGTTTTCTGAAATATAGTCTATGAAATATACTATTCTGCATGCTGTGATAGGAAAATGAATGTGTTAAAGGTGAAAGACGGTGATCTAGACACCAACATTGAACCAGAACAAGAGAAAATTGTGAACATTTTTGAGATACAGCACAAGGCTTATCCACAATGGCCCAAATGCCACCTTTTATCATAGTCAAAACAAAATGGGCACCTGTGAAACTCAAGAGACACTTTTCAAACTCAAATTCATGCTTGACGTGTTAGAACTAAATTGGTACATTTACAGACTAGTTGTGTGAATGCAACAGGATTGAATTGCTTTGGAATCCAGCAATGGACTTGTGAATGCCTTGTTAAAATGAAGTACACTTGTCTTACTCAGAACAGACTTCTTAGGAAGCATGTCTATCTCCTTACATGATTTGTTTCAAATGATTTAATAAATTCAGCAGCTAAAATAATATCTTAATGAGTGATTCAATTCCAAATGCCAAAATAAAGTTATTACAAATAAAGAGGCATATACAATTATGCTCATAGTCAGAAACTGCTTTGTGTTTTTGATGAAAAATCAGAAATAAAGTATTACTCTAAATAGCTTAAACAATGCATTTCCCTTTTTATTTGTTCTCTTTTCCTTCTCATTATCTCTGACCTGTTTTTCCCTCTTTCATGCTGTTACTCACATTTTTAACCACATACATTTTACATGTGAATGAGAGTTTGAATTTATGACTATAGGAGATAAATGTACATACATCTACTATAAGTGGTATTGCACTGTTTTCTTTACACCTTGTGATCTTATGTGCACGCTCAGTAGCTTCAGTTGTGTCCAACTCTGTGTGACCCCATGGACTGTAGCCCACTAGTCTCCTCTGTCCGTGGGATTCTCTAGGCAAGAATAGTGGAGTGGGTTGCCATTCCCTTCTCCAGGGGATCTTCCCGACCCAGGAACTGAATCCGAGGCGTCTCCCACGTCGTCTTCATCGCAGGCAGATTCTCCACCGTTGAGCCATCCAGGAAGCCCTGTGATCTTATATTTATGAAGAATAAACCTTAAAAATAAGGATATGCCAGATAGATTATATAATAATAAAATGCATTAAAGGTTATCATTGAAAAAATAAAATTTGGGGGATTTCAGCACCAAGCAGTTATAAAATACTTCTGGATGCATTTCATAATACTGAGTACAAACAATTTTATTTAGTAAACCAAAAAGAGGGCTTCACAGATGGTGCTAGTGGTAAAGAACCCGCCTGCCAATGCAGGAGACATAAGAGATGCAGGTTCAATTTATGGATCAGAAAGATTCCCTGGAGGAGGACATGGCAACACACTCCAATATTCTTGCTTGGAGAATCCCATGGACAGAGAAGCCTAGCAGGCTACAGTCCATAGGGTCACACAGAGTCAGACATGACTAAAGCAACTTAACACGTACACACACAAACCAAAAAGGTGGTCTGCAAGAGCCTGGATGGGAACCATTCTGAGTTTTGTTATGATCACAGAGAGGTAAAGTCAAAGATCTTCAGTGTGACTGTGAGCCATCAATTCCGCTAAAGGATTTCAAACAGAGATTCAGAGGTTATTATTTCATTTTTGCCATTCAAACTTTGACCTAGGGTGTTCTTTCACGTAATGAATGCTTAAACTCTTCCTCTTTTGCCACCAATACAATATGCTTAGCACTGGGTAGACAGTGTTGAACATGAAATGTGCTTAGTCGCTCAGTCATGTCCAACTCTTTCCAACCCTATGGACTGTAGCCCACCAGGCTCCTCTGTTTATGGGATTCTCTAGGCAAGAATACTGGAGTGGGTAGCTATTCCCTTCTTCAGGTGATTTTCCTGACTCAGTTATCGAACCTGCATCTCCTGCATTGGTAGACAGGTTCCTTATCACTGAGCCACCAGGGAAGCCCCGAACATGAAATAATTATAGCCAAATATTCAATGAAATAAAACGATTTATCTTAATAGTCATGTCTAGGATTATGAACTGGGAATGACTGAGCTATTGCAATGGTTGCCTCTGTATTGGTTACTAGACATCTCAGAACCTTATCTACAAATATATAAGGCTTCTGGATATATTTTGTGCTGACTTTGCTCTTTGGTCCATTTGATTCCTTGTTATGTTTTCCTTCTGCCTAAGATTTAACCTAATTTTGTTTTCTTACTTTAGCATATTAATCTTTGTAAGATGTGTAGAAAAATAATCATTGTGAGGCTGTCACGGCTAACGCCATGGCAGGCAGCCTAGATTAGGAGTAGGCCTGGTTTCCCGGGGTAACATAATTATCAGGCCTCCTGGAGCCAGCCAATCAACATATGCCTAGCCAGAAAAAAGGGAACCTATCAGGGGAAAGCTGAAAGCCCCACGTTGGGCCAACAAAAATTACCTTGCAACTGTGTAACCAATCAGCTTGCGCCAACTACCCACTGTGTAACCAATCCGATTGCGCCAACTACCTGCTGCTTATTTTGACCTAATAAATACCCGAGAGAACTGAGGCTCGGGGCCTTTCGTCCTCACACACCTGGTAAGGGCGGGAGGCCTTGGCTCAAGTCAGTAATAAATTCCCCTATTGCGAGTTGCATTGTTTCGAGGAGTCTTCTTTCCCGACCGGGGACTTGGACTACGGGCAGAACAATCATATCTAAAAATTTCCCCCAAAGTACACGTTCTATAAGTGTCTCATAACACTTGGGCTTCTCAGGTGGCACCAGCAGTAAAGAACCCACCTACCCAAGCAGGAGACATAAGAGATGCGGGTTTGATCCCTGGGTTGGGAAGATTCCCTGGAGAAGGAAATGGTAACCCACCCCAGTATTCTTGGCTGGAGAATCCTATAGGAGCCTGGCAGGCTATAGTCCATAGAGTTGCAAAGAGCTGGACATGACTGAAGTGACTTAGCATGCACGCTTAACGCTTACCTTAGTCATCTCAAATTTAATTTCTTCAGAGTGGACATGAAACATTACGTATTATCTAATAGTGTAGCATAGAATCAATGATTTATAGAGTGGTTACTTGTTTTCCCCCATTGTGCAAGTCGTTGTCTTTCTGCCAAAATGTCAGAATGTTTTACATAATCTACATTATCACTGTAGTGTAAGCAGAGCGAGAAGACAGAACCTTCTCTAAGGTTTTGTCTGAGGCTCACTTGTGCCGAAGCAAATCAGGAGCTGATAGAATTTCAGCTGTGGAAATACAGTTAAAGGCGAGCCTGCTTATTGTAGGCAGAGAGACTCCTCTGCAATTAGTTAAGAAAACCAACACATTTAAAGAAGAATTCATTCTGGTTCTGTGGTGGATCAGTATAAAATAACAATGGGAAACAGAAGACAGTTAAGTGAATGACTAAGAATGTGAGTGGGAAGATCCCCTG